>NW_024881316.1:23333818-25733818 GCF_018691265.1 Tyto alba | reverse complement strand
CAGATCTTCTGCCTGGCTTTAGACAAATCTTCCAGTCTGTCATTCCAGATTACTAGTTCTGTCAATATTAAACCTAGTTTAAGCTCCTCTGTCCAGACCTTCTTCCCTTCCACCTCTTCTCTATCAGAGCTTACTTTCCTCTCAGTCATGACAATTCAGCTGTCTATACAACTGTGCTTTGCAAATATTTTGTGAAAATACATTTTGCTTTGCCCATGTTGGTGTTTTCAGTTTCAAAATTCAGACAGTTGTATAAACCTGATTTAGAGTCTAGTCATCTGACAAGGTACAACTGAGCAATGCGAATTTCTGGTGGGAGATTGCATCAATGTGCAACACAGTATAAGGAAGAAGGGGGAGCTGATCTGGTGCCTACAAAATATTAGAAAGGAACTGCAGTCCTAATCTTTTCTCTGGCTCTGAAATTGCATCTGTAAGCAAGAGAACCTACCACACTAAAGACTGGATAAGATTAACATATTAGTTATTCACTTACAACTCATCTTTGCACTGGTACTTGTTCAGGAACTACATTTGGAAAAAAAAAAAAAAAAGACAGTGCTAGGGTTATAGTATGATGTAGCTGTGCATGTGCCAAGTATATCTTATGGGATTTCTAATGTGTTCCTGAGATCATTTTTAGATGATGGAGAAAGAAAGGTGATTCTGAAAGCTTCCAATGGAAAAACCTGCCTGTGTCAGTTTGGATATCTAAAGCTGACAAACACCAGGTGCTTACCTGATGACATTAGAGGCACATATGTGAAAGTTAGGTGCTTAAATTAGACAGATTAGATCCTACTCCGGGATATTTACATCAACTCAGACTATGTGGCACTCTTTCTTGTAATGAGAAGATGAAGTATTTTACTATTTTTTATGTCATTATTATGCACTTCACAACCTTGCCATTTGTTACCATTTTCAACATACCCTGAGAAACATAAGAATGTCAAAGCATAGCCTGTAAACCTTTGCAGGAATATTTTTCAGTATTAATGGCTTCCTTTATACCATATTTAGATTGCTGTACCTGTACATCAACAAGGTTGAGGTTTTTTCCTAATATTAGGATTAATATATATTATTTAACCTTAACAGATATTAGGAAACATTATGTAAAAGTTATAATCTCAGACCTTGATTTACCAAAGAGTTCAAAGACTGTAAAGAGTGCTTACCAAAAGCAAGATCTAGTGAAGCTGTAAGCACCTTCTCAGCTTTGATAAAATCCATCCTAATGAATGCATTAAGTGGTAACAACAGGACTCAGCACCATATGAGTTAGATCCCAACCTTATTGGTCCACAATAATAAATACTAGAATGAATGTTAAGCATGTGTCTTCTTATTTAAGCCTTATGATAGTATTCTCAATAAAAAAAAAGTTATTTTAATGTCAAGATTTCAAGACATTTTCCATAAAGATCAATGTTCCAATTTTCTTCAGAACTACCATGTTCATTTATCATCAAATTTTAGATAAAAAAATAAAGTTCTGCAGACTAGGTATTTACTACTTTGGATTAGGTTAATGGAGCACAATTTGGAAACATATGTTGTAATATATTTGCTTGGTTTTGCTGTGCTACAGATCACTGTAAATACAGAAGATTGTCTGGGAAGGGGGTGTCCAGAAATTATCCCATGTAAAAGATTCATTAAAAATTACTTTAATACATTTATTTTTATGAAATTGCCATGTTGGTTAAAGAATCCCACAATGGGAAGGCTCTACAGAGTATATTTAGCATGACTGCTATTACTACATTCACCATTAAATTATTTATGATGTTTTATTCTGAATTAGAATAACGAGATCACCAGAACTGGCTTCAAATCAGAGTTCTGTGCAATTCAGATTTAATGCCCCATGGAATTCCATGCATTTGCAGTATGATCTTACCCACTTTCACATATTCCAAATGTTGTTTTAAGGAATATCTTAACAAATTGTCTAATTTTCCATTGAAAGCAAGTCAAATAGCACATACACCCAGCAAAGACGGTTCCTGCAAACTTCCTCTGTTGAAAAACAGACTTATTTTAACTCAGCTGTCCTTTTATATTCTGTTATGCTACGGATGCCACCTTGATTTCAAAGCTTGCAGTTAGGTAGCCACTTTGTCTTTAGTCAGCTTTATGTAAACCAGGATGGGGAATACCATTTCTCAAGGGGAGGATTCTCTTTGTGTTGGTTTCTCTCTGAGGCTCTGAAAGGATAGCAGCTTTTGGTCAGTGATTTCTATTTCAGTCCTAGTCCTACAGTCAAATACAGTTTGTCAGCTCTGCCACAAGAAGTTGAAAGACTATTGCTGGATTTAATTTGGCCACAACTTTAAGAGCTGTTCTAGAAAAAATTGTCTTGGGTGGTTCATCATTCTGTCCATGATCATTCCACATACTATGACACTGTCTAAAAGGTGGTGGCCATTGGTTTGAGAAAGAGTTTTCTGTTTGGGAGGGCCTTGCCTATTCTGGCCAGCTGATGTCTAAAACGAGACCTTCCTAGTCTTTCTTTCGTCACCCCAAGAGAGGGGATTTAGGGACCCACCATACCTTTTGTTGCTACTAAAAAGAAAATAGTCCATAACTTCCAGTCTGAGGTTGCTGGCAGCGCCTCTCATGGCATGTGCTTTGCATTGCTAGTCTGACCTGATCTAATACCCTAGATTCATGAAAAGATAAGTCCCCTACCTGAAATAAAGCATCAGTGTTGAACAACAGCTTATCAGCAGGGTGTTTATCACACCAGGAGTCTTTCTGCTGCTCTCAGTGCAAGTGCATACCTCTCTCCTTCTCTCAGCCTTGTCATGAAGGAGTCTCATGCATATGGAAGAGTTATAGCACATTGCACTTGAAAACCCAAGGGGCAACCCTGCAACTGCAAGTTTCGTTGCCTGTCTGAACCAGCCTGCTGGATTGACACTCCTGGAGGCTGAATCCCTCTTTATAGGCAGAACAGGTACACCGCTGGCAGCAGCCATGCAAGTCTTTCAATTTGTGGTTCAGATCCAAGTTGGATTTGAATCAATGAGTTAAGTCTCTGAACCTCTGCAACAAAGTGCCTTGTATTTACTGTTCCTGATGATAGATCACGTATAAGAGATGGTGTTAGTCCCTTCTTTCCAGCTGCTGAACTTTACACTTCGGTGTTCAGTGTCTGTGAAAAGAGATCTAGTATTTGTTGTCAGAAGCTCCAAAAGGACAAAGAGGATCATTGTGAGACATGCTATCTATTTGAGAAGTATCTGTCATGGGTATGGTAACCCCATAAGCAGTCTACTTTACTTAACTCTTTCAGTCCAGCTGATGTAATCCACCACTTCAAGCAGTAGCAGTGAAAGGAGAGGAATCTGTCTCACTTCTTCACAGTTGAGCACAAAGATGCACACAGTCAATTGTTACATGACATAAGTTTTCTGTGGCCTGAATGAAATCCACCTATCTGTTACCAGTATACTGGCCCTTCCCTCCAAGGAGCAGCTGGAAAACACTGTTCCTAATGTCTACATTCACATTTGCAAAAGGGAAAGTGAACGTTGTATTTCTGCATTGGGGAACATTATATTGTTCATTATTTTACCATTAGAGAGAAAGTACAAAAAAAGTTGATATTCAGCACAATGATGGAGTGAGTACCAGGAAAAAATGCCAATCAGTTCAAAAAGTGAGATATCACATTAAATGTGTTGACCAATGCATACAAGTTTTTATGAAATTTTCCACAAGCTACCAGGCAAAATCATCTCAATTACATAAAAATGCACAATTTTGTAATGTCTGCCTCACTGAACAAAATGACAACACTTCAAGGACTGTTCAAATTATCAAACCTCATAAGCATAAAAAAATAAAATACCAATTAAATGCAAAGCCATTATAAACTGTAGCTACAAGAAGAAAAGGGAGGGGGATCAAATAGTGATTCTCTCTCCTTTTTATTTTTACAAACCATTGGAATACATTATCATCTGATCAGCCCAAGTTTTGTAAGCAGTAGATAAATTGCTGGGTTAAGTGCTATTCCTTGTAGTAGCAAGAATATATTTTTTTCCCTTATAAACTTTATTACTGTTATTTATCACATTTTGAAATACACAGTTATTTGTACTGGGAAGGGACTAACCAGGCAATCACCTGACAGGCAAATTCAGATAATACCCTCTAGCAAATAAAAATGGTGACCGCCTGCCAACCTTCAATATCATTTTCTCAGCAGAGCAGCAATTCACAAGTAATTCAATCAGGTATTCAATAGAAAATTATTCCTGTTTTACAGACTGCCATCATGAACAGTGGGGCCTGATTTTGCTGCTATACCACTTTGGCATGCAACCAAGGAGCGTGCAGTATTGGATTTTCTCCCATGCGATTTCAGTAACAACGATGTGAAAAGAATGAGACAGTATCTAGCAATGTGGATAGAGGCCTTTGCATGTTACCATGATACAATCTGCACTTTCACAATATTTTTCAAAAGATTCTTAAGTGGAAAACCTTCACAGAAATTAATAGCAGGTCCATAGTATATGAGGACCATGTAATGCATTTTTAGGCTGTGACAAGCTAATGTGTGCAGTTATTCTGTGCAGAGATGTCCAAGAACAGACCTTAGAGCATGACAGACATATTGACTTTTATAAGAGCACAGACTGGCAGAGTCCTCCTGGGAGCAATCCCAATAGAAAATAAATCTCAGCTCCCAAAAATGTGGAACTCCAGATCTTCCTTGCTCTAAGGACAGGAAGGGGCTGCTCCCAGTACAGGGTAGTGTTCTGCCACCCTTCTTACTGAGCAGCCTGTGGTTTGGCTGTGGCTGCTCCCATGGTGGTGGTGTCCGGCTAGACCCTTGTAGGAGGGACCCCGTACAGAGACAAGACCCGAGTAACGACATCACACCAATGAGATGAAAGTCGTTCTCCTTTATTTACCTGAATAGCGCCAAGACATACAGAGCCAGACGGTCACATGCTCTATGCTTTACAATCTATTGGCTAAAGGCACTTATCACTCACCCAGAAGTGCTGTGATAGGTCTGCATCGTTAGTACGCGTGTACAAACTAAATCTACTTTGCAGTTAGTGTATCCGGGCATTCAAACAGGAAGGAAGCACCAGCTTGAGTTCCTCATTCTTGCCCTTCCAGGTGACCTCAAGGGCAGGATTACCACGTGGCAGTTCTCTGCTCAGAGACCCAGCCTGGATTGTCCAAACCCTGTAGGATCAGTGCATGTCCCTGATCCCCAAGAAATCCTACCACGGCCCCTCACCTGCCTGTGGCTGCTTCTCCCCCCACACACTGATTTGCTAGCAAACTCCACTGTCTCTCACTCATCCACAGCATGCACTGCATACAGACCTAAACTCTTACTGTCATCTCCTTAATCAGCCTTTTCTGTTTTCCTTTTTATAGAAAATGCTCTAAATACTTGAAATATCATGTAATTTATGATATGCCCCTGTCTTTAATGAAAATGTCCCCCACCCAAATGTAAGGAACAGCAGCAGATGCCTCTAAGCCTCCCCTGATTCCTCTCATCTTCCTCTCTTCTCCAATCTGTGGCCAACAGAATGCTCTTCCCCTTCGGTTCCTCTACCTAATGAAACTCTTTGACTTACACACAGGTAGAAGATCAGTGTCCCAGTTCATACCTTCTGTAATATATGGTGCATCACAGAGACCGAATGAGACTTGCTCCTTCAGTCTCACAGAAACAGAAGACTGAAAAATAGGCCATTTCAGTTATAACTGAAAGCCCTGAAAGGTCCTCTGAACATCTGCTCTGTTTAGCACAGGCTATAAAGCAACTTTATCTCCTTAGGGTGAAAAAATGGGAATTCAAGCTTCACCACTTTAAATTGTACAGGATGTGCTCATATGTATATGTATATTTTTAAATATACAAAAACTTTCAAGCCCAGGTCAAAGTACAGTCCATCTAGCCTAATAGGCTTACCCCAGATTTTGAAAGGATCTGGAATATTTAAAGTACTTATACACAGGACCCAAATTATTTCCTGATTATTGCTGCAAGAATTATAGCAAGAAGCACAGAACTTGATTTTCTTTCATAACCCTTCTTTAGCTTGTTTGAATTCCAGTTCAACTATCTCATGAAGGGCTAGTGTCTTATTCTCAGTAGTATCAAGTTATAGTATCAATGTTTTTGTTCGATAAGGTACTCTTCAGTATGACAAACAACAACAGAACCTTGTTCCAATGATCATACCTATTTTTACATTCCAGAAAATTTTAAGATACTGGAAGTCATTTTGCTCTGAAATGTTCTATCAGGATTTCACTGGCAAGGGAATGCACTGTCAGAATGAATCACCCACAGGAAACAGCCAGAGAGCAGCCCCTGTCTAATCATGGTCAGTCATTTTTTAGAGTGCAAATCCTACAGATGAATGATACTGACCACCAGACACTATCTGGGAAAGTAGGAGTTCAAGAAAGCCACCCCAAAGAAATTAGGCTTTCATGGTAACAGACAACAAGAATTTTACTTAACAACTTGTGCAGTGTAGATACAACATGGCAAATTCTTGTGCGACAATAGTACATAAGAGACATGTAAATGCTGAATTAAAATAATAAAAGGAATAAAGGAATTCGGTTTGAAAAATCAGGAGTAAGAGATTTAAAGAAATGCTAGCAGAAAAATTAACTCCTGAGACAGGTATCTCATCTAATATTTTTAATTTTCAGGAAAGGTTTTGACTTCTTCAGACTGAAATATGTGCATAGGTCAGAGGCAGATGAATGCAGTTGAGGTGCCGGTAATGTAATATAAAATGTTTTAAGATAATCAGATATGATCTAGCCTCTCTATCTTAATCTAACAATAGTAAAATATATTTATTAGCTGCTCATTCCTCGAGTTATTTCTTCTAAACTATTTTCTATGTGAAAAAACCTTATGATATGTCTTACATCTCCAATATTTCTGGTCATAAAATTTCTTAGCCTAAAAACCCTAACTTTGCATGAGCTACCCCAATACTTTCACATACGTGATTAATACCTACAAGAATTAGGACTATATAATAGGTCTGAAAAGACAACTCTTGAAAGACACTCTGAGGTAAGAGCCATTAAAAAAAATTTAGGACCACAGTTAATAAAGAACTGTATTCTATTTTGGATTCTTTTCAGAGATGAAGGATTTTAATTTGCAAATAGCAAATCTATATCAAGCCACCTTAAGCCAGTTCCATGCTGATCTCTAAGGCCGACAGAGTGAGAGGCTGATATCTCACCTGCAGTTCAGGAAATGTGAGGAGAGATTTCAATTCAAACCTCTGCAGGAGCAGAGAAGCCTTGTTTGGAAGTTTCTTTCTTGGTGGTCCTTACATAAAAGAAAACTTCTTAAAAGAGGATAGATTTTGATTTCTCATTGCAGAAGGGGTCCTTTTAGTCAGCTTTACATTGCAGAATGAAGGCTTCATGCAAGCTAACATCTACAAATAAAAAGTAAAGACTTTTCTTTCCATAAAACATGATCCTCATTAAAATTTGCAGCTTGCACATTTTTTTTCCAGTGTGACTGCTACACTGACGCTCTGTGCTTTGCTCCTACAGCAAACATGCCTTTTCCCCTTATGTCTGTGATGGAGCTTTTACGTTAAAAGTCTTCATTTTATCAGACAGCACAGAGAGGGTTGTTATGGATTCATGGGGAAGGGAGAAGAAAGTGATAGTAAATGTACAAAAGCTGATCATCATACACATAGAGATAGCATAATTACTCAAAAAATGATGGTTTTCTGCCAGAAACAGAAAGCAGTCAATAATAGGAGCAGAAGAAAAATGTAAAATGCACTACAAATCCCAAAGAAGATTTACAGAATTGGGAATAAACTCCTACAGATTTTACATTACATTGGGTCAATTTTTAAATCTTCAGCATTTTAAAGAGAAACTTGCAGGAGAAGAAATAAAAAGCATTCAAATTGCTTTGTACATGTAGACATCTGCTTCTGATGAAAAGCACACTCTCTAATAGACTGTGGAGGGAGGTGTAGTAACAGGTCCCTGCGTGTTTCTGGAGGAAGAAGAGGTCTAATTTTGAATTTTCAGAATGTTGCTGTGGTGATGCTCTGTCAGTTGCCTGGTCCTGCGTAATTCTGAGTACTTCCAAACTTCGCAATGTTTTGACACATTAAGATAGTTGAAAAATTAAAAACTACTTTGGAAAAAATGAGGTGGAAAAGTCATTCTCCCTTCGAGAATTGAAATTAATATTTTTTGTGATATTTCAAAATTTTACCAAGACTATTATCAAATATGTTTTCAAAATGTATAACAAAATGGATTTTCATCGTTAATCCAACACCATTTGAGGAAGAAGAAATAACTGAACTGTTCATATTTTCAGTATTAAATAGTTGCTTATAAAATTTTCAGAAATTTAAAATCAAGACTTCTTAAAAAAAGTTAATTTAAAAAACAAAAATCCAGTCTTAGGTTTCAGAAAAGTAAAAAATGTTTTTGATTAAGTCAACCTTCTAGGAAGCACTTTACACATACATGATTCCTATTAAAGAACAAGTCATATACTCAAATTGCTAGCATGCTTAACTTCGAAATAAAATCTACAGTCAATAACCTACCATTTCTTCCATTGTTAATCATTCATCTGATCAAATCCTGGAACATTTTCTGCAGTGGTAGGGTGATCAGTCCTTTAGGAAAATTCAATTTTGAGAACATTTTTTGGCCCATAAAATCCAGTCTATTTCAGCTTCTATGTGTGATTCACCTAACCTAACCTCTGGGCCATTTCTGGAAAGGGAAAAAAATGATTCTGTGTTTGCTGTGGTAACACACTGTTAGGCACTTGATCCAGTGCAGTTCAGAGGTTCTGGTGTCCTCAGGTTTGCAGCCTCATCTTCCTGGCCTTTCCTAGTCACTGGAGTCAGCTCTGGCCATTTTGGATCTGTAATACTTCTAGAGGCATCACTGTTTTTCTGTGTGTAAATAGAAACATGACGAGACCGAGGTTCCAATATGCGCACCTCTGTTGAGTGCCAAAAGTGAGGAGGGATGAATCTTCACTCGAAGTCACACTGACTAGAATTTCAAACAGGAGTAAGGCACTTGAAAAACTTTGATTTTGGTTCAGCTTTTAGTAGATCTGAATCTATATAGCTAGACTGAAATTGGAATCTTCTAGTCATTGAAAGCTGAAGAAAAACTGCCATTGATTTCAGGGTTAGCCGACCTTCTTCAATTCCCTTGTCATTAATAATTTTCTTTCCTATGTTTAGCAACATTTTCTATTTCCTGTAAAGTTTGTCAGAGCTAGATTGGTACAACACAGAGCATGTTTATAACATAGAGTACAGTGCCAGTGAAACAAGTCTAGCTTTACAATAAGTAATGCAAAGAATAAAATGGAATAAGGGGACATCTAGGTTCTTATTTTTTAAATGCACAAAGAAACCATAGGAGATAGAGCAGCTAGAATTTCATTTGCTATTTGTTTGTTGCTGGCTGAGAAAGCCTGGTTCCTATCAGTTCCCTGATGAGTCTGATGAATGTTATCACATACTGTATCTGTAATTTGCCAGATATCTTTTTTTTCTTTATGCTGCAGATAATCCCTATGGCTTCTTTTTCATGTCACTGGGTATAATCCCTTCCCTGAGCAACCAAGAACCAAGAATACTGAAACTGTCCTTTCCAACCTTGTGAATGTCTCAGTAGGACCCGGATAACAACCTTTTGTTCCACACTCTTCTCCATGGGATACTTACCTTGAGAGAAGAAACATTACTAAGGGTTCTAATAGTAAGTCTTTTATAAATCTTAAGATTGCAAAAATCTCACAAGATCTGTATTAGAAGATGGCCTTTACTCTTTTTTTCCAGTAACTTTCAATTAAAGAAAAATGCCAAGTAGCCCCAAAACCATTGAAATAGCTGGTGAGTCATTGTAACCAAGGGTCTATAAATAAATCATATAGTTCAGTGTTTGTATTATACTATACTACAGGGTCTATCCAGAGCAATCATTACTCAATGAGAGAATTGCTATTTCATTTTTTTACTATCCACTGAAGGGTACTTTTGAGAGTATTCATTGACAACACACTGCCAAAACTCCTATTTGGCAGCTAGTAACAAAATGATTGTGATTCTAAAAAAGTGCAGTAACTTTCTGAGAGAGTTCATCATACTACATTAGTGAATTCTTCATTGCAACAATTTTCCACCTGATAATACCACTAATTATTGTCTCTGGTTCAGAGTGAATAGCTATTAAATAATATACTTGACATTTTCTTCTGCATCAAATTAATACTGGCTAGTACTAGCATATTTAAATAACGCATTTTGAAAAAGATAATAATTTTACAGTAAGAAAAAGGCCTCTCCTATGATGAGGCTGTATTCTTGCAGCAAAATTATATACAGGAAGTCAGTCCAACAGCTAAATTTCAGATTATAGATGAATTTGTATAATATTATATACAGCTGGTCTGAACGTGACTTACAGATACTACTGAAAAATCTTCATTCATATTAGTAGTCCTGTTCCACAGGTAAATAAAATGAGATACAATGCTGATTAGGCCAGCACTGTCAAATCACTGTGCCTAATTTTATCAAGCTAAGCACTCATATTTATCCTCCTAAATCAGTGGACTTGATTCCCAAAGAAGCTGAAGGTATTCACTCCTCACTGAATTCCAATTCCCTGCTTAATACGCTAGTTAAACATCCAGACTTTAAA
Organism: Tyto alba; assembly: GCF_018691265.1. Taxonomy (NCBI): domain Eukaryota; kingdom Metazoa; phylum Chordata; class Aves; order Strigiformes; family Tytonidae; genus Tyto; species Tyto alba. Next base: position 25,723,075 of record NW_024881316.1, on the reverse strand, counting down.
ATATTGTCCTAATTGGCTTAAGAGTCAGAAAAATTTCATGTCAGAGCTATAACTAGCCATATTCTTGTTCCTGAGGTTATTATCTAAACATTAAGAAAGAAGTTCTCTATTTCTTTATTGAAAAATATAATATTTCCTCTTTTTTTTTCCCCAATTTCCAAAGGCAAATGTTAAAATTCAAGTTTACATTGGATACTTCATCAGTTTTCTCATATCTTTACTATATTTAATTACAGAGCTTTGCAGATAAATTCAAATTTATATGTGACACTAGCAATGAATAGATGTGATGCTGGTTTTGATGTAACCATGTAAACAGGTTTACCATCCTGCATTTCCTTGACTATTAATGGGCCAGTGATGTCAGAAAATCATTATCCTTTTAGTACTCTAGATCCTAAATATCAGTTATCCATTCAAAAGCATATTGCTAGACATGCACACATCCACACCAAGCATTGTCTTTTATCATCAACAGTAATTACTTACCTCCAATTTCTGCCAGTGAACTTGACAGAAACTTTCTGAGCCCTCAGTACCTTGATTTGTTGGTCATGCCTACACTGAGTGAACCCTTATGCTGAGATGACGATGGCACATGGTTTGTCCATGTGCACTGGGGTACCACTGTGCAGCTGAACATGGTGGTGTAGGCATGGCCCGGCATCGAGCTTGCATGGTAATCCTGCGACAAGGCTGGCTGGCAACCAAGCTTGGACTTCTCTGTACGTCACTCCACAGTTCAGTTGTGTCTTTATTCTCCTGGGTTTAGAAAGGCTGAACAGTTCCCAGATCTAGAATATGGAGAGTTGTTTGGGCAGGGGCCTGTCTTTCCGCAGCTGTGCTGGCAAGCTTCAGTCAATGTTAATTTCTGTCAGTTAACAAAAGCCTTCCAGAAGGGCACCTAGAAAGCCAAAAAATTCCTTTCTGGCTCACTCACTTCTTGAAAGCTTTGGGTCCTGAAAACCCATTAATATTCCTTCAAAATTTTTATTTACTTTTAATTTTCATCCCCATTTGGGAAACAAAGAAACTTTAATAATGTAACTTTTTTTCACCAATATCACCTACTACTTTTCCATCCAGCACTGTTAATGAATGAATGAATTTTTGACATCTCTAGTGACCTTATATGAGTGAAGGGGGAAATTCTAACCCAAAATATTTCAGCTGGCCTGCAAGATTGTGGGAATTCACATAATTTGCTTCTGCCCTGAGCACCAATGGTACAATGAGATGGATGCAAAATTCAATTAGACTTAAAGGGCTCAGCTGGCCATCATTTTAGAACAGTATCAAAGGCATTGGGATCAGCATATCGCATTCTTTTTGACGGCTTCTGGAAAAGCAACCAATGAGAGAGTAAAAAATGTCATCCTGGCACTCCTCATATGTCAGTGTGAGGCAAGGACCCCAGGAAACCTCTTCTATGGAGTTGCTGAAGAGGAACAAAGGACTTTGCAGAAACATTGCATTCCAAAATTGAAAACTCATGTTCCTTTGTCAGAGGAAAGTTGAGAGCAACCACCATTAAAATGATATAAGATTATGTGGGAAATGTTTAAAAGTTTCACAATCCTAGAAATAAATCAGAATCCTGAGCTGGAAAAAGCTTCAGAGGGGCTTTATGTGGTACTGATGCAAACAAAACGTATGGTATGTAGAACACAGCCAGGTGCAAATTTAAGCCAAATTCCTGAAGACTACTGAAGGAAATAGCAGGGGGAGAAGAGATTAGGGATTTCACTGTTTCAACTAAGAATGGAATGGCTGCAGCAGTAAAAAGTTCTCCAGCTGAACAAAACCAGCAGTCTCTGACTAACTGGGATTTCACAGAAACAAAAAACACCCAGGGTAGAAGGAGAAAAAGAAAATCAACCACAAAGGCAAAAAGCTCCAAAGAAATTAGGGTGTTCATCAAATCAATTATTTTTTTGAAATGTGAAAATGTCCCCTAAGAAAAAAGTGTTTTTATGAAAGTTTGATTTGTACCATATATAATCTGTAAATTACTTTTTTTTTCCTTTTGCTTTCTGTTGTAGATGGCCTATAATGACAGTCACTGTATTGGACTATGTTGAAAAGATGGGCCAAGAGGAACTGAAGGTGCCATTATTCTTGGGACTAGTGGCTGCCATTCATTCGGAACATGTTAATGTTCAGAGCTTTATAAACTGGAGCTGTATTCCAAAATAGCTCCATGGCAGATAAGAAACCATGTTGATTGAAGAGGCTTTAGTGTCTATTTTCTTGGTGGAAATTTCAGAGTTTTTGTGTACTAGAAACAGCCCAGGAACCTTCAGAAAAGACATTGAACTCTGTCTGGGGCCAGAGACGCACCTGCTGTGTGATACTTAAATAGAGAAAAAGCTTTGCAGATAATCTTCTAGCTGAAGAAATGCCTTGGAGATATGGGAGAGAAGCCATATCCTGCTGTTTTATTTCTACTCTGCATAGGAAAATGAGAGCTTACATATATTTTCTGAACATAAAATAAGTTTTATCCAATTCCATATAGCCTTCTTTTCTTACTAGCTGGTGAACTGGCAAATTACTGCACACAAAGGAGCATCAATAACCATAACTAGTAACAAAACGTACTATTATGGGTAACTGATGCAAAATGAAAGGGGCATTTGGGGACAGAAGGCCAAATCAATAATTTGTTTAGTTAATTAGGCCATTGTTAAAACTCACCATTGTGTGTGCCTGCTTAACCTGTCATTCTCTGTAACTAACCTAAAACATGCAAATCCTTCAGATCTAGATCTAGGTCCAATCAAGATGAATTGGGTCATGTAGAAGTTTAAAAATCCCTGTGAGTACTTCTATTTCTTATAATTTTTTTTTTTTTTTCTTTGACCACCTTAGGTAATTAATAATACATTCCCAGTAAAGGTCACCATTAGCAATTTACCAGTATGTTTACTGTGACTGGCAGTACACTCCATTCGTGTACACTTGTATTTCTCTTGGTTATTTACAGTACATCATCAGTTAAATATTCCATTAATCCTATTAGTATTTATCAATTTCAGATTACATGAGAGATGCATTTTAAGAAAAATGTGTGTGCTTTAAAAAAAAAAAAAAAAAAAGTTAAAATGGTGGTGTCAACAGAGTCAAACATCTTGGTGTGACATTTTGCTGGTTACACACTGAAATATTTCCAGAAAGTTGTATGAAGTGAGCATTGGAAAGACTGTAATAGACACAGTTCTCCAAAAGTGAAATGTCAGATCTACAAGGGCCACTGGGGAAGATGCCTGATCTCAGCCAACTATTTATTCTGCATGTTTCACTTGGAAGTATCATTGCATCTCTATAGTGTAGTAAATTTTAATCAGACCTATGAAAAAAAATATAATCTGAATATTTCTCACCATAATCATGATGTCACCTCTACAGATCCTATTTGCAATTGGAAATAAAATTCCCTATGCAAATTTGCAGGTGATGATGAAGAAAAGATTTACTGTTTGACTAATTTGTCAGGGATCCCAGGTTTAACTGTATATTACATTATCGCAGTGATTGCCCATGTGACAAAGCTCTGACTAGCCACTAAAATTTTGAAATTATGTAGATCAGCTTTTGCTACTAATACATAATGCAGTGTTTCCAGATGCAGAGCAAGATGACACAGTTAAATACAGGATGAGTGTCCACTTAGCTTTCACTGAGGTGAGATAACACCTCAGATCCAGGCAAGCTGTCTTATTTATCCCCACAAAAAAGCCAATATCCAAAGAACAGCATAAACCAAGATATTCCTTGGCCTCACATATATTTAATTTTGTGGCATTAAAAATATTTTTATAGCATGCTTAAGAACAAGGGGGTTTTTACTTTGTATGAAGAGGGCTTAATTCTGCAGTCAAGTACTTGTATAATGAAGAATCTATAAGTATAAATTAGATTTTCAGACTACAAAGGATGTCCACAAGAAGGCATTCTGCCTGAGTTCAGAACAAGTCTGGGGTGCTGGAGAAGCAGTGGGCATACTTATGCAGCCACAGAAAATCTGGATGACTTTGTTTGCAGAAATTGAATAGCTTTGAGTAATACTCTCTTCTGCTGCAAGTAGACTGCTTCTACCACACTGAAATGCCATCTGCTACACCAGAACTTTAAAGCCTAACAAATATCTCCCCTCCACACCATAGTTTACAACAGGTGCCATAAGGGAATTCTTCCATATTGAGCCAATCCTAAAATTTAATAGATTATTTCATATTGCTGCCTGTGTGACAAGACCATATCATTCCACTTTCTAGTTTCTGAACCAAGACAGCAACCTCTGGTAATGTTGGAGAGTACAACTTTTGAAAGACAACCAGGATCAATGCAAATTTTTTTAGTAATTAAGAATCTACCATAACTTATCTCTTTTAAAGTCATTCTAGTGGTTAATTACCTTAATTCCTAAACAAATGGGCCCTTTCCATACTTTGAATTAGTCTTCCTTCAGCTTCCAGACACTGAGGTTTATGATGACCTTTCTAATTAAGAGGGTCTCAACTATCTGATACCTTCTGTCCATTTAAGTTCAAAAGAATCAAGTCATCTTATAACATGAAGGCAAAACCCATGTTCTTTCTTTTCTGCTCTTCTGCCCCACTGAGCTCTGGCTGCAGCTCTAATGGAATACATATGTTGGATTCTGCTAACTTTTATGCATTTCACATGACCTGTAGAAGGTCAAGTGGATGTAAAAGGGGAGGCAAAGGTTTGATGGAGCTTTATACACAGTTTAGGAAGTAAGGTCATTAAAAAAACAGCATATATGCTACTACTAGCTACTAGTCTTAGACTTCATTGTACTTCTTTCATCTACAGTGAAGTTGGGGTGCACAGGGTTCTCTGCCTTAAAGGTCTCAATTTTCTGTTTAATGGAAATTAGGGAGTAATAACAGAAGTAGAAATGCTTTGTGGCTTTCAGCAGAATAGCTTTTTTTTTTTAATCAGAGTTAGGTCCATTAATCCACTCTTACATCTAATCACATAACCAGACAAAGAAAAACATCAGATTTTTTTTTGAAGCAAGAGAACTATAAATAAAGAAAACATTTAAACAGTCAGATTATACCTCTTCAAACTATCTGGTGACCTTTTCATTTAGATGTTACCCTTAAAAAGCAAACATTACATTATATTTTATGTCATTTGAGAGCCATAACTACAGGAAAATGAGGGTGTTAAGTGAACAGTCTTGTTACTGCAAATTCAAGAATGATATAGCATGCAATTATTGAAGTCACCAGTAGCAACTGCATAGTTCAATTTGCTAAAGGTATTATAATCTTAAACTATATTCCCTTCTTTTTTCTAAAGTAAATCCTCCATTATTCAAATTTGTCAATCTCAGTGTTAGCTAAAATTGAATTTATTTTGGAAAATGTGACTAACCTCCCATATCCAATAATTATATCTTTCATTAATTTTTAATGTTATTTCATTGAAATAGAAATAGATTCTTCTGTACCTTGGTTAGTCTGCAATGTCACTTCATGAATTTCACTAATGAACTTTTATGTTAAGAGTCATAGCTAATTATTTTCTCTAATTAAAAGAAAAGTTGATTCCTTGAAGTCCACAGTCAACATTTCTCAGTTCTTCATCTTCCTGACAATAACAGGCTGTGCCAGAACTTCTAGGAGGAAGTATGTTTCTTCTGGTAAAATCACTGGATTGGGACTCAAGAGATCTGGCCCTGCTGCAGACTACCTGTATGACCTTTGGCAAGTCACTTGATAGATATATACTTTATAGCTATATCTGTAATCTTAAAATAATATCTATCAAGTGTTGTAGGGATGCATTCCCTTTATAGCTAGAGGTCTAGAAGTAACTCAGAATGACGAATTCTCTATGAAACAATGAATTTGAGAGTATAACTGGAATAAGAAAGAAATAAAAGAGTTCCAAATTACAGAAACTCGATTAATCTACTGAAAACACTATTCAAACCCAAATCCATTACATGAAATTGTGTAATATCAAGAAAAGGAACTTATAACTACTAGCAATTTTGGCAAAAGCCTCTCCAGGGCCAATTAGAGATATAAGTATTGTTCACAACTCTGTTTTTCTCCAGGCCCCATGTTTAATTACTGGCAATTGTTTTTAAGTCTCCTTTCCTACTGAAAACACTACAGTGCAATGTCATGCCTGAAAATGTTTCCCTCTATTCTTCCTGTAGGGAAAATTATTCCTAGTGCTTGACTGTGACTGAAAAGGGATACCTCGAGGGGAAGGGCAGAAAAGGAGGAAGCAAACTATTATAGTGGTATTCTCAAGAGAAATTTTGTCTCTTAGCAATCCTGGAGTATTGATAATCATAGGGAAAGAACAAATATCTGCGTCTGATTTGGCTGCCATGAATCTGAGGGATTCCACTAGCACCAAAAACCACTGTGCAGAGTTGCTGTTCTCTTAAATGTGTTTACAGTCACTCCTAACATGGTAGAAAAAGGATAGGAAAATCATCTTTATACACTGTGTAATGTAACTGCAGCTAAATTGGCAAGATTCTGGGAACAATGTCTTTTACAGAGCCTGGAGAAGTTTAGGATGCCTGCCGAAAAGAGTTTACACTCTGTGAACAGCTTGCACTACACAGTCAATGGGCAAGAACAGGGAGAAACTGCAGTAATGAAAAAGTCAGCTGAATCATCTGGGATGGATCACCTGGCAACAAGAGGCTGTCTGAAGTGCAGTGGTGCAGCAGAATTTAATGCATGAGTGAAGGTACTGTATACAAGGGGAAAAGGATAGAGAAAATACAGAATGGTGGACAACAGACACAGACCAGAATTATGCCATGTTGCAAGCAATGAAAAAAATAATCATCAATGCACTATAACTCAAATATATTAATTAATAAACCCTAATTAACTAACCCTAATAATAATTACATTGACTGCTGGTTGTCATTCACACTGATGTTCTGTCATTTCAGGATACCTATATCTATTCTATTCAAGTGTTAGAACAAACACTTTGGACCATCAGAAAACACAGACACAGCAAAAGCCTGAGGAGAGTGCAACATCTTGTTTCACAAGGAGAAAGGAGTGAAAAAAAAGTTCTCACTTTCATCACCTTTTCTTACGCAAGTTTTCTTCTTTTCTTCCCTATTCCTGATGCTGGGCACATTGCCCACCTGCCAGTCCTCTCATCTCCTCCTCTTTTGGTCTCACTTTTACTCAACTGGTAGAAAAGTAAGACAAAGGAAAAACAAATACAGTACTAGTGTACTTGGTAGACAGCGGGGAGAAGATGGAATTCCTTCATCACTGAGAGGTGGTAAGATAAGGGGGAAAAGAGAGACAAAAGCCTTCTTTGGAAGCAGTGAATGAGTGGAACAGCCTTTTATATCTGGTAAATCTAGGCTAGTAACCATGCATTTCTTACTCACAAAGAGTAACCTGAGGAGGATAAAAGGTTAATTAAGGATCTAAAGTTCACAGTTATGCATGGAAATTTATTAAAGCTAAAGTAACAAAATATGTCTGAATGACTGCAGTATCTTTTTGCTGTTGGTTAGTATCAAAGCCATCAACTTTGCCAGTCTAGGGCATTCTCACAGTAATAATGTTTAAATCACATCCCTTGGCCCCTTGCCTGATGACACAAACTGTGGTCAGGTACAGAAGTATTAATGCTACTGATATTAGTGAGGCTTACTATGAAATCCTGCACATAATCAACAAAGAACAATAAAGTTGATTCAAAAGGGGCAAGAAAAGGTCCATTAAAATGACCACCATAATGTAAACAAAAAAAACACAAAACAAAACAAAACATAAAAAAAATCTGCTTCAGCCAAGCAGGAAAAAAGCAGAAAAACCAAGGCTGAGTGAGGCTATCACTGTCTTCTATAAATACATCAGGGGAATAAAGAGCAGAGAGAGGAGTTCAAGGAAAAAAAGCTATTGCCTAAAATGAGAAAAATAATATCTTATGCTAAAGGGCAATGCTAGCACAATAACAAATTAATAAAACCTAGCTGTGACTCAGTTTAGCCTACAATTTATGAGATTTTGAAACCCTTGAAGAATAATATTCTGTAACAATATTCTAACAGAGATATTGGGCAAGTATCTTTTTTTGGGGTCTTAAACAGAGGTTATTATGATGAGGAAGAGTTGACTATATGATACAAATTATAATATATGATTGGGCATTATGATCCAATGATCCTTATGTTTCGATTGCAGATGTCTAAGATATTTAGCCAAAGATGGCTGATAAAATTGCAGAACAAAGATTTATTTCAGCAACATTCATAACATTCTTCTCACATAAACTTCAAATTTAATGGTATTATTATTTCTTCAGTTTTTCTTGTTTTGGAATATCACCAGAACACAGCAGTACACAGCCTTGTCCTCTTACCCACAGAGCCCCATTACATCAGCACCTATATACATACAGCAGATGCAAATGGTTGTCTACCTGCATCTACCAGTTTCTCCTTTATGTGTAACCACAGTTAAAATACCTTTGTCCTAAGAGATGGCTGCTATTTGTGCCTTCCTATCTAGCATTCTCTGTACCAATTATACAGCAAAGGGACCACATATAACAACAATTTCACCTAATGGGATGGAAAATATTTCTTTAGCATGAACTCTGAAGCATAAGGATTGTACATAGAACTCATTTTTTAATGTCATAGTAATGTTTAATGCTTTTTAAACTCAGATACTACCTTGATAACTATGTAGCAAAAAACCTACAGATTAATTTATTTTGCTTGGGAGAAGACAATAGAAAACGGCACTACAGATGCCCCATCCCAGTACAACACTGAGTAAGGAGTAGCTACATTTGTGGAGCTACGCAGCATGAACCAATAGCAACTTATAATTAAACTATTGAGTTAAACCCATCACACAAGTTCATTGCGTAACTCCTGTGCCATCAGTCAGTATGTTATCTTTAGTGAAGTGCTTTCATTCTTCAGCAAAAACACCCCCAGGAACCAGAGGGATGTTAGAAGGTATATCCATAGGTACAGTTACATTAGAGTAATAATATTTTAACAACATTATGGGTATAAAGGGATAACCTTTCTTCTGGTATAGAGTCTTCAACCAAAACTATAATAGCAGGTCTGTAACAGCATTTTTTTGCCACTGTTGCCGTATCAGTGAATTTCTGTGATCCTTACTCAACCCTGTTTTGGAATGTGATGTCTGCAATCCCATTCTCTGTGGCTTCCTTCCCTTCCTCCTTCCCCAAAAAAATAAAAAATGCTGTGTCAATCAATTTGTCTATGTAGACAAGCTGAAAAATCTTTCAGGGTTCAGGAAAAAAAGGCCATACTCTGAGGCAGTAAACCAGAGGATTTCTGATAATCAACAGTCAACATGTAGTGGTGCCTTTGAGAGACCATGGCAAGCAACCAAGAATACGATGTTTAAATTTGTTTTCATAACATTTGTACTGCACGATACATCAACACTGACAGACGTAGACACACCTGAACTTATGCTGCCTTGCCAAACCCAGAAAGGCACACTTAGAAGTGAGCTGGTGAGTCTCTCTGTGCTTGATAAACTTCCTCTCCTGGGCCTCAGCCAGGTGGGGCTTTATGTACATTGCATTTTTTATTAAGCACAGCCTGCCCTACGCATCTGAAAGTCATCTCGTTCCCCATATCATCAATGCAGGGAATAGCCAAGGCCTGAAGATCCACAACATCTCTATTATAAATTACAGTAGATTGATAGATATTTTAATGAAGAGGTGGCCTTTTGGGCTGAATTCATAGAAAGGTTCTCTGCAAAATCTTATCTGTTCTCCTGATCCTGAAAAGATCAATTATAATTCCCGTTAAATTTGTTTGTTTGGCCTGTTCTGAGAAAGTTCTTTAATTTCTATTCCATAAAATTCTCTTAGACAGAAAAAGACATCCAGTTTGTAACTTGTTTCTCTGCTTCCCTGTGATCTAGTATAACCTTCTCAATATGAGGAGAAAACATTTCTTTATATGACACTTCAAGTATCTTTAATAGATTGCAAATACCACTTGCTTATATATCTTCACCTTCCAGTTGAAGATGGGCCTAGCAGGTATGGAAGGACCCCTGTGTTTTGATCATCTATGACACTTTATCTCCTATATTGCTGTATGCAAACAGGTGCCAATTCAATGCTTATATACTTTCCATCACCTGATGAGAAGATGTGGCATCATGTGAAGAAGACTGCCAGCATTTTGTTTTCATAATAGACGTTCATTTGTCTGTTTGTTGTGTGGCAGTGGCACAAATGTTTTAACTACATCCAAAGAAGTGGCCAGTTTTAGCTAAACCTTAGAGGTGGCTCCTCTGATTTCAAGCAGCAGCAGCATCCTGTGAAAGACTGCTAGTCCAGCTGGAGCTTGCTGTGACCTCATCTTTCCACTCAGGTTTTTTCTGTCACTAAAAATATATCAATAATGGGTAATATTTGGAGTTGAGGGCACAAAGAAGAAAGAGAAGGGCTGTAGATATGGCTGCTCTCAGCAGTCCTGCAAGTTCTAACCCATGATTACCTTTGCACATTGGACGTCCTGTTTACAAGATTGCCATTTTGGAAACAAGTCCATCCAGGACATACTGTCCTGAGATTGTATAACTTTTTTCCATAAGAAACTTTCCTTACTGTGCAAGTATGTTCTTGTAGCCATGTATTGTGTAAAGTGAGATTTCTTCTGTAAAAATTTGTGTGTATATATAATTGAATCTGTTGTTCTTTAATTTATAGAGTATTTTTTTCTCTTGCCTTGGTAAATGATAATCAAGAGCGTTTGACTGACCTTCTCCACAGTAGGAACTATTATACGTGCTGGTTTTGTTATATTTTCAATTGTGCTTATTCTTTCCATAATAATTAGCCCTCATTTCTTTAATCTCTCTTCATATGGAAACTCCCATCAAAGGCTTCCACATAGAACAGGATTTGGTTTTAGAAAAGAAAGCTTCTGTTAAACTAATCAAGAACCTCTTTGAAGAAAATGGAACAAACGTATCAAGATAAAGAGGGACAGCATAAAAAATTTAAAGTAAGCTTTCTTTTCTTTGCATACTGGAAATACCTCAGGCTAAGAGCTTATTGAACAGGGCACATATATTATTATCTTCTTCTCAAGGAACTTGCTACCAAAGGCTTTTTGTCCTCACTATTAGTTATGTTGGCAGGTGTTCCTCACAGCTCAGAACTTGGCCATTTGGAAACCATGATTTAAGTTATATCAGAATCTCAGTCTCCTGACAGGTGCAATTTGATGTCATTCTGTGTTACACAAAAATATATTTCTTAAATGCAACATGTTGGGCTGCTACATTTTTCTGGCATAGAGCAGAACTTTACTGAACACTACCATTTGATCTCAGCACATGGCTTGGAGCTTGACTGACTGATTGTCTCTAATGTTCATCTCATTCTTGTGAACCTGTCTCTGCTATTATATGACTTTGATTTAATCTCACTAATAAATTCACACTTTTAATTTAGGAAGTTCACTACTGATCTTACAAAGTCATATTTTGCATTCCCTGGAATCTGAGTGCTTGGATGAAGAGAAAGTCGTGTTCTGCATATTGAAGCTTATCATAGCACAGACATTGGGCTAGATTGTGTCACACAGAATTTTAGTAAATGATAACTAAGTTTTTTGTTGCATAATATATTTTTCATGAGAATTTCAAATCATGTGTTATGACCTTTCTGCCATGCATGAAAAAGGACAAGGATCAACTCCCTGTGCTCCTCTGATGAAAACTAGCTAAATGTCACCAACTGGAATCTCCCCAAGGAGCCTGGAAAAATACATCATGTCACCTGAGCACTCCAAAATGACCAGGACTTCCCCACATGAGACTATGTCTTTAGATAAAGGAGATGAAGATTTAAAGTTTTCTGGAGTGTGGGAGGACGAAAGAAACATATTAAGGCAATTTGGAAAACCTAAATAATTGAAAGAAAGGAACATTGCCACTCTTGGGCTTTGTTCATCAGCCTGTCTTCTTCCTACAGCTGTCAGCATGTTGGCAGAGTGCCCTTCTCCTTCCTGGACTATTCACCACTCACAGTTTGTTGCCCGATCTCAATGAAATCCAATTGCCTGGCACAGTCATCTGCTGTTGTCCCTAAGTGATGTATAGTTTCCTGGGACTCTATAAGCAATATGATCTAAAGCGTTGCTGAGTAAGGAGCACCAGACTTCCTGTCTGAGGCTGCTGTTTTGGGGACTTCAGCCTCAACAGCTGTTGTTTTGGCCCCTTGCTCTCAACTGCTGTTCTGAGCCAAAGGAGGCATGGTTCTTGTCCTTTCTCAACTCTCCTGGTTACCTTCCACAAGAAGTTCTGCAGTAAGTCAGCTTTTGTTTAGGATTCCCACCTCAGAGACTTGGAAGATATCTCAGCCTAAGAATACTGTACATGGCTTTCTTGTCCATCCGTTGTGAACCAGGAATACAAATGTTGTGTTCACCTCAGCTTTACAGCACAGTCTTCTTTTCCAGGCCATCACAGCCTGAAGTGTTAGCTCATATGCATGCAGACAACATATGATGCTTCAGGGATCTCTGTGTGTGTGCCAACTGATGCTGGCAGCACACCACTTCCCTCAGAGGGATGTCTGTCTATCTGAAGTCCTCAGGACCTATAGATTGCCCCTCTCTCTGTTCCCCAACAGATGTCAACAATTGGATCCTGCCTTCAGGCTTACACCTGGGGTTGAGACATTTCCAAATTACATGAACAGGCCACAAACACAGGAAAAATATAAGACTGCATTTTAACAGACATCATCTGTATTTACGTGTATATGCTGTGGTTTCAATATGAAAGGTGTATCTGTGTGTAACAAGATCAAATTCTCTTTTACTTTATCTTCTTTTAGATACAATTTTAGAGTATCTCCCTAAAGACAGGCAAGCTAGTTTTGAAATAGTCACAGTATTTTATAAAAACAAATATCTCAGTGTCTTTTTGGTGGAAAAAATTCAGTATTGTGAAGTCAGAGTTTTTCTCAGAATTTAGGACACAAAACTACAAAGCGTTGACTGACTGGAAAATGAGATTTGCCAAATCAATTACGTAATTGAATTATGTACATGGGTAGTTCACCTCCTGCAGTAGCCAAGAAAAACACTATCTCACAGGGTAATGCCCCAATCCAATCAGCCATTAGCTATTTATGTTAGCTTTTTGGACACATTATCTATCAGAGAGAAATATATACATTTCTTACCCAACGTCATTAGATGCTAGTCTTTTTCCTGAGGCAAAAGGCTGGGTGTTTTATTCTCCTGCAGAAAAAACATTTGAGAGACCTAACTTGAAGAAGTCTGAAAAGAATTTTGAATGGATCCAGGAAAGAAACCTGTCCAAATTTGCAATCTTCCTTTTCCTCAAAAATTGTGCTGGTCTGCACATTAAAGCAGACTTGTGCTTACATGTCAAGTGCAATAAATCCCTGTCCTTGTATGAGCTTAACATGACCTAAGCACAATTTGGGTACAGTGTTGGCTTTACACTACTCTCAGAGAGAAGTTCAGGATGTAAGAACTAAGTAAACCCATGGGTATAACCTACCTTACGCTGTAGTCATCAGAGTTGAATTTTCTGAGGAGCTGGTGAAGGTTATTCCTGTTCAGTGGAGAAAAGGAGAATACCTGATTATGTATCAGAAGAATGTCTTTGGGGGGGTGCTTGTTACTTCTCTTGGGATGATGCACCACTCATGACTCAGCTCTGAGTTCAGATTTTGGTGTACCCCAAGTGCGCATCAGCAATTAAGAAATATAAAAAAGGTATGCTAGATGATATGTCCCTTGAAAAAAGGAAACCAAAACCAACCAAACAAAAAACCCCACAGTGATAGCAAGAATTCTTCTGAAAGAATTGAGTAAAAACAAGGACGTTAAAAACTGTAGAAATGGGCAAGGTGGGAAGATACATTTTCTATTTGTAAGGTTCCTTTTAATGTTTTATTCTTCTTTAGTGATCCATAGCTCTTTATCATAGCTTTCTAGATTTACATAATATTGAACATGATATTGAAAATAATTCATGTTTTTGTTGCTGATTGGATTACTCCAATACAGTCTGTTATATTTTGTCAGAATTTCATTAGTTGATTCCTACAAGCCAAATATATGGGCCTCTAAAAGAACCAAAGAGCATTCAATTTTTTTTGGAATCAAATCCTATGGATGCTTGGAATTGCTAGATAATTATTATGGACTGTATGATAGCTGAAACACATTCCACATAGATCTTTAAAGTACTTAAAACTATATAAAAAAAAAATGTAATGAAAAGCAAACAAACAACCCAAAAGACCCTTTATTTAATAATGTGAGAAATAGAAACAGACAAAATAATGTATGCTCTGTTTTCCATGTTCCTACAAACATTATATGGATTTATGGGTGTTTAGGGTCTGCGAGATCCACTGGAGCATTTATCATACTTACACAATGCTTAGTGTCTTATGTTTCACAGAATCTTTCACCACCGCTTTAATGTTAGTCTCACTGTTAACCTAAACCTTCTATACACACCCTCTACCCTGCACTTGTGAAGTGTTTAAATTTTCCTTAACAAGATCTCACTTACTTTTTTCTAGCACATTAAATTTCTAATCCACAAACTCTAATCTTTCATAGGGTATTTTCTAAGTTAATTTTCAGAATGTCAAACAGAATTTTCAAGGCATACAATATTCCTCAACCTAAGCACAGAAGGGCCTCTCCATCTAAAGGTAAAGCCTTGTCCATAAGGGTTATTAATTGAGTTATTTTCCCTTTACCTTACCCTTTTTCTTTCCCTTTTCTCAGAGTCCACAAAAACAAACAAACAAACAAACAAAATATATATATAAAAATTTCATTTTATGGAAAGAAAAAAAAAAAAAAAAAAAAAGAGAATTTTTATCTTCAATTACTTTTCCTAAATAAAATGTTCATTTTTCTGAGCAAACTGGAATTCACATGCCCATGCCTCCTCACTTGACATGCAGGAAAAACTCTTATCCCAAGAAGAGTACTGAGCAGGATCATCTATGGCAGAAAGAAAAGGAACAAGGAATAGAATTCACTACCATGCAAAAGAAGAAACAACAGAATCAGATATTTTATGGTATAGGAGAAATTTTGTGCCCTAAGATGTTTATAGGGAATTACACCTACATCCTGCCTATAACAGAAAGTTTCTTGTTAACTGTCACGAAATTCTACCTGATCTTTATCTGAGTTATTCTTGATTTTCTCCAGCATTATCTTCACCTTAGCCTTAGAGAAACTTGTTGATACATTTGCCTCAGTACACATAGAATTTCTTGATTCAGAATTTCCATGAACCTAAATATGTATCTGCACATATTAACAGGAGAGTAACTGAATATGACATGTGAAGTTGATATAATTGACCATTATCAGCCCTTGATATTTAGACAATCATGAGAGTATAGGAGCTCTTCAAACTGAATGTCTTACTGTGACCAAGGCTTTATCTATGTCATTGTTATAACTCCTCATGCTTGAGCTAATTGTCTCTGGGATAAGAAGAGAGACATATTCTCCTTCTATGAGATCACAATAGCATTCTCCAATTAATAGCAACTTCAAAACTACCAATGCTACAGTACCAGTGGAATTGTTGACAAAAGTAGAACAGGCTGTATGTGACAAGTTCTACTTATTACATTAATCAAAACTGTCTCACTGTCGCTCTGGGCTTTCTCATGTTTGTTGTTGTGTATGCCTGTTATCCTATTTTTGGTTTACTCTAGCTGTTTAAAGGATGTCTATTTATGACATGGAAATACAACAACCAGCAGAATGACTCCTGGCTGGAAACTACAAGATAAAGCACTTACTAAAGACATCACTAACAATCACAACATTCACAACAAAATCAGCAACAACCAGTTATTGTTTAACAATAGCAATGAACAGTGTTAATGGTTGTGTTATTGTTATTATTACCACTACTACCTGTCTGTATTTTGGACAGTTTTTCTTAGATTTCTGGAAACAAGTAGGGACTTAGAGGCTCAGAGCTGTGCTTTGCTTGAATGCACTCTTTTACTAGTAAAAAGTGCAAGATTGGGATAGGCAATAAACCAGATCTATTACTGTTGAAAACTGTCAACACTTACTTCCAGGTCAACAAAGTGTCTGAAAGTCTAACAGAATATTTTTTTAGGTCCCCACCTGAGATATTTTTTCAGGATTGATGATTTGCTGATGTGGCTAAGTTTAGCTTCATAAGGGAGAGAATAAAAATATGGCTAAACCTACGTATTAGATACTTTGCAAGTGACTAGAAATGTACCTACAGATCAGGGGCTCTATGGGAAAGCCTCTTGCTTTTCAGGAGAGGAATTCTTCATTCATCTCTATTGAAGTGATTTTAATATGCAAAATAATTAACTTTTGGTGGAAATAGAGCAAGGCTGAGAACAACTTTATAGCCTGTATTTTGGCACGCCTTTGGGACACTCAGGTTCAAACCAGCATTGTCACCTCAACTTAAAATTTTGTAGAAAACTGAACACTCCAAAGTCAGAATGATTTAAATCTGTCTTTTCTGCATTTCTGCAGTGCATCACCATTTTATTTTCTCTGTTTCAGGAGGACTAGGATACTTGCCTGGGATTTTCAATGAGGTACCCTAAGAAACGCCCCACTTGTGCACTACACAAGTTTGGCTTATACACAAGAGTGAGAGAGACCCTGAGACACTCAACAAAGTCCCAGTTTGTTTAGTAATGTACAGATATAGCTGTAGAAATCTAAGCATTTGGACCAAGACTCACAGAGGTTTTTAAGGTTCTGAATCTGAACCACTCACCATTTCTATTACTCTCAGTTAATTAAAAGCTGGCAGGATAAATCCCTTTGGGGATCAGCTTTCTAGCAGCTACAGACTTTTACAGGCTTAGGCACTGGCTGAGTAAGGTTTTATAAATGCTACTGGCATCTGAATTTTAGAAACCCTTAGGTGTTTGAAGTAAAGAGCTTAATTCAGTCTTGTCAATCTAGCTCTTTCTGTCTATCTTTAATCTCATTTCATCCTGTCAGAGCTGAAGTTTCCTCGAGGATTGATTTACCCTTGTGTTCAGTCTATATTTACTGGGAATAGTTATTTGGTGTTTGAGGACATACAACTGGTACTGAGAGCTGTGTTGTTTATGTTGACTAAGATTCCTTGGCTGATACACTTTGATAAATACTTTTATTTTACAAAATATTATATTATCAATATCTTTGTTAATGCAGCTTTATTATCAGACAAATATGAATTAATTCTTTGGTTAAATTACAAGTCTGGAGACCAAAAGAACCAGTTAGATATAATAGATTTAGACTTGTATCGGATATTTGGTTTAGAATTTTATGGCATTTTGATTAAAAAATAAGTACTATACAACATCATCCAGGTACATGCTAAACAAATTAAGAAGTAGTTTGCTGACATATTTCAAATAGTATTTGTGGATGAGCAATCATTATGAAATAGAGATAGTCCTATTAGAAGTACACATGAATTGATATATAGAACTAACATTTTCACCTGTATACAGTTGTAAAACTACAATTCACAACATATTTGACTGACACAGAGACTGCAGAGTGGCAAAATAATAAGGACAAATCAATTATACAGAGGAAACAGAGCTTCTCAGCAAGCCAGACCTCATCCTAAACATGAATGCAAAATATGTACTGAACAACTAGGAATACTGGCCATGCCAACAGAATAAGGCATTGTGACCTGGAAGATAAGACTTCTAAAACACGTTGAGTCACTACAAATTAGTATCTGAACACGGACCTCCATGCAACACAGTGGCAGAAAAAGCTCAAGTTTGGACAGGGTTTTGAGGAATAATTTTATCGTTGAATGATGCATTGCTGGGACTAACTTGCGAAAACTATATATATGGTTCTGTTGTAATTGCTGAGATTGACTTCATAAAATGTAGACATGGTTCTGTTGTATTTCTTTTAAAAAAAGATTCTGGGAAATCTGAAAGCATGTGGAAAAGAGCTATTATAATTCAAGAGCTGAAAAAATGTCCTTACCAAGAAACTTAAAGGAATCAGTGTATCTTATAAAAAAAAAAGATTGAAAGGTGACTTAATTATAGTTTGTAAGTATCTTCCCAGGGAGAAAATATTAAGTTTTAATGGATTCTTTAATCTACTGGAGAAAGACATAATAAATCCCCTTAATATATATGGCAATCACTTCACCCACCAGTGAAACACATATACTTCTGAATGAGAGTATGGAAGTTAGCAGTGTTTAAGAGTGATAGAGAGTAATTAAGGATAGAAATAAAGCAGGATGTTATGGGCAATTAAAACTACGGGAGTAATTTTGCTAGGGAGGATATAATTTTTCCAAATGGATTTTCTCAGAACACAAGGCCACAAATTCCTATACTTTGAAAATATCACAGCTTCTTTAATGACTGAAGTGGTCAGGACTTCCATTTTCTGCATCACCCAAAGTGTATTCTTGCAAGTGAGGTATATTAAGTGTCACAATGAGAAAACATAGCAGTATCTTTTTCTCACATGGGTTTCTCTCAAGTTATGCTCAGCTCCCAAGGCACCCATATTCTGTTCATACAACTGTAGCTACATCAGTAATGACTTCTCATGGCTGTGACAGGTTTTGCACAGAGGAAACTATTCCCAGTGGTACATGGTATCTCATTGTGTATGAACACCATGTCATCACATGCTCTTGGGGTGTGAAAAAAAATATGAGTAGCTGCTCATATCTGTCATTTGCTGGAACAAAGACTAAGCTGACAGCTGATATAGTGGCTCGTGTTAATTTGACAATGTTCACTTGAGACTGAGATCAGAGCATTTATCTGTTATCTAAGCCAAACTCCTGTCATACAGATGAACAGGTAGGGCATTCATTGTTTTTTATGTCACTTTGTCCCTTAAGCGTTTCAAGGACAAAAGAGCAGGAACTGTTTTATATCCACTTTCTGCCTAGAGCAATGTTCTGAGTTTGGCTCCAATTGTCTGAGCAGCAGAGACTTTGCTTTTCTAATAGAAAATCATTTTGTGATGAAGTTTAGAAAGTGACAACAAAATCTTGATGTCTACACACAGTGATTGCTATCACCAAATTAGTGCACAGTCCCCGGGGAGAGGAGAATGTAGGCCAACAGCTATGTAGGCAAAATCATGAAAAACACAGAACAGAGAAGCAAAGTTTATAGAGAGACAAAATAAAAAGGGAGGCTTGGACACTGTTGAAGAATGTGTTTATGTCTATGTCTCTCAGACTGATGTGGAATTGATGCTTGCTTATTCTGAGCGCCCATTTCTAGCAAAAGAATTGTATTAAAAACTAATTCATTCTCCTAATCTTTCCCTACAGAGAAAAAAGTTTGAAGAAAAATGAAAAAATTGTACACGTCACATATGGCCTTATGCCAAGATTTCTCTAAATCATACAAACACTTAAAATATCTCCATCTTTACTCTCAGTAAAGTAAACCTTTGATCTGTTCAACACCGTCTTTTCAGAGTCTTAGTATGAACATAAATCAATTAAATAATGACACAAGTACTTTGTGAACATGCTATTTACCATGTAGTTTTTTTGAATATTGAAAGGTTTCTTTAGCACTTTTTAGGGTTTGTTGTTGTTTTTATTTTTTCCCTTGCAGTTCTGATGACCAGAACCTATTTGTAAAATGCACTTTAAGAAAAGCTAAAGCTTTGAAGATAGCAAGACTCCTGAAGTTGGGGCTTTTGAAAATTCATGACAGTTATGAAACACAGAATAAAATCATGAGGCTTGCCAGCAGAGAATGAATAAAGTGAGAAAATAATCTTCATGCTTGTGTCCCAGATACCTAGGATACCTGCAAGCTTTTGCTTGTAGACTTTGCATTTACAATCAGAAATTTTACTGACACATTTGAAATAACACATTTTTGATTTGTTCAGCTAAAGATTGATGCAAGGATTTTCTCAAAAAAGCAGCCATGACTTGGCAACTCACTTTGGACAAGAAAAAAGCATTAAAGTTGTATGTGGAAAACACATCAGAAAAACTTGAAATTCAGTGGAAAAAAGCTTTGGTGATGTAGAGAGGAGTCTTCCCTGATCTCTCTGGTTTTGTTGTGCTTTTACTCTACTTTAAATTCCTTCTGGTTTTGGCCAAACATTTTTTGACTTCTTATTTAATTCAGTTGGTTTATTGCTTGCTTTTTCTTAGCATCCCCACTTGTCTTCAAACTCTGTCCCATAATGTTATCAACCTCAGTATGCTGAGATATGCTATCTCTTCTACTCCTTATCAAGAACTAATCACAAGCTACAAGCAGTGGGTTTTGTTTCTAAGTTGTAATAGGAAGTTTCATGTCCTAAACCACTTATAACACTTATAACACTTCAATTCATAAACTGAAGCAAACCTTCTTTGTTTACCTTGCTGTGAGGAAAACATATGTTCTTATTCTATAAACAGGCTTATTTACAGTTGAGAGGACCTGAATAGACAGAAGCATTTCTTTGGCAGAATCCTTGGTTTAAGATGGGCCTTCTCCTCTTCCACTGCCCATATCACAGAGTCTGATGCAATACTTCCTTGGTTATACAGTTTGAGTAGTTTGTGGCAGGGTCTTATAAACACCTGAAAAAAATTGCTGAATGGAGGCCACAGAGATACCACTGTGAAGCCAAATCACAGTGTCACTGGACTTTTCATGTTGTAGATACCAAATATTTCAAGCATTTTATTTGTTCCTTACTCTGTACCTTCTTTGTTTATCATTGCGTTTCAGCAGTATAAAAAAAAAAAAAATATTTCTACCTTGAAAAGAGAGTCTGCTGGCAAACTCCAGGCATTTTCAGTGCTCAGAAAAACACTGTCCCATGACAGGATTACTACTCCTCTCTCACCATGCTAGTCAATTCGGAGAGGAGTCTCTCAGGAGTTAACATGACTGTCCTTCACTATCTTGCAAGGGCCCATTTGGTTTATGACCACATCTGACTATCCTTAGGATAAACAATTTCTAATAACAAGGACCAGAAGGGGATTATGCCAGAAGATGGTCTGTGTCTCAGAAACTGAATTAAGAAAACCAGCTTTCCTTATCACTTACAAATTATCATGGTTTTGAATGTCATCTTCTTTTGTCTCTGCTCCTAGAAGAAGGAGGTAGGCTAGAACATTAGAATGGGAAGGAAATTGTTATATGTGTATATCAGTTAATCAGTTTTGTCACATAAGATGCCTCCTTTTTTCTTCCATCCATATCCAAGCAAAGGTACGCATCACCCAGTGCTCACAAGGGAATGTGCCTGTCACAGTTACTACTGTTCACCCATTGTGACACAGGGCAATTCAAGAAACTAAAATTTGTTTTTGCTGCCTTAGAGTATTTATTCATTTCAAGTTATAATGCTATAATATCTGTAAAGTTCAAGAAGATTTGTAAAACTGTTTTCTCAGGCATTAGTTTTCAAAATCTTTGTGAATTTTTCTTCATCTGCTGTGTGTTTTTCAGAGATATGAGCGTTCAAAGAATACTGGACAGTTCATCTTAAGAACTAGAGATCATAGAAATCATCTGATTTATTCTGAGTAGCTGGGACAAAGCAGTTTCAAAATATGGGGGCTATATTTTGATGGTATTAAACCAGCTGTTAAAGCTTATCTCTTCCTTATTTTTAATTCTATTAGTAAGAAAATTAAATATGTACATGTTAAATGGGAAAACAGTCTAAATGTTCTGTAGACATGATTTCAGGTGGTTTCATTCCACCCTGTAGGTGAAGAGGGCATGCTGGCTGAGACCTGATAAAATTGTTTATCATTCTGCACTCTGAAAATGCCAACCTCCACAGAAGTTTAAAAAAAATTAAATTAGGATCATTTTAGAGAGCTTTTAAAAATGCCATTGCTGCAACTTTTTCTATCCCTCTGCTTTTAAAGCCTTGCATACCGTATATCTAAATGTACACAGGGCACAGGATAGAGGAAGCCAAATAAACCTCTAAAATTATCTAAATGCTCTTCTGTACTTAAAATGTTGTATTTTTAGTCCGATGGTGTGACCCCTTCTAAGACACAAGCTGATCTTTCTGGGAAATTAAGAAGGTCCCTTTTGTGGTACTGCGGAGTTCCTACTGCAGAGTTCCAAGAAAATATACATTATTGTTGCGATGAACTTTATGTATTGAAAAGCAGTTACTGGATCAGAATGGAATCCTGCTAGAATCTGTGTCTATGACAATTTTAAATCCGAAAGAAAATTTCTAACAGCTATAGAAGAAGAAAAAATCAAGTGATTTATTGTTTCTAGGCATAAACATCATATGGACAGTGAGAAACCCATGTAATGTGAGACAGCAACAAAACTGGAAGGAACAGAGGATAGTGTTAATAAGACCAGAAACAAGAGTAAAGTGGTGTGCACAATGAAATGATTTGGGGAAAAAGTATTAAAAAAGCTTTTAATAACAGTAGCTTATAGATTAATCAAGATTACGGAAATATCTCTTACAGTTGCAGCTGATCATCTATCCAAACATTAGCAATCAGTGATTTTCTTCCGGGCACAGCAGCCAACAAGAAACCATTTCAGAAATCCTGTCTTTTTATGAACTCTTCGGTAAGGTGTGGCTAGTATTACACATAATCTATATGATTATGCAGGCTCTGAGGATAGACAAAGCCATATGGAAGAACACTACTTACACATGAGTTTCACAGGTATCTCCCTTGCTTCCACTTGAATGAAGTTTTTAGAGTGAAATTTCACATGGCAGGTTTCTACCTTAAAGTGACTTGTTTTTTTTTATCTCTTGCAAAGATTTTGATAATTTTGAACCAGTCTAGAGGGGATGAATCATGTAACAAGGAATAAAATAGATCAAATGAGAAGCTGGTAATGGTGGGAAAGGAACCTGGGTGACAGGAGGAGACATTGGGACATGGTGAGGACATCAGGAGTGGTGAGCAATGAAGCTGGACTGACGTGATGTGTTCCAGCACAGTGTAGGACTGGGCAGGCAAGGATCAGGGAACTAGGGACAGAGAAGAGAGTCAACAGTAACTGAAGACCTAACTTAACACATATATATGGATGTATGAAAAATGTCTCTCTGCTGATAAGCAGTGATAGGACAGTCTTAGACATCAGACTATCTGATACGTTTCAGTAAACTACTACAGTTCACACTGACTGTTGTCTAGGAAGCTGTTAACATGGGACTCTTATGGACACTATTTAATAAAAGTGTGATGTTTAATAAATTTGTGACTGAAATCAATGAAGGAGACACTGAACTAGAACAGGATAAGGTAGTCATATATAGATACTATAGAAAAAGGGGTAGCACTTATCTTTTGTGATACAAATGCTTAAATTCCTCTCTAGGTAGATAAGGAAAATATGACATATTGTGGAGCCATAGCTGTACTCACAGTCATGCCAGTGCAAGAAATTCCCTGGGGAACCATTGTGATTCAAAATTCTCCTCCATACATCAAAGAGAACTGTTAGCCATCTTTTCTTCTGACTTTTCTCATACAAGCTCTCTGTATGGTGTGTGAAACTTCTCCAGAACTTTCTGCTATAAATTTAATATCCTACAGAATAAGTCTAGATTACCTTGAAGTAGTAAATTCATAGGTTCATAGATTACCATGCTTTGTGAGAGCCTGTTTCTTGCTTTTGTCCAAATACTTTGAAATCATCCTTAATGTAAGACAGGTCAAATGCAAGTAGAAGTTGTTAGTTACAACATACAAACTAAACAATAGAGTTACAAATATTTACAAAATACCAATGTGAAAATTAAAGAAGAAACTTACCTAATTTGTGCTAGCATTAAACAGAAAAGACTGCTGAGTTTTTTTCAGACAGCGTTGCCTTCCCTTACACCTGCCTGAGAGGTGTTACTCTTCAGGCCATGCTCATGACAGAACATTACATGGATGGAGATTTACATAACCTGGTCTAGGGGAAGATGTCCCTGCCCATGGCAGGGGAGTTGGAACGAGATGATCTTTAAGGTCCCTTCCAACCCAAACCATTCTATGATTCTATGATTACAGTGCCAAATAATTGAATTAAAAAAAAAAAAAAAAAAAAAAAAAACAAAACAAAAAACCCAAACAAAAAAAAACAAACACACACACACCCCCTTCCCAAGCCTGTTTTTTAAAAAACCCATGAAACTGTACACACATGCAAACTCTTAAACTGTGGTTGGAGGCATAAGCTTTCCAAATTTAATAACTGTTTCAATAAAGGTTGACTGAATAAGAAGGTAGAATAAAAAGGAGGAAAGTTGTTCTTCAAGCTATATAGTGCTAGGAAGAAATGCATTTTATATCTTTGTCAGAATTCCTGCATGATAAACAAACTACTACAGCCACAGTTATCAAAGGAAACCAGTAAATATTTGATTCATCTTCCTTAAATTTAGGTATCTAAAGTGTCTGTAGCCAATGGAGAGAGACAGGGATTCCTAGAGAGTGATTCTTCAAATCCCGTTTAGGAGGACTTTAAATGACATGAATCACCCTCTGGAAGTTCTTACTGTGCATGACTACAGCAGGCTAATTTAGACTAAACACATAACTTTTAGACCTCTGCCTTTGCCCTCCCAAAAAGTGAGATTCATCTTACCTAGCCTCAGTCCACAAGCAAGGCAGGTTTTCTCTGCTATTGCAGAGAGGTACCTCCAGAAGGCAGTTCATTCTGTTCTAAAGCTCTTTTCTAACTGATGGAGGCAAGGGTTCTCTTGAGCTGCCTGTTACTCCATTAACTGGAGAAAAAAAGAAATTTAGACAGCTAGTTCAGATTGGATGCCTTCGTGCTAAATAGTTAATTTAAATTAATTTCAACCCACACGTTTGTTTTTTCTTCTTGAGATTTGGGTGCTCATTAGCTGAAGTTTTGATCACTAATAGTTGTGCATTCAGACCAGGAGGCACAGCATGCCCTGAACAGGAGGAACTCCACAGCATATCCAGAACACTGAAAAGTGAGCAAAGAGATACCACAAAGTGGATCTGCTAAAATTAGTGGATAATCATTAGGATCAATATCACCATGCTTCAGCTCAGTATTTCTAAAATGGGATAATGCCAGTCTTTCACTATGGAGATATTTTGAGAAAATAATGCAACTGATGTCTGAACAGTCTAATAATGTGTCTCAGAATGGCTCCTGAACAAATTATTAACTACTGTTAGAGCAAGATTTTACTATTATGTAGTAAACAAGCCCTGAGAGAAATACAAAAAATGAAACAGCCATTCACTAAGAGCATTGAGCATACTAGATGAGATAGTTGTCCTTTGGGAAAAAAACCGAACAATATGACTCTTAATGATTGCTTAAAGGCAAAACTTCAGTTGCAGATCTATCTAAATTTGGATTTCCTTACTTTTTCTTGCTTCATTTGGTCATCTTAATAAATGTTAAGTATTACTTTGGTGTTTATTATATTACACTTTTGCACATATATATACAAAATGCATGTGTATATGTATGCATATATATATTTATACATAAATGTACATATACACACTTTTTAATATGTATATATATAAATGTATATACATTTGCATTTGAAGCTGTGCTGAGGTTTGGAAGGTTAGCTTAATTCAGTGGAGATGATTTAGTAACAGCTGGAAGGTGACATGGTAAAGGTGAGTGATAAATCATGTCTGGCATTAGCTATAACTTCCTGGCAGCTAGAATATCTAAATAAAAATATGGTTTAACATACCATTATTCAAACTATAGAAAAAATTACAAACATTAATGATTAAAGAATAAGCATAGAACTTATTGCTTTATTAAGAGTTGATGAGTGTTTCATAAAAATACTACTAATCAAGGCAATTTTATACCTGTAGTATATTTAGAATTTTATATTTCTGTTGTTAATTGTTCATGCGGTTTATATCTGTATAGATATTTATATTGTTCTTTCTCTTGTGGTGCCTAAATATGTACCAAATAAATAACACGGTAAGATCCATTCAGTAAAGAATCATGAAAAAGAAGAATCACATCATTACAAGAAGTTTCAATGTTCAATAGTCACCTAAAAATCAATATTATCTTCAAAAGACAGCAGTCTTTTCAGAAAACAGTTGCAGAGGAGCCGGGCATGTTTCTGTTTAAAGAGCTGTCTATAACTTCAATGCAACTTGTTGCCAAATGGCTAGTTAAAATCAACTTCTGTTTCTGCCATGAGAAAAACATGCTCTCTCCTCTGTAACTGTGGAAGTCTGATATAGGCAAAATGACTGCCTGCGCTGGAAAAGAGCAACTGATACCGACACAATGTATACACTGACCAGGCACAAACTGATACTTGGATTAGCCCTCCCAGCTTTACTATTCATTAAGATCTTGAAAGAGACAAGATTTGAATTAAAGCTCATTGTACCTATTGCAATTGGCTACTATTCCCCAAATTATGAAGATAGATAGTATCATGAGATTCCACTAACTTTTCTCCCTCTCAATTCAATTATATTTAAAGAAAAAACAGTCAATGTCACAACATGAACTCATGAAAATTGCCATCACCCCAATGTAGTCAAGAGTGTGACATTAACTTATGATAGATAAAGAAGCATCCCATACTGTTCATATTGTAAAAAAAGTTGACTAATAAGAAGTACAGCCAATAAAGCCCTCTTCCATGTTCATTAACAAAAAAAAAGTTTTCCCCATTATGGTACCAGTGTTCTAGTTGATTGTGTACCCTCTTCTTTAAATCATGAGAAATTCAATCAGATGAAAAAGAAAAGTTATACTGGTGCGAATGTAGTGGAACATAGAGAACCATAAAGTCCCAGTAGTTTGACCCTAGTCTAATTGAAATCAGTTAAAAATAGTCCCAGTGACTTCAGTGCTGCAGAATCAGCCTCTAACCACTGAGAAGCCGACAGATTTTACCATCTCTGAATGCTGAATGCCTCATTTGGGATTTAAAGAAATATGTGATTAAAATCTAATTTTGTCACAAGATGTACTCAGACTGAAGTTGAGCAAATAATTGATCATGAATAATTTATCTGAGGAAGTTTATCTCTTTTCTTTGCCCCTGAACATCCATGAATAGATCATCATTTCTTCAAATTCACTTTTTCAGACTTTCCTGATTCTGAATCAACTGGGTGCAGTTTTCTTCACACATGGATTACTTGATCTTCACTCTTTCAGCTGTGTTAATTATTTATAATTAGTCAGAAATCTCATGATGTATCCTTCTAATAGCATTTCTGGCACAGATACTCCTTTAAAACTAAATTTCATTTAAAAGAAGAAAACCATTTGCACAAGAGTAACAAAATTTCTATTTCTTACTTAAAGGCAAATACAAAGGGGCATAAACATGAGCAAAGCGAAGTTGTTTTCTTTTGTTTAACTGAATAATTAGTCATAGATTTTCCCCACCTGACTTTCCAATAGATCTCTATTTTAGAGATTGTGTTGCAGTAGAGGATTATGTGGAGGTGAGTTGTCTGTCCCTGTGTATGTGATATGGCTGCAATCTTACAATATTAGGTGTTATCTTTTCTCTCTCTAAAATTTTGTGAGATGATGTCATCATCACTTTAATTTATACAGATATGTTGGTGTTCACTTGCCCTATATCTATTTCCCCATCATTAATAAAGTTGAAGTTGTGTTTGAGCCATATTTATTAATTAATTTCCTATACACTTTCAAATTTCCATGTAAGTTTCAACTGTGTATAGTAGGAAAAGTATTATAAATTGGAAAGAAAGTTCTATTGAGAAGCTGAAAAACGTGGGTTTAATTGTTCAAAAATTAAATCACCATGTAAAAAAAGAAGTGTAGCACTTCTTCCTTAACTTTCTGAAACCCATACAGGGGAAATTGTATAGTGTATGCAAAGTGAAGAAATTCTTGATGAATATTTTCTTGACAAAAAGTAAACCAGTACTGTAAAAGGACAAAACTTGTAAATAAGAAAAAAAATCTTACAAGATTATAATTTGTACTGTCAAGAAATACATAGAAGTCATTCCAAGATGAGAATGAGTCATTACATATTTACAAACTATACTGTGAAAACATCTAGAATTTTTCAAGAAAAATCTGACGCAGTAAACAACTCTTCAGAAACTATGAATCTGAAAAAATGTGATATGTTACAAATAGTTATTAAATTAAAAACAATAGGGGTAGTGTGGCAAAATTGTCATAATAAACATGTCATGTTTAAGACTGTTGTCATCCTGAAATTCAGTGCGAAAATGTGACAGTGAAGGTAAGAATATATTCTCACATGAAATTAGATAACATGAATCTAAAATACTGTGGCTATCATTCTTAGATCTCTATTTGAAAAATGAATGTAGGTTTATTAAATATCAATCCACCATTAAACCAGACACAAACTGCAAGGAAGTTGACAAAAGGTCTAAAATGTTTGGGGTTTTTTAAATAAAACTTAATTTAATTTTAAAATTATTCTTCAATAAGATTACAAAAAATGAGAGTTCCTGGGCAGAAAGATTAGGAAAGGTCTTGGAAACTAATCAAGGCAACTTATTAATTAAAGTAACAGAGTTAATTAACAGTAATTTTACTGACTTTTTAAAGTCAGGCACTGAAAGAAACACAAAGACAGCCTCAGTGTAGCTACAAACACCACCTTAACTATGATCAGAAGGAGAAACTGAGGGATTATATTACCACTTTTAGTAGTGGTAGCATCAAAACTTAAACAGCGGCAGCTGATACAGTTTTGTAGATAATATGTATAGCTTCTGTTATTCTGATATGATACTAATGGTGCATTAAAAATTGACCCTCCCATGGGAGTAAAGGAGGAGTTAAAGGCACTATAATTTGAAAAGGCATGCATTTGTACAATTGAAGAAGATCCATAAAGAAGAAATAAACCGTTGGAATTTAAAAAGGTTTCCGTAAAGATGGGGGGAAAAAGTAATTTCTCATAAAAAATTTCTGATTTATGTGGTGAAGAAACACTGTTGTTACAAACATGGAATGTTTATTTTAGTCCTGTTTTGTAATTGAATTAGTTATGGACATATTTTGCTGGGAATTGTTCAGTGATATAGTTTTTAATACAAATGCTAATTTATCCAATTTGACTCTTTCTAGAGGAAAGTATCAAGACACATTTAATTAGGGAATATGTCTCTAAAATCTAACTGTGTGAAAAAATCATCCCCCTAAACAGCAGCCGTCTAGTAATGTCATTTAGATATTAGGCATATGTCCTTACTATTTAGTTTTCTCTGATTTGAACATGTATTTCAACATCCTTTCTCCACTTTCTCCAGGTTTTCATATGTTTTCTCCAGGCCAGAGAACATGTATTCATTTATACTTAGTTTAAGTACCAAGAAAAAAAATAAAATTTAGAAAGAATCTGGATGAGCTTATTTACTTTGTGTTTAACTAACAATGGAAGCTCATATTTATTTCAGAAAGAGAACTTAACTGTTTATCCAAAGAATAAGGAGGATACAGAAAGAAAGATTTAAGGATGCTTGTTTCACAGTAGCTAGTAGCCTACTGAGGCTGCAAAGCAAGAATACACAAATAGGTCAAAAACTGTGGGTCTTCCCAAATTCTTCATAATGATTTCCCTGAGTTTGTCCTGGGAAGACTGGGAAAAAATTCTGGCATCATGTTATCCTCACATGTTTTGCCAGGTGTGATTCCTCTAATGAAGCTGGTAAAAAAATGGAGGTCTGATCACTTGTTAGTAGAGCCTGCATTATTCAGTAATATCAGATGCTGAACTGGTGATGCTGGCAACATACATTCTGAGATCCTGCTCATCTATATGCAGAGTGATTAATAAGAAAAATCTTTGATTCTGATCAGAGAAGATAATTGGATTTGGATCTTTACACTGCTAGTCTTCACACCTACCTGTAGAAATGACAGTGTCCTGACTGGTAACATTTTTTTTATTTTTGTCTCGGTTTGTTATGAAAATAACCTTCAAAAGTTACTAAAAACATTAATGTTTTAATTTAAATACATGCTAGATTACACACAGACATACACATGCCACATAGTGCTATACTTGTTTGATGACCTATGAGGGGATGGTTTTAATGTACACCCATTAAATGCGATAGAGTGACTTTGTATTGTTTAAAGATTCCATGGTGCTTTATCTTTCTCATTGCTTGGGAACCAGACATTTTCCATTATAGATGTCTATTAAGGAAGCATGCATCTCTGGTATAATTTAAAACAAAACAACAGGAAAAACAAAACAAAACAAAACAAAAAAAAAAAAAAAAAACAAAAAAAAAAAAAAAAACAAAAAAAACAAAAAAAAAACCAACCAACCAAACAAACAAACAAACAAACAAAACCAACCAAACCACAAAACCAGAACAAGCTCTTTAGCTAATGCAGCTGGTTTTTCCAGAGTCATATTAGGAAGCCTTCACGTTAACCACTCTGCTGCAAAATTGTGGGGGCAGCAACTTCCAGGAAAACAACAGTAGCAAACAGCATGGGGAGCAGCAGTTACTTCATTCAGCACCAACATCTGAGGAGGGAGCAGATGCCTCAAAGGTTGGACTTTGTGCCCTCCTAAATTCTGGCAAGTCTCAGAAGGTGCGCTAGCTAAAAGAGATTACAACTGAATGAAGTTCTGCTCCTATTTCACACCACTCCAATATAAGAAAGGAAAACTATCTTCACTCTGCTATTAGCCTCCACTGGTATGGAATCTATTTTTTAACCATTTCTGTCTAGGCAGCTCCACTGACTGAAGTAATTCAAACCTATAAGATCAAAGGACTTTTTGGCTGTTTCCAATCTCTAAAACTTTCAGGCACCCTGGAGATGAATGTATTTTTAGAATATATTAAGGAAATATAAAACTTGAGTCACGTTGCATGGTTAAAGTAAATCCATAAAAATTATTTTCTACCATTTATCCCTTGTGGCCCAGTGGTATTAATGAGAATGTAAATATAGCTTAGTATCTTGTAAAATATTTTAAAACCATATAATAATATTGCAGAAATAATAAAAAGACATCTTCATACATATCCTGATGTCTGTCATAAGGTCAGATAAGAAAATCTAGGAAGAATAAAGAAAATTTAATTATTTTTGTAGGTCACTGAGCAGTTAACATTGGTATCCTGATATAAAACTAAATTTAACACAGATGGGATAGGTTAAATGTTTGAGTATATATATGCCCAAGATCATAAATAACTGTCAGAAGTTTACAATAGACATAATTCTCAAAAGGACTTTTGTAAAACAGGAATGTGAGTCCCACTGAAAATCTCATTTAACTTCAAGGTGTGCTCTCAAGATTTATATTCCATTAAGTATTTACCATATGTGTTTCTCTGAATCAGATGCCTAGAATCCCCACTGAATTGCCAAAGGGGGAAATGAACACATTTGCTAACCTGTAAATGTCTCTTGTTGACTTGGAAGTCACGCGCTATGTGATCTATGGTTTGGAGGTTGCTAGTGGAATGGACATCGATCCATAACATCAAAATGAAGACGAAAAAAATAACTTTCCTGTCAGTACCTTTGTCATTTCTGCTGTCAGCTGTTTCAGGACTGTCAAAAGAAAAATTAAAATAAGGTCATTTCCCTAGATTGTAATGCAGAAAGAGAGGTAAGTTTCAGTGATTAGAGCTGGCTAAAAACTTTGAACAGAGCCATTTCCACAGGAGAGTACCATGTAAGTGACTGGAAAGCTCATGGGATTTAATCAGCTTCATTCAAGTTTAATAGAAATAATTAAATCAGAGCAAAGTTAAAATTAGTTACCCACTTTAAAGTTTCATATTTTGCCTTTCATATGATAATATTAATCCTGTACTGTATTAATCATGCATTATATTTAATAATACTCTATTTTAAAAGACCATGAAATACATTTTCAACATTGAAGGAAAATGTTTAAGCAATATCAGATCTGATTCCAAAATCAAAGTGGTTGGAATTTCCATTCCCAAAAAAGTAGAATTTTTGTCTTGTTTGGGAACAGTCCTGAATTCTGATATGCCAGACTATCCCACCAAATTCAAAATTCTTCTTTCTGAACATCTTCAAATTTTAATTTCTCTATGGGATTATTAAGGTCTTAATTATTCTCAGCATTCTTTTCCAAATAAACAATCATGAGACTTGAATAACGCATACAAACAGCATATTCAGAGCATACCAAGATGTAGCAGAGTATGATGATCACATCACGGAACAGCATCAGATAGGTCTAGAGTGAAGGTTAAAGAATTTGGTTTTGGAGTTGTAGCATTTTCCCTTTGTGCTTTTATCACAGTACCTGTAATATGTGAAGTTTTCTGTATCAAGATTTCTGGATCCTGCCTAGTACAAAACCTATTCATGAAAAGGAAATAGAAGTTAAGAGAATTTTTCATGATATTATGGTATGTCATATTTGTTCTACATTTGGAAATGCCTTAGAAATAACAAACAAAAGCATTTTCATGGTCCAAGACTAAATCTGCATTGTTGTCTTGGCTAATTTATCAATACAGTACCATAAATCCTTACTTAATTTCAAACAGTTTTGATTCTATAATTTATTTTTCTTGAACCTACTTTCTACAGTTCCAAAACTCAGGCTGACATTTTTCTTTTAATTTAAAAATTTCTCTTTCTTTATATTATTCCCATATTAGCAAGGGGATGCCCTGGCAGCTACCTGAGATATGTTTTTCCCACTGGTCAAGAATAGGTCTAAACCTTTTTGAGGAAGGCTTATGATGATAACAGTGCTAAGGGGGCTCAGCCAGAGCTCTGGTGCCTGATGATCCCCACACTCAAGTTCTGCTGCCAATATTCTGAATGTACTGGGCACAGGTGGAATAGAGGTCATTACAGTCCAGTAGCAGGTGACCAAAGACTGGAACTTCACTGAGAGCAGTGGGGAAGCCTTCAGCTGTATCTTGATAGGACGTCCAGCAGCATCAACTGACTCAGTAAGCTTCACCTTGCACTGGTGCTCAGACTTAACATAAACACATTCCTGGAGTCCAGTTGTCCATCCTGGTTCAATTATAGTAAAGTTCTTCAAGTCACCATCACCTCTGCCCCAAGCAAGGGGAAAGAAAGCAAAGCAATTCTAGAACAAGGTGAAAATTCAACCCTTGCTGTTCCCTTCCCAT
The DNA here is from genome assembly GCF_018691265.1 of Tyto alba. Taxonomy (NCBI): domain Eukaryota; kingdom Metazoa; phylum Chordata; class Aves; order Strigiformes; family Tytonidae; genus Tyto; species Tyto alba. Next base: position 25,689,857 of record NW_024881316.1, on the reverse strand, counting down.
ATCCAGCAGAAGTGCAGATGTGGCGGGTTGACCTCAAATGGCTGTCAGATGCTCACTAAGTCTCTCTATCACTCCCCGCCTTAGTAGCATAAGGGAGGAGAAAATAAGATGAAAAAAAAAAAAAAAAAAAAGAAGAGCTCATGGGTTGAGATTTAATAAAGAAAATTCAGTTTAATAAAGAAAAGCAAAGTCCGTACACAGAAGCAAAGGAAAACAGAAAGGTTTATTCTCTACTTCCCATCATCAGGTGATGTCCAGCCACTTCCGGGGAAGCAGGGCCTCAGTATGTATAGTCTTAAGATTGCTTATAAGGAACCAAGAATTGTAACACAGGGTCATACTTGTGCTCCCAGCCAAGAGACACCTTTATTGATGACAAAAAAGAGTCTCGCTAGTGTGTACTTCTGCTGCTTTCTTTCTGGTACCCACACACAAACTAGAAGAAAAGAAAAATGCAGACAAATCCATTCCAGTAACAATTTGATGACTCCAGTTGGACTCTGCAGGTTCCTGACCCGGTGAGCATGAATACCATGTACAACACTGCCAGGTCTGGGTGAGTTCACCTGATTGTTCTTGCAGGATCTGCATTGCCTGGGAAGGTACTAAAACCTGGGGCAGCATAAATCATGGGGGGTTCAATAGGTAAGATAAAATAAGGTTTATTGCTGATGGAAATTCTGAAAAACTGGGTAGGGGTGAAGCTGGTAGGCCTAGCAAGGGTCATGCAAGGGGACTGCAAAGGAGTAAGGTGTGCAATGGTCCAGGAATGAGGAAAGCCTAGGTGCTCTCTATTTTCTAGGAAAAGCAACACGAGCAGACCAGGGCATGCTCTTTTTCAGAGGAAAAGCGGCATATGGAAGAAGCAGTCAGTGAATGCTCCCAAGGAGTACAAGCTACAAGCACAGGATGGGTTCTCAAGCACGTGCTCCTCTGGGTACTTTGTGTGTGAGCAGCAATTGCACACTCAGACACATGCATATGATCTGTGCTCCATTAGCAGTCGTGTGGCCAGGCATCAGGCTTCACATTCAGAAATGCTTTAATGGGCAACACTTGCAGGAAACCAGAAACATCTCATAGCCAAAAGACCTACAGGGATGGTTCAGGTCAGGGAAGGGACATGGGGACACTCTGGAAAGCTCTGGTTGAGCCCAGTCTCCGTTCAGCTTACTTCCAGGGTGCAAATGCAGGGACAGCAGTGGGTTTGAGGCACCCCACAAACATCCCATCCTGGAGCATGACCAATATGTGTGTGACTGGTCCTTTGGGCAATACCACTCACTGTTTCACTTCCCTCTGCTCTCTGCTCCCTGCGGTGAGGATATGCACAGCAATCAGGCCCAACAGGAGGGTCCTCATTGCTGCCAATAGCAGTGGTGCTCTGACAAGGTAGGGCTGCCCTCTGGAAAAAACCCTGGGCCTTTGCCAGCTCTGCAGGGGCTCATATGGAGCCCTAATTACTCTTCAGAGTGCCTTAGGGCCTTACCTGGGATTTGTTGGGGCCCATTGGAAGCCCATGCTGCCTTCCAGAAGTCCGTCCATTCTAAAAAAATCTAAAAGACTAAACAAATTGCTGTGGAGGACAAATTCACTTCCATAGATATTCTGGAGGGCTGTATATGCTATGCTTATTATAATTCATTGTTTCTCTGTTTTTTAGCACCCAACACCCACACCTAGATCCTCTTCAACTTCCTCCACAATAGGTGAAAATATAATAACAAGGACCATTCCAATTCTTGTTTTCCAGGTCATCATCTGAAACTTCTTCAACAAAATTAGAGGGGATGAATTCTTTTGTGACATCTGACAGCTCTCTCACATAACAACCAGTTTCATCCACCTCTCCAAAGTTGTAAACATATTGTCCAGCAGTTAGAGGAAACTCTAGTTCAAGCTGCTCACTTGGGGCCATCAAAAGTATTATAGCTGTATTGAGGTATGTATTTTTGAAGCTTTCCCAGTTATTGTCCCAGAGCCTGCAGGATGACAGACTGTTTGTCTGCTGCTAATTCTTCTGTCTTTCTTGTGGGGTTCTCCTCTGAAAGAAGGAAGGACCGGACCCAGGACTGTCCTCTGTCCAAGATGACTCTGAGGGGCTCTGAAACAGATTCTCCAGCTCATTCACCCAGTCTTGAAACAGTTGCATGGCTTCTTTGTGTTGTCTTTTTACTTGTGTTTGAGCATTCTGCAAAAACTTGTCTTCCTTTTCTTTCTTTTGTAGCACTAACTTTGATTCTTTGTGTTCCTTCTCCAGCTGATGCCTTCTTTCTGCCATTTCTCTCATGACTTTCAGTTTTCTCTCTGCAGCTTCTAGCTGGGTTTGAAGATAGGCGATCACTTGGATGGCAGAATTTCTCTCCTCTTCCCCTCACACCAGTTGCCCCTTCAGGTCAGCATTTTCAGCTTGAACCGTTTCTGTCCAGTTCATCTGCTCATAAAGATGAGAATTTTGTTCAGCCATTCTGGTGTTTTCATTCGTCATCTCCATAAGCTGCACCTGTAGCTCCTCACATCTTTGGCTGAGGGTGGTCAGATAATATGAGTCCTCTTCTTATGCAGCCATTTGAGCCTGAAGCTCCTCAGCCACCTTCTGTGAGATTTAATTCTGCTCGTCCTGTGCAAGCAAAGCTCCATCAGACTCTCTCATTTCTCCTGCCCTCTGCTGAGGAAACAATTCCATGCACAGTTCCTCAGTGGAGCTTTGGGTGGGCGGTGGCACTGGACCGTTCATCAGGTGCCTGCATATGCCTGCATCTTCTTTTCAGCTGCTCAGTGAGGGCAGATGGTTTATCATTTTTCTGTTGGAGCCTCTCTGCCTCCTTGCATGCTTCTGGAGAGCTTCCCTTTCTCAGGAAGCAGTTCTCCATCTCAAGGGCACCATGTTGCCTCTCCAGGTCTTCCAGGGCATGCTGCAAGTGGGTGTTCTGCTCCAGCAGCTGGCTGCATGCTCTACCAGGAAGCACCAACTCTTCTCCTGCAGACTCTGACACCTGGAGTAGAGCATCTGCCACAGCCTTTCATGTTGTCTGCTGCCCAGCATTGTGGCTTTTGGGGGTCATTCCCATAGTGCCAACTGGAAGGACTAAGGTTTGACCTGGCGGCTCGCCACTGACAGGGCCCAGGGCTCTTTTCCATCAGGGGAGCAGGAGCTCTGCATCTCCTGATGGCGTTGGTGCCCAGGAGGGCCTTTGGACTGGGTCCCACAGAGGGGGGTAGGCAGCTCACCCTCAAGCTGCTCCAGGATATACTTTATGAAGAGTGTCCTTTCCATCTGCAGCTCATTCTGGAGGTGGCGGATGCAGGCAGGTTTGCAGACAACCATCTCCCAGTGGAGCTTGTTGAGGACATCCTGAAGCTTGCTGCAGGCCGCCCTGCAGCTCCTGCTGGGCCTCACCATCTCCTTACCAGCTGCTGCTGGTAGTTCCTGTGCTTGGTGGAGCTCAGCCTCCTTCCAGCGCAGCAGCTGGTGGGTCTCTGCTGCCCACTGCTGCTGGCTCAACTCCTGCAACTGCTGCAAGCAGCAGCTGCGCGCCACAGGCCCCCAGCCCACACCATCCCTTGTCATGGCTGAAGGGATGGGGAGCAGGCCGTCAGCCGTCAAATGCTGCTGGCAACAGTCATCGACGGGCGCATTCCCTGGGTCTGCAAGGGGCATCAGCCCCCTGACCTCATTGCAGCAGCTGCCTCCCTTCACTGTGCAGCAGCAGAGGCAGCATCTGCCGTGAGCCAGGAGTGGGCAACTGCGGCCTCATATGTGTGTCCTGGCCCTGAGCACTCAATGGGGGGGGGGGGGGGGGGGGGGGGGAGTGCAGTATGGCATTATATGGAATGCCCTGGCCCCCCTGCACTATGGCCTTTGTGGCAGGTTGACCTCGGTTGGCTGCCAGGTGCCCACCCAGCCGTTATATCACTCACTTTTTTCCTATTCAAATCTCACCTAGCTGTTTTGTTTAAAGACTGTGCAACATGTATCTGCACTAGCAGAAACAATTGCAGAAATTTTTTTTTTAACACTGTATGCACAGCTACAAGAGATCTTTGTTTTCCTCTGGAGCATAATTACTCACTTTTGTCACCACAGCTAATGTTAGCCCTTTTACTTACCAGGTCTATTAGCAGCACCTCTCAAGTTTTTCTGCTTTAGTTCATGATGGTAGGGTAGCAAGAGATGAGCCCAGAGGCTCTTGAGTAGTGTGATAAGAAGGAATATTATTCCAGGCTGTAAGATCCTACAAGGTGACACAGCATCTGAGTAAAGCATGGTCCCTCAGCCTTTGTCCTGCTCCCTGCTCCTCACACGACCAACTAAGGGTGAGAAGATCCAGGTCACCTTGCTGTGACATCAGGTCATGGAGTACAGAGAGGACACGACTTTGCACTGCATAAAGGTATGAAGTTCTCCCTTATCAGTGCATGACATAAGACAAAAAACAACTTTGCCCAATGGGAAACAAAGATTATAAGCGTATGTGACTTACATGTTCACTAATGGATCTGTCATCCCTGGATACAGCTAAAACTGTGACATGGGCCCAGCAGCTGGCCATGCAACACCTGTGCTCCATTCCTTTTCTAAGACAGCAACTTTTACCACCATTAAGCTCACTTTAAAATATCATAAAATGAGCTCACTGAGCTGCAGAGTAGAACGTTATGGACTAGTACTGAGTTTCTTTTATTAGTCACTATAATCTGATTTCCTCTTCTTGTGAGAAGTCAGACTTTGACAAATTATTTGAACAAACAGACCTACCATGAGATACAGTGTGCATTGTTAGTAGTATTCACAGAAGAGGGAAATAGCAATAAAGTACATTTTGCTGCAAGTTCTATTCTGCATGACATTTTGAACATAATACATTTGCTGTTCAGTAAGGGAAAGGAAGCACATTTTCAATAATTATCAATTCAATTTCAGTAATTATCAATTTCAGTAATACATAAAAGATCATATGTTTCTATCTCCCTTCACTAAAATATGCTACAGCTTCTCTGTACAACTACTGTAGGAGGTAGTTTCAATTCTAGCTGCCAGCTAATCTATGCTTGAGCGCATTATAGACAACCCAATCTCTTCCCAAAACTCACCCAGAGACAGATTATTATTTCAGGGGAATTGTTATTTAACATAGTAATTACATATTTAATCTGGTTTATAATACTGTCTGTACAATTCTGTAGATAGATGTTTTACTCACTGTGGCCATAAATATTAACCATTTATATAATGTACCATATGTTCTTTATGGAGTAAAAGGAGGGTATATATGGCCCATATCTGAATTTATGGAATAAATAAAGATCATTTTCACCCTTAGTATACATTCTGATGAGAGCACATGTCTGGGGCCAACAATCAGGGAGAAGGGACCTTGAGTAGGAGATATGATCTCATAGAGAATAAAGAAAGAAATAGTTAGTCATGGTGAATAATGTAAGAATATAGGAACTGACTTCCTGAAATATATGAAAGGCCCTTCTAGTCCATATTCTGTCTTAGATAGTAGATAAATCAGTGGAAATGGTATTTTCTTGGAAAACAAAAGATGCAGAGTGATGGGATCAAGACAATGATGAAACAAGGTGAAGAAATACTTACCTCAAGTGTATGTACACAAATCCATACAGCCTGGTGAAACAGGAAGGAGGAACTGAAGCACCACATATGGTCACAAATCTATGACTTTGCAGGACTAACTGAAATGTGATGGGATAGCTCTCAGGGGAAAAGGGGAGTATCCCTCTATGTGAAGCAGCAGCTCAGATGTAGGTAGCTCTTGTATAGTATGAGCAACAAGCTGGACAAGAGTTTGTGGGTCAAATCAGAGAAGAGGTTGGTGAAGGTGACATTGTGGTGGGACTGTATTACAGACCACACAATTCAGATGAGAAAGTGGACAACACTTCTCATTTTAAAAATAAATCTTTAAACAACTCAAGGAAGTCTCTGGATCATAGACTCTATTCCTTAACAGGGGACTTTAACCTCCCTGACATCTACTGAAGGACAAAATGGCAGGATGTAAACAATCCAGAGAATTTCTGGAGGGTGTCAAGGATAGCTTCTTTATATGGGCACTGGATAGGCCAACCAGGGCTGTGCACAGCTGGACTCGTTATTCAGAAATGAGGAAAAAGTGGCTGGGGATGTGAATCTCAGAGGCAGCCTTGTCTGTAGTAATCATGAAATAATGAAGCTGAAGATCCTGTGGGGAGTGAGGAAGGCAGGTACTGTAGCACAGACGTTGGGTTTTAGTAGAGCTGACTTTGTCTTAGACAAGAGGTCGTAAGTGGAATCCCATGGGAGGCAGCTTGGGAGCACAAAGGAGTTCAGGAAAGCTGACACATCTGTGAGGACAACCTTCTTCAGGTGCAAGACTATCTGTGTTGATATTCAGGGAAACAAGCAGACTTATCAGGACATCATCTCAACTAAGCAGGGAATTTGTAACTGAGCTCCAGTGCAAAAAGGCAACACAAGAGGTGAAAGCAGAAACAGACTAAAAAATAGGAACTTATAAGCACTCTTAGGTAATGCTAGGAAAGCTAAAGCTCACCTAGAGTTCATGTGCTTGAGGGAATTCAATGGCAACAAGAGCTTCTACTGAAACTTTGGGAGTAAAACTTCAGAAATAAAGACTTTGGAACAAAGAAAATTTGGGCCTGTTGCTGAATGGGGCAGGTGATTTAGTGACAGCAGGTACAGATAAAGTTGTGACCAATCAACAAACCCTTACACTGGAAGAAGTCTCAGGGGAGACAGGTACAACCATTGTGCTCATGAAGCTCAAGGGAGAATGTAGGGAGTAACCACAGCTGCTGCAAAGGTAGTTTAACTGATCTCAACACAAAGGGGACCAGATGTTATTTTAATAAATGGTTATATCAGTTGAATGGATCAACTGGTTGTGTAAATGGTTTTCTCAATGTTAATGGTTTCCCAGAGTTAATTAAAAGAATGTGAATTTCTTCCTGAGTTAGCCAGATCAGCAAGGGGGGAGTGCAGGTGTGGCTCAGTCCAAGGCAAAGTATAAAAAGTTAACAACAACCAAATGAACTTTGAAGAGAGCAGCAGACCTGTGCTGGTTTCAACCCATATACTCTTTCCTGGCCATGGGGGACAACCAGCGTTGTGACAGTGCCTGTATAGAGACCAGCAGTGGGAATCACATTTGCATTGTGATCCAAGTGTATACCACATGTTATATTCTGCCAAGTGTAGTGTATCGCAATTTCAGTATATCGCTGTATCACTCTGCTAAATCAAATCCCATGTAACATGTAGAAATAAGTATATTTGGTATTAAATATTAACTCCTCCTTATGTAAAATTTCTCAATGAACCTGGTCAGAGGATATTGGACTCTGAGAGAGGTCCTCAGTGGCATCTTTGCCTTAGCTGTCATTAATGTTTCCCATGCCTCTGTGCTTAGTAAAAGAGTTAAGGAGTTCAAGAAAAAACATTGTTACACTGGAGCAGGTTTAGGCGGGAGGGGACTCACCAAGATGGTTGGGGACAGAGCACTTGCCCGGTGAAGAGAGGCTGAGAGTACTGGACTTGTTCAGTCTGTAGAAGAGATGGCTTCAGAGGGACCTAACTGCAGCCCCTAATGTGTACAGGAAGGGTGTTGAGGAGATGGAGCCAAGTTCTTCACGTTGGTGTATGGTGGGAGGATGAGAGGCCAAGGCTGTAAATCAGAACAAGAGAGGTTCAGTTCAAATATGAGGAAAAACATTTTCATCATAAGATCAGCCCAGCAGTGGAGCAAGTTTCTGAGACAGGTTGAGCTGGATCTATCCCTGGAGGTTTTTAAAGTGCTGAGCAACGTGGTTTGATCCCATAGTTGGTTCTGCTTTGAGCAGGAGGTTGTGTAAAAGACCTCCTAAGGTCCCTTCCACTGAGTTAATCTGCCATTCTATTCACTAGGTATACATGAAATATGGAGAAATTAAAACATGAGACTAGATGCTCCCTGTTTCTAGAAACCTGAAGGGGTATACTGAGCCAGCAATTGTGTTTGCATTTTATGCTTAACAACATTTCTTTCCTCAGTTATTTTGTGGCAATAGCATTAAAGGTCTTGCAGTAGCTTGTTGCCAACCCATTGCCCACCAACTTATTCAAGGCCATTTTTGTTTTATGAGAAACTGTAATGAATTTTTCCTTATTCCTATTCTCAATGTCATTTATGATTTTCTTAGTAGATTCTTTTTTTTTTTTTTTCTAAGCTGAAGAATCCTGATCCACTCAATAGGTTTGAATATAACTCTGGTCTTTCTCTGAACCTTTGCTTTGCTTTACTATACCTTTTTTGAAAAAGTAGCGATAAAGACAACCAGATCTGCACACAGTCTTCAAGATTTGGATGCACTGTAAATGTACACAGCAACTGATGTTTCCTGATTTGTTCTCTATCCTTTATTAATAATTCCTAGCTTGCTTATCTGTCTGGTATGGAACACTATGTTGTGAGTTGTTTCCATAGAATTATCCATAACAACAATTTCTCCTCTGAGTGGCAATAGCTAATTTAGAAGCTATAACTGTGTATACATACTTAGGCTTGTTTTTCTCCAGGTGCATTACTTTGCATTTATCAACACTGGATTTCATTCACCACTTTATCACCCAGCCACTCAGTATCATGAGACTCTTCCCTAACTCTCTTCAGCTGGTTTTGAATTTTAATACCCAGAAAAATGTTAAAGCATCAAGAAACCTGCCACCTCCTTTTGTATCTTCTCTCCCAGACAAATCAGTACACTGAATGACACAGGTCTCAGCATAGTACACCACTGTGTTTCACTGGTAACTCCCCACACCAGCTGCTCCTTTAGTTTCCTTTTAACAGGCTCCTTCATAATTATAATTATTCTTTGTGCAGCTTGAATTCTTGCAGAAGTTCTGGGAGGGTTTTTGCTCCTAGAAAAAAGTTAAATTTGAAGTCATGGTTGTCACCATCACAGTGGCTCTTAGAAAGGATCCCACAAAGACAGTTTGTTTAACAGCACTTGTTAAACAGAACTTACTTTCACCCTCGTATCAGTCTTTCCTCCACTGCCGTTTGTAAATGAATTTTGCCCTGTTGTTAGGGTGTTCTCTTTAATGCGTTCCTCCCATCAAATTTCTGATTCTCTTTATGCTCATACCATTTTAACCCTGCCTTAATTTTAGACTTTGGTTTTTTATCTAGACATCTTCTTCTGGTTCTCTATTTTCATGTGTCCTGTTTATAAAGGCCTTTATTTGTTGAGACTGCACTTGGACTATTTCTTACCTGAATTGTATTCACACTTGCCATGTCTGTGGTAGGTGAGATTTATAGAGTTATCATAAGCCATAGGATACTGTGAGCATGTTTCCATGTGCAGCTGGAGGTATCACACTTCTTGAAGCATAATCCCTGGCAACTCTCTTCTTCCCTTGCCCCCCTGAAAGTCTGTCTCTGCATTACTAATTCCTTGGACTTGTTTTACCAGTGCAACTGACTTCACAACGCACAAAGTAAAATATAAATAACACAAACGTGTAGGAAGATTGGTCAAAAAGTTTTTAAATTCTAGGGCTAAGGGAAATCTACAGGCAATAGGGCACACTGAGCTTTTTCAACAATCTCCAGAAACTGACTGGAGTTGCACAAGTTGGAAACTGCTTCATCTGTTAGAATACAGCATTATACTGCGGTATGCCTGATTTTCCTTCTCAGGATTACACTAAAATCTTTGTATATATAAACTCACTTTATGATGTCATGCTCATACTCAGTGTAGAGTCAAACATTGCAAGATCACCATGACTTTTCTGTTTTGCTTTGGGGAAAAGGATGTATAAAAAGGAAAATGACCCTTAGAGCATGACAGGAACTATCTTTATCTTCACCAGTCAGGGATCTTATCAGCCTTCAGGAAGAGCAAAAATTAGATTATTCTCTACTGAGATAAAAACATATTCATTCCATTGTGATCCAAACACCCAGCTTTCATCTGCAGCAGATTTAGAATTTTTGCCCCAATGTGGAATTAAATTGAATTCATAAAACAAATGTTTAGAGTGGAAGCCATCAATTTGCAATCATATTGATTGGGGAATACTCAATGCATTCAAGCCCAGTCCTTTCAGAGCAAAAATGATAGTGAAACAGGCAGCTCAGTGCCTAATAAAATATCCTTTCCCCAAACCAATACTTCCTTCAGATGCTATTAAAGACAAATTATCTAAAAGAAGGAGATACCATCTCACAGCACGAAACATTTTACATATTGTAAAATAATACTAAATTGAAGTACCATAAGCATTGTTATAATGTGGGAAAAACTCGTGTAATTAAATGAAACAGGGAAAATAATCTCCACAGAATCTTGTTATACTGGCTTTCCTGGAAGCTCAAGTTTTCCATGAAAATGCATAAAAAATTTTCAGGAAAATTAAAGCAGATAATTTGTGATTTATAGGTGTTTATACAGAGCAATATTTGTCTAGAGATCTTTAACTGAATTCTCTCCTGAGCAGTCTGTAAAATGTACCTGAACATAAATTAGAAGCCCAACTCTGGAGTCAAAAGATTATGCCATGTTTGATGCACCCTAGGATGCGGTTTGCCCTCTTGGCTGCCAGGGCACACTTCTCAGACTAGCAGCTCAGGCTTCCACTGAAAAACCTTTTCTCCTTTCATCTGGCCTGCACTATAGCTCTCCTAGTAAAGGAAAACCCCCTTACTCCTAGTAATGTTGTATAAAGCATGTTTTGCATTTATAGCAACACAATAGTAGAAAAGACAGCATTTGTTCTATTAGCAGAAATGTGTTAATTAAGAGATGGTGTTGCTCACTGACAAATGTCTGTGTAAGACATTTTTTTAAACATAGATCCCTTGATGTCACTCCTGTAGTTCTGCAGACTCTGTGCTAAAAGTCTGCCTGATAACATTAAATTATAAGAAAAGATATAAATGTTCTCTTAATTTCACTGTAAATAAAACAGAGACATAGCTGGCTGTCTTTGCCAGCATAAGCATTTTTTTAATGTCTTACTTAAAGTGCCACCAATAAGCAAGGAGCTAAAATATTTTTAAGTCTGCATTGTAATCCAACCAAAATACCTCTGGGCTCTTTTCCCTGATATTTTGAAACTTCTAGCAAATGATCAAAGAAACAGCCTATTGGCATAAGAGGGAATGCAGTGACTGATAAACACCTAAAACTGTGGACTCTGACAGCCTTACAAACAAGGAAATGGCCTGCTTCAAAGAATCAGTAAGCAAAATTAACACTTCTAAATGTGCTTAGTGTGAATAATAACATTGCTGTTTGTCTTCTCATATTTAGTCCTATTAGGCACATTGAATGATAAGTTATAAACAAAATTGCATTGGACAGGAGAAAACAAGCATGTGAAAATAAACATAAAATAGCATTTTTGAAAAATCTAGAATTAAAACGATCTTGAGGAAACAACAGTGGTGTGACCTGGTTAAAAAGGAAAACAAACATTGACATTCATCCCATGAGGGTCATTTTATTTTAATTTCCACAGAAACAATCTGTTAAAACAAATGATGTAAGAAGAAAATACAAGGTGTTCCAAAGAAGCTGACAACCTGTCATCTAAAGAAAACCTCCAAGACATTAACATATTTGACAAAAAATTATTTTATGATAACATGCTGTGTAATGACCTCTGTCTCAAGGGCATGTTCTCTGAGTTCTCTTAACCTATGCTGTTATTCTATGTGGCAACCCCATTTCATACTAAGAAATAGCCATCCTGAAATTACTACTTTTTTCTCTTTTTAGTTTTGTAATGCTTCACCATATCAAAAGCAATCTAGAATGTTCAGAGGAGACAACTCTTTACTGTGTGGTAATTCCTGAGAGTCGAGAGTTGGAGATCTGCTTCATTTGTGCCTCTGTTGAAATGATCAACATGGCACTGACACAAACTTCTGCACAACTATACAAACAATCTCATTTCACTTCTTCCAGTCTGTTTAAGATTCAAGGTTCCCCTCTACATACTATTTATGGGCAATAAAAAACCAGAAATGTACTGTCCAAAAATAGTATTTGACAACTACAAGTAATTTAATTTCTTCAAATTCCCCTTCAGATCCCTTGGTTGTTTCCCAAAATAAATATTCTATGGATGTCCAAAAATAGTATTTGACAACTACAAGTAATTTAATTTCTTCAAATTCCCCTTCAGATCCCTTGGTTGTTTCCCAAAATAAATATTCTATGGATGTCTTTCAATATCAATACAATAAAACTGATGGATTGGATAAACAGTAAGCCACAGATTCCTTTACGTAGTTCACTATTACAGTATATTTCTGTACGATTTTCTGTCTGTCAAAGTATCCATTTGGGCAGTGACCACATCCTTTCTATGACAACTTCTCTCCTTCACGTAAAGTTTCCTTTTACAGAATTCTCATTTTTGCTTATTTACCTTAATTTTATATTTTTCCCCTTTCTTAAACATCCCAAAACCTTTGAATTAGCTTGTTCCCCCCCAACCCCACCACTAGTCAAACCATTTTCTCTCTAAATCATAAATCCAGTTTTACGTTATCAAAATAGCTTCAATTATATTTATGATTTCAGATGGTAAAGTCAACTCAGAAAGAATGTGATCAGTAGTCACACAAAGTCCTGTTGAATCTACTTCATCTAATGCCTTAAATCAGTAGTCCCAACTGCTTATTGCCAGAGTGCTGTAAAGGTACAATTCCCCAAGGCTTACACCTATTTTATCTTATTTTTATTTCCAATGCACATCCTATTGTTTGTTTAAAGAGTGTAATTTTAAGATAAAGCGATATCTTGTACACTTTCTATGCTACTAGGTACAGCAGTCTTGTCTTTCTCAATCACATCTGGGTCCATCTAGGTCCACACACCAAGTGGTGATACAGACTGGTTTACTTTATATTGTTTATGGCCAACTGTATAGCAGCATAAATGCACCATTACATAAGAATTATCCAAGAAACTTTTATGTCATCTCCACACTAATTTATACTACAGTTTAAAGCATTCTGGTTGACAACGGCTGTGGTAGATTTGTTTTCCTTAGTTTGTGCTTCATCAACCACATGCAGCATCCCATGGGGGTCATCACAGTACCAGTAATCCCTTTGACAAACATCTCTTGTTTCCTGCAATGGAATTTGGTAACCTTATCCTGAAAACACAAGGATTTCAAACAGACCCTGAATTTCTGGGTTTCACTTAAGATATCTCCTGTCAAATCCAAAGGTCTTCTAAGCTGGTTCTCTGAGACCATCAGCTAAACACCAGGCTCTCCTTGTGAGAAGTTCCCTTAAAGGAAAATAGACTACACAAGTAAGGCTTTGCAAATGTGCAGTGCACTGCATTGTTTTTCATATGCAGTTTCCTAATGTATCTGTAACCCAAGGAAAAAAATTTGGAACATCATAGACTGAAACCATTCTTCAACAAGCAGTGGTCTAGCAGGATGGCATGGTGAACACCTCTTGTAGGATGACATTATTACATTTCAGGACTTTAAGAGATAGCAGGGCCTCAGCACACTCCTAGTCATCTGTAAATACAGCAGTCAGTTTGTAAGAGGTAAGTATAGGCAGTACAAATTAAGATAAAAAGGAGAAGGGAAGGTCTTTGCCACCTGTGTCATGGACATTTTGTAAAGGCACTTCCCTGTTGTGTCTTTGCAGTATGCTCTTTGTAGCAAGGGAATCAAGGTCCCCTTTGTGCTCTGGGTGTCTGTCAAAAGTGAGTTGGGCCACTAAGATCAAAACTGGAGTGCAATCCCCACTTGTTGAGAAGCTGCTCACTTTTCCATTCCCAAAATTTACAGGGAGATACTGTCAACACTTCAGTTATGAAGGACTTTCCATTTGGTCCATAACTACATGGAGTTTGTCTATCTGCCCTATCATGAGGAGGTTTCCACCTACTATGAGACAGTGGATGGAGTGCTCCATGCTCCCCCTTGTTCCTCTGATACCACTCCCTGTGTCCAGAACCTATCTACAGGAGGAAGCAAGCAGATTACGTATCATCTCCATAACTCAGAGGTTGTCTATATGCTCCCAAATTTATCTGTTGGATCACCAACTCTGCAGTAATCCTTCCAAGCCTTGCTTCAGATACTGTCACCAATGGACTACCCATGTGCTGAGTGGGTCCAAAAATGTGCCTTGACAACAGGTAGACACTGCAATGGAGAAGGTGAATGGGGCTGGAGCTTTTGTTCACTTCTGTACAAGCTGTATCTTAAATCTATTTCAAGTTATCTAGATACTTGTATTTTTGTAATTTTGCTGTCAAATATACTCAGTTATATGACCTGCAGGCACAGTAGCAGTACTGTACAATTACAACTTATTTGGACTTCCAAGGGGACAAGATTTCTGCACTGAAAATTTTTATACTCCCCTTCACCTGTATGAGGGATAGCAGTGAATTATGAGCTTAAAGTAGTTTCCAAACATTAACAAGTACTGAGTGTTCCTAAAGACTTACAATGAAGAACTGTAATCTATATTAAATAGATTCCAATTTGATTTGTTGAAGCTATGAAGTTCTGGCCTGGCTCTGAATGATCAAAACAAAAATAACTTACTTAAAAATAAATTAAAAAGTATATCCATATCAACAACTCTAGTAAACAGCTCATCTAATGGAAAGAAAGTGAATGTGTAATGCAAAATCATTTACAAAGAATGCAAGGGATTAAGGGGATTCACAACCCTCAAGAAAATTGAGAGTTTATGCCAAGAGCCAGTCAATCCCTCTAGCAGAGGCTTTATTTCTGTAAACAAAAGGAACTTAAAATGCATCAAATTTAGGTTCTGGGTATCATGTTTATGCACTGCAAATTAGCCATTTCACTGTAATTTTAACTCATCATCTGACATAGCAAATCCAAATGAGACAGTAATGGTTCTTCTATTATGGTCTTCGTTTCTAATTACCAAGATCATTTGATAAGTCCCAGCCTTAGTTTTCAGGGGACAAAATATTTGGAAATAAAATATCCTGGATAAACTGATTTACTATAAGACTGAGGGCAGAGGATTATAAGAATATAATTTGCCATGATATGCACAAATGCCAGAAAGGCAGAGCACTGTCATGAACATTTGTGAAGGTGTATAGGTTTTGATAGAATTGGAAGTAGATGGCAATGAGCAGGAAGCCACTCAAGGGTGAAGCATATTTTAGCAATTTGAGAAAACTATTGAGAAATTACAGAGAACTTGTAATGATCTTCAATATATCTCTCAAAGACAACAGGGAATGTCAATTTTCAAATTCTGCAGGAAAATTTTTGTAGCTAATCATTCTCATTTAGAATCACACAGAAAACCTGCAGGTTTTTATTAGGTCCATGTTTAGCGTGGAGTGAAAAACAGGATTGAGTATGATGTTTTTATTCTTTTCCCCTAGAAATAGGGATTAGCATAATTCTTACATATTTCTGAAGAACAGAAAAAATATCAGAATAAATTGCATTTTATAGGATTCATATTTCTTCCAATGTAAATCACATACATAGTCTCCAAATTCCAGTTTTAAGCAACAAGCTGTATTATAAATTATGTGTTAAGGGATGATAGGAGAAGCCACTATTTCCAGCAGCCCTGGCCCAGGACTCACTCCTGTCCAACCACAGGAGCCCAGATGGGTGCCTCAGGGACCTGGGGTCTCTACACAAACTAAGGCAGGAGGTCACTCATGTGGGCACACACACAACACTCTCTTACCCCATGGGTCCCCAACTCACCACCTGGTCCAGCTCGTTGCTTGGTGCAAACACACACACACACACTCACATACTCATCCCATGGGCACACCACACCCACAGGTCTCCCCAGATACCCATGCAGATCCTCCATCCACCTGACACTCCTATCTGTACCCAGGGCCTCACACTCACCAGCAAGTCCAGCTTGGAGTTTACTGTTGAAGACACACACACACCCCACACACACCAGGATTGGGGCAGATTCAGACACTCTCCACACTCAGTAACTGGAACCAAGCCCATCAGCTGTGACCAGTGATCATGCTCCACCACCAGCACTGAGCCCCTCACTCACCTCATTCATGCCAGTACCTCCCGTTAGCTAGAATTTGGGTTTCCTCCTGTTCCTTATCCTCTAATTTGACAAGGTACTTGAACACATAATCTTAAGGGAGCTGAAGTTCCCTTCTACACACGCTTACATTATTAGGTTAAGTATCACAGAATCACAGAACCACAGAATGGTTGGGGTTGGAAGGGATGTCTGGAGGTCATCTGGTTCAACCTCCTTGATCAACCAGGGCCATCTAGAGTCAGTTGCCAAGGACCATGTTCAGATGGCTTTTGAACATCTCCAAGGATGGAGATATTCAAGTAACTTGTAGCTTGTCCATACAAAAATGTGGGTGAGATGTGGACAGGAAAGAACTCTCACAAAGCCTACACACATTTTACACACATAAGTGCCTTAAACTAGGAGATTTTTTTAGACTTCCCATCTAATCAAGTGAAAGACATGGTATGTAACCCGGTGCCTAGAATAGCTCAGATTTCCAGGGTCCTAGGGAACCTGGCCACTTTTGCACTGAGTTCAGTTCCTCTCCTATGCCATGTGAATCCTCCCCATTGTCCTGAGGGCAAGTGGCAGAGCACAGCTCATACTTACAAAGCTAAACCCTTCTCTCTATCATCCTACAAAGCTCGTCTTGTCCATACTGCTTATTGCCGTACACTGTCTCCAAGCTATGCTCTTCTGGTTGGTTGGCCCAGGCCAAAACTGCCAGGGAGCATGTTAACAAGAAAACAGCATGCATGATCACATGCGAGTCTTCAAACTATGTCTCACACTGTTTAATTTACTATATTAGGCATAGTCATGGAGGCTGTTCCTCATACTGTGCTTCTAGGCATAATCATTATTTTGTGTGTCATGACACTTAGGTCAACGATGCCTATACTTAGGTCACAAATTCACTCATTTTGAAAACAGCTGTATCCCATGGAGACTTTGCAGCTCTCAGTCATTATGCCAGAGGTCACTCTTCCCACTGCTCTTCCAGGGGAAAGATCATGCAAACTCTCCCTTATCCTCTTCAGGCAAAGTCAGTCAGGTTAACTTAACCTGTCAATGAAAGTGGTTTAAGCTAAACTGACTAACTTTGACAAAAGCAGATTAAGGAGAATGCACATGATCCCTCCTGCTGGCAGGTCTTGGGTGGTCAGAGTCTTCAGCTGGAAGATAGCAACAGGCCACTAGTAGAGAGGAAGCATGAGGAGTAGTAAACTCCCCATATGGTCATGGGAGGCGGCTTTTGGGGATCAGGCACCAAAATGCAAATAAATGAAACCTCCTGTGCATCTGCTTGCTTAATGACTGTCTGCATGCAATAATCAGGCTGTTTTCTGAGAAAACAGCAATAAACTAATATAAGCCAGAGGTAATTATCTTATCAAGTGAGTGAAAAGTTCACACTGATAGGTGAACCAATTATGGACTAATGTGCATTTAAAGATCTTGTGACACAAGGCCATCAGTGATTTGTTTCAAACAGAGGTTGATGCCATTGCAAATCTTCTGAGCTCCATGAATGTAAAAGCTTTTCAGTAAACACAGCTCTGCAGTCCTGCAGCTGCCATTTGAATAAGGGCATCTCTTTAAGGGAAGAAGTTCAGGAAAGGAAAGAAAAGGAAAGGAAAGGAATTTGATATAACACTGAAATTGTTATTTTTTAACGTGAGGGGTTCCAGTAAGTGCATTTGCAAAGGGGCCAGCAAACCATTGTGTCAGCGCAAGGATTAGGGGCTATGAATTGCTGACAAAACGGAAGAAAGGGCCTCAAAGTATAAAGGCTATGGAAGAACTTTGCAGCCTATGAAATTGCAACAGTAAGAAGAGAGAAGGTATTTACTGCTATTCAGCCATAAGGCAGTCTCAATTACTTTGTATTGACAGTATGGATTTGAAAGACATTGGCTGAGCCTGGATGCACACATTTGTAAAGACCATATTTTCAAGTTTACCTTAGCCAATTTTTAGAAAACTGTTAGCAAGGTGTCATTAGAGACAGCTCTGAAAAGATCAGGGGATACTTAGTTTAGAGATTAAATCAGTCTGCAATTTTCAATCAAGTATTGAACTTTTACATTCTTATAGCAGAACCAATGTTGGGTGGCCAGAGGTAAGCTGCAGTCACTGCCATCTCCTTGTGACATTCCTGGGCTTTGTGCAGCCCAGGTGCACAAAATCAGGTGCCCTAAGTTAAATCACTCTTCAATCTATTTCCACAGCTCAGCTTCATGCCCTTGCTTCGCCTGGTATTGGAATGATATTCTCATTCAAAATTCAAGCGGCAGGTGTATCACTTATTTCTTCTTTCATATCATGGTAATTCATTGGTACCAAGACTGCTGTTAAATGCATTTAGTTTGAAGGGGTAGAGAATGACAACACATGTAGTCCTAAGATTCGACATGCTCTTTCGGCTAGATAAGAAGTCAGGTTGAATCAGAAATACTGCAGGGCAGCTTGTTCCCAGCTCCAATATTTGTTCACAGCAGGAGAGATATCATGTCTGTGACAGAGTTCATGGTCACTTTCAGAAGAAACAGCTTTTCATAAAAAACAACTTTGGAAAAAACATTTCATTGTCAAAAACACCTATGTGATGCTGCCAAGACACTTTACTTCCTAAAGTGGTGCTCCTGAAAGTGACATTTAGCTTAACAGATCTCACTTTCACTTTCTTTTGGTGTGCATGTCATGGTGTTTCCTGCTGATTACCAAGATACAGATGGCTATATTTGGATTAGTGTTTTTTTTTTTTAGAACACTGATCTTTCTGTTATCAGCATCATTAGCACAAATTACAGGACAATCTTTCTTGTCCCCTGAGAGTCACTGCGGGAATTATATGACCAAATTAGATCAAAGTTAAAGCTTAAATACAATAAAATACTAATAACACTTCTTGAACAATGTTTCTTATGTTGAGAATATGGCAAAGAAAATATACAGTCACTATATTAGAAGTATAATTTTTTAATGAAACTCATGAACAATATGCTAACCTCAGTTCTTTTTATAATGCCCTCTCATTTTCATTAGGAACAGACTTACAAAATTTGAGTGCTGTAATTAAGGTAAATGTGTTTTTCAGGTAGGTAATCCCTTTTTG
Source organism: Tyto alba (assembly GCF_018691265.1). Taxonomy (NCBI): domain Eukaryota; kingdom Metazoa; phylum Chordata; class Aves; order Strigiformes; family Tytonidae; genus Tyto; species Tyto alba. The sequence goes on along the minus strand of NW_024881316.1, from coordinate 25,670,663 downwards.
TTTATGCCTGCTAGCTACATATTGACTGTTCTAATTTGTATTAGCACACAAGCACTGTATTTTAATTAAGTAAATAGAGTTTCCAATTATCAAACCTTAATACCTCACATATTTGGCCTAAACATTTGAAGTTCTCCAGGAAAGTTCTTTATCATTCAAGTTAGTTTTGCATACTTGTCATGTGTAATTAGGTAGCTCCACTAACAGTTTACTCAGCCCTCACTCAGTGACAATGTGCAAGTCAGCTGAAATAGTTATTTGCTTTTTCTGTTAATGAAGAAAATATTTCTTGAAATCAGGAAATATTCAAAGAGCCTAACATCAAATTATTCCTTGAAAGGCAATTGAATTATATATCTATTAAATAGCTTCTGATATATATGAAAGTAATTTATTACTTGGATCCAGCTACAACAAAACACTCCAACATCAAGAAGTTTGGGGCCCAGCTCTGTTATCCATAAGGAAACAGAACAGCCATCTGTCAGCAAAAGTCTGCCTACGTAGGAATCCCCAAGTACTGAAAGACATCTATAACTTATCTACAATGTACTGTGAGTTAGCTGTGCTGTTACTTGGAAACCCAAACTTTAGATCATACTCATCTAGGAAAGATGTTAAAAATGGTAGTAAATACACTTATCAGACTCACAATTAGTATTAACTTTAGCATGCCTAGGATGCGCTGGTGGTGACCTTTTGCAATTTGCTATGAACAGCACTAGATAGGCAGAAATGTTCAGAAGTGTTCAGAAACATTCAGGAATTTTCAGATGAGTCTACATTTCCATTCTAAATTTGCTTTATCGTTAGTTCCAACAGAAAAAATAAAGAAGCAAGGAAAGATGCAGAGAATTAGAGTAATTCTTTGTCTTCTATTGTCAATTCAAAGTTAAACATTTTTCCAAGTCAGATGTTTGAAATTAAACTCCTGAGAGGTACAACACATTTATCTATCTATTGAAAATTTGGTTTGTGTTTACAGTTAGGAATGAGAAAGTGGACATAAACTGCCCTACAATATCACAATGTTCCCATATATCTTTTTCTATAGTAATGCGCAGAGTATAGACAGAAGTACTTATTGAGCACGATAGATTGTGGTTTCAATCTTTGGATAGTAATTAGAGGGAATAAAATTTTCGCCTGCTTGTAAAACAGAGACAAACAAGATAAATTGTAGCATTTCTGATCAGTTTCGCTTGTTTGATTGTTTGTTTGTTTGTTTTTCTGATGATACATGGCCAGATAGGAGAATTATAGAAACCTTTAGAACAACAACACAGAATCACAGATTTCATAACACAGCCTCCTTCTCTTTCTAAGGCTAACACTGCATCAATAATCTTAGACCCAACAAGATGTAGTTTATATTCCTAGCTGCTTATTTTAAATGACTCATAAACTGTCAAACATAGATTAGTGTATAATCTGACATTGCAAAGCCTCAGTTCTGTAACATGGTGAGCAACATATGGAAACAAGTTTGTCACTTCTCATTTTTGAATTAATTCTTCTGTTGCTCATAGGTATGTATAAGCTTCTTCAAAAGCTGATAAAACTAAGTCCACTGAACAGAATGTCAGATATTGTATTCTGACCTATACATTATAATTTTAAAATGTAGATTATTACTAAATAATTAAGTGTTCCCATATATCTGATATCAGCTTCTTACTACCAAAATCATCATACCCCAGATTTTTTAAAAGGAAAAGAAAAACTTGATAAAGGAACTAGGATGAGTGATTGGAAGAAGCTTGAGAAACACTGTATAAATATACCATCTGAGGTAGAAATCTACAAAACTGAGTATGAGCCTGTGTACATGCAGATAATCACTCCTGAAAATGTAGCATAAGGTTGTTATAGGCACCATCTTATATACTAACCATGACCATAGAACATAACAAAAATTTGATCAGTGGGTACATTTAACCTAGAATAATGGACATACTTAGGCTAGTGAAGTCCCCTTCCACATGATTCATATTTGATTTTTATTTTAGATTTTTCATCTTAAAAATGTAAATAAGTATCCATGACAAGGTTGAGCCACCTGGATGTAATTTCTGTCATTATTCATTTTGAATACTGTCCTGCCAAATACAAAATATAACTAAAAGATACAATATTTCACATATCAGACAATGGGATTTGTACAGACAAATGTTTCTGTGACCTAAATGTGGAGGTGAAAAGACTAGATTTTCAGCTTAAAAAGCCCATAGAGCAGAGTCCTGGCAGAAAATACTAATTTTAAATCCCAGGATCTGTCATGAAGGACATGAGGACAGAAGCTTCTGCTAGCACTATCCTCTCAGTAATGGGAACATTAGCTGATCATAACTGTTCATCATGTCATGATGACAGAGGGGAGCACTTGGATCTCACACAGTCTGAGCTTTACAGTTGACCTCCATCCAAAAACAGAACAGCAGTCACCAGCAATGCTGCACAAACACAACATAATACCTACATGGGGCAACTATATTTTGTTGTCACTCCCATTTCCATTGAATCCTATAGACCCATACAGAGTATATTATAGCAATTTAATCTCAAACTCAGATACATACATCACTGTCAAAGGATAGCTTGAAGTAAACAGGTTATGCTCTCCTTCTCGGTTATAGCTGTTATTAGCTGTGTTTCAGACAAAGGCACGTGCTGTAGTGGGACACCTTGGATAAGCCTGCATGGAGGTCCTCAGGCTGGCTCTGAATGAGTTAGGTTCAGAACTGGAATCAATGTAGCTACGGTGCCTGGACTAACCATTCTCCTCTTCAGAGGCTACTCACAGCCATATTCATTGGGCAGTCAACACAATGTTGACACAGGTATATTGTTTCCATGAGACAAGCTCTTTGCTGCTCTGCAGTGCAGATAAACTAGTTCACACAGAGGTAGCTCTATTGTTGCTATAGTGTTGTATTGGATGGAGAAAGCAAGACATTTATTACAAAAAATGGCCATTTGAATAACCCAGTAATGCTGGCCTAACCCATCTGGATGTGACACATCAAACCAAATAGTGTCTTTTAATTTGCATGATCCACAGTGGTGAAATATTACATATAGCTAGAAAAGCTCTAAAACAGTGATGATCAATTTATCGTGCAAGATTTTAGACACATTGATAATAGCAGAGCCTCACTTATGGTGCATAGGAGATGGACTTTTTTTCACGACCTGTCCCAAGATACTGACAAAACCAAAAGCACCTAGTTGCTGTACTCTTGCATAGAGCATAAGGGTATACTAGATTTTTAAGCAAGAAAGAGAAGAAAGAATTGTTGTTGCTGTAGTCGGGGTGGGGGGGGGGTGGGTTGTAAGTCTCCTGTTTCATATATGACCTTCAGAATGTAAATACACACCTCCAACTGATGAAGCTGGCTAAAGTCTAACTAGTTTCAGTAAAAAGATTTTTATGCATGCATATTTAAACATATAACATGCATTCATCTATATATTCGTCAGTCTGTCTATGTACACTTTGTCTGTGCAGAATCTTAAAATCAAAGAAAGCTGGATCCATTATGTGAAAGACATCACACTCCCTAACTATCACTCTCTATCTGAATATCACATGCAGTATGCGCCACACTAAGAAGAAAAAGCTTCAACTACTTGTTAAAATAGCCAACACACTCTTCACATTAAGCAGAATAATCTACTGTCAATTAAAATTATGCAGCACAGGTCACCAATATCACCTAGCTTTTCAGAAGAGGAATCTAGATATTTGCAGGAAGCTTACAAAGAAACCTAGCTGTGAGAATGAGGATACAGCTCTTACTGTAAAATGAAAGTTCCAAGTTCCCCTTCATTTTTTTGCTTAATCCAGTCCAAATCCTGCAGCGTTTTCATTATTTGTGCAAGTCAGGGGTCCCATCCTTGACAAGATCGTAAATGTTATTAGCATTATTAGCCACTGACCTTGGATTAATTTGTGTAAAGAAAAGAGCCACATCTGTGGTCACTGAAACTTGTATTCCTGAGAACCATTACCAGGTGAAAACAAAGGAACTGAAGATATATTTGGTGTCCTTTGCATTTTCTTACTGAACTAATTAATGCATCATGTTCTTTCACTGCCACGAAAACAACCACTGGGAAAAATTATTCCATGGCAGCTCAATAGCTTGCAATGGTTTCCTGATAATGTGTCCCTTTCTGGCATAAGAAATACATACCTTTGATTTTGCTTGAATCTTTCAGAGCCTGGAAGGTAAGGGAATTCAGCCTAATGATCAGGTTCTAATTTACTTTTGTTTAGTATTGTAGTCAGCAGGTCTGCTCAACAAGAAACAGGTATTGTTTGCATTCATGAGAAATACATGGAAAATAAACTAACATTTTCTTTTAAATATACACAAGGTAATTTGATTTTTCCTATTGGTAATGCAATTTTCTTCCTTTTCAGCTGTATTTTTTATAGCAATAAGATAAATTGACATCATGTTTTGTCTTCCATACTTTCTCCTTTGACTGTAAGTACAGACTATGAATAGCATTTTTTATAAAATGCTACTATTTTATATGGAAGATTTATGATTTCTTCATACTTTAGGATACTTATGAATTGGACAATTCATTTTAAAGGACACTATTTTTCTTATGTCAAAAATTTTAAACAAACACAATAAATAAATAATGTCCAATTTCTACAGCTACTCTAATTTGAAACATAAATTTAAAGAGCATAATCTTTTCCCATCTTTTGAAATGAAGCAGGAGTTGATGTTTCAGTTTGCCTCTTTCTAAACATATTAATGGAGAAATACAGATGCAGGTAAACAATAAATGATAGTCACTTCCAACTAATAAACTAACTGAGGAATCCCATTGCAAAACTACTGGCCCTCTGAAATCAGAACCTGAGTTCAGTGCTGCAAATATATATGACTGGAAGAGATCTGAGTGCAGTTGGGAAGATCACTCACAGGTTTGTACACATCTTAGAGTGTTTTAAGACTGAAACCTATAGTCTAAAATAAAACATTAACATCTGGACTTCATAGTCAGAGTGGATGACATGCTAGAGCACCATCTTTTACCTCCTATAATTAGTTTTCCAGCATTTTGAGGATGCAAAGCTGCTGTTCCACTCCAAAGAAAAGCTGCAGAAACACTGAATGGAACTACTCTGGTTCTAATTAACCTATCTAAATACTAATTTAGGTGAGGGGTGTGTGTGGTTGTATTTAATTGTTTAGGTTTGCAAATTATGCCTGTGAATGAGATCCAGAGAGCCCATTTAGGTGCTTAAAAGAGTGAGTCATGTATTTTCAGGAAGTCTATTCAGAAAGCCAACAATCTCCAGCTGTAGCCAGTCAGTCTCGCAACATCTACATTATTCATCACCTACATTTTGAATTACTGACATTCCCTATGCACCTTGCACAAGTACTCAAAGACTGCAACAGTGTAGTTATAGTGATACCTAAGGTTCCCTAAATAATCCTACTCACGGGGCATATTCAAGCCTTCCTAAAATACATCAAAAGCAACAAGCCCACCAGAAAGCACTGCCTTACTGGCTACTATCCTGGTTATGACAGTCATTGGTCAGGGAAAGGGAGATCTGTATTCTACCCCTCATGTCACATTACAAGATCCTGGTCACCAGAAACAATGGTGGGTGCTACAACAGAATGGTAGGAACCCTTCTTCCCTGCCTCCATGATGAAGTGATGTAGTTTCTTACTTTTATTTCTTCTGACACAGCACCAGCAGATCAATGTATAGTTGTCCCCCAGGTATTGTCCAAGCAACTCCAGTGAACAGGCTAGCTGTAAACTCGGACACAGTGGTCAACAGTACCTGTCTATAAGTAACACTTTTGGTTTTCTGTGTCCTTCATATTCCCTGAGGACATCAACGTTTTCCAGCTCTGACACAAAGAGCATGGAGGAGACATCTGGCCAGTGCCATTTGGAGCACTGAGATGATGCAACATGGAGCACATTTGGGTGATGCCTCCTGTGCCATTCTGCTGGGGACAGCTGCTCACACAGGAGGTTCCCAAGGAGACTCAATCACACTAAATGCCTACAATTTCTCATGCGGGTGTTATCACAACAAGGAAAACATGCCTAAAGTAGCAATTAAATTGTTGGCTTTAGTGATCTTTGGTATCCCATTCATATATTTTTTTCTTTTGTTGACTTTGAGATTTTATTAAACTACAGATTTGCAGCAAGCAATAATTATTTTTTAAATATCAGGATTCAGTCTCATACTGTGAGCCTTGGCAAGGTATCATGAAAAATGTATATTTCTGGTTATATGTAGGAAGGTCCATCTGCTTCATCTAACCTTTGAAGAGAGGTTAGTGGTTTGAGGTATAGACTGGTGTATGTTAGTATTTTAGTATGTGATGCAGCTTGGAGGAATAACAGGCTGATATTACTATATTTAGGGTTTGTAATTTTAAATAATTGGAAGGACACTTACTGTCTGTATGTTAGACCTTTTATTTCATTGTGAACCTAAAGACAAATTAGAATAAACATACTCTTTTTTTAAAAATATTGCATTGCTGTGCTACATCAGATGGATAGCCTATCAGGATTAAAGTTTTCCCTCCATCCATGACATGAACTTTTGAAAAAATAGGTATGTGTACATATGGGTATGTGTCCAGGGTGGGTGGGTGAGTATGTAAGTGAAAACTTACTGTGTAAACACATTACATGTGGCTAACTGTGTTTATACTCTACATTGATCTAAGACTTGTCAATGGTTTTATGGGACTGCAAATCCAGTTGGAGAAGGCAACTGTGCAATGTAGTAGACTAATCTGAACCATCTGATTTTCTGTGAGATTATTTTATTTAATTTACCACTATATATAACACTATATAAAATCAATAAAACCCATACTAATGGAGGAGAAACTTAGTGACAAATAGACTTTCCAAAGCAATTGGAAGTGGGAAATCATGTTTCTTGTAGGCCTCAGTTTTGACTTAATGGTCTTTGGTATCTTTAGCAATGATTTGCAATAAAACTACTGCAAATAAAATCTGACGATGACAAAAAATCATTGACTAGACCATAACAAGAATAAGTCACATAAATGGATCTAAGATGATAAATGTATATTTGCATATTAAGAGGTAAATTCATCATGGCAAGTGGGTCATACATAGCCATTTCTCTGAAAAATTACTTAAGTGAACATGGAACATACACTCTCAGCATGATATGCTGGCAAGGAGGGCTAAAAGTCAAGGCATGACTAAATTGGGGCTATCTAAACAGGAGCATGGATCTGGAATAAATTCAGAGAAGACCCCTAATGAGTACTAAAAATACATCCATAGATTACTCTGTCCAGGTCTGGCAGTCACATTTCAAAAGACTGTTGAAAAATGGGATGACATTGAGCAAAGAACACAAGACAGATTTTAACTTCCTCTCTTCTTCAAGCAATGAATCTGCTCTTGCACTTATACCTGCACAGACTTGCCATGTTAAGGGATGTACCACCCACAAACATTACTCTAGTCATAAAATGAGCCAGATACTTTTCAAATCCAGCTCTGATATTTATTCTGTGACTTCCTGCGGCTATGAATTCCACATGCTGAGAATAGATATATCCATAAATAACCTTAATAACCACTGTCAAAAAGTAGGTGTTTAGAGAGTTTTCAAAATATATTTTATTTACCTGACATACGGTAGGAGCTCTATTGTGTACAGGGAATTCTGATAGACTTTAAAACTTGCAATGTAAGGTATTACAAACCATAATAGCCACAATGAATATACCCAGCTTCTTCTAAACTGCAATGAACTAATGTATCTGTCTGCTGTGTAGAAAGGCCATTAAATTTATTTTTATATAGTATCTCATGACAGCACCACATTTGTCAGTTTGTAATATGTTATAATGCTAATATGGGTATGCACACACAATTAGAAGTGAAATAATAAGAAGTTACTGTGCATATAAATTATACACTTTTCAAGTGATAATAATTTGTCCTTAATAAAAAAAATCTATAATATGCTGATAAAAGCAAGTATTGAGAGCATAGTAATTTTATTCGAATTAAAATAGTTGCCTAGTTGAAGAAAATGTTGACAGCTCATCTAATGTAACGTTAAATAATAAATAGCAATTCTGCCAGGAATTAACAATAAAGGATGTAAAAGTAAAGAAGGAGAACATGATGAAGGAATAAAATTCAAACATAATAGACTTGTCTTACGCCAATAACTTCTGTGAATTTAAATGGTAGATCATGTGCAATGTTTAAGTGTTTAATACATTCAGTGTGTGTTCGCCGCATGTTTCTATACTGTTAAAAGGTAATTTCTGGGTTTCAAACATAAAACATCAGGGGAAAAAAAAGTGGCACTTCTGTCCCAAAACATACTATGAACTACAAGATATAGAACACAGGTGAAATAACAGTAAAAAATCAAAATAATCAGATTTGATTTCACACAAATAGGAAAACTCATGACTTTCCTCTGCAGCTTTAGAACCTTCGAAGAAGATAAACAGCTCTGTAAATTTTGGTAAACTGCTTCACACTGGCTTTACTCAGTCGTCAGAAAGACTTCAGATAATGTATTCTTAAATCTCTCTAATTCAGCAATGCAAAAACTCAGGGCAGCCCTGGCACTGCCAGTGATGCCATGCTGTGCAGCAGTGTCCATCCATGAGTGTCACCTGCCTGAGTCTTCAACTATCTACACAACCCTGAAACTGTAATCTCTTAGCCCAGTCAGCTAAACTGTAGCAACACTGAAAATTCTGTTTTGAAATCAGGAGTCATAGCTTTGGACCTTTCTGGTATAGGCATAAGGAAACATGTTCTTTGGCCAATAAAATTAAACAGAAAGACAGTTGTGAGGTATTTTCAGAATTTAATTACATGAAACTCTGTAAATACCATATCTTTTTTTTTTTTTTTTTTTTTTTTTTTTTAATTACAAAATGCTTGTTACCAGCTTTCTTGGAGACCAATTTGGTTCAAGCTGGCAGGACTTCATAGTTTAACACAACTGCAGATATTTCTTCTTCTCAGTGCCTTGAATAGCATTTCTCAAGACTGTCCATGCTGCTAAGTAGAGGAAGGCATCTTTGGAGAAAGAATAATTAGGTCTTCCTTTCTGAAAAATCTTTAATTCCTCAGAATTGGGATTGACACATGCACAGGAATTAAATATGTTGATGTATCAGATCACAGAATCATAAAATAATTCAGGCTGAAAAGGATGTCAGGAGGTTATTTGGTCCTGCTTCCTGCTCAGAGAAGGATCAAGTGTGAGATCCCTGTTATCTGTATGACTGACTGAAGAAAGGATTAAAGAATGTGAATAATTAAACTATATATTTGTAAATGATGCAACAAAGTTAAGAAATGTAAATACAGTAGAACACAAGAATATATGAAGCTCTTTCTCAGCTGTTTCAATGTCTCAGATAGTCTGTGACTTTTGGTTAACAGAAGAGCTGGCCCAGAAAATATCTTTCTTTTTTAGGGTAAGAGAAATATTGTGGTTTAACCCTGGCTGGCAACTAAGCACCACTCAGCCTATCATTAACTCCCCTCACCGTGGGATGAGGAAGAGAATCAGAAGGTCAAAAGTGAGGAAACTGGTGGGTTGAAATAGACAGTTTAAAAGGTAAAGCAAAAGCTACACATACAAGCAAAGCAAAACAAGGAATTCATTCACTCCTTCCCATCACCGGCAGGTGCTCAGCCATCTCCAGAACAGCAGGGATACATCATGTGTAATGGTTACTTGGGAAGACAAACACCATCACTCTGAATGTCCCCCCTTTCCTTCTTATTTCCCCAGCTTTATATGCTGAGCATGATGTCAAATGGTATGGAATATCCCTTGGGTCAGTTGGGGTCAGCTGTCCTGCCTGTGTCCCCTCCCAACATCTTGTGCACCCCCAGCCCACTCGCTAGTGGGGTGGGGTGAGAAGCAGAAAAGGCCTTGGCTCTGTGTAAGCACTGCTCAGCAGTAACTAAAATATCCCTATGTTATCAACACTGTTTTCAGTGCAAATCCAAAGCGTAGCCTCATACAAACTGCTATGAGGAAAATTAACTCTATCCCAGCTAAAACCAGCACAAATAAATAAGTTTTTTATATTCTTTCTTTCTGTTTAATTGTCCATAGTTCCTATCATATCACATAGCACTGTAGGAGACTATATTATGGCCTGTCCTCTTCTCTAAGGCCATCAGATTACTGTTCCAATACTGTACCCTAATTAGTGATTCGTGACTTCAGACTTCAGGCTGCCGACCACTTTATGAGAATTGAGTGGTACAACTATGCAAATAGCATAATATATACTCACCCTAGAAGTTACTCTGAAGATTTACAACGATTATCTTGCTACCAGATTTTGGCAGAATCTACATATGACATAAAAGCAACACAGGCAATCATTTTGAAAGTAGGGTGCAAAAAATGTATTATTCCCACATTACATTTAACTAAATACAGAAGAGTTCTATGATATTTCTTCTGCCTCATTACTGCTATTGTTAAAGTTTATGTTTATGTTTATGCTTATGTTTAAGAGCCTTCCTGGCTGTATGCTGCTGACATTACTAGTGCTTGTATAAGCAAAATGGAAGCACTAGTTTAGTTTGTCCTTATGTAGTCACTGATGTTTATGTGTCCATGCCATCTAGACCTGTTCATGCTATTAGAAAAGATCATTGTGATGATGACAGAGGAACATTTAGAACTGCTAGAATAAGTGGGTTAGAAAAACATTGTTTCAAGTAATTTAATTTCATTCAGAAATGGGACAAAACTCAGCACAGAGGCATTGTGATCTGTTCAAAATTTCTCATCAGGAAACACAGTGGTACCATGTGAGTTAATATACATATTATTGGAACTGCACTCCCTTTCATCTGTTGTGGGTTTTTTTTTCCTTTCTTAGTCAGGAAGCATTTAAAAGCTAAAAGCTTCTTAAGTCTAATACCAGAATCCCTGTTCATCACAGAAATGTTGACAGACCTATACCAATTGCAGAGAAGCAACCACCACTTTGTGAGTATAAATCTTAGCCCATGAGCACAAACCCTTCCCCAGCAGGCTCAGTGTTCTCAGCAGACTTCCTCAGTCACACGACTACAGTCCATTGGAACAAGATGGACCATATTCCCATCTCATGCGGTCTGCCCTCACAGATGGGATGTACAGCCCTTCATATGGATCACAGTGTTTGCAGCCCACAAAACCTTGTAACCCTCATGGCTACTACATATACTAAATTTGATTATGTTTAGGGTATGTATAATGCCTAATGTATTAACATTACTACTAGCATTAAAACATGTACATTCTTTCAGATATCTACTTCAGATGTCTTTTTTAATGCATATATGTTTCTATGAAGGAGAATTCACCACAAGTTCCGGTCCTTCTTTAGCCTTCATTTGCAAGTATCATTAATACTCTCACAGGAGACATACTTACATTTTTGCCTAGAAGATGCTAAGATTATCTAAGCAGTTTGATCTTGATTATTCTAAGCAGCTCTGTTCCTCCACAGCATTTTGATGAGAAACATAGAAATTTCAGTTTCTGGAGTATATGATCCATGATATGGCCTTTGGAGAATACTAGAATATAGACCTGGAATGAGTCAGAATTCTACACTGAGCCTTGTCTACTTTTACCCACCTGATGGGGGAAGCCACATCTGAAGTAAGTTTTCCAGTAAGTTCAGACTCTCCAGTATATATATATAAGTGAATTACACTCTGTATACCTGTATTAAAGGGGAAGGTTCTGATGCACAATTTACTATCAGCATAAGGTGATAAAACACATGATGTAATAGACAAAATATTATACAACACATTTTTGTACTGTTAAATACTGTCATGTACTGCTTTCTACAGCTTCTGTTTCATGATTAGCAATGGTTTTGACTTTTACCTCAAATTTAGTGGCTGCTGGTTTTCAGATTTATTATACTAATTCACATCAATGAAAGCATCAATGAGCTGATAGTTGATTAGTGACTGGTATTAGTCCTTCCTTCTTATTCTGAGAATGATTTACTATATGCAAAAGGGAAACAGGTTGATTCATTGAAATGATCACATTTAATATCTTGTACCAAATGCCTGGGAGAATAATGAATTACAGCTATGGACAGGCATCTTCATTTTGCCTGTGATAATTTGAAAGTCACCGAGATGTTATTGGTTCAGAATTGAGTGCTATGGAGCTTTTATTTTATGTATTCATTCATTTCACCTGCAGGAACAGATAGGATGATGGAGAGTAAAATTAATAATGAAAAATTGGGTGAAATTGGAGCAGAGACTGGGCAGAATGAAAAATAAGCTAAGAGTTTCACCGTATATAAGAAGAGAGCAGAAAAAAATGAAAAAAAATAGCACTGGAAAGAAAAGAGTGGTGACGCCATACAACTTAGTTATACCACAGACTTTCCAGGATGGGTAACTCACTCTCACAAGAAGTTGAAGTCCATGAGATTTGTCTCATTCTCATAACAAATACTACATTTGCAAGTAAAACTGGCACAGAACTAAGGCTTCAAAAGTTGGGGTTCCAGTCCTCTGCCAAAGATTACTGACTAGCTTTGATCAAAACATTTGTTTTTTCTGTCTCTTAATTCATCATTTATGAATAAGGATTAAAACTCTTCTCCTGCTTAGAAAGGGTAATGAGGTCAAATCTGCTAATAAGTGATTCAGGCACTACTTAAACCCTTTTGCTAAGCCATTTCTTCCTGGCACATTCACTTTACATGGGAGTTTTCACATCACATACAATCCAGTGATAAAGTGCACTGGATAAATATCGAATTTTCTTGAACCTGCAGTCAGAACACTAAGTTAAATTAATAATATCAGACCATTCCAGAAAGAAGGAGGTCTGTTGTGACTAGAGCTTGTGTAGATCTAAAAAAATTATATTGAAATCAAATAAATCATACTAACATATAGCTGATCTATACCCTCTATCTCTTTATCCCGGTAACCATCTTACAATTAAACTAAGTTTACCACCCATCACTTTCTGACACCAGTCATCTCTGAAGTGACTGGTGCTATTGCAAGCACCCTGTTGGGACAGAACAACAGCCTCTGGAGGAGTCCTTTTCCATCAGCTGTAGAGAGAAAGTACTCCTGTGTTCTGGACATTGCAGGATTGAATCTTAGTGTATTCTCTTTAAAAATGGCTAGTGTATTTCAATTTAGTGGTGATTTAACATAGAAAAAATTATAATGAAAAAGTCTCCAGAGACATGTATGTTGACAACTTTGCAGTTCCTTTCATAATCAAGTATCTGTGACCTGCAAAAACTGCGGAATATGTAAATGCATATAGATCAGTTTGGGAGGCTTTGTTATTGTTTCCGTTTGAGTGCCTTGGTCTAAATCCTGATTCCCCTTGAGACTAATGGCAACATTCCAGCTATCTTCAGGAACACTGGGAGTTGCTCCACTGACACATGTTGTGCCCTCAAATTTAATATCTCCTACTGATATGAAGGAAACTACTCACACAAACTGAAATTATGGTGTGTCTGTACACTATTTTCTGAAGTTATTAGATATACAGCACAATAGACAAAGTCACCCAGAAAGCTTCATTTTAGAGGCCTTCACTCGTACCTCCTGTTGTTTGCTATTTAAAACATCATTACCATATTTAGGGTTGATTTGCATTTGATAGCAAGAGTCTGTTTAAACCTGAATGCTGTTGGATCTCTGTTTCCCTCACAAACAATAGTGATATTGCTCATTTTCTATATTATTACAATAGTGTTGACTGGTTTGGGAGATGTTTGGGACATCTGTCACTATGTTTTGCAAAGGAAAGTCAAACTGTCTCTTTTGGGAGATACAACACATTCTCAGCAAGGCCCTGAAAAACAAAACTTAAGACATATAATGTGCTTAACTTTTATAAATGGGTGGGAGCTCTCAGTTCTCCAAAACAGCAGTCATTCCTTTGAAAATAAAGAGATGACTGATGAATGTGTTTGGCTAGACAAAGACAAATTTTTCATATGCAATTATGTAAGAACATACTCATACACAGATTTATATGAAAGCCTTGGGACAATTTGATATTTCATTTTAGCTACAAGAATTCTTATTATGGATAATATTCTTCACTTTTATTACAATTCGTATACCATTTTTATGTGACACTTGTAGAGTTCTTATAATTTTGTTGTTTTCTATTGTGGTTAATTATGCATTTCTGCCCTGACTTTGTAAAGAGCTAAGTGCACATTTAACTTCAAGCATGTGAGTAGTTTCACAAGCTTTCCAAGACAAAGGTTTATAATTGTGCCAAGAATGCCACTTAGGTTTTATTTACATTTCCCTTCAAATCCTAGGTTTATCTTTCGTAACAGAAAATACAAACTTCTGAATCTTACACAAGATTTACAGGCATTTCACAACCACCCTAAATAACAATATAAACTAAAATAGAGAGACCTATTTTTAAAAAATCCATAAGAGTGATCTTGCAGACTTTAAGCATATTGCCTGAGGAATAAAATTCAGCTACAGTATTCTAATAAAAGCAAGCATGAGATGGAAAGCAAATTATATCTGGATGAAAACAGTTGCTTGGATAAGAAGCAATTCTGCAAGCATGTTAAATGATAACAAAGAATTCAAAGGAACCTATTTATAAAATAGGAGGATTGCATTATGACAGTTTTTGCTGAATTTACATTGGAGAAGCATGGAATACTCTTTGATGTTTTAGAAACTGCTGTTTCTTTGCCACTTTATCCAGACTATTCTGAGCCATATAAAAGGTCATTCAGTAAAATAAGAGTTGAATCAAAGATGATGATGTGAACGAGGACTACAGAAACAAAACAGATGAGTAGAAATACTGGACAAAATGGTCAAGGGAAACCTTACACTGCAGCAGGTCTACAGAATAAATGCCAACTCTTAATCATACCCCTATTACTTCAAAATGGTGTCTGAAGGAGCCAAGCACTGTCAACCACAGGAAGTCTTGCTAAATCGACAACTGTGGTTGTGAAAAAATTAATTTTCATGGAAGAAAATTAAAGTAACTCCACCTTTCAACTCCTTCTGAACTGTAGCATGCTACTAAAAATTTACTAGCACACAAAATCAATTGCACATCTGTTTCAAGTACAATTCCAAGCTATTTCTTCACTTACTCTATAAACCCAGGGTACAATTAAGCTGTAATCATAACTTTAACATTTGCTAATAACTTATTTATGACCTTTAGACACTCTTCTTGAAAAAAATCCTGAAGAGGAAAGTTCTGAGGAACAATTGCATATTTTTCATTTCTGTTTCCATTTTGGGAAACACCTATTAGATTAATAAAACTTTCTGAATAATATGAAGAGTCCTGGGTGTTCAAATGAACTTGCTTTGGCAAGACTCCTTCATTGTTCACCAATGTTTATAAAGGTGAGTTTTACCATGTGTCACAAGTGGCATTTGTAAGAGCAGGAATCCAACAACCTTTAAACTTCCTCTCACCCAGGTGGCTCAGCTGTGCCAGGAACTTCTTCACTCACAATGAAGGAGGATACTGGCATAAATATCTCCCCAGCTTCCAAACATTTTTCAAATAAATTACCTTTACAGTAAGAATTTGATGTTGATCTTTAACCTATAATTTCAATGAGTTAAATGGCAAAAATATGCTGAAATATCAAAATAAAGGATTCACTTACCATCAGGGATTAATAGGTTTGGGATATTTTTCATTACATATTTGAAATAAAGACATCATTTTGGATTTCACAGATGCTCAAAGGAGAAACTTTATTTAATTTAGCACTATTGTTACCTTCTGCACCCTGCATTGATTAGTCAGAGGTCAAATAAAGGATTTGTCCAATTCATATGTAATAGCTAAACCTAAAATAAATTTATCCTTTTCCCCAGTGTAGATGCAGCCTTTCATTTAATTTTAGCAGATGAGATAGAAATTAACACATTTTCAAACCTGACATAAATTCAGTCTTTGTTTGTAGGCAACAATCACAGAAATGTGGACTGAAATTTAACCTCTGGAAGTTGTCGAGTCCAACCCCCTCCTCAAAGCACCAACACTACATTTGTCTGTCATGGAATTATTTAACCAAGTCTTGAAAATCTCAGTGAAAATGATTTGACCTTCTAGCTTAAGATGGAGGCTAGGAAAAAGGAAAATAAAGACAGGGAAGATCTAGCTAAGCTAAAGACCACAGAAGACACAAAAGCAAATAGATATAAACCAGCAATGAGTAAATGCAGGCCAGAAATTCAAAGGAAATTTAGACTGTCAATCATAAGACACAAGTGATTCCGTGACACAAGAGATCCTTTTCAAGTAGCTTGTTCTTGTTTTGGGAACTGTGATCACTGACTTGTATAGCAATGCAAGAAATGCAGAAGGAAGTAGAGAAAATGTAAGCTTTTTTGTTGGTTTGCTTTGATCCTGAAAACACAACCTCCAGGATTAGTCTTCCCCAAGATTTCTATCCGAGTGCAATAAATAGCCATTCCAGTCCCTTTCTTCAACACATATGTAGGCTGAGTGTTGTAAAGAGTTAAAACCAAGACTTCTTTAATATCAGTCCCAGCTCAGCAGGGAAGCACTCCAAGATCAAAAAAGGGATTTAGTTATTTTTTTTAAGAAAGAAAGCAAATAGAGAGTGAGATGATTCTCTTTATCATCAGGGGTCCAGGTATCTAACTTAGCAGTTGGCAGCAAGTGTCTCTGTTCTTGTCTTTGGATGCTATCATGTTTGGTAAAACAAATATTATTCTTCATTAGTTTGTTTATTTTGTACATATTTCTTTATTGGGTTTAGTTTAACAAAGATCGCATTAGAATTTCATTTCGTATAACACTGAATTCTGTTTCAGAAATCACACCTTTCACAGGACTTGCATTTATCTACTCCAAGCTAACCAGCCATTCAGAATAAGGGCTTCTTATGAGATATACAAATCCATTATCAAAACTTTCAGTTTATCTTAAAATTTATTTCTTCATTTCAGGTTAGACTCACGACTATGTCTGTCCTAATAAGCTGAATAATGCCAGGGAACATGCTCAGCCATTGGAATATATTTATATATTACTGTTGAACTGTCCAGATGGATCCTGACATGCTCTAGCCCACACTGACCAGCACTGTTCCAAGGAACTCTTGAGAACTTCTCAGTAGTTGGAAGGGACCAGACACTGTTTCCCAAAGTCAATACACTGACTCTATTCTGGAAGTTAAAAATAGTTTCATGGGTAAAAACAATTTAATATCATGGACAATGGATATGGTCATAAATGCTAGTTGGCACCAGTTACAGAGATGCGATATATTTTATTAATATACTTTTAGTGTCCATGACAAACATCTATGACTCAGTATTTGCATTTGACTCTTTTTCTGGACACGTTGAAAAGACGTGAGATGTGAAGTGGGTTGCCTACTAGAGCATCTTTCTGTACCAGAAAGTGTCTATGTTCTTTCTAGAATACCTGTCTACACAGGTGGACACATACTTCCAGTGGAAAGCAAATGGGCCGTTGCACTATTCATCTGCGACTTTTATGAAAGCTATGTTGCTAATGCTGCTTTAATTTTTTCTTGAGAAAGATAATTTGCTTCTCCCCAAGAAAATTGAAAGTAAAAGATCAGCAGCTTCAAAAGAAACACTTGCAGTTTGGAGACTCTCTTTCTTATAAGAAGGGAAAAAAACATCATCTGAAAGTCTCAGGGATTGCTTTGCCTCCCTGGCCTCCAGAGAACTTGCAAAGAAGTATTGGAACTATTTCTTGATGCCAAATGTTACCCAGTAGAGTCACATTCTGCAAGCTAAGCCAAAGTTGTCCCTGGAACAGTCTTGAGAGGTTTTGAATATGCAGTAAACCAGAATCAGGTGAAACACCGGATCTTAGAAAACTGCTAATAGTTTCTTCTTTAGGCTCTTACCAAAAAAAAAAAAAAAAAAAAAAAAAAAATTCCAAACCAAACCAAGATTTTCTTTCTTACAGCTTGTTTTGTTTTCCCTTGTACAATCTTAAACTGGACTCATACCTCTAGTCTCACAATCCAGATTTAGACACAGAAGTCAATCTGAGGGCTCAGCCTGCTCTATCTACATTTCATTTCAGCAATAATCTTATTTTCTTGTCTGTTAATTTTTTAGGAATACTCCTACAGCTGAAGGCATGTTTGACATGAAGGAGAACAACAAAAATGTGCTAATGCTTCAGCTCAAGTGGATCTTAAAGTATAGGCCTCCCATGAGCATCATTTGTTTGACCATGCAATATTGCTGTTGATGTGCATGCATGCAACAAGTCCAACCACCTTAAATGACATGCAGTGACATCATATTTCTATGCTGCATTGCCTGGAAAACCAGTCCCTCTGCAGGCAAGAGTCAGTTCCACTCCCAGTGCAAATATACTACATCCAATGCATCCACTGTCCTTACCATGTTCCTCTGTGATGGGAACCTCCCTGTGCATTTCGAAGTCTTGTATCCAGAGGAAAAGGAAGTAAGTGCTTCTCTGCAGAGCTTTTGCAGACATATGTGAATCCTTTTTAAAATATGCATTCTTGGGAAGCCACACTTCTGTGAATTGCATGGAATTCTGATAGAGTATTAACTTAAAGCTACAATAGCTATCATGAAATATTGAAAAATCTTACTAAAATTTGTGTTCTTGCTTATTTTTTTGTAAATGTTACTTTACAATCCTAAAAAAAATTCTGGTAGTTTTGTGTTTATCAAAAACTGGATCTTCAATAGAACAGTAGTATAATTGCTATTTTTACACCCTTTTCATCCATTTTTAAATAAAATTCCAGAAGAAAACACAATAAATAATGTTAATTTCAAATCCTTTGAAACAGAGTTTTGAAATGTCAACATTTTAACACTGACTTTTTCTTTTTTTTCAATGAAAATTAATGTCATTTTGCAAAAGAAAATAGATCTATATATTCTATCTATGTCAAAGTAGAAAAACTATTGCTAACAAAGCAAAAATATTGTTTTCTGTTATTCTGTGCTGAAGGAATTGGTGGAAGAGCTGTGTTTCGTGCCTTCATCTGAAAAGAACATTTTAGCATCCCTAGATAGATCAAAGACCATGGTTTTTATTTACTGTTTCTCCAAAATAGTGTCAATTGTTTTGAGAAAGATATGTAATAGGCTTTATTAGGAGAAATAGGAAATGCTGGTAAGTAAGATCTGCATTTTCTGCCAAGATCTCCCATGAGTTCAGAAAAAAACAATCAGATTTGCATATTTTAAATTTCCTTAGCTTTACATTTTTTGATGTGCCAACTGCACATCATTAAAGTAGTTATGCAGGTAGTCCTAAGTCCTGGCTTCAAGGGCTCTACAATTCATAGGAACCACTCTTGAAACACAGAAATACGGAGAGCTTCAGTTGCTCGCTCTCCTGTGCTCTGAAGTTAGAGAGATAACTTTGCAAGTAATACTTAATGCATCTATCAATGCTTTTTTTATGCAACATGAACTCAAAAAGTCCCCAGTGAGCTCAACATAGGTAAATCATACTGTTGTTTGAACATTTACGGTGCTATTGCACACTTACAAGAATATTGTAAAGAATATGTTACATTTGCATCATTTCTGTGCTAATATTTTTTTTTGTGCTAATATCTTTTTGCCTTTGAGAATGTTGCTTTATACAAAGCAGAGATTTTCACTGAGCTGTTATGCCCTAGACACACGCAAGACAACTGTACTGTTCTTTACAGAAATTGCTTTTCATCATGACAAATTCCATGGAGTAGATGGAGACAGGGGGTGAGTGGGGTCTTCAATTTTTATTTTGAACTGTAGTGAATCACATTATCCCTCTGAGCTTAACTGTGGTACCATGGATAGAGGAAAATCTCTTCATTTTTCTGATTCATGCTTAAAGATGCAGTATCAGTGTATACAGCTTGAATAAGTAGAGTTTTTAAATGCATGCTTACACTTACACAGGTATGAGTTTGAGGTTTAAGATGAAGCTTTAGTTCTTAAGCCATCCAGTTGTTTTGGCTGCACCAAAGTTTGAAAAGGCTTTTCCTTAACAAACTTGCCTTCTGACTATAATTCACTCTGTGCATAAATTACAGCCTGACATCTGTTTCTTATATGTTGTCATGTCATTGTTTTTGAAAATTTCAATGGAAACTTCAAACAATTCAGAAAAGAAAAAGAAAAACATGGTTTTTAACTGCATGTCCACATTAAGACATTTGCTTTCTGGTTTTGTGAATTTCTATTTAACTGTGCATATGGAAGGTCTGTTACACTTGCATTAATTAAAGAAGTTGTGATGCACTTTGGGGAATGTTACAGTAGCATCAGTGGAGTTGCCTCGATGATGGTCAGTACAGAATTTTGTCTTCTGTTTTCCACCTTCATGCAGTCTCCCTCTGGAAGAACAGGAACAAGGGACATCATACCCAACTTACGACAGGGCCTCCAGAACTTCTGCTAATCCTCTCTGTAAGTTACCTCCTCTAAACTGAAATCTTATCACCAACCCTACAGGAACTTTATTTGTTCCCCACTTATAACACACACAATACCTCCCTAGCCAGAAACAGAAATCATCATGAGTAGTCAGAATAGTTTCACCAAGAGTAAGTCATGTTTGACCAACACAATAAATTTCTACAATGAAATGACTGGCCTGGTTGATAAGGTGAGAGCAGTGGATATTGTTGACCTGGACTTTAGTAAGGCTTTTGACACTGTCTCCCATAAGATCCTCATATACAAGCTGTTGATGTATGGGCTAGATAAACAGACAGTGAAATGGATTGAAAACTGAATGGCCTGGCCCAGAGAATGGTGACCAGTGGCATGAAGTCTAGTTGGAGGCCAGTAATGAACAGTGTACCCCAGGCATCAATAATGGGTCCAGTCCTGTTTAACATCTTCACTAGTGATCTGGATGATGGGGCAGAGTGTACCCTCAGCAAGTTTGCAGATGGCACAAAACTGGGAAGACTGGCTCATATTCCGTAGGGTTGTACTGGCAGCCAGAGGGACCTTGAAATGCTGAAGAAATGGGATGACAGGAACTTCATGAAATTCAGCAAGGGAAGGTACAAGGTCCTGCACTGGGGAGGAACAACCTTAGGCACCAGTACATGCTGGTGGGCACCAAGTTAAACATGATTCAGCAATGGGACCTTGTGGCCAAGAAGGTGAATGGTGTCGAGGGCTGCATGAGGCAAAGCATTGCCAATAGGTCAGGGGAGGGGATCCTCCTCTCTAATCAGCACTAATGAGGTCACACCTGGAGTATGTATCTCCATGACAAGAAGTAGAAATCCTCCTGAGATTCACAGATGTAGGAGTGACATCAATGTCACCTTTTGGACATCTAGGTTAAATCTCTTTCCAAAGCAGAGTTTGGAGGAGACCCACACTCACTGTTGTCTGTGGACCTAATTCAGAAAAATGCTATTGTAAGGAACTGCAGATAAATGTTGCTGTGTCACAGCACTGTAACTGTTCAAAGCACTTATTTCTGAACTGCCCTTTCTCCCCTCCTCCCTAGACCCCACCTTCATCACCTGTTCAGGTGAACTGATGTAATTACAAGAGGTATATCTGCTAAAGTTTTAAAGTATCAAATTTTGGTTTCAGTCAGAATCTGTCCATTGGCACAGTTAACTTGAGACTCTGTTCATACACTGCTTGGTTTTTCTTTCACACTTTTTTAGGCTCTTTTTTGCTTTATGTATGACATATCCAGGAAGTAATCTGTCTCTGATGTATTCAAAGGATACAAAATCATATCCACATACACTACTTTCATAGGAAAAATATATTTGAATTCAAATTAGAATTTTATCTTTTTATGTATAATAAGGTTTTAACTTCCATTTACGTAATTAATTCCCAACAAATTTCTGTCTTCATAGAACTACATAGTGGATTCTTCAGTATCCAGCTAGATAATCCTTCCTGTATGCTCAGTTACCTGAACCAGTTTTAGAAAAGTGAAGCCTTTCTGTCACAGATGAAATTTTTTTCTCTGATTTGCTTTTATTCCTGGTAAGCATATAGGGAAATATTAAAATATGTTATTGCAATCACATTTACATCTGGTGTGGAAATTATTAAATGTGCCCTTAAAATTAGTAGTTTCCTAGCTGTATTTCAAGCATACAGTACTTTCACTGTTTCTTGCAGCCTAGTGCTGTATTTACTACAGTATCCCAGGACTCCCAGTTTATTTTGTATAACAGAAATATCAGAAAAGCCCTGCATGAAATGCTTTCATTTTAACATAGTTTGCCCTTAGAATCTAGAGAGCAGCCATTAAGCTCTACCATTCTCAAACTACCAGCAAACAAAGTGCTAATCTACAATTTCCAATCAGGGATCACAGACTACATGCAGACCCTTATTTTTGAGCGTATATGCAGTATTATTTACTTGTAAACAGCAAGTGAATATCTATATCCATCATCTTTTTAATTTCATTGGACTTGACTGTTTTCCTAGAGGGCCAACACACAAAAAGTCAGCCCAAATGTATTTTCTCTGTGAAGCAGATTGTCAGCCCTATTTTACTAGTAAATGTACTAATCCTGTCCTTTGGCAGCCAATAAGAGCATTTGGTCCTGTAATCTAAATACTCCTATTAGCAGCCAAAATCAATATTTAGGACACAGATTGCTGATTGGCTTATTCACAGTCCTTTCTCAGGACTTCCAATCAGCTTTAGAGACACAGGAGCAGTGCAACTCAAAAAATCAAATCAATGGAGAAAAAAGGGGCTTGTTCTTATAACATTTGCTAGCTGCCTCTTCAGATAAGGAAACGTGCAACACAATGCATGTGCTGGCCAGATTCCAAATCACACCATGAATCCCTGGATTAGATCCCAGAATCTGAATCTGAGCAGAGGATGCCTGGAAAGGACATGTTGCTGGCCTTCCAAGAGGAGAAACTATTCTGTTTTAGACAAGGGGATATAATGCTCAACTCGAGGAAGAGTGTATTTACAGCTTACAGTCCTGAAACATCAATAGGTCATCTTCCTCATCCGTTAGATTTATCATTCCCTATAGTATCGCAAAATACATGTAGAAGGCAACTTGCTTTCTTTGCACAAATCTAACAAGCCTCATCATGCCAAGGAAAGAATGTTGGCATAACTTCACTGCATTTAGGAATCATCCAGAAACAAAGCTTCAACATGCCAGTATGCCAATGCTTACCAACCCGAGAAAGCCACCAACACTTTTTAACCACATTAAGGCTCCATCCATTTCTTAAGAATCTAAATGAACTGAAACGAGATAAAAAATATGTATGCAGGGATAACAAACTTTCACTGCATTTGGTACTATGTAGAAGCAATAGAGCAGCTAGGGGAACAGCAATGCTTCTTAGCAGCTGTTACAGGAACAGAACTGCCAATTAAATTTCCAGCTGCAGAGGGAGAGAAACATTCAATCTGGGGTAATAATAATAATCAAAAGCACAGAGAAATTCAAAGGGAACATATTGCTTTTTGGTCCCAAATTAGCTGATGTTCTTAAAGGTCAACTGTAGTGAGTATAACTAAAAATTCAGCACTCATACTTGAAACTATAGTTCCCACCTTCTCCTATGCCACTACCTAGCCTAAAAAAGGACCTGTGCTGATCACTGCTGATTGCCACAAAGTTCTCACATTACGAGCATTTTCAATGCTTTCGAATCTCTCTGTCCAAAAAAAGGAGGATCACCGTACCACTATAAAGAGTATGTTCTACCTTCAGCACAGAAATAAGACAGTTGAGTTTGGGTAGAGATGTAAAGATCCTCAATACCTGTCACTGAGGTGATCTTTCAGCTATAGGAACTAATCTCCTCATTGTTAGCCAACTTCTCAATAACACCTTCACCCTCTTTTGCAACAGCTGGCATAGCTCTCAGGTTTACCTAAACTGCTGGACCAAGAAACAACTCCCAACCCTTCCCTGACTTTATGAAATAGGACAGGGGAGGAGCTAACTTTCCCTTTCCCCATCTCTCAGACAAAATATATTTTCTTTACAAAGAAATTAATGTGATATAGCCAGAAGTTCATCACATTGGTCCATGTCAGCTAAGTCACAGGCCTGGATTTTCAGGGAAGACAAACTGTTGAGAGGATTAGCCTCCACCCCTTCAGCTTGATATTATTTCAGTCACCAACCCTCCATGAAAGTTTGTAATCCACCTCACAATTCTCATCTCAATCCATCATGCTATCAATGCCTCCTTCAGTCGTGATCTTTGTCAACGAATGCAAACAAATACAGTGTCAGAAGATGGCATGAGACAGTTTATTGCCTTTTCAGGATTAAACGTTAGTATCTGTGTAAGGTAGATTGCCTTCTCCTTTTCATATCAGCACTCGAGAGTATTAAAATTATCTCTCTCCACTGTGCTATGCTAACTGTCCAGTATGTAAATTGGGAGCACGCTTTGGCCTACTTTGTTTAGTATCTTTAAAACCTCAGACTGATCATTGTTGATAAGACCTATTCTAGAATCATACAACTCTGAAAGACATCACCAAAATAGCTTTAAACAGAAGTGGGAGAGAAATTACTAGTTTTGTTTTAAGGAGACAGAGAACAGTGCAGAGTATTGCACAATATTATCAGAATCAGGGAAATGTTTCAAGAAATGTTAATTAAGTGCAGTGGAACAAGCTAGCAACTTGTTGCTAGCAAGTATTTCTCTCCTATAGGAATGCATGAAATATTTCAGGCTCTGCAAATAATGTCACACTAGTCATCTAGTTAACTGCCATAGATGTTGTGGTAAATTTACACTACTGATGTTTCTGGACTCAATACAGGATTTTATTTTCAGGGGTCTATGCTTTTGCCTACAGTATATAAACTAACTTGTCAGCCCTTTGCTCAAGAGATCATACCATTGGCATTTTGCTGTTTCTTCTCTCCACATCACCTTCTATCCATCTTGTAAGAATGGTTTGAAGCAGTATTCACTCCAAAATTCCCAGGCATCATTAATTGGGTTGTTTTTATTACTGGATTTATTTTTTCTGCTGATGTATAATGTGATTGCTGTATTTACAGTCCCACAAGAACCCACCCTTGTAAAATGATAATCCTTGTCAGACAAGCTTTCAACTGTTTAAAGAGCCTTCTTTGCAACATTTTCAATTTTTCCCTTCCACCATTCCAGTAATAATATTCATTTCTACTTATCTTACTTCATTTAAAAAAAAAAAAAAAAAAAAAAAAAAAAAAAAGCAATGATTTTTTGCATCTCTTCTTATTTTCTTTCTTTCCCTGAAGACTTCGGAGGTCTTGAATTAAATAAAGTTTACAGAATCCACGAAAATTTAAGTTGATTTCATTTCACACATTGTTATATTAGGGATCAAGGAAATTAAAAATCCACATATTTAATCTACATGTAAAAACATGCACAGAACACTATTCATGGACTGAACAAAGATATTGGGCTTAAACAATTTGAACATAGATGGAGAGAAGCTCATTGTCAAAGTTTGTAACAAACCAGCAGGTCTCTTCCTACTAACTTTAGTTAACATGTGTACCAAAACCAGCATAAACAGATTCCTCCTGTTCAGATCTGACAAGCAGACATCATTCTTGTCCTTTCCAGTTCAAGCTAATAAAATGATGTCACAATAGAAAACTAGTCCATATTAATGAGTTTCTGAAATGTGGAGATCATGACTGGATTTTAGGTCAAAACTAAACTACATTTACTGATTTTATTTCCATTCATAGATAATTGTCAGCCTACAATTCAGCATGAACCTTAATAAAGAAATTTGAGAAAAACTGAGTGTGATACCACTATAGGAAGAGGTTGGAATTAACCCAAAGCCAGGCAATTCCTGCCACAGGAAAGTGGCGAGGTAAATGGGCTGGAGATGGGACTTAACATTTTTATCTACAGCAGCATGAGGAAAGAAGCAATGGCAGCTGTGGGAGAGACTGTTCCTTCCTAATTTTCCCTGGAGTCACTTCCCTCACTGAGAGCAGCATCAGCAGCATTTTGTGCTTCACAGGGCTTTGATACTGGCACTGGAGCTGTAGCCAGTTTGTTGCCTCCTGTAGGGCAGCCCAGGTAATTTTAGGTTTCCTTCCACCTTGACTCAACCCTGTGTGTACATGACCTCCACAAGGAAACATACACAATATCTACTATTCCTGAATTACAGAAAGCTTCTATCAGGAGAAGACAATTTCACCTTCATACAGGCAAAAGGCTAGATCCCACCAAATGCTCAGACATACTCAAGTCAGACAGAGTTGAACTGGCTCAAGCCATGTACCTTCCTAGTAGGGCTACAAAGCTTCTGGCTTAGATTTGGCTGATAGCTGGGTGTCTCAGAGAGCTGTTAGGCAGAAAATTCCTGTCTTCTTGTGAAAGACTTCACACATATACTCTTGTATGTGTCCAGTTCCTAAAGGGGAATCAAAGTTGTTTGTACATTGAGTGATAGACTACTTCCAGTCAGCTAACTAGAAATCATAAATGTATCTCAACTATCATATATCTTCCCAAATTAAAGTATAGGAACCTAGTATCTTCATTCACTTATGATCCAGATCCAGAATCCTCTCTCCAAAGCAAGTATGTCCAGCTACAGCTCCAAAAACAAGGTGAAGTCTTCTTTTGCCTTTGTTTCCATCAAATGATAAGTATGGCTCTGTCCACCCTACATTTAAAAGTTTAGATTTTAGAACATTTATGCAAGAAATGAGAGAAATTAGGTCCAGAACCTTGTCTTGGGATGTATTGAAAGTCAGCTTTTCCATACACCTTAGGAGAATACAACAGCAAACAGCTTGTTGGGTAGCATGGGTAAAAACATCCTTCAGAACATTTTCAGCAAATACATACAGAATTTCAGGTGTTTCCCAGTTATATTGCAACTAAGAATGGAGGCAAGAAAGAGGGATGGAGGGTGGCTAAACTCTGTTCCAATTTTGGTGTCATTTAGTCTAAGATACCTAAAGTCATCTTTTAAAGGAGAAGAAAATATTTCAAGTCAAAAACACTTTACCTAAGTCTCTGAGACAGAACTAGCCAAGATGAAGATGTAAGCTGAACTGTAAATTAATCAGTATATGAATATAGATTTATGTTTGATGGCAGTTAAATCATGTGACTTCTATTAATTTGATAGAAAATTTGTAACCTGAAAATCAACTAGATTTGTAGATGTCAATGGGTTGAACACCATAAATACAATTCACAGAGGGACCAGGATCAGATCTTACTTATACATGCTTTATCTTGAGGTAACTCTACTAGATTTTGATGTCGTATGCATACCACAGAAAGTAAGATGAATATTCTGTGACTGGTGAATCTGTTATGGGTCCTGCCACTTGTTAGGCAACACACACTTTTCCCAAGTTGTTTTTCCTAGAAATCATTGGGGATTTACACTTACAAATAGATAATATAGTATGGCAAATAATCATGAAGACCATGAGATACTGACTCGGTGTAGAGATTTCCTGAGAAAATCATGGAAATTATAGCCTTAATTAAATAAAATGAGCTTATAGTTTTATTTCTGCATAAATGGGCAGTGCTCTGGAGACACTGCAAATTCTTTGTTGCAATTAATTGTTTTATAACATTATAAAACAAATATTTCTGTGGTATTAAGCTTGCTCTTAAGCCTGTTACAACAAATGTAGATCTCCAGGCATAGATCAAGACATAGAGAACATGCCCAAAAGATTAATATGTTGAAGATGTTAGAGAGATGATATAAAGGATTAACCGATTAACCCTATTCTATTTGTATTGCTTCTAGAATTTCAGATAAAGAAATACATTAACAAAAAGTAATACCGGACATTTTTCTTTCTTTAATTATTGTAGAATTGTTTAAGATTACTTATATCATTAACAATATAAAGAAAACAAAAACAGGCATGTCTTTTAATCAGTGTTATTAGGCAAATTACAACATCCTCAAAGCAAGCAATTATAGACATAATCATCATGCTGTCTTATTTGTCTTTCAAAACTGTTATCAGTCATTTCTGTGCAACCCACCTATGTATCTTGGGGAAAATGGAAGCTGGAGTCATATTTGGGAGGCAGAGTTTGGTGGAGATACATTCTCTCCTCTGCATATACTTTTCACTCTCTCTCACATTTGACTGTTTGCCAAATCATAAACATTTATACCAAAGGACTTTGGCTATGTGAAGTACCATAACACAAAATGTGAACAAAAAATAGGCATGGGGTTTTAAAACAAAGTAGACATGCAAAAATTGACTGAGCTGCTTCATCTTAGAAAATGACTTTGCATGGCTAGAAATTATACATCAGAGAAAAGGAAAATGTGAGGTAGGTATTCAGCAGTCACTTTACTTTGTTCATCTATTATCAGTTTAGCAGGCTTGACAACACTTTTTCATGTGATCAAATTTTGATTTGTACTGAAACTGAAAATCAATTTGCTTTGTGATGGACATTAGTTTCAGTAGAGCAAATGTAAAAGCTTCACACCTTTCATTGATGCCTGAATTATATCAAATTATAGGACCCGATATGCTTGATTTGAGTGGTTATATGCCACTTGTCAATATTACTATAACAAGCCATACTGAAAATCATTAATTAGTAATGCTTAAAGAACATAGGGAAAATTGGTGGAAGATATTTGAGATAATGGTATTTTGTAATGATATAACAATAGGTGCAGCAAATCATGAGAATTGCATGCAATTACCCTTAATCTATGTTTAGAGCCTTGACCCAAGTTTCCATTAAGAGGAATGCTAGAGGAAAAGTCAACTTAAAATTATCCAGCTTCTATATCAGAGTGATCATATTTGACTATTTGACTTTTGCAAATAAACAGCAGCTTCAAATAACCTGGCCAAAACTGAAATGCTGGCACAGCATCAGATAGCTCTTAAACTATACAGCATTACAGTGAATGAGATGGTAACAGCTGTTTGTATTCATGATGTTTAATAATTGCCCTCACAAGGAAGTTTTCAGTCATTTACAGTTTCAGAACTTCAAGCATTTGAGATTAAATTCTCTCTGCTGGGTTTTTCTGATATTTGTTATTCCTACTAGATCAATACGATTTTTTGACATATGATGACTAGGATTGATGACTTGATTTACACTAAGTGCTCTCCTAGACATTTTCTATTATTTTCATTATTTACTCCATTCTTAATGCCATTCTTTTATTGGTTTTTTTGAACGTTACCACAGGTAATTGCAACTACTTAATATAGAAAATGGAGGGGTTCATCATTTGACTGCTACTTTGGAGTATTTCTCAAAAATTTTACCTGCTACTTTTTTGCTGTGAGGTCTGGCATTTTTTATTTGTTTATTTGCTGATTTTGTTGGAGGATTTGTTAAGCTCCAGTATTTTAATTCCACAATATTCAATAAATTTCTCTGCATCTTATTTTTTTAAGGATTATGTAACTTCTCAGTTTTTTCAGGAGCTTTTCATGAAACCCCAAAGTAACAGTAACAGACCATGGAGGAGTCTTTAGTAAGCAAATTATAGTTTCAGTTTTTTTGATGGTCTGCTTTTCTAAATTCTGAAAAGAAATCCAGAATAATGTGATTGTCATGGATTTAAGATCCATAAATAGACCTATCTAGAAAAAATGTGTTTGACTTACATGATTCATAATCATACAGATATGATACATTTACTCATGATTTATGTTTGTGGACTGATATCAATCTACACGTCCCATGTGAATTTGTTTTAGTTCATATAATTCAGAGCATGGCAAAATATTGTTTCATACAGAAACATTTTCTTACACAATAAAAAATGTTCATCTACCAATCCTCAATTTCTTCATAGAATCATAGAATGGTTTGGGTTGGAAAGGACCTTAAAGATCATCTAGTTCCAAATCCCCCTGCCGTGGGCACGGACACCTTCCACCAGACCAGGTTGTTCAAAGCCCCGTCCAACGTGGCCTTGAACCTTTCCAGGGAGGGGGCACCCACAGCTTCTCTGGGCAACCTGTGCCAGTGCCTCACCACCCTCACAGTGAAGAATTTCTTCCTTATATCTAATATAAATCTATCTTCTTTTAGTTTAAAACTGTTACCCCTCATCCTATCACTATACTCCCTGGTAAAGAGTCCTCCCTCCCCATCTTTCCTGTAAGCTTCCTTTAAATACTGGAAGGCAACTATAAAGTGCCCTCCTCATTGCCTTCAGGATCCTGAACTCCACCATTTCATGGTCACTGCAGCCAAGGCTGCCCTTGAGGTTCACACTCCCGACCAGCCCCTCCAAGTTGATGAGAACAAGGTCCAGCATAGCACCTCTCCTCATTGGCTCCTCTATCATTTGGAGAAGAAAGTTATCATCAATGCATTCCAGGAACCTCCTAGATCTCTTATGCCCTGCTGTGTTGTACCTCCAACAGATATCGGGGTGGTTGAATTCCGCCATGAGGACCAGGGCTTGTGAATGTGAGACACTGGGAGGATTGCAGCATGCGGGGGTGTCCCATGATGGAGTGCTGGAGCAGCTCAGGAAGGGCTGTAGCCCATGGGAGGGACTCCAGTTGGAGAAAGTTGGTGTCCCACACCAGAGCAGCTGGGGAAATGCTGCAGCCTGTGGGAGGGACTCAAGCGAGAGAAAAGTTGTGGAGGACTATCTCCTATGAGAGGGGGACCACGATGGAGCAGGGGGAAGAAGTTCCAGAAGTTCCCCCCACTGATGATAGAAGAAGTGGCAGCACTGACTGCACCCCCCATTCCCTGCCCCCCGTATTGCTGGGGAAGGAGGTAGAGATATAGGGAGCAGAGCTGAGCCCGGGAAGAAGGGAGGAGTGGGGGAAAGGTGTTCTCAAGATGTAGTAATGCTTCTCACTGTCCTACTCTGTTAAGTGTTGTTGTTAATGTCTGTAATAAATTTTTGTTCTTTTTTTGTTCCCCTAACAAGTCTGCCTTTTGCCCATGACCATAATGGGTGATTTTTCCCTCCCGGTCCTATCTCAAATCCAAAGCCTTTGCTTATTTGCTCCTTCTCAGTGCTGGGGGGGAAAGGGGGAGTGAGTGGCTGTGTGCTGCTCAGTTACCCTCTTAAGCTCAAACCACAACAGGGCGTCATCCACTTGGTCTTCCTGGCTGGGTAGCCTGTAACAGATCGACACTGTAATGTCACCTGTCCCCGCCCTCTCTTTAATCCTGACCCATAAACTCTTGGTCAGCTCCTCATCCATCTCCCAGGCAGAGCTCCATGTACTCTGGCTGGTCACTGATACAGAGGGCGATCCCCCTTCCTCGACTTCCCGCCTGTCCTTCCTAAAGAGCCTGTATCCTTCCATTTCAACACTCCAGTCGTAGGAGTCATCCCACCACATCTCCATGATGTCAGTAAGATCATAGCCATGCAGGTGTGTGCATATCTCTAGCTCCTCATTTATTCTCCATGCTACGTGCATTTGCATAAAGGCATTTAAGTTGGGCCCCCAAGGAAGCTGATTTACTGGCTGGAATTCCTTTGTGCTCTTCCGGTGCTCTCTCGATGACCTGTGGACCCTCTCCAGGCTCTGGGCATCTATTGCTGACACTGGCATCAAGCTGGTAGAAGTGGGATGGATTGAGGTTCCCCTCCACCAGCAACATTAGTTTAAAGCCCTCTTCACTAGCTTGGCAAGCCTATGACTGAAGATGCTCTTCCCCTTCTCTGACAGATGGACCCCATCAGCCCCTGGTAGCCCAGGTTTCTCAAAGCAAGTCCCTTGGTTTGAGTAGCTGAACCCCTGGCTGTGGCACCAGTCCCATAACCAGTTGTTCAGCTGGCCCTTTCAAACCCCTTCCTTTTGAACAGGAGGACTGATGAAAAAACTACCTGTACTCCAGAGTCCCTTACCACTGCTCCCAGGGCTGTGTAGTCCTTGATACTCTTCAGACTGCTCCTGCCTGTATCACTGGTGCCCACATGAAACAACAACAGTGGAGAACAGTCAATGGACTGTACAAGGCTTGGCAGTCTCTTGGTGACATCCCTGATACGAGCTCTCAGTAAGCCGCACACCTCTACAGAGAGTGTATCAGGTCAGCAGATCATGCCTCTCAGAAGAGAGTCCCCTACTCCTGTCACCCACTGTCTTTCCTCAGATGCGCTGGTTGCTCTACAGGGAGCAGGTCAGGCTGCCTTACTCAGCTCCAGCCTCTCTCCTGCTGTGACGGGTCTTTCCTCTTCCATCTGCAGAGCGGTGAAGCGCTTCTGAGAGGGCGCCTCAGGCTTTGGTGGAAGTCTCTTCCTCCTGCAGGTCCCTGCCATTGCAAGCTTCCATTCTTCTGCATTATTGCCCCCCCCCCCCCCCGATTCTCTGTGTGCCAGCGGGGGAGTTTTTGGCTGTTTGGCCGTGGGCTGCGGTTCCACTGCAGACTGCTCTTGGAACCAGCTCTCTAACTCCTTCTCAGCCCCCCTGACCCTACGCAGCCTTCCCACCGCCTCCCGCAGCCCGGCAGCGGCTCCGGCAGCTCCTCCGCCCGGGCTCCCCCTTTGCCGGCAGCTCTGCCGCCCGTCCCTGCCCCGGGAGAAAGGTCTGGGCGCTCCCTGCGGCCTGAGGCCTGCACTGCGGCCTCCCCCTCCCGCAGCCCCGGCTGGGGGGAGGCACCGGCCACCGCCGGGGCAGATGGCGCAGACCCCCCCGCCGGAGCTGCCGCCTCTGCTCTCAGAGGAGTGCCCGCCGTCCTGCCCTCAGGGGCAGGGAGGAGGAGTGCCCGTGGCCCGGGCGGGTGGTCACAGAAAGGTGCCCCGCTGATGGGCTGTGGGGACTTCAAGCCTCTCCTCTTGGCCCGTGGAATGTCTCTCCTTGGAAGAGGAGCACGGACTGCTGTGCAAACCGCCGCGCCGCGCCCGGCCTGCCCGCCCTGGTCACCGCGCTCCCCAGGGCCGCCTTTTGTGGGTGTGGGGGTGAGCACCATTACTCCTGGCCCCATCGACGCCTCATCAGCCACTCCCTCTTGTGAGATTGTTTTTTGATGTTTATGTTAATCTTGACACCTGAAATATTTTTACTGAGAAACTGATAGCCTTAACATAGATATTTTTTTTAATTTTACACTGCCAGTTCATCTAAGACATTTTATTCAAGAAAGGCCAAGAATGTCTCCTGTTATCATTATGTAGTGATTTTTCTACTCAGCCCCCCAAATTAAGCACCTTGAAAAGCCTCTCAGTGCTGGTCTGCTCTGATCTTATTATCATTGTTTAGGGAATTAGTGAGCCCTCATATACACCATACAAAAAAATCATTCATCCATTTCAAGAGAGATGAATTTCACATTTTAGTGTGTGAAGAGAAATCCTGCTAGGAATGGAAAATGGAGAGTTTATATTTAGAAAGGACACTTAAAAAAATCTTGGCTCATTTAATTCAGGAAGAAAAAAACAGAAGGCAGTTTGTAAAATCATCATGGTGATAACTGAGAGGGAGAGAGAAGAGCTAATTTAAGCTAAAAAAAAAAAAATAAAAAAAAAAACCAACAGAACAAATCAGTATGAACTAATAACGAATAAACTTCAGCTGTATTTTACCCATCTGAAGAATGAGATTTGGGAATTGTCTTCCACCTAGATAGCAGAACAAGAAACTTACCCTGTAACACAGAGAATTCAGTTCTAGAACTTGTAATGTCTTTTCCTTTCCTTTAAATGTTTCTTTAAGGGTTACTGTTTTTTTCCTAGTAATACTGTTTAGCAAAGAACCTAATAAAACCCACAGACTATAGGTAGTATCCCTTACCTTCCATCCCCTGTTCATTAAGAATCAATCTGTATTCAGAAAGGCAGATTTCCTTCTCCATCAGATATTGTCTCAACTGCCCACAGGTAAGCTAGTGACAATGCCCCTCAAAAATATAACTATAGGTTTTTTCTTCTACTTTCTGCCCCCATTCCTCAGTACACATTGTGGAGAGGTCCAACATACAGAGACCCCTACTGTGTGATCTGCTTGCTGGATAACCCATTTAAACCAATTCTCTTGATCAGGCACCAGCTGCCTTTTTTTTTTTTTTATTTGAACAGATCTTCTGTTCCCGGCTGCATAGGTCTACCTCTGTGAATACTAAACTGTCAGGGAGGCAGAAGAACAATAGAGGGGTTTAGGGAGGTGCCCCTTAAAGGTGAGAAAATTGACTTTGATTCAGATAAACAACACCCATAATTTTCTAGAGAATCCAGAAGTGTTGATAGGCAGAGCTTCTGAATTGTCACAAAATGCACTCAGTGGCACATTTTAGGATTAGGCATTAAGGCTGGGAAGCAGACTGTGAAGCAGAAAAATAAAGCAACCAGGCTTTGGCCAACAAAGAATGTTTGCTTACTTAAAGAAGTACCATATTTCACTAATTAGATTTTCTGTCCTGCAATTTTCACTGCTCAGGCAGCCCAATCAATACTAAAATGCGAAGAAAATCAGTTAATTTTAAGGGGCTTTTCCCCAGATAATTTATCCTTGGCATACCCGAGTTCTTTCTGTTAAATTTTAGTTGTTGCTTAGCACCTTGGGAGCACAGTATTTAATTGTTTTGTTATGCATGTAGATCCTAAGGTCAGCCTAACACTGTGCATTAATGTCAGATCAATTTTATTGAAATAGAAATAAGTAGAACTATCTGAACAACATTATTGTCACAGTACAATGTAAGCTATATCTTTTGATCCATCTCTCCATCCCTGTGGACATCCCTTTCAAGCAACATGCCCATATCATGCACAATTACATTCTGATATATTGTCTCTGGCTGAGATGGGATTACCTTTCCTCATAGTAGCCCATATGGTGCTGTGCTTTGCATTTGTGGCCAAAACAGTGTTGATAACACACCAATGTATTGACTTTTGCTGAGCAGTGCTTGCACAGCATCAGGGCTTTCTCTCCAAATCTTCCTCCTGCCAAAGGCCAGCAGGTTGGGCATGGGCAAGAAGTTGGGAGGGGACATAGCCAGGACAGCTGACCTAATCTAAATCAGAGGGATATTTCATATCATATGACATTGTGTTCATCAATAAAAGCTGAGGGCAAGGATGCAAATAGGGGCACGTTCCTGGTTACAGTGTTTGCCTTCCCAAACAACCACTACACATACTGAGGCCCTGCTTCCCAGGCAGTGTCTGGACATCTGCCTGCCAATGGGAAGTAGTAAATATTAAACTGCCTTTATCTAGGCCCACTAGCTTTTCCATCTTATTTTCTCCCCCTGTCCTGTTGGAGGTGGAAAGAGAGCAACAGGCTGGGGTTCTGGTAACTGGCCTAGGTAAACCCACCACACATGATTGACCCTGTTTTTGTAGTAACCTACAGGTTGCAACCACAGAATTATATAGGTTGGAAGGACCTTCAGCTAGTCCAACCCCCTTGCTCAAATCAGGTTCCCTTATAACAGGCTGCCCATGGACTTGAGTTTTGAAAACAAACTCCAGTTGACTTTTGAATATCTTTAAGGACAGAGATCCCTCACCCCCTCTGGAAACTGATTCCAGTGTTTGACCACATGCACAGTGAATTTTTTTCTCTAATATTGAGTCCGAATTTCATATCTTTGAGATCATGTCTAATACCTCTCATTCTTCCTCTAAGAGTCTGGATCCTTTTCCTCCATTTCCTTCAATTATCTAGTTGAGGACAGCAATAAGATGCCCCCAGGAGCCATCTCTCTCCAGGGTGTTGTGATTTGAGCTCAGAGGGCACCTGAGCACCACACAGCCACTCCTTTCCTCCCCAGTGCTGAGAAGGAGCAAATAAGCAAAGGCTTAGGATTGGAGATAAGGACAGGGAGGGATAAATCACCCATTACAGTCACAGACAAAAGACAGACTCGTTAGGGGAAGAAAAAAACCCCATAAATTTAATACAGACTCTAACAACAACACTTAACAGAGTAAGACAGTGAGAAGCATTGCCACATCTTGAGAACACCTTCCCTCCACCCCTTCCTTCTTCCTGGACTCAGTCCCTGCTACGGGCTGCAGCCCTTCCTGAGCTGCTCTGGTGTCTGACACTCCCTCATGCTGCAGTCCTCCCAGCGCTGAACTATAACAGTGGGGGGGTGTGTTCCCACAGGGTTCTGGCTGGCTTCAGGTGCAGCCACCCTAATTGACAGTATGGGGCCCCCCACAGGCCATAAATCAGTGCCTGTTCCACCGTAGATCTCCATGTGTGGCAGGGGGGGGCCGCCCTGCCGTCTCACCACAGGATACAGGGGGGTCTCTGCTCCGGCACACCTCCCCCCTCCTTTCTTCCTCCGTTCCTCCACTGACCTTGGTGTTCACGCAGCTGCTGCTACTCCTCCTCACAAGTCCGACTACTCCTCACCAGGTCCCTTCTTAAATACATTATTGCAGAGGCGCAGCTGATTGACTTGGCCTTGGTGCTGAGGTGGGGCCGACTTGGAGCTGGGGGAGCTCTGAGAAGCTTCTCAGAGGGGGCCACTGCTGTAGCCCCCTCCCCTGCTACCAAAATGTCCAGCACTCACTCAAACCCAGGACACAGGGTAAGCACGCCCAGCTCCCTCAGCCTCTCTTCACAGGGCAAACGTTCCAACCCCTGACAAAACTTGCTCCAGTTTATTGATATCTTTCTTGTACTCAGCTAAGAGTTGGGTTACAATACTTCAGGGGAGACTGCACTTTCTCAATATCTGACTATGTTCAGGTACCTGTAGTTTTTCTTTTTATGACTCAGATACAAATCATACATAGATACATAACAGCCTTCTTAAAATGGAAGTATTAAGCTATTATAACAAAGAGATATCATTTCCTGAAAGAGCAGCTGGCATGCTCATCTATCTTAAAATCTTTTGATCTCCTGATGGTAATGAAGCTAGTTGTAGCTTCTTCTGGTCCCACAAGGTCTTGTGTCTCAGCTGGTTGTTACAAGATAATTACTCTCCATGGAGCAAGTGTTCATTTTTAGGCCTGCAGGAGAGTTCTTTTGATCTTCTGTATGCCAGGAACTTTTCCTGTCCTGCTTCAGAGCAGTTTCTCAGCTCAGCTTTTTCACAGGCAATGGTACCCAAGTCTCTCTTGTTTCCCATGCTTTGACTTAGCTTGAACCATGCTTTTTGTGTCTTAAAAAAAGAAAGAATCTCCCGAGCTACTAAGCAAATACAATCATTGGGAAAATGTATCAATAATTAGTTCAATATACCGACTGAATGAATTATTAGAGTAGCATTTTAAATACATCACTTGAGTCTTCCAAGCACAAGAATGGAACAAATGCTTTAAGGAATTCCTCAGATTTCCTTCTGGGTTATAAACTGGAATGAAATTTTAGTATTTAATTTTATGTGAATTCCCACAATATCATGCTCTCAGAGCAGAAGACAACAAGTTAGCAATTTGGTATTAGGTCTTTCACCCATGGGAAATGTTTCCTAAGCAGCTGAGCACAGATGTAAAGGTCCACTCTCTGTGCCAGGCTGCTATCTCCCCTCCCAGTCTGAGGAGGCTGGAAGGTGGCTGGGAGCCCTCTTGAGGCCAGAAGGGAAAGAAAGCAAATCACAAAACCTCCCAGATCTGCCTTTTAATGTGAAGTCTCGAAACCTTCCAATAACCTGACCTGAACAGTCAGAATATATTACAGAGCAGCTCCAAATATGTTATATTAGCAATCAAAATAATTTAAAGAAAAAAAAAAAATACCCAAACCTTGATGAAACGTGACGTTTCTTCTGATGTTGCTTGAAAGACAGAACTGCTTCTTTATTTAAAAGCTAGAGCTTTTTCTGAAGAGTTTTGCGCTGTGCTGACCTATCTCTGCAAACACTGAAGAAACCAATAACTAAGTACTAAATTCTAAATATTGAATACTAAATAGCAAATAACAAATAATGAATTTATTAAACAAACAAGCAAACAAACAAACAACACTTCATTGATAATTAAGTAAACCCATCATTTACGGAGTATAAGTATTCAAAGGTTTTGGTGGTGATGGAACTGTGTTCAACAAAAAGAGTTCCCTCACAGACAGGCTTGGAACTTCCAGGCCTCACATGAAATAAATGCTATCCTATCCAAAAAGAGGTGTTAAATTTATGAAAATGGTCCTCTGAACTGAGTGCAAGTTATCGCTCTTATCAGGTCAATAAAATGGATTAATTTATCAAGTCAAAGGCACAAGACATTGTGTCAGAGTGTGCTGAGCATCAGCAGTGCTCCTCCTTGTTGAGGTAAGATGACTATCACACGGAAATTTTTCTAGCTGAATATAAAAATTCAGAAATTAGGAGTTTTTATTTCGGGAAGGCAACACAGTGCAGACACTGTGATCTGACCAGCAATGATTGTGTAATTCAGACAGATCTGGGTGATATCTCTGGTAACTTAAATATGCTCAATTTATTTCTGAAGAGATGAAATTCAAGCAGTCTGAAACAGACAAGTTATCTGCATTTCAAGAAATTTAGCCTGTGAGAGAACAGGAAAGAATAGAAACAATGACACAATCTTACCTGATCTTTTTTGTGGAATTCTATAAAAATAAAAATATATGTGGATACCATGAAAACACACACAACTGAACTCTGCAGACTTAGAAAACAAACTCATGAGATATTCTGAGATGACAATTGACTGCAGAGCTAAGAAGTCTTTTCAATGAAGCAGCTTTTAATTGTGTTTCTCTGCCCACCAAAGACGCTGATTAAGTTTTCTGTTGACTGTAAAATGAAGATAAAATCAAATTCATTGTATTAGTTGTAGACTAAAAGAATATTCTGATTTATATGGTTTTGCTGTTATTTGGATCTACTGTGAACTGTAGCTTTTCTGTATGTCTATAATATTATTCTAACTTAAGAGAAGATTGCATCTTGTAAATTATTTAATATATGTTATATAAATACTTATTTAAGGACAGGTTGCTTGCACAGTCACATGGAATAATAGAGATATTACATCATGAAATTTAGAGTTTTATAATAAAAACATTTACTGGCTTTGTTTGCCAAAGCAGCCACCAGTGAGAACAACATCAATGTTAAGTGTAGGATAACTCTAACACTAATTCCTCATCTAAATTTTGCATTCATATACTGGAAATAAGTGAGGAATAAATAGATCTGAGCATATTATTAAGTCAGGATGATTATGAGTGGCCAACATGACATGGCTGTTAAAAAGTAAATGCAAAAATGTAATCTTACAATACATTAGGTATTCATACATAAAGTGCAAGTAAAATCTCATCTGCAAGATCATCTGATATTCTTTTCGTTCACATTCAAGAAAAAATAAATCATATGGAAACAAGCATGGATAAGAGTCTTAAGTGGAGGATAAATACTTAAAAGAATATGCTTTGCGTAAGGAAGGAAACATGATATGACTGGCTGTAATTAACAGAGAAGGAACAGAGCAATTAAAGACCAGTGCTAATGCAAGACTAGTAAGACATATGTATGACTACATGACTGCAGTCCAAGCACACCTTTCCCATCCTGTTTTCCTCCAAAAGATGGAATTCTCTGATTGTGGTCTTTCTGTGTATTTAAACAAACATCTTCATTAATGTAAGTATGCTTATGTTTTCAAAGTTAACTTAAGAGTCATTAATAATATTGACTTTGTTGACTTATCTGGAGGATGATCTGTTTGGAATAGAATGGGGTATTCTGGAGAAAGAGTCAAGAGAAAAAAAAAAAAAAGAAGAAAAAGTAGTGAGTTACTGTTTTAAAATAAAATTTGCAAATGCCAAGGACATGGAAATGGGTCCTTTTATGTATTTTGTTATTCTTCAGTCTCTGACACAGAATATCTTCATTTTCCATCTCATTTACAAGTAATGTGAAATTAGTATAATTCTTCACACCTACTTTTAGTTGGCATTTTTTGAATCAGAGCAATACATCAAAATTTTATGTGGAAATAATATAATTTAAATAAAGTTGATTCTCACTGCAGTTGGAATCCTGGTACTTCTTGAAGACAAATTCTTATTCTCTTACTGGAAAAGTTTTATACTTTTGAAATTTCATAGATTTTGGTATTTTTGTTCCTGACTTACACATGCTGAAGTGAGGGGGAAAGTAGTCCCTTCTAGCCCTAAGAATGCTTATCTATATACTATGTGCATGATACTGAGTTTTTGTTCCTCAGCAATCTTCATCATATACTAATTGCAAAATTGCATAGTAAAGATGTAATATGTTTACTTTTTCAAAGTGTTGTTTATTCCAGATTTTAAAAAAATAATAATGTAAAATATGTAAGAAGTATACTATACATTACATC
This sequence comes from Tyto alba, assembly GCF_018691265.1. Lineage (NCBI taxonomy): Eukaryota > Metazoa > Chordata > Aves > Strigiformes > Tytonidae > Tyto > Tyto alba. The sequence goes on along the minus strand of NW_024881316.1, from coordinate 25,630,340 downwards.
CACACATTTGAAAAAAGACAGAATCACAGACAGAATTAGAGAATCACAAAATCCTTGAGATAGGAAAGGATGTCTTGAGGTCACCTAGTTCAACTCCCCTGCTCAAGCAGGGTCATGTAAAATCATTACTACATCCAGACTCATTATTTAAGTACAGAACAGACTAACTGTTTTAAAACCATTATCCTTTCTGTAAGTCCAGGAACAATTTGCATTTTTAATCACATAGTCACAATTGAGATGACTGATAGTGGTGAACATTCTGTCAGCTCTGAGTGGTCACTCAATTTACAATCAGAGAGTCACAGACTCTTTCAGGCTGGAAAGGTCTCTAGCCCAACCTCAAACCAGGGTCAGCTATGAGGTCAGACTAGGTTGCTCAGGGCTTTATTCAGTCAGGTCTTTAAAATCTCCAGGGATGGAAACTGCAAAACCTCCCTGGCCAGCCTGCTCCAGTGCTGGGCTGCTCTCATGGGGAAAAGGTTTCTTCTCTTTATATACAGTATGACCTCTCTTATTGCAATTTATGACATTGTCCCTCATCTTCCTACCATGCACAACTGTTATAAGCCTGGTTTTGTCTCCTTGATAACCTCTCCATAAGAACTGGATTGCTGTTAGATCCCCCCAAAGTCATCTCTCTAAGCCAAGCCCAGTTTCCTTAGTCTCTCCTCACAGGGCAAGCGATCTATCCCTGACCACCTTGGTGGCCTCCACTGAACTTGTTCCAGTTTATCAACATCTGTGTTGCATGCAGGAAGTCGAGGAGGGAAAGAAACTTAGACACTGTATTCTAGATGAGGTCCAATGAGTAAGTAAAGGGGCATAAACATACCCATTCTACAGTGTTGAAAGCTGTACTAAAGTTGAGGTAATTGACATCCACTGCTCTTTCTCTACCCTGACATCCAGTCATTTTATTACAGACAGCAACCACATTGTTCAGTCATAATTTATCCTTGGAAAATCCATGCTGACTATTCCCTTCACTTTCTTCTCCTTCAGGTGCTAAGAAGTGTGTCGCAAAATTATTTGTTCTATGATTTTCACAGGAACTGAAGTGTTCGTGTGTGAGGAAGGAACACCAGTTCCTGTGAACTGAATTCACAGGAACTGAAGTGAGACTGATCACTTAGCAGTAGTTCCACAGATCATCTTTTCGACATTTTTTTAACATGGGACATGGGACAATTTCCACATGTCAATATTTCTTAGACTTCTACATTTGAAAAATAAGCTTATTATTTGGAGATATGCAACAATCATATTTAAAATCACTATCCATCACATCTTAAAGGTGTCTTGATCTTAAGTCACTATTACATCCTACCTTTTGTTACACAGTTCCTTAGTTTGATGAGAGTCCATAAGGTGGAAAAAACTAGAAATGAAACTTTCTCAAATAGTATTATAACTTTTATAGGATACATAAATTTACATCTTTTGGATTGCTTTTTAAAAATTATATATTTATATAATTTCTTCTCCTTACATGTTCCAGACAGATATTTCTAATTGCCTAGAACTGGACCCGGAGACCCTTTAAAGTCAAAGTTGAAGCCAATAGTTGTTTTTCTAATATTTCTGATGGATTTTGAGTTGTGTCAAAGCAGATATTCATTTATTTTGAAATAAGTACACAGTTTGACCTAAGAAATAAATGGCAGACTGGTTGTTAATGATAAGAAATATGTTCAAGAGTTGCAGTCTCTTATCACTCTCTTCCTATCCTTGTTTATGTCTAAGAAATTATGGCACCCACAAGCTGTTAAAGGAAGAGGTAGGCCAGAAACCTGTGCTAAAATGATGTTGCACTCTTCTCCAGTGCATTCAAGTTTTCTCAGTAAGAAAAGATTATTCTGGTTGGACATTGCCTCTGTTCACACTTTGTAATTTCAGTTACCTCATCTGGATTGCATTCATCAGCCTATTTTGTTTTCAAAAAGAGCCTTCTATCTACTTACTGAGTAAAAACAAACTCCCAAAAAACAATATATCTCAAAAAAAATCACATTTCAAGAGCATTACATTGCAGGTTCTCTTCAAAAGAGCAGCTATGATGAGAGGCTGTGATTTCTGACAGGTGAGCATTTGAACAACTGTCAGAAAAAGAAATCACATCAATACCAACCTGTCTTAATAGTCTGACATGCACTGACATTTTTCACAGAACTCCAGTGAGGAATGCTGCTTTTTTCCTAGATTTGTCCCATTCAGGCTGGCAACAGTGAATCAAGAAAGCTGTGTAGACAAATCTCTGCTGATTAGGTGAATGAGCAACGTGGATGAGGAAAGCATTAGTGCAGGAAAACCCTGCGGACTGGTCTAGGCTGTGCTTTCCTATCTGACTTCCGATAGGGCTGAAGAATAATTTTTGACAGGGTTGCTCAGTTTACAGGGCTGTACAAAAAGACGTTCCTGTGAGTGGTGGCTCAGTAGTGATTCCATGCTTTCTCTGGCAGCAGTGTATGACATGGTGGGGTTTGTGCTGTGGGACTCTCAGAATCTTATTTTTCTGCATCCCTTCTTATCTCTCTCAAACAAAAATGTTTGAGAATCTTTTCCAAAAGTCCTGTGTCACAACAGCAATTGTTGAACAGAATAATATCAGAACAGCCATGAGAAGTGGCTTTTTCATTAAAACAACTGCAGTTTCCTGCTACTTGTATAAATTTATTATTTCATTATTGATGTTGGCCAAGATCCAGGCCCATTGTAACATTTTACAAAATGTGCTACAAAGTGGTTCTGCTTCTACAATAATGTGCATCTGTCACCCCAATTATGCAAAGCAAGTGGTTGACTGCAAAAGTACATCAAAAACTGAATTAGGATTTTTCATCCATTTATAGAAGAAATACCAACACAAAATATACGTTTATTTTGTAGTAGAGGTACTATATTACCACTACTACAGGAAATTAGACCCTTGTGTCTGTATCAAAATGCAACTGCTGTAATATAAATACCGTTTTTATTATTTTAGCCTATAGCTTTGTTGCTGTTAACAATGTCATGCAGAATGAGATATGGCTTATTCAAAGGCATATCTAAATATATGTCTTATTCAAAGCCATATTCAAGCCATTTAGATATGGCTTATTTAAAGTCATATCTAAACATAAGTCCAAAAGAAACTTCTTGCCCTATCAATTTTACCCAAAGGGACAGAATCTGGTCCCCATTTTCATATTGGATAACAATATGTTCCATGGATATCCTCACTGATATCAGTAGAACTCCTTGGGGTTTAAAGAGCTATTGACCGTGATGGGATTCAAATCTCTCTTTCCATAAACCCCTCAGTCAAGCTCATGTCTGCACCACAAACACCTGCATTTAGTGAGGATCCAGTGAAGTCAGATGGTAAGCTGAAGTTTGAGTTCATTCCCAGTGCAACAAACAAGACAGAAAATTTCAGAATTATTTGGTACTTGCTGGATTTCAGAAGCACTGAATAAGGAGGTTGCGAAACCTCCATCATCAAATATATTTAAGGATAGGTTAGATAAATCTTTTTGGAAAGAGGGAAAGATATTTTATCTGGTGTTGGAACTAGCTGATGGACAAGATATGCTCTTGAGGTCACCTCTAGCCCCAGTGTATATGGTTCCATGACATGTGACAACGCACCATAGCTCTGTCATTCACATCACTAAAATCTGAATCAAAACCTTAGGTTTAATCCTGAATGACCAGCCTGAAGAGAAATGTGACATTTTGTTTTACAATTGCAAGACTGATTTTGCTGTATACTTTCTGAAGCAGGAGAATACTTTCTCATCTTCACCAGAGTAAAATTTATGAATCTCAGTAATTTTTTAGACATTTTGGACATATTTTCATGGGCTTTTTTAATAGAACTTCAATAATTTTCCTGTCACAAATTCAGATTATGATAGTTTTGTCTTTCAATATCCGTATCAGCTGGAGTCATACCAATAAAAATGCCATTTACATGTCTTTTCCCTAGGCAATAGGAAATACAGGAAAAAAAGAGACTGAAATAGTTAGTAACATGCAGAACCTCCGAGAATCTTAAACATGGGAAAAACCACTTCAAACTAGCACTAATTTTTGGCATTACCTCTAGGTGTATATTTCATAAATCCAAATTAAACACATAAAATCTCCATAAAGTAGATGAGCTGGTACAGGCATGTTTTCACAGTATCTACATACCAAGTGGAAAAGCTTCAGGTTCTGGAATGGGTGCATCTGAAATGCTGCCTATAAGAGCTGTTTCCAGCTCTGGGAATCTCTGACCATAAACACTTGCTGGATATAAGATTGTATGCTGTCAGATGGATGATTCATATCTTTGTAAAAGATTATTTGCCTGTCTATACAGGATGTACCTCACAATACTTGTATAGTGCTAGAACTGAGACACGTGATATGTAATTACATTGTATGAAAGTCCTCCTACATCTGAAACTGTTCCAAACCACATCTTTTTCTCCCTGCCTGTGTTATTGCCTTAAATATGAGTCCAGCAGCAAGTCCACATATTTACCAGGTATGCTCCACTTTTCATAAGGGAATGCACAGCCAAGATTAGCATTTCATGAGGCTGAGAGAGAATAGTCCCAGGTTCAGGTTTCCACTTCTAAAGCTGTTTATTCTTCTGGCTTTGACAGATTCCTTGACACTATCCTTCAGCATTACTGAGACACAGCCCCAGGATCTTCCCCTTCCAGTAAATATATAGATTTTCAGTAAGCACAGATTTGGAGATAACTTCCTGTTCACTTTCTCCCTTTCATTACATGTGAACCTTGTACTGTGGTGTGTTACAGCTACAACAGGAAGGCTGAAGAGAATGTCTTTCTCATCATAGTCTTTAATTTGGCAGAAAAAAAAATGTTAATAAGGGAGTAGAATGTAGCTCTTTAATTTCTTGTGCAAATACAAAATAAATGAAATAGTAAGAGATTGACCTTCTCCACCCTCACTCACAGTTCTTACAATCAGTGGGCAGTACTACCTTCCCTAACTGTGCTTTGAAATGAATACAGCCACATTGTATGTTTACTGCTGAATTCAATATGGTGAGTGTTTGCAATGTTCATGCTGATCATTCTTAGTCCCCAGGCACTGAAATTCTTACTTTTGTGAACATTGAACAAGCCCGAATGTTAAACAGATGGCAGGACACTGTTGAGTTGAGGTGGCTTCATCACTGCAAAACTTGAAGCCCTGGGGTACTTCACTGTCTTAATCTTTCTTACATGCTTAGACACTTATCTGGGTAGACAGTTTTTTTGTGGATATAATTTTTAGACTCACATTACTAAATTCCTTCAAGTTGCCCAAGAACTTTTTTTTCAGATCTGGCCATTTGCCAAGTAAATATGACATGAAATACAAATTAATGTCACAAATACTCAGAATGGGAAACCCACACTAAAAATAGAATAAGGCTATTAAAATGCATCATAAATGTCAGCGAATAGCTCACTTACTATATTTTAGAATTGAATTTGGACATGACAGTTGTCAAGCCACACATTCTGCCAGTCACATATGTCCACTATTATTACAGGCTTATCTATATCCTTGAGTATTTCTGGCTTCCTGCATTTCTGGCACACAGAGTATTAAAATAGAAATATTCAAAAAGTGGGACATTTTATTAAAGTTATTTATAAATCCTAAACTTTGTTTTCTTGCTTTTTTGATTATGTCCACATGACCTATATAATAGGATGTAATAAGGCTGATCTTGCACATTGAGGAAAAACAGTGTATGCTTCAGAATGTATTACTTCAGGCATTGTTTCTTGGAAGATGTTATTCTCTGAATAAAAAGGCAAATAACTTTAGCCACAGTGAAACAGGCATCCAGGCTTATTTTACTGCACATTCTACTCAGCTTTGGAAAAAAGCAATATTGCAGCTAATAACAAGCATTTCTCTGGTTTGTGGGTTCTAAACATTTACAGCAGTACGTAGTGCCTTCTTTAAATTAACTTTGTTACAAGGAAGGGAGAAAACTGAAGAAGACAACTCACAAGCAAACCTCCAAATGACCAGTTAACATGAGTAAACTATGAGACATGATCAAGCAACAGCAAAGGCCATAGATCTTTAAGGTATTTTTGTGATCACTAAATCTGGCTACTGACATAACAAATGAACTGGCCATATAAACCTCTCAGTCATCAGTGCAAAACTCCTACTATGTGCCTCAATGCCAGTTCCAGCCCCACAATCTCTTTGCAATACTTGGATTTGACAACAGTGGTAGCTGTAGTCATCTGATCTGATAAACAATATTAAACACAGACATTCTTTTCATCTGGGACTAAATGTGTGAAGGAAATACATTATGATAAAAACCAAAGACCATTACATTTGATGTATGTGCTTCTTGAAAAAAGTGTTTGGTTTTATATACAGCTATGGAAACATAGTATTACCAAGAGAGACTGCTGAGTCTAGTTTTCCAAGTGTTTTGAAGAAAAACAAATGTTTTCTTTTGCAGAAGTCCCTGGACACCTCATCCCTCCATCATCATGAAGTCTTTTGGACTGAAGGGTAGGGAAATCTATGAATTTAGCTTGCTTTACCTCAAAAAAACCCTGGCCAAATTCCTTGAAGCTTAGACATTTAAACCAGAAAAGATTGAAGCCACAGAGGTTAAAAAATCTTTAATTGTTTTGCTTTTTTAAGTGAAGAGAAAAATGAACGTATTCAGGACAGCTAATAATCTGGTTTATAACTTTATTGTTTCCTTATCCAGGAAGCAATTTTAAATGAAAAAGAATACAGAAAAAAGATGAGCTTTAAATGTCCTTATATTCCTTTGAGTTATAACTCCCTGTTCCTAAAATATATTTCTACCATACTATCTTCCCATCTATTGGATAGAAGCAGATTATTTTAAAAAACAAGCAAGGAATATTTCTGCATTTTTTAGAACTCAGTTAAGGGACAAAAGGATACCATGTAATTTATTTGGCTGTTCAAGGGCTAATCAAAAAGGGAATTCCAAATATTCATGCCAACAATGGAATATACAGGTCTTAGATACCCCTAAATTGTTCATGTCATAGCTTTCAATACAAAAATTTGTTCCAACAATGTGAGTAACAATACAAAAAAATCACAGTCCAGCAATTTGTGAACAGGACTAGACCAGTTTTCACAAATACATTATTCATAACAAACCATTAATTCAGTTTCTGTCTTGAAGTACCACATTAGCAGTCAGTTCTGCAACTGTATTGTATGTCACAGTAAGACTTCTGTGTTTATTTTGCTGTATAACTTCTTATTTCTTTTGATTGTTTTAATACCAAGATGTACAGAAAATAGCATTACCTGGTAATGCAGTCAAATATACACAAATAATTGCAAATTTAAAAAAAAAAATCTTCCTTTCCCATTAGTAATTTCACATTTCTTTTATAGGACAGATTCTCCTCTCATTTCTTATTCTGCTGATTCATGATTCCCCTTTTCTAGACTGAAACACTGAAGAAAACATAAACTCACATTACATTCTAAGTAGGGTCAGAACTCCCTTTTATTGAAACAGTCTTTCTGAAATACTTCATTGTAGTGTGATACTTAGCAAACTATAAATATCAACAGGGAAGAACATTGTACATAGCACTTTCTAAATGCAGTTTGCTTAGGTAAGAGCATTAATGACAGTATCAGCAGCAAAAGCTCCTGGCACTGTGCTAGGTTGGATACCTGCACAGAAGGAGATGTCTGGCTGCTCAAACAGGATTAATGCATATCTTTGGAGTCACTTGCGTATTACTAGTGGGATGCTTATCACAGTTTGAGAATGCTGACATAGACCCATCTTTATACTTGGATGACACTGGTGTAAGAGTCATCTTAGTCGTGTCATGAGACAGAGGCAAAGACTGTGTCTCTGACGCCTGGTGCCTGACTGGGTGTACAGACCTCACCCATTGCAAGTGCAAAGCAAAGTGTGCTAGCGTAGAACATGTCTGCTGAGATGAAGAACTGAATCATTCTGGACAAGGTACGCACCCCCATGGTTATGGATATGGCAAAGGGGAGGCGTATATTAGTCAGTGAAATATTTGTGGCATAAGCATGCAAAACTACTCTACTATGGGGAAAAAATAATAGAGGTGATAACGATCATCATCTTAGTTTTTCATATTGCTTAAAAAGAAAAAGCTTGAGTGGGATTGTTATTGCATTTTAATTGATGTTTATGAGTTTTATTGTTTTTACGCTGACATACATAGAAGACAAAGTAGATACAGTCTAACTACTAACATTTAAAACAGAAAATAATTGTTGTTAGCTGCAAACCAGGGTATACTACAGCATATTAGGATATTTCTTTGCTAATTATTTTTTGTCTTAGCCATGTTCAGAGGCCATTCATTGCTTTCTAAATTTGCAAGCTTATTGAGGACCAGTTCAAGGTTATATAACTCTCCAAACATAATTGTTCTGTGTACAATATTAGCTAACAAGTAATTACAACTACTAGCTGCTCCCAGCTGGTAATACACTTAGGAAATTCATACATTTTGACTTGTCAGTTTAGGTTAAATTATTTGAGAAAACGCCTCACTTAAGAGAGTGCCAAAAGAGAGTGACTCAGATACAAATAATTGTATAGCATGTGCTTCTCTTAAAAAGGAATAATTTAAAATGTAAATATGTTTAAATTCACAATTCCCATGTTAATTTGTCTCAGAATATGTATTTGAGAAAACATTATATTGATAACATTTTGATAAAGTACCGAAAGCTCAACCCTTGGAGCACATGCCAGGTGGCAGAGGAGTTGCATGGTTGCATCTATTTTTAACTAAATTATTACTTTGAAGTCAATAATTGTATAGCCATCTTGGATACCAAAGGAAGCCTTTCCTAGCATCTAATCATGCTTAATATCCACTTACTTTCAAAATAATGGAAGACTTTTAATTTAAGCAGTTCTGCCTTCAATGAAGACTTTTTTCAGTACATTGGATAATGTTGTTTGTTTTTTTCCCTTGAGTTTTAAAAGTGTTAGGACACTATTTTTCTAACTCCTGCATTACAAAGAAAAACCAATCAATAGCCAGCTAGGAAATAAGAAACTAAGCACCAAAGGAAGAAAGATCCTCAAGATGCAAAAAAAGAGCAGGAGCCTGGTAACTTGAACCCCTGATGTTCTGTAGAGACTAAAAAATCACTAGAGCAGGAACTTGAGAATTGAGTTGTTAAAATGATTAAAGTGATATTTTAGTGAATGATCCAGTACTGATTTTAGCCCAGAACAAATAGCTCAGAAGAAGTGGATGTTGTCATAACTCTAAGTGATTTGAGAGGCCTTTCAGCTTTGGGATGTTTAATGGGATCAACCATAATTTCAGCAGAACACATAGTGTCAGAAAATAATCCAGTTAGTGCTTAGAGGCCAACAGGCACCAGATCTCCCCAGGAGATCCACAGCTATGTACAACTCCCTGTATGTTGCTCAGTGCCTTTACATCTCAAAGTCAGGACATGTATGGGCCCTTTGCCATTCTTCCACTAGCTAATTTCACCAGTATTTTAAAGCATGTTATATTTATTTGGACTTTGTACCAAGGTAAATGGGACTGGACCAATAGGCTAAGAAGCAACCTTAACATTTTTGCCACAAAATATGTCAGTGTATGACAACATTATATCATGAGGAGTCATTTCTCCAGAAGACAAACTGAGAAAGGTGGAAAGCCAATGAGAACACTGAATTTAAGAATGCGTACTCATAATTTTTTTTTCATTCCTCTAGTACATGCAAAGTTTCATAGTGTCTTTTGAAATTACATAAGTTAATTTTAGGAGGTAGGTTTTCTAAACCAGAAACTCTCATTGCTAGAGTTGTTTATTGTCCCAAAACACCTTCTCTGCTATATCAGTTCTTCCCCCGTGAGCTCAGAAATATTATTTGTTGTGCTATAACTCCATGTTTTTTCCAGCCCTATCCACAAAGAGTATTGGGGTTTTTGAATGCCCTTGTGTCACATAATTCTCCTTCACATTACATTTCAGAAGAATGAAAAATCTCCTCTGCCATTTAGGGATATATCTCAAATAACTTCATCCCAACAAAACCTGTCATTTTAGAATAGACATAACTACAGTATCAAAGTATTTTTCCTGCTGAATTTGCTTTCTCAGTCTTCAGAGACTTCACCTTTACTCAGAAAAATAATAGAGTCAGCTGAACTATAAAAACTGTTCAACTTTCATGGGCAGGTTGATGCAAACCTGGTGGGCAGCCTTTACCTAAGATGTTCTGGTTGTGAAAAAAAAAAAAAAAAAAAAAAAAGACTTTTTGTCTGAGATATTTCCTCTTATATGCTTGTTTTTCTTGGTGAAAATTACAACATTTGCATTTAGCTCACACTGTACATACTCCTTTGTAGAAGTATATATATGCCTTTGTATACCTCATTTGGCATAGCACTGTAGTAGTTCTATACCCATTCATTAAGTCCTTCTTAGTTCCTTCAGGTTAAGCTTTCAAGTCTTTTTTTCTTTGATGCACCTCCTAGTTGCTGGTTCTTGTTAAAAGCAACTTTAAAATACTGTGCTGGAGCAACTGTACCACAGAAAGACTCTAAAATATCAGAGGATGTGTGTTCACACACAATGGGAGTTATTGATCCACTCAATTTCCTAGATACTCTCAAACTAATCTCATCGTTTGTTATTTTTCCTCCTTTAAAACATGACCAATGACAATGTCACATCCATCTGGCTAGTTTTGAGCCCTTTTCTAAAAATAGTCATGACTAATTGTTGAAGTAGTCACCAAACTGTTCTCCTACAGCCTTAGCTATAACTGAACTATGCTGTCACCTACACTTCTCCCTTTCAGAAATGATCTCCAGACAAGTATGTGTAAAGGAGAACTGCATCACTGCACTTTTACCTGGTTCTGACCCTGGAAATCCATCCTCTTGGTCCTTGAATTCAGGTGGTTGAGTTATGTACAGTTTATAAATTACTGTACATCTTACTGTACAAAAGTAACACCACTATCAGCAGATAAGTAGACCAAGCTACTTAGGCCCACACAAAATGTTTAAGTTGCTTATTTACAGCAGAAAATTATTCTTTAGTGAAATCAATAGAAGGAGAGTTTGTAATGGGCTCTTCATCCTCTTTTAAATTCATTGCTATCTATAGAGTTTGCTGGAGTCAGTTTCTGATAAGGCTATCCCATAAATAGCTGACAGGCAAGAAAAAATTTCTATCAATATAAAACTTGTAAAGGGCAGCCAGAGGCTCATAGAAGCCAGGAACAGAAGATTTGAAGCTTTTAGCTGCCTGAAAAATGTTATATTCTTAGTGAGATCAGTGAATCTAACACTGGTTCAATAATAATGTGGAAGGTGATACCTCAGTACAGTATCACTGCATAAAGTAATATGTCTTCACTCAAAATTAGTTCTGAATGTCCAAAATCTAAGAAGTATAAGATGGCAATGTACATGGCAAAGCATGGAGCACCTTTTGCTGAGGAAACTTGCAAGTCCTGGTGGTGCGGTTTGTAAGCCCACATTCACTCTGACAAACTCATATTCATATAATTAAATATATCTATCTGATCAGCTTTACTATCAATCTGGCCTTGAGTTTAGAGCTAATAGAAAAGTTTTTCTGGCATGATTATAACTTCTAAAGACACAGCTTATTTTCACTGGATGAAAGAAACTTTAAAGGACTTCAGACTATTTTGGCAATACACAGTTCTGAACAAGCACATTTTTATTTGGGCTTAGTTTCACATCCTATGTTTTTAGCCAAGTTTGTAACCTAATTGTGTGAGAGGAACACAATTAGGTATTTCATCTGAAAGGGGCAGCTGTTAGTTCAATACAAGGCTTCCCCAACTAGTGTTAATGTTACTAAGTACAGAAGCTTTCCTGCAGAAGTTAAGAGTAAGGAAGATACATAACATAGATTGAGTTATTTCAATTCTTTGGGTAATTTATTAGAGGTTTACCCATATCACTGTATCTGGTTCACTCATTTCAGATTACAAAGTACATCCCCTGTCCAGCGCTTGCAGGCACCATTCAGATCTTTCATGCAGTATACTATGAATATTTTCTAAAGTTAATGAAGCATTCTTCTTGTTCCACAGCAGCAAACTTGTGCTACTAAAAAAAGGGGGATGCATTCAGTCAAATGTTTAGAGCTTTCAGCTGAATCAGTTGTTAAATAAGTATAATCTGTAGTTTTCACTCTCTGCTGGTTATTCTATCTTAAAAAACAACTAACCCATTATAGTGTTTGGAGAAAATACACAGTAGAAAGCCCAGGGATGGTGCCAGAAGCTGCTTTCAGTTCTGAAGTAGATTCAGAATCTGCCTTCTGGATTGTCAATGTGTGACGAAAGAGAGAATTGGAGACTACAGCAGGCTGGATTCTTTTAGCTACAACTAAAAAGGGATCTGAGTCACTTTGTACCATTTTGACTTCATGAAACCTGTAGCATGCTGTCAGCCTACACAGAAGTCCAGCCTTTCATCTAAGTCAATATAGCTGCAGCAAATGAGACAAATCAAGGTCACAATGTAGAGGAGAAATCTTGGGTTCAAGGTCCCACATGAAACCTCTCTTTGGGAGCACACAGAAGATTCCTATTGTGCTAGATAGCACATGCAAATGGGAGGTAAATCAATACATGAAGGTTAGTGTTAACATCTGTAAAGGCATTATAGTTATGCAGTATTTTACACAGCACCATCTGCAACAATCTTATAGCTATAAAACCTTCACCAGCTGGTTTTGCACTTCTGACACATTCACCAAAAACCCCCTGGGCGTATATCAATCTAGAGGAGCTCCTAAGAAAGGGCAATTGGCATAGGCATTAGTGCTGAAATATGGCACTCCCTTCACTTCTAGGAACAGGTTGTGCCATGCTGACAGCCTACAGGATGGGGCTGACAAGTCCGCCAAAAGAGGACAGTGATAGAAATAAGCATAAGGTAAAAGTTACATGGAGATCTTCTTTTGGCATCAGAAAAACAAAAGGGAAAGTTAATGTTGACCTAGGAGCAGTGACCACAGGCAGGGAGCTGTTTCTGTGCTGTTCTTCAACAACTTTCATCATTATTTCAAAAACTCACTGCTGTATTTGCCCACCAAAAAGATGATCACTGAGTCCTACAACCTTAGTGTTGACAGCTAAGTCAGTGCATTGCTGCGGAGGAAAGGGAATGGAGATGGTGAGACCACAGTGAGTGGCTTGAGGCAACAAGCTTAGGAAAGACAAGATGCCTACCAACACCCTTTAGATTTATGCTTTTATTAGTTACAGAAGCTGAGGAGAACAACAGTCCAGAAAGGGAATATTGACAGAGATAAGGTAAAGGGAAGGCACTGGACTTTTGATTGTGTTGTTATAAAGAAGGGTGAGGCAGAACAGAGAGAGCTCTCCTGGTATGAAGGAAGCTGCATTCAACTCAGTTTGTGATTCATTGATCAGGAGACTGCAGCTCTGGTTACTCTTTGGGACATTGCCTGTTCTTTGGGCCTGAAAATAAGTGGTACAATACATCTGTCTGTATGGCCCATGCAATCTCTCAAACCATGGCCAAGCATGGTCTAGGACAGAAAAAGCTGGCACAGGACAGATTTGTGCCAGGGAGCTTATGGATGATGATGCATCAGTACTCAAATTGTGCATTGGCGTGGTGATTTTTTTTTTTTTTTTTTTTTTTTTTTAGATTATTTACTATAAAAGTAGTTTGTGGAACTATCTTAGAGAGTAGGAGGAACAACTCTACTATGATATGCAAGGTAACATTACTGCTATGACAGGGCAATACGACATCTGAATATAACTGTAAAATTCACTCGCAAGTGAAACCATAGACATACTACTTGAAGTATCTGAAAACTTATGGAAATAATTTCTTTTAACCATGTGAAAAATAATACCTTACACTGGATGTCAGGTCAGTGGTAAATAGCAGACCACTATAAAAACTATGTCACACTAGCATGGGAATTTATCATTGCATAATTGACTGGAAAAGGCACTAGCTGGGTTTAATTTTTTAATATATTATGAATTTACAATATTATGAATTATAGAGTAAAAACACATTCCTTTCAATTTCTGAAATTATCATATGGAGACACAGTAATTTTCTGTTGGATTGAAGTGGTAAATTCAGGCTTTACAATAGGTTTATGCAGGTTGAGAAGATCTGTGGCATCTTTCAGGACAGTATGCTGATGGCATGCTGTTCTGGGAATGCAGAAGAGCTATAACATTCAGATAAATCACTTAGAATTGATTCCGAATTCTCAAGCAGTTTACTAAACTAGGGGAGATTATCCTTCATTCTGAAGATAAACTATAGTAAATAAGAAAATTGAGAAGGCAGTGACAATCTATCAGAGGGAATCCAAGGAAAACCCAAGTAGATTTGGATGACTTTGTTTATGGGAATGTGGATGCTACTTCTGAAATTACAAGAGATACATCAATAGAAGCCAACTCATATTACCATTTCATCAGTGCAATTTCTGAGATGAATGAAGCAGCACATCACAAGACGGTGATGAACTATAAGCAAGACAGTACTCCTGCCTTATAGCAATTCAAAGCAAGACATATTACATTTTTGGCCCCATGGTGACTGTTTGAAGATTATCTATTCTTTGAGGGTCAAATAAACCCACAGCAGTTCTTAATTCCTGGCAATGTTAATTTCTAGTTATTACCTACAGCTAGGTAAGCAATGACACTGAAGAAGAGAAACTGTCAGCTATCTCTACTGGAAAGGCTTTATTGATGTTGAGCTAAGGAACAAGAAGGCTCATCGCTGTCATGGTCAGTTTGTGTTCAGGAGAAGCCGCAGCCACCCCAGCAGCACGCTGCTGTACACAGGTAGCAACCTTTCCCCTTCAATAGCGGCAGCTGATACTCTCAGACACAAAGATCAGTAGCAGAGTTGGTTATCGCAGGTCACAGTGGAGTGAGGTAGAAGTTTGAAAATATGCAAAGCTGTCATACTAATCATTCACCTCTCTTACATAAGGGTCAGCTATACTTATCCCAGTCCTTCTAAAAACTTCCAGTGAAAGAAATGCACTGGTGTCTGTAGGCAGTCCATTCCAGTGTTTCATTAGTTTTACTGATATCCAACCTGTGTATTTCTTCCTGCAATTTAGTTTGGTTGTAATAAGATTGTCCTATTCATCAGTCTGACTGCTTATGCTAGTCAACCCAGATGGAGACCTTGAGGTTATACAGCAGATCATTGTAGCATGAGGAAGAGGATGACACTGCATCAAACCCCAATTATTCCTTGAATCATGGACAGATCTTTGCTTTTGTGATTCAAAACAAATGCTACAAATTAGTCACAACTGGTAACCCAATTAGTTCTTCCTTGTTTTTAAATGCCATGCATTTAACTAGAAAGTGTTCAGCAAAAATGTCGTTAATTCCAGTATTACCAATGAGTATCCTAATCAAAGTATAAAAGTCAGACCTTCTTGTTTCTGGATGGATCTCAAAATTCTGGAGTTTTTCTATATACTTCTATTTACATAAAGTGCATTGTATTATATTACATAAAGAAATTATGCTGCTGCTTTAAGACATGTTAATGCTGTTTGTGGTGCTTTTCTCCATGGTTGTCTTCAGAATATATTTAAGATCATGCCAAAAACTCTTAGGAAGTCAATAAAGCTGCTTCCATTTCCATTATTTATCAACCTGTCTAAATTTAATCTGAGTAGAATTTACTTGGACTAACAAACAAAAAGGAATTAGTATAAATGTTAAATGAAACAAAATTAAAAAATCTGAGATTTTTAATCACATAGTGGTAGAGAGGTGTGCAAGTAGGAAGCGGTTTTGACTGAAAACAAAGATCAAATTTGTCAAATGTGAATGTCTCAGATTTGGCACGTATATATATGTCTGAGAAAATAAACAGATGTTTATCTGATTTTCAGAACTGCTGAGCATGCGCAATCCCTACTGATTTCTCTGACAGCTAAACATATTTCAAAGAGATGAGAAGACATTTTCATTCAGTGTTTATGTCTTTGAGGAATACTAGCTTTTTGCTGCTATTTTTTTTATTTTACCACCATCAGAAGTGGTTTAAATGAGACTTCCTCACACACATTCCCATAAGCACTAGTGCACTGCACTACCCCAAACTAACTCTATTTAAACAACTTTGTAGTTGAATACTTCCTTGGTTCCTTCATATTTATGCTAGGGTTGCATCTGTTCTTACTGGGTGACCATGGAGCAGTATTACTGACGTGATAAACTGGGTGGTTGCTCTTAAGATCTTTGTTTTATGTCACAGTTCTAGATAAAACTAAACTACACTTTGCAATATAGAGCTTACAGTGAGCACCCAGAGTTCTACCTGTGTGAGGAATGAAGAAGCTGGTTTTTTTAAGCACTAGCACTTTCAGTACTACTACCTGGAATGAAATAATAGAACAAAAATCCTAGCAGAAAGCACCTAACAACAACCCGAGAACAACATTTAATTCCAGTAGTTATCCAGAAATCTGATTTCCTTTGCTTTGTGTCAGGTACTTAGCATTATTGTTGCCGTTAAGGGAACTTTATGAGAGTGATTAAAATAAAACTTCGTGGAAGAGAGGTGCCACAAGAGACTTCAGCATCACCCGTGGAGTCATTTATCTACTGTGAAAACACAGGTCTCTTGCTTTATTAAACATCTCTGTACAAGCTCCACTTGATGTCTGGGGCCAGATATTCACCTGGCACAGTTCCATTGAAATCAATGGACCTATATTGATTTACACAAGCTGAAAATCTAAACCTCAGAGTTTATTACAGCATCACTAAAAGGGGTGATTAATTGTAGCATAGCATCACAATATGATAATTATGCTCATAAACCTCTCCAAAGTGGAACTAGAAATATGTTATGTCTTTCTGCAAAGCATTTGTTTCACACAAGCTACCTCTTTTTCAGTTGTGGGGGGTTTTTTATTTATTTTAAAAATACAGATGGTAATGTTACCATCTCAGGTTTACCCTGCAAAACACATTATGACAAAGTAGTGGTATATGATTGCTGAAATCCTGATTGTCACTGGGCCCCAGGTACGTAGTGATCCTCTTGAAGAGAGTATGCATTCTCTATTTGACAACGTCCTACAGAAGATGTGGCCTTCCTGCTCTGCAGGACAGTTGAGTCTTGGCCCTGCATTAACCTCCAGTCTCAACCTCTGCCCCTCACCCAGGGGTTAGCTGCCTGTGGTGGTGGCCAGCTCTGATACATCAGAGCCACCTAAGCTGGGATCAGACTACTGAGAAAAAAACTGCACAAGAGAGCCACAAGAAGCCCTGTCTGGGCCTCCCTCTGTTTTATTCATGCATTTAAGCAGTAGCTGTTGCCCTTGGTCCTGGCCTGAGTCACACTGGAGGTATGCCTGTGCCTGGCCTTCATCCTGACCTGATGACTTGACCTCAGACTTGCCTCATCACCAGGTTGTCACTGACCCTGGTTGCCATCACTGGACCTGCCCTGCTCTCCTTGCTTGGGCATTGTGGGACTGTGCCCTTGCTGGTGAGGACACTGCCCTGCAACCTTGCTGTCACCTTGGCTTCTGGCTCACCTTCCCTGGGGAGCAGCCCACTCTTTTTTTTTTTTTCCTGAGAAAATGAACCCTTAACTCCTTCACATACACTGCTATTGGCAGCAGGCATAAGTGAAAAAGCATATGCTGTTGGTTTTGAAAAACAAAGATGAAGAAATGTGCTATACAGAACCATTCTTATTTAATATGAAATTTAGCAGGAATGGTAAAAATTGACCCTCTTCTTTTTTTGTTTTTTCTAAATATAAATCTTCCATTTACTAAGAGTTTATAATCTGAGAAATCGAACAGCAGAGAGAAAATTGCATTCCGAGCACGAGAGTCCAAGCAAAACATTTCTCTGTATTTGCTTAATTTTAATCATAAAGGTGGGTATTAGCACGTTTCCCAAGCTAGAGGTCTGTCAGCTGTCATGCAGAAGTGTGAGACATACTCAAAGGTTCACCATAGCCTATGTTCTCCTGCGGAGTCCCTATAGCTCACTCAGTTGCGATGCAGTGTCGCAGTCTCTGTTCCCCACTGAGAGACACCACGTGTGAAGACACGGAGGGGCAGAAGTGTCTGGGCCCTGCACTGTAGGAAAATTTGGGCCTCTTTATGAAGTGTCCCATGCAGAATTTGCAGAAAAAGACATGCTTACCCCACTGCAGTCCCACACCATCGCTCCTGTCCTGTCAGAAACTCAGCATGGGAAAATGAGCTGAGCTCTGCAGAGGGGCAGGGATACATCCATCACAGGATCCACCTTGCTGAGTTTCACAGGTGAGGTCAGAGAAAAAGCAGAGGTCTGTATCAAGCCATCCTTGACTGGCTCATTTCCTAATTCCCTGCTTCGTGGCAGATCTGGGTCAGGAAAGGGAAAATGACAAAATCAAAGGTAATAAACTTAATGCATGAGGCTCCAGTCCCGACTGAGTAGTTTAATTCTGAAAGGACAAACTCAAAGCCCACTTATAGGACTGTAAGTAGTCAATAACAATGTAAAGTCAAAACACTTTTGACAGACAACTCTTAGACGAATTAAACAGTTAAAGGGACACATTCTCTTTTTATACAGGAGTTTATTAGTGCTGCACACCCATCTTAGCAGCAGCACTAAATGTTAATAATGTGAACAAATTAGGTGCAAGTCTGACATTTTGGTGTCAAGCTTCTCAGCATGAATAGCTCCCTGAAATGGCAGTGGACATGTTACAGATTATTCCTAATACAGCTGCTGACATGAAATGGTGCTTAGAAGTGTTTTGGGGAGCTGGATTGGGGTGGCAAGGTTTCCATTGGAGGGTCCTACAACATGCCAGACCCAGGGCATTACAGTTCAGCAGCTCATTAAGTGCTTCAATCATGCCCAGCATTTTCTCAATTGTGGTCTTTTCAGTACATCAATTTTTTTCTCTAATTATATTGATTTTAGCAAATTGCAGTGTCCTTCTGTTGATTTTCAAATATGTACAGTAAAAGCTTGGAGTGTGAGAGGAAAAACAAACTCATTGTGCTCCAGCAAGTTACTTTATACCATTAGACATTTCATGGGACAAAATAAAGCCTTCAGAGCTAAGAATATATGAAAATATTACCGTTATTACAAAAATAAACAGAAGCTAAGTTTCTAAACAAATATAGACCTTACATTCATCACCCAGAAAAAAAAAAGACCAATCAAATGTCTGGAGCACCAGCTCTGTAATTACATGCCCGTTTATTTTCAGTGTGTGGAGGGTGTAATTGCTTATGCCCAGCTTTATCACAATGGTCATCACAACGGACTGACTGTGCTACATGCCAGCACCTGCCATCTGCAGGCTGTCCTCCCACACCAGAACCCTGAATGCTAGCACACTCTGCTTCCTAAATCACGTTTTAATAAGGCAGAGAGCTACTAAAATCTGCTCCATTAATTAGGGGCTGTCACATAGCCTCTAGCAAACCAGTAACACAACCCCTATCCTGTTTCTTCCCCATATAGATAAGCTATGATTCTCCCCAACACTTTCATTTTACAAAACATTTCAGTAATTGTACTGATGAATCATGCTAGAGGTAGGACATCTGCATTGGTGTAAATGCACTGAACTCAGTGCAGCTAAATGTTGTAGCACCAGTAATCTCATTCATGGTGAGAAGAGAAGGGTTACTTGGGTATTTGGAGAGTATGTTTCTGTTCCTGCTTCTCTGACCTTTTTACTCATTTTAGTGAATGATTTGCTAATACAGAATACTTAAGCAGCTCTGCAAGACAAGAACAAAGCCCAGAGTAAGCACTTTAACAAGCCAGCAGCACCAAGAGTATTTTAATGGACAGTAGAACCCTGGTCCATTCATTCAAGAATGTATGTGCTATACACAGCCATCTGCTGCCTTTGTGGATGTAGCTTCCACATGGTGGGAGATACCTGGCTCACCATTGCAGGTAAATACCTTAGCTTTAGAGAAGGGTATGACACAAACATGCATCTTTCTGCAGTATTCCCTTCTGGTTAAGCCTGAGATGCTCCTAGTTCAGTGCTTCTGGTTCAGTCTTTATTAGAGTAAAACAGACCTTTATTGGATTTAGTTTATATATTTCACAAATGGTTTAGAATTTTTTTTCACCAATCAGTCATGATAATATATAAGAATTGTTCTTCTTTTTCTTTTTTGTGGGGAAATTAATACATGTTTACATAACTGGGATTAATCTAGCATTTAGCAGGCAATTTACTCTTACATTTTCTGATGTTTTATTATGTATACAACAAAATAGAAGGATACAGTCTATAGTTAGTTATAATTACCTATTGTCTTAGGTATGTTTAGCCCTTATCCCAAGAATTTTAGGTGTATAAAAATGGCAAAATAATTTACACAACAGTTAGAAGCTTGAAATGACATGTTTAGGGGTATGCCACATAACTTGCACTTCTTTGTGTTTGGAAATCCCTTCTCTGCAACTCAGTAGACACCTTGGTAGGATTTATTAAAGGGACTTACCAGCTTAATAAAAACATGTAGCTTCAAAACTTAATTTAAAATCTGTTCAGGTAGTTGTTACCCTCACTAAAAATCAATGAACCAAATCTCATACATCTCATATCTATCACCAGAATTCCACTTAAATCAAAGAGTTGCCTTAATGTAAGTGAGGAAGGCATTTGCCCAGTGGGAATGTTCATTCAAGTAATCACTGAAGGCTTACGCCTATCCTTGTTAAGACTCATCAGTCACTCAGTGATGTCAACTTAATTAATTTATTTCTTTTCAGTGTCCACATTTTAAAAAGGGATATTTTAAAAGTAGACTGTGTGCTGAAGGGAAACACAAATATCATTCAAGGACTGGAGAAAAAGCCTGTCTTTGATCTTGGTCTGTTTATTTTATCAGAAAAAAAGATTGAGACATGACTAGATTAATGTGTATAAGTGCTTTCATGAGTAAAAAATACTGGGTACTAAAGGGGAGTCTAATCTAGCAGAGAAATACATAACAGGAACCAATTGGCTGGAAGAAGAAGCCAGACAACTCAAATTAGAAATTAACTGTGAGAGTGAATAGCTACTGGAACACACTACAAAGGAAAATGGTAGGTTCTCACCATATTCAGATTTTGAAGTCAGGACTAGATGCTAGGCTGAAAGAAAAGTTTTAGTGAAACTATTGGTCTCAATGTGGCGTTACAGTCTGATACTTAATTGCCTGTGATATTCAGGAGATTAGATAGTCTAATGGTCCCTCTTAACCTTAAACACTATGAAGCTAAACTCTATGAATCTATATCAGTCTCCTGGGATGCAGACATAGGCTTTGTTCAAAAAGATCATCCCCAAATTCTTTAATTCGACAGTTTTGATAACTTCTGCTATCTTTCAAAACTGATTTCTGAAAGATTTCTGGACATAACATTGTTTCTGCTGAGAACTGAAGAGCTGGATATAAGCTGAATACAATTGTTATTTGTAGCAATAACTTTATCAATAATGGGACTGTTTTCTATTCCGTTATACCAGTTCTTAAAATCAATAAGTTGGCTGTAATTGTATGGCATAAATGACCATAATTATGGTAATAAATATGTCATTAGCAGCTGCAATTCACTTAGAAATCAAGCTACAGAGAGGGATGCAGAGGATGAGTATACTGTTGTGATTTACAAATAAACCTTAATTGAACATCACCATAATAACTTGAAGTGAGTAAGTATTATTACCTGGATTTTGAGATATTTTCCCATCTATGTGAAGTGGTTTGTTCACAGCTATAATTAATAAATAAATAAATGCATAAATAAACAAACAAACAAATAATAAAAATTAAGAGAAAAGACAGTGAGGAATAGAGCATTAAAACCAATGTGGGAAGTTCTGGCCCTCTTGAAGTTATTTACAGATTTGGGGGAACTGAACTTTCAACCAGCTCTGTAGCTCATCTTAAACCTAAATCCATCCTAGGCACAGTGAAATGTTCTTCACTGAGTTGGTATATGACCTGAAAACCTGTGCCAAAAGATGTATAATGATCATTCCAGGTTTATTTATTTTCTCCTTTTTTTTTTGCATTATGTCTTGTTTGACAATCACACTGAATTATCAAATGGAAAAAATTCTTTACTCTCTGCCCACTTTATAATATTTTTAATATATTTCCCATGAGGGTAAAGTGAACTGATATTAAATTATGCTAACAGAAACATTTGAAAAACCATAAGAAATATGTACAGGGAGAATAAAATTGCACCTTTATTCCTAGTACTACAGTTGACTTGAGCTATATTCTTCAGCTAAGTAATCTGATGGTATGATTTTCTTTGTACTCATAAAAAAAAAAAAAAACCACATAAAAATTAAGACAGATCTTATGAATTAAGTGAATAACAATAAACAAAAAGTGTCTAAATGATTTTGTGTGAAAAACATCAATTCTATAATTTGATTAAATTGACATAAACTATTAAATAGCTTTGGAGCTGTTTTAAGTTCTTGCCAACTCAATAATTTTGGCTAGCTTTGCCTTGAGCTACTGGGAGGAAGAACAAAGACAACTGAATGTAACACTGTGATTCAGTGTCACCTTTTCTACCATGTGGCTGCACTCTCTCTGGCCACACACACTCTTGACTGTCCACACATCAGCATGGCTTTTCTCTACCTTCACATCGAAGACGAGAAATGGGCAGGAAGCCATTGCAAAACCACGATCTCCACTCATTTCTGAGTGAAGACCTTCCCTACCCTGACAATTTCACACATTTCTTCCCCTTAGACCTGGATTGCAGTGCCTTCCCTTCAGAGGAAAAACTGCAGTAGCTGAGAGGTATTATTCCATGATTCAACAGGCCACAAATCTTTCCTCCCTCTAGCACCGGATTCTTCAAGCAGGAATTATTTCCCCATCATTTCTACAGCAACTCCTAACTGACTTCTTCTGTGCCTTTTCACTCAAGAGCTATGCCAATTATCTGGGGCTTAGCAATGTCAGCAGCAGTTTCCACTTCAGTCCCTTGTAAGCCATCTGAAGTCTCTCTTTCCAAGGAAATGTCACTACACAGAGAAGTGATATATGTCACCTGGAAGAAACAGACACTTTGCCTTGATTTCCCTCCAAGGTCATTGTGTAGTGGCTTCCTACATCTGCAGTACTTTCCTTATACCTAACAGTAATTATTTCACTAGAACATCTTCTTCTCCAGAGACTTCTTGCGATATTTCTCCAACCTATCCCTTTATCTCAGGTGCACAGGAGGGTAATGTTTGAGTCCTCAAATAGGCGATACACTTTACAAAATGAGTCACATAGGAAACCGAGAAAGTTGAAAATAAGCAAGGCAAAGAGTTAGAAAATACCTATCAAAGAGAGGATGTTAGAAAGAACTACACCTTCCTTCAGGCTGCAATACAGAATAAGGATGTGGATGTGATAAAACTTTGATAAAGTTCTTCCCAGTCCAAAAAATAGTACACATCAAATTTAAAACTCAGTACCCAGAGTACAAATTAACAGTATCACAGAGAGATAAAATAGAGTAAAAGTCTATCCCATACTATGATGTCAACTGGAAGGATATGGATGGCATCCATGTGCATAGTTGTAAAATACAAAATTAAATGGACTATAAATCTCATCTCTATTTTTCCAGCATCAGATGACTATGATTCTCCAAAGCAGGTGGATAAACAAATGTAGGTAGAGGAATACTTTACATTTGTTGAACTTGGTAGCAGTCCTAATGCTAGTGGAGTTTTTAGTATCCCTGAAAGGAAAATACAAAAAGGAATCAAGGTCCTCAACAATGAAAAGCTGCAGATCCATGAGGGCTACTGGTGATAGAGTTGATGCTTAACAGTCCATGAGACAGAACAAGCAACACAACAATGCAGCCTCTTTTTTACTGCATACTACTGAGAAGGTGAGCAGTTATAATCCCGTACATGTCTTCTGTAAATCCAAACCTGCCCGGTAACACTGAAGGGAATAGCGACAAAAAGGTAATAGCTCCCTTCCCAAAAATATAGAGCCTAAAACTGGTCAGACAAAGGCCAAAGCACAGAAAAACATGAACACTGTTGAGCACAAAAACCATGTTAGTTATAGAAAAGATACATCACAGAAGCATGATCCAAGTATGATGAAAGTTATAAAGCAGTTAAACATTTCTATATCTGGAACCATGATATACACCTACAATTTTTAGAGAAAGAGTTTTTCTTAAGGAACTAGGAAAAGTGCAGCATCCATGATTACAGGAATAGCAGTGCCAACAAAGCTATTCAATATGTAAATGAACCCATCAAGCCTGTTGACAACTAAAGTACTACAATGAAACACATTGACCAGAGGAAGTCAACCTCACAAACCGCTTTGCCTCCTTTCTGAAGGAACTACTTTGAGAAAGCAAGAGCACTGAGCCCAATTCAGAACTATACTCAAGAGAAAACCAAGAGAAATATCTGCCACTATTAATGAGGGTCAAAGGCTGCATAAGTTCACATACACCCTGATAGTTCAACAAATCCATGAGAACATCCTTGATAAATGTGTGATTTCAGCACCACTGAGATTTCACACGTAGCATTGGAGCCATTATTATTAGTATTAGTAATGAAGTGCAAGAAAGCTATGTTTCTCAAGAAAAACATCTGTCTTAGTTTGGGCTGAAATAGAGTTAATATTCCTTTTCAGGGACTAGATGCCCACGACAACATCTAAAGATTATAAATTGTCAGCATCCCTGAGTCTGTGAGGGACACATGTGAAATGCTGAGTAGACATATGTGAATGCACATGCCATAGAAATACTCAGGATCACTGCTTCCCACAACTGTCTGACTGAAGGATAAAAAAAAAGACAGAGCCAGACTCTACTTATAGGTGCACAGCAATAGCACAAGAGGCAATGACCGCAAGCTGGAATACTTTCCTTCAGTTGGACCTGAAGGCTCAGAACAATTCACTGGTAAAACAGCTTCTTCTGACTTTCAGCGTTGCAAATGACAGCAAAATAAAATCAGGCAAATCCTTACACCATAAAAACACTTCACATAAATCTCAGAACTTAGAGAAATTTCAGTCTGATGATACGAAGACAAGGTGAATGGCCGCATCTTAGCAAAGTAGTTGAATTAGTGAAATAACCTACATTTTTTAAATGAAAAGAATAGTTTGTTACTTAAGCCAAAATACTTGAAAAATCACTCTGTTAATGCAAACACACATCATGGAAAACACACTCAATGAGGTTAAATAGCAGCTGAGAACCCCCACTGTCATCCCTGATAGCCCTGAGAACCACCTGTCACACAGGAAAAAGACAATTTAGTTTTTGCAACACAACACACGCACAGACCAATGGCATCTTTATGGATGTATCCAGCGGTTGAAGTGAAACGGTTGAGCTGCTAGTATGGAAACTGTGACTATAGTTACAGCTATTGCCTTCCCAGTGTTGTGGATGAGCATGCCTGCAGTGCCAATGTCACATAAGCCCATTTAACCACTCCATTTATGTCCTTATCTAAAAGAAATGCCAAATATGACATCCAAACATCAAAATGTTGTAGAAGCATCTGTAACTACACTCAGCTTCTCTGAATGATGCTTTGCATGCACAGTTAGGTAATTTCATTTGAAAGAGGCACTGGAGATGATATTAGGATGTTCATTGTTTCTCCCTTTGCCCCTACTTTTGTGTATGTGTAAGAGTACTTGTGTTCTAGGCTGAAGTGCTGTGATTTGAGGATGTATTTGGAAAGCCTTGATAGAATGTTTGTCTAATGTGAGTCTTCATTTGGGAAAACAAGTTAAACATAAACAAAACAAGAAAAATAATTTTTTAACAATAAGATTATGAATACACATACACAGTGTCAAACATTTTCACATTGTTCTCCTATTATGAGTCATACTAAAACACTCTCCTCAAAGCATGTTTTCCTAAAATGAACTTTAAAGTTGGCTCTGTGAGCTGTCTGAAGAACAGACTTAGTGATTTCTAGCAGCATGAACCATGTTAGGTTACAGGCCATTTAACCAAATTGCTTTTGATTTTTGAAATGTGCAGGCTGCCTTTGCTGAAGGACCTGTTGGCATGAGAATGCATATTTAAGGTCTATTAAATATGCTAGTTATACAAAAGAGAATGATGTAATTGTTATATTTGTACATGAAAGCACAAAGATGAATATGAATTTAATTCTCCAGAGTGATCAGTTAGGATTCTGCATATAAAATTTGACCCAAATCATTAAGATCATTTTATTTTCCATTTCAGAATAGAATTATCTATCATTAAATATCCAAATATATTATAAATAGCACTCTTAAAAACAATTTGAACTTTTCTTGTGAATCTTATCGGATGGGTTGGATAAACCAAAAATTTTAAATTTTTTTTTTTTTTCCACTGTCAAGTGCTCTTCTCAAATGACAATAATTAACACGTGCAATTTCATCCTGCAGTAATTTGTGGTAGATCTGATAATATATTGCCTGTCAACAATAAACTTTCTGTCAAACTGTTTTGGCAAGAAGCATTTTCATAAATCCATCAAGGAGGGAGCCTTCATGCTTCAGGCCCAGTCACGAGACAGCCCTGTCGGAACGACAGCTTCAGGCTATGCCATCTGGTGGGACAGTGACCAAGGCTACGACACAGCTAAAGGAGCTCCACAAAGCAAAAGAAGGGGAAAGTCACTACAGCAGCTTTTCTCCAGTTAACAATAACTTTGTATTCTCATTTAAAATTCCAGACAGTCTATTTTCATGCTACCAAGGACCTAGTGCCTAAAATACAAGCTTCAAAGCCATGAGCTTGTAGATCTTAGGAGTAGAACTAGTAACAAACTGGATGCCTCTTCTTCACAGACCAGCTCTATATGGAGAGAGCAATGCGATATTTCTTCATTAATGCCCAGTAGGCAAGAAAGTTTGCTGCAGTTTAACTAACTTCCTCAAATTATGTTGATGTGGCTTTGTCCCTTTCAGTGACTTCCAGCTTGTGCATATTTGCCCTTGTATCTGAATGTTGTCAAGGATCTTCTCCAGGAATTAGTTTGTATGGCTGTTGCTCCTTCACATCCTCCTTCTCACTTCTGGTGAGTGTCTTGGAGAAATGAGGCAACTAATAAAGGTTGGGTTGTGCGGCACTGAAGAGAAACAGATGTTATTTATTTATTAAAACAAACTTCCAGATGGTTCAAGATCACCACATAGTGCAAACAGCCAGCTTAAACGACTGCTTACTTTTATTGCCATTACCCTTCAGTTTCCTTCTGCCATCACCCTCTAGTGTGTGTTATGCTTCCTTGATTCAGCTTGTGTCCACACATTATATGTTATTTGAGATATGAACTAGATCTGCTTACAAAGTTTCTAGAAGCCTTTGGAACAAAAATGGTAAAACAAAAATGGTAACAAAGGATCACCAAATCAGAATAAAACTGTCCCTGTGACCAGAAATATAAAAGTCCAATCAATCTGGTAGTATATACCTATTAGTTTTCAAATTGCTTAGGGATGAAGTAGCTATGTTTTAACAAAAATATGTAATTTCTCATAAATACCTAACCCTAAAAAGCAGTAAAATGTCAAGCTAATGTGTTAGTCACAGCCTGTTGTTCACACAGCATGTTTCCACACAGCAACAGCTTCTGAGTCTCCAGAAGGAATTTTCTTCTGCCTCCAGCTGATAATGAAACACACTACACACAACACATTAATCTCCCTCACAGGCAGCACAAAATCTTACCTACGACCTCAGCAAAATAACAAGTACTCAGCCCTGAGATGTTTGCTAAGATTAGTTGTGCAGTGTATTACACCTGTTATAGTATAAGACCCCAGCAGACATTTTGCATTGTAGTGTGGAGAAGACCTGCATGTAGTTAGTGTCCATGGAAGATATAAAGCCTCAGCACCTTGTCAAGTTCAGATCCAAAAGGAAACTGAATGTAGCAAGCTCCCTAATGCAATTTCTTGCATCCTCAGTTTCTCTGTCAAATATAAACTACCCATAACTCCATCTGGTTCACACTATCCTAACAAAAGCTTTAATTAAATTATCCCACATACCTCAGTGACCCTTGTTGCATGCAGTGTTGGGACCTCCTTAGAAGGCCCAACTTCTTCAACACTGAGTACATGAGATGATTGACTTAAGGACAAATCAGATAGACAGTTCTAGACTTGCTTGCCCCAACCACCTCTGGTAAGGGCAATGAACTTCCGCAGCACATTCAAGAACCTTCATAATGCCTGTACCTGCAGATGATGATGGAAGCTGTACGAATTCATGACTGAATGTGACCAGGGTTCACACTCAAAATATTGTATTGATCCACCTGATCCTATCCATTGTGCTTTTACAGCTATGATGTTGCAGCTCTTCAGAGTAGTACTACTATAGTCTCCCTTGGCACATTTGGATACTATTAACTATGTCCACTGAAAACTGACTCAGGTATTCCTCTGTGCCCTTGTGAAGTATACACTTTAAAAGCATACTCAAGAAATAGTTGCAACCCTGTTAATATTTTAACAGGGTGAAAATTATCTCTGGAGATACTTTTCAGTGTTGAAATTATATTGTTTATTTTCCTACCACTGCTTTAATTAGTAGAAAAAAAGCTTGCAATTCAGATGAGCTCCTTCTCTGAAACTGTCAGACAGCAAGCAATTATAGATGGCTCAGACAGATGGGCTTCTGCCCCTACTATGCAAGATCCCAATTATCTCACATACAAACTGCCATGAGGAACAAATGAAGAATCGGAAAGAATAAGAACTTTTTTTAACAGGTGCATTTGTGTAAGTCAGTCTGGGTTTACACCTGAGTAATGGTAGCCTGCTTGCTCTGAAACAAGGATAATCCAGATCATTAGTGGCATGGAGCACTCAGTCACTGAAACATAGCCACATCAACATATGATGCCAAAAATATGTGAAAATGCTCTTAGTACCCTCACTGGGAGTAAAATGTTAACTTATCCCCACATAGCTGGATAGCCTAGAGATTTCAAGTGTGAAAAACAGCTAGGGTGTTGTCCAGGCAAGCATGGCCAATTCAGCATATTCATCATTCAGGTCACTGTGAACAGAAATGAAGGAGACTATTGGCAGTACTTCCCATCTTTATCTCTGGAGGATACTACTTCCTACAAAGAGTTTCCATTTCTTATTTTCACCTATTAATAGTAGTCATGCCTGAGGGCTCAAAAGGAAGCATCAATGAACATAAAAGGGCTCCAGCAGACCTTATCAGACAAGAGACCAAAGGGGAATCACCAGTCACATGTTGGAGATCCCCAGAATTCCTTCATTTTCTTCCTCCATGTCCCACTTTGACCTCTTAGAATATATACTTGATATGAAGTAGTGCCCTCCTTTTTGATATGTAGGCTTTGTATTTCCACAGATCATTTTGGATGTAAGTATTTGAGCTAGTTGAATCACTCCCAGCCTACATTGTACATTTTCAAAGGGACTATAACCAGAGAAATAAAATTACAACTTTTAGCTTTATTGGAACTGCTGTATCTGGCTCTAGTTAGTTAGCTAAGTGAATAAATGAATGAGCGTACAAACAACTGGAAATGACATTTCAGTTATTTTTGCTAGCTTGGAAGCTGTTAATCTTGTAATTAAAGGGTTTGAGATTTGAAATTCTATTACAGTATTTCTGACAATGAAATATTTCCACAATAGTTCTGGGACTGGAACTCAGACAGGTAAGAACTGTCTTGATCATTTTCTCTCCAGCCAAAGAGATTCAAGCTGGTACCAGTGTGCCCTGAAGCACTCATCGCAAGTAATTACCCTGCAGAGAGAACACAGCCAGAGAAATGTTACAGCATTACTATTATTACTTTTCTGGATTAAGTAATAAATATTTAAGAGAGTAAATCTAGCCCACATGAAATGACAAATGAGCACACACCAAAACCCCACCTACTCAGTTGTGCACCTTAAGGCCTCTTCTACCTAAAATAAATAGCAAAAATAATTCCTTTCCCCACCACTGTGGGCTCTTCCTAAACTAAACTAAACTCTCTTTCAAAGCTAAACTCTGTTGTGATATTAGTTACTTCTATAAATGTTTCTGGTCTATTTATTTCAGAAAAAAAAACAACAATGAGGTCAAAACAACATCAGACAGAACAACACTGGGTGGTTTCCATTGTAGAGCTAAGGATGCTTCTCAGTCTTTTTCAGTTTGCAGATCTCCAGGCCTGTCTGAGAGAAGTGTGGGTTTTTGTACAAAAGAGTTAACCCTCCTTACAACAGTAGCATATTTTTTAGATGCTTTTGCACAGAATTTGAAGGTAATTCAGTCTCCCAAAGACTCTGGAGTGAAAATCAAATCTGTTCTTTTTCCATTACCATGTCATGCTTAGTCACTCACTCACTGCCCACTCAGCTGATTACACTCTGTCATACTAAATTTTGTGCCAGAAAATTTGTAAAAATAGATGGTAAAAGTAACGAACTGTGCAAACCCCATTTTATATCTAAGAAATTAATTTCCAGTGACCCCCATTATTTGATCTCTCACTACACTTTAATGCAGGGAAGCAAGATGAAGTTTAAATGGACAGGTATGGTTTACATCTTGGGAAATAATTAGACTTCTTAGAAGTTATTTCCAATCATTCCAATATTTCTCTGTTTTTAATAACCTATCCAAGTTCTGCAAATAAAAAAATGGTGATTTTGAGGGTTAGCTGGATATTATAGTATATACTTAGTCCTATCTCTATGTATATTTCAAAACAATTTTTACTTTTCATGTTGTAATGATAAAAAAGATCATCAAATCCCCAAATGTTTTTCATAAATTAATCTGATTGATTTAAATCAAATGTCTGTTTTATCAATAGTTTTTAAAATATTGCAAAAATGATTGGTCATCTGTGAAAATAATCCATGGAAGGCATAAACTCCATATATTTTAAAGAAGGTCTTATTTATTTGTCTATTCATTGTGCAGCAAGGGCAGTCAACATATTTGGTGCATCTGAAATCTTCTGGTCATGGACATAAGAATGACAAAACCTGTGGTGTATTGCCAATATTTCTAAAATGCCAACACCTCAGGCAATCCCCTGAATGTGGTTTAGCCCCATCTGAACTATGAAAAATTTACCCCTTCACGAATCAGAGGTGCATGTGCCATTCTTCCAAACATCTGCTTTTCATTTTGCACCTTCTGCTTCTTTAAAACTACCTGTCATATAATCTGCTCCACTTTTATACCATGGTAATTCCCTTTTTTCTTTCATGCATGTACAACGAAAAGTTTTTACAGACATAAAAAAATCTTCTACTATTATTAAAAAAAAAAAAAAAAAAGGAATGAGATACTGAAGAAGTGTTGTCTTGTCTGTTTACTACCATTATTGCTTTGCTCTAGAAGATCCTGGGGAAGTTCTTATTTCAAATATGTATTTCTGTAAGGAATTAAAACATGGTTTTCACATAGACAGATATCTCTATTTAGATTATGAGGAAATTTAGGAGCAGTAAATCCAGGAGTGCAATCATATAATTATTTCTAACAGAATTCAAAGTGTGGCATAGCGAAGGTGCTGATAAGGATATGTAGTACAGTTGTAAAGTTCTGGAAGGCCAGAAATTTGCTTGACTTTCGCTCCATCCTACAAAGGCAAATGTACATCTCTTGAGAGATCCAGCTGAAGCCCACAGAGAAAATTGAGTGCTTAGAGGCAGACCCTACAGCTCATTTTTACAAAAAAAAAGGATGCTTTAGAGACTCTTGCCCTCAAAGGTATTGATTGAAAGTCACATTAAACATGTAACTTGGTTACTCCTTGAAAAATACAACCTTACAAGATCGGAAAAAAAGAGCTTCAGTAAGAGAAAATCTTCAAGCTGCTAGAGGTAGGCTGGATTCTGGGGAGCAAGGTTAATAAATCAGGATGTAATGGCAACTGTAAGGTCATTTCCAAGCATAGAAGAACACTGGGGCATTGATCATATTATTTTTTCTCAAGGAAAAATTCCTATCTCCTCATACAACAAATGTTAACAAAATGTCAGACATCACTTAAAATATTTTCCAGTTTTAGGTTTCTAACCTGGATAAAAGGCTATGGGATCAGTCTGTTTGTCCCTGTAGTGTTATCTGCCTGTGCAAGGTCAGACAGTGCTCAATTCAGTGTACCTTCTCCGGAGCACCTGTCATGGCCAGCACTGCCTTCCCAAGCCGTCCCACAAGGTCACCACTCTCTTCCTAATCCTGTCTCAGGGCTCTCTGCAGCAATATGCAGCCAAAAGTAAAGGCAGATAAAATCAAACAGGTACCTGTTTTTATCATAAAGAAACCAAAAATAAATTTTGACAAATAGATACCAGATTTCATATATCATTTTCTACTTCTTTTTTGTATTTCTGATTTTTTTTCCTTTTTTTTTTTTTTTCTCCTTTTTCCTTATTGGCAAGGACTGTTTTGTAATAAGGGAACTTCCAGGTTCTGAGCAGGCTCAAGCCAGCTGGATGATATGGTAATCATACAATCATAGAACTGTTTAGGTTGGAAAAGACCTTCAAGATCATTAAGTCTGAGCATAACATAAATAGTATACCATAGTTAGTATTTCCTTGTGCCCACAGGAATGAATCTTGGCCCAGACATTTCCCTTGTAGGAAAGTACTTTAAAATGTATTTTAAATGCAATCCATATTTACTTAGTTCTCCCTCCTCCAATATCGTATGATTTATAGAACTAAGTAAAGCTTGAGGTTTTTTGTATATTCTTAATATCATACTGTATAAACTTAAAGCTGGTGTGTGCTGGGAATGGTCTAATAAATTGTTTAGTGTGAATCTGAGCAACTGTGGAAAAAAACGTAACATTTTCAGGCTAGTTCTGTGGGACTTCTCTTCAAAATTTAAGACAAAAACTAGAAGAAATAACATAAAAAATTGTAAGAAGGAACTGATGTTCTGTCATTTTATTTCCAAGCAATCAACACTGCTGTTGAGGTCCCGTGCATGTGCTAAAAATGAAGTTTTGTCTTCTAAAAAATAGTTGTATCTATTTAATTAAAACTAGTTCAAAAACTAATTATGTAACCTTATAGAAACTTCTTGGAGGGTACTCTTGCAGTGGTTCAGACACAGTTTATAATTTTTACTTGTAAGTTTACAAATTCAACCAAACCAACAGGTTCTAATTTTAATTTAGACTCAACAGAGGAATTGTACCGAGCCACTCAAAATACCCACTTGTGTCCTGGTTGGGGCTGGCCTAGAGTTCCCGTTGGTCTGGCAGCGGGAGGAGCTGCAGCACCCTGAGACCCCAGGGGCTCCCCAGGTCCCAGTGCCCTCACCTGTGTGCGGGGGCGGGGGGAGCACAGCTGGAGGGCTGGGCCCCGATTGGCCGATAGTCCATGTCATGTGACATTGTGCTCACTATATAAAGGCAGGAGTGGGCTGGGAGGGGCTGCCCCTTCTGGGAGTGTTGCTGTGGTGCCTCTGTGTTTGGGATCGTTGGCTGGGAGCAGGTGGGTGTCTGTTGGTGGATGGTGAGCAGCTGTATTGTACATTACCCATTGATACTGCTGTCAGTGTGTTATTCTGTTACTGTTATTAAACTGTTTTTATCTCAACCTGTGAGTCTCCCTTTGCCCCTCTGATTCCCTCCCCATTCCCAAGTGTGTGGGGGGTGTGGGTGACTGACCAGGCTCAAATGACAACAACTTGTTTCGGACATAAAAGGGAACAGCTTTGTGCATAGATACAACCTAAAGTGTTAAGGTAATTTTAGTCAGTACTTTGACCCACAGCCTCCTAAAAATTAATTTTTATGAATGTCATATTCCAGAATAATTTGCTGTAAGATCTCTCTACAATAGAGAGGCCAGAGGGAAAGGTACCCCATTGGTTTGGATCTACTGCTTATGGCTTATTTTTTTTTACCTCCTTCTGTACAGAGACACACAACAGTAAGACTGACCCAGAGTTCAGCATAGTTCTCTTCTGTACAACTCGGATCCAAAACTTTATTTAGGTCTTAAGGCACTTTTTTTTTCATATAACTTTAAATATTTAGATTATATTGAAGACAATAATGAGACTAACAGGAGTTAATAAGAGATAAGCAAAGAGATTTCAATTCAACCAGTGAAGAAAGCTCTTAGCGCTGATTGACAAAAGCTGGATGCAGCCTTATTACAGATAGCATTAACTCATCAAAACGGAACAGAGCCAGAAATTTTTATTGACCAGCTACTAAATCGTGCAATATTAATACATGCAGAAATAAAGAGAACATGAGCTGAAATTCAGATTATTTCTGACATTCACAAAAAGTCTAGTCATAATATTTTGTCAGAAAAGGAAGAGTTTGCATTCTGTGGAGTAACAATGCAAAAAGTTTGTTATTACAAAGGATCTTATCTCAATTATTTTTATTATTTTAACTTGCTTATTACTTAAACTTTATTGTATTTTTATCTCTATACTTTTTTGAAACTGCATGTTTATAGCTTCAACTTCAGTAATCAAACTGGAAAGAAACCAAGATGCTAAGCAAAACATAGATCAATAAATGAAAAATATTTGCCATATTTCTGTTGCAAAAACAAACTTGGGAAAAAAAAAATAATGTGCCTTGGAAAAAAGACTTTTTCTAACTACAAAAACTTCCATTTTAAACATGAACCCTTGTAAACACTGAAACATTGTGTTCACAACAAGGAATGTTGTGTGTTGCTCCAGTATTACCATAGAATTAATACATGCCCAGAGCACTGCATGTTGAGTTCTATATGCATAAAGCTAGTTGATATTTTTAGTAATACTTTATTCAGAAAGTGTCCCAGTTTCATCTGAGAAATTTCACAGCCTAATATTTAGTATTTCCACTAAATTTTAGGACAAATGAGGTGGAAAAAAAGGCCATGGAAACTCCAAATTTATAGAAAGCATAACATGTTTAGTCTGCTCCCAGTAGAAATCTTGGGCTTCTTCCCCTCCCACTCAAAACACACTGTCAGTCCCTGAGTAGATGGAGTGTTCTCACAAAGGTCTCTACTTTTCTCAAAGAAAAGGTGATAAGGAAAAAAGACATGGGGGCATAGAGATTTTAATTTCTTTCATTTTAATTAATTGCTAAAGTTTCTGTCCAGTGGTATAGGAACTGGGAGATTCGACATTCGACCTTTCTCAACACAGAGAGAGAGAGGTAGACAAGGCGTAGGTATCAACAGATTCAACTGTGGTACTCCTGGGTTTACCTTTCTCATTGCTGACAAGACCAATTTTGAAAAAAAAGAGAAACAGGAAAAATCAAAACAAGATACACTTAGAATCATTTCACAGTGGCATTTCCTGGTATACGCTACCATAACACAACTCCTCTATTGCAGAATATTAATGTAGGGATTAACCTTGATTTTTCCATATTAAAGTTAGTTGCCAATTTAGCTTGTCATTTACGGTGTTCTTTATTCACTGGAAGGACACCTGCACTTCCCAAGATCACTGTTTCCATTGGAAACAAGTGCTTAAGACATGTAGGATGAATCACCTGGGGCAACTCCAGCAGGAACTCCACCATTATGGGCCATCAAGATCCCTCAGGGACTCCAACAGTGACTACCAGGACCCTCCATCTCTTCCGAAGGGAACCTGGAAAGTATATGCCAGATACTCAGCTTTTTAGGCAGCTAATAGATGAAATGGAGCCTGCTCTTTATCCAATACTCAGTGGATACATCTTTCGTGTATTGATTCCCCTAAGCAACACAAAAAATACACTCAAATGCAGGAGTGTATTGCTCTTGGAGGGACATCAGTCTTATTCCCCTTCCAAGTTTTCTTATTATACCCCTAGTGCCTGCCCTGTCCACACCAAAAGACAGGCAGGCAGTGCTGAGGGTCAGAGGTCACTATGATGACCCTGAATACCAGTAGTACCCAAAGGGACCAGATCACAATTGAAGGCACTACTGGGAACTTACCTGCCTCCTGGATGCGTTACAGCTATGAGGCATTGGGACATGGTTTCTTTTTCTATTCAAGCCATACAACAGCACATAACAGCCTTGGCATTCACATGAAGGAAATGAGCTCAGATTATCACCAGCAGCTCTTCTATTTCTGTGCCATCTCTGTTTTCCTGTCACCTCTAGCACTCTGGACAAGGGCGAGGGCTCACAGTTTGATTTGCTCACTGCCTCTAAGATCCCAGCTTGATCAGTTGTCATGATAATGAGTAGACAGTAGTAAAAAGTTACAAAAAGAAATCCACATTTCCACCACCGAGCACTGGCTGTTATTAGTAATAATTAAAACACAGCTGAAAGCTCTTGCCCAGAACATTTGCCAGTTGTGTCCAGCTTGGCTTCCCCTGAGTCTCTTAAGAATTAGCATGCTCAGAGTAACTTCCATCACTGTATGAAATTCCTGCATTACAATAGTGTCGATCCTACCTATTCTGGAAGTGTGTGGGAGCTGTATGCACATAGCCCACTTTCCACAGTGTAAACACTTACAAAAAGCCCTGAAAAACTTGTGAGGTCAATCTAATAGGGCTAAGGAAAGGTGACAAGCAGACAGAATAAGCACAGAGAAGCAGTGAAATAATACAGATCAGCAAGACACTGCCATAACAAGAGGCACAGCACGGGCAGCCACAGTGTAAAGGGAGGGAGTTTAAAGAGCTGCAAATACCCTACCAGCAGGAATCATGAAAGAAGAGGTGGCTGAGTTCAAGAGTGGCATTTTTTATATTTGCCTTGGTCTTGAAAAAAAAAAAAAAAAAGAAAAGTGCACAGATGTCAATTTATAGCACCATTTCACTATAGGATAAATTTACATTTTGGGTGAAGAAAAAAGAAGAAAATGGAGGCAAGGAGGAACTAACTATCACAACTGAGTACAATAAGCACTACAGTGAGTAAACGGCCATCCTACTTAGGCTGTGCGGAGAGTCCTAATAGAGACAAATAGCACTGCTGCCTGGCATGATACATGAAAAATAGCTTCAGCATTTCACTGAATCATAACAGTTCACCTAATGTAATGACTGCAGAGAAAAGCTTTCTGATCTAAAGGAGTGTTTTATCTATGTGGGATATTTTTTTCAGGCTGAAAACTGTCAGAATCACCACACACCTGAATCTCGGAACCTGTTCATTTGAGTTGAAGAACCAAGCATCATAAGTGTCTTGGCTGTCCTTTGTGTTCAACGTGAAAAAGTGTCTTGCCCCCAAAAAACAAGTGCCAATCTTGCAAGTCAAACCAAGCCTGATGTAATTTAAGGGCTTTCAATGGGTTTTTGATCAGTTGCAGGTTTAACTCCACACATCTTTCACAAATACTTTTAGGACAAAAGTAATAAATTAACTGTATTCCTTTCACACACATCTAGCTCTGTCCCTGCACTAGGATGGAAAGAGTAGATCCACTTCTGTCCAAAGAGTGGAAGCATTTCAACATAAGAAAAGGAATCCCTCAGCACAGCTATCACATTTGTCTATCCAGTGGTCTGCAAGAACAGCTTAGTTTCACAAAGGGTCAGTTTTTGTGTCAAGGCAATTCTGGCCTTTGATGGCGTACACCATGGTAGAAAACATAATCTTTGTAAAAATTCCTCAAGTGAAATATATAAAAAAGTTTAAAGAGTACTCAGGGGCTTCTCTCTTTTTTTGTGCTTTGGAAAATTAGTCATACTATCCTCAGAAGATCCAAGCCAACTGGTTTTCCTTTAACAGCAGTTCTACAGGTACAATGAACTGAATCAGTACATAAAGTTACCACTATTCCCCTAGGAAGACAGCTGAAATCACACACTAATTAAAATCTTTCAATGTGTTCACCTAATAGCAAAATATTACAGCAGCCTACACAGCCCAGTAGTGTTCCATATATAAAAATAGCTTTCCAGAAATAACTATTCTGCTGTATTGGACTA
This sequence comes from Tyto alba, assembly GCF_018691265.1. Classification (NCBI taxonomy): domain Eukaryota; kingdom Metazoa; phylum Chordata; class Aves; order Strigiformes; family Tytonidae; genus Tyto; species Tyto alba. The sequence continues at coordinate 25,592,328 of NW_024881316.1, read as the reverse complement.
CTGAATTTCCCAGAGGACCAGTTACTGTTGTTTTATATGTTAACACACTTGCTGTAGAGTGAAAGTACTGAACCCGAATACATTAGCAGTAGTTTGCTTATTGCCTACAAATGGCATTTAAGCATCAGTAATACTGCTTTAGACTTGAAAGGCTTTTGCTTTTGAAATTTTGGCAAGTTGTTGGAATAATTCTGTGCTCCATCCCCAGTGCATAAATCTCATAACAGTGGGTATATATTCTCAGTCAAATTACTGTGAGGGGAGGAAGCCTTGCAGTTGTCTGAATGCAATGGGTTTGGCAAGATAGCTCTATTATTTTACTTTTTAATCTGACATTTTTTTCAGTGCTCAGCAAGAGCGGGTAATCAGAACAGAAAGTGATTCCAAAATGTAAATTAGGGTGTCTGATGTAGGGATCCAGTACATATAAAGTCTTGTATAGAAAACATTTCCTTTTCTAGTTCACTGCTGGCAATCAAACCTTTGAAATGAAATAACTGCTTTTCTAATCCTGGTGTTATTTTAGTGTTTCTTTTAACAATGCAGCATATGGGCACACACATATCATATATCTTTGTTTAGAGGTTGCAGTTTCTATTAAATTTAATTACTTATTTCTGTGACTTTAAATCTAGGGTAGCTTGAATGCAAGGGCAATTTCTATTAAATATTTTAACTTTCTACATACACACGCATGTTAAAATTATCTGGCAGAGGTGTGGCTACAAAATAAAGTGTTTTCTTATTCACTGCACTACTATATGAAAATAGATGGAACATGGCTACTGTTGAGGCATCTCAATGCTAACAGTTTAGACTTTTAACCTAATGAAGCACATATTCGAAACAGTTAAGACCACAGATCCTTCAATTACTGCATCTTGAAAATGTCATTGTAATTATTCTAATGAGGGTACTAAGGGTTCAGAATCTGCAGGGTCAAACCTTTAAGTAATGTTGACAGACATTGCTCGAAATTTTGTTCAGCCCTCTTCAATATTTATTCTGGCAGAGGAATTCGAAGTTATGGTATTTAAATAAAATTTAATTAATAATAGGAGTTAAGCATATACTGTTAAAAGTTCAGAATACATTATTTAGAAGATGCTTCCCAATGTTGCTTAATCATTAATTTATAGCAAAGAGTTTAGTTAATTTGCATGTAACATTGCTGAAATATATGGACTACAAAGGAAAAAATTATTTCACTCTATAAATATGGAAGAGTGGATCAGTATGCTCACAGAGATTCACTGAACTAAGATTCAAATATAGATCTGATTGCAGAAGTTGAGCTCCAGTTCCTGCTTTGACACTGTGCCACGTGATATAGGGAAGAGATTTGACCCCTATCCAATATACTATTAGAATCCCTGTATATCCAGGAACATCCATTGCTTCCAGCACTTTGCTGTAGCTATGTACAGAGTCTGTTATTATTTATTATTTGCATTATGGTAGCTGCCATCGAGGATCAGGACTTCAGTGAGCTAGTCGTTATAGAGACATTTACACAGCTCACAGTTTTCATGAGAGGCAGTATATCAGAAAAGACAAACATGATTGGGAAGGATGACATTACAAATGAGCAAATCAAGCAGGGAAGTCTGCTGAAGTCACACTTGTGTGACTATGTGTGTAAAGTTACCATCATCCTAAAGCACATTTCAAAACAGTGTTCCATATTAGACAGAAAGGTAGGAGACATATTTACACAATAGAAGATTGTAAGCATTCTTGTTTAAGCAAAGTGCATATCATTTGTAAGATTTTTTTCACCTTTCTGCACACCTGTCATGCTTGTGTGGACAGTTTTTCCTAAAGTCATTTCAGTTTTAACAGATTGTGATATGTATTTGTGTCATAGAATGAATCAGTCATAGTCACCGAAATTAATTTTTCTATGTGGCACTATAATATTCCTTGATTTATTATCATTATGCATGTAACAGCTTTGAAAATAAAATACCATTAGTTTATTGAGAGAAATAAATAGCAAACACCATATATGAAACAAGCATCAATCTCCTGTTTGTGTTTAATAAGAAAGTAGATGCTGAACAAAAAGACATTTAGCCTTGAACCAAACAATGCTTCTGGGAACATCTGATCATTATTTTGTTCAACGTGGCCCTGAATACAGGGTGAAGCAAAAAGGATGTCTTTCAAGGGAAACAACAGCATGCTTCTGCAACAAAATTGTCAGCAATAAGGACTAGAAGCATGGAAAGAGCAAAGCCCTGCATTTGGTATCATGTCAGCATATGGAAAAAATTTTAAACTTGAGAATTTTATTTATTAGAATTAGTAATGCTTTTTGACTATATTTTCAGCTATGTTTTCAGATGGTTAAAGGAGTTTAGGCTAAATCCCCCAATTTAAATTATCTGAAGTATTAAGTGTGTTTGAAAATAAAATTTTGATTCAGAACATAATTTCTGAAGTTAGCACATTAAATCGAGTAAGCCTCTATCTTCTATTCAGGCACTAATGTACCAGTATAACCTTGACCTGATTTGAATTGCAGGTTTTGACAAACACCAACTCCTATTAACTGTTTCAAGTATGATCTTCAGAACTTACTACCGTCTTAATATGAAAAATAAAAATCAAACTTCAAACATTATTTAAAACTAGCTTTACTGCAAGTATTCAATGTGCAAGTGTAGCTAAAGTTCTTCAAATCACCAGAAGTGCCATTTTTAGATTCTATCTTTTAACTCCTCTTTCAGGTGTCACAGTTATGCTTCATACAATTTGGAAACTTCAACAACAGATTTAACTGTCTCCACAGCTAGAGAAATTTTTTCACCCTGCAAGTTAATGACCCCATCAAAGACTTCTATAACAGATAGAAAAAGAAGCAAAATGAAGGGGGAAAGAAAAGAAAGTCAAACAGTACTTGGCAATGTTTCTGATTTTACAGTGAAACTCATTATATTAGGTAGCTGAACTTTAAGCATAATTCCTTGGTTATATGAAAATCCCAGCTTTCCTATTTTTCTTTAAATAAAAAAAGAAGGAATGTTTGTGTTGCTAACTTCCTATTTGTGTAAAAATGATTAAAAATATATCCCGAAAAGGCTCAAATTCTGCACATCCTTCTAAGTAACTCCAAATTTTTTTTTTTCAATTCCATTGCTTTAAAGCTAAGGCCATAATGAGAAACAAAGTAAGTTTTGGAGAGAAAACAAAGGCTGATTTCAGTAGTTTGGTGATATCCCAGGACCTCGATGTTTGAAAACAGAAAATGAGAAAGACCCACTTTGTTCTCTGACACAGCAAATGCTTGGTATTTTGCTTCATTACTATGTCTTCACTGAAGACAAAATCTACCAGAAATTTACTCATGGGTTATGGACAAAAAGTTCTGACAAATATTCCTGTTGCAGTATCTGCAGCAAGGCTAGTATGATTTTAAAAATAGCTTGCACACATGAAGCAATACAGGAAACTTTGTCTTAGAGTTTGAGTTTCAACGCTGCTTTTGTAACTAAAACACCTGCACTTTCTCCAGACATTTTAGCAATAATATGATTGTAAATGCATCTGAATTTCCAGATAAAAGGCAGAAAACAGATACTGAAAGTGATTAACTAACACAGCTCAACTCAACAAACAACATATTAAGGCAGTGACTGCAGATAGGGGGAAATTCTAATAAAGGTACATTTTGTTATGTGTTCATAAAATACATGAGGAAGAACTCCAAAATTTCACTGGTAATAGTAATGTTTTAAAAAAGCATAAGCAGATGCTAATTAAAACACTGAAGATAAAAGCCACCAGATTTTGAAATAATAATTTCTCCTGCTTGGGATCTTCTTTCTTAGAATGTTGAATCACTATCCATCTAAGCATCTTCTTGTGCAAGGCTGAGAAGCTTTGAAGAGGAAGACCAGATTACATGTTTTGCACTCAACAAAACTGTGTAAGTATTTTCATTCAAATGGACAGTTTTGAAAACTGAAATGCAGATAAATGTTCTATAAGCACTATGCTAAATAAAGGGTAAATTTATATCTCTAGAAATTTAAACATATCCTATCACATTAAATACTATTAGCACAGTTACTTCGAGGCTGTATCAGGGAAACATTTCTTGAGATCAGTAGTAAATTAAATCAAATAAAACTTGTAATTGAGTTTTTCAAAAGAGATCTTGGGCGTTTTTCATCATTATGATGGGAACCAACAATCCTTTTGGGGAGCCCCTCTAAGGCACAGAGCTGCCTGGAACCCTACCAACAAGCTCAATCAGAGGACTTCTCATGAATAAACAAAAAGTATTTTCTTTTGACTCTTGAGCAAAACATACTAGAGAAGCATTCAGACTTCCTGTATAACTACAGTGTTAGGTAATTATCATACTTTGTTCACTAGTTCATTTTTACATATTTCCAGGAGCAAACACCTATCAGGATTGGCCTAAAATTTGAGGGAAGTAGATCAGGTAAATGACTTTCTATGATTCTGTGATCACTGTCACACAGGATCATAGCCAAAGGAAACATCTATTCATTTCTTGGACTTGTTTGTGCAGGCTTCCCCATGAATTTGAATACCATATATTTGCTGAAACGTAACAAGAACCTCAAGATCTTTAGCAATATCAAACCGTTGTATTGTGTCTGGCTGAGATGAAGTTAATTTTCCCCCTAGCAGATCCCATCGGGGCTTTGTATCGGGAGCTGGAAGGGTGTTGATCACACACCAGTGTTCTGGCTGCTGCTGAGCAGTGCTGGCACAGCATCCAGGCTCTCTCCAACATTCCCCCCTCACCAGCAGGTGGGGGGTGGGCAGCCTTGGGAGAGGACATGGCCCGGAGAGCTGACCCAAACTCACCAAAGGGATATTCCATACTGTATGACATCTGCTCAGCAATAAAAGCTAAGAGAAAAGAGGAGGATGGGGGGGCATTTGTTATTATGATATTTGTCTTCTGGAGCAACCACTCCATGAGCTGAGGCCCTACTTCCCAGGAAGTGGCTGGACATTGCCTACTGATTGGAAGTAGAGAATAAATCTTTTGTTTTCCTTTGCTTCCATGCACAGCCCTTCCTTTTGCTTTATTAAACTGCCTTTATCTTGACCCATGAGTTATTTCCATCTTCTTTTCTCCACATCCTGTCCTGCTGAGGAGGGGAGTGATAGAGCAGCTTGGGGGTCACCTGGCATGCAGCCAAGGTCAAACCACCGCACGCCCTAAAAACTGATATCTAAATCAATTATATTTGGACAGATCAGATCAGAATAGCAACTTCAGCACTGGGTAAACCTCTACTGAATTACTTTCAGCCACACCCATATCTGCTATAATTTAATTGATATGATTTTTTCTACAGCTGGAATGCATGTTGGTCTTAGAATAGCACCTAAATTTAAATACACACAGCTTAACATTTTGTACTATTTTTAATCAAACATTAGACAAAAAAGGAATTGACAAGAAGAATTATTCTGAGGTTTGCCAGTCTTTTGCTGGCAAAATTCTGGCTGGTGAAAGAAATCTTTTCAAATGTGACTAAAGGCAGACAGCACTACTGAAAAGTCAGTTTTCTAGCTTTTAGTAATTGAGAGACTTACTGTAAATGGACAAAACACTTATGTCCTTGGACTTTTTTCCTAATTTGTCTTCTAAATCCCCAAAGTACAAATTCTGGTGTGGGATCTGAAAAAGTAATCTAAAATCAAGTATCAGGGTTCAAATCCAGCCTAGTCAGGATCATTTCTTATGATATTAACTGTTGAATTTACATACTCCTGTCCTAATCTACATACCTCAGCTCTGAGTCTCATGAGGGTATTCCAGGTTCATTTCCACTTTCTCCTCTTGCTGATGCTTGTCTCTCACATGTCTCATAGAAGACTCCGCTACTTACTAAAGATCTCAGATTCAAATAGCAAGTCTACTTGTGATAACCTTGAACTCTCTCTGGATTTGAGAATGTGCATGGCCTATCCAGAAGCTTTTTCATAAGTTTCATTACCTTTGCCAACCTCTGCACTGATTTTACTAAGAGCACCAGTCAGGTGTGAACTAATAAAAGTTTTTAAACAAATGCTTTTCTCTTTTTCTTTTCCCCTCTGGGTCTGTACTCAGACTGTAGTATGAATTACCAGGTGTATTCTGCTGTTATTGCCCTCTATGGAAGTATTGTCATTTACTTCCCTGCAACCTGGATCAGACTACAAGTTATATAACCGAAAATTTCTGCAGAGAGGAGAATATTTTATTGTTAGCAAGTACAACTTCCTCACATAGTTCAAAACAAAGCTAGGTATTACCAAATAACAACAAATATATAACTCTTGTCCTCATCATAGGGTCACCTCTGATAGCCATTTACTGTTGTCTTACAAAAAAAAAAAAAAAAAAAAAAAGAAGCAAAAATTACTCCTCAGAACTGTTGACCATTTGCCTCCAGGAAATGCTATAAAACATGACTTCTCATTTTAGAGTGGAAACTTAAAAGTAACTCTATACTGCTTTTCATCTCTAAAATTAATAAATCCTAAATTCTGGCAGGATAATAATTAATAATATGACTTGTTTTCAAGTCCCTCTAGATTGCCATGCTGTTGGGTGGCTGGACCAACATCACAGCATTTTGCTATAATTTTAAGCCTGCCATTTACTCATTCCACTCAGTGTAGGAGCCTAATATTTCCTCCCCCAGTAAAATCTTTTCCTCAGTGGACTTCTGGCATCAGCATGTTGGAGATACACAAGTGCTGTAATGGAAAACATCTGGTTCATTTGATAGGAAAAAAGAGGAAAATTAATCCATATGAAGATCCTCTTGAAACTTTGAACTCAAAATAGCATCTGTGTTCTGTTGAGAATTTCAACAACCTTTTATTCTTTTCATTTATTTGAGAACTTAAAAACTCATGTGATAAATAAAGCATTTAAATAGAACTCCTGTTGACATGATATTTCATTTACTAGGAAGACATGTTTGTCAAGACAGAGGATTATAACTTTTTTTTCATTTCACTTCTTTGTTTGATAGATATGTTATCACTGATGCAAGAACTATTTCAAAGAGAAGGGTGGAAGTTGGCTTACCAAAGGTGTAAGTGAGCTCCAGGAGGAAAATATAAATACCAAAAAACGAAGAGACCATTTAAATGGTGATAGATTAAGGCAACTGAGAATGTATGAAAGCTGGGAAAAGTCAGAGACTGCAGTAGGAGAAAATTAACCCAACTGGAAATGCAGAGGAAGTTACCAAAGGGATTCAACAATGAGGGTAATGAGGAACAGATAAGACAATTTTATGGCAGCTTTTCAGAGACTGGATTGTAAAAGTCAAGAAATTGCTGTAACGTGGGACCACAACAGGTCCATGTAGTAAGGATAATGAAGAATGTAGAGATATTTTTACAAGTAATCCAGTGCAACTCATAATTCAAATGGTTTGGCAGAGTTCACTTTGCAGTTAAATAGCAAGTCTCATACATGCCAGGGAAGCTCGAGTTTTGCCTTCAAGCAGATATAAAGACATATATTTTATTTGTTATGAATCTTAAACACTAAGGTTTTATTTAACAATTAAACATTAACCTTTTCATTATTCAGAGAAAAAAAAAATACTACTTCCCAATTTACTTTTAAAAAATACCAGGAATGCAAGTGATGAGTTCACAATTAATCTGAATATGTGTGTGCATCAGAAATTTCCGAGGACTGCCCTGAAAAGCATTTGAGAATTAAGCAACCAGGTAACTGAAGACTTACACGAGGCAAGTAGATTACAAGAAGATATACAACACTATACTCCAAGCAAATGACTTATAAGTAGTCCATAAGCAATATTATAATTAAACAGTATCAATTAGTGATAAAAATCAAAACTCATTCACACAGAAAAATAAGTCTAGTGGTTTATCTGTTTGCATATATTTGCATTAATTAAAAACTAACATATTTCCCTTTTCTTTCTCCTTTATGAGAGACAAACATACCTACAGGTCTTTCTGCAATAGAATTTTTTGAGGGCCCAGTATAAGGAGCAAACACTTAAGACAGAGAGGTGGAACTCCACAGTGACTTATCACTACAACTCAAGAGAAATAATGAGGTGGATCAAGAGAATACAGAAAGAAAAAAGGTAAGAGAGCTTGCAGCTTTTAAACAGGCATTATCACAGTCAGTGGCAATGTGGGATGGAGAGGAGATAATAAGTAAAGCAGAAGACCCCATAGTAGCATTCAAAGGTCCTGAATAAACTGATAACAAAGAACTGCAGAAAAAGCAGAAGCATGAACATGAGCAGGATTCTCAATAAACAACAAAATAATGTAGGCAAAAAATGCAGAAAGGATATGGTTTAATATCTATTTACCAAGACACAAAAAAAAACAGTATGAAAAGGAAGCATAATATAATTCATTTGGAGTAATATGAGGGAAAATATAGATCAATTATTTAAGAGGGAGTGTGAATAAATAATGAATAATACTAATAAAGTCAAAATATTTCCTGCCTTTTCAATATGAGCCTTTGGAGAAAAAGATTGATAGCAATCATGCATGTAACACAAACTTTATAATAGGGTACATCAGGCCAGCAGAGGAAAGAATACGTTAAAGAATACTTAGAACAATTAGATGTATTCAAGACAGTAAATGGGATAGATTTCAATCCACAGTTTTAAAGGAAGTCACAAAAGTAATCCTGAATCTTTTGCAATTAATTATCTAAGAGAACTTGAGTGGAGACAGACTGAGGTGACTGTAAATACTGGAAAACTGGAGAACAGTAAATATAGTCTTTTTTCTTCAAAGTGAGGATAAAAGTAGAATTGTACATAATGAACTGAGAAAGATACTGTGGAAAAGTATTAAACAATCATTTAATTAGACTCTGAAGGAAATATGATAGGAAATATCTAAAAAGGAAGCACAAAAGCATACCCTGTCAAAACCATCTCATCTTCTTTGACCGTGTAAAGTTGATAGGGAAAGAAAAATATATTTCATAACTTTACTATGGAAATGCACTGCAGCTGAAATTATCTTACAATGGTGAGAAAAAATAGACAAAAATCCTGATCAAAGTGAAGCATTCAGTAGTTTCCAGCTATCTTTGGAGGCTCTACCTGTCAAATTCTTTCATAGGCCTGTTCTGGGTTTTCACCAATAGCTTGAATGTCGGAGGAGAGAGCACACAAAAAATCTGCACTAACAGCAAGCTGAGTGAGTAAGAAGCACTTTAGGAAAGACAGCTACCTTCAGAATTATTTTGCTCAACTGAGGAAACAATATGAAGTTAGTAAGATAAAATAAAACTAAAATGGAAAAAAAAAGTCAAAATGGGGACTAGCTTGGCTAGGAAGGAGCTCTACAGGAAAAGCTCGGAGCTAATAATGGATTACAATTATAATAGCAGGCTAAAAGTAGTTCAATAAATATTTTAATTTAACATAAAAGAGTCACACCAATATAAAGAAGAGTCTTGTGCTCCTGCTGCCACATTCTTCTCCCTTTTGGGATGGAAAAACATTGGTATAGCTGCGCTGTAAACCATATCAAAGAAGCAATGCAGGTGACATAACATTTTTTTGGCAGATTAATTTTCAGTTCAGAGTAGAAAGATGTGGACAGAGAGGGAGGCTGGAGCAGGACTGACTTATTCCAAGCCAAAATTTATTCACATTTTAAGCTGGGTTGACAAACACAGAACCACAGAATCATAAAACTGTTAAGGTTGGGAAAGACCTTTAAGATCGTCGAATACAATTAACCTAGCACTACCAAGTCCATCACTAAACCATGTCCCTAAGTACTCCATCTACACATCTTTTAAATACCTCCAAGGATGGTGACTACACCACTTCCCTGCACAGCCTGTTCCAATACTTGATAACCCTTTGGGTGAAGAAATTTTTTATAATATCCAATCTAAACCTCCCCTGGCACAACTTGAGTCCATTTCCTCTCATGCTATCACTTGTTACTGGGGAAAGGAGATGAACACCCACCTTTCTACAACCTCCTTCCAGGTAGTTGTAGAGAGTGATAAGGTCTCCACTCAGCCTCCTTTTCTCCAGATTAAACAACCCCAGTTTCCTCAGCTGCTCCTCATAGGAGTTGTGCTCTAGACCCTTTATCAACTTTGTTGTTCTTCTTTGGATGCTTTTGTTCTGTCCTGTAGGGAGGGGCCCAAAACTGAACACAGCATTGGAGGTGCAGCGTCACCAGTGTCGAGTACGGGGGAACAATCATTTGCTATTGGCCACCTTGGCCACCTGGGCACACTGCTGGCTTATATTCAGCTGGCTGTCAACCAACACCCTCGGGTCCTTTTCCACGCGGCAGCTTTCCAGCCACTCTTCCCCAAGCCTGTAGCATTGCGTGAGGTTGTGACCCAAGTGCCGGACCCAGCACTGAGCCTTGTTGAACCTCATACAATTGGCCTCAGCCCATTGATCCAGCCTGTCCAAATCCCTCTGTAGACCCTTTCTTCCCTCAAGCAAATCAACACTGCCGCCCAACTTGGTGTTGTCTGCAACCTTACTGAGGGTGCACTTGATTTCCTGGTCCAGATCACTGATAAAGATATTAAACAGAACTGGCCCCAGTACTGAGCCCTGGGGAGCACCATTTGTGACTGGCTGCCAACTGGATTTAACTCTATTCGCCACCACTCTTTGGGCTCAGCCAGCCAGCCAGTTTTTTGCCCATCTAAGCCACAAACAGCCAGTTACTCCAGGAGAATGCTGTGGGAAATGGTGTCAAAGGCTTTACTAAAGTCCAGATAAACAACCACAGCCTTTCCCTCACTTACTAAGTAGGTTACCTTGTCATAGAAGGAAATGAGGTTAATCAAGCAGGGCCTGACTTTCATAAAGCCATGCTGACTGGACCCGATCACCTGGTTGTCCTCTATGTGCCACGTGATAGCAGTCAAGATGATCTGCTCCATAACCTTCCCTGGCACTGAGGTCAGACAATGTGTTAATGTGATGCTTTTTTCTAAAAACTGATGTGGGATGTCCTGAGAGGAGCACTGGATGTACAACAACAGAGGCAGCAAGTCCCACTGATGAGCTCTTCAGCACTCCATACTTTGTTGTAAAATAAGCAGTAAATGCATATGAAACAATAATTTAATACTTCAGTATTTTATGCCAGTCTGCACACAGCAATTCTAGGACTGGGTTCCTACCAGTCCTGATTTCAATTTCACACTTTAATTTACCTCCACTAAGATCCAAAGTTTTGCATAGCAGGGTGGAAAGAAAACATGGTTTGCCAAATCTGTTGATTCAAACATCCTTACCTCACAGAGATTAACAGATTTGCAGAACAACATTGACTTTTGTTTGACCCAGCTCTTATCAAATTAACTAATAATAGCAATTCTTCCCCTGTTTACATTTTTTGATAGATACTAAGTAAGTTTATATTTTCCTGGTGTATGCAAGAACCAGAAATGCATCTCTAGTAACAAATGGCCAACCTCAGTTTATCACATTACATATTTTATTGGATCTTGCCTATCTTCTGAATTTCTTTCGTAAGTGTACAGAACCAATTTCAAACTTTTAGTGCTTATATAACACACAAAAAGAATAGAAGAAATCATCAATTTGCACAATAGTCCAGATGTATGGAATGAATGGACTGTGAACTCCCAGGGGTACATAATTCCAGTTTTGATCATCCTTGACTGCTTTCTATTTTCTTTTCCTCAGACTTTCAAAAACAAAATAAAAATACACTAATGTTGACGTTGGAAATGTTCTCTATGGATCATACAAAAATTCTAAAATTTTCTAAAATTTTAAGATACTGCCATACACCCATTTCCTATGAATTTTTACCATAAATTTGAATTCAACTTTCCACATCATCAGTAACCACTTCTGGAGGGGTAAGCAATCAAGGCTTTCACATAAAATGTGTCAGAATTCATAAGTAAATGGATGTCTAACTTTACCAGTTAGTCTTTATTATACCTCTTATCATGAGGGAGACTGTTCAAATCAATTGCAGACCTCTCTGGTTATTAGCTGAAATAAGCTCTTATTATATTTTCCTCTTACATACTCTGCTAAAGAAAAAAAATAAATTCCATACTCCCACTCTTTGGCTAATTTTAAAAGACAACACACCATGATGGAATTACCTCTCTACCCATCTCAGCATCCCACTTCAGCATAACATAGTTATGTTCAACTTACTTCAGTGACTAAAATTCTGGGAAATTTTCACTTTCCTTTGTTTGGGGGGGAGTTAAAAAAAAAAAAAAAAAAACAAAAACAAAGAGGAAAAAAAACAAAAACAAAAAACAAAAACAAGAGAAAGAATAAAAGACAGACTTATGAGCTTCTTTAAGGAAAACAGACAGGAAAATAGTGAAACACATCTCCCAGTTTACTACAAAGTGCAGTGGATAATTATATTTTGAGGGTTCAGTCTCCAGTTCCCATTTCTGTAACTTTAACTTCAAAATGCAGGAAGAGTAACTTCAGTGATGTCAAATACAAAACACGTGCTCAACCACAGAAGATAGTTCAATGCTTTTTCAGCTACTGTTGACAATTTTGCAACAAGCTATTCTGTTGGCAACTGTTAGGGCTGGATCAATAATTATCTTTGTGCTAATGCTTTGCTTAGATGGAAGCAGAATGAAGAGTCATTCTCGACTCTTTAACGAAGAAAATCTAAATGAATCGAAAGAAAACAGAAGTTTTATTAATCATACATATTTATCAAGCTGGTGATTACCATAATACTGTTGAGTATTATAATAGCATTAAATATTCTCACTGGAGAGTTGCTGGGGCTTTGGAGACCTGTTGATAGGAAGGAAGGTCTCTCACTCTTCTCCACTTCAAAACCGCTTGCTGCCCAGGTGATATCACTGGAGATGCCCTGTCTCCGAGCGTAAAGGAAGCTACATGAAGGGAGCTACAGAGTGAGGTGTTCACGGACACCAGAAACCCCCCTGCTCCCTGCCACGAGCACCAAACCCCCCCGACCTTGTTAGTGGGAGAGCTCTGCTATGCCATTTTGTGCTGGTGCTTTTTTCTTAGTGGGTGCAGGGAGGAGAGCTGGGAAAACAGGGTCAGGAAAAAAAAGAGGTGAAAGCACAACATGGCAGCTAATAACTATTTTGCACTAAAAGTAGGTTGCTTTGGATCTGTGCAGGTAGTTCACAGGTCCACTCTGCCTTTATAAAAGGGAGTGAGAGTGATTTTGAATTATTAATTCTGCACCATTTCTTTGTGACTGCTTTGAGCTGAGCTGGAAAAAGCAAAACATAGTTCAAATGCTCATGAGTTTAAAATGCTGTCCAGGCCCTGAGGGTGGTAATGAGCCTGACTGTCCCTGCCCAGCTCCCCAGGGAGCCTCCCCACACCCTGTTCATGGCCCAGGACACCATGCAGATGTCTCTATCTGAAGCTAACTCAGATCCCTGGAGGTCATTCCTAGAAAATGTCTGGTATGATGTTTCCTGGACAAAAAGTAGCTTTGACTTTGACTAATGTGAAGTTTTTATAAGGCTCTTACAAAGTACTACTTCATAAAACCCTCCAGTTTTCCTCTGCATGAAATACCCAGACTTCTGAATCATTCAACAAGATGAGTAACATGACCCTGTCAGTCAGCTTGGTATCTTTTAAAAATCCATAAAAGTTTATTAAACTTGTGAAAGGGAATAGTTGTTCTCTAATTCCAGCAACTAATGTTGAGCTGAAGGGACCAGCAAGAATACCAGAGCAGGTATATCCTAGAGATACAGCTGAAGTAATAAATGGATGATGATGATCTTTTGCATGATCTCCCATGTTTTCCAACAAGTTTCTGCAACATTCTTCTTTAAGACTGTAAGATCTCTGTATTTCAGTGGATACTGGGTTTGTTCCTTTGCATGGAATTATTTTATAAAATATAGCTCTTATCTAGGTACCACAGTCTGCTCTCAAAATGCATTGACTCTTGGGCAGAAATAGACCTAATATATATTCTACAGTCTGAATGACAAGAGCTTTGCTAGCATTTCATTAGGAATAGATAAAAGACAGCATTGACAATTTTCAGTTTGACATGTCACTCTTTTTCTTTCATAGGAAAATAGTAATTGTACCACTATAATCAACTGGTATGGTTTCATATTCCCAAATGGATACAAATCACCGTTTATGCCCGTGAATAAATGTTGCAGCACCATAATTAAGAGGAGCAAGAGGCAATGCCTTTATGGTCTGGTGAGTGGTGACTTGAACTGATGGACAGCTTTTTGATTTCTTCTGAAGATGGTGGCACGGCTAGCACTTGAATTGGTTCTGCCTGTGTATTTTTTCTCAATTGCCCTCTGTAGAAGGTTAATAGTAGGTTTAGAATGCCAAAGTTTTCTAGCCAGTGAATCACAATTTCAGATTTGTCAGTTAGTGATGTGAAACCAGCTGCTATTTTAAGTGGAACACTTACACTTCCCCCCCCCCCCCCCCCCCCCGCCTCGCTCCACAGATGCTCTTCAGTTGTATGAAGAAATTGATCATTTTGTCTCTTCTGCAAGTCTTCAGAATGTCACTAATTTCTTATTTACCACGAATTTTTCATCTTGTGTAAGTTACACTGTAGAAGCATTGTAGCTACCCTATACTCTCTGCACTGATCTCACAGCTGGATAATGAAAGAATGATATCCAGCACAGAATTAAAATTCATAAGTATAGAACTTGTAAACATGAAACTGCATCCTGTCTGTAAATATCTTGTAATAATGCTGTGAATTAGTATACTTCAGTTATTTCCAGGTTAAAAATTCATTACTCCTGCTATGAAGAACAACTTACAGACAGATTAGTAAAACCAACCTGATTTTACAATTATTATTTTCTTCTGACAGCCATGTTATTTACATTTTGTGTATCTCTCGACCTAGACAACTTTTATTACCAAATGTCAGCCCAGAGCAGATGCAGAGAGTCAGCAGCTCAGATTTGCATTGGTTTCCTTACATCTTCTGGGTTTTTTTTTGCTCTCTGTTGCACATTACAAATATTAGCATAAAGGAGAAAAATGAAGTTTTAGACATTTTGATCATCCTCAGGAGGAGCCACTGTCAACAAGATTTGGCCAAAATCTATTTTCAGACCGAAGAGGGAAAAGCCTATCACTTCAGAATACTGACATTTTTAAGCCTTCTTCCTCATTTCTTTCTTTCACCCCTGTCATTATGGTACTACATCATATATGCTCCTCTGATCTTCAGTTTCCCTCTGCTCAGAGATCATCCTACATTCAGCTTTTGATAGGTGTGGAATATGGTCGTAGTTCAGCAGCTACAAAAGCATCATTTTTATAAGTAATGGAAACATGGCTACTTTAAAATAAGATCTGACTCCACAAAAACAGCCATGATTTAACTGGTTAATTAAGGAAAATG
Source organism: Tyto alba (assembly GCF_018691265.1). Lineage (NCBI taxonomy): Eukaryota > Metazoa > Chordata > Aves > Strigiformes > Tytonidae > Tyto > Tyto alba. The sequence continues at coordinate 25,576,920 of NW_024881316.1, read as the reverse complement.
TGTTCCACAAATTCTAATTAATGAATGATGGCTTTTAGTTAGCTTCTTCATGCTTCAGGAAGAACATTACAACCAGTTAATCAGCCTGAAATAAGTCTCTGCATTGTGTGAGGAAAAAGAGATCTCATCAATGGTGAGATCCATGTACTGTGTTTCCAGTGTTCCTACATCTTAACTTGTGTTCCAAACTGTGTATCGGTAGTAAGTAGTTGAAGCCCATCAGCTTAGAGATTTTAAAGCATCTTTCAAAATACTGTCCAGATTTCAAGGATCCACTGTTGATGTCCTAAATATGAGTAGAAGAGCTAGAGAAGACACATTTCCATCTTACATCCATTACTGTGGTAACTAATACCATAAGAAAAATATCATAGTTAGAATTTCTAATGCAACCTGAAGACAAATTTTAAATGCTTAACAATGCCAAATAAGAGGAAATTGAACTTCTCTCCCCTTCAAGCAAGATTAACTCTGATAAAGACTAGTTTAAAAATAATTAAACTAGTATTAGCTACTTCCCAGTGCGTAATTATATCTTCTGTTTATTGAGACCGCCACATCTTTGAGCTCTGAATAAAATGCTATTTATACATAATATTAGCATGGCAATATAAATTGCCCCAGCTAAATATCATTTGGTATAGAAAGAGTCATGCTAGTCATTTCATGAAGCTTGAGAATTTCAAAAAAAAGTCCTGCATACTTTTTAAGAGTAAATAGAACCACCAGACACATCATAATATTTGACCAAAATAAAACAAATACCTGATCTCTTTTTAAACCTAGCATAGATTAATTCAGTACAGGAATCCTTGTCATTGATATTGATGAAGGATAGATATCCAAAAGCCACTGCATTGATTCTCCATTTTAGAATCAGCATTTATAGTGTTTTTCCATCATTTCTTAAGTTTTCCAAATTGGACTAGGAAGGAAGTATTAAAAGTAAACCTTTGGAGAAAGTCTTATCTGTATGTCATTTTGATTTTTTTTTTTTTTTTGGCTTCCCATCCTCATAGATCCTCAAAGTACAGAGGTAGAGGAAATAGCCAAGAATAAAGATTTCTGTACTTTAAGAAGTTTTGTCTGGATTTGATTGAAGGTTAGGATTGGCTCTTATTTCATACAAATGAGTTCATTCCTCTCAATAGACCATGTCTGGCAATGTAATACACATCCTAATGGAGATACCTACTTCAAAAATATTGAAGTTCAAATTAACAATGTGCTTTACGTAAATAGCTGCTGTGGGGAAATGGGAGGGATACATTATTTATCAGCTACCAGATCCATCTGAGATACAGTATGAAGAATATGTGGCTGATCTGCAATGATTTATTAATACTCTATATTGCCTAGTTGAGGGATGGTATGGCTGTATTAGCTTGCTAAAATGTTTACTATACACCTATGCTGATTTACTTTTATAAGAGAGTAGTTAGAAAACTGCCAAGAAGGCAAAATAAAGTTTCTCAATAAGTATCCTGCTGGTAAACATTTCAAAGGCACTATGAAACAATACCTGAATTATTAACCTATTCCAGGGACCAGCCAGGTCATTTTGTTTGCTAAGACTAAGAGCAATAAGATTAGAAGAACAGTAACATGGAAAAACAGTCATTCTAGAAGGAGGGTGGAAGCTTTATAATGCAAGATTAAACTTTGAGCTTCTAAGAGTGACAACAAGAAGAAAAATCTCTAGACAAAAACTTTCTACTAAGCATTTTAGCTCCAGTGACGATGTAGCTGACCATAATTATCTTTTCCATGGTTAAATTAACACTGTGAAAGCTGAATCCTGACCTTATTTGGTATAGACACTGAAGAAAAAATATCACTTCTAAACTCCACTTTACAAATCAAAGCCATTTTTAAATGAAGGTCAAACAAATCAGTACATGCAGACAATGGCTTTTGGAAAGTATTTTGCTCTTTTTAACTTAAATGATCACTAAGACTGATGATCAGTAAAAACAAATCACACTGAAATATGAAAAGAGACACATTTTTTCTGATTTTGCATTGTTACTTTTTTTCCTCCCTGCTGTGTGTAGTACACTCTCTAAAGCTTATAAATGAAAAGTGCTGTCATGGATTTAATGCCTTTCCATGCTCAGACTTCCCCTTTTGTGAAGCAGATAGATTGCCAAACAACATTACTGCCCTCAAACTTTAATACAATGGAACTGAATTTTATTGAGCTAGCATTCTTATGATTTTCTCTCAACACACAGAAGTTCTAACAACTGCCAGAACCACAGTTAAAATACAGGAATAGAAGCCACTAAAAATCCTATAATTAGCAGCCACAGCATCTTTGTAAACAGGTAATGTCAAAGGAATCAGAGGCAAGCAAGCATGAAATAGTAAAAACAAGTGGCTTCAGCTACAAGTAATCAGCATCACAATAGGGAATATTCAGGAAAGAAAAAGTATTAATTTTGAAAGCTTCAGTCCTTTAGACTAACAAAACAATCCACACATTTCTGCATATGTTTACATTTACGTGTGTGAGTAGTAGCAAGTTGACCAGAAAAGTGCAGAAAGTTAAAGAAAACTTGCAAATATTTCCAGGAGCTGCACTGATGTTCTAGTGGCAAGATCAAACAAGCATGCAAATTCAGGGAATAAAGCCTAACACAGTTAGCATGGATACACTTCAAATAAGAAGCAATCTCTACTGAGTGCATAGGGACAGAAACCCACGTTCAGTAGATACTATACTCAAAACAAAGGAAATTAAAAGACATAATACTCTACAGTGACTTTCTGAAGTGCTGTGTAGCACTGCCTCAGGAGGTAAGCACAGCCATGTATAAAAGAAGAACAGAAAGGCAAAAAAAGTCCCAAACCCCAAAGTGTTGCTCAATAAGGAAGTCATTCTGGCCAGAGAGCAGAAATCAAAGCTGTGTGAAGGCAACCTACAAGAAAGTAGCAGATAGGTCATGAGGTGTCAAAATATGTACATTAATTAAACACTCTGTAAGCTTGAGAGAAAAGTAGGTACAGAAAAGTTATATCCAAAAGTCCTTTGGGATTTTATAGGAGACTGCAGTATTCTGATGTCTGTCAAAATTAGTGCTTCTGGTTTCACAAGCGAACAAGTAGTAGGAAACTCACACTGATGATAACTTCATGACAGTAGGGTCTCAGCGCAGAGAATGAGAGGGACTTTGACTGCAAAAGCAGAATTATTTGAAAGCATATGAATAAGGTAATTTAAAACTCAAAGGGAGATACTTGGCTGAGAAAAACATACCTAAAAGGTTCAGCTGAGAATGTCATGCAGTATTTCATCAGTTTTCTGTACTGCATATTGTACTGACCTGCATTAACTTTGGTTTTTACTTTGTCCTGTATTATTTCTCCTGAGGAAGCATGACACACATACAGAATAAGCAGTTGTTTCTATATGAAAATATTGAGCAAGGTCACCCCATACTGTGTTGAAAGAGGCATTAATGGCATCTCAGTATCTTCCAATAACAAACCTATTTATGTATGTCATCACAGTAAAGTACTAAGCAGTCACAGCACTTTGGCAAAATTAATCAATATGCAATGTATTGGACTCCGAGCAAAATTTTAGTGCTGTTTTTAAAGGTACCTTGAGGTATGCTTTGGTAAATGGTAACTTGCTAAAGGTTGCCTGAAACCATAACAACAAGATAAGCATGCTTGCTTAATTTTCTTTTCAAAAGACTAAAGTATAAAATAGAAAAACATAGATCATGCTTTACCTAAGCAACGATATTCTTTTGCAGCTGACAAAATACATGGAAGGTGTTTCTTAAACTCAAGTTGCCTGCAGTCATATATACATAGAAAATAAATTGTCTGCAACTTGCTCACAAAGGGAATAATTTCCATTAGGTCAGCCTAATGTGATGCCCCTGTTGACTTACAGGTTATACTTTAAACATATCTCCTATTTCTTGAACTAATTTCAGACTCTTGAATGCAAGCACATAGTGGGGGCAAGTGTGAGGACATTGCCTAGAGGACACAGCAACTTTTTCCAGGAATGCCACTTTTTAGTAATACTGTCTACAATCCAAACAAGACATATATTCAGGGTAGATTGAGTACTTGATCCCAGCCTGACCATGCATGTAGATACAGTGTATATAGAAACACACTACATTGCATATAAATATATATAGCGTATAAATATAAATATGCACTATATTGCCTTTAAATATGACACTAGTACTATTGAATCCAGTGGAGTTATCAGTGTACCTAATGACTTAAGTACTCTGGACACAGAGTAGTCCTTTATTTCCCAATAGTTGATGTCTTCCTGCTATTTTCTCAGGGCCAGATGCAAAGTATGTTGGGGTACAAAGAGTTCTTCCAGAGGACTTGTTTCACATTTAGCTTTAGCCTACCTTTTGTATGGGTTGATCATGATACAAATTCCTTTAGCAGGCATGTTGCATGTTGTACAATTCAACTTCCTCATGTGCCATTCTGCTTTTCTCTAAATGCCCAGAGGAATCCAACTGGTTTTCATCAGCTTTAGACAAGGATGCCTGAAGACACTTTCTTTCTGTCACACAGCTCCATGAAGTCTTTGAATTGGCATTGATAAGCATGTTTTTTACTGAAGGAGAACAGGCCTTTGCTTCAACTTCAATGTCTTACTTACACCATCTAAGTAGGATTTACTGATTTATTCACTGAAAATTAATCCTAATAAATTGCTCTGAAGTAATTTTCTATCCTCCAATCTTCCTCTTTCCCCTTTCCCCTTTCCAAAATCCCAGAAGTTTGTCTGGGTTTTCACACTGTCCTGGGTTTGAGTGAGTGGTGGGGTTTTGGGTAGCAGGGGAGGGGGCTCCCCTGGCTCCAAGTCGGCCCCACCTCTGCATCAAGGTTGAGCCAATCAGCTGCGCCTCTGCAATAATGTATTTAAGAAGGGACTTGGTGAGAAGTTGGACTTGTGAGGAAGAGTTGCGGCAGCTGCATGAACACCAAGGTCAGGGAAGGAACAGAGGAAGAAAGGAGGGGGGGAGGTGTGCCGGAGCAGAGACCCCCCTGTATCCTGTGGTGAAATGTCAGGGCAGGCCCTCCCCCTTCCTCCAAGAAGATCTACAGTGGAGCAGACATTGATTTATGGCCCATGAGGGGCCTTGGATAACCATTTAAGGTGGCTACACCCAAAGGAGACCAGGACCCTGTGGGAAGAAGTAGCCCCCGCTGTTGTAGTTCAGCACTGGGAGGATTGCAGCATGTGGAGGTGTCCCATGCTGGAGCAGCTTGGGAAGGGCTGCAGCCTGTGGGAGGGACTCCAGTTGTCCCACCCCAGAGCAGTGTAGGGAAATGCTGTGGCCCATGGGAGGGATTCACGTAGGAGAAAGTTTGTGGAGGACTGTCTCCTGTGAGAGGGGGACCACAATGGAGCAGGGGGAAGAAGTTCCAGAAGCTCCCACCACCAAAGATGGAAGATGCGGCAGCACTGACTGCACCCCCCCATTCCCTGCCCCCTGCACCACGGGGGGAGGAGGTAGAGATATCGGGAACAAAGCTGAGCCCGGGAAGAATGGAGGGGTGAGGGGAGTGTGTTCTCAAGATGTGGCAATGCTTCTCTCTGTCCTACTCTGTCTGTTAAGTGTTCTTCTTAGTGTCTGCAATAAATCTATGTTCTTTTTTTTCTTCCCCTAATGAGTCTGCCTTTTTCCTGTGACCATAATGGGTGATTTTCCCCTCCCAGTCCTATGTCGAATCCCAAGTCTGGCTTATTTTCCCCTTCTCAACACTGGGGGGGAAGGGAGCAGTGAGCAGCTGTGTGGTGGTCAGTTGCCCTCTGAGCTCAAACCGTGACACACACTCTCTGTATAATATCCAAAATTCTTCTCCCAGAGCTCTAGGATATCTGTCTAGTCCTGAGCCACAGGAAACACACATGTGCAGGCATCTCTCCCAGTGTTAGACTGAAGAGTCAGGACTTCAGGAGACAACTCCGTCCAGACAGAATCCAGGTTCTGGGATCATCCCTGGGATTGGGTAAAGAGGCTTTTCAGTTTAGGTCTTTGGCTTCAGTAATTACTATAGACAGTATGTTAGGTGACACCAATATCAATAAAAAACAAACAAAAAAAAATTCTCTTTGAAACAATAATGGCAGATATCTATTGAGAATGTACTGATGTTGAGAACTGGAACAGACAGAACAACATGGCTTTTCCTTGAACTCAAAGGACATCAGTAACAACTGTGCTTTAGGGAGACACTGACACCTTTGAGGGTTTTTGCTCATAGCCTAATATTCCCTGTGCACTCAACTGGAGACAGAAGCCTAAGTCTGGGGCACAGCTTCCTTTCAGGAAGTCACAATAGTCTCTGATTTCTGACACACTTTGATCTTTTACTCGAAGAATTCCCTAACCTGTAGATACTATCATGAAAATGGTTCAAAATAGAAAGGCAAATAACGTCTATTTTGTCCTTGTTTATGTGAAAAAGATGATTTTTATCCTACTTAATTGTATTTTATTAATTCAAAATCTGAAACAGTAGTTTTACGCTGATGTTTTACGTATCATTTACACTGGACACAGCACATTCAGACACCTTCAGGGGTTTATTGGCTGATAAGAAACAATGCCAATATAGTCACAATACTCTTCACAAATTAAATTCATTTAAACTTGGAAAATAAAGGCAGGCAAAGAATGTGAAATGGGAGCAATTACAACGTCAAGCAAACAAGCAGCAGACTCTATTTAGGGAGAGCTGCCGAACTGCTTTCTCCCTCTTTCTGCAATTTTCCTTTCTTCAAGGACTACAGACTTATTATCTAGGCAGCTTCTCTCATTGTGTCAACAAGCTCACTGAGCTCTTCAGGGCTTTCCATCCTCTCTTCAGCAGAATACTAGCATTTTTTACTTATTGAGTGTTCAAGGACTAATAACTTAAGCACATTTTTTCCATTTAAACAACAGAAACTGCTTAATCTGGTATGACAGAAACTAGGTCCCCAGCTAATTTTCAAAATCTGACTAATAAAGAGATAAAGGATTCACCTTTATCAAACAAAAGGTTTGTCTGACCATTAGGGAATAGAGAAAATAGTTAAGAATCTAAGATAAAGGTACATGAAAGCAAGAGGAAAGATGGAAGAAAAGAGGAGGGAGGTAAGAGAAACATAACCTTTACAAATGCTCTGGGTTCTTTCTAAAGCAAACACAATATAAAGCATTATATGCATTTGGACCCTATCAGTTTGAATAATCCAGCTGTGACCAAAACTATTATTCACAAGAATTAAGTGAAATGCACACAGAAGGGTTTGCAGCATAAGAGCTGTGGTTGCTACAAGGTGACAAAAAGTACTAGCCACAGTCAAGAAAAGCAGGGCTTCAGCAACTCTGAATTTTTAAAAGGAAAATTTGTACTACAGTAGCTAGTAAGGAATCAATATTTTTCTCATTTAATCTTTCCTTGTGTTATATCACCAATATTTCCTTTTAACACAATAAATGGTGTAAACTTTCAACTGTAATTTTAATGCCATTGACTCTGTCATAAGTGTAGGCCGGGGAAGGTCAAATACTAGTTCACAAAAAAAATTAATAATCTTGCAGCCAAAATCATTGACAGACATTGGAGGCTGACAAATTCCATGAGGAAAAGATGTGATATCCTGCTCTCCTTGAGAGAATATCTGCAATGGAAAGGTCACTAAAAGTGTCTCTGAGTAGCTTAAGAAATAAATAGTCAATAACTTTTAAATTTAATATAAAATTTAAAATGAAAATACTGAGAGATCTAGAGAAAAGAATTACTGTGGTTTTGTAATTCAGATTAAATTAATAAATTGTGAAGAAGCTTTGGACTAAGTGTACTCCTAACATCAGCATAAGCACATTCTTTGAGTAAACTAAGATTAAGATTGTCAAGGACTAAAACATCATCACTTTGGCAATGCAATATAAACAGTTTCTCTCCAGAAGGATTCTTTAAGTGATAAACCCACCTCTCATCAGAATATATACACTGCTTAATCTTTAAAATAAAGACATTGATCCGAAAATAATATTGAGATCTTTAAGTGCACAAAGAACACTGGACTATTAAATTACAGAAGGGGGTGTTGTAAGCTCATGCCATGAGATAATTAATTTTACTTCCATCTTGTTCAAATTCCCATTAAAAGTAAGGTGTTCGGTTCTGAACTTCTGCCAAACACTGCGACAAAACATAGGCTGCAGCTGAAGCATCAGGAAAGAGAGAGAGGGAGCTGGGAGTCATCAGTAAAGCAAAAGAACATTATACTGTGATGGTGAAAAATTGAAGTAGGAGACAGCGTAGAAAAAGAGGAAAATATAATGGTTGTTATGGAGACCCCTGGGATGGAACCATTCCACATCAAGCAGAATAAAAATGAAAAAGAAGAGGGAAGAATTTGGTCAACAATCTAATAATGGTCTCAAAGATTTTAACACAGTCTTACTAAGGCTACAAACCATTGCCAAACTGGCAGCAAAATATGTGTCAGCAGCACAGAGTATAAATACGACATTGACTGGAAGGTCTGGTTTAAAGTAGAGATACATATGTCATGAGAAAGAAGTAAATAAACAAATAAATAAATAAATAAATAGGACCTCCAGGAAAGTATAAACAGTGTCACCACAATGATCTGAAAATGAGCAAAAATGGTGGTTTTTGCTTTCCTTATTATCATGGAAAGGATCTGTTCCATTAATAGATACGGAATGGAAAACAGATCAAGGAAGACACAGACAGCATATAACATCAGAAAAGTTAGCCTAAGATGGCAGTAGGTAAAGCTTATTACTGCTCAGTACCCATAGGTACGTGAGCTATGCTGACACAAACAAATTCCTAAGTCATGAGACAACATCCCAAAGTCAACAGTGCAAATTTGTTGTACTCATTAGTTCTTTATGCTTGTAGTCAGGGTCAGAAAACAATGAAGACTAAATGCACATGGAAAATTGAGCAGTCCTTTCACTCTTGCAGGTAGTATGTGTGATTGAAGAATGCATCATGTGGACAAAAGCAGTAAGAGGAATCCAGAACTCCTGTTGACTGCAAGATTCTCACCTGTGTATAATACAGTATTTTGCACCCTGCAAAATACTGTTTTTTTTATTTTATTTAACATGGACATTTTAAAAGGGTCGCAAAGCACTTGATTGTAAAAGACTTGTAGGAAGATTAACAAATACCAGCTACAAACACCAAAACATCTCATCAGCAAGCTACTGAAGGATGTACCATTCTTGCTGAATCCTACTAGGAGGCAGAGAGCTGTGAGGTCCTTGAAGGTTTTTATATTCAGATCCAGCAAGGGATTTCCATGGCAGCCAGTTAAATTTCACACATTTGCCCTGAGAACAGAGCCCAGAGTTAGTGAATGACACACTGGGTCTCCCATACAGACCACCCTCCTCCCCTTCCCTCCCCTCCCCGGGACACTTAGTGTCTCCACATTTCATATAATATAACTGTCCAAAGGATGGGGTGCTCATTTGGGGTAGGGAACCCTAAAGTCAGCATCTTCTTTATCTGGCTGTCCTACTGTCTTACCAGAATTACTTGTTGCATGTATAGGCTTCTTTCATCTGTGAGGGCAGTCCCATCAAAAAGAAGCTAAGGCAAAACGACTGTGAGCAGTACTACTGTAGATAATGGTAGGAGGGAGAAAGAGACTCTGTACCCTAGGGAATGAACTAGAAGATGGGGTCTTTTCCCTTCACTTAGCAGTTTTTTGTGGGTTTTACTTTGGGCTTTTTGCTGTCTTGTGGGTTGGTTTGTTTTTTTTTTTTTTTCCCAGTAACAACTGGAAAAAATCCAATCATAAACATCCAATGATGAAAATCCAATGAAAAACACTTCTTGTGGAGTTAGTTCCGTCTTCAAATCAATAGAAACTTAAGGGTCACGTTAGTGTGATGACACTCTAATAACGAAGCTATCACATGAGGTAGGCACTCCTACCCATACACTGATAGTGCCTGGTATAAAAGTGTTGCAAATGCCTACAAAACTGGGTTGTTTGAGGACTTTTCAATCTGTTCAACCCGCTTCTGGATCCTAATCACACTTAGTCCTAAGGTATGTGCTGATCTGCTCAGAACATTTCAGTTCCACACATGCTCAGATGAACAGCCAGTGCTAAAGAACTACAGGTATGAGGAGCTAACAGTCAGAACAAAACACACAATGCATTTAAAACTTAGCAGGGACTATATCTTGCAGCAAGAACAGCCATGTGCAAATTTATAGTAACGCAACATGGGTTACTACAAAATTAAATAAATCATCAGCCAGTTCATTTTCTTTGTTTTGTTATAAATTACCCCCAAAATCTTTAACATCAACACGTCAAAAAAAGTAGGTATATAAACCAAATTTTGAGTGTGGATTGAAGTTAAATTAAGTCATCAAGCAAATGTGTGTCTTCTCTAAAAGAACCTAGAAATAAATATAAGTTATATAAATATATATAAAACAAAGCTCATGGCTACACAAAAGACTGATCCCAAAGAGTGAAACTTGCTTTTAGAAGTCATACATTGCAGAGCACACAAAGACAGAATTTAGAGGGAATGTGTTCTCCAGTTCAAGTGAAGAAACATAATGAAAACAATTTTATCTAGGTCAAAAAATGTCTGCACTTTAACATCCAGAGCAACAAGCATCAGAACTCAAACGGAATCAGTTGTCTCTTGAAATAAATTACTTGCATGTTCCTACAGATATGGTTACTATTAGAAATGGAAGTGTAGGATTTCATGAGCTGTCAAAAGTATATATATCTTGTCAGAAGATCTTGAAGGTGACCTAACCAAAATTTATTCTGTTCTTTTCAGCACATATAAGTGAGAATAGATTCCAGAATCATATCTTTAACTACAGAATAAAATAAAAAAATGAAGTGTTAGTCTAGTCAATGTTTGTTTTACAGCACTAATGTTCATCTCACTTATATTATTAATAATAATCATTATAATCAATTAATATTATTATCATTGTTGTTGCTATTATTATCATTAGTATTACTTATTCTGAAAACACACTGGAAAATTTGGTCTGAAAATATTTATACAATTCTGTTCTAAATCCTTGCTTGAAGAAACAGGACTAATATATGCAGGTATTGATACCGTATGAAGCATGAGCAATGCACATTCTGCAAGTAGGTTCTTCAACCTGACTCAGAGCAATAATCTTAAAAAAGGATACTTCAGAGTTAGAAAAGGAAATATCCAAATGTGAAAATTTTGGTTTACTACATGGAAGAGCACAAATCAAATTTACACAAAATTTAAATTGCATTAAAAATGTCTTTTGTGAAAACAAACTCTAATAAGAAGCTGGGAAGCTGATTTTTAGGGTAGAATTTATTTCCTACAAGTTTAAATAGCTACAGCGGGGATATTTACATCTGAGCTTCTCACTCTGCATTTCCCATATAATCAATGTAGAGCAACAGGCTCATTCAAGGAGTCATTCACCTGATCCATTTCCAGTATGTACTGTAGAATAACATACATAACACTCTGGGGAAGCCTATTTCTCTGCAATGACTATAAAAGGAGCTTCAGGTGATTAAATCACAAAGTACTTCAGATATCTACATTTGTTCAGATGAAACCCACCCTAAATGTATTCTTGAGGAGTAATGTTTTGTATGTTAACACAAAGAGAACTATGTGGAAAAAGAAGAACATATTGAGGAAGTAGGTTAGAGGAATAATTTAAGTCGCCAGGATCAATTGCTAAGAAGTTACCATAATCAAATCTCCCGTAAGTTCTGAGCTATGTCTTCTTATATTATCAAAAATCAACTTTAAAAATGAGCTTATTAGCTTACACTGGCAGCCACAACCTGGTAAAATGTATGGACAACCTGGAATGGTGAGACAGAATTCATAAGGAACAGGTGGAGTAACCATTGTACATCCAGGTGTGAGAAATAAAGACCATATATCAGAAAGGTCAGGGACACTTGCTTCTTGATTTCTATTTGAAGACTGTGTAAAGAAAAGCTTTTACACCGCTAAAGATACCAAATGCATTCCTTTGACTTTCCCTTGCTCTGTTAGGTCAGCATAAACAAATCTTGAAACTTTCAATAATATAAATATAAATTTTACTGAAACATTTAAAGATAACATAAATAAATTTGCTGGCCTTGTTTCTTAAACTGAATGGTACACACACACTTCATAAAAAGTAGGCAGTGCATGAGTGCCTGCTGGTTAGGACCTATTCATCTGCTGCGGGTGGGACATTCAGTTAGCTGGTAAGGAAGGAGATGCTACAAGGCCAGCCAAGCAGTGGAGGAAGTTGTCCAGAGGAGTTGTGCTATCTCTCGTTTTGGAGGTTTTCAAGCCCTGATGGGACTAAATAAATTTCCACTGTCCCTTCCAACCTATATGATTCTGGGTGCATGTGAGTCTCTCAAAAATACACACACGTATATATATAACTATTCCGATTTATATATTGTGACAACATAAATTTCTGACTTTCAAGGAACAATGCATAGTACAGATAGATCTTCTAAATTAAATAGGGACAAAAATGTAATCAACTATGGGTAAATGAATATAAAAACTCTCTCTGACACTGCACCTTTCCTTCTGTCTAACACTAAAGGTAATATTGTCAAAAAGGACTAAAAAATGCTGCAACCATGCTTTTGTTTCAAGTCCACAAGCAAAGCAAAAATATAAGACTTATTTACAAGCTGTGAGTAATCTCCATTTCTGTTTTTCATGCAAATAATTTAATGGTCTTCAAGCCAGCATTTAACTTATAGCTACTTTTATTTGAACTACCAAAATTTTGTAAGTATTCTCTTGATTAGGTTCATTTCTCTTCTTTTCTATTTACTTCTAGGTTACCTTTCGCACCATTTTTCCAAAAGGACAGTTCAGAAAAACGCAAAGGAAAATCTATATCCAATTTACATACCTGTACACAAATGGTACTTATTCAAAAGGTAAAATCTCAATCTCAAGCTAATTAATCATCTGAAGACTTTAAGAAAAGGATATAAAACACAAATCTTGTAAGTACACAAAAAGTCTGTCAGTAACTTCATTCTAGAAGAGCAAAATTTTGTTGCATAAATGTTATAGATTATACATAGACAATCTCTAACACACTTGTCTATATTTAATTTAGCAGTCTAGGATTAATGAAACATACAATGCTTTTCCTAATTTGAAAACTTTGATATGTAGTGTAAATAACGATATGGAATGACAGCAATGAAATCAAAGTACATCTTTAAACATACTTGATCAATTAAGGTCTTTTTTATGAGAGCCATAGTAACAGTAGTGAGGCTTTGTTTTCTTAAAATGTATATAATTTCATGGACCATTGCTCGGTACTAACAAATAGTAGGTAGCAAACTTCTGTAAACTCATATAAAGGAATTTGCATTTTATCATGGGAGTTGCAAATACTTTCTGTGGGATCTGAGTCTGACTTCATGCCAGACGCTACTGCTGTGGTTAAACTAATTTCTATGGTATTGCACTTGATATTTTTCAGTGTGCAAACAAAATCAGCTCATAAACAGTTGCATTAATTATGTAATGGTGGTCCATTAGTTAAATCTGAGAGCCAGATTCCACTGACCATTTCTTTCAAAGGTAAAAGTCTTTCTGAGGCAACTGGTTTAACCTCTAAATATAATCTTGATCATTGTGGATAGAATTCATCAACTTCATTTTAGATGTCTGAGAAGTATTCCAGGTACCTAAACACAGGTATCTAGAGCTATCTGAGATCTTCCAGGATTCCTAAGCCACCTACATGGAGTTATCAGGAATGACACAGAACCTACTAGAGACCTATATCTTTCTTTAGTAGCAACTGGAGATGGGGAATTGGGACCCTTGAGATGACACTCAACACCTAAGTTTAGACAACAGAATTCCATTTTGAAAAATATTTATTTGTATCAGTATTAGAATTAGTATTATTTAAGTCTGAAGTAGTTCCATTAGTGTCCCTTTATAGTCAATGGGAAGAAGTAAACACTTCAGGATATAATTCTTATTAATTATTTTTCATATCTACATCTAAGTCAAATGACATACCAGAAGCAGTTGTTTCTTTGCACTGACTGTAAAAGAAATCCAAGGAATTGCCCATCCCTCTGTGCTTTCAATCACTTTTACATCTACTGAACATATAACTGAAAGCATTATGATATCATATGATTTAAGTAACTTCCTTTCTTCTATCTAATCTAAATGGCCTGGCCATAGAGGAAAAGAGCAGAGAGGTAGTTAAGAAATGTCTGTTTTACACTGATAGCACACTTGAAGAGACAGAGAGAAGATTCGTAACAAGGATGAAGGATGTATTTATTCTGCCTCACCATGTGTTGTTACACAGAAGCATAATCACAATGATATTAACAAAATAAAATAAATCAACAGATAGGCAGTATCTCCAGGTGCAGAGTAAATGTAAGAGTGTGATACATGAGACAACCGATAGTCTCAAGTGTACCTCTCAGAAAGGGTTATTTAGATATTCTGTACCTAGATGAACCGTTTGTGATCACATGCTGGATTGTAAATTGTTTATATTGAAAGGTTTGTAGATCAGTACTTTAATACAAGACACTTTTTACATCAAAGACCTTCATTCAAATCTTGGTTTAAATAAATTGTGTTTGGTATGTCAACCTAATCCTCTGTGGATACTGACTGCATCACATATGCTAGAAAACCACCACCACTGGCAATCCAACAAGGGAAGACAAGCTCTGCTGATGATTCAGGGATGAGGTTCAGTGAGATAAAATGAATGGTACAGGCTCAGCTCAGGACACGGATTCCATTCTGCCATCAGATGTACATTATTGATCTCAGCAGTTTAAAAGAAGAACATGTATTTGATGTAGCTGGCAGCAGACTTCCAGTTAAATTGCTCTTCAGCTGGCAGACTATTCTGTGAGCTTTGTTACAGAGCAGATCAGTAAATGCACACATTTTTTGTATTTGTCACAGTAGCTAAGACAGTGAGTAATCTGAAAAACTATTTAAACATTTTCAGTCACTACATTAAACAGGTGTAAATGGAGCCTGCGTGTGTGGATCTTGCTTCTTGACAACAACTGCTTAGGAAGAATTCATCACACCGAGTACAGTCTTCCATTCAGCTCACACAAGATGTGTCAGAGAACATGTTATAGTGAAAATCAGTGAATCCATCACAGATTTTGGCCTAAAGTGCTTTGGAAAAAAAGTCTTTGGGGATGTCATATTTTTGATATGTTATATGCTTTGGCACAGATGGTTCATAAATAGATTTCCACTGTTAAATATGGAGAGAGATGGATTTGATGGATTAACCACTTGGTGGAATTGACTGGATGGTTGCACTCAAAGAGTTGCTGTCAACAGCTCAGTGTCCAAGTGGAGACCAGTGACGAGTGGCATTCCTCAGGGGTCGGTACTGGGAGCAGTGTTAACATCTCTGTTGGTGTCATGGACAGCGGGATTGAGTGCACCCTCAGCAACTTTGCCAACAACTCCAAGCTGCATGGTGCGATCGACACGCTGGAGGGAAGGGATGCCATCCGGAGGGACCTGGACAGGTTTGAAAGGTGGGCCTGTGCAAACCTCATGAAATTCAACAAGGCCAAGTGCAAGCTCCCGCACATGGGTCGGGGCAATCCCAAGCACAAATAAAGTCTGGGCAATGAGTGGATTGAGAGCAGACCTGTGGAGAAGGACTTGGGGGTACTAGTGGATAGAAAACTGGCAATGAACAAGCAATGTGTACTCACAGCCCAGAAAGCCAACTGTATCCTGGACTGTATCAAGAGAAGTGTGGCCAGCAGGTTGAGGGAGGTGATTCTCTCCCTCAACTCCCTTCTCATGAGACCCCACCTGGAGTCCTGTGTTCAGCTCTGGTGTCCCAAACATAAGAAATACATGGACCTGCTTGAGTGGGTCCAGAGGAGGGCCACAAAGATGATCAGAGGTCTGAAGCACATCCCTGCTGAGGACAGGCTGAGACAGTTGGCATTGTTCAGCCTGGAGAAGAGAAGGCTCCAGGGAGACCTTATAGTGGCCTTCCAGTACTTAAAAGAGGGCCTACAGAAAAGATGGGGAGGAAGGACTCTCTATCAGGGAGTGTAGTGATAGGACGTGGGGTAACAGCTTTAACCTGAAAGAAGGTAGATTTAGATTAGATATAAGGAAGAAATTCTTTACTGTGAAGGTGGTGAGGCACTGGCACAGGTTTCCCAGAGAAGCTGTGGCTGCCCCCTCCCTGGAAGGTTTCAAGGCCAGGTTGGACGGGGCTTTGAACAACCTGGTCTGGTGGAAGGTGTCCCTGCCCATGGGAGGGGGGTTGGAACTAGATGATCTTTAAGGTCCCTTCCAACCCGAACCATTCTATGATTCTATGAATCTATGAAAGATGGAGTCTGCCTTTTTTCTCATTGTCATTCAAGAAACTTAAGGAGAAGGGGAAAAAACAGAGACAAGAAACCTTTTCATAAAAATGTAGAAACATAAAATATTGCCAGAAAGGATTATGAAGGAGGTAGATCTAAAATTTAAAAATACTTCTGTTAATTTGTTCGTACCTGCTCCTTACAAAACCACTCCTGCCTCACTTGTTGTTAGTGTGGTATGTATAAAGAAATGAAAGCATGGGATTGTATGAAATTATCCCATTATTCCCTAAAAGAATTCCCAGATGAGGTCTGAAGTATGAGATCACAAACAGCTAAAATCTGAGAGAAAGCTGAGAGAAGAGAAATACAAGGGCTATGCAGAAAGGGTAGTTGTCCAAGGAGAGACAATGAAGAGGCTTAGAAGAAAAGTAGCACTTAGGAGTAGCTTCTGAGAAGGGAAAGCCCAACAGACAGAAATAGCTCTTAGAAAAGGGAATGGGAGCCCAGCGAGGAAGAGGAACAGCACTTGTACAAACTCTCTAATGAGGACATATTTCAGGAGTCTGTAAGAGATTTTCTTGCAGGAAGAGCTTAATGCATAAAGAAGGAATCCATATTGATGGAGACAAATACAGGTGGTGTCAAATGAATCTCCCGGGCATAACACTACTTCCCATACAAAAAACTCTCTTTGAAGTTGTAGGTACATTTGTTAACATGACCTACATGTTTACCTGAGCAGAGACCATTTTTTTATTTTGTGTATAGGAGGACTAGATGAATGTATGGAGGACTAGATGGCTATGCAGACATTCTCTATCTAAGAATACCATAACAAAGAAGGACTAAATGGGAGGAGTTTTACTGTCTCCCCTTACAGTTCCCTCCTGGTCCAGGAAAGCCACACCTAAATAACAGCAAACATTACAATAGCAGAAGAGTTTTTCCCACCTGCTCCACCTGTTTGGTAGGAATTGGCACAGTGATGTGCCACATATTTGTAAGTTCTCATAAAATGATTATAAATCAAGAAAGTAAGCAGCATGATTATATCATAAATTACTGTACTTTGCAGAAAATGAAGCTGAACTCAGAAAATTTAGGAGCCAATTTTCATGTATGCTTATCACTGTAACTACACTGTGCCATGTATTTCCATTATTCCTCTGCAGAGGCTGAAACCTTCACAAGCAAGGTCTAAAAGTTTGGGCTATTCTGATTATATAATTTCCAAATCTGTTGTGCAGCTGCTGCTGTTAACTGGCTGACATGATGCATGACCTCACCAGAGGATAATGGCTCAGCATGCTGCATGAAGCCCACTTGAACTGTTCTGGCAAGAACAAGTGAGTCATTAATTATCCCGCAGCTGAATCTGTTGAAGACTTATTAACACTAATTCAGAAGAAAGGGGCTTGTTTGATTCTCAGTAGGGATAGAGAAGCTGAATTACACTGTTATTAAAATGCACCTAATATTAAGGCAGTACCTCCCAAAGTAATGCAATTTTAAATTGATATTAATAAGATCATCTGAAATATCCTTGACTCCTCTATAAATATTACTATTGTATTATTATACAATTACTGCTCATTGCCAAACCAAACTTTCCTTAACTATGACATTTAGAATAACCTTTAGAGCACCAAAAATCATCTGAACTTATTCCAGTTATTCATGGCTAAAGGTACATCTGTCTTTTAGGATTTCTTTAATGCTTATTTTATTCAAACTGATTACCATATAAAAATCTGTCATGAATTAATTCAGAAGGAATTAAAGAACATTTGCAAAGTAATTCAAGGAATAATACTTAAAAAAATTACTATCACTGGCAATTTAAAAATTGCTGTTATAGAAAACCAGAAAGTAGAACTGGTATTAATTATATTAACAGTAGTTAAGAACTTTTCCGAACTATGAAAGCCAACAGTAAATAAAAGCTCTAGGCTGAAACTGGAAACAGGAGCTGGAAATATATTTTCTATTCCTTTAGGAAGTTTAAAAACCAGCAAAACAAAACACTACAAAGTTAGGTTTATTTGTATATTTGCATTACAAGAGAAGTTTCCATTCTAGTTCCACATGTTTCATCTGTGTAAATCTACATTCAGGCATTATTTGGGGATAAAAGCACCTGTAAATGTTTTATAACCAATAAAAAATAATCAACAAGAATGATATAGAAACTTGGAAGTCTATAATGAGCTACATTTTCAATTTTTTGTAAATTATATAATTTGAACATTAATTTTTAAAAATATTTAATAATAAAAATTTTACTTTTAAAACTAGTCATTGTTTAAACAAACTTTACACATTTTAACTTAAATATTCCCTGCCATGACTCTTTAATACAGTCTGGTGCCTGTTGGCATGTTTTGAGAAAAGCCGAAGTGTCTAAAACAGATTTAGCTGAAAGTTGCAGTCCTGAAAATTGTGTGGATGATGTACAGTCATAAAATTGCAAAATCCTAAAGAAATTGTCAATGCACTTCACTTTTTAATTAAAAGTTTCCAAATTATTTTTCTGTCCATGATCTTTAACATGTCATTCAGCCTTCTGCGCAGCCTGGTACAAAGCTCATGGATGACAATGAAGCATTCCTTTGCTTATATTCATTAATAAAGTATTCTCAGGGTGTCCTTAAATGTAGTTTAGGAATAGACTATCTATCTATATGCAGTGCAGGTTTCTTTTCTTTCTCAAAATCCTGAAGAAAAAAATGGTCCCCAGAAGAGAATGGGCTTCAGACACTTAAACCCGTCTTGTTTCTCATACTTCTTCCAGAGGAGCTGGAAGCATTAGCCTACTGAGCACACCCTTTGCTAGAATCCTGTCCTGTGATGCCTAACCCCTGCCCTGCCTTCATGCCTAATGCACAGCTCTGGGGTCCACTTCAGGGAGCAGGCTAAAAGTCAGGCTCTTCAAAACTCACTGACTTGGTTCTTTTTGTTTTTAAATGAGATCATTTGCCTGACAAAAGAGAAAATGTTCCTTGTAGGATGAAATAACTTTGTCATTTGAATCACAGGTTTTTTTTTCACATCCAGATAGAAAAGATTTCATAAAGGTCTTTATCATACAAAAAATGTGGACAAACACTGCAGTTGGCAGCGGGATTGACATAATGCTGTATTATGGTATGTGGAGTCAATACTCTGTAACACTCAAAGCATTATTTATATAGCAGAAGGCTGCAGTTCTTTAAGAGAGACAGAATGATCACTTTTAAATGTGAATAGATGGTCAGAGAAAAACAAAGCTTTCTCTAAGCCTCATCAAAAAGTAATTATGTCTGGTTGTCTATTATAAAATTTTCCTGTTACTGAACCACTTTTAATATCCCATACCGAAGCTGCACACTCAGGATCTACAAGCATTTACAAAAGTGGCCATGAATTTTCAAACTGATTATAGCAACCTCACAGAAACATTTTTAAAAACTTGACCCAGCAAAGTGCTGACCAGTTTTCTAAGGTGTTGGGCAGCCTCAAACCCAATTGTTTTTAGGGAGAGCTGTGACTACTCACTGAATTTTAGGAATACTCAGCATTTTGCAAGATTTAACTCTGAAGATCCTAATTGAAAGTCAATGCACATTAGTTTCCTAAAACTCAGTGTCTCTAAGATATTTCAGTACTTGAAATCAATGGAGTCAGCTCCCTAACTGCCTTTGAAGCTCAGTTTTCACTGCAGAGTGCAATGCCATGATGCCTGGCTCCAGCATAAGTATTCATAATATCTGAAGGATATACTGATAGATTTGCATGTCTGCCATCTTCTGCAATGTATTTATAACTGCCAAGAAGACAATAAGTTAGGAGGGGTGAAAAAGGCCCTTAGAAATAAGCCCAGACAATTAATCTTTTATGTATGCCATTTGTAGAAGAGATATCACAGTTTTGCAGTGTTAAATTAAACTAGAATGCAGAAAAGGAAATAAGTTGACATTGGAAAATGACAAAGGAAACATGGTTTAGTCATCTAGGTGTGTGTGTGCTCCTTATAAAAGCAGTACAGATGCATTACAGTTATTTCATGTGGAAATAGTATTCTGTTGTTAAACATTTCAGCTGTACTTTGACAAAAATGTGTAACTACAGTACTTTTTCATAGGTAACATCAGAACCAGGCATTCAGCAAATATGGCTCATTGCTCCAAACAGGGTAAGGATAGGAAATCTGTGTACCTTTTGGCAGCAGACAAAACTAACTAGTAATACACCACTGCCATGTTTAAAGAGCCTGATAAGGCATGCATTGATGGTCCCAGCTCTGAGTCCATCGTCTTCCATGACTCCCCTCGTCAGCCCTTTGCAAAACAATCAGAGGGGAAAGGGAGGCCACCATCAGCCCAGTAGCCGACGCATAGAGAAATGTGAAGTCTCTCCAAGATACAGTCTCTAAGGGTCTGCCTGGCAGATGGACCAAGCTTTTCACAGAAGCTTCCTCAAGAACTGCCTCCTCTAATTTATACTCCCAACAGCACAGGCTCTCCCCCACATCTCTCGAACAGGAAGAGGAATGATCACAACCCAGGTATTGGTAACTCCAGCAGTATTGCCCCCATGAGGGTCATTATAATTCATAATACTTTACAAAACCTTTGTTAGGATATACTGATAGTCCATGTTGTACATGTGCCAAGCCTTAAAGAAACAGTTTGGGTGTTAATCTGATTGTTTCTAATTAGCTGACATGCCCCACACTGAGGCACCAAGAGCACTGGCCTTGCTGAAGGCCCAGCCTGGCAGGGTTGCCCTCCTTCAGCTGTGTCCTTGGGGAGAACCTGTTCAGGAACAAGAAGCACACCAAGAAGCCAGCTGAAGTTACGAGTTTGTAATGTTTTTTCTCTTTACAAAGGCAGAGTTTAGCAATGCAATTGTGGTTTAATTTGGGGTAGGCATTTTGTCATGCAATTAAAATGCAGTTAGACCACTGTCCTCTTGCAATATTGATTGTATTTATAATCTGCTGCTTAAGTCAAATTGTTTTAATATGATCTCTCTCTTGACTCTTCCTCCCAGTACTACTTTTTATCACCACATATATTTTAGGAGAAAATTAATCTCCTTTTAAATACAAGGCAAGGAGAAAGCGAGTGCAATACATACAAAAGCACACATTAACCTTTTATGCAGTAAAACTAATCAGGGTACAATCAGGATGACCTCAATAGCGATATTAGGAACATATCATCAATGGTTGTCCTACATAGTTACACGTGGTTTACTTTTGTCTGACAAATCTTACCATCTGGACACCAATGAACATAGCCTATGGTCTCAGCAAATAAAACCCCAGAGCACTCAAAAACAACAAAAATGCTCAGACACCTCAAGCAAAGGAGTGACTCTATGGTTCCACCTGCCCTACCACGTCAGCACACAGAGCATGGTACTCACTGTGAAGGGTGATGGCAGCTGTCACTGCTCTGTTCTTTCTTTCAGGGACATTACATCTGATTTCAAATAATGCTTCCATCATCTGCCACAAGAGCTTCTCTTCACACAATGCATAGCAACCTGGAAAAGTTGTAAAGTTACAATTTATTGCTAAGTATTTGTGAGTTTAGGTCTCAGCTGAAGATGATGAATCAAATGAACCCTAATGGGTGTATCTCATCACTTAATAATTCCATCCCACAACCAGTTATATCTAGGTCTGCTACATATGCTTGGGATTCACCACACAAACCTCACCAGCTGAAGTTATACCTCATCTTGCAGCCTCACGTGGTTAGAAATTAGGATAGGAAAGAACTCAAAACTTCAGCCTAATTATCTGAACTTTAACCATAGCTAGCTCCACTTCCTTTTCACTCTTAAAGCAATAACAAATCATTTTAATTAATTTACAGCTTGAGGATTTCTGTACTCTAATATAAACAATGGTGGAACACATAGTTGTGTAGTGAAGTAATATTTTTAATATGTCCACTTCTGTTTATCCTTTTTTCACATGTACAGTTGAAAATATTTATGTGATACAAAGACAATTAAAAAAAAATCCAACTGCATACATTTACAATTTAGCTCAGTACAAGATAAATGTTTAAGTAAGTGTACATACTTGTGTATATAGAGCTAAGTAAAGCTAAATCTGAAAAGCTTTACTTTTGGGAAAAACATAGAACAATTTTTATTGCTCTCTCTTATTTTTTTAAATTATTTGAACAAAGCAATTCTCAGGTCTGTATTTATTTATACAGTGCCCAAAAGTGTGCTATCTGCTCTTCAGTTGCTTGTCAATGCTTATTTATTTAAAAATCAATCTTTTCACCATTAAATCCACTGTTGATGACAGATTTTGTACATGTAATAGTGTAGTTTTAGTGTTGCTTATATATTTTTCAGGAAAAAAACAACCATCTTGTATTGTTATAACCACTTTAGCGTCATCTTCTACATAAAGTATTTTTAATAAAATACATTTTAAGAGTGGCTTAAATCACATGAGATCAGCAGGCCATTCATTGTGATGCCTGTGATAGCTAGTACACATTGATTTTAACTTCTGCAGTAATAAACACAGTAAAGATCTTGATTGTTAAAAGCTAGGATACTACAGGAAAAAAAAATGAAAAGAAAATAAAAGAAAGTTTAAAAACTAGTTATAGATTTTTCAAGGCTAGAGTTCCTTGCTTCTAGCATCAAACACATTTCACCATCCAAAGAAGTTTCACTTCTGCTTTAACTGTTAGAAAAAGTCACATCCAATGGCTTCTACAGACTCAGGTAACAAATGTAAGACTCTGCGTTCCTAAACAAGCACATCACATTACAAGGAGTAGAGAGCTTTGATCTATCAGTGAGTAAGGCTGAGGTAGCTGCAGAGAAACAGGAAGGAAAAAAAGCAGAAGCTGAGAAATGGGAGTGAAAATTCAAGGAAATAACATGCTCATCCATCTGAGAGTGGAGGTTGGTGTTAAATGAAAGAAGAATATCTTCAGAAATGCCCTTGACAGATGAATCCCCATGCTTTAAATAAAGCCATAAAACATATTATACAGTGAAAAGTGTTGAGGGGACAGCTGAAGCAGCAAAATATTCCCAGTGTTGCTCATGAGAAATATATTTTCAGAATTGCACACAGAAGGCTCAAAATGTTTTACATGCCTTTTTGTATTAGCAAGTGATACCTAGTGTTAGATTTACCCCTAAACTATGTCAAATAATTTCACAGATTTTTGAATAATTACCTGATAAAATCCTAACTGATACCAATGACAAATTTTGCAGGGGGATAGAAGTCACATAGCACAACACTCCGAAAACTGGTCTAATATAATATATTTATCTCAGGCATAATATGAGCTGTGTAAACCAATAATCAGGCCACCAAATTAGACTCCAGGGTTAGAGCTGCTGATCCCTAACCGACAGATTGCAAATATTGGCCCTTGTTTGTAGTACCACCTAGTGTTAAAAACTCTTATATCTGAGCTGAAAAGAACTGGATTGAACTCCTCTGTTCTCCTTTATTTTCTTGGTCCAAAACAGTACCAGACTCTTCAGGAAGGGTGCCTGAGGGACTCTTTCATGATGGTGAGCCCAAGGAAGTGTCTTGCATACTTTTACTTCCTTTATGGAAACAGAATTTTGTGCCTAAAAGGAGTCTGTATTTTTGGCACATCAGATGAAAATTCCCCCAATATTATGCACAATTATAAGTATAGTATACAGCAGCAGAAATGCTGTAGGGCTTCTCTGCACTGGAAGTGAGAGAAACCCTACAGTGAGCTAGGCTGTGGTGGCACAGTCCTCCACATGCTGTTTTGCATTTGTGGGCAAGCCCCAAAGTGGAATCGGAGAAATTGCAGAGAGGCACTCTGCCTGCACGCCAAGGGAGCCCTCGCACACAACAAAA
Source organism: Tyto alba (assembly GCF_018691265.1). NCBI lineage: Eukaryota > Metazoa > Chordata > Aves > Strigiformes > Tytonidae > Tyto > Tyto alba. The sequence continues at coordinate 25,552,630 of NW_024881316.1, read as the reverse complement.
CAGAGCCAGCAACACGCTGAAAACTCATCCTCCCGCTCTCCACGTGTTCGTTTGCCTGTGCACATTCCCTTCCAAGGAACAAAACGTTCTCCCGGAGCTCCCAGGTTCCCAGATTGCTTAGGGAGCCTGCCTCCTCGCTGCGCGGCGCAGGAGCCGGGGAGCTGGGCAGCTCCAGAGCCATAGCGCCGGCCTGCCGAGCTGGGCAAGCTGCCGGCCTGCCACGCTGGCCACCCGGCCATCCCTCCGGAGCAGGGGGCTCTAAGCCACTGGCAGGCTGTGGGAGCAGGGCAACCTCACGTCCTTGGAACCCCCGGGGCTGGAGGAGCAGGAAGAGGAGAGAGCTGGACTCGGTGATCACTCACTCGGGGGGCTGCCAAGGAGTTGGGCAGCTCCTGAGCCTGGCAGCCGGGAACCAGCCGGGCGGGCAAGGTGGCAGGTTGCACCTCACCCAACCTAACCAGGGCTTTTGGGATCTCTCTCCTCTAAACCTCTCTAGTGGAAACCAGTTTTGCCCCATAATTTCCTACCTGCTCTTTTGGGGACTTCCCAAAACATAGTATTGAGAAGAAAAATTCATGAACTGACTGTAGGCACAGAAGCTCACAACATGAATTCAAATTAAGCTAGAACAGCTAGAGAAAATGTGAAAGGATACACAGCAGGCACATTTACTAAACCAGAATGGAGTATGTCGGCTGTGAATTCCCTGGAGATGCAGCCAGGCCATGTACATGGGCCTCATGTGACTAATGAGTAACTACTGTGGCAGCCCCATGTATAGTTTGTAGATTTACTTATAAATTTAATACAAGAGCAGGCCAGAGAAACAAGATAAAGATTAAATATATAACAAAAATTTGTAGCAACATCAGCTAATTGCATGGCTGAGGCAGGAGGTGTTTATTACAATTATAGATGAGCCAGCTACTAATTCACATTAGTGAGCATAGAGCAATTATCAACCTGCTGGTTTTCTTGCTACACATAATATACATGTTTTCTCATTTTGATGGAACATAATAGCTGTATTGAACAATGTAACAGAACAGTAATGGATATAATGCCTATTTAGGTAACCTACAGCCGTGATGTGCAATATTATCACAAAGATATTCTGTTTCATTTGGAATAAGTCACTATCCAGAAAGCTAAGTATTTCTACTGTTAGACTTGAGTACAAAAAACATCATGGGCATTTCACAGATGGACAGACACACTTTGTTCCTTGCATCAAGGTTTACAAATACAAATTAACTTTGACTGCACCTGAGGCAAAAGTACAGTTTAAATTATGCACCAGTAAAAAATTAAATCTACAAGTATCAACATTAGTACATCTGTTTCTAAGTGATAAACAGGAAGGATTTCACCGACATTTGTTTGAAGAAATATAGTCTCCAAGCCTGGCAAATGTATTGTTCCTATAAGCTTCCAACTGATTTGGTTTAACATGGCTCACCCAGGAGTGACCGTGCCATCATTGTGTTAGCAGCCTTACCATATAACATCATCATATGGGGTACTAGAAAGAAGGCATTAAAGACAAGGTGGCCTTCTCAGGAATAGACCACTTAGTGCTTTCAAGTCATACCCATGTTCTTCACCATGCACCAATTCCAGTGTCACTGGATGCATTATTAGTGCACAGCTTCCCAGGGGAAGGCAGAATACTGGTATAGACCAAAAGTCTTGTAGATAGGGGACTGGCAAAACTAACATTTCTCCATTTACAGAAAAGCAAGGCACTGTTTTACTCTACCAAAAGTTTGCGCTTTGTACTGTGTACACAATACAGTGAAAATCCTTTTCAGCCAAAGAGATCTGTGACTGAACTATGTGTAACTAGAATTCTTTGGGATGAACTTTGCGCATTTGTACTTAACAAGATGCTCCACTTGTACGTTTCTGACAGTGCCTTATCCTTGACCACTCAAGCCTTAAACAAATGTTAAAAAAACACTATGTACTTCATACAGCAGAACGTAAGTCACATTTTGAAGACTTAACACTGTCGTTTCACATGCTTTCCATATATTTATGCCATCAGTTCAGTCACATTGAAATTCAATACAAGGATGTCAAGAAACTATGCAATTTTTGTCTGAAAACTAGTATCTTTCTGGACAGATGTTTATCAATTAACAGGTACAACTGGGATATTATAACTAAGCTGCACATTTTCTGCCTGTTTAACGATAACTGAAGCTGAATTCAGTATTGTACGTGCATCAAGAGAAAATTAAATCCCTCCTAGGTTAACGTACAAAACAAAACTTCACAATATTAGCAACATTATTTTCTTACTATTCATGATTTGAAGTATTTGTAAACTTCAATTGAAGGAATAATGGCTAGAACCAACTAAATATTTTGAACAAATTCCATGACTATTTGTTCAAATTTTAAAAGAAATTTATTTTGAGTTGCATCTGCACCACTTCTGTGTTTCATTTCTGGATTACATTCAGCAAAACCACCTGCCCAGCAGAAGATTTGTGCATTACATAAGTCAACATAGCTGCTATTTTGAGAGCTTAGCTGAGATATAAAAGGAGCATACCCTTCATACTTTCTATGCAGCAATAAATATACCTAGAAATATGATATATCTATGTGTGCTTCTTCCTTCAAATATATATAGGTTATCACCCTATCGTAATCTGGGATTTTTTGATCAGAGTGATTGAAAGGATCTAATAAAATAGTTCTGACATTACATATCGTCCTGAATCTTCCTAAATCCCTGAAGGTCTGACGGTGGAATGGGGATCACATTAGTGCCATAAGCTGATAAATACTTATGGACAACTGTTAAATATCCAGCAAGATTTTGATACCAAAATTTTCTGAAAATGATTGTTCATAGACACACTGTGTGTTTTTCTCTCAAGAAATTTCCAGATGAGGAAATTTTTAAAATCTTTGAGTCAGAATCTACTTTAAAGTATATTTCCTTCATCCCTGTGCTGAAATTCTCAGTATCTCCATGACAGCACCAGGACTCATGTGATGCCAGAGCACAGGGTTATGTTTTTCATCTCTACTTCTTCCCTCTCTAACACTCAGATTTAGCAATGGTTTCACTTTCTTTTTACTTTCTTTCTTGCTGTTGAAAGATAATTTTCTTTACAATAACTTTAACTGCATATGTCTCAAACCTTGTAGATAGCACACTCTTAGTCCAAGGAATAATTTCAAGTGTAACTTGAAATATCAACCCCCATAAATCAAACACCTCCACATTGCATTTCACCTCAGATGAGTGATCCATTAGAGAATGTGAGTGAAATTCAAGTAGCATTGTTACTAGAAATGGTAAAGGCATGGATACCCTCAGCCACTAAAGCAAAAATTTGTTGCTGCCTTAGTACAACTTTCACTGGAGACATTTGAAGACATAAAAGTTATCTTGTTCTTAGGTAACCCCGGGTAACTCAAGCTTGCAGTAAAGACAAGTCTGAAGTTTAGAGGAACATGAGAAGGGTCCTTCCTGGCCAGAAGTAAACAGGAGATTTGCTAAATGTAACTGTCTTAGGATAAGTAAACAGGTATTCAACACACAACTACTGAAGAAGAGGACTGTACAGAGTTTAAGTGTGAAGTGCTCTCCCTATGTAAGTTACTGGAAAATTCTGCATTGACTACAGTAGAAGGAATATTTTATCTTTTCTACTCATGCTTGATATGGACATAACTACATGTTCTATAGAGACTCGTGAACAACTAAACTATAAGGAAACAATTTCAAATTTTAAATACTATTAAGACAGAACAGATGTTAGAAGTAATATTTTGGGATATTTGTTATTGATAGTCAAGCATCAGAGATGATCAAATATAAATGGATCTTAGATATTAGTATGGCTATAGTTCAGATATAAGTACCTTCCTCTGTATCTGAACATCATCACTGCTGGTTACTGGAAATCAAACCACACATTGAGATATGTAACAAAGGAATTATTTGTCAATTTTTTCTTGGTGCTTCTTTGGGTGGAAGTTACAGCTTCCAAGATATTTTAGAGTGAATGAGGTTAACTTTAGTGTCCTTGGATGACCCCCTCCCTTGAAGAAATTTTGATGCCTATAACTATGCTAGCTGAGTCCACCCCAGCCATGAGTTCCTTAATGACATTCCCAACAGCTTTTTGTTTCCCTGTCTTTCAGTCCTGTGTAAATTTTCCTTCTATTCCCCCAAAGCTGACATGCACTTCATACTGATTGCTGTGTTCTGTTCCCAGTTCTATTTAGCTTTGTAGTTTTAATTCTGCCCAGTTGAGGATGTGGCCTCAAATACAATTTTTAAGACTACTATGCTCACATACTAACACGTGCTTGGAAGGAAATAGTCCAAGAACCATGACTCTGACACATAATTATAATGCCATCCTAGGACATCAACTAAGTAGACCATCTAGTGAGTCCTTAGTTTGGCCATATAGCACAAACTCTTTGAGGAACTTCTGGAGAAAAAAAGCAGTAAAGGAGCCACTGAAGAAAAATCAGTGCTTCAACAGTGCATAATAGACAAATTTCTAAAAGCTTTCAAGTCTGTGTGTTGCTGTGATTCAGTTCCAGAAATTCCAGACATAAATTCCAGAGCAAGTGTAAATGTCATCATCAGAGGGTGATGTGTGAGAAGCAAGATAATGCAAAGTCATATGCAACTTTTCACACAAGCTCTGAGTCATAACACACAGGTATCTTTCATTTGTGAACATCACATAAAAACCGGCAAAATGCTTGTTGCTTTTTGGGAGGTAGGAAGACATCTATTGTTAAGGATAGATCCAGTGTAATTCTCATGCTATGACATCACAGATGTCTCCAACCTGTAGGAGATAGTCATCATTGGCATTTTGTTTGTCTAGGCACAGTTGCATTTGGCTTGGCATTGCTAAATACTATAAAAAGAAGTAGTCCAATGGTAAGAACCTATACCATACCTGAGGAATGATCTGAGGTAGCTGAAACATTGAGCACAACCCAATTCCAAATGGGATTTGCCTGTCCTGGACAATTTTTGTGGTATCCCTCGAGGCAAGTTAAACACATGCTTGTACTTAAATATAAAAGAAAAATTTAATGATCAATTCATTGAGCAGAGTCCTATCACAGCACACAGTTCTACATGGAGTCTGCAAAGATGCACCACAAGCAGCTTCCTTATACACATTTGCACCAGCATCAATCCCAAGAGCAGCTGCATGGGGCATCTCAGCCTGCCGTGGGTCCATACCCCCCACCCAGCTCTGCTGCCCAAACACAGCCCCTGAGCTTGGTCTCCTGAGCATTCCCATTCCAGGATGGCTGCAAGACAATGCTGAGGCTGTTTCTTATTTTATCACCAATGGAAACTTCTGTCGCTGGCATTCCTGCTTCCAGCCAGTTTAACCTCTTCCTGCAGTTGGGTCTTCTTGCCCTCCATGCCAGATCATTCCTGAGTCACGAACTACCACAGCTGAGCAGTTACATTTAGAATTTCCCCTTCACCTGGATGTGCTAGGAAAGCACACTCTGTGATACAAGCAAAACTCTAGGTAGGTTTTAGGTAACCACTTTTAATTCTGACTCTCTGCTTTATTTGGTTCATTTGTACTAGAACTCAAATTTAGCATTCCCAGGAGACATCCATAGAAGACTGAAATCAAGCTTAATGTAAACACAAAGCATAAAAATATCATGCAAAAATGGTCTATAAATCATCATAGTAGCACTCAAAACAAAAGACCCACTGTCTTCCAAATCTAGACAATACAAAAAAGAGACAAATTAAAGCTTGCCAGAAACCTGTATAGCTATAATCAGACCATGCAGAACATGCTTCCTCTGTAAGCATAAAAAGGTTTTAACATTTTGAATCCATCTCTTGACATGGGCATAGCACTGCAAGCACATACTACTAGGCAGGCATAGCAGAATTTCAGTGCTGTTTAGATTAATGGAAAAAAAAAGGAGCAGAAAATGCATTACAGAGAAAATTAGGGCAGAATACACCTGAAAGCTTTTAAAGAAATTAGTAGGAAAAAAATCCTGATTACAAGACAACAATAGGGGTAATTTTAAGACTTATTTATATGTCCTAGTTACAAAATACGGCAGACTTACTGACCAACTTTTTGGAGCCCTTGGCAGTTGAGGTTACAAGTGCATCCCTGTAGTGATCCTGCCCAGAAGACCACTGTACCTCGAGGAATTAGTGATCCAAATGACAGTTAACAGGAGTGGGTGCAGGGCTGGGCTGTGCTGTCGTGCATGTAGAGCCTGGCCTTAGGGCCCGTGTTGTGCTGCACGTACCCCCTGGCCGCAGGATAACCTCATTGTAACAGAGGAGCCCACGGGCAGCTCCCACACAGTACCAGCAACTACACCACCTGAGTGACCCCTTGCCTTTAAAAAGTGCAGCAAGACATTCTCCTGTGAATATCCTTTTTATCTGACAGTAGAAATGACTAATAAAATTGGTTTATTTTTAAAAAGACCTACAAGATCTCAAATGACCAAAAATGAGTAACCTTTCCACGGATGGGATCTGCACAGGGTGCTGTGCCCTGGGTGGAGACCTGTTTGATGCCATGCAACTAGGGTTTCCCAGCCTCTGAAGGGACATAAAATTATCTACACTATCCTCTTTTCCTTTATAGTGTTAATACCAAAAAAATGATATTTTAAGTGATACTTTACAGACTCTGGGTGCCTTTCTTTCTGGGATCATGAGAAATCAGCACCTTGTGGTGCAAAACAATATCATGCTTTCTTTCTATAGCCTGCGGTAGGAAAGTTGGATTGCTGTCTAAGTTTATGGGGCTTCATTTTGCTTCATTTTCAAACCTCTTAAAATGTACCAGAAGCTAGTTACTGGAAGAAGTCAGGTGTTAAGGGAGACAGTGGTCATCAGTGTTTTTGGAGCATCCGAATTTCAGTTTTGCCAGCACTAGGAAATAGAAATGTCATTTTGTTTTAGTTCCTTGGCACTTATGATCACAGCATGTCCAATTGCTGGCAGAAAGACAGGCAACTGAAAAGCCCTGACACACTGTAGTACAGGCATCCATCATTATGTCACCTTTCGCTTTCACCTTTTATTAAAAACTAAATTAGAAGGCTGACTTAAATCTTATCAAATTTGGTCAAAAGCTAACCTCTGGCCACAGATCTTGCATGCAAATTTTGAAGCAGAAAGAACAATTTCTATGGATTTCTTAGGATAAGGCATAGAAGGTAGTCTTATAATGAAAAACTACTACCCCTTTTCAGTAAGTGACAGTGGTGTGAAGCATTATTAACAGATCTATTTATACTATGGAGAAAAAAATAGACTTAAAAAAAGATGCAGGAAGTTTCAAATAAAAGCTAACTTGAGTTTGGTATTTAGGATAACTCTCTATTTCACTCGAAAAGTTTAAAAGTTTAAGTTAAAAGTGGCTGCTGAAATAGGCATTCTTTTCATATAAGACAGAGTGAGAGAAAAGATCTAAAGTAAAACATATTTTCAGAATTTCTGGAGCTTACCGTGGTATCATTTTTGCTATTAATAACTATTCAGAGATGCACAGCACAGACACTGAAGCCCTAAGCACTTGACTGAGTGTGCAGAAGAGCATAAACACCATGTCTCACATTGTTCTCTTTTCTTCGCTCCTAGTTCATGGCAGAAAGAAAATTAGATCTACTCTGGACCATCACTGGTAGCAAACTATTAGCCCTTGATACACAGCTGTTCCAGGTGGGACTCTGCAGGCAGAGACAAGACTCTGATTTGTAAGACAGAGCCGCTGCCCCTACCACTGTGCTTACAATTCTGACATAAAACTCCATGACCATTAGTGTAAGTCCAACAGTTTGGCCTCGGTAGTTTTACAAAGCAGGTCTGAAAGAAATGCAGTTTCTTTTTTTTATTTATGTATTTCCTTATAGAAAACTCTGACTGTGACATAAACTACTCGGGTTCAGAAAGAGTTTCTATCAATCACTGATGTTTGATGGGGGGTGTTTTTTCTCGCTTTTTTTATTATTATTTTTTAAAAAAATAAATATAACTTTTACTTTTTAAAAATAAATAAAAGCACTAGAAATCAAAACATGTGTGCTTCTGACTCTTTCCTGATGCTCTGCAAAATCAGTGAGAGAGGTGGTGACAGAATGGATGCCATCACATCTCTCTGGGGTGTGCAATTCTAACCAAGGGAAGAACAAAGGATCTGCAGACTGTTTATTTTCCTTGTACTTACAGTGTATTTACATGCTTACATGTGTGGTTAATTATTACAATTGACTAACATACTGGTTAGTTAACCATGCTTTTGCATTCAAAGTTACTTGTACTATGAAGCGGAGTACTGGACCACAGCCTAATGTTCTGTGCCTTTAAATTAAAGCAGAGATCACGTGTGCCCTGGAGATGACAGCCATTACCCAGTACAAAGAAATCACTTTGATATACTAGCAGTAAAAGTTAATAATAAAGAACAGAAAAATGATCTTTTCACTGATATGCTCCTTCCAAATGATCAAATCCATTTTCTGGGGGAAAAAAAAAAAAAAAAAAAAGGAAAAATTTTATCTACAAAAATTAAGTCAGAATTTATAGGCACTTATTAGTTTTACTAAGTCCCTGGAAGCATACAAAGTTTAATGTCCTGTGGATTATTAGGCAACAGGAAAAGTTGAAAGATAAAATCCATGTTGGTCTTTGTTACTCCCATCTCCTCAAATAAAATGCACGCACTTCGTGTAATATAATAGTGATTTCTTCCTCCAAAGGTCCTAATGACAGCAAGAGAGAAGCCTTGGTATTGTCAGATCTTATGTTGCTGTAAGTAACTTTTCAATCTATAAGCAATTCTACAATGGTCTGCTTAAAGGAACTGCTCCTAGCATTTACCAGTATGTACTATGCCCAGGTCCTGCCCCTATCTGGAATGATACAAATCACATATGAGTCTAAGAAACGTGCTTTTTTTTTTCTAAATTGAGCACACAAAGCAACACAACTCACTGAAGGCAAACTATATAGTCCTAGTGCTGTCATAAAGAGCACTTTCAATATGACCCATTCAGAAAGCTAATGTTCCCTATAGTACAGGGAAAATAAAATGAATTGGAACCCTATAAAACATTCTGATAGATATCTTATTAGAACACTTCAGCAGGATCAATCCTGCCAGAAATCGAACTGCTTTCAGAATTGTCTGGAACTGCCATTAGCTTGCTGCCAAGCAGTGAGAAACAGACTATGTTCATCTAAGCATGAAGTGTCCATCAGCTTCCCTGTATTTACTATAAATATGACCTGATCTTTCCAAGGGGTCTTCAACCACCATTTCACTAAGAAAAGAGAAAACAGGAGATCAGTTCTCATATGGCTGATGGTACTACTGAAGGGCCTGTTACATTGGCTGGCTGCTTGACCTGTAACGTGTGATAAGCATTTTTACAGCAGCAGTGTCTCCAGATCATGTTTTAGGATATTTTTTCCTCACTGAAGGCTTCTCAGTTTTACAGTCTCTATACCATCATAGATATATTGGCACAATAGCATTGGAAACTAATCCCCTTCCAAAGGACATACAAAATATATGTCCATATTAGCAAGTCTTAAAAAAGAGTTTGTAGAGTGAAACAGTTAGTAGTAGGGACTGAATATCCATGCCTTTCTTATATTGGATTTTGCTTAATCTGGTCCCACTGCTCAAATGCTCATTTGCAGAAGGACCTCATCTTCCAATCTTTATTTCATCTAAAATCCAATTCATGTGTACAAAGGCCAACCCACTGTGTGAACTGAAGAAAACAACTGGGGGATGTCAGGAGATTCATTTCAAAATTTTACTCCTGATCTGAACTAAAACACCATGTCCATATTGTCCATAAAAACAGGAGTTTTCCTGCTGGTGTAAATTTACTTTCTCTTTAAATGTCATAAAGTCCATTGCATTATTTTCTGCTCATACAAGAAATACGATTTTTCATGCTCATATTCAAAGACAACTTGCTTGTACTGGCAAAAGTCTATTTCATAAACATGGTATACAAATAACATCAAGGGCAAATCAGCACAAAGTATTTCTAAACATGAGAAAAAGATTCCTGCATGTATATTGCTCTTGTAAAAATGCTAGATATATTCATCATGCCATAGACAAGCAGAGCTGATGACACTTAACGCCATTTCTGTATTTTCTGAATGTATTAATGTTATGTAAAATGCAGCATCAACCATTGAATGCATAAAATTTTTATATGTTGGACATTCAGGAGAAAAAATTAATAGAGAACACAAAGCCTTTATAGGTATGTGTATGTACCAAATCCTTTAAACTATGGTTTGTACAGCAACTGTCATTAATTTTAGAAGTCATCCAGTCATATTCTTCCAGAAAGCTTTGAGAGTATAAGAGCAAGCTCACATGTGCACAAGAATGATAAATGTATTCCTCTGCCTCACAGATATTATTTATATTCATCAATGCAGTGCCCATCATTTTTATGTAATGCAATGCATTGTAATGACTTCTAAGTAAATAAATACTTTAAAATAAAATAAATCAGAGAACTTCAGGCAAGAGCTTGTTGGAATTTTTCAGTGAAACTTTTATTATTTGGGAGAGCCCATTTATCAAAGGTTTTTGTTGGATTAGCATGAATGACACTTACTGGGAACGGCTTCTGATATCTAACATGGACATGCTAGAAATACAGAAAGAAATGCAGGCAACAGATGCACTTGCAATTGCAGGAGGTCTTTCTATGTACCACACTCAGGAGCCCCTCTTTCTCATGATACTTTTTTTTTGTGGGTGGTACTTTTCTCATATCTGCGATTAACTATTTATTAGTCCAGAAAGAACAAAAGATGATCACACATATACTAAAGCAGTGGTCTCCAAACTGTTTTGATTGCACACCCTTAACAGCAGAAAAATTTCTGAGCACATATACCCAATATGTGTTTATTTATTTATTTATACATTATATACATTTACTCCTGTAGTAATATATTACATATAAAACATACACAAAACAATAGAAATTAAGAAGGATGAGATAAAGATAAAATAAATTATATTTAAAAGTCTATTTTATTTATTTATTTATGGTACAAAAAATACTTTCTTCTTGCACCCCAGTGGATTGTCTTGAGTACCTCTGAGGTATGCACACACTGTGTTTTGGAGACCACTGAACTACAGTACCCACCTCGAAGACATGAGTCCAACTCCCTCACTGAATCTAAAAGAGCAGGGACCTGGTTTCCCACAGAAACTTCTTCCAAGGAGTCTTGACTTTGTTATGACAGTTAAGATGGTAGTACCACATTCCTTTTGTCCAAATTCTTTCACACCACTAGAAGGAACATGTGTTGTCATTTCATCTATCATGAGTCTTGATCATTAGCAAGACATCTCACTAGATTTTCAGTATGAAGTAGTAATGATATGTCTGTATTCAGTAAATCTGCAATTATTCAACAGAATGACTCAAAAAGAGTTATCTGTCTGTACTTCTGCAAGAGCACCGCCATTAGTCTCAAATTATTCTTATTAGCCACCTTTTACACATACTCAAATAACTCTCCAACATAGAATATCATTCTTGAAGTTGCACACAACAGAGCTTATTCAGTCTTGTTTAAGCTGACATAACCACCTAATACCCATTTCTAAGTCCCAAATAGTAGGTCTGCAAAAGCATACAAGACTTGCTTTAATGGATGCCTGTCGCTGCTTGCCTGATTTCCTAGATGCTCCATTCAAGTCACTAACACATGTGCAGAGTGCCCTTTCCAGAGAGATATGCATCTCTCTTTTCCCTAAAGGGCCGGAGCTACCCAGGTTTACCACACAGGAACCCAACCTCTGCCCATGCTATGGGAAGCCTGAAAAATTAGTTGCAGCCAACAATATAACTAATTCATCTGCTATGATGGTAAGTTGTACACCATTTGTATGACTAGCTGTTAGAGAACTCACCTAATGGTTAGAAAATAGAGCAGCCTGAGCTCATCCCAGGAGATGTGGGATTAACCATCTGGCTTTCAGATATTGTGAGGTAGAAGATATGCCATCTGCCTTCAAAACTGATCTACTGAAAACAGAAAATAGTCAGAGGGTGGGCCAGGCTAGGCCTGCTTTCTAATGGCTAGAGAATTCATGGAACAGAGACTTTTAAAACTCTGATTATGGTCTGCAGCCATGATTCAAAAGTCTCTTTTTTAATAACAAGTGTTCTCACTGCTACAATAAGACCTACCCCTGCTGGGTCTTCATCTGGTTCTGTGTAAGGGTTCAAGATGAAAGAGAAGGCATGGAAAGTTTATTTATTCATATTGGAAAGGAAAATAATGCTACTTTTAGTCAGTAAATTTTAAGTCACATAATACATGAATATGAAAAGCTGCTGATGAAACCATTAATATAACTACCTTTTCAATACATTGTTATGAAATCCCAGATATGATGCAAAGTCATAATTTAATCATGGCAGTAATAACATTACCTTTCATAATCAATTAACACAATGAATTTTACATTGCTGATATAAAATCATTAATTTATCTTGTCATTCCAGTGCATCAGCAAGTAGTAATCAGTAATTTTGCTATAAAATAGAGTCATCCTACTACACCAGATAAGAGGAAGCTTGCTCCAGGGCTGTATTGTTCATACGGAGTTCTTGCTCCCAGAGGAGAGACTGGGTGTAGGTGAGTACTGAGTCCTGTGCCTCCCACATAGGTATGTAAAATTGTAGAGTTTTATCTCAAAATACAGAAAAAAAGTGCTATTCAGAAATTAAATTCTGTTTCACATAAGTTCACATTGCATTTACAACTGCCTTTTCTGAACATTTGTGTAAGAAAAGCTTCATCTATACAAAGGCCCATGGAAAGACATTTCTGAATCCATAAAATCCATGTGTTTTAGTTTGGTGCCAAAACAATAATTGTCTTAGGTGGAAGTAGAAGTGGAGACTAGTTATATGCTTCAGAGTAAATCAGAAAGAGTAACAAGTTTTGGCTGACTAATCATAGCCTGCATATGAGATTATGTGTATGAATTCCTGAAGGAATAAAACACTATTCTAGTCCTACACAAACTGACATGATCACATGCTCTTTGACCACTTTGAAATATTAAGAATTATGTTAAAACCATTGTCATGTACAATAGATGTCATGAGTAGGCAAACTTGTGCCCTCTCAATAATAAATAATCCAGAATTCATTCTCTGCTACAGAATTTTGTCTAGAATATTATCATGCAGAAAAACCCTGGAGAGGTATTTTTAGAATAAGGATGACTTCGGATTATCTTTCTCCCATACCTGACTGAGGCCCCATGAATGTACAAGAGGTGATGGACAGTGGCCAATGTATCACACAGCTCTTCCTATCCAAAAGCACTTAATAAACATAAATTAATCACTTCAGACACCATCAGAATGTAGCAGTATACAAGCCAAAGTTTGTGAAAAACATTTAAGTGTTTGTATATTGTCTACCTAGATTATTGCAATTAACCTCAGTATATTCTTATCTATGGATACTTACACGAATTTGCATATGAAGCTCTTGCTTAGCCTGCTTGGATTCATTCTATGTATTTATTCAGTGTAACTCATTCATCATTCACTGAACACTCAGTTTCAGTAAATAAAAGCTTTCTTCCACTGACACAATATGTACATATGTTTTCTTGCCACAACTGTCTCCAATCGCTTACCCCATTCACTCCCCCCTCTCCCAGCCACATGTGCCTTGAAGCTAGTATCTGTCTCTGATCTTCCTCATGCCTGCCTCTGATCTTCCTTAAGTAACTAAAATTCTGATTCCTTCCTCCTCAGGTGCTGTGGGGCAGGTGATGAACATGGGATTTACAAATGTTGGAGGCAGGGAGGAACAGCAAGAAGGAAATCAAAAACATGCAAAGGATTCAGAAGATCATGGAAAGGAAGACAGTGCATCAGGTGAACTGCAAAGTACCAAGGGTAATCAGGAGTTTATTTTCTCAAATTTTCAGAAATAGAAAGTACTGTATTGGTTGCTTTCAGAAATAGAACTCTCAGTGTTGTTCAAAGTATATATACATATACTTTCCTTTTTTCAGGGCAGGAAGCATACTTGCTTCACAGTCTGAGAAGCTCAAAGAAATCAGCAGTGCTGAGAAGACAAAAGTACCTATTGACACAACCGTGTCTAGTTGATCTCTAAGAATTATGATGATGCTTGCTCTCACTGACTGCAGTAGCAGCCTTTATTGAAGAATTGCTAAGAATTCTAAATGTAAGACAAAATTCTGGTTTGTCAAAAATTGATATGAGGGGAACAGGGGAAAACAGAGAGCAAGCACAAGCAGCAGATCACTGCTTTAGCACTATCCTGAGCACTCAGAAAGACAGCTAACAACTTTGTCAGTAAACCTCAAGCCTACACTTGAAAACATCCATGGCCCCTGTATTGTGTCAGTGCAGATACTGGTGATGGTTTTTTGAACCTGTTCAGGGATATGTCTCTTAACACCGTCTCCTCAGTCTCTGATGGTTAAAATGGCTCATAATACTAAAGTTAGAATATGTTACATCTTATTTCCATTTGTAATGTCAAAGTTACATAATAAAACAAAATGATGTATTTCTGTTTTAAAATATTTCTCCAGTAGAAATCCATAGATCTGCAACAGTAACTGGTACTGTGATTTTTTTTTTTTTAGATCCATTTTCAGAAAATTAAATACATGTTTTATATCCAATTTTATGCTTAACATAATGGCAGCTACATCAAAAAGTCAGTATATCTCTGGTCCAAGGTTTCATACATTATTCTCTAGATGACAGAACCAAGTCCCATAGAAATGTTTTCAAATAAATATAAACATTTATTTAAAGTAGTCACTTACAGGACAGGTTTTCTTCCCAGAAATATTACCTGCAGCCTGTTTCTGGAAACAAGATCATTGCTTAAAGTGGTTTCTGTACTGTTTTCAAAATCTTCAGACATACTGTCCATTGAGAATATAACTGAAACTGCATGTTGTCTCACCCTACACTACTTTGTATTATTGCCTACAAACAAAAGTCAGACCAATTATGGTTTGAACACTACCAGTGTCACACTGATAATTGACTACCCTCCCTTATTCTTGTATTTCTAACACCTCAAGTATAGGATATGCTTCCCTTTCAAGCTCCAGCCCATTCCTGACCTAACAGCTCTCATTCAGTTTGGAAATGATAACTCTCACCTCCATTCGTTCCATGAGGTCAGACTCCACTGTCCACTTACGCAATTTTCTAACATTTTCACCTTGTCCCATGCAAAAGTCATGTAGAATTTTCTCTAAGCATTTGCAAAGATTTTCTTTCTCCTGCTTCAAGTCACTTGCTGAAACTTTGATTTACAGTTAAGATCACTGTCAGCCATGCTAATCAATATCTCATTGTGTCTTCATGCTCACCCATTTTAAGTATCCTTTCTCCTGTCCTGTGCATAGACTGTAAACTGCTTAGGAACTATATTTTTGTTCTGGGTTTGTAGACACACAGATTATAACTAGTATTCCTACGTGCAGATAGGAAGATAATATATGATAAAAATTAGTAATTTTTGTGAGGAACATCAAGAAAAGAGGCATTTGTAGGAGAAGAGCAGTACTTCATAATGCCCCACTGAGGCTTTTGATCAGTATCTATCCAAAAAGAAGAATGCCATCCACTAAGCTGGTAATATAGATGAGTCATTAAAAGCATCCAGGATTCTTTTACAGTAATCATTTTACTTAAGTCAGGCAAACCTACATAATATGAGGGGAAAAAAAAGTTCAAGATAGCAAGGCAGAAGAAACGAAGGGGTGGAGAATGTTTTTTAAAAAGAATTCTTTTGTTTATCTAACATAAAGCTACACCATAACAATCTGAATTTTTCCACAATGGTTATTCCACATTCATATCGAATGACTTGGAACATAAAGAGCTCATTTAATACAGTCATTGTTGTTTACAGTGTTTAAAAATTCATGAACTCTCTGTATAAGCCCACTTGCTGAGATTCATGCTAAATATTCTTCCCTGAAAACAGTATCACACCTGCATTAAAGAAAATTTGGTATAAATTGGGGGAAAAAAAGGTGTAAAAAATGATGTGCAGAACTATTTCTGTACAATATTTATGTGTCTCAACTTTCACTGAAGAAAATACTATAATTAAGTAACTATGGAGCTTATCAGAGTAATTTATTTTATAACATTAATATATATCAGACATATGGTGGAACATAACAAGAAGCAGGATGTGGCACAGTACATACTTCCCATGAGTTTTTGAATGTATGTTATAAAGATTGTTCTGCAGAAAGAATAGAATAGATTCACTGTTTGTTTTGCTTTTTTTTTTTTTTTTTTCTAAATGGAACACTAAATATCAAGCATTCTTTACAGAAAGCATAAAGTTAAAATAATATTTGAGGGCAGCATTAGAGAGGAATAATCAGTGGGAAGAATAACAGTTTTTCTCTTTTATTTATTATGGTAGAATTTGGGGACCCCACACTTGGACCAGAAAAACATTGTGCTTGGAACTGTGTAATATAGAAAAAAAAAAGATAAGAAAACATTGCTGATCTTATAATCCCAACTTCATCATGACTTGATTTTGATTTTATAACACGTAGGTATACTGAGTTTTGTACTCCACTCAGAACGCAAAGCACAGATGCGCTTTGTAGTCAAGTGCAATTTTTTTGCTTTATTCAAGGTATAATAGAAGAGGTCTGCTTATATGTGAAAGCACTTCCAAAAGGTTTAGATAAAAGCATCTCTTTTAGATAATTCATAATACTTTTTACACAAGATGAAGATGAAAGAAGTTTGCTTCCTAAAATTGAGACAGAACATCAAGAAAGCATGTAGATTTGGTTCTATACGCAACCTGAACAATTTTTCAATATTAAGTCATGAAAATCTTTAAAACATCTGATATATTCAAAACATCAGGGTACATCAACACTATTTGGAACATGATATTACAAGAAATTCCAGCTGTGGTAGAACTTTAATTTTGTGTTATAGCAAAAATATTTAAAAAATGATGGTATGACACCAACCTCAATGAATTATTGTCTATGGACATCAAGCTTGTTAAATTCAAATAAGCCCAGGGTTTGCATGATGGCAGAAATATTTAAGAAAAGAAGAATGTAAACACATGAGGTAAGCTAGTCATTGTGTTAGACTGAAAAAGTTCTCTACGGGTTTCATCAGGAATGCTGTTTGCTAAAACATCTGCCAAAATGAGAGTTCTCATCTCCTTGGAGCTTTGCTTACTCCACACCTGAATGACTCCAGGAAAACAAGATTCTTCACTTAACTATCTCAGAGAGCAGAAAGCATGCAAAAAAGTTATTTTAATTACCACTCAATAAAAATTAATATTCAATTTTGTTGAGGTTTTTTTCATGCTCGCAATACTCTGGTGGCAAATACTGCTCTATCTTATGTACCAAATGTCGTCTTCTTCTTGTCTGTATAAATATTATTTTCAGTCTGGCCACAAAGAGGAACTGACATTAACTTTAGTAAATAACTTGCCACCAATAAAATACTTGCTTTCTGAAATTTGGCAGAGCAAAACATTGAAACCAAAATCCTCTGCAGTGGTCATAACCTGAATCAGAAAAATCACCATGTAGATGTAAACATCCACACTAAATTTATGGCATGTTTATCATTTTATTCACATGCTCAGCATAGTAAACCATGCACAGTTGTTAAGTTCCCCTCTTGTATGTGATTGGGCAAAATTATAAACCTGAACTTGTAATATTATACATCATTTTAATGATCATGTTAACAGAGTTATGATTAGGACATTATTTAACTCAATATAATCTGTCCACTTGCCTACTCGCTAATTAGGGGGGAAAGATAGAAGTAATTGTGGTGAAAAGTATCACAGATAAAAGGAGAATGTCAGACTACTTCAGAATTGTAGAAGTTCTAATAGTCAAATGTTATTGCTTCTGCATTTGTGATGCATGATGCTGCAATACTGTCTCCTTAAGGGTTAGGGGATCGGTATTTATTTTTCTGGTCAAATCAGCCAGTCAAGTCTGCAAACAGCTAATCTTTCTTTCTTGCTGCTGGACTCCCTTGTCACCCTATCTTGGCACATTTCCCTTTCCCTTCCTAGCCAGCAGCTATATGAAAAACATACTATTGCCAATGCCAATAAGGGTTGTTTTAAACATTTCCAAAGGTGTTTCTCATTTTTCTTTTGCTGGTCAGGCAAGTTAATGTGCAAATTTGTAATAAACGATTTAAGTAAGATGGGAGAATAACTTAAAAAGAAGTCGAGTGCTAATAGTGTGATTAGTTTTGATACACAGCATTCAAGACAAACCAATTTCTTTCTTCCCACTCTGGGGGACTGATTAGACATACAGAAGGTTAAGATACCAATATGGTTTTGGTCAACTCTCTTCCTTTGGTAATGACACTGATACATTCCCAACATCAGCTAGGATGGCTCACAAGAGGCAAGCAAAAGGTTGCAACATACTCTCTACTGGTTTCATTTCACTAACAAATGCAAGTTTCTGTCACACACCTTTCTCCCTAGTCTGAAACCCAAGTGAAGCTGCGGTAGCAGGGCTTCTTAGCAAGGTACTTCTCTGGGCTACTGGAAAGGCAACTTTTGTCTTATGACTTCACTACGGCACCTTTTCCAAACTGAGTTCTTCAGCTTTAGTTGAGAATGCCTCCAGCATCTATCCACTGTGGTCCCTCAGGTGCCATGGTCCAAGGCAGGGGGAGAAGGCAAGTGCAGGCACAGCAGAACCCTCTTCTCACCCAGAAAGCCATCCCAATGGCTCCCCCTGTGCACATGAACAGAGACAGAATGGCTGGACCTGGACCACCTATAGTTGCATACTTTGACAAAATTATCCAGGCAGTGAAGTTGAAAAAAACCCTCTAAGAACTCTGTGAACAGTGGATAAGTTAACCTTTTGGATAAATCAAAGCTAAGCTTTCTCTATAAGCTGCTCAGTGAGTGCAAGCTGAATGCAGGCTGAATACAAGCTGACTTCTCGGTGAATACATTGGTAAGCTAACCAATGTTTCACTTGAAATTGAAATGTGTATTCCTCAACTGACCTATCAATATAAAACAATTTTGTGAATGGTCTTCTTAAACCTCTTGTGAAAGTATTGCTTCCTCTTTTGGATTACTTCTCATCTCTGATTTACATCTTTTGTAGCTGCTAACCAAAATAACCCTGCAGAGCTTTAAATAATGCAAAGATATTTTTAATTCAGAATTACCGGTGTCTCTTTCCTTTCCCCTTTTTCTGTAAGACTCTTTCACTGTCACATATCAAATATCTGTTGTGACCATTTACACAAATACTGCATTAGCTATTGCCTTAATTTGCCCTTCATTTTTATGTACTTCATGAATTTACAAGAAAAGATGTGTTAGGGAGCAGACAGAGGCATATATCTGGCATATCTATTTCTCTTTGGCTCATGTTAGGAGTGGAGAGCCAGGAACTCAGTGATAAGCATTAGAAGTACTGCATCTGAAATATTATTTTTGAAAGCAGAAAATTAAAAACTTCAGCTGGAGTTGTGAAGCCTTTGAATGGGTGTCAGAAATCAAAAAATGCAGTCCTCACTAGTACTTTATTTTATTTTGCTCTTTCTAAAGATACGCTGTTCAATCCATCCTCCCATACACAATCACACACACGCAAAAAAATATTCTAGTCCAATGATGGAGTAAATCTCACGGCTAAAAAACCCAATGTACAGCTGTGAGCAGGCGATAAAGCTACCCGCCAGCTCAGCTGTAAAGGCATGTAGGAGGGTGTTTTTCCTCCCTCTGGAACAATATGAATAGGGCTGTGATTGCTACCTGTGGAGTTTTATCACATAAAGCAAAATGCCCATGTTGTGTTGCAACATTTCATCAGCGTCTCATCACTCTTTATTGGATATGTAATGACAGTTCAAAACTGCATGGCAACCTTCCTTTGAAATACGATGATGTCAAGAAGCCTGGCACCATGTTAGTTACCTTCCTCCTTTTAAATCTAAAGCCCAGTCCTGTTGAAGTTTCATGTGAAAAATTCCAAATCCAAAGCAAGGGTTTCGTCAAAAAATGCTGATTCACTGAAATGCAAATATTTTGCATTAGCATCTTGGTTTCAGCAATGCATAGCACAAACATAGGCAGGCTTTTAAGCAGAAAAAAAATCTGGTTCTGATATCTGATCTCTTTCTAGCTAAACTGGAAGGCAACTCAGACTCTGGGTCATGAGTTTAATGATTTAGAAGGCTATCAAAATGTGTATGAAAACTGGAGATCCTAAGGTTTCCAGGCCTGGATCTGAAGAAGATCGCACTATATATACAGGACTGGAGTCAGAGATCACGACAATGAATTTCTATCACAACCAGACTCTTGAAGTCGGTGAGTGCCAATTCACAGCACACAGCTCAGGAGCACGGAGGATGCAGGCTAAGCAGGGACTCAGGGCTTCCATACCTCCTGGTGTGAGTTTGTGAGACTAGAGGCACTTGGAGCAACAGCCTAAACCAAACTTTTCAGTGTTTATAGATTCCCAGTAGCTAGAATAGGAGTCCTTAGTTTAAGAGGGGCTTCCCAAGCTGTCCTCCCCCAAAACCACTGGAATAATAATTGTTCACAGTGCCAGAATGTGTAATGAATCATTTTGTAAGAGAGCCTAAGATCAGATGATAGGCAGTGTGCTTCCTCAAACTGGGGGCAAGGTTCACAGAGTTTATATGCCAAACTGCTATTCTTCTGAGACTTTTGCAGTCTTGTATTGTCTATCATGCTTTGATTGGTTCCTGGAAATTTTAGATGTTGATAAGCTCCTGCAAAATGGTTACTTACAATATATGGTCATTTAGTGATTTCAGTGCACTTCATGTGAGAGCCTAACATGCTTCTGTATTTTTTAAAAGCATAAAAAGTTGTCCTCACCCTATTCTCACTTAAGACAAAGGGGCACCAGAGAAATAAAGTCAATATAGTGTTAAAGATATTTAATTATAGCCCTCTACACCCTTCTAGGGATATGGTTAGTAAATATTGGTCATGATTGGTCAAGGATAAAGATTTTGCAGGATGGAACCTATCTAAATAATCTGCTGAATTTCATGTAGCATAACTGCATATCGAAGTGTACATAGGCCCTGAAGAAAGTAAAATTCATCATTCAGCAAGGTACCACCTTATGATGGATACAGATAAATTCATTCTTACACTGTGAACAACAGGTTGCTTAGCAGCAGGAAAACACAAGATAGACTAAACTGGTATATTATATTCAGCACTTCAGAAAGGTTAATTTTACAAAGCTCAGGAATATTTGAACACAGAGCTATTTAAAATTATTCCAAAGGAGGGTTGTGCCAGTGCACTCTAAAATGGCACTAATACTCAACTTCCTCTACTGAAAATACTTTGCCAGATACATCCTTGTGTTACCTGCCCTTTTCACAGACTTGCCCTATTGTCACATCCTGGATGACCCAGATCATTCCCCTCTGTTATCATTTTCAACTGATCAGCCCTCATTTTCTGGAAGAAATTCTTGTTATTAGTCCCTAAATGCATGACCTGTCACTTTTCATTATTAAAAATCTTCCTATTCTATTACTGCAGTCCTTGAGGTCATCCAATTTCTTCTTTGTATTGATAATACTTCCCAAATTTTGTCATCAGCAAATTTCATTACCACTTTGGTACTATTTCTGCCAAGATCATTAATTAAACTATTATATGAGATCAACCTCCAAAACCAATCCTTGAGGAACCCTACAGGCAATCTCTTTCCATCACAATTCTTCTTTCAACCAATGTGTTGTCACAGTCTGTAGCCAGTTCTCCTCTTAGCTCCTGTATTTCTATCCATTTTTGCTATTCTTCATTTTAACTAATATCTTCCCAAATGGTGGTGCACTGAATGTTCAGATGAAGATCAAAGAGAATGTATTGAATTTCTGTTACTTTCCAAATCATCTAAGAGTGATAAAGAGCTTTATATTGGCATGGCTCATAGTCAGGAGTTATTTGGAAACATGTAATACTCAATGCTTGCATATGCAAGTGAGCTTGAAATACCTTTTGAAAATGTATGAACTTATTAAGCAAGCAAAGTCAGATTCATCCTGGAAATTCAGGAGAGTCTCTGAAATGGGGCTAGACCATCCCTGTGATCAAGCTAAAAGACTGACAGACAAGAAAGGCTGAGAACTTGGACCCAAGGGGAATCTGGTTAAGATCCAGTATAAAATGCTACCTTAATGAAATACTTTCCAGAACTGTTTTCACTGAAAAGTTTTCCATTGACTGGGGATCTGTTTTTTGGGCAGTCACAAAGGAACTGGTTCAAGGCCTGATTCTGTTCAACATTTTCATTAGTGAGCTAGTTAAAAATTATTACCATGACCGTACAGTTAGCAGAGTGATAAATAATGATGAGGAAAAGGAATCATGCAGAACAATCTGTCTCACTTGCTAAATTTGGCCTCTGTTTAAATGGCATATAATTTAGTAATGCAAAATGCAAAGTTCTATTTGTAGAAAGCAAGAATAGAGGTAAAACCTACAAGTATGACAGACTGTATCCTGAAAAGCTGTGACTGAAAAGCATCTAAGAATCACAGAGACTAGCAAATAAACATAAACTTGTGGTGCATTGCTATCACTGTGCTGTATACAGTGCTGCTGAGAGTAATCCAAGGAGATTGCATCTAGCTCTAGGAGTTATGTCTAGAAATGGCTGCTGAAAATTCAGCAGTATAGAAAAGAATACAGAATAATTTGAGGGTTGTAGAAAATGCCCTTCAGTAAGGAACAAAATAGATCCATCCAGTTTTATCAAAAAGATGAAGCTATGGGATGATTACAGAATATAAATGCATTTGCAGCGAGAAAACACCAGGCTAAGGCAATTTAATCTAGCAGGAGAGAGCAAATCAGGAACCAGTGGCTTGAAGCTGAATCCACAGAAACTCATGTGAGAGCTAAGGCACAAAATTTCAGTGATGAGAATGTGTAACCATTGAATTTTCCCATTACTGACAAAAAGCTTCAATTACACATTTGTTCTATTTTCAGAAGATATGCCTTAGAAAAACAATGTGAAATGCAATGACCTGTTATGAGCAACTACATGATCTAGCAATTTTGGCCTTAAATTTATGCATGTCAAATAAATGACAACATAATTTCTCTATCATCTGTCAGATATTCTTCATATTTCTTAGACTTTACTAAAAAAGACTATGCAAATATTTTTCATATTTAAGAAATATTACTAGTGTCACTTTCATCTTTCTCCAGCAGTAAAATAAATCCTCTAATATCAGGAATATAACTGGGCAGACATCTAAAGAAGAGTGAAACGATCACTAACACATTGTAGAAATGTAATAATTAAATACAAATTACTTTTTCACGTGTAATATGACAAGTGCAAGGTCTGATATTTCAGCAATGACATGATTGATAGAAAGTACTGCACACAGCCCATTTCCTTTCCAATGATCTTCTCTGCAAGTGGTATACAGATCCCATTTCTACACTGATGGATCACAAAATACTGGACCTTAATCCTGTCACGGGTACATTACAGAATATTACCTGTCCTGGGCTTCAGGCCATATTGAAAGTAATTTAGCATTTGTGGTGGAAGCAGAAAGACTTATTTCTCTAGCAAAGTAGTTTTTCCCTGCTTTTCAAAGGAGAAAGTACATTTTGAAACTAATCAGCATCTTAGAATGTTAAAAGAAATCCCAGCAGAACTTTACAAGCAAAATGGAGTAACAGAAATGGATATCAGATGGATATTACAAACACATCATCATTTGTAGTATATGGTGGGCTTATGAAAGTATGTGTTTAGACCTTAAAAGAAAGCCAGTGGAAACATCTGAAGTGCAAATGAAGTACAGAATTATTATTTATAGCAGGAATAGAATAGAATAGAATAGAATAGAATAGAATAGAATAGAATAGAATAGAATAGAATAGAATAGAATAGAATAGAATAGAATAGAATAGAATAGAATAGAATAGAATAGAATAGAATAGAATAGAATAGAATAGAATAGAATGGAATGGAATGGAATGGAATGGAATGGAATAGAATAGAATAGAATAGAATAGAATAGAATAGAATAGAATAGAATAGAATAGAATAGAATAGAATAGAATAGAATAGAATAGAATAGAATAGAATAGAATAGAATAGAATAGAATAGAATAGAATAGAATAGAATAGAATAGAATAGAATATTTTCCATTGGAATGGACCTACAATGATTATCTAGTCCAACTACCTGACCACTTCAGGGCTGACCAAAAGTTAACGCAAATTATTAAGGACATAGTCCAAATGCCTCTTAAACACTGTCAGGCTTGGGGCATCAACCACCTTTCTAGGAAGCCTGTTCCAGTGTCTGACCACCTTCTTGGTGAAGAAATGCTTCCTAATGTCCAATCTAAACCTCCCCTGCCACAGCTTTGAACCGTTCCCACACATGTTATCACTGGATACCAGGGAGAAGAGCTCAGCACCTCCCTCCTCACTTCCCCGCCTCAGGAAGATGCAGAGAGCAATGAGGTCACCCCTCAGCCTCCTTTTTTCAAAACTAGACAAGCCCAAAGTCCTTAGCCACTCCTCCCAGGACATGTCTTCCAGCCCTTTCACCAGCTGTGTTGCCCTCCTCTGGATGCATTTGGGTACCTTCACATCCTTGTTAAATTGTGGGGCCCAGTACTCAGGGTGAGGCCAATCCAATGCTGAATACAGTGGGATAATCACTGCTTTCAGCTGGTTGGTTATGCTGTGTTTGATGCACTCCATCATATTTGTTACATGATGCAAAAAATTACATAGAATGTGTGATTTATACCAGATGTGAGATGGATATTCATACAAGTCATTTAGAAAAAATGCAACAGATTGTGAGGGGATCCACTCCTGAGTGAGATGGCATACAAACTTAACACAAAGTACTGCCTTACAAATCTTCTCTTGAAAATCCTTAGGTCAGTCTTTGACACGGTACTTACAAGGACAGATAATATTTGGAAGGAAATGACAGTAACAGCTATTTTGCAAAATCACTCTAGGGAGCTAGAACTAGTTGTGGAAGTACTTGCCACTGGTTAGAGGTCTTCAGGGCTCAAGTTCAAGGCATATTTTATACCAAATATAATACTCCACTAAAAAGTGTATGTGCCTCGAGCTTGTGTTGGAATGGATTAAAAGACATAAAGACAATGTAAAAATGTATAAATGTACCTATATTTCTCATGAAAATTTCGCTTCAATTAAATGCTTTATAATGGGTAAATGAAAAACTATTTTTGTTTCTCTTTCTAAAGTTAATGCTTGGATTTTTTTCTAACAGGTTCACATGCACAAAGATTAGCAGGGTCTGTATCAAAGGCATATAGCAAACTTAACAGTAAAAGTCCCTTTTGGGAAAAAATAAAGATAAAACAGGGTGGGGGTGGGAATGGAGAAAGGGAAAGGGAAAGGGAAAGGGAAAGGGAAAGGGAAAGGGAAAGGGAAAGGGAAAGGGAAAGGGAAAGGGAAAGGGAAAGGGAAAGGGAAAGGGAAAGGGAAAGGGGAAGGGGAAGGGAAAAGGAAAGGGAAAGGGAAAGGGAAAGGGAAAGGGAAAGGGAAAGGGAAAAAAGAACTGCAAGCAAAAAGCAGAAATGGAAAGAGAAGACTACAAAGGCTAAGGGACCTAAGGTACTGTGCAATGTCACTGATGCATGCCAACATTAAATTATAGAAAAAAAAATCTCACTAATTGTGAGTTGCAAGATAATTTCAATTCAAATAAATATTCTTGATTTTATCAATTAATTCAACAATCCCAGTCATTGGGGGAAAATGTGTCTTTTCATTTGGCTTCTCAGGTGCTAATGAATTCTTAATTATCTTTAACTGTATTGACCTGATCCCACTGGTTGTGCCATATAGATTAATGAATGACATTCTAAAGAACACAATATCACACTTGGAGAGCAAGGGATTCATGTATTATTCACTCTATATAAATATATACTGTTACCCCTTTTTGACTTAAGCAGTTAGCCAGACTTTGATGCTGGCAGGTTGTTTGTGTGAGGAGATGCTGATAATGCAATCTTGGTTATTTATATCAACATTAAAAAAATATAAAATCCTTTTTCTGTGAACACTGAAAGAAAAAAGTCTCTTAGTTTACATCTCTCTCCTGGAGTTCTTGGTCCCAAAAGCTGCCTTTCTTAGGATCACATTTCCAAGACTGGTTCAGGTTATGCCTGGTACTTCCCTGGTAGCTCCTCCCCTTTCCCTTCTGAGTTTTCTGCCTTAACAATACAACAGTCCAAAAAATCTCACCAGCCTTTTATTTGCTTTTCTTTCATACCCAGGTTTGGGACTGAAGTTGCAGTCTAGTTCTTTGAAGAACTACTTTTTTTCCCAGTGGTTGTGCTCTCTCTTGATGAAGAAACAACACATTTGGAGGAGGTGAGTGGCTTGAGAGGTGACAGCACCAACCATAAGAGGAAAAACGCTGTTGTGTAGGCAGAGTAGAGAAGAGGACAGAAGAAGTCACTGTACATAAACAAAGAAAAAACACATGCCTCAGGAAAACCCAGGAAAGAAAGAAAATAGACTTGAATAGATGACACTGAAACTGAAGATTCATTTGAGCATTTATCCATGTTCACAAGTCTTTTTCTCCCACAGTACCCACAGACAAGTGCAACAAGCTTGTGGAAGACAATCCTTTCCAGTATGCTATGCTGAAAAAAAATATTCCTAGTTTTGTTTGTAATGCTGAGAAAAAATGGAAGAATATTCTGAATTTGTGCTTTGTTCACCTGAAGATAGAAGCGCCTTTCTATTTTCTGCTGTCTTTTTCCTAAGCTAACCTAATTTCTCCTGATCAGAGATTAAGTGATTTGTTCTGGCTTCTGCCAAATGTCATGGCAGCCAACAATCTGTCAGAGCCCACCCTTGCCTCTTCCGTGCTCTAATATTCCTATGAGAGCAGTTGGGACAGGTGCTTGGAGAAGGGTATTCTGACTTTATGGAAGAGAAAGGTTGAGGTCCTTAGGTCACATTTTTCTTCTGCAGCTTTAATGGTTTCATACCAAACAGGAATCTGGCTTCAGAATTATGATGGATGAGTCCGTTTGACTTGCAGATCTGGACAGGAGTGAGAACTGGTCCAGCATTTTAAACCAAAGTCTGTAAAACAATGAAGCATTTTTTTTTCTGTTGATGTAAATAAAAAATAATATTATATGGAGACACATTAGATACACAGAAGATTCAGCAATATACCTATAAACATGCACAGAATGAAAATAACTCCTGCATGGAGAAGAAAAAAAAAAAAAAACAAAAAACAAAAAACAAACAAACAAAAAACCCTGTCTGACCTTTACACTCCTTTAGAGCCTGTTTCAATAGATGACATGGGATTTGAGCTGGTACTTAAATTCAGTGCATATACTCTCCTGAGGTCTACTCTAAAAGCACAGTTACTCTAGTTCTCCTGCTCAAAGTACAAGTGCAATAACAGTTTCCAAAGACTTCCAGGGAATAGTATCATGCCAGGAGACATGTCACAAATAAACACTGAATTGAAAGAGCATTTGTAGTGCCTTCATATATCAAGCATTGATCCAAGTACTTCTCACAATTTATAAATTTAATCCTGAACAGCATATATTTTGAGAATTTAATACCTTGAAAGGGATAAATCCCTCATCAACTATTGCCTTATTCAAAACCTTGGACTTTCCAAGGATAGATACGTATCTTTGTGAGTGGTGACGCAAACAGTGATAGCACAGTTTAGAAAACCCTCTCCAAAGCAGAGATTCTATTCCTTACTATGGATTTTCCAGTGTTTTAAGTATCTTTAGAATACTCTGCACCATACAAAGTCTTTATAGAAATATGTGTGCTTATGTAACTGTTGCTGCACCAGGGCCCATATGCCTGCTTTACTGCATGGGAGCATGAATGTACTATTTTAATTTTCTCTTTACTGCTTTCATCTAAAGAACATTTTCGCCTTCTGGTCCATTACTAAATATGAAACTGGAGTTACTATAACCTGACAAGAAGTGAAAGGAGAAAGGAAAGGAAGATGAGGATGTGTCCAGGGGAAAACACAAAGAAGGAGATTCTTGCACTCTGCCACTAAGTGCAGCATGAGTCAGGGCCTGCATCAAGTGCCTCTACACAAATAGATGAAGTGGGGGAAATGTCAAGAGGAATTACAAGTTCTTGCATATCTGTAGAGAAGTAATATCACTGGGGTAGAGAAATGTGGTGGGACAGCTCACATGACTAAATCCTGCAATGTCTTTTTGTCCAATATTTTTTACATCAGACAACAGACCAACACGGGTGACATCATGGTCTGTATCTGTTAGATATCAACTGATCAGGAATACAAGAAAATGAAAGCTTCTTTAGATACATGTCCTGGTATCCATGGGGACTTCAGCCTTCTGATATCTGCTGGGAGGACATACAGCTGGGTACAAACAATATGGTAGATTTCTGGAGTCTGTTGACAATGAGTTGAGTTCCACCTGACGAAGGTGCTCTGCTGGACCTATTACTCTCACATAACTAATAATTGGCCGAGGATGTGAAAGTCAAGGACAGTGTTGGCTGCAGTGACCTTAAGATGGTGGAGTTTAAAATTCTGAGGAAAGTGAGCAAGACAAATAGCAGAAACATAACCCTAGACCTAAGGAGAGCAAATTTCAGCTTGTCAGGAATCTGCCTGGCAGGATCCTATGGGAGATATTTTCAAACAAAAACTGAAAACATGGGGAAGCAGCTACTTAATTTTGAAGTAGTTACACATTTATGGAACTTCTACTATGCGATGTCCATATTTTCACTATAGTGATAACAGTACAGAGTAGAGAATGAATCATTAATCACCTTCTACTCAGTGCTTCAAAAATGTGAGCTGAAAGCAGACAATGCTAGAGTCTAAATATGAAGACTAAGCGGTGGTTAACATTTGCATAAGAAATGTAATATAGGCAATATAGACAATATGGAATATGTAATGCATAAATTAGTATAATGAACTTCTAATATATACATATGACAATTTTTAAAAATCCATGTGTCACAGTCATGTGTCATGGGTCCTAAATATATATACTATCATGTATATCAAGGCAGGAAGACTGTTAAGTTATAACACCTGTAAATGTTCATCAAAGTGAATTTTTGTTTTTCAAGATTATTGAAAGTCTAACCCTTGATAGATTAGGAAACAACCTCTAATAAGCGAGTACGGACAGAGAGTGGGACAGGCTATACAGGAGCCACAAGACTTTCAGCAAGGAAGTTGCTTCTCTAGGCTTATTGTGTACTGTAGAGAGAGAACATTTTCTCTAGAAGGCACTTCAGGGCAAACTAAACTAGGCTGCTACTCTGAAGTATTTCATAAAGGGATCTCTATTATATACTGAGGAAGCCTAGAGAAACTAGCCTCCTGTGCCTGAAGTCAGTCATTGTAAATACCCACCAATGCCCTGCTTTATACTATGTCTTTATAGAAAAGTAGATCAAATAATTGGACTGTCATCAAAATATGGCAAAGGTACTTGTACAGATAAGGAAGGCTTCTTTGATGTAAATTTGAATTTTGAACTTTAGGAGATGCATGATGATATTAAACTAAATCAGAAAGAATCTCTGTGGTTAGAAAGACAAAGATAAAAGCAGAATATGTATTTATTCTGCCTCCATTTCTCTTTTTGACCATTAGTTGGAATCCTAAAGCAATGAGTAAAGGAAAAAAACTAATATTAATATTTAAATATTAACATTTTCTTACGTTAAAAAAAAAAGTAGAACCTTTTTTTCTTACCTTTATTTACCATTTAATCATTCCTTTTGTGTAAGGAACATTTAGAACTTCATTCTAGGATACTTATGAAGACAAGAAATATACATTTAAAATTTGCTTGGGTACAAACTGCAGGATCAAATTATGTGTAAGTCAGAATTTAAAGCAGAAAAAAAAAAATTTCTGCTGGACTGTAAGGCAAGTTAGCCAAATGTCTAATGAAACTTGTTTATACAGCACTGTAATAAAAATATAGATGTTATGCATGTGCATCCTAAGCACATCACATCACCAGTCTAAAATGTTTTATATCACCCTGAAAGTCCTTTAGACAACAGTTTGAAGCCAATTTTTTGCTTACTCTGTTTTTGTTTGTTTGTTTGTTTTTTCCCTATTTACATGATTTGAATATGCACAAGGTTAACTTTGAAAGAGGTGATGCATTCCCTCTGTGCTTTCCATATTGGGAAAGATATTTTGGATATGTATCTGTTTTATCTTTATTTGAAAGGATTTCACAAATAGATTGTTTTATACT
Organism: Tyto alba; assembly: GCF_018691265.1. NCBI lineage: Eukaryota > Metazoa > Chordata > Aves > Strigiformes > Tytonidae > Tyto > Tyto alba. Next base: position 25,522,167 of record NW_024881316.1, on the reverse strand, counting down.
TCTCTTCATGATCAAAAGAGAAAAAGACCTGGATAAGCCATGATCAAAAGAAATTTAAAAACAATCCCATAATAATTCATTTGAGCATAAATAAATAAATAACTGCAAGTCAGGTAAGACTGAACAGACAGATGGCAAATAAAAATCATAAATAAATAACAATAAACTTATGACTGTGCATAAGACCTTTCATGCAGTACAAAGAATCTACAAAGACAAAATCAATAGCAAATAGTGGTTTTACCCTTTCTATGTAAAATAAAATTTTTTGCTTAGAACTGAAAAGATGTTTAGCAAAGATATCTTGTTTCTGCAATTTTGCATGGACTACTGCATATCTATTAGAGTTTGATATGCAGAATATTTTTTACAAAGGAAAACCACCAGAATACCCAGCAACCATGTGATAAGAATGTCCTTGGATTCAAAAAAGGAAAAAAAAAAGAACGTTGAAAAGCTACTATCCTTAGTGCAACATTTGGTACAAAAACACTGAGATTAAAATATTGATAAGTGTTTAAGCTCAGCAATTAATTCAATATTGAATACTGTTTCAAAGGCTCTGCCTTTGTCTTTAAGAATAACGACAATGCAGTACATTTCAAACCTGTAAAGCTTTATGGATACATTTTAGTGAGAATTGTACTGAATTCCATGGCATTTGCAGGATAGAAAAGTTTATTTTGTTTATTATGCATATTCTAAGGCAATTACAATGCTTTAAATATTCAATAATTTATCACCTGGGTAGACCAATAATTAAATCAATCAACATGAGGTAACAAATGCACTGCCCAGTATTTACTCACCATTTTAAATAATCTCTAATATGACCTAGACAATCCACATATTATGGCTGCAATTCACTCACCATCAAATAGGAGATGACTTATTCACACAAGAGGTGAATTTAAAAACGTTGTGAGAAAAATCTTTATGTATTCTTTCTAAAATCAGTGGAGAAAATAAAGTTCTCAAGTGAAAAAACAGAGCAGTTTAATTAGGCTCCAGCTCTGAACCATTCACAGAAGCAGTCTTTCAATTAGCTATAATGAAAGCTGTCCTAGTTTTGGCTGGGATAGGGTTAATTTTTCTTCTTAGTAGCTAGAATAGTGCTGTGCTTTGGATTCAGTATGGGATTTGGTATATATACATTGATAATACACTGATGTTTTCCGTTGTTGCCAAGAGATCAAGGACTCTCCCTATGTCCTGCCTGTGTGCAGGGGCACAAGAAGCTGGGAGGGATCATGGCCAGAGCACCAGCCCCAAATTGGCCAATAAAATATTCTATATAATGTAATGTCATGCTCAGTATATAAAGGAAGTGTGGCCAGGAAGGAGGGGGTTCTCTCCCACTTCCAAGATTGCGATTGCAGGATCTCGGTAGTTTGGGATCACTAGCCAGGAATGGGCTGGCTATCAGTCGGCGGGTGGTGAGCAATCACATTGTCCATTATCCATTTGTACTTTCTATTATTGTTTTATTTTATTACAATTATTAAACTGTTTTTATCTCAACCTACAAGACTCCCCTTACCCCTCCAATTCCCTCCCCTGTCCCACAGGCAGGGGGAGGGTGAGCGAGCAGCTGCATGGTGTTTGGCTGCCGACCAGGTTCAAACCACAACAAAAGCCTACAGAAACTAGGGCAAGATAGGTGTTATCAACACCCCTCTGTCAGTATAAAATCTGAACCATGGCTGCTGTATTATTACTACATCTTAGTACGCAAAACCTTAATTAATTATCACTAGGTCTGAAAAAGAGAGGAAAAAACCCCTAACATTCTATCCAAATGAATTAAAGTAGAACAGACAATAAGTGGTTACTCACACCTTCTAGTCATGGACTTCAAAATAATAACTAGGGAATGCATTTCTTGGGATGTCCCAAGTGATTTACAGATTCATCATTCTTCTCCAATATTAGTATTACTACTGAACCCTGAGGCCACTGTCAGATTGTTCAACAGACAGTATTCAACATCTTCAACAGTTTAAAGACAAGGAAGATAAGCAACATTAGAGTGGGGGGTAAAAGACTAAAGTCATATACATGTATGCTAAATTATTTATATACATCTGACAATTCCTTGCATTTTATAGATAAGATTAGTGGGACTGCTTGTTACTCAGTTTGGTTGACAATTCCCATTGTAGTATTCTGTACTTAGCTGCATGTAATCTTGCAAAATTTTATCAGTTTCAGCTGAAACTTTTTAATTCAGAGGCCAAACTCTTTGGGAAAAACTTTGTCAAGCTGATTCAGCTCCTCCTGAGGATAAATATAGGGTAAGTTATATTGTAAACTCAAGGGAAAAGTATTCTGAGTGCTATTTGCTCTGTAAAGATCTGGTACTCAAATGCTTTGACTTAAGGCATATTTCTACAATATGCCTTGTCTAACTTCATGCAAATATATTTAAATTGCCCAGGCTGGAAAACTTGGGATGTTGCCATTTACACGTGCTCTGTAGAAACTTTCAATCTTAACAGCTTTGGCTTGGTGCAGATGCTTTGTTTTCTGGGTGAGCCTGTTTCAGCCAGTGCAGTCATACTTTCTACGCAGTTGCTAGTTTGGATGGCTGTGGGTCATGAGGAGTCCAGGAGCAAATTCTGTACGTCTGTACAGTATGTTTGTACATTGAGCAGGAGTGCTCTCCTCTGCATTCACTGAGCACTGAGTGACTGTGGACATTCAAAACTGGAAAATAAACAAGCTGAGTCTAAGGGGGTATGAGAGAGTTAATTAGGGCCAACAAAACCAAACCAAACCAAACCAAAATAAAACAAAACAAACAAACAATCAAACATCTGAGGGAAGGCAGTACAAAATTGGAACTAGGAGTGCTGTGGCTAACAACAACTGCACAACAGTAGAAACTAGAAAGTGAAACCACAACTGGGTTGGCAAAGACAGCAAGACAGAAAAACAAGAGCCAGGGAACAAGATGATGCAAGTAGGTACAGAGAAAGAACTGGAGAGGTTAGTGACCAAAATTAGCTGGCAGGGCATTGGGGCTGAGACTGGGAAGGGAACTGGAAGGGTCAAGCACGAGGCAGTAGGACAGATCTCAGGAAGAGCTGGGGTACTGGAGGGAACGGGGACAAGGCATGTACTGTGCTGTGGCTGTAGGAATGCAGGCACAGGAGGAACAGGAAGATTAATTGTGAAGCAAAGAAAGACAAACCTGGGACTAAGCAAAGTAACTGGGAAAAAGATAGGGTCTGACTGCACCAGAAGATTAAGAGTGGGGTAGAGAGTACAGCAGAAGTCTGGAGTGAGGGGAGTAGTTGGATAATGCCCTGCTGCAATACTGTCATCATGGAAAAGGCAGAGAAAGAGTTCTGAGTAAAGTCTACCTGGTCAGTTGAACAGTCTCCTAGTTCTTCAATAAATTACTTAATAAAAAAGTATTTGATCACCAGGTAATGTAGTCAAGTGTCCAGACAAGGAAGGCCTGTTCTTTACGTGCTAATTTCAAAGCTCTAAGCATAGCATCTCGGATTCTCAACTTGTAAAAAAATGCTGAACCCCAGTGCCAAGATAGGGGTCTGTAAGATTGAAATTCACTTCATTCTCCACATCTGGCAGTGACAAATGACCAGTATGGCTAGAAAAACTTAATGCATTACTTAATCACGAATTACTATAAACCGTTACTGTGGGGTCCTTAAGGACAAGATGATATAAGTTTGAGTTTGATCAGTTTATGGACGTCATTACTTGATGTGGTCATCAGTAAAAACAGGAAGTGGGCTTAGTAGCAGCTTGAAAAATTCTCTATCATCTTCTGCCTTTAGTAAAATTATACAGAGCTACACTTTTCCTTTGGAAAATAACACACTTCTCCAAGAACATGCAGCAATACAGGAGCATTTTCTCATTTTCCTGTTTTATGCTGGGGATGTATTTATCTTTCAATATCATAAATAACAAGTTCTGCATGACTCTGCACACTAAATGATGCCAGAGCATAAAAGAGGCAGTTCTGCTTCATATTACAAGAATATGAATAGATAAAATGTACCATACTTCATAGTATTTTTAGGAACTTCAAATTTTTTTATTGATATGTAAATAAGCGGTAAAGCAAGACAAAGATAAGGCAGTTTTAAGTGCTCTAAAATTATACAGAGTAAAATATTTTCATATATATGTGAGTAAGAGACGGAAGAAGCAATGCCTCATAGATCAAACACAGCATCATAATTTTCTACATTCCCTAAGATACCTACACTGACACAGTAACTTTAATTCATTTTCTGAAAAAACAGCTGATAAATGTATTCCAGATTTCTCTTTAAGATTTATTTTCTAACACTCCAAAAGACTTTCTTATCTTTCTACACTGTAAAAAAAAAAAAATTAGGTTTGTGCATTACTAAGACAATAACATGAACCTCTGGCCCTTTCTACTGCCTTCCATCAGTTTGTTTGAATATCCCTTCCTGTAGGTCTTCATCTTGGCTGTTAATGTTGTCACTAAATACCATACCTACCAAAATCTGAGAAAGTAAGCAAAACGTCCCAAGTCAGAAGATGAATTTCATATAACATATCATCAGGAACACATAGTAAATGATCAGAAAACAGAAAAAATCTGTTCTCTCAGCTTACAATGGCCTAGCATTTTAGGAGACATTTGTAATTACATAATTTCAAATTGCAGTTGTGATTGTTAAGTTAATGGCATCCTTTTGAATATGGTATTTCACTTACAGATAGTTTAGGTTTTGGGCTTCATTCAGTTATTGTCGCTGTTACAGGATTTTTCCCCTCTTCGAGGCCGTTACTGCAACAAGGATTGCTTTTTAACAAGTCACATAAGTAATTCACCAAAACCTCTTAGACTAAGTCCTTTTAAAAAATGTTTTTAATGTATTTTTAACAGGAACTCTACGAAGTATTACACTTATGCTACAATACATATATGTGGGGATAATTACCCTGCTAAGCACTCAATTTACAATAAGGAAAGATTGTAATGTTTTGCAAAGCAACTGTTCTATCTTTGCTAAATTACAACCTTAATTGTAACTCAGCAAATGTTTCTAGGCATTTGGAACAAACCTTATAAACAAGATGATTCTGATTACATTTTTTTTCTAGAGATTATATCTTCCTTCTTTAGTTCACCTGTCTTGCAGCCCTGACAAGTTCCAAAGCAGAGGAGCACCATCTAGTTGTTTCTATACCAAAGCTGCTGCCTTTTTTAAAAAAAAAGTATGTACTGTTTTCAATAGTATGCTTTTCAGACACTGTTATTAATAAGATGTTAAACAATCATAATTGCTTGAGGTATATTTAGGCATGACCTCCCTTTGTACTGTTTAATACTTTTTTCTGCATGAATGCAAAAAGATATTCAAACAAGGAAGAACTTAGCATGTTCAATTTGCTTGGCTCTACTGTGTGTGCTTGCAAGTAGGATTTGGTGGCTAGACAGAGGACACCTCGGCATCCCGCATCAGCAGGAATGATCCCAAGAATTCCTTTGTCCTGTTCTCAGAGATGTGAGAGAGTCCTGCTAGCACAGTGAGCCTCTGTCAAAGTCCTCAGCAAAGGGGAATGTAGCAGATGTATGAGATACAGCTTGTTAATACGGTATAAACCCCCATGGCTCTTGCGTCTTTTCTACCCACTCAGGTGGGTTTAGCTTCTTCACTTTTAAATTTAACAGTAATTATTTTTTTTTTTACAGTATTTGGGGCAACACAATCAGGATTTTTAGTCCCAATTTTAGCAGCATTCTCCTTACTGAATGCAGCATGGGTATTTTATGCAGACTGCAGAAAAGTGCAGTCAAGGATCAGATCACACGCACACTAATACTGCAGACTATTCACTAAAAAATTAAAATGGATAATTTTACCTATGAATTCTGTAGCTTGTCAGCATGTTTCCATGCATTAGATGTATTAGTACCAGAAGAAAAGAAGTACTTGGCAAAAAAAGTAATACCTAAAGAGACCTATATGTCTGCCTATAACAGAGTCTGGAAGAAGAACTAAGAAGGTCATTGTATCATTTTTACAAATCCCCAAGTGAAAATTATCTTCATCCTGGAAAACTTTCTAAGGCTGCATATCCAGAGGCATCTGGAGACCTACACTATATTCTAGACATTAAGAAATCCAAAAAGACCGTAATACACAGAAGAAAAAACTATCTCGTTAGGCATATTTCTTTGCCCTTGACCATTAAAAAAACCTAACATCTCCAAGTTACAGACTAAGCAGGCTCAGTCATTGGACTGGGATGAATAAAATCAGCTATGTTTTGACCTTTCTCAGAGACAACAATACAAGTAAACCAAAGGTGAAGAATTGTGTACAGGTCTATGGACTTAATGAGGGAGTTGCTATGGGACAGCAAGGAAAAGCATAAAGCACATTTTTATGTCTTCAGTGTTATGGTATGGCTTGTAAAGAATTATTAATTGACTGAAGAAAAAAAGGGCCTAAAGAGCTTGAGAAACAACAGTAAGTTATTCAAGGTAGAAGTTTGTCTTAACCTGTTATATAATTCACTTTATAAAAGTTGGTACCATGGGAAACAGATGGATGCTACAAATTCAATTCTTTGAGAGAACTGTTAGAAGCAGCTTTCCATGCCTCCTAATGAGGTCAAGGTTTAATATGAAATGAGCTAAAGCATTCTAATATTGGAAAAGAACATTTAAAGTTAAAATCAACAAAATACATTTTCATGCACTAGTGCTAATGGTAAGAACGTTGCCCTTCAGCTTTTCTTCTCTAGGAACCATTAACCTAGAGAGACTGCAGAGATTGAAAGAAAAAACATCCTTTAAAGCAGCAGATAGCATCTAATTTTCTATTTGGATCCTAGAACCCTGCTGTACTTTCATAATCTGGATCCTGAAAATTGTCCTGACCTGTCAGATGAATATAAATAAAAATAATTAAACAAACCCAATAATAATAAACACAAATATAGAAGAGCTAGCAATTTCACATTTAGGAAAATTAAAATACCCACTACATTTTATAGAATGGTATTAGGACCATTGTGCCAACATCTACTATGCTTCTTAAAGCAAAGCCTGGTAATACTGAAATTGTTAAAAAGAGCCAGAAAAATAAACAGAGGAAATACTTCAGTATCTGTATCAGTCAGCTACCCCCACTGGAAGTGGAACAGTGTGTCAGAATAGTAAAACAAAGTTACTGGCAAATCTCCAAGATAACAGCTGTACCCTACCCAGAAAAGTCATACATCATAACAATCTCTGTAGGAACAGAGACCATCTAAATAAAACCAGAAATGGTTCCGAATCTCTGCTTCTTGGGAAGACCTAGAATCTTAGCCAAAACTTTCCTCTGTTGGTCTTGACCAGACCAGCCATGGTGCCCCAGATCACTATGTGCTTTCTGCATCCATGCAGCAAGTCCTTTGAACATCTGACTTAAATCTTAAGGAGCGGGGTGTCCTTGTAAAAGCAAACTCTTCTACGGATATCTGTAAGATGCAGCAAGGCCTTCCTATTGCTTTGGCAACTCCTTTTTGTCTATACTACACAAAGTAGTTGATGCACCTCACTATCGCAGGTGCCTTTCACCAACTGCACTTGACCACATGTCAGTATGTGAAAAAAAAGAGGTCATTTGTGAGACTGAGGAAAGTTGAGGAAGAGTCTGAGTCCTGAGAGAGCTCTATCTAGAGCAAAGCAGCGTGGTAATGTCCCATTTTATCCCACTCCCAGTCTTTATTCACAGTGAATTGTCCCATGCATCTCCAATGGGGCATTAATTCCACATCTACTGCCAAGTTGAGGAATGAATACCAACCTTGGTGCAGGCAAGAGAAGACTACAGTACAAACAGCTCAAGCACTTAGAAATACCACAGATACTAGAAAAATATTCAAGCCCACTCTGTGGGCAGCAAGTTCATACCATGGCACCAGGGTTATACTTGTTTTGAGGAGGAGTGCTGTCACTCCAGAAGAACTATGAGAGAACAGAAAGAGCTTAGTGTTGAATCGTGCCTTGGGCTCCAATTTTCTACGTAAGCTACAAGTACAGTTACCACAAGTGTCTCACTTTTTGTTCACATGACACGGACTGCTGCAAGCTTCTATTTACTCCTGGGTCCATATAAGCAGCCTGGGCAAGCAGAATGGATGCTCTAGAACTGACCTCCTCCCTTCCACACCTTCCTCTTTCAATGCCCCAGTGAGCTTCTGGCCAAGACCCAAAGGGCAGGAATCTGCAGAGGAACTGGCGCTGTAGCTGCTGTTCCTAGTCCAAAATGATGTTTCCGGGCTTTTTTTTTTTTTTTTTTTTTTTTTCTCATTTGTTTTTCAAGAGGGGAAAGGCAGGACAATGACAAGGTCAAAGGAGCAGCAAAGGAGGTGTTATGACAGTGTGTCAAAGGAAAGGACTCTCAGCATCCTGGCAATGAGGGATAGTCAGCTCTACTTTGTTAGGGAGTAACACTAAAATTTTTGGTTGATTTCTGGGTTTGGGTGGGGTTTTTTTACATCTGTACAAATTCTCTGTTAGCTTTGCTTAGTGCTACAATGTTTAAGGAGAGATTCAGTTCAGACCTGAAGTAGCTGCTGCAGTGAGCAGAAACTAACCATTACGGTGAGAGAGGTGGTGTTGCTGGTGGGCAGGAAGCATCAAGGAGGTCATTGCTGGTGCCAGGCAGTATTAGCCCATGCAATTGAACACTTTTCATTTTTGGTACTGAGGAAAGTCCTTTTTCTCTCCCTTGTGTAATAGGAATTTAGATAAGAACTCATACAGTCAGTAGGTAGTGGTTTTCCTTTGTAAATGCAGTTGGCCAATTTGGTAAGTGTACTACATGGCTGATGATTCTAGTAACATTTTCTTTTCCCCTAAAGGTTTTTCTTTTTTTAATGTTAGTGAATAAGTGTAGTAGCCAACAGCCATTGGCAAAGACTTGCTTCCTTACTAACAATCTTACCTGGACCTCAGCCATGTTCCTTCCCTGCTACTCTCTCATTTCTCTGAAATCGTCTTGCTCTCTCTGCTTCCTCTTTCTCTGTTGCAAATACTGTTGACAAGAGATGAAAGTGCTCTCTCCTTAAAGAATATGTACAACTCCATCCTGTTTACTCCAGATTCAGACTGACCTCCTGGTCAAAACAGCAGAGCTGCACCATTTTATCACAATAAATTACAGACTCTTGTAACAATGAAACTTGAGTTGAAATGTTTCTGCTGAGTGTAACAGGACATAAGGGCACCTAGGAAAAAAACAATGAACAAATATTAACTAATTAATTCTCATAGCATTCCTGTGCTGCAGGGAAGTAGGAATGATTAAATCAGACTGAGAAAACAGATGCATCTCCTGACATCTTGATAAGACATCATTACAAATTTCTCACATCAAAACCTAAAAACTTTTACATTAACTCCCCCCACACTACCTTGTTGGTACCTGTTTATATTCAGATATTAAAACCTCTGGTCATTATCTATGAATCAGTCTGGTTACCCTTGAATTTAGTAAATACTGTCTTTATCTCTGTTGGTCAGATACTTTCAGAGAAGGAGAGCAAAAGCAATGTTTCCATGATGTAAAATAAAACTACTGCAAAAATTGTTAGCTATGTTTCCTTTTTAGTTTCTAGGTGACTTTTGAAACACAACTGAGATTGCAAAGTTATGTAAGAATAGTTTTTTAAAATGAAGAAACTGCTTTCCCTGCAGCATTTAAGATTAATGATGCTCCTGATTTTCTCTTTGTAACCAGAAGCATTGATCAGCTTTGTTTCATGTAAAGATCATCTTCTGGTGTGCTTTCTTCTTGTGAATGTGATGGATATAATCTAATTTTCTAAAACTCAATATGCTTGTTTTACTAGCAGAAGTTTTTTTCTTGATTCTTGCTTCCCCTCTTCCCCCACCCAATTATGTACATTTCCTGTCTTCACCAATCAAACATAACTTTTGTGGCAATACATGCCATATCCTGGCTTCATAGTCTGGATGTAGTGATCCTGATGTTATGATCATAGACAGGTCTGGGACAAGAACATAATTTTCCTTTTTTCTCTCTGAGACCAGACGTGAATAAAGTCCTCAATTTTTTTTCTCATACAACATAGGGTCAGCTTAGAAAAAGCAAGGATCACCACCGAATAATGCAAAGAAGAGATGTCATGTAAAACCTAGCTGTCAAAAATGAGGCTGTAGTTCATAATACTCTGTCTTTAACAATTAAGCATACTTCAGTTTCTCATCTTCAAGAGCTCCTTCTGGCCCCTCCTACTTGCTCTGAATTGGATCACTAAAATGAAACAACGTTCAAAAAACTGGGTCTTGGAGGAGAAGACATTACCTTTAACCTCAACACAGCATCATGAACATCTAACCAACAGTGCATCATGAACATCTAACAGCTTACTGCCACTAAGAGGGGACAGCAAACAATAATAGTATTACCCGGTGTGTATGGAAGGGATCATTTCTTAAGTCTGTTTCACCTTCAAAGATATTTTATCATGGATGTACTCCATGAAAATTGTGTGGCCAACTACTTAAGGTCTCTGCATTTAAAACAAGAGGAGCCAAATGTTATCCTTAGTGTTGTTGTGAAGTTCAAAATGCCCCTGATATTCATCATACTGAGAATTACAATAAGCCTAATTTGTAGTAGAATTGTTAAACTGTTGGGAAGCATACATCATCCCAGTAATATTTTCTCCATGCTTCTAATAAGACATACACATACTAGATCCAAAGTTCTCCCCTTATAGGAAAAGAAAAAGACATAGACCTCACTCAAAACGACACAGACCTCACTCAACTATTGTTTCTCCTGAGCTTTGCTGCTCCTGAAGTCTCTCCCTGTAAGAACACTTTGTCTCTTCCTAAGCCTCAAGAGACATTCAAATCCTTTTTATAACCCAATATATTGCCAGTAAGAACTCCTTGTTCCAACAGGAAGGCACAGCAGATGAATTCCACATCACTGAGTATATTCCTAGAGCATGAATACTTTTACAATCTCATTTGAGACTTTATATACTACTTTTTATTCGAGCAAGTAAAGTGATGGAACTTTTTTCCTAATAATATATTCACTTCCTTTTTGTCTGACACAATTTTGCTGCTATCTGCAAGTCCTACATGAGAGTAAAATTAACTATTTCTTTACCCCAACATTCTGTCATTTTTGAGAATGTTAGGTTTAGGACTAATTTTCCCAAACCAATTAAGTATTAGACACTCAATCCAAACTTCTTTCCATATCTTGTTTCAGAAGGCAAATGATATTTTCGAAGACTACCAGCAACTTAGCAAGATAATAAAAGATAACGCAGGCCATGGACATGCAATGAATTTGTCATTCCACTGTAACAATTCATGTACATACTTTGCCTCTTGTAAACATTTTTTCGCTACTCAGTGAGAAAGAGTAATCAATCATTCACTTACTTCTAGGTAAGAGCAGTTACTTTTTGGCAGTTACTGGACAAGCTGCTGTGCTGTAAATCAACAGATGAATTCCAGAGTGACTTCTCTATAGGACTGTACTTTAACAACCAGTATGTTCTATACAGTAGCCACAGTGAAATTTAGACACCCAAGATTATCATAAATCTAATCATGGGTCTGGAGCCTACTACTTATACCTAAAGTATTTTTATTGCTAGCCATATTCTTGTGAGTCTCAGGCCTTAATTTCTAGTCAACAAAAATCAATGTGAAAACTTCAACTAGATGAAGAGAAATCGGTATCAGAAATGTTATGTAGCACTGCTGGGGGGCATGAATGAATAACTTTTTCACCTTACCAACAGGCATATGGAAGTGTAACGTATGGCTAATTAACATGATACAGCAAGGTGATTTTTTAGTTCACATGGTGTCTAGCTTCGTGTTACATAATATATCAGTACTGCATTATGTGATAGAATACAGAAACTAAAGTAGCTAGATAACTACCTCAAAACTATTTCATTCTTGGACTTTGTTTAAAACAATCTTTGCTCTAAAACATTGTGATGCCCTATAAAAGTCAAATAACAGCCCTGTTATCAGTCTGCGGCTTTCAGTATTTTCCAGTCCATGGATCTCTACTGCTTTTCCAGTAGTTCTGTATGTCACTTTAAATTTTCACATCCATTGGATTAATGCATAATAAATACTGTTCATGGTGCAAATCCCTAATAAGTGGTCCATGTATCTATAGCTCACAGGGTAGAAACACTGTCATAATAAATGCAACTCATGCAAGTGTTCTGCAAGCAGTACTTAATGACATTGATCACTCTTAACTGGGGAGAACCCTTTTCCTTGTTTCATTGTTTTGAACAGTCTGACAATATTGCTTACTCTTCTGATACATTTTGTTGTATTTTGATGATCCAAATATATTGTATCTCTGCCTTGCTGAAAGAGAAACTTGAATCCAACTTCAAAAAGCTGAAAAGCAAATGGTTTCATCTTTAGCACTCCCAAGTCTCCCATTTGCCATTGACTTTCTTCCTTATAATCCATTTCTGAATTTTATTCCATTTAGTATTAGATGGGCCATTTTCATTACCAGCTTCACTAGAATTGCATAAAAGATTAATTTGATCCCTGATGACTAAAAACATATGATGAGCAATAGAAACAACCAAAATGGGTTTGCTCTACTTGAACATGAATGGACGTTTATCTTACATGTCATTTGTTCTTTTGCTACTTGTCTACAGTCTACTTGCTCATGTAACAGTACTGAGAGTTATACTTAGTTCTGTTGCACTTCTTCCATCCAAATACTGTGAGAACTGATTAACTAAGCAGAGCTAGAGGAATGCAAAAAATGTTTCACAGCTCTTATTCCAGATTCTATTTAAATATATATGAAGAGGAGGGAGGAAATGGACAAGCAGAATCAAATCAAATCAAATCAAATCAAATCAAAAAACCCCCTAACTTTTCTGATCAATTATTTCATTAGAATGTACAGCACAAAAAGGCATTAGATAATGAGATCTCCAGTTGAGTCTATCAATTTTTATAAATGCTGCGCTAAAATCTAAGTGCTCTATAACATCCTGGAAGACGGTATTTCCAGTGGTGATCTGTTCATAGAATCATAGAATCATAGAATATCTTAAATTGGAAGGGACCCATAAGGATCATAGAGTCCAACTCCCTGCTCCTCACAGGACTATCTAAAAGTAAACCATATGACTAAGAGCATCATCCAGATGCTCCCTGAATGCTGACAAACTTGGTGGTGTGACCACTTCCCTGGGGAGCCTGTTCCAGTGACCGGCCACCCTCTCAGTGAAGAACTTTTTCCTAATGTCCAGTCTGAATATCCCCTGACACAGCTTCATTCCATTTCCATGTTTCCTGTCCTTGGTCACCAGAAAGAGTTGATCAACACCTCCCCCTCCACTGTCGTCCCCCCCCTCCCCAAGGAAGTTGTAGTCTGCAATGAGGTCACCCCTCAGCTTTCTCTTCTCCAAGCTGCACAGACCAAGACACCTCAGCCACTTCTTGTGCATGTTGCCCTCAAGGCCTTTCAGCATCCTGCTTGCACTCCTCTGGGTGCACTCTAATAGTTTGGTGACTTTCTCATATTGAAGGGCCCAAAACTGCACACAGTGCTCGAGGTGGGGCCACATCAGAGCAGTGTAGAGTGAGACAGTCACCTCCCTCGACCAGCTAGCTGTGCTGTGCTTGACGAACCCCAGGACACCGTTGGCCCTTTTGACTGCCAGGGCACACTGTTGACTCATATTCAACTTGCCATCAACCCAAACCCCTAGATCTCTCTCCGTGGGGCTGCTCTCTAGCCTCTCATCCCCCAGTTTGTATGTATAACCAGAATTACCCCGTCCCAGGTACAGAATCCAGCACATGCTCTTGTTACATTTCATATGGTTGGTGATTTCCCAGTTCTCTAGTCTATCCAGATCTCCCTGTAAGGTCTCCCTACCCTCAAGGGAGTCCACAGCTCCTCCTAGTTTAGTATTGTTGGCAAACTTACTTAATGTACATTTGATTCGTGCATCCAGATAATTTATAAAAACAGTTATAAAAACATTATTAAAATTGAGCCCTAGGGAACCCCACTGGTTTCTGGCCATCAGCCTGATGTAATCAGTCAGCCAATTGCTTACCCAACATATTATGGACTTGTCTAGCTGTGTGCTGGACATTTTATCCAGAAGGATACTGACAGGGTATCAAAAGCTTTGCTAAAATCCAAACCAAACACATCTACTGGCTTCCTTTGGTCAACCTTCTCAGAAAAGGAAATTAAGTTGATTAAGCAAGACTTTCCCCTCGTGAACCTGAGCTGGCTATAACCAATGACTGCATTGTCTCTCAAGTGTTTTTCAGTAACTCCCAGAATAAACTCCATAATTTTACCAGGCACTGAAGTGAGGCTGATGAGTCTGTAATTACCAGGGTATTCCTTCTTTCCCTTCTTGAAAATTGGGACATCTGCCAGCTTTCAGTTGACTGGCACTTCTCCAGACTCCCAAGACCACTGAAAAATAAGAGAGAGGTCCCACAATGACATCAGCCAGCTCTTTTAGTACCTTGTGATGAATCCCATTGGACCCCATAGATCTATGTACATCCAGCTGGAGCAGCAAGTCTCAAACAAGTTCAGGGTTGGCTAGGAGTTTATCAGCCCCCCAGTCACGGTCTTCCAATGCAGGACTCCAGGAATCCCAGTGCCCATCATCAGCATTGAAGATAGAGGCAAAGAAGGCATTAAACATAACCAATGTTACCTCTGATTCTCCTTTGCTATCAACATATTTTTAAAAGCCCTTTTTGTTGTCCTTCACAGTGCTGGCCAGCTTGAACTCTAATCAGCTTTAGCCACAATAATTTTCTCCCTACAGTGACAAACAGCATCTCTGTAATCCTCCTGTGTCACCTGTCCTTGCTTCCGATGTCTGTACACTTTCTGCCTGAGTTCTAGAAGATCCCTGATCAGCCAAACCAGCCTTCTGTGTTGTTTGATTGACTTCCGACACTTTGAAATTGCATGCTCCTGCACTCTTAAGAGATGACTCTAAAATATGACTAATATTCATGGACCCCAATACCTTCAAAAGCAGATTCCCAGGTGACCTTACTAACTAGTTCCTTCAGCAGCCCAAAGTCTGTTCTTCCCATATCCAGGGTCAAAGTTTTGCTGGCCATTTTTCTCCCATCACCAACTATTTGAAACTCAGCTACTTCATGGTCATGGTCACCAAGACAGCCACCAATTACCACTTCACCTATGAATCCCTTTCTGTTTACAGACAATAAATCTAGGACAGCAACTTTCCAACTCAGGTCCCTTAGAACCTGCACCAACAAGTTATCTTCAACATGCTCCAGAAATTTCCTGGATCTGTTTGTGTCTGCCATAAGATACTCCCAGTTGATGTCTGGGAAGTTAAAATCACCCATAAAGACAAGGGCAGTTGATCTAGAGCTATCCCTTAATTCCATGTAAAATAATTCATCAGTGTCATCTTCCAGGCTGAGTGGTCGATAGTAGACTCCCACAATAACATCCACTTCATTTGCTTTCCCCTTCATCCTTACTCAATGGCTCTCAACCGTGTCATCACCAACTGTAAGCACCATACAATCCAACCCCTCCCTTACATACAGCACCACCCTCGCATCTCACCTGCCCTGCCTATCCCTCCTGAAGAGCCTATAACCATCCGTCACAGCACCCTTAGTCACAGGACTCATCCCACCAGGTTTTGCTTATGCCAATGATGTCATAGCTCTGGGACAGGGCCAAAGATTCTAGCTCCTCTAGCTCCTCTTGCTTATTCCTCATGCTGTATAAAGACATTTCAAATGTGCTCCAGTGTACTGAGCACATCCTGGACCTTGCTAGCACACTGTCCCTCAAACATCAGCATGCTGCCCCCTCTGCTTATCTCTAGTGACCTTGGTTTTACTCCTTTCCCCACTTTAAATCTAGTTTAAATCTCTTTCAGTGAGCCCTGCTAACTCTTGTGCAAAGATCCTTTTCCCCCATTGAGATAGGTGTACCTTGTCTGTCGCCAGCAGGCCTGGTGTTGTACGGACCAACCCATGATCAAAAAACCCAAAATTCTGCTGGTCACACCAGGCTCAGAGCCAGGTATTGATCTGCTGGCTCTTCCCATTTCTTCCCTCATCATTCCCTGCAACTGGAAGGACAGAGGAGAACACTACTTGTGCTCCTGATCCTTTAACCAGTCATCTCAAGGCCCTGAAGTCTCTCCTGATTGCCCTTGGACTTCTTAATGCAACTTCATTGCTGCCTACATGAAAAACCAGTAACGGACAATAATCTGAGGGCCGTATCAGGGTAGGAAGTTTTCTCATCACATCTTTAAGCCAGGCCCCAGGGAGGCAGCAGACCTGTTCTATAAAAGATCAAGTTGCAGGTGTTTTTGTTCCATGTGGTTTTGTTCCACCTTAGAACACTGGCCTGATCTGCAGCACAAGGTGAAAGACATCACAGACTGGTGTGAGGGTGCAGTTCCACAGCAGCTTACACTGGTCCGAGTCAGATGTGCTTCAGCCTCTTCCTCAATCAAGTGGCCCTGTCCCCTGCTTCACACAGGCACTGTTGCTCAGAAGTCAGGTGGTAACCTAGTTCAGGGAGGTGATCTAGCTGAAAATCCATAGAATTAAAGAATAAATCCAGTTGGAAGGAATCTTGAGAGTTTGTCTAGTCAGGTGCAACACTGAACCGAGACAATGTTTGTTTGAGTCTTTGTGCATTCAGCTCTCAAAAACCTCCAAGAACTGATATTCCACATCTTTGGGCAACCATTGCTTGTCTGTCTCTCCTCAAAGGACACATGCTCCAGCCATCCTGACGGCCCTTCACTGAACTTGCTCCAGTTTACCTATGTCATTCTTGTACAGGAAGAACCCAAACTGGACTGTATTACTGCCAGAGTTCCTTCCTGCCCAAAGGTAGGACTTTAGATATATCCTTGTGGAATTTAATGACATTCCCATTGGTCCATTTGGGTCTGTCTGAATGGCAGTCTTACACTCAGGAATACTGCCCCCCCCCCAGTTGGAGTCATTCACAAACTTAATGGATTCCTTTCTTACAGCATCAAGGCTTTCACAAATTTAAACTTAAGAAACATAAAAATATGTGTTCTGGGTCAGAGTTTACCTAACCCAGTAACCTGTCTCAGATAGAGTCTCAACCTATTTATGGCTTCAGGACTTCCGGAACTAGGCATAGTTGTGATATGTTTAGTAGCCCCCAGTATATTTTCCTTCTAGCCTCCATCTGCTTTCCATGACCACTTCTGTCATCTACAATATCTGGCTGCCAAGAGTTCTACAGTTTAAGTTCTGCCTGTTTGGAAAGAAAAACTTCTTTTTGTTATGAATCTAACTTCTGCTCATTTATTTTGATGCTCACTTCTTTATTGGGAAGAGAGAGCAAACAGCCTCTCCCCAGTTGTCCTCTCCAGGCCACTCACCATTCTGTACATCCCTTTTTATATCCGCTGCCCCCCACACATACACACTTCAGCTGACTGTTTTCCAATCCATTTTGCGGCTCACTTAATCATACAGAACCTACCGCATACCTTTGATCACACCAGTAACACTTCTCTGAACCTGAACTCTATTATACCCTACTTAACTTGGGAGACACGATCTGCTGACAGGATGTGGACAAACTATAGTTACAAATATAGTAGTGTTCCTTGTTTTGCTGTCTATTCCTGAAGGGACAGTAGCAGAGAGCTCCTTTCCTGTGTGTACCACCTCATCCTTAATGCATCTCAGAAGCTCTAGTTGGCAAGAAAAGCACTTTAGATGCTTTCAACTGAGCTTTGGTCATTCATGTCACAGAGTTATAAGAAGTTCATGCTTACCATTGTTCTCTTTGCTATGTGAACTGCTTCAGGAGCTGAGTCAGCTGCAGCAAATGTGAATCAGTGCCTTTCCTGACTCAGTTCACAGCCTGAACTCCAGATTTACCCACCATCACTTTTCCTGAGACCCACATAAACTGTGGAGATCACAGCAGGAGATGGAAACCTCTTAAATTGGTCTCACATGTATCACCATGACCTGCCTGAACACACATGACAGGACAGTGTTTATAAACAGTATCTTTTGGGCGGCTTTGCCAAGTAAGAATAGGATCACAAAGCATTTTGGATACTCGTCCTTAATGACGTTGTCCATAGTTTGGACCTGCATCTCCACAAAGAGTTGTATGAAAAGTAAGCAGCCTGTGCTCAGTAGTCCAGTTATGCATTGCTTGGGAAAAATCACAAACTTTCAGCACAGAATTTTAGTACCAAGGTCAGACAAAGTGGCTTTCGCACCCCTTCACAGCTGCAGTCATACCCTGACCTGCAGGCAGTGAAAACTTCAGAGGGCAGATGCATAAGCCTTCTGCACCAGCATGAACAACACAGACACCTGATTATTATCATGTTGTTGAGTCATGCTCTCAATTACATGATGGGCTGTTATTTTTCAGCATGGTGCTGTGTTTTTCTTCTGTGATAGGCCTTTGGGGTCATAGTATGTCAAAGACATTTTCTTACTGGCTGAGTTAAAATTTAACAAGGGTAGGTCTCTATCCTATTATCAGTGTTTCACAAACTCAAAATAAAGCTAGTGCTGGGTCAGCAGATTAGTTGTGGACATAAACGGGGTGATTTCTTAAATTACAGGGTAGAAAGAGAAAATAAAATTGCTGTCACTGCCTCAGCTAAAAGAAAAAAAAAAAAAATTAACTGCTTTTTCCTTTCCTGAAAAAGGTCTCATACTTCATGTCATTTTCTTGATCATGAACATCACCACTGGGAAATGAACAAAGTCATCTCATTGATGAGAACATTTAACAATTTTGTAAGACTACATGATCCATAGTATTACACTTTCTTTGTGACAAGAAATAAATGTCCCTCATAATTTTTTCCACTTTCCATCAAACACAAATAAGGAAACTATCAGTAAAGGCTTTTGACAATGATAAATACTCATCCATCTGACAAGCTTATGCAACATTTTTCTTCCCAATATTGTTCATAATAGCTGTTAAAAAAACTGTTTTTTTCTTTGCTTGTTTTACTAATATATACTAATACACTACATAATATACACTAAAATAAACCCAGAAAATACGAGATAATTTCCCCTTGCCTGTTTAGGTTGAATTACTCCGCAAAACACAAAAACTTTAATTGTTATTTGGAATAGAAGCGGGAAGCCAGAACGTGCCATTTTAAGCATCAGTCAAAAGAGGAAAACAGGAAAACAAACACGCCACTGTTGGTGATCTCAGGAGGCAATCTGCTTGTGGAGAAGCAGAGACTAGAATGCCTCTGAGATTACTGAAGTGTGACTCCTATATCTTATTTACAACAGTTCAACACAAACTACTGCCAGCATGTGTGTCAGATTACTATGTGGTATGAAAAAATAGCAGCATCAGAGTTTTCTTTCACTAGTATGGCCCAAATTTTGAGCTATTTTAGCACCACTTTCAGCTGGTTTCCTGGCCTGTAATTCCACTGTGTGTCATCAAAATTCAGTTCTAACCAGCTGGAGGTGGCTATTCCTGGGCTCAAATATGTCTTCCTGGTTCTAACTGGTCAGGAACAATTTTGTTGACTTTCATGTCAACTAGGCTAGGAGAAAGGCAAAGGCATGTAGGGGCAACAGATGGCATAGGGAAGGGACAAAAATTGTCAATTGCATAAATTAGGATTCCTGAGACAATGCTAGCATATACCTCTTTTTCATAAGAAAATTGTTTTCTAATCAAAGGTAACAAAGACTAAATCTATGTTGCTTTAATAAACCATTTTATATATGTTTCTACTGCATATGAAGAAGAAAGGGATTTGTTCAAGAAGTCCTAAGTGGGGAAAGTAGATAGGGATAAGATGTGTCACAGCAGAGGGAGAACTAAAAAAGGTTCTAATGGAGATCCTGAATGAGCAGTTAACACCCAGTCATAGCTTCAGTTAAGTCTTAGATCCAGTTAAGATCCCATCTTACTTACTATTTTAATTATGAGATTGGAAATAAAGTGTGTGCTAATGAAATTTGAAGACGGCCTGAACAGAGACTTTAATAAAACAGAGGTAGACCAGAATATAGAAACAACTGGATGAGCTCACATATTGAAATGCAATGAAATTAGAAACTAATAAACAAGCAGCTACAACATCAAGAGCTCATCAACTGGAAATTAGTCTATCGCAGAGTAATTATGTGGTCCTGAGAAAAGGCACATATGATCCTAGAGTGGATTATATAAAGTATATCTAGAAGTCTATTATTAACATCATGGTACATGGCACCTGAAATACTGTACAATTTTGTATGCTACTTAAGAAAGCAACATTGAAACTGAAACAGGCACAGACAAGATCTGTTAGGGTTATTGAGAAAATAAGGAATCTACTTTGTCAGAAAAGACTAGGATAGTTCACGTGGACAATCAGAGCTGCCTTCTGAGGCTTTCTCTATGAAGGCAACATGTAAGTTTGTACCTCCTCCAAGCACTTCTTCACATCTCTGCATCGGTAATGGCCAAGTATCATTGTAAAGAAGGTAACTCCAAACATGTTTTGGTACACAAGCATTCAGGTGTTAAATACACAGACTGAGATTTACTACTTTAGGGGAAGTAATGCACCCCAACTTTTTTATCTGGAACTCGTGACTCACACTTGGATATTTAAGAATGAAAAAAATACAAAAGGTTAAAACTGTTGTCTGTTTCTGAGAAATTAACCCTGCCTTACAAAATACTACCTCAAAGATCCCTTCCAATTTATATCAATCAAGTACTCACTGAGAGGGAATCTTTTGAATGACCAAAGAAATACTTGAGAATATAGCTCCTTCTTATATTTTACTTAATTTTGGAAAACCACTGCATTGTATTTTTTTTTTATTATTATTTTTTTAAGATTGTTTGGATGACTGGGAAACATTCAGGTGTTCAGAGGACTTTTACTTCTTTTGGACCATTCATTACTTCTTTTTGATTAGGAGGGCAACGGGAATGTAACTTTCACCAGTCCTTCCTTTTTCAACATAATATAACCTGTAAAACTCTTTCTTCCCAGTGCAGCAGTCTATAATCTGTATGTCCTAATAACTACTGGCTGCAGAGAAACCATATCAATCTAACAGTTTATGCGATATTCCTAGCTTTACAGACACCATGAAATTGCATATCATTAAGCCAAACAACAATCCTATTAAGAGTGCACTTACATTAAGTTTACTTCCGCCCCATTTTTTGTCATTTTCAGGAGTTCATTATGTCACGAAAGCTAAAACAGCCTGATGCATTCAAACTGGTAAAATAGCAGCTGTAAAAGTATATTGTTACTTTCTGTAAGTACTACAGGATGGTAAATGCTACGGAGGAACTGAGACAGCAAGACAATACTGGCACAAGAACAGACGGCTATTAACTACCAGTGGAACTGTGAAGTTTTGTCACCATCTGAGAATGAAGTTCTTGTAAAGCTTGAAGTAACTGTGAGGTCAAAACTTCAACAGTGTAAGACATAACTGTAAGTTCATTAGATACTTTTGGTATTGTATGTATTTGTGTTTTTCATAAAAAATGTGGGTATCCCAAGTCCAATGTTCTCAATAGTAGTCCTACTGTGCTCCAATAATGAGTTGTACCAGCTTCTTGCAGCTACTACTCTTCACTGTCTCTATCAGCATAGAATCAGACCATAAAGATATAATTTTACATCTCAGCATATTTCCCTTTACAGTCTATAAAAGCTGCTATTACTTTTCAGTTAAAAGCAGCCTGTCAGTTTTTTACTGAAGATCTTCAGTCTTGTATCCTAGATATGTCTGGACACATATGTACAGATTGATGAGTTTTAATTATGCTGAAATTTCCCTCTCTCCAGATTTTACTTTTATTAGAACCACTGTCTGTAGGATCCTGTTGTTTGTGTCAGCTTTGGTCATGTGGATTGAATTGAATTATCCCACTGGCACAGATGGAAACTATTCACAAAAACATGTAGTTTTCATGGACATGGTGAAGATAGTATCACCATTTTCGTATGCTGGTACTATCTTAACTGTCTCACATTACACAGTTTCCTATCCCATACCAATCCAAAGAGATTGTGTGGGTGTGCCAGTTTTGAACTAATGTTATTTACACATGCTTAACAGAATTCGATGTGCTTGCTAATTTCCTGAACATCCCAGTTTCATTATGTTTGCTTCCCAACTCCATTGAAAGCTCATAGCTACTTATTCTACTCATAAAGTTAATCACTAATTTAGAAATGGTTCTGAATCTAAGGAAGCACTAACTCAGTGACAAGACTCCTATTAATTTCAGTGGGGCCAGAGTTTCAGAGATTGAATGCTGCCTCTCATTTCTATATCCCCATACACAACAGAGCTCTCACTGAGCAGAAGGTTATCTCCAACAGCACTGAGAACTGAATCTCTTTGACAGCGTACTTTTAAATCTCCCATACCTCTGCTTTTGGAATTGCTTTCAGACCAATGTTGATAGACACTGCATTAAGACTAGACTCCATTTTCTTTGCACCATGGTTGAGAACCTTTGTAAAAATATTTCATTATGGCCTAGCAAAGAGCTGTGTAACATAGTGACAGAAGTACAAAGGATAACTAAATACATTCAAACATGCATATGTAGATTGACCGGTCACTTTATTCACATAGTGAATACGTAACTGAAAGGAAGTCTGTCACAGATTCAGAAGATAGGGGACCCAAGAGCTTGTGCTCAACACATCCCATAGATCTAAGGTCATATTAATGCTCTGGAAATTAAACCAACTGTATCAATGCTAATATATTATATCCCTGATTAAGGTAACTTAAATAGCATTGGTATAGCCATCTGCTTGGTAGACTCCTAGGGCTCAAGATTTGAGACTGTCTGTGAAAGTAAGAACTGGCATAATGGACCACACCAATGCCTTTTTAGGTCAGCACTGTCTCTCCAGTGGGAGATAACTGAGACAAGAATGAAAGAAAATAAAAACCCAGAGGGTTCACTATACCTTCTCAGAGTCCAGCAATCTGCAATTCAGTGCTTTACTGAGGTAAAGGTAGTTTTGTACATTTTTGATAGTCCTATAATGGATTTCACAAATTTGCTGGGTTTTCTTTTAGAAACCAAGTGGTTTACCAATACTCTGAACACATTTCCAAAGCCTGATGAGGTGCAATGTGGAAGTCTTCCAAGAAGACCCCATCTGCTGGTTTCATTTGGTTCTCACTAGTTGTTGTTCAGAATGCACCACTCCACATTCACCTACACCATGCGCCCATGATTTTAGAGACCTCTAGCACCATCCTATAATGGGATTAGTGTTTGTGAATAAGGGAAGGACAACTGATGTCACCTACCTGGATTTCTGCAAAGCATTTGACCCTGTCCTGCACGACACCCTATTATTGGAGAGACGTCGATTTGATGGATGGACCACTCAGTGGAAAAGGAATTAGCTGGATGGTTGCATTCAAAGAGTTGCAGGCAATGGCTCAATGTCCATGTGGAGAGCAGTGACGAGTGGTGTTCCTCAGGGGTCAGTATTGGGACTGGTGCTGTTTAACATTTTTGTCAGCAACATGGACAAAGGGATTGAGTGCACCCTGAGCAACTTTGCCGATGACACCAAGCTGTGTGGTGCAGTTGACATGCTGAAGGGAAGGAATGCCATCCAGAGGGACCTGGACATACTTGAAAGGTGGGCCCGTGCAAACCTCGTGAAGCTCAACAAGGTCAAGTGTGAAGTCCTCTACATGGGTTGGGGCAATCCCAAGCAAAAGCACAGACTCAGAGATGTGTGGATTGAGAGCAGCCCTGTGGAGAAGGATTTAGGGGTGCTCAAGAAGCTCAACATGACCCAGCAATGTGCACTTGCAGCCCAGAAAGCCAACCGTACCCTGGGCTGCATCAAGAAAAGTGTGGCCAGCACGTTGAAGGAGGTGATTCTCCCCCTCTGCTCCACTCTTGTGACACCCCACCTGGAGTAGTGTTCAGCTCTGGGGCCCCCAACATAAGAAGGATATGGACCTGTTGGAGCAAGTCCAGAGGAGGCCACGAAGATGATCAGAGGGCTGAAGCACCTCTCTTGTGAAGACAGGCTGAGAGAGTTGTGGTTGTTCAGTCTGGAGAAGAGAAGGGTCTAGGGAAACCTTATGGAAGCCTTCCAGTGCCCAAAGTGGGCCTACAAGAAAGCTGGAGAAGGACTTTTCACAGCGGCCTATAGTCGTAGGACAAAGAGAAATGACCTTAAACTGAAAGAAGGTAGATTTAGATTAGATATAAGGAAGTTCTCTACTGTGAGGGTGGTGTGGCACTGGCACAGGTTGCCCAGAGAAGCTGTGGCTGCCCCCTCCCTGGAAGGGTTCAAGGCCAGGTTGGACGGGGCTTGGAGCAACCTGGTCTGGTGGAAGGTGTCCCTGCCCATGGCAGGGGGCTTGGAACTAGATGATCTTTAAGGTCCCTTCCAACGCAAACCATTCTATGATTCCTTTTCCAGGCTGATGAGTCTCTGTCTAAATAGCTACTTCTCATATGGAAATCTCGCAGTATCCTTGGTTTGCATCTCTATTGTTTTTCTATTTCTGTTCTTATTTTTCAGATGAAGAAGTGAGGATTGCACACTGAAGATTTCAGAACAGCATCAGTTTATACAACCATATAGCAGTGCCTGTGCTTCTGAGTTGTGTGTTGCATAACAAAGCTGCGCAGCATTATTTTAATTCAAAACAGATGTGCCCCTTCTTTCTCATTGTACATCTCCTTATACTTACGAATTCCATTATTTTATTACAAATTTTACCAGTTTTTCCTGGGGAAGACATCAAGTTTTCTCTCTCTCACTTCCCTCTGGTATCACATTTGTTATACTCTAGCCTTCTAGCACCAAAGCTATTTCATATAAGGGCTAGCTTACTATAGTTAATAGTACAGTTGCCCTCAAGTAATTTTGGATGTTTTGGTAAATACTGTCTGGCTGTGCCTGTTTGCTAATCCTCATTTTGTTGGATCTGTTTTGGGTGGGGTTTTTTTTTTTGTTTGTTTGGGGGTTTTTGTTTGTTTGTTTGTTTGTTTGTTTTGGTTTGGGTTTTGTTTGGTTGTTTTTTGTTGTTGTTGTTGTTTGTTTTTGCTTCAGACACTACAGTTTGAGCCACCAGTATTCAGAGGACACTGGTTCTCTGATGCACCTCCCTACAAAGTAAAATCCTTCAGAGGTGCCTCCTGAGTACTCCTCAGGGTGAGCAGATACAAAAATTTAACTTGGTCCTTGGCTTTTCAAAGCACTGTTTCCACCAGGGTTTGGCTGTCCCGTGGCTCCCCCGGCGCTACGCTCGGCTGGACCGAGCACACCTATTCCTAAAAAGGTCTTCGCCACGCCACAACGGCTCCGCTGCCCTGACTCCTCCAGCCACGCCGCCCCTCACGTCTCCCGCCAGGCCCGGCCCGCCGCTCCCCCTCAGCCCTCGGCACGGCCCGCCCCGCAACGCGCAGGCGCGGCGCGTGCCGAGCGCAGCACGTCCCGTGCAGCGGCGGGTTTGAACGGTGGCGGGTCTCGGAGCCGCTCGGCCCTGTGTCGCTCATGGAGCGCGTCCTGCAAGGTACCGGCTCGGTGGCCGAAACGCGCTTCTCCCGGTGCGGCTGAGGGGCAGCGCGGCCCCGTTTCCGCGCTGCTCCGTTTCCGCGCTGCTCCGGCGCTCCGTCTCTTTGCGGCCGTCCCTCCGGTGCTTCCTGGCTGGCCTGGCGGCAGGGAGCGGGCGCGGGCCGGTCTTCAGCTCGACCTGGCGTCGTGGCTCCCCCCCGCGAGTGGGAAGCCCTCCCGTGGGCGGGGGGCGGGGGGGGGGGGGAGCTGCTCTGACCCATCGCTCGAAGCCGGCGGCGGAGCCTGGCAGCCGGGGGCCCCGGTGCTCTGCGGCCGTGGCCGGCGGCGGGGCCGGCCCGGGCGTGCGGCCGCTGGGGCGGGCAGGGCTGGGAGGCTCCCTCGGGCCGGAGGGGGAGCGGGCGCCCCTTGGGGCAGCTGCTGGTACAGCACCGGCCGCCACGCACCGGTGCCTGCGTGGCTCTTCCTGTCCTCGTCAGCCGTGGCTTGAGCTTGTCTGGTTTCTTCTGCATCTTGCTGAACTTCTGCCTCCCTAGGTCGGGCTCTGATGTCTGTTTTTCCCCGCTGTCGCCGCCTTCTCAGAGACCTTCTACCTTAAGTTGCCCTTTACAAGAACCAAGCTCTACTCAGCTCTTCTCATTCAAAAGAACCTCCGAACTCTCCCTAATTTTCCTTTCCATCAGCTGTACAAAAACAACAATGTGCCTTGTCTTTTGTTGGAATATATTTGATTAGCTAAAATTGTATAATTATTGTAAAATACACCTTTGATCCTACTGCAACTAAATGTAGCTTTGAGGTAATGTTCCTCTAAATTCCTATTTTGACCTTCACCGGAATGCTCCAGCCTGTTTTTCTAGGATGATTATAACTATGAAGGTTCCAAATTATTTTATGTAAGAGGAAGGTATGGTTTTTTTTAAGTGCAATGTTTTTCACAATAGAGCAATCAAGAAAAAAGGTACCTCTGACAAAAGCTGTCCTGGTACAGTAGTAGAATTAACACAATTAAAAGTGCATTGGAGCATACCCGTCTTAATTTCCCATGTATATCTGAAGTCATAGTACTGATAATAGGATTTTTCCATGTGGTTTGACTAAGGAGATGTTTTATGTTCCATATTTCTCTTATACGTTAAACGTATCTCAAGCAATCATAAAAATATGTTAGTCTTTATAAAATACTGATGTTGTTGGAGTGTTATTCAGGTTTTCATTTAGAAAGAACACATGACACTACATAATGAACATGCATATTAATTAGGATAATTAAGCAATGTTTGCCAAGGATGGCAAACATTTAAATCGACGCTTTAAATTTTGTGGGTTCTGAGAGTTGTCAGGCCTGCAGTTTGTGTAAAGTTGGTTTTGGTGAACCAGCATTCCTCCAGTTTTCTGGAACTTTACTGATTCACCATTCAAAATGGGAAACTGGCATGGCCAGTGGAGCTGTAGGTCACTTTAGTGCCCACCCTAAGTAAAATTAATGAGGGGGTTGTTAGGAGTTTGATTTGCTTATCCTTCCATGTCAATACATCTGTGTTTGCTTGCTTAAAGACTTTATCAACCAAGGCTGATTTCACTCCTTGAAGAGTTTAATAAACTTGTTGATGAAGGAGGCTACTTGAATGCACTATACCTAAAGTTATGTAAAGCAACCGACATAAAATTGTATTAGGACTTGTGATATGTACTTGATTTGGGGTGATTCAGTATAAATAAGGTGGAATTTAAAGTCAATTGGAAATTGTTCAGTAATATTTCTGCAGAGTTTTATGGTGGTTTGGGGAAGGACTAATTCCATTATGTTTATTTTGTTATGTTCTGTAACTTGTGTTACATCAGCTTGTCTTAAAATTTATGATTAACCTGAAGATGAGTAGTGATTAAATAATAAGGGTAAACAGTCATGTAAAGATATTTCATTGGTTGTTAAGGTGGTAGTGTGTTTTAAACAGACCGAGTGAAAAGTTGTGTAACTAATGTCAAATTTCTAAGTTTATTCCATTGCAACTAATTTAAGGGACAGAAATACTCTAAAAAGAACACTTGGCTTCTAACATCTGGTACTGGGTTTATTAAAAAATGTATTTGCTACTAAATGCAATATGTATAAAAGCAAAATTTTCTTGGAAAGACAATTTAACCAGTTTTACCATAGTATATATGCTTCATCAGCTTTTTGTTGTTTTTTCTGATCCAGGTATTTTCGCATTTGTAGATGTTTGGTCATCTAACAGAACAGAAAATTACTCGAAGATCTTTGAACAGCAACTTCTTGGTATGGGAGCAAAAGTAAGGAAACTATTTTGAGATAAATGAAATAGGGCTCTTAATTATAAACCAATTTGCTTGTTGTGCTTGTTATGTATATTTCTTTGTAGTATGAGTTTTTAAAGTGAAGGAAGGAAGAGAATCACAGACCTGAGAAGAGGCGAATGTGCTGTAAAATTCTTACTAGTGACAGATGGGAAATGCATTTAAAGTCTTCCTGTGTCTGTAAACCTCTTTGTATATTAATATGGTAGCATGCATTTCTTGTGAAGTATTGGGTTTGCCACATACTGTGGGCAAATCAAATCTTAAGTGTTGAAAACCTGTGGTTTACAAGCACATACCTTGTATTGCTTTGTTTTCTTTAACTTCTAGGCAGCTGGTCTATTGTTACTACATTATTTTCTAACTCAAGTACCATGACATTTTATTCTTCCATTCACTCACCTACAAATGTGATTCGACTCCAGAAAGTGCTAGTAAAAATGCATCTAAGAGTCTTTCTATATGTCTCATTGATTTTTTTCTGTATCTAGTTGACTTGTAGGTGCAAAATATGTTTAATTGCCAGCTGTAAAATTTGAGGGACCAAGTCAAACTGGCATTTTCCCTTCTTGCACATGATAACTAGTTCATGGAGATTTTCGCAGCCCACATCATGCTCTAAATAACACTTGTGTGAATTCCCCATGCTTTACAAGTGGGTATGTGTATGTGTAATTTAGGATACTTTGTAAATAAATAAACACTGTAATTTAGGAAATTTTGCTAATCTCCCCAAAGCCTCCTTTTGTGTATGAATTTAGCTGAGGTAGCATGACAGAACAGTAGAATAACTGGTTTTATTATAAAAGCAAATGCAACTCAATAAATAACTTGAATAAGAAATATTTCTTGTCCTTTTGTGCTGTATTATCAGATCTAAAGAATTCTGGTGGTGTTAGTTTTTTCTCACAGAAAATATGACAAAAGATACGACTTCAAAATTCTTCAAGTTGATCAAAAAGTAGCTGGATATGGTGAAAGGTATAGACAGATGAGCCTATTTAGCAGATCCCTATGATACCTTCTTCCCTGTTATTGGGCTGAGTACATGACAGTAAGCTGACTTTGTTCACTATGCCAGGAAAGAAAATTCTACATTAGTTTTTCACTAGATTATTGATTCGGACATCTCTGAGCAGCAGAAGACATCCAGAGTAGGGGAGGAGACAGAAGAGGTGAGAGGGAAATGTAAGGTGGTACTCCTCCATAATTTGGAAGCAAAGCTATATCAAGCATCTGTCTCCTTAGGACACGGACTGTGAGCCAGATAGTAGCATAAATGAGTAAGCAATTGTGTCTGGAGTCATAACTTACTCTGAAAGAGATTCATTGGTCCTGTATACCTAGATACTTAAGTATCATGGGTTTTTTGTCTTCCAAGAAGCAATAAATTGGCTTGCCACCAGAAATTTTTGGAAAAGCTGAATAGTTTTCTTAAAGCCAAGTATACATCTAGCATGTTAGGAGCCAAGTATAGTGACGCAATTGAGACCGCAAGAGAAAGCTACACAGCTATTTCCATTTGGCTGTGCTGAGAAGATGCTGCTGTAAAATATGGATTGTACTGATCTTGCCATGTCAACGATCACAACTGATCAAACAGTTTTGTGTGTAGGATGCTTAGCCTCCACAAAGGGTAACTTGGTTGTGAAGGATGGAGTATCTAGAACTGAAAAGGTTATTGTTTAGTTGTCAATAGAGGCTGATAACTGAAGATTTGATCTGTTGTATGACACAGTGAAAATGTCAGCTATGATATCAGCTGTACTGACATAAGTTTTCTATATTTCTCACTTCTTGAAGTGCTCACATACAAATTTTTTGTTGGTAGTAGCTTCAGCCTTCCCTCAAAACTAAAAGTGATCTTTATGGATGAGCATTAATTTAAAGGATGAGGTTAGCAGTATTCTTTAAGCCTGTGAGTTCTTTGCTAAGTAGAAGATGTAATTTGATATTTCTTTGGGTAGTGGCAACTACTTTCTGTACCGTGTTGCATAAGAAATCACGTTGGGCTACGTAAAAATGTAAGATCAGTGATACAGCTAGAGTAGGGAAATGAAAATGGTAACCTAGAGAAAAGAATTTTGAAAACGAAAGGCTACTCTAGCCCTCTAGCATGCATTTCATTGGCTTGACTAACGAGACTTGAGTTTTGTTTGCTTGAAGCTTGTTGCAAAGATGGGAGAGATCAAGAGTCTGACATAATGTTTAGAACAAATTCTACGCTAATGTTTTATACATTCAAAATGGACTACACTAGCTAGTTTCACTAGTCTTTTCTGATTATCAGACTTTAAGATGAGTTCTCTCTGTATTTCTGCAGGTTTCAAAAACTTTGAACAAGCACGTGACACATGTAGTCTTCAAAGACGGACATTTGACTACATGGAGAAAAGCACAGATGATGGGTGTAAAAATAGTTTCTGTACTCTGGGTGGAAAAGTGAGTACTCATGAATATGATGAATTTGGCCCATTCCAGGGATAATGGATTCTAGTATTGTTTTATTTTAAAACTTAAATACAGTACCTATTTTTAAAATGTACTTGAAATAGTGATAAATCTGAGTAAATGATAATTTTCCTATGACGTTATTTCTGTTATAAAGCATGTTACTTGCATAAACAGGTAAAATGTTAACTCTTGAAAAATGAATGTGTTGTAAGTAGTTACGTAGTATATTTGTTAATTATCCCATGTTCCATAACTTTCCTCTTGGATGGTGTGCATAGAATTCTTCAATTTTCATATGAAAGACCACATTTCATTAGGGACATTGTACTGTTTCTGTACTTAACTTCAATAGACAGAATATCTCCTAACAAGAAAGAAAAAGATCCATACATAGTCTGGATTTTAAGACATTTGGCAAGTTCAGAACAGCATTGCCTGAAGATTCTCAACTACCATACAGAAAAAGTTAAATTTAAAAGTCCATGAGAATTTGCTAGTCCATAGCTGCTTCTCAGAGTTTACAAAGTGGTTGTGAGACCTGACTTAGATTTCAGATGAAGTGTAAAAGCACTTAGTGTTTAAGCAAATGCATGTATTCTACTCAAACACTCCAATTGATAAATTGCTGTGATGATGGAAATTAGGATTTAAGAGGCTCTTTCCTATCTATACCAACTGTAATATGCGTGGAGAGATAGAAGTCTGCTAAGTGCAAAAGTAAAAAGGAAAACAAAAGGGGGGGAGTAACTGAGCTCTGCAGGCACTTAAATATAGGCCAGTACAATTGCAAAACTTGTGATACAAGTCCATTAGTCAAACAGGAAATTAATGCAGTTCTGCAGAAGCGGGAGGATTTTTTCTTTTTTTTTTTTTTCTTCTTTTTTTTTTTTTTTTAAGAATACTAGATACAGAAGTTACAGCTGCACAATGCAGCCAGCTTTAACACCAAGGAAGAAATACCATAAGTTCTCAAAAATTAGAGCGATGTAAAATTTTATTTAATTGAATACATCTTTCTGTGGCCTGGTGCTATCTGATGGCTAAGTGTATAAATACCTGTCATGATTTAAACCCGGCCGGCAGCCAAACACCACACAGCCTCTCTCTCACCCTCCCCCACCCCAGGGAATGTGGGCGAGTATTGAAGGGGTAAAGGTAAGGAGACTCGTAGGTTGAGATAAAAACAATTTGATAATTGAAATAAAATAATAATGATAGTAGTAATAATAATAATAATAGTAATAATAGTAATAATAGAAAATACAAATGAGTAACACACAGTGTGATTGTTCACCACCCACTGACCAATGCTCAGCCTGTTCCCAGATAGTGATGCCAGAGAAGTGAGAATCCTGAAACTGCAATCCCGGAAGTGAGAGCGAGCTTTCCGATCAACCCTCATCTATATACTGAGCATGACATCGTAGGATACGAAATGTTCCATTGGCTCATTTGGGACTGTTGTTCTGCTTGTGCTCCTTGCCAGGTTCTTGTGTACCTGCACACTAGGAAGTGTTTGCTTGGCAGCAACTAAAAACATCAGTGCGTTATCAACATTCTTCTCGTACAAAATCCCATGCTGAATCCAAACCACAGCACTCTTCTAGTTACTAAGAAGAAAAAATTAGCTCTGTCCCAGCCCAAACTAGGACAATACGAAATTTGAAACCTTAGTCACAGGAACTATGAACTATAAACTATTTGAGGACTTAGATGTGCTATAGTAAAAAGGATCCCAGAAAAGTCCAGGTGAGTAGCATCTGCAGTGGAAGAAGAATGAGAGCACCTTACAAGGGAGAGTCTAGGATGTGTCATATAGAAATGTTGTCTCTGTCATAGTAGTTCCACTCCAAGACTCTCTTCTGCAATACCGGAAGGTATTAAGTGGATGAATGCTGTAGAAGGTTCAGATACAGAGACGGCTGGATATGTCATACTGTAGGGGACAGCATGGAGTTTTGAAATTCAGGTGTAAAAGCCTCAAGAAACTTTATCTGCTGGTAGATACCAGCAACAAAGGAAAAGACAGGAGAAAGGATCTGGAGGGAAAACTTAAGCCGGTTGTTAGGAAAGAGAAGGCCAGTTTCTTCCTGGTATTCTTTGAAGTATTCCTAGTGTCATGATCTGGACAAGGCAAGGTTTTATATGGCATAGAAGATGAGGTTCGTTGGAACTGGAGAAATCATCTGAAATAGATGTATTTTATTGTGGAGCTGGGGGCGAGGGAAGATGACACACACCCAAGCTGTGAATTATAGTTGAACTTCTATGTAATCTTTTTCTTCTGCCTCTTAGTTTAAAACTAATGCCACAAGAAGATACAACTTGGGTTGATGTATACTCTAGCAGAACTCATAGGAATATTATATCCTTGAGCAATGTATATGTCAGGAGCAGCAGAAGCTTACGTAACATCATAATTAATAGTTTCACTAGTTATAGGGTTATTCAAATGAGGCACAGACAATACAAAATTAAATCTAGTCTGTGCTAACATACATCCTAATTTTTTTTCTAATAAGATGAGGGAACTGGAGTGCCTGACTTTAAATTATATGCCTAGTATATACATATCTCAGAAGTTTGGTCGGCAGAAGACAGTCTGCTGAATTCAGACAATGTAAACGGGAAGGACTGAATAGTCTGTGCCAGTAAAATAGTGGTCCTGTATGAGTGGAAGCTTAGTTTGAACCTGATAACTGTGTAAGCAAATAATGCAGAGTTCATAGGAGTTGAAGTTTTAGCATCACTAGAAAAGAGTGGCTTGACTCATCAGCTGCTCCATTCAGTAGCAAATGGAACATTCTCAGAATGGTCAGAAATGATTTGAAATATCATTTCCAGAAATATAATAGTCAAGGGAAACTTTCTAGTGTAGCTTGGGGATTGAGTGATTCCTGTTGGATTGCAGTGTGAGGACAATATTTTAGGTATTGCTTGGTCTTAATTGGTTTGTGGATGGTTGTTCAACTGTGTTAAAGAACTTCTTGTAAGTGTGGCCACAGTCTAAAATCAGTGTTTGTACCAGAACATCAAAACCCAAGAAGTTCTCTGACAATGCTCAACTTTTGAAAGAAGTCTACTTAAAATAAAGAAATTCTGTTACGAAGAAGTTAAGACAGTGAAGGGAATAAAATTCTTGCTGGTATCAAGGAGTATATCTAAAGCATAAGTCCTCTGAAGTGTATCACAAAGATGATGATCATCACATGGTATGAGGGGAAAATGAAGATTTTTGTGACTTAATGTTTTCATGGCATTATTGCCTCAGCAGTAGTGAAAAATCAAATTAAATAGAACATAAAACCTCATGTAATGGGATGACAGCATTCTACAAGGGAATGTTGTGAGAGGATGGCAGTGAGCATGACTGAAGTTTATAAAATATTTTTCTCACAAGATGTGATTGAAGAGGCAAGAATTCTTCAGCTTGGAAGAGCAATGGGAGTAATGGGGGAGAGATTCCTGAGAACATAAAGGTTCATATGGAGAGGCTTAATAGGGAACGTATGTATATTTTCCTTTCCAGGAGAAGAATTGGAAAGCATCACGTGAATCTGTATGGAGGCAGATTCAGTGAAAACAGTAAATAATGTTTTTTAGCAAAACATGGTTAGGCTGTAGAACTTCTTGGTGCAGAATCATAGGCAGCAAAGATTTACATGGCTTTAAAAAAATGCTGAAGCAATTAAATGTTTAGTTTTATCAAAAATCAGATACAGTATTGCAACTGACTATCTCTAAACCAGAAATCTGTGGAACGTAGCAAAGTAAACTGCAAGTGTTTGTCTGTTTTTATGTTTTTACATGCTCTTGGGAATCTTGATATTGGAAACAGGATGCTGCAGTATATGGTATGTAGTTTGGAAACTCCTTTTTGATGTTTGAGCTCTGAAAACACCAGACAAGGAAGCAAATCATAAACAGTTACTCCAGCATTTCCTGATTCTTCTTTGTGCCTAATATTCTCCCACTTAAAAGCTAGTGGATGGCTACTTCCAAACTGTTATGCATGTACCCTAAGCAGTGCTTGAGCCTTTCAGAGAAACATTACCTATGATTTGAAAAATACTATCATACTTTTCTCCATAAAAAACAGCACAAATTATTAAAGTATAAGGGTTTGTGCAGTATGTAGTAAACATTGTCTTGTTGAACTCTTACTGGATTTCCAATGATCTGCCTCAAACTTGTATTGGAAGCTCCTGCCTTATATTATGAGCATCTGTTTGAATCTAAACTGAACGCAGTTCTACAGTTTATTAGGAAGTAATTTGATTGGGAAGATGACTATTTAAAATAAGATGACAATTGAAATTCCAGAAAATTCATAACTCCAGAGTAAATGTATTTTTAATTTTTAAAAAAGTGTTTTGTTTCCATTTTTTATTTTTGAAGAATGGTAGAAGTGTCTAACAATAATGCACAAAATCATGGACTTGCTATAAGATTTGTGCAAATAAATTGTAAGTTTAATGCAAAATGAGTGACAGCTTTGGGATAACTGAAAAAAGGTTTTTTTAGTGCTGCTTTTACCTCAAATACCTCAATGAGCAACCTAAAAAAAAGCTAAACCCAACAACAAAAAGAACCCTACATAAGACAGAATTGCTATAATCTATGTCCAAAATGAAGCACACTTAATGCTTCTGAATCAAACTCATAGCTGGAAAACACTGTCTTGTCTTTTCTTAGTATGGTAACTCACGTCACAAATACGATAGATAAATCATTTACATTCAGATTTGTCTGCAAAGTAAAAAATTCTTACAAGATATTTAATGGTCAAATTTTCTTCTGTTTAGCTTCTCTGAATCAATGGAATCTCTGAATTTCATGTAATTTTTATGTGAGCTTTTATATAGTCTGCATCTATGGCGATTATTATCCAGAATATAATAATAATAGCCACGGAAGTACAGCATGGTGAATAGCATATCTATTTGATGCCAGCAAACTCTAAACTCAGTTAGTTTGACAAATACATGTAATGGTTTGGATCTTTTCTTTATTCAAAACTGAGTAACTAAGCGATAGATTATAATGCTACAGATAGAAACTTTGTAGCACTTAGATCACTAGGTGTCACCAGAATCACAGTTTTGAAAGACTTCTGGAGGAATTCTAATGTAGTCTGCTAAGGTTCCATGTTCTTTCCTATAACTGGTTTTATTATTTATTGTTTGAGGATAAAACTATTCAGCTATTTTGATCAGAACTTTAATTTATGTTTTGATAACCAAATTATTGTCTCAACATCATTCTTAATGTTCACAAATACAGTAGACTGAATCATATTCCGAGATAATATTAGTCCCACTGTTCTCAAGTCAGTCTTTGCATATGAAGTGTCAAGAAATTCTGCAGGTAAGGTATCAGTTGGATTTTTGGTTTTGTAATTTAAAAAAAAAAATCACATAAATATAGATTGCTCCTCAATAAGGTGTTGTTTTTAGCATTGCATATACAAAGAGAAGGCAGAAAACTGAGACTAATGGGCAAGATGTAAAAGCCAGGACCAGATGAAGCCTCCTTCCTCATTTGTCTGAACAGAAAAATTTCCTACTCTTTCCTACCCCCGGTATGACATTCTGTAGATTGTAGTTGGGAGTCTGCTGTCATCACAGTGACCAAGTTAAGGTTAAGTTCACTAGCTAGTGAATAATGAAAGCCTACAGTCCTCACAAAAGACAGGGCAAAATTTAAGGTTCGTGAGAATCTGGCCAAGAGGACTTAATACAGTGATTTTTTTGAATGGGCGGAAAATAACATGTGAATGGGAAACTTCGAGTTTCAAACCAACAATTTAGAGAGCCTCATTAGGACAAAAAAAAAAAGTATCATATTCTGTATTTGGTGTGTAATAGATTTATTTTTTTCTTTTTTTTTTTTTTTTTGTAGCATTACAGTAGTTATGCTAAAGATATACACTTAAGATTGGTTAGTGTTTTGTTATTATAGGACTCAGATGACTCTTTTTGCAATAAAGGTTCTCATTCTTAAAAAAACAAAACAAAACAAAACAAAACAAACCTGCTCTAATTTATTATACAGGTGTCAAGAAACTGGAATACATGTTGAGGAATCCTTATTTCCTGCAGTAGACACTAATGAAGGATTGCCACTAATGAACAAAAAAGTAAGTATGTGATTTTTATTTTATTTTTTTTAAATAGGCCTAGACTAGTAAACTTTAAAGTTTGAACTTGACTTCCTGACTTCAGGCATTTAAACTGTCTGTTTTCAGAACTTTCTGTATACTCTACCTATTTACTTGAGTAGGTTTTTTAAGGTAGGCTATGGCTGTCATGATGTGACATCTTATCTGAAGAAAGGATAATAGAGTTTTCATATTGGTGAATAAAGAAATGAAGACTTAAAATGGCATAATGATTAACTAATCAAAAAAACCACGCCTACACCCCCACCCCCCCCCACTCCCCCGACACACAGATACACAGACACACACACCACACACACACACACACCCCCAACCACAAGGGCTGGGGCTTTTAACATTTCAGCCACCAGCTCTTTTGTGCACTTTCTTTCCTGTTTCTGGTGGCACACCATGGTTGCTGTCAGATACACACCCTGGCCTGGTGCAGACCAGCACCCCTCTCCCTCCCTGGCACGAAGAGGGAGACAGGACCCCTGGTCAACAGACAAGGCCCTCAGCCAACAAAATGCCTTGGTCAAGAGAAGAAGTTTCTAGAGCACTGACCTTATATGACCACGGTTCAGATCTGACCAGGCTATAAAATGGGGCTGCCAGAAATCCCTCTTTGGACCATCAGGTCTGTGATCGGATGCTTTCCCCTTGGGACTGAGACACCACCCAAAGAAACTTTCTGGGACTGAGTGCCTCACTTTCCCCTCTTCATGACTGAATACTTCTGGATATCCTTGAGTGAGCCCTCACTCCCTTTTGGTAAGCGATTACATCCTCTGGGTACCCTTGAACGAGAGGCTTCCCCTTCACTGGGTGAGTGTGTGCACACTTTGGAATCATCATTCTTATGTGTCATCACCCTTATGTGGTGTTGCATAGTAATAACTTCCCGAATTGGTACACTGAACCTATAGTTTGTTAAATGTTATTGGACCATTGTTTTGATTACCTGTGTTGTCTCGTTGGTTTTGGCTGTTTGGATGTGGTTACAATTTAAAGTTTATTCAAGTTTATTATCTATGTGAAGCCACTTTGGTATGCCTCCATACTTTGCTATAAGCAAAAAAAAAAAAAAAAATAAAAAAAATGGTTACTTACTACCATTTTTACTAAAAACTAACCTAAAAAAATCTGTTAGGTTCTTTCTTATTTCATATTAATGTTTTCTTTGGAAAATGTTAACTTCTGTAATTATCTGTGACTCTCGAGGTGATAATAAGTAGCATAAACACTGATAATACTGTGATAAAGTAGGCAAATAGGAAGTACAGTTACTTCTGGCAGTTTTATACCATATAATTGATAGTTCTGTGTGTCTTATAGCACAAATGTATGCAGCCAAAAGACTTTGTTGAAAAAACTCCAGAAAATGATAAAAAGCTGCGGAGGAGACTGGACAAGATGGCTGATGAATTAGCTGTACAAAAGATAGCAATTAATGCTGGTAAGAACTACTTTGGACTAAGATTCAAATATCTTAAGTTATTTCTTTAAAGCTCTTGATGGTCTTTGGGCTTTGGTTTGGTTTGTTTTTTTTTTCACTTTTATGCATCTCACCATGAGAAATAAAGTTGACTTTTTACAGAGTTCTTTGCACATTTGTGGTGTTAAGGCATCTGTAGTGATACTAGGTACAAGGAACCTAATTTTTTCAAGTTTTTTTTTTTTAAAAAAAAAGGGGGGGGGGAAAGATACTTTATCTGAAGCTGTAATAGCATGTAAAAATTAATGTACAAATGCAATTTCTTTGTAGAAACTGATGTACCAGTGTTATTGTTTGAAGACAGTGGTTCACTTGTGTACAGCCCTGTTAATAAGATAAAAGATCATTGCAGTGCAATGGAAAGAAGAATAAAGGAGATGAAGGAAAAAAGAGAAAATCTTTCTCCTACTGGTAAGAATTTAAATTTTACTTATCCATGAACATGCGGAAGTGGCTGCCATCTTTATTGCTGAATTTTTGGTGCACTTATCTGGCTCTGGCCTTTAGAATTTTTTTCATGTCTTGACTGCATGTCCTCCCTTCTTCCTAGGTTTCAAGTAGGCATGAATACTTTAGATTTTAGTTTCTTTCTATTGAAGGGCACGAGAAGTCATAGAAGACAATGATTGCAAAATTAATCTCTTAATTACCAGGCTGCTCAAGAGGACTAATGTTTAAGCTAGACTTTATAAAGTTGGAAATAGATATTATCGCAACTTGGTTAAATTTTATGATGAGACTCTATATCTTTTTCCTGTCAAATTTTAATGTGAATGCTGTACTTGACAAAGTTTGTAATGTTATTACTCCCAGACTAACAGTTTAAAAAGGAGTCCAAAATCGATCTGTCCAGGTACTGAAGAACAGGATTTTAAAAAATAAATTCATTTGAATGACCTAATTGAATAAATCTAGTTGACCTCAAAATGCAGATCCTGGTGAATTAAATCTAGGTTGCAGTTTTCAAATAATTTTCTAGTATTTGCAATACCTTACTGTGAAGGTATTGAGCTTTAAGTCATTAGGTTTTGTCAGCTATTATAAAAACTGTTGAAAAGAGGTACATCTTTTGGGGGAATCTGCAGTATTTGAAGTTTTAAGAATTCTCTGTCAATTAGTCAGTTTATAATTTCAAAAATAATTGTGGGAGGAAAGTAAAGAACCAGTGACACATTGATGAAAAATTAAATCTCATTTATGTATTTGTTTTTTCTTTGAGTTTTAAGGTAATACCTTCAAACATTTTGAAAAGCATTTCTGCTCTATCAAGCCTTTGTTGCTAATTGCAGAATTTGACAGATTCTGTAGCAAAATGCCTCAACTGGCTTAGACATGTCTATAATATCTTCTAAATGGTTTGCCATCATTCTTTAGTTTTAGAAAAATGTGCTGAGTTATCTAGAAAAAAATTGCTTAAAACTGTACAATATCTAGTAGCTTTTTTGTTAGTATATAAATTTGAGATACTTTTGATCAGTCTATTTATATGGTTATAGTTAGTTGGCAAAGC
This sequence comes from Tyto alba, assembly GCF_018691265.1. Classification (NCBI taxonomy): domain Eukaryota; kingdom Metazoa; phylum Chordata; class Aves; order Strigiformes; family Tytonidae; genus Tyto; species Tyto alba. The sequence goes on along the minus strand of NW_024881316.1, from coordinate 25,482,588 downwards.
AATTACTTGTTTCTTACTATTGAGCTGTTTTGAAATATGAATAGACGGTGTGGAAATCTGTATGTTTGCAAACAGGGCTAACAAGTTTATTATTTATAAATTCATAGCTTCGCAGATGTCTCAAATACCTCCAGGTTGTTCACCAGGAGACTGCCCGCTGCCTACCAGTGTCTTAACTAATTCAAAATGTGCATTGTTACCAGGTAACTAACACAACTTTATGTATTACAGAAATTAAAAATAATACATGACCTGTATATCTTATTTTGGAAAGTATTGTATATTGAAATGGGAACTATATACATTTGCTCTATCATTTATATTTAAAGCTGAATTATTTTAGTTTATCCTAACTGACAAAGTATGTAAAAGTAAGAATTCAAGGAAAATAGAGCATGAGGAATTGCATTGGGTAAATGCTCTGCCTTACTGCTGTATTGCTTGCCTCAGTTCCTCCTCTTTCCTCACACCATTCCCCATTAATGGCTTCTTGTCCTGGCATGGTGTCAGTCTTCTCTGCTCTTACAGTGATCTTGCATAGAATATGGAGTGCACACTAAACTGTGATGTGGAAAGCAAAAAAGAGAACTGAGAGATACATGAGAATGTTGGTTAATAGTGGTTTAAGAAGTTCTGAGAATCCAGTGTAATTTGGTGATTGAAGTTAAGACTTTTTCAGTTGTTAATATGGGACTCTGATCATGTCATGTGAAACTTCTCCTTTCATCTCCTTATATTTAATTTTTCTAAATTTAGTTAGCTACACCACATGTTTAAAAATATTAGTTATAGTTAGTGAGTAAATAACATCAAGACTTCCTCTAAAACCTACAGGAACACTTACAGAAGGAATATGGCTGAAACTCTGCACTCTGTGTTTTCAAACAAAAGCATCTCTTGCAATAATCAGATTGTAGAAAAAATGGATTTTTAAAAATGTATTCTGAATAATCAAAGATACTAGCCTATTTCAGAGGAATTTATTGTGAAGTTATGAATAAATTCTATCACCTCCTGCAAAATCATTTCATAAGAATAGCTACACCAAATGATCTATTTTTCCACATTCTAATTACTTTTAATACATTGTGTTGATGTATGTAGTAAGATACTATGATGTTGCATTTAATTTCGTCTTAACTGCAAAAAATACAAGGTAGTGGTAATGCTGTGGTAGTAAAAATTATCACCAAGTTTCCAGTATTATAGCTAGCTTTATCAGTGTAAAACCTTGCTTTTTTTTTTTTCTCTGCAAGTAAGAGTGAAAGGGAGTTCCTCTGCTGCTTTGTTTCAAGAAAGCAGAACACAACTTATGGATACTTACTACCATGTAAGAAGTTATGATACTTAAAAGCTATCGTAGCTTCTTTCCAACGTAGAATATGGTTTGCTTCTAATCCATTTTCTGTTTAGTATTTGATGACTTGCCATATAATATCCAGAGAAGTGGTTAAATCCTTGTTTTCTTCCTTCAGTAATCTCATATGTATTTTACTGAGAAATTTGGTACTCTTTCTGTTTTGTTAAATACATTTATATTACTACTTTTCATATTTTGCAGGGGAACAAATGGAAGACTGCTTGAATTCAAGTTGTGATTATCTTTGTGGAACTGAAAAATTAAAGAGAAAGAAAACAGATGTAGAAAAACATGCCTGTGATCCTTGGACAGATACTCACATATCCATGAGTGCATCAGTGAATTCTCCCTTGCATAGCTATGAGCAGAAGATCAAACAGCTTACACCAAAACAGCTTAGCAGAAGAAGCTTACAAAGGAAGCGTGTTTTGCAGCACACTTTGGATGATAAATTGTCTATAGAAAAGAAAAATCTAGAAAAGTTTCCACAGAAAAATAAGGAGGATGAAAACAACATGACTACTTCAGTTGCAAGTGAGAGGTCTCTTCTTCACATCAAGGGCTTGAGTGATATTACTCCTTCCAAAAAAATAGTCAAGTTAAATACTTTTTCTGCTTTGATTGGCAATCTCTCTAATTCACCTATGAACAGTGAAGACTTAAATACCCGTTCATTGGATACAAGCTTCCCTTTTGACAGAAACAATGGTATTCTTGAAGACAAGAAGAGGAAGAAATTACAAACACCAGCTAGTTTGAAGCTGGCTACCTCAGAACTTGGTACATCAGGATCTAAAGGGTTCTTGCAAGCAATTATGACATACAGCAAGCCTTTTTGCACTGAAGACACTTCTTATGAAGACTTCTTTTCATCCTCTGACTGTAATGAAAATGAAATACAGGTACAAGTGCCAAAGGAATCACAGAATCCTCCTGAAGTTTGTTGCAAAGACTCTTTTACAAGCATGGACTCACTTGATGTGAGTTTCTCTAAGCCCCATAGTACTTCCAAGAAAAGTAGGCAAAAGTCTATTCCAGCAAATGATGTTTCAGTAAAGAAAAACTTCAAAGCAGCTGAACATCCTGGAAGTGTGCCATTAAATTATATGTCAGATGGTGAAAAAGCTGACGCTGCAGAATCTCTAGATTCTAATGATGTGCATAGGCTGCCTCAACAGGCTCATGAAAAATCCTACAGAACCAGTGTGAATTGCTGCAGTCACACTGCTGGTAAGTCACTACATAGAGCTGGAAAGTGAAAAGATATCACACTGCATTAGATATATTCATCCAACTAAATTGCAAAATGAACTGCTGTGCCAAAGTGAAAAATATTTCAGAATTACACCAAAAGAAGAAAATACTGCAGTACTGACTTTACTTTTGAGTAAAATATATGAGTGCATAGGATCCAAAAGAACACCCATTTGTTTTCCCTTACATTAAAACATGAAGGTATCGAGAGATAAGCAAACTGTGCTCACAATATGCAACAAAAGTGTGTGAGCCTTCTTTTCCCCTAAAGTTTGGTAGTCTAAACTTTCTGGTGCTATTCAAAATCTGTTTAAGAAAGTTCTCTTGTAAATTGTTTGTAAGTAACTCCTCATCATAGAGACCCTTATTCACTTTTTTTTTTATTTCACAAGTTAAAATTTCTACTTTAAATTAATTGCATTTGAGGGTGCAAAATCTAGTGGAAAAAAAATATTTGAGTTAGCAATTTCTAACTTGTCCTATGATGAAGATTGAATAAGACATTTGAGGCCATGTGCAAGAGTTACAATGTGAGCATCTCTTTCAACCATGGCTTTTTTATATGGGACTGATATTAGTTTTTAATAATAATTTTAAGAAGAAAAAAGAAAAATTAGCTCTATGCCAAGAGAAACCAGGACAAAGTATTTTTTATATTTGAGTGTTTTTGTGTTGGTTTAGCATAAGTTATTTCAATGTAAATGTATACTAGGATATTGAATCTCAGGAACTTCCCTGAAAAATGCTCCTAACTTGCATTGGAGTAATCACTTTCAGATTTTGATATTTTGAGCTCTGTTTGTCAAGCCTTACATAGAGTTAAATACTTGCAATTATAATTGTATAACTTTTTAATTTGTTTTCCCTAGTGTATCAATGAATTATATAAAATTAATTATTAACTTAAAGGGCTCAACAAACTCAGTATCAGACTTACAAAATCATCCAGCTGAAATGTTGAATGGTGACTGTATCTGTGGGTAATAAGTTGCTGAACCATGAGCTGCTATTTTGGGTTCACTACATCTGTATTTTAATAACTGGAGTGCATCATTATAACATAGTTTAAAAACCAAACAAAAAAACTTGATGCAAGTGTATGTTATACAAGTATAAATGTACACTCATAAATGTATGAACCCACGCCGTGTTTTTTGCCATGTGGCAACGTACTAGAAGATGATCCTTAAATTACATATTTCTTAATGTCAAGGAACAATCTGTTTTTCATTAAACTATCATGAAAACAAATGGGGAAGGAGGAAAAGTTTACTATTAAACTCAGGTCTGTCTGTTAATTTTAGAGTTAATTCTAACTTTTAAATTCTAGTGATTAAATTATGATCATTGTTTTGGCATGCTAAGTTTTATTTTCTCACTGGACAACTTGTTCAAGATAACAGATTTTGGAGGAGAGGAAAAAGGAACGGTATTCAGCAAACAAATTATAAACATCAGATAACTTTTTATCCTTTTTGTTAGGAATTTCTGTAAGTCTCAATCTGTGTTTCTAGTTTTCAATAGATTACTGGATTTTAATAGTGTCTGTGATTTGTTAGTGATGGCTCTTTTCCCAAGTAGAAAGTAGTGAGCTTTTTGCATCTGTTGCGTAGTCAAGTAGAACCTCAAGTCAGACAGCTCAAACTCACTTAAAAATGGAAGGAATCAATAATGAAAGATGAGTTGTATTTTCTCTAATAATTCAAGTTTTGTAGAAGAAAATTAAAATATTGTTCTAAACTTACTACTGTGACACTGTGTGATGGAATAATTGATTTTTATTAAATACATGTTTAAGATTTCCTTTTTCTTTTTGCTTGAATGTAAGTTATTTCTTGTCCCTGTTAATTAGTAAATAAATAGTAAATTGCTTTATTTTTCTCTGTTGTACGTGATTTGAAAACTGGTAAATACAGTATATTATTTTTAAAAGATAAAGGACTCTTTTCATTCATCATATATATATATTTAGCAGTGATCAAGTATCCATATAAAATTTAATTATATGTGTATATATTTTAAATATCAAACATTTTTCTTGCCTGTTTTTTCCCTTGTGATTTTAGGTCAGTGGCATTCCTGCCCAGTGTATTTAATGACAAAAAATAAGCTCTGATAAGTTTTCTTTCCACAGACTACTTGAAACATTTGATTTTAAAGTACAAGTGTAATATGCAAGCTAATCTGAAACCAACTTTGCAAGTCCAAATGCTTATGTTGTAGCAAACTTCATATTCCCTTGTAGAGTACATTCCAGGATGCCCAGTTGTTCTGCAACAGCACAGGCATAAACACGGCTACTTATTTTATCTTACTCTGAGTCATAATTCAGGTAGAGAACTGTCACAGCTACAAGAGTTAGAATTAATTAGGTGTCATATTAAAACATGTTTTTCTATTCAGATTCACTTTTTCTTTCTCAGCTTTGTTTCTGGAGATGAAATAAATTTTCAGTCCTGATTAAACCAGACATACCTGATAAATCTCAGTGCTTTGTAATCAATAAGTGCTGTGTCACTGGCTTTTGTGTGTTGGTATCTAAGTTTTCAGCAGTTACAAAGTGAGGAAAACAGTGGCTTTTCTCTGTCATGAATATAAATTTATGGAAATGCAATAATACTACCTCCTGTGAAAGTTAATGATCTATGTTACTAGGAAAGTGTGAGAACTTCTTTGCCATTCATGTTGCAAATTGCTTTACTTTGAAATCTAGTCCCACTGCTTATAACTTTTTTAGTAGAGCTGATGGTAGGGTAAATTGGCACTTGAACCACATGGCTTAAAATGCTAGTACTTGCTCAGATTTGATGAATTCCCATGACTTTTATTTGGAAAGCTACAAAATAAATAATACTGGACAAGGAATGCAAGAGTACGGTCTTTTATGCTTTTATCATCCTAAAATCATTTAGAAATTTGAACTGAGACTTAACATTATTTCCAGTCTTAAAAATAAACTTAAGGCCTAGCTGAGTGAATTTTAGATAATTATGGTGAATGTGGGAGGTAAATATTATCTTAGTTGGTCAAAAGTCATAAACTAAGACCCATTATAGTATAATTTGTGTAGTTCAATGTTAAGATGGGGAATCTGGAATATTATGATATTTGGTGCAAAAATGATGAAGTTTAATTTAGGTGAATGATTAATCTAGATGAGTTTTACCTGAGATTCTAGGTGCTAGGTGCTTAATGCTGCTAAAATACTATTTATCTCTTTAAAAACACTCATGTGAAAACTTCCTTAGATTTGATGTGCCTTTTTTTTCTTCCTTCAGTGTTAGAAGACAAGTTGACTAAAAACATTGTAGGAAGTACTCCATTGACATTTTATTATGTCTTTTTAAAAAACAAATGAAGAAAACTATTTCTTGCTTGATTCCTTGTTTTGTTTATCTTCACAAAAAGTTTAATTGTAACTAATTATTAAAACAAAAAAAGGACAAATATTTCTGAATAGGGGAACAGGTTGAGGATTACTATGATGTAGTCAAATTTACAAAACCTGATGACACTTGTCCTAGAGTGTGTAACAACCTAGGTACAATTGTTCTAAACCATTAACAGGTTCTGTTTGAGAACTTGGTGGGCACATAAACTTTCATAAGACTTGAAGAAATTGTGTTCCAAATAGCAATTTGTCCATGCTGGAATGATAACTACAATAATAATGACAACACAAGTTATTCAATGTTCTGTGTGTATGTTCTTGAAAGATTACTAATAATGGCAAATTCAGACTTACTTTCTTCATAGTTGGGGTAAATAGCTCTGGATAAGTACAAAATAATAGATAGGATACAGCTTAATTTCTAGTGATACTTCATTATATTCCTAAAGTAGAGCACTGTACTATAGATAAAATTTTTATTAAATAGGCATAATTGATTTGATTGAAAAAAATAGCTCATTGTGCCTAATCATTACTTTGCTTTTTAACTTGAAGAAAATATCAAATGGAATTTTTAAGATAATATTCTGGTTCAAAACTTCTTACTGGTAATAAATGATCATGAATGAGTAGAAGCTTGAATTACAAATTAAAGTCACTCTAATTTGTTATAATACTTCAGAGGGCTCTCAGAGTTGTTGATTTTGATACCAGTCATTGAGCAATATTTTAGAAGAGATGTTAGGGGATCTAATGGATCACAGTGTCATGAGTTAGCTGTGTATTTGAACTAAATTTAGGGATAACTAACAGTGGATGGAACTGCTTCAGAAAGTTCTGTCGCCTTTATCTGAAATACTCTAGTACAGATGAAAACTCTTAACTTGTGACTGAGCAACTGCTTTAAAAAGAAACAATCAGGGAAAACCAGACAATAGACAGTGAAGCTTGAGACGTACAGGATGGAAAAGCTGGAAAGTGCTAAAGAAGTCCTGATAATCAGAAGTAGGAACTGGACTGCAAAGAATAGTCCTTATTTATGTAATTCATAGATCTCCAAGCTGATAATCAGAGATGATGGACATAATCCCCTGTTTCTGCTTTCCTGTAAATAGGAAGAACCAATGAAACTGAACACTAGCTGGAAAGAGGTCCAAGCATCCCAAGTGGGACAAGAGCTGTGAAGCTTAAGCATTCAGGCCAAGAGTGGCAAAAGCAATATTACACCACTTCTCACTGACCCCCCACCAAACCACTCCTCCAAAAAAACCCAAACCAATGGGTGGTCCTTTTACAGTGACTGAAGTAACTTACTGGAAACTAACAGAGACATACCTAGGTTTACCCCCATGTGCTTGGAGTAAATGATCTGACATCCTTTGCGGTCTGATGGTTGCTGTGTGTTTTTTAAGATTCAAAATACGTGTTTTAAAATTCTGTTTTCCATGTAAAATTATTCAAATTTAAATTTCTAAGCTTTTTTTATTGTGTGGCAAGATCTTTTCTCCTCTACTGCTTGCCATCAGTCTTGCTCATTGGTTCAACATGATGGGACTCAGTGCCATACTAAATAAAATTAACATACTTATTAGTTCTCCCTTTTTTAAATAACACGTATTTAAATACTGAGCTTAAATTAATTATTGCACCTGAAAGCCAGGTTTACTTCTATTATACAAAAATTAATGTAATACTGTGTAAATTCACATGAAACATGAAATTTTAGTGTGAAGAAGTGATTAAATTTTGACTAAAGGTTATAATTTTAAAATAAGTAATCAGTAATCAAAAATGTTTATCACCATTTTTTGTGTTGTAATTTGTTCCTCAGCCATCTCAAGAATTAAGAGTTTAAGTAGCTTACAGAGGAAAAACAAATGAGTCTTAGTGTTACATATGCTGTCAGACTGGTAAATATGGGTAGTACCCTTCAGTATTTTCCAAAAGTAATCAGAAGCTTATTTGGGAGGAGTTGAATTTAGGCCACTTGAATTAGTGATTATTAAACTTTCTTTAACTAGTCTCATGCATTTCTTTGAAATGAAAAATTAACACATATCCTAAAGTATACACCATTGAATTAAATTTGGAAAATATTATCTAATTAAATCTTCAGTAATTACAACATCATTGATCAAAAGATAGATCAACGTTTTTCATCTTAACACAAGCAAGCTAATTTCTCAAATGATTCAAAAGTTTATTATTTAGTGCTTATAAAAGTAATCCTGAAAGGGTTGAAAAATTAACTATATGTTAATTCACAAAGCCTGTGATGAAAAATACTGCTTTTTGGCAGCCACATTAGAGTACATTCTTATGGATAGTGCCTTTTTATAAATAATAGGTCTGATATTCCTGCATCTGCATTCAGACCTTCAGGTCATTGCAGATAAACACAATGTGTACTGAAAACATCGGTATTTCAGTACGAAAGGAAAAATGTAGCCACCATTGCTTCAAACTCTCAAATATGTCTGTATTCAGAGAAATTGAAAATTTTGTAATAAGTAGAAAACAATTTAGCTGATTCTCTACTTGTAGTTAAGATATGGTTTTCAAAATATTGGAAATTAGGAGTTTTACAACTAGTTTATTTACAAGATCACATATTGAAAGATGAAGCCAAATACTTGAGTGTCATGCTTTTTTTCTGTAACTAAATACAATGGAAAAATAACATGTACATATTAGCTTAGGTGTCTTAATTGTATATACCTATATGTGCTGTGATTAATTGGTGGCAGCTTCATTACAAAAAGTTGCATTTTTAATTTCAAGTTTCTAAATTTCATTTCTAGGTGATGAAATTGAAGTTTCAGAGTGTCATGTTACTGATGGATCTTGCAAAATTTTTAGTGAACAAAAGAATAAGCACAATGGGGGTTTAAGAAAAACTAGAAGACTCCAAAAGGTCAGTTTAACTAGACATATTGATTGTTAAACTCTTTCTTTTTCTTGGAGAATGACTGAGCACCTTTGTATGTACAAAAAAAGCAATGCATTCTCCACGCACTATCAATTTAAAAACTTTCCTCAATCTCACTTTCTTTGAAATGTTAGGGGAATGGTGTTCAAAGACAGCATGTATAACAATGGAAATCAGCTTTCTGCTAACCTGTGGTGGCAGTCTGTGCCAAGCTGATGTTGTAAAGGAGGTTGGTAAGCCAGCTCAAACTCTTCTAGTTAAAAAGCCACTGAAGTAACCTGAGAAGATGCCGATCTTTTTTGGAGGAGTTACTAAATGGGGTAGAGTTTTTTGTTTTACAGTGGATCATACTCAGTGGATATTTCTGCAGGATAAAAATTTATAAACTAAAGTTTTTAACTTACTATTTAAGCTCAGTTTGGATGTAAAAAAAAAAAAAAAAAAAAAGAGGATTGGGTCATCACTGAATCTTTTTAAGGTGTTTTCCCTTGTAAAATGTTTTTTTCTAAGTAAATATAAAACTGATCAGGAAATTAAATAGTAGTTCTTTTTATTGGTAAGCAGCAAGTCATAAAATTAAAATGAGCACTGAATAGTTTTGAGAATGGGAAGTCCTAAAGCACTAAAAGGTGTCTGAGATAATTAATTATATGAGATAAATTAGTCAGGTGTTGTGCTGATAGCTATTGGTGGAGTTTCAAAGAGACTGATCGCAGATTTTGTTCCTCTTTTACATAAAAGTTCTGAGCAGGTGTAATTACTCGGATGTTCAACCTTTTAAACATCCTGAAGAACGGGATATAAATCTCCACGGACCACTGATCTCTGGGTTTAAGTTATTATTTGATTTCTTGCCTGCATCTTTCTGCTTGCTACTTTTCTTCAGTTGCTTGGTGGTGTTTTTTTTCACTTGTTTTTCTAAATATATACATACATATTATTTTTGTAACTAGTAACAGTAAGTATTGTGTAGAATGTATAAATCAACTTCACTTTAGATCCATGTTCTATAGAAACATTATAACATATTCTACTTTTTAGGCTAAATCATCTATCCAGAGCAGTTTCATTTCCTGGCACAGAATGCTGCTAAATGTATATCCACAAACTACAGCCAATGGTTTTTCCTAAGGCTCTCTGCAGAAATGGTGCTTGGAGATTTATCAGATTTGTTGGTACCGATTCCTTCTCCTGTGTAATTAAAGACCATTATACAGTAGTGCTAGTTTTGATTCATTTCTCTTAGGATCCCAACATAACTATTACATGCTGAAGAGAAGAATATAAAGTCCTTATTTCTTGTCCCTCTTTTTCAGGCCTGGTCTCACAGTCAAAGGTGGTATCTCTGAATTGTTCTTTGTGGTGTCTGCTTGCAAAGTATGGTCTGTGAGGTGTTTAACAGTAGCAAAAGCTAAGTAGTAGCTGGAGAAAATTCCGATGCAGTGTTTTGAGGTGGCTTGTTTCAGGCATGTGATAATATAATTTGAGTCAAATATCAGTAAAATAGCAGCACATACTTTCTTTCATGTCATGAATGCTTTGTTTAATAATTTCAAAGGTTTCCAGTTGCATTTTGACTGCAAATTCATATAGAGACAATGTGGGTGGTTTTTTTGATTGAAAAGTAAGAACAACTTTACAAAAATATTTTACGTGGTTTAACCAGACAGTCTGGCAACCAAACTGTTGCACTGAAAAGTTTTACTTCATGTTTTCCTCAAGCAATTGGTTTTTAATATATATTAAATATTTATTAATATGTCTATTTAAGATCTGTTTTCCAGTGGTTGTATGCATAAATGTATGCAAAATTTATAAATCCAATGTTGGAGATCCATACAAAATTCTTAGTGAAGCAATTTAGGAGGATGATGTTGTGAACAAAATTAGACTGTCTAGATTTTTGTAAAGTAGTAAGTTGCAAGGCTGCTTTAGTACCAGTCACAATATGTACTTGAAGCTTTTTAAAAACAACCAAACATTATACAAATTTTTAATAAACATTTTTTTCAATGGCTGCAGCTTAAACATGGCAACGTTTGACAATGTGAAAGTGAAATTAAGTAAGAAAATTTTAGTTTCTTTCCTTTGCCCAAAGAAAAAAGTGTATGAGAGAAATAGCACAACTATTTTTTAAATATAATTTTATTGAATCATAGTATGATAAAGAATTTTCTAATATTTATTTAAATCTTAAAAGAAAGTTTGTTAAAAATACAAGTGCAAATGAAATTAAATACCATTTCCTAGCTATTTTAATGGACTATTTCTAGAAAAGTGACTACGTGAATCTCCAGACCTCTTATATCAAAAAAATCCCCAAATCTTTAAATTACAGTCATTGTAGAGTATATTCAGTTCTGTACTGAATAGTTCCAGTATGAGGCTTGAGATCATATTCTGGGAATCAGTTGTATGTATAATCTGTTAAATTCATTACTTAGCTATAAGTCTCTTAATTTGGGAGGCAATGTAAATTGCAGTTAGGGTTTTTTTCATAGAAAAAGAGTTTGAAATCTAGTACCTCTTTAAAAACATTTTAGATGTTTGCTGAATATAATTTCTGGACAATGTCTAAACTGAAACTTTGGAGTACTGTAGTTATAACTCATTCTCTACTGATTCAAGTGTATTCTACAGTGAACACTACAATTAACCATTCACTGCAGTGAATGCATGTCAGTAGGCACTTGGAGTTCAATATGTGATGGTAAATATTAAAAAAAACAGACAAAAAATATCGTTAGGAAATATGACCCGGCCTAAGTGTTAACATTATTTACTTCCATGGTTATTTCAATTTGTCATTTGTAGTTTCTTGAACTTAATATAAATCAAAATGTAGATCTTGTATTGCTCTGCTGTGATATTTGTTATGCATTTGTTTTCTCAAAACTTCATGCAGATTGAGTTTCTTGTATTTTGTTGTAGCTGAAGTTAAAATCAAGAATTACTTTGTTCAGGTGCTTTTATATCACAGTTTTAGATTACAAGTACTCATATTTTCTTTACCTTTACTATTTATATAGGAATGCTTATTGTACTCTTAACATGGAACACTTCTAATTAAAGTTATATAAAATTGTATTATCAACTAACAAAATCAATGAAAACAGAGCAGTTTATAATGGTACTGCAGGCATGTTGGGGGGAGATAAGTAAGATTTTCAGGAATCTTTAATGGCTTCAGGAACAAACTTTTTAGATTTAAAACACCACCACCACCCCAAAAACACCAGGAGTTTTGGTGTGTTGTACATATTCAAATGCAGCACATAAAGATAGATTTAGAAAACTGGCTGTAGGTTTGAACTTAGTTTTGAAACATGACAACCCATAACTGAGGATAGTTCCAGATTCTTCTCATACAGAGTTGGTAAGGATAAACAGGGTGGATTAATGCCTATGAATGTCAGCAGGTGGCTTCCCTGGTCTAGAAATCTGTTGAAAATACTGGATTGCAGGGATAAAATAAACCCTTTATGCACTGTGATGCAGTTTTCAATTATTCCATGGAATTTAATACATAGGTCTTTGTTGCATTACATAGAGAGGACAAAGTGAAATAACTAAAAATCATAAAGACAGAAATGTATTCAATCAAGTGAGTTACAGTGTTGTTAATCTGCTTGTATGAGTGCTCATGTCATTGCTTAATGTCACAGAAGTGTTTACATTTATCACAACACCTGTTGTATGTCACAAATGTAAACATTTTGTACTTTAAACAGATCAGAGAAAGTCTCATTTGACATGAATAACCAATTAGCTGCCATTTTTAGTCAAATAAAAAGTTGTTTCATATTTTTAGAGGGATATAAGAGGTGGTAGATATTTTAAAGAATCTAACAGTATTACATCACTAGAAATGCAATTAGAATAAATTTTACATGTAAACCCTTAAAATAGTGTCTTCGGAGTGAATAGAAGAAACTCTTCAACCATTTGAAAAAAAAAAAACAGTTAAACATCATAAGGGATAATTAAAACCATATTTTCACAGACAAGACAGTATGGACTTAACTGAAATTCCCTCAGTTTTGTTTTTAAACAGATTCATCTTGACTTGTATTTTTGTAGCTCTTGGATTTGGGTGAAGGTAGTGTTCAACACTGAATGTAAGGTATTTTTGAGAGAAAAGACAATTTTTTACGAAGAATCTAAGCTCATGCTGTGGAACAACTAGTGTGAAGCAGGCTATCGTTAGATCCTTTTATCAAAATCCTTCTTTTTGAAAATATTTTATTCATGGCAAAACAAAGTTTAATATCCTAAAAAATCTGTAACTATAAAACATGAAGCATCTTACCAGACATTCAGGAAAACTTTGTCTATATTTGATATGTGCATTTGTAGACTGTCTTAATCAGATTGTATTGGTTTAGAGAACATATTTTTTCATTTCCCTTTCAATTTTTATTTTTGAGTTTCTTTGAATAAGTACATACATTTTAAGCATTGATACTTTAAATGTTACTGACTTCGAGCCACAAATGAATATTAAACAACTGTGAATTAGAGAAGGTGGAAGCATGCAAGCTCATTTACATTTAACAGTGAAGAAACTGGAACTAGCTACACAGTGATGATCTGGGGAAAATGTAATGGATGTGGTAGACAAGTGGAAAATTTTTCAAATGTATTGCTTCTGGGTGTAGCGATACAATGAGTGACTGAAGCTACGAACTACAAGAGTGCTTGGATGGTACCACCAAAAATCTTTTATGGTATTGACTATATGTCTGGTGGTGTGATTATGCATATCTGATTTGATCGTAGAATGTTTCATGTTTACAAGATGTCTCATCTTACATGAAATAATCCTGAAAGTGTCTGACCAACTCTAGCTAATGACACATGAATCTGGCTCAACATAAAGTTGAAGAAACAAGTTTTTGGGAAAGAAGCTTTTGAGCTACGTTATGGGACAAGTAACTCTGACAGTGTTAGTGACAAAAGGCTAATGTTATGCATCACTGCAGAAAATTTGTTTCCTTGGAGTGTCTGAAATATGCTACTGAGTAGGACATTGAAATCCACAAGAAAGTATATTTTTACTAGCAAGACACAGTTTAAGCTATTGCTATGTCCAGAATATAGCTGTGGTCATTTGTTTGTTCCAAATGTCCAGATTTTGTAATAATACTAGCATTTGAGAACAAAATGTCCTATCAATATGTAATGTTAGTATTTGTTTCATATAAATGGAATATGTAGATACTTATTTGATAGAATACTTGTTTCTCCTGGTATAAAGTTAAATAATAGGAAAAAAAATAATCTGAGAACTTCATATCAGCCTAATGTACTTTAAAAATATTGAATGCTATAGGAGTGATATATAGGAAAAAAAATGAGTATCAGCAAGGTTAATATGAGATAGCTAAAATCACTGAATAATATTCTTAGTAAATATTTGAAAAGCGGGGTCTCAAAATACTGCCTGTGACTTAGTGCTTACTGGTCATGCTTAAGCTTTTTAGAGGGTAGCACTGTAAAAGATGCCTATATATCCCATTATTTGAGACGGTTTTGTAAGTCCTGCTGTATGTTTAATCTCATGAGTATTTTCACTCAACCTTTGCAAGGCAGTTCTGGTTCTGGACTTTGTCCAGCTGGTGTATTTGTCCCAAACACTTCATCCACACCCAGGGCTTCCAGGACAGAAGCCACACTCTTGGCATCTGCTGCATCACCTTACAGTGCATGCTATGGGCTATGTCCTAATGGCAACAGCTTCATTATCACCACTTAGGGTGCTACCATTCCTGCCAGGAAAATCTCCTGTAGATGGACCTGGTGGGCTGATTTGTGGCCTTGGGTCCCTAGAAATTAGTCCCTTTGACAGGTATCATGCTAGCTATTCTGGACTACCTATTGAATTGCCATTGTCTGTTTATTAACTTGAAAAAAGTGTCTTTTCAAGTCAGTACCTTTCTATGGCAAAAGGCATAACCTCCTCTCAACTCAAGTTTAGAGTGTTTCCTGTTGTCCCAGGGACACCTGCAGGTGTTGTTCACACTCTTGTATGGGTTGCTGTTTGCAATACTGGAAATTTGTGCTGAGACAGTGATACAGGAGGTTGTTGACTTTGCAGTTTGTCATTTTAGGTGGCAGGGTAGTTAAGATCCAGGAGTTGAATTTGCCCAAGTTTTTATATAAAGTTGTCACTAAATTTCTGTTAGGTCAACTGATTAACATATTCTTTTTCAGAATCTTATTTAAGAAATAGTGGCTTAAGAATATGGAGAGTTTTGACTTTTGTCTACATAGAATTAAGAAAAAACACTTCACTGTTTCTCCCTGCCCAACCCCCTCCTGCCCCCCCATGCAAAGATTGGTAGGTATGGTGATTTTTGGTCCAGAGTCTATTTATGAGGTCTTATGTAAAGTCAGAACATATTTTCTTATTAGTTTTAGGCAAGTAGGAAATTGTTTGAGAGCTCTTCATGATGAGCAGTAGATAGGGATAAGCACAGAGAATAAAACCCTAGAATGCCAAGTTATTAGAAGTATGTCTATGCCGTCTCCATCTTTTTATTTAAAAGTCTCTGGCATTCTTGAATTTGATGGTGGAAAGGAGGCTTAGGTGCAAGAAAGAAATGCAACTCTTTCTGGCTCAGAGCATGAGGGGAACAGCACATGAACACTGTGTAAGAAGTAAGAGCATACAGTCTGTGCTTGAGACATACATACCTCACTGCTGAAGATAAGTATGCTGTAACTTAAGTTATTGGTAAATCACAATTCTTTTCTAGTTTTGGGATACACTGCTACATTTTAAATTGAGGTTATAACTGTCATGCCAGAAAACCAAACAATCCATTGAACTGCAGCTGGTTTGGCAAAGAATTAGTGTAAAACTGAAACTATTTTCCATCTGGGCATCAGAAACTACCAAGAGGAAAAGAAACTCCTGATTAGATCCTCTTTTTCGGTGAAATGTAACTTTTGGAAGAGTGAACACCCTACATAAACCTACTGGTACCTGGCATTACTCTATAGGCTGGAAATCCTTTAGTTGATGAAACCGCTTTCTAAATGATAGCCTCACAGCTCTTGAAAATTGTTGAAAATCAATCTAAACAAAAGACTTCCAAAACTTCATTTCATCAGCATTTGTCATGTCTTCACTAACATTTTTTTTTTAATAATTTAACAAATACTGCTATTCTTTTCTACATTAAAATTAGACATTTTATGGATTAGTGGTGGGATCTTTGTAGAATTGAATTATGAGCTAACAAGTCAGCAGTCAGTTAAATAGGAAAAAGTCTTGCACCACATTACTCCTTAATAGATGTACTAATTCCTACTAGTCTAAAGATTCAGAAATGCTGGAAGTGGTGGCCATTCATCATAATTAACACACTACAAAAAGTCTTTTTTGAAGGATTTGTGTGCATGTATGATTAATTTAAAAACCTTCAAGATCCTAAAAAAGTGGTTGGGTTTTTCTAATTGTTATTCTACTCTACATAATATTGCTGTTGCACCTCAAAGCCTGAAATAAGTATTGTTTGGTTGTTTACCATATTGTCTAGAGGACAGTAAAGCTTTAACTCAGGTTGTTGACAATCATTAACAAGCGGGTTACTTGTTAGCAGTGTATTTACTGAAGTTTACAGTCTTGTATTGTAACATAACATAAATCCAGGCTTGGGGCTGCAAACATGTTCAGGAGTATCTTCACCTAGTATTTCACTCATTGCTGCATAATTGGCACTCTCCAGAAGACTTCAACTATCCAAATTAACCCCACTGTGTTAATAATTGCACGAACCCAGTATCTAATAGTTGGGGTGCTGCAGAATGGTTCTTTCCCTCTTTAAAATGGTTCCATCCCTACAGCCTGTGCAATGGAAGTGTGTCTCTGTGCCTTAGTTGCTTCTGCCCAGTGTGTGACCCACTGTGAGCACTGTTAACTGAGCCACTGACATCTACAATGAGGTAGCTAAATCAGACATCATTTCTAATGAACCTTCCATGATGGGTGGCAACAACCATTACCAAAAATTTAATGGCTGATGAGTGCTTAAAAATCAAATAATTAATTTCACTGAAGCTACTGTACTGTTGCCCACTAACCTTGTGGCCCAGTTTTTATTCACAGTTAAGGCATAGGGTATCTCAGCTGTAGCTTTATGAAGTGATTTTAGTTGGTCATAATTCAGCTGTCCAAAGAAATTGTTCTCTATATTGAGTCATTCTGAAAGCATAAATATTTTTTAATGTCTGAACAGATGAAACATATTTACTCTGATATCATGCTTAATTTTTTGTTGAAATTATTCACAGAAGGGTACAAACTATTTTTGTTAACCTTGGTGAAGCTGGGAGGTAGGGAGGAGAAGTCCATGTTGCTTAAAATTTCAGCAGAAAAAGATTAATTGTGCCTGACTTTCTCACAGATCATTTGGGAAGGTGAGTATACATTGGACATTATCTAGTGCTAATGACAGAATTAATTTATGCCTTAGCGTGGTCTTTGAAATGTTTCTGCTTGCATCTGATCTTTTTCCATAACATAGTCTTGACCCATGATAGCTCTTGTTCCTTTTTCTCCTGTCTTGTGACTTCTTTGGGGGGGGGAGCGTCCTTCCTTCACCCAATCTTTCATTTTTTGTTAGAATCTAAACTATAAAGTATCTTTCTCCTCCTCTTAGCACCCCACTTATTGAGATTCACTTTTGTCACATTGACAGTCTGTGCATTGGCCCCCTGCGTAGCTGGCAGGGAGTAAGTAGAAAAATTGGGAGCAAAACTGAGCCTGGGAAGAAGGGGGGGACGGGGCAGGGAAGGTGTTTTTAAGGTGTGGTTTTACTCCTCACTGTCCTGGTCTGTTTGTTAGGTGGCAGTAGTGGTGGTGGTGGTCTTTGAATTAAATTGATGTTCTTTTTCTTTCCCTAATGAGTCTGTCCTTTGCCTGTGACCATAATGGGTGAGTCATCCTTCCCTGTCCTTGTCTTGATCCCTGAGCCTTTTGTAATATTTTCTCCATCCCGTACCTGGGGGGAAGAAGTGAGTGATTAGCTGCGTGGTGCTCAGTTGCCCTATGGGCTTAAACCAAGATGCCATCAGAATAGGAATCACTGCTGCCTGTTCTTGCAGAAATGATAACCATGCTTGCTGGCTTTTTTTCATGTCATGTTTATTGACTTGAAAATTTTTGTTTGCAGTCAAAGGGATGGGAAGGAACATTTGCTCTCCCCTTAATCTTTGTCTGTCCTACCAGAACTCAGTCTCTAGTTTTGCTAATGATCACAGCCAGATAATCCTGTACTTTGAAGTTTCAGAATGCTGTTGAAAGCTGTCCCTTGCTACACAGTTTTGTGTCCCACATTGTTGATTTTTATTTTTTTTAAATGTAGTTGTTAGCTATTATTGTTGCATGTGGAAAACTGAAAATATTAATAGGTTGTAAACTGTGACACTGCTAGTCTGAAAAGTCTGAAGCTATTCAACATCCTTAATCTTGCCAAGAAAAGTTCTATGGGTTTCTACACCTGTGATTACAGGATATCTCATTTTCTCTCATCTTTGTCAGTGAAAGAAAACCAATGCCCAGGCACCAGTCATGTCATCTAATTTTTCTGTCTTCTTACAGCCTGCTTTGTTTTTTTATCTTTCCCCATGGTAGTATCGATTTAGTTAGGATGGGTGCATTTTTCTCATCTTTCTAGGACCAAAGCAGAGGTACTATGTTTGGTCAGGAAATTACAGCCAAAATTGAGTTTGCAGCCAGAGGAAACTGGAAAATTATCAGTATCAAAGGACTGATAAGTGGAGAAAGGCCAGCCAGAAAGTAAATTACAGTTTTGAGTAATTGCTCTTTAAAACTACTGAATAGTAATCGTTCATTACATTTACCAATTATTTTAATCTATGAGCCACAATTACTCGAATAGAATAAATTAATGTAGAACAATTTATAGATTGTTTCCAAAAACAGCCTTAAAGTTTTGGATCCTCAATACAACCTTCCTAGATAAAAGCAGAATGCAATTAACCTGATTCTTGAATATCCCCGCGCTGCACATTGCTCTGGTTTTTGGCTCATGTACTAGTAGGACTGAAGATTATTACATCTGAAATACAGCAGTAAATATCAAAACTGAATATACGAGTTCCGAACCAATTTCAGAATCATCTGATGGACCTACAATAGCCAGAGGAAAAAGGGATTGGAAGAGTACAAAACAGGTAGCATAATAATCTTGTACTCTCCCTTACTCTTTATTTGCACATGCATGCACTACTTTCCCCTGCCTCCCTCTCGCCCCCAAAAAAGACCTTTATCCCTGGTATATTGGCCAAACCACATAGGGTAAGTATCTTGTTGAGTCCTGAAGGTAAAGGTCTTTTTTTACTCTGTCACAGCATGCATCTGAGTTTGAGTAGACTGAAGCTTATTTCTTTCAGAAATTAGTCAACTTTAAGGCTTAAGGGGAGTATTTGTAAGTAATATGAAATTCAAGTGGTGTTTATTTGTTGAAATGCTTTCTTGAAAAATATGAGGCCTGGGTTCTTGACCCAAAGACAAAATGAGTTCTAATGTACTTAGTCTGGAATTTAACCAGTCACAAATGTGTAACTATTCCTATCAAGTCAATTCTCAGTGTGAATGCACTTTATTTTTGAGAACTGGCCTGGAAAAACATATTTTATGGTCACATTTTAATTCATTTGTCACTTATGAAAAGCAACTCATGACATTCTTAAGGAAACAGAATTTGAGTTCACTTTCTTGAAAAGCAGGTTGTACAAAAAGGGACTTTTCTCTTACTGTCCTTCAGCTCCAGTAAACACCTGCTCAAATTAGAATACATTTTGAGGTTGGATGCCTCTTTTGTGGTATAGGTCAGTTAACATACAGGAAGTATCACATTGTATTTTGAGTACTGGGAAGATTTACAAATACTATTTCCTATGCGCCACTGAAACGTATGTTTTATATTACAGATGACTTAGAAAAATCTTGTTGTTGGCACACTGTAAAGAAATACTTAATGCAACTGTGCTCCTAAGAAATACATAAAGGAAAGCTGAAACATGTAGTTTATAATACACCCTGTATTCCAGATCTAAAAAGTAATTCAGAAGGAAGTGTGTTCTGATTCAGAGTACAGATATGCAACTCTTCAGGATTCAGAGATTAATGATAAATAAAAGGGCCAGTTAACACTACCTTTTCCAGTGTTTTATTAATAATCCTGCTACAAATGTGCGTTAGAACTCATAACATTGCTCAGCAGATGTCTTTTTGCTGGTCAGAAAAGAAAATGCTAACTCGAATTTTTTTTTGCAATAAAAGCAACATGTAAAATAAAACAGACACAAAGAGCATGGAAGAAAAATTTCATAGCAAGAGTAGGGGGGGAAAGCAATTAACTTGAAAAATGTACAACTGAAAATTAAAACATAGTTTGGCTAAGTTTTCTGCTTGGTAACTATAATTGAAGAGGACTGCTTGTCTTACTGAAGCAATAAAACAAAATGTTATCTGCTTAGCAAATGACCTCTAACTTGCAAAAATATGCAATTCTAAATGAAGATGAAATAATAGTATGGGAGAAATTAAATTAATTTTTACCTTTTGTATGCATCCTTCTGCATTCTTGAGTCTGAATTGCTTTGAGCTGCACTGACAGAACATTTGCCCAAAATACTCTCTGTACCGTCTTATATGCTATGTTTTGTAGCATAAAACCTACTGTTCAAAAGCTGACTTTACACAGTAATGTCGGGACAGGCTGCAGGATTCCTAATTTGTGTGGATCCAGTATTTTCACTTCCTTATAGATAACGTATTAAGGAACTGTTAACAAACATTTCTGGACTGAAGATGAAGAAGCCAGCTGTAGGATCTCAAGCTGCTCTGGCCTTGCTTTATAATAATGCTTTTTTTTAACACAAATTTGGCAAAAGCAGTGGTCAGATTAATAATACTTCCATGACATTTCATTTATAAAAAGTTGTAAGGATGGGTATTTTTCTGCACATTCTGAACAGGCACAGCAGGTTCTGACTTTAGAACCAGTACTATACAAGGGCCCCAAGAAGCTAGTGCAATTCTTTTTTGTGGTCTTTTGTGTGGTAATTTTGATGTATATACTCAAAATTTTGAAGTTATATTATTTAATATTAATTATGTTAATGTTATGATAGATATATTTAATATATATTGTTGCATTGTTACTATTTTTGCTCAAATTCTTTGAGTATAAAAGTCAAATGTGGAATTGAAACTGTGAAATTCTTGGAGCTTCCAAGAGCAATAAAATGTGACTGTTTATTTGGAGTGGAAAGTAATGCAGTACAAAGTCTCTGGACTAAGAATACAACAAATTTTGATTACAGATAAATGTATATTATCTTCTCTTCAACTGTCAGGCTACCAGTAGGCTAAGGCATCACCAATAAGTATTGCAGGCAACAAGTTAGTAACTGGAAACT
This sequence comes from Tyto alba, assembly GCF_018691265.1. Classification (NCBI taxonomy): domain Eukaryota; kingdom Metazoa; phylum Chordata; class Aves; order Strigiformes; family Tytonidae; genus Tyto; species Tyto alba. Next base: position 25,461,198 of record NW_024881316.1, on the reverse strand, counting down.
TACGTTTCCAAAAATACTCATATAATTTCTCTCCAATAATTATTTCAATATAAAAGTTTCATCCTTTCCTCAGTTGAAGCTTTATTTCATTCTATTATTGATTGTTTTAGATTTTCACATTGTATATATTTTCAGTTCTGAAGTATTGTATAGCTTACATAATGTTGTCTGGGTGCATGCTTATCATGAATTAAAAAAATTACTGAATATGCTACATGTTGCTTCTGAAGACATAAATAGTATCTGGGGTTTATATTTTTTAAAATTCATCCAAACACAGAATGAAATTATCATGGGTGTGTTGAAAAGACTACTACTTATGTTATCTTTAATATCTAGCTTGCCAGTGGTATCTAAATTGTATTTTATTTATGCAAAGATTGTTCATATAATGAACAGTTGTGGTGCACATTATTAGCCTACAGTCTATTAGTCTACAGAGATAATTCCAAGGAACTCCATTCTTAAATGTGACAAATTGCTTGAACACTTAATGGAGAACAGTTCTGTACTGATAAGAGAGGACAGATGGAGTTACATCAGAGTATGTTCTCTCTCCTGCTCTGTGATTCATTATTGGGTAAAATGAGTTGTTCTCAAGTCTTTTTTGGCCCGTGCTACCAGCTGTAATCCAATTCAAAATATTTTTGTGGTCTCAGCTCAGTACATTACTCAAAGGAAACTGAGTTTTAGCAAGACTGGGAGCTTACTGTTTGTGGTTGTGGTAATATATTGAGAGGGCAGAAATGGGAATGATTATTTCTTATGAAACAGTAGTTATCTAGAGAAATAATGTGAAATTCATATATTGATTTTGAAATTTAGGTAGAGTTGTTTTGTACCAGTCAGTTGATATATTTTTCCTACAAAATTAAAATGTTTCTATTTACATCCTTGTTCATGTTTATGTAGCTACAAGTAATTCTTAGATAAGATTTTCAAAACCTCTTCTTGCGTATATTTTTGATGACCATCAGTTATATTCACTTAGGTATTTCTCTGATACTGCTAAAACTCATGTTCTGTCCTACCTACCTTTGTGCACTGTGGAAGCTTTCATGGTCATTGCTGATGAACAAATGATACTCCTTCCTCTTCTGCCTTCTATAATACTAATGCTTAACAAGCTTATTTAAAGTCTGTGTGGGGCAAACACTCCTACTTTGCACATAAGCTATAGGGTGATATTGCAGCAGAAGGGAGGGGGTGCTTTTTAAGGTGTCTTAGAATTGCTGGTTTAAGGATTGCTGTACTCTGAGTATAGCTTATATGTTATATTACTGAGACAACATTTATTTTCTATACAATATTTAGGAGTGAAAGAATGTTTACTTTAAAACCTGGACTGAAAATATTGAAGTTATGCCAGGAAAAAAACCCCAAAAGCTATGTTAACAAAATAAAATTATTAAAATTACACTTTACAATAAATATACTATTGTTTCTGCAGCATCTCAGCCAGTTTCTGCCTATTCTTTTGGAAGAAAATGAAATAATTTTAAATTACAGGCTTTTTTTGTTGAAGGTAAGCTGCCTTTTCCTTTCCACCTGATCAGAAGGGAAAGACAGAAGACAGTTACTGTCCTTTTTTTCTGTGGCATCCCAGACTGTAAATCCTTTGCTTTTTGTTTTTACTAATGAAAACTTAAATTCAAGTCTTCGGCTATATTGGATGCTTTGATACCAGACATCATGAAGAGGTTTCCTTCCTTCCTTGTCCTCAAAGTGTATGTGTTAATTAGCACAGCCTCTTCCCCAGGTGATACTATAATTATGTCCTTTTAATAGAACAGTTTCTAATTTAAGGGTTTTTTCCAAAGGGGAATTTTTTTCTGATTTTTGTCGTTCTCTTGTCTTCCTCACATCTCTAGCCAACAAGAACACTGGTTATGACAAGTATGTCTTATGAGTAAGTATTACCATTTTGACTCTTTAGTCAGCACACAGTTTAAACTTTAATGCTGATGATCTTTTTATGCTTACACAAAATTAAATTAATATTTGGGCCGTATGCTAAAATACTTCATTCTGTATTCTAGCTAGAAACACATACGTACATGTATATGTCATTGGTATCTATAGTGTTTGTGTATGTTTGTGTTGCTATGGTGCAGGCTGAAGTAGTTCCATAGGTGAGCTCAACAGGTCTTCAGAGCAATGAAACTAAAGTCTTAAGTAAGTTTTTAATTTTTCTGAAGGAAGCATAAAAAGGAATTTTATGTAGTAAATGGTTCAGACTACCATACCAAGACTTAGCTTTTTTCCCATACATTTTCTTTATTTCTATTTAAAATGTCATAATGTGAAACATCAGTTCAAAATGTTTTCTTTCATATGAATAGTTGCTGAAGAAATATCAGTTGTGGGCTTTTTAGCCACTTAGTTTCAAAACATTAGAAGCAGCTGCCACTGCATACTTTGGGGGAGAGTTAATAATTTTCTGGCATGCTCTTATCATTCTCTTAAAAGTCTTACAGCATAAAGAACATCCAACAAAAACACAATTTCATATTTTATACTAAACTTGCTTGCAGTTTTTTTGAATTCTTTTTCAAAAGTCAGGATATTTCTGCTACCCACAAATCTGTTTCAGGTTTGAAGTAATTAAATCTTGACAGTTACACAGATATAAGTACTCAGAAATGGCACTTAGTGGCTATCCACTTAGAAGTTATTTATAAATGGTTGTCAATAGCTATTAACAAGTGTACTAATATATGTCAGAAACATAAAATGAAGTTAATACTTTTTTGCATTTAATGTGACTGGATGTTAGTAACAACAAGACTATAAAATGCACTTTGCAAGTCATGAAATACAGGATCACTGTGTGGGAGGTAAAGATAATACCTACAGTGCAGATAGAAGTAGCAGAAAACAGGCTATGATCAGCCTAAAAGAGGAAAAATCCTGTCAGAGCTAAGGAAAATGTCCTTTTGTTGAAAGAGGTCATTAATATATTATTTCTTTTATCTTGCTTGTATGTTGTTTTTTCCCACTAGCCAATTAATATTTCATTAAATAAAAATGTCTGGTGTTAACAATTGCTTTTCTTCAGAACTTCTTCATCAAGATTGTGCCTTTGACTGTCTACAGTTGTAGGCATTCATCAGCCTGTAAATGGGTGAAGGTAAAGGGACTGCTTCTGAAAGAATTAAAGAACAGAAAACAGTCCTCCAAAGTACAGCCCAATGGCCAAAGCCAATTCTACCACCCAGTAGCTACAGCCTCAAAAGTGGTTCATTAGAATTTAAATTCTAAAGATCATGAGTTCAGTTGTTTCATGGCACCAGGTTTTGAGATTATCTTAAATGCTGCTCACTGATTCACAGCCAGCAGCTACGTGTTTTTCCTGAATCACAGATTCAGTGAAATTTTGCTGTAAATTTGCATGTCAGTTTTTGCAGCTGACTGAAGTATAAACTGGTGAGTTTTCACTGTAGTTTATAAGATATCTTAGGTTCAATTCTTGTATGAGAGGACTTTTTCCTCTTGTAAGGAATTTGTGTAGACACAAGAAAGAACTAAGAAAAAGATTCAGGTAGGGCATGAAAATGCATCCCCTGAGCATGCAGTCTAGGGAGGGCCATCTCCTGTGGTTTGCAGTGTTGCAAAAACATTTGCTTGTAGGCTATGTCAAGTTAAAATTCATAAAATCAAAAGGGAATAGTAAATATTCTAGTAGCATTCAAAGCCATGTAGCCAAGGCCAGAATTCACACTGGAGTAAGGGTCAGTGGTTTGATTTTTTTTTTTTTTTTCCAGTGTCTCCACATACAATATCACCTTTTGACTTAAGTATGAAGTTAATTTGCTACACTTTTTACTATTCATTTATTTATTTGAAACTTCTTAAAAATAAGATTGCTGCATTCTCTGTGAAGAATTTTTTGAAGTTTTGTTAAGAGTTCCTCTAAGTAGTGTTTGTTTTAACTGGGGTATTTTTTGAGTTTTAACTGCATTACTTTCTTTGGAGTGAAATGTAGTGAGAATTAAGTAACCCCAGAGGCTTCTGGAGATGTTCTGACTGTGCTTGCATTATGTCAGTGATTAACTTAAATTTTTTAACTGAGAGGATCACCACTGTGATAGATGTGTTCAAGGTTGTGCTCAATTGTTTTATCTTGTGTAGCATGCCATGGACATTTCCAAGTCAGCTGGGGGGAGCAGAGAGGGCACTGGAACTGGGCTTTAATTTACAGATCTTTAATGATAATTTATAATAATTATTTTTAAAAATAATCATTAATAAGAACAGTAAATTGTTCTCATGCAACAGCTTTTCTCTAATGATACCAAGATCTCACTCTTTTCACAATTTTATGTGCCTCAGCATAGGTATGTAGAGAACTCAAATTAGAATTCCAGTTATATGTGGCTATTCTGGATTTTATATTTAATTTTAATTGTATTTAAGGATAAGTGAATTTTTAACTGAAAAATTGGCTCAGATGTATAGGTATTCCTTCCTATACCTATAGGTAGGAATACAGAACTTTAGGACTTCTCTCTAAATTTAGACAGCAATTTATTCAGATGCTGCAAATCTGGTGCTTTCTAATGAAAACCTCTTAAGAGTGCTGTGTCTAAATGTTTACATTTCCTGGTAATACTTTTCTGATAGTACCACAAAAGCAACCAAGAATGAGGCTCTGTTCCACTAGGCGTTGTACACAAACAATGTTAGATAATTCCTGACTCAAAAGCTTCTGTTTAAACAGACAGGATAGATGTGGGGGAGAAAAGAGCTTTGATTTGCAAGTAGATTGCATTGTGTGATGACAGAAAAGGGTTTGTTGGGACTCTGTGGAATTTAGGGCTAGCAAATGAGTAGAAGCTCAGTGAGAAAAGGATAAGAAATTATTAGTGAGGAAAGAAATAAGGTGAGTTTGAGTTGTGTGTATATACTTTTATAATTCTGCATATCCATTCAACATTGTACGGGTCTTTTTTTCCTTCTTTTTAGGAAGCAAGATACAGTAATTCAGGTGGTGAATAAACTTGGAGACTTTTTGTTCTCAGATGATGTATGTGAAACAACAAGTCATGTAGTTACAGGGAATCCTCGTCGTACCTTAAATGTTATGCTGGGAATTGCTCGCGGGTGTTGGATTGTTTCTTATGAATGGGTAAGAAATATTTTTTAATTTTACTAAGGAATAAATGAAACTTATTTTGTATAGATGAAATACCAACCATATAACCGTGTTTGTGTCCGTGCTATATACAGTGGCGCAATGTTCAGATATTCAAGGTTTCCCAGAGTTAGATCAATTAGAGGAAATTTGTCTGAGTGTAGCTCTGTTACCATGACTTAGTGTCTTACATGAATACTTTGGTTAGATGAAGTACTGAATTGTACCTCAGTTTGCATTTTAGAAATGCCTGAAGTCTAATCTCACGGATGAGAAACTCATGTAACTTGAATTTTTTATGTACTGATCTAATATATTTCTGTTGTGTTCTGAAACATGTATTTTGTTCAGCATTGGTAAAAATGAAAGAGAATTATTAGATGTTTTGCTATGTAATGGAAAAACTGTAAAATAGGAAACAAATTAAGGAAAAGTGTTTGTAGATGAGTAGTTTGGAGACTTTGTAACTTACAGAAATGGTTCCTAGGCATCCACATCAAATAATCACTGTATATCCTCAAAATTTCATGTAGACTGCTATGTACAGTTATCAGGCTGTTGCTGTAAAGACAAGATAATCATAACTTGCTGTAGTGGGTCGGGGTGGTATGGACTTAATTTTCTTCATTGAAGCCTGTGTGGTGCAGTGTTTTAGACTGATGACCAAGACCAGTGTTGTTAACACACCGATGTTTTACCTATTGCTGAGAAGTGCTTACAGAGTGTCAGGGTGTACTCTGTTTCTCACGCTGCCCCCTCCAGCGAGTGGCTGGGGGCAAACAAGGAGTTGTGAGGGGACTCAGCTGAGACAGTGGACCCCAACTAATCAAAGAGATTTTTCCATACTGTATGACATCACGCTCAGATATAAAACTGGGTAGGAGTTTTTCCAAAGCAGCCATTGCTTGTAGACTGGCTGGGCATTGATCTGCTGGTGGGAATGATTATTTTTACATCACTTGTGGTTTTTTAACTTTTTTCCCCCTTACTTATTAACTGTCTTCATCTTAACCCACAAGTTGGTTTTTGGTTTTGGGTGGGTTTTTTTGTTTGGTGTTCGTTTTATTCTTGCTTTTACCCTTCCAGTTCTCTTCCCCATCCTGCTGGGGCTGGGAGTGAACAGTGACCAGGTATGGAGCTTACCTGTCAACCCAGGGTTAAACCACCTCAATTGCTCACTGTTTTAAAACAGATTAACCACACAATCTGACATTGCAGATGACAGATTTTCAGCTTGCCGTATATTTCCAGAGCTATAAAACATAGCTGTTGGAATTTATATGGAAACAGCTCTTCATCTTATACAGAAAAGGACTGTAGAATAAATTTCTTGATTTCCTTTTTCATATAAATACTGTAAAATTTAGATATTGGGCTGAAAAGAAAATAAACTCCTGTTGCCTTTTGGTTTTCAAGATGTTTAGCACTCACCAGTGTGAAGTTTGTCCTATGTGATACATAGTTATCTGAAAAAGCTGCTATGGTATACTTTGGGATTTCCAGGAGTTCTTGGTGATTAGAGTAAAGGGGTTTGCATCTGGTCACCTTAACTATCCAGTAATGTGCCTTTCTGGCAGAAAAAGTCCAATAGCATCCTTGGCTACATGAAGAGGAAGGTATTTGAGCAGTGGGTTTGGACAAGACAGTCTCCACAGGTCAATTGCAGTCTCAACTATGTATGAGATACATTGAAACATGTGTCCCAGGCTTAGCTGTGTATGGAGTTTTAAACAAGTAACAACATATTTGTTGTAAGTTACTTTCTCATAACAGGGTAGTCAAACATTAAAACTGTGTATTTTCTTGAGAAATAGCATCAAATAACTACTAAGACAGCTAAAGATGTACATAAGTACTACAAAAATCCAGTAAAATAGTTTCCTATCTTTATACATTAGGCAATATTTGGATAATAGGTATTCTAGCAATTGCTGTCCTGAAATTTCATTGCCCATTTTATGCACTGCACTTCTGAGAACCAATGCATGGTGAAAGCATCAACACATGCTCTTCATAGACCAGTATTGAGTAACAGCAATGCCACATTTTCTCCTGCTCACAGTCTACCATTTAGACTCATCACAGGATCATCTATATCCCTCATCTAAAGCCAATAAGTTAAATGGAATTGTTCCAAGGATTAATTTGTCCTTATAAACATTGTTGGATGAAATGCTGAAGCTATCTTCACTCATTTTATTGAGCTGCTCTTTAGACAAAAGTTCTAAAGTTACTATGAGAGCTGCATGAGTAGGAACTAGAGAAAACCTTCAGAATTCAGTTCTCCAAATCACAAGTTTGTTCAGTTTTACAGTATCTACTTATCTATGAATACTGCAGTTTTTAATTTTTTTTAGAACTGTACTTAAATCTTTCATTGAGGCTAGCTGGGTGCAACTTTGTCTATAAATGTCTAATCCCTCAAGTAATTGACTCATTTATTTCATTGAAAGAAAATATTGCTTTGAACTTTTAAAAAAAATATTTATTAATCTGGTTAAATCTATGGATCTTATCACATTACAGCATTATTGTCTTATTTCTAATTGTGTCACTGGCATAAGTTTGCCGTCTTCCTACCCAAATTCATTAAATGAATACTTTCATTAGATAAGACAGAAAGCTGAAGCTTTACTTAACCATCAGGAGGAATTCTGTAGAAAATTAATCAGGAGAATTTCATTTAACCAAAATAATCTTTTCCTTTTATTAATGCTACAATACTGAATCCTATAAATGCCTTTCGATACTGTAGTCAATCCTACCATAACTACTCTAATTGGTAAAATATGTCAGAATGGATAGTTAAAGTAATCAATCAGTCTGGAGAAATCAGTAGTACCTTTTAAACAAGGTATTAATTTTAGACAGTGGTGATTGTCTTTTGGAAGATGTTTCTCGACATTTTAAGAAGCTGAAATATTATTTACCTATGTATTTTAACTTGTAACATGGAGAGATAATTTAGACTGCAGTATTTTTTTTTCTTCTGAGAAAAAACATAAAATGATCTTTTAAACATGAATGTTAGAGAAATATAAAATTTACCATTAAATATTTAATCTTCATAGCACTCCGTTTGCATGTTTCAAGATGAGTTGTTTAAGTACAAATACCATATGATCATTCAGTGTGCTGGCTGGATGGGTAAGAGGCCTGAAATCATGACTAGAGAAACTGTGTTTTCAGACCCCTGAGAACTTGATGTTTGACATAAATTTTCCTGTATAGTGCGAATAAAAGAACATAGCTAATATGGATATTGAAAGGAAAACTGCATCAAGGAGATGACTTATAGCTGTATAACCTGCAGGGCACTTGGAGTTCCATGCCATACAGGTTGCCTGCTACTGAATTAGATAAAATAGTCCATACTTGAGGATAAAGTAACAGAAGATTGATCAACTTGTTTCTAGAGCCCAAAGCCAAATTAAAACATTATTTAAGGTTGTAAAAAGTCCACAGAAAAAGTATGCTTTTCCTACTCTCCTCTTCCCTCTCTATTTCCTCCTTTCTTGGGTCCTCCATGACCACCAAGACTGCATTCTACCAGAATCTGATACATTCTTAATATCTCAATGTTATCAGCTGTATTTTCCTAACTTCTGATACTTCCATATCCAGCATTCATGCCTGATCCATGCTGTATTGCTTTTTCATTACATTTCAAGCTAAATCTTTTGTAACTGCACATTTGAAAACTTCCAGATAGCTCTTTCATCTCTGTATAGAAACTTTCATATTCTGAAGTATTTCAGCTTTTCTCTCTCTTTTTCCACATTGTAAGGAACTGTTGAATATGAAGATATTACTGACTTAACAAGAAAAAGCAGTTTACTCAAGAATAATATTGCAAATCATAACTTGTTTTTGTCCTACATGATTTTTTTTTTAATGTTGCTATGAGAATATACTGGTTGAAAATTTGTCTCTGCCAAAGTCAGAAGCAAACTTCCAGTGACTTAGAATGGAGAAGTCTTGCTTTTGTGTTCATGAAAACTGAATGTTTTACTGAGTGGTGACCAAATTATTTACTGCAGGACCTGTTCATGAACTCTGTATCTAATTTTCCTTTTATCTAGGAAAGTAGATACGATGCCTTTGTACTCATTTCCAGAACCATGATAGTCAAGCATTAATCCATCTTTTGTTAAGATAAACAAAATTAATTTCTAAACAAAATTCTATAAATACTACAAGGATTAATAGAGGTTGTTACTGTAAAATTGGCCTGGAAAATGAAATGGGATTACTTAATCATAACTAATCTTTTAGGTTTATGTTTTAATCTGTTTGGGTTGTTTGCCAGTTACTTTTGGTACAAACATCGTTTTGGTCCTATAAGGACATGATGTACACATACAGCATGGTACATCTGTTCCTGCTTAAGATTATTTACAAATGAATTATTTTCATGCAGCATGTCTCTAGGAATTTTATTAGAATTTACGATTTTCTTGGTTCAGTTAAAGTTGATTTATACTGCGATTAAAAGATAAATGGCTTAGATTAACACGTTTCTTTTATTTGCAATAAATACATACAGCTATAAGTATAAAGCTAATAGATTTCAATATTCTTATTGGAAATTGTAAAAAGTAATTGTAAAAAATATATACATGTACCACCTTAAAATTTATAACTTAAAATCCTAAGTTGCAGTCTTAGCTGTATGTTTTTAAGAAGCTACTATACTTTTCTTGGCTAAACATGGAAATACTTTATTAGGTTTTAAATATTTTTTGTAAAGGTCTTTGATTTATTAATGTATTTAACTCTCATTCTTAAGTTTGGCATGATATAATGACTGTAAAAATTATTTTCTCTTTTTGTACAGCTGTTGCAATTTCAAATATTTGGTTGTGCATTTTCTAAAACTAAACATAATATTCTTTGGATTTTTGTAATAAAGTTCAACAAGATTGAAGATGTGCTGTTTTTCATTATCAACAAAAGATCACTGTTCACTTCCAATAGCCTGCAAAATCGTACACCTGCCCTCACAAGTAAAATATCACTTGCCACATCTCACAAGGCATCAGCTTTTGTAGCAGTTCATTTTAGAGGTTGCTGGTTCCAGGGAAAGTCGTCAAGCATAAGCTACTTTGGACTAAAGACTATAGAACTTGGTTTTGATATCAAAATTACTTTCTAAATTCAATTTGCAATTTGCTTCTTGTAGCAACAGATTTGGGGCAAAAAATCCCTTCACAGAAAGTTGTTTTGCCACATACAATTAGGCCATTTTATAAGATTTGCATTACTAGTTTATAATCAGTCTGTTCAGCTTAGAATCTTGTTTAGTGAGCTGTAACATTGTAAAGGATAACTTTATGATGCTTGGTATCTATTATGCCAATTTTTGTCTAAGGGGAACTTTTCATAGCACTGCTTCCCATATTTTATGATGTAAAATTTTGTAATTTAAATTACAACTAGTACAATATGGATTACAACTAGTAATATATGGATTTGTATGGCATCTTCCAAAAGAATAAAAAAATACAGAATATTTCACTTAATTGTGAATCAAGCATGGGAATAATTTCATGCACTGATGAAATTCAGCTTGTTTTAAGGTGAATAATGACAACACTTTAATGATGCATGGCTGTGCTAACAGTAAGAAACAGACATCATCTATTTGAAATGGCTAGAGAACTATTTAGGGAAACTGTGACAGCCAGAGGTAGAACTGTCCTATACACAGGGATTTACTTACTAATAAATTCCATATATCCCATTTTGGGTGTATATGTACACTTCTTGTTCACTTAATACTACCTGTTGCTGTAGGAGCAGTAGGGTATTGGGGGAGTTGCTGTGGTTTCTAAGGTTCCACATATGAGTTGTGCTGTCTCTCACTAGTGGGTAACAATGGGGGTTTTTTTGACTCGTATTTAAGGCATGCCAAATGGCAACTACAGGAAGGATGTTGCAAAGCTCAAATAAGTGCAAACAGGGAAAGGTGTTGAATTGTGTGACGGTGGACAAACTTGGCAAAGAATTTACCAGTCTTTTACTTATATGAGAAGCTTTATGGCACAGCTCACATTGTTGAAGCCAATGAGGAAAATAAACTCTTCCATCAGAGTGTGCTTCAGGATTTAGACTATCTAGACGTTAGTAGGAAAAAGTCCCTCATACAACTCAAGGGCAGAGCTATGGTAGGAACTTTAGTCTTTTTCCATTTTCGCATAAAGACAACACTTTTATCACTTCAGGGATAGTCTTTGAACACTCCTTGTGAGGCTTTTATTACTATAGTCTACCAGCTGCAACTCACAATGCTAAATTGTTTCTAAGAATTGTTTAGAAAATCAACCCAAGAAGAATGAAGGATGGAGTAGTTTTGGGAAAATTTTACACACACACACACAAAATAAAAAATAATGTATTTCAGTAATTGAAAATATAACTATTTCAAGTAGGTTTTTTTCTGTTAACCATTTTGTGATGGCCCTGATGGGAACAGAAGTCAAAGTAGTCCAAACTGTTAGGATTGCTAGTCTCCAAGGATCATATTGATCCAGTGTTTCAGAGCTCAATTGAGTGAGCACAAATGATCATTATTTTCCAGTCAGTATTTCACTGTTAGCAACCTTTTTTAGTGCTCTAGAGTGTGACATTGACAGAGGAGGATACTGAGGAGTCTTTCCTTCTTTGCAGTCTGATTTATATATGTAATGTGAATTATATACAGTAGTTGCATAATCCCAGTCAGTAGTAGGGGTTGATACTGGTCCAATATTGTTTATCATCTTCATTTATAATCTGGATGATGGGGAAGAGTGCACCCTCACTAAATTTGTAGATGTTACAAAACTGTGAGGAGTGTTTGATACTCCAGCTGGGTGTTCCCATTCAGAGAGACCTTGACAGGCTAGAGAAATGGACCAACAGGAACCTCATGAAGTTTAATGAATAACTGAACCAAGAGAACAGAACTGACATGTGACATAATTTTTGCTCTAATTTTATGTATCGTGATGCAAAAAGTTGACTTTTCTAATATCCTCACAAAGTTTTAAAATTTAACATAGCAATGCATAGAAATATGACTTTGGTATTTTAATGGTTTGTTTCAGTTATAAAATTTGTATCTTTCTGATTGCTTGCTTTTTCAGTGAATCATTTGGTTTAGGTAAATGAAGTATCAAACCAACTATTGCAACTGCAGTTACTTCTAATTACACACTCAGAGTTTGCTAGTTTAAAAATTTTAAGAGTTCTACTTACTGCTTAATTTATTTTAGGTTCTGTCGTCTTTGGAATTGGGCCACTGGATCTCAGAGGAACCATATGAGCTTGCATCCAGCTTCCCTGCAGCTCCTGTAAGTTTAATGGCCCTTTAAGCTTGTGAACTTTCTTTTGTTTATCTGGAAAATGATTGGCCCTTTATATAGGTCTTGTGAACAGGAAAGCCTACCAGAAAAAACATTTTTTTTAAAGGAAATACTGTAAGGAGTTACTTTCTCCATCCACTACTTCTTGAAGTGCGTGCAAAAACTTAGAAATGCATGGAAAATGCAAAAAATTGATTCACCAATTAACAGCTGAATATAAGCTAGCTTCTTATTTAAGTATAAATGTCCTTTAATTTATTTGTGTTATATTTTCTTTCTATCTATGCTGGTATGTAAACTGGCGAGGCATGTTATCACCTAACAAAAAGATTATTCAGGTCACAGACTCAGTATTTTCAGTAGAGAAATTACTTTGTCAATGGAAAATTACTCTGTGCTTCTAAAACTACTAATTAGGTGAAATTAAGTATTTTTTCTGCCATTAATGATCATTCTCAAGTACTGAATTGTGAATTAGTGCAAAAGTATGTATGTGGAAGCATGGCATGTCTGTACAGACCCAAGTATATCTGTACTCCATGAGTTGTAATTGATTAAACAGTAATTTTATTTTTGTTTTAAAACAGGTAGAATTCTAGCAGGTTACTAGTCAATCACTTTGTAAGTTTTTCCAAAAAAGGTTTCACAATTTCTCTTGTATAGTAGCAGCTAGTTGAATATATTATCTGCTGCTTATTTCTCAAAGTTTCATATGGGCTTTGAAGAAAGAACATTTAATGGGGTTTGAACTTTATTTTTGCTATAATTTTATTAACTGTTAAGAACATATTTTTAACATTCTAGTTCTATAATTTATGTGAATTTGCAAGTTCAAGATTAAGATTTTATTTCATGATTATAAATTGTATGTTCACTATGTGTAGGGAAACTGTAACAGTTATTCTGAAATAAACCCAAAGAAATTAATCATCCATTAAAATGTAGCATTTTTTCTAAAAGGAGGAAGTAGAGTTTTTTATATAGCAAATACATTAAGAATGGTAAAACTTAATGTGAAAAATAAGTAAGAAGAATGGGGTTTTTTTCCCCGTTCTCTGTATGTATATAAAAAAAGAACACAGTGCTTCAGATGAAGCTGCTTTGAGTTTTCTGTTTCTTCTCAGACTACCTTGTTTAATAACCAAGTGTGCTATCAGTAACAAGGTACATAGCATTCTTTGGAAGAGATTCCTGCTGGGATTGTCTTTTAGATGCTGTTTGCAGTTTTTATTCCTGAAGCAGAAGTAAGGAGGGCTTGAGAGATGGTGAGAAGATAAAACTGAGGGAGATTATGGTTGTGCTGAGAACCTGAATCACTTCTGTTTGTAGTGTGTACCTCTTGCAGAGGAACAAAGTAGTGTCCAAGGTGATATTTCCATTACCATTCCAATCATTCTCTTCTTGAGTCATTCTGGTTTCCTACTGTAACAGATAATCTTATTTTAAAAGATACTGTTATTATTTGAGCATGAATGGTGTTTATATTCCCTTTCTTTTCTTATTATTTTTGCTTCCTAGGAATTTTTTTCCATTTCCTAAGATGTATTTAGAGAAAATAGAAGTGCATTCTAGTTTTATATACTGTTTATTTGATTACAGGAAGGAATTAAAAGAAGGGGTTATCTTGCTGTTACGTTTTAACTGTTTGTACCAAGTCCAAAGCAGTTGTTGCAGCTTTCTTCTTCCTATTACTACATTCCTTCCAAAATGTCCTCTTCTCATTTCACTTTGGTGCTTACAGTTTAAGCCATCCTATTTCATTTAGATAAAATGTCATTTAAAAACATATTCACTCTAAAATTTTACATGATGTTGATAAATTACTCCATTTTCCAAAAAAACTTAACAATGTCACTAAATTATTGTTCTGTTCAATGTCTACATCAATATCTTCAATCACGCTGTAAAGACTTTTTTCCAGCAAATCAACAGTAGCCGTGCAATTTAATTATTCTTGTCATATAGTGTTTTCTTACTAAAATAATGAGAGTTAATGTCAACCAGCAATTAGTACTATTTTCCTTTGCCAGGTTGAGCATTCATCCTGTGCCAGATTCCATTGTGGTTTTTAAGAATTTTTTTTAAGAATCTGTTGTTGTTTTTGTTTTTTGTTTTCTTTTTTTACATTACTGGGCCAGATATTACTATCTCAGATATTGGGCATATTTTCTTTAGTTGTCTGGCTAAATGCAGTGAAGCAGGAAATACATTTCTATTATATTTCAAATAATAAAATATTTTAGATTAAAAGGGACCTCTGAAGGTTGTCTAGCTCAGTGCTCTGCTCCAAGGGACTTTTCCAGTCTACCCTCGTGGTAATAAATTAATAAATTAAATGAAAATCCAATTTCCCCAACTCCATCTTGTGTTTGGTGCCTCTTGTCCCTGTCCTTTGTCCCACTGTGGTGCACCTCCAAAAAGGGTCTGGCTCTGTCTTCCCTGTGTCCTCAATCAGGCGGTGGTAGACAGCAGTAAAGTCTCCCCATCCTCTTCTCTTCTCCAGGCTGAAAAAGGCCAGCTTTCTTGGCCTCTCTTGTTAAGCTGTGTGCTTCTTGGTATGTCTAGCTCCTTTACTAGCTTGGCGACTGTCTGCTAGACGTGCTTTTTAAGACATTTCTTAGAAATTAATGAAAGTAATTTTGTGAAGTTTTTTTTTCTTTTTTTTTTTCTTTTTTTTTTTTTTAGTTTGGGATATGTATATCCTTACAAGTTCTCTCGGAGAAACAAGATACTAAACACTAATCTTAAATACATTGAGATTATTTTATGCAACTCTTCAGATTATGACTGTTAATTTACATTCACTAGGTTTATTTCAAATCAGATCATGAAGTAATATTAGAAGCATTTTTTGTCTCTGCTACCCGTTAGTAATGCTGACACACATTTTTAGTGAAGAATAGTGGTGGGGTACTCTGACAGCAGCTTTAATGACTGTCAGTATAAAATGAAGAGTTTGCTCTTCTCTCTTTCTTAAAATCATTTACTATTGTTAAGATACAATACCTTTTTGTTAATAAAGCCTCCAAATATGTTGTGCCTGGGGTTTTTGTTTTGGTTTTGTATCAGATATGTTCTTACCTTGTAACTAATTCAGTCATCTGCTGTAATTAAAAGTTTACAAAAATATTACTTTAAGGCAAAGAGTAAGCATGAGAATTAAAACCTAATCGGGGGAAAAATCTCCACAGAAGTATTTTGTGTGATTTATCAAGAAATATCTTCTCAATCTGAACTGCAGTGTTCAGTACACAATTTTAAACCATATAGTAATAAAATTTGTTAAAAAGCAAAAATCACCCAGTAATTTATTCACATTGTGGCATACACTGAGGACTTACCTATGGAGAATTCCTAGGGAGAAGTCCTAACCTTACTGAAAAGAACCCAGCAGTATGACCATAGATAACTTTCAGTTTTATTTTTTTTTCCCCCAATTTTTAAAATGTAGTAATTTGTATCTTGAGTCATAAGCATAAATTTAATTGTATCAAAGTACATGCATATATTTTTCAGTTAGGTTATTTTACAAAAAGTATAGATGTACTACAGCACCAGGTGATAACTGATTGTCATAGACAACCGGACATCTGGTGTTAATGCCGTTGTCTCAGTTTATAAAATACTGATCAGTTATTTTACAGGTAAATGACATGAAAAAAAAAAGTGCAATCTTCATAAAAATATAAAGAAATACATACTATATTGTAATTTGCAGGGATTTATGTAACTTAAAGATAGTGAATGTAATAAGTACAAACTGAAAGAAATGGTGATTTTTGTACACTAAATGCAAAGTACTTAAATGCTATTTGTTCTCTGTTAAATAATGTACTACAGAATACTGGAAAAAAATCCCTGAATAAGTGTATGAAGTTGTTTAGAAGACTATGGGGGGGAAGAATGTACTCAACCTATAGTATTGAGCTAATTACAAGACAGTATTCTTTATGTACATAAAAGGCAAACATGACACAGAGAAAGAAATAGTTCTAGATCTAGTTAAGTGTTTTATATTAGAGTAATGTTTAAAGTTCAGTGATGAGGCAAAATGCCTATTTCTAAAACTATTTTAGGTATTTTTCACAGTTCCAGTTATTTACTAACACATACATAACATAAATGATCAGTAAAACAGAGTCTTTAAGTTGTCTGACAGTTTCTTGGATGTTCTTTTATTCAGTTGTTTGGCCGAATCACTGTTACATCACGTTGATGCTTTAGACTGTGCATGGTTGAATGATATGAGCTTTAGCTGATCAAGGCTATTGCAATTCAGGAATTGTACTGAATTGATCCCTTTAGAACACTAGCGCATATTTTCTGGGCTTGAAAATGACACAAGTTGCAGATGTGTGTTTATATGCTTGGCAAATGAAGTCTTTGAAGACTATACAATAAGTAATTCACATAATGCAAAATCACTTAGAAATCTGCTGGTCGAATCATCATAGTTGTGGCTTTGAGAGAGTATCCCGAGCCTTTCCAGTAGTACCACTTGATACCATTGAACTTGTTGTTGTTCTGCCGTAATGGGTAATACATTCCATTGAGGTTAGAAGGACCACATGCATCAAACCACCATCCTGCAAGACAGAAAACAGACATTAGCGGAGGTAATTTTCAAAATAGTATGTAAGAACATTTTCTTGTCCTGACACGAGAAAGAATCTAAACCCAGTTTTTCATTCTTACAATTTGGAACTGTCAGTATAAAATACTGGCCTCCAACTCAGAAAAGAAATGTATTTGTGTATTAACTACATGTTCTTGAAGCTTGTGTAATACACTGTAGTTTAAAATTGAGAAGGGAAGGTATTCAAACAAGCTTAATTTATTATCAATATCAAACATTATTGCTGACAGTCTGAGGGCAGAACTTAATGTGAACTGCAATGATACTTGAGTCGCCTTTGGTTTTTATCTGCTCTTTGGTAAATTCCTGTTCTTCACAGATTTGAACTTCTTTTTTAATTCTCTTTAGAGAATTAATTCAGTTATCTGTTTCAGTTCTCCATGCAGATCAGTTCAAAATCTCTGTGCTGAAACTTGGTAAGAAGGAAAAGGAGACAGCAACCCAAACTTATTTTGTATCCTTATGGTCCTGACCTGTTGGTGGGTCAAAAGGAAAATTTATTTTTATTAATAAGATAATATTTTTATACTTCTGTTATGATGGCGATAACGTGTGTGTTCTGTTTTGCAGGGCAGTAGTCCAATTATCCTTTTGGATAAACTGAAGCTGTCTTTTGTCTTGCAACTTGTGCTATAGGGAAATGAACCATTGCTTAAGAGATAAGAGAAGTCAAATTTACAAAGCAGTTGTTTACATTTCAGAATGGGGAATTCTAGATTGACAAATGATAGAACGGCTTGTGTGGTTCAAGGTAAAAATACCACCTAAAAGTCCAATAACTAGTGAATAATTGTTAGAAAAATGTAGATATCTCATGTATGTGGTATATCTTTGCCAATTCATAATTATATTGAAAAATTAAATACTTGCACCCTTCTGTGGCATGTACAGTATACAGCAGCTTTTGGGGGTTTTCTTCTCCTCTGGATAGTTGGGGAAAGGGTTTGCACCTAAAGAATCAGGAGCCATTTCACTAACTGAATCTCTGAAGCAGTTTTTTTGGGGGGAGTTAAGTGTTTTGATCTCTGAATGTTATCTCATTCCTTGAAAGAACAATCTGCTGTCTCCCTGATTAGTTCCACAATTACAGACTTCCTTGTACCCCAAGTTTAGAGACCTTTTTCCCTCCAGGTTTAACTTCTCTTGTTTTACTTTACCTGACCTCTGTCAAATGATAGAATATTTCATTTGAAATTACTGTACTAGTGCTTCTATCTGGGTTTTGGGCTTCAATAGTCAAAATTTACTAAGTCAAAATTATCACTATTTATCTCGTAGACAATTTCAGTGCCAATAAAAATAGGAAGACTGAGAAACAAAAAAACATTCCTACCTCCTGTTAGCATTTGTGAACATTTGCAAATACATTTGTCATTGTCTGCATCCTTTGTGCTAAAATCATTTCCTGGTTGGCTTATACTACTTATTTTGCCTGCTGTCCCAGTAAGTCCTTTAAGGTAGATCCTGTAGAAGTGAGGAATGGAAAAACAATTATTATGTGGAAGTTAATGGTAGTTGATCAGCAAAATAACGATGGAATAGATTGCAATTAATATCCTGTTCAAATTGTTGAGTTCTTTTCTGGCCAGTGTACTGTAAGCTGTTTTCCAGCATAATGTTTTCATATGAGCAGAAATGGTCAGCACAATGTTCTAATGAACAGCCTCCACATTTGTAGAGATGACTGTTTCGTTCATGTTATATTAGAAAACAAGAGCAGGTAGATAACAAGTCATATAGATCATGCATTTCTTAATAATGTAAATACATTGTGTGCAATTATTTTTTTAATCAAGTACAAAAGTTTAAACCAAAAGTTTTTGATTCCTATTTTGCTGTTAGCACAACATGGTAATGTAGCATTACAATTTTGCATGTATGAGAGATAATAGCATTACATGCACTACTAATTACCAACTAGTAGTTGATATTTTAGGAATTTCTCAAAATTTCCCTTTCCACTTTCCTAATTACTATTCCTTTTCACATCCTTCCTGGACTTATTAGTGTTAAATCATCACAGCTATTTAAGTTTGCTTCAATTCCCTGGCAAGGTAAGCTTTCGGTGAGGCTGCTACTGTTTGGATCTCCTTACACAGGTGCAGATGAAGTCTCAGTGGGGAGAGACACAGGGCACAGAACTGGGGAGATGATTACACAGCTATTACTGTGCTACCTTGAATTGGAAGGACTTGAACCCTCTGCTCCCACAGTATTTCTTTTGGTGATTGCATTTCTGTATAAAATAGCTCATCCTTCTCAAAGGTATTCTATCTGTTTAAGGAGAGCTGACTCTGTGAAGAGAATTAACTTGTCCCCAGATCAGCCTTCATCTGACGTAATTCTCTGCCTGTGACAGAAGTCGTCTTTGGTAGTTTTACAGATTATTCTAACCCATTTTCTATTCCTTATTTGAAAATATTAGGAATGAATGAATCTTTATTCATTTAAGTTTCAGAAGATCAGCTCATTACAGATTTTCTCAAAAATCTCTTTCAAAGTTAAATATTCTGTTTTTTAAGGTGAGTTCAAGATTCTGTAAGCCAGTTTCTAACATAAATGGTATTAAAGGTTCCAAGTATAATGTACGACCCTGGGTTTTATTTTCAAATATCATTTGAAGTCTAATGTAAGCAGAGTATTGTTTTATTACTATTTGATTTTTAAAAGTACAGCTTAGTATAACACAGAATGAGAGGCAGTGAATGTAAATTGAAATGAGAGGTTCTGACCTGGGTATCAGGAAAAAAATTTTCACCATGAGGACGGATAAGCAGAGGAACAGATTGTGCAGTCTCCACCTTTGGAGGTTATCAAGACCCAACTGGATAAAGCCCTGAAAAACTTGGTCTGACCTCACAGCTTTGAGATCAGTAAGTTTTGACTCAAACAAAGTCCATTCTGATCTTAATTTTTCTATGAATCTCTGAAATTTCAGTTTTACGGCCCAGTTCATAATCTTTCCAGCATTCAGAATCTATTAACATTTTTAATGTAATGGAAGATGCTCTTAATTGAACTTCCTTAGTTTTTTTCTTTTTCATGTTAAATATATTCTTTAAACCACTGCATTTTAAGATGCATTCCATGTTTAGTTGCATATTAAAATAAAGTATCTATTTACAGACAACCATCTTAGTTATCAGTCATTATTTTTTAATATTGTAAATGGACAAGGGTAATGACCCATTTTGCAAAGGTTGCCTTTGTAAGTATTTTAAAACATTACTTTAAAAAAATCTCTGCTGTAGGTTCTGACTGTTTCCAGATGAAAAAATATTTTCTTTGGAGTTGAGACAACTGTATACTACTAAGGCGTTAAGATCTAACATTTTGAGAGGGGAAAATGTTGATAGTTTTGGATTGCTTTGCATATAAGACTTGAGTTGAAATAACAGCATCAGTTTTTTCAGATATCAGATTGACTTTTTTACAACAGTTGCTAGAAATCTCGGAGAAATTAATCTCAATTTAGACAGTTTTTCTGTCCAGTCACCTAAAGCTCCATGAATCTGTAAGATTCTTATAAAGAAACATTTCATAGATCGTATAGTAGGAAAGCATCTGTTACACTGTAGAATCCCTAGTTTCTTCTATATCAATCTAACAATATCTACTGCATTTACAGAGAGCTTGGAAAATGAAGTATGAACTGCCCATATATTCCAGCTGTGGCTGATACTATTTCAAAATATATAATACTATGATACTATTTAGAATGTATAATATTGTGATAATATTTATTTATATATAAAGTATTTATTTTAAATGTATATTATTTCCTATTTTAACCAAATACATAACAAGAAATTGCGAAGCCTTACGATTTACAGAATGATGGGAGCATAAGTAATAGGTCCATTAAAATCTGGTGTTTAAATTGGCAAGTTTGTTGGTGGGTGAGACTGGACATCTGCTCTTAACTTCATTTTCACAGGTAGGAGAGTTATTCTTTGAGTATCCAAGCCAGTTGGTCACAGAAGGAGGAGGTAGCATTACCTCAGTGTACTCTTCATGACAACAGAACAGCTCCTATTAGCCACTGACTTAAGTGGAAAATCTCCTTACAGTATTATTCATCTTAGCCATCCACCTTCCAAAAGTGTATTTATTGTGTGGAATTGGGATTTGATAGCAACTGCAGACAGGTTCCTATTGCCCTGAAGACTGTGCACTGCCATCTGCTATACTAGCACAGGTATCCTGTCTAATACTATACAATCTCTTCATCTTTGTGCATCTTGTGTATTACACTCACCCAGTATGCACTAGTAAAATACACATTCTCTCCACTGGAAAAAAAATGATTGTTTTAGGCAATAAGTGAAAAATGGAACAGACATTATTTTCTGAGTGAACTGAAAAATTATCGTAATTTGTATGAAGTAAGGTCATGCATCTGCACAATCCAGAATTATTATTATCAAATCTTTTTTTATTCAGATCTGATTTTTCTGCTTACCTGTATTTTAGTTCTTCACTTGCTAGGGAGAAGTGGTCATACAATGAATATGCCTCATTTCCTTCCCAGTCTTTCAGGTGTATTTTAAGAACGTAACGCTTCTGATTAGTCAGTTGAGAAACAAACTCATTTCCCAGCCAGTACTCCCCAGCAGGCTCACCAAATCCCTGTAATTCAAGTTGTATATTTAAATAGTTTTGTTTTGTTTTTTCTTTGAGTTTGAAATCATCACTTTATCAGTTTTTAAGTTTAATAGTTGTCAGTCTATTGACTAAGAATTTTACTGTGTGAGGGTTATAAATCCATAAAAAAGATAATTTCAGCAAAGACAGACTTGGGTATATGAAAAAGTAAATCAATATTACTTAGTAGATTTGGAGCGGTTTCTACTGTTGCCACTAGAGACAGATATAAGTAACGTAAAAAATGTGGACATATCATGGAACAGTTGATTAAAGAAAAGTGAGGTTTCTCTTTAAAAACAGACATTATGCTTACAAGTCTGCTTAGGCAAACAATTTATACTACTATGACATTTTCTAAATGAACATCTAAGAACAAAGACAACTTTTAGAACCTGCTTACATTCTAAGTATGATATTAATGTAACATTATTATATTAGATTTCAGATAATGTCATAAAACATTGTTTACCATCTTGTACTCTTTCCATGTCCGGTGAAAGTCCACACTGCCATCTTCACGTCTCTGAATAACTGTCCAACCTCCTCCACCAGTTTCCATGTCACAGTAGGCCTACCAGAGTAAGCATGTAACAGTGTAAGTGCATGCAGTCATGGGAAAAAAACACAAAGTATGTATTTTGCATAATTCTATAGCATGGCAAATTTTAAAGTGTACAAATGCAAAATGTGTATTAAACTAAAAAATGTTGGTTTTCATAGCTTTCATACAAATCAGTTATGGTTGTCCACAAATAAATGTGATTCATCAGTATATATCACACATAACAGAATACAAATGATGTCTTAAAAATAGATGATAGCTGGTGCTAAAGGAATAAAGAGATTTATGTAGTTTCTGATTCTATACCTCCCTCTTGCACTGATATTTTTGAGAGTTTCCTGATTAAATATTTCTTCTAAAATATGTTTTCACTTCTCCATCTTTTTTGTGAGAGATCCATTCCCATGGCTTGTCAGAGTATACATACTGTTAAATTCAGTTAGTGAGCAAACTGAAATATGTTTTTATTTCCACCGTCATTGTTCAATGTCTTTGGAGATGGTCTGACCCCAAAGTTAAATCTAAGTGTAAAACAATTATTATCTTAAAGTTAAATTTTGAAGCCATGTTATTATGCAAACTGCAATTAATATTTTATATTCTAGAAAAAGTCCTAACTATAAGATGTTTCCACTTATTCATAAATCATTTTCAATTTTACCAAGTTATTGCTAACCATTTGAAAGGATTGACATGTAATAGGCTGTTCACTGAGCTCAGTTTTAGAATACCCAATAAATGCATCCCTGGTGCAGTAAAATTCAAGTTTATAGGTGACTTGTTCAGTCAATCTCCTTCTAGATTAAAATAGAAAGTAACTGAGTTAAATAGAATTCTGGTATATGTTCACTGCAATGTCAGAGATAAAAGGTATTACTGAAGGTGTCAATATACTGGGGACATGCTGATGAAAAAAAATCTTGAGGGAATTTTGGAGTGATGTTTGAGAGAAATAGGGAATAAATTAACAAGTCTTGTGAATATGTGAATATTTAGGACCATTTTTCTTGAGAAAGGATTTTTAAATTGTTGCATCGAATTCTGCTTTCCTAAAACTAGCAGAACTCAAAAGTAGATGTGTGAAATCAGTGGAGATAAGCTGGTGTAAAACAATATAGTGAACATCAAACTGAAATCAATATCTATTTAAATTGCACGTTAGTACTGATACTAGCTTTAAGAAAAATCATACATTTCTTGTACAAGTATTCCTGTTTGGAGAGCTCACAGTTAATGTTCTAGGCTCTCTCATGTGGAAGTTTGATTATTTTTTTTTTTTTTACCATTTTCTGCCAAGATACTGCAATTCTGAGTCCTCTTCAGAATTATTTCACATCTTTGAAAAGTTTTGAAATTACAGTTTGAGTATTAAACTACATTAATTTCTAATGTATATTCTACATCTTTCATCAATTAAGTGAAGTTGCATCTTCCCATTTACAGTAACAGAGCCAATATTTGACTTTGTACACTTTGATAGGATACTTCATCTGTACAGCTAAATTAAAAAAAAAAAAAAACAAACAAACAAAAAAAAAGCAAGCAAAAAACAAAACAAAACAAAAAAACACACACACACAAAAAAAAGAATAATAAAAATAAAAATAAATAAATAAAAAAACAAACAAACAAACAAACAAAACAAAACAAAAAAAAAAAAACACCTAGACCTAAGCATTTCATTCTGGATTTGAATGTTTCCTTCTTTGTTTAAATAATCTCTCAGTGGTCTTCCTTCTTACCTAACTTATTACTGCTGCTTGTCATAATATGCCTATAAACGCCCCAAATTCTAACCGAGTGACACTGAATCTGTATGGTTTTTTCATCCTCTTCTAGGGGAGACTGTCTTACCAGTGTTAGCAGTTAGCAGATTTAAGTTCTTTGAACTATTAGACATCCTGGAAATTCATTGAAAAAGTATGACTTCAAGTGTGCTCCTAAATAAGATTTCAATACAGTTGGCTCTTTTCGGGTATGCATGTATTTCTGTGTATGGGTATTGTATGTATGTTACACATACACACACATGTATTTATATAAATCAAACAGGGTATTTACAGTGCAAGCAGTGGCATATATACTTTTCAAAGGCATCAGACTTTTAAGGGAAAGCAAGCCCTTAGACCTTCAAATATTAAACATTTTTAATAGGCTGTAACACATTGGAAATCCAAAGCAGATACTATATTTTAAGGCTGTATCTAAACTCTTTGTTCAACATCACAGAATTAGGAGACATTCAACTGGAGATTTTTAGGGAATATAAAAGGAGTAAGGAGAAGAGTTGTTTTAGGGTTTACTTGTTAAAAGTATGTCATGTGAATGGAATTTAATTGAGATGATCAGTTTTAGAAAGCTAACTCATGAGACATGTAATGCATATGTGAAAATTAATTTCCACAGGATGCTATGAAGAAGTTTACTAGGGATGGGCTTAAGCAGATGCAGATACTTTCATTACGCATCACTACAAGTTAAAATGCTGATTTAACAGTGGTCAGGTATCACTGGCTGAACAGAAAGTTTTTGACTCTGAAGCTTCACCCCACTGAAAGGACAGAATAAGCAGCCAGACAGAACAGAACTGGTTCATGTTTCGCTGAAACACACAGTTTTTAACTGCTTACAGAGGCCAGATATTAATTTACACGGGCCACCAGTCTAGGCTGATACTGCTATTGTACATGTTAATTTTTGGTTTTGAATGTTATAGGCAATTTCTTTGATGCCTATCATCTAAATTTCAATTCAGCTGGAATTATTACTTTGAAAATATAAATGCCTTAAAATAGCACTTTATTTAGTTCTAATGAGATTAAAATATTCTCAAACAGCAAATGACTGTGAATGTGTTACATAAAATATTCCTATTACAGCCAGTATCCATTTTGTATGTGAGTGGTAAGACAACTAGCTTTTATAAACACTATGGACTCTTTGGGATAAATGCTGGGGTACTGCAAATTTGTTCCCAAAGGCAGAAGCAATTTACTAGGAACTGAAACATAATAAGAAATTGAAGAAGTCCATAAAAATCTAATGTAGATTTTTCTTACCAGTAATGATTTCATTAAGTTTAAGTAATTTTAGGAGTATGATTTTTCCACACCAAAAAATTTCACGTCAATCTAAAAGATGCCAATTTTATGGCCTTGGAAAGGGAAATCCTTTCCTTTCTTGGGTGGAAAGTGTGGCATGGGCAAAGCTAATGTACTGGTTACATAATCTTCTAGTGTCATAGTAACTTTTAACAGATGAGAAGATTATTGCTGTTTGAGATTTCAGTATACGGTTTCTAACTTCTGTATTTCATGGTTGCACACTTGCTCCCCTGAACTAGCTAAAAAGTGAAAATTATTTCTATCACCTATTAAGTAAGCATCATACAATGCAATGTTTTGATTTCAGGTTTGACTGGCAATCCAGAACCCTGTCTTTCAAGCCCTCACATATGCAGATTTGCTCATTAAATATTTCCTTTGCTTTCCAGATCATCTCCCTAGAAATCAATTCTCTGACTAAACAAGATGTAACCTGGTAACAAGATTACTTACTGTAAAACTAGGAACTTCAAATTTACATACAAACTTGATTTTTAATTTTGGAAAAAATAAAGCCAGTGAAGAAAAATGGCATTAAAGATTACAGAAACAAAAGTTACTAAAAATACTTATTTCATTAAAAGTAATAAAAATAGATCAACTTCAGTGAATTATGTATATTCATAAGTAATTTTAAGATTGGATATAGTCTATTCAGTACAATTAAGATTAAGAAAAGGACTTGCTTAGTTTAAACACAATAAATTGCAGTGTCAGTCTGCAAAGGGAACCATTTGTTCATGATGTATTTGAAAGATGAGGGGAGAGGAAGCATTTATTTGGACTATAATTTATTTAAAAAAAAAATAATCTTCATTCTCCAGTAAAATGATATGCATATGAGGCTTTCCCTAACACTTATTTCTAGAACAGAACTCTTGCAACCTTTCAGCTTAGCCTAGGTTTTATATTCAAAAGGAAGAAATGTAGCATTTTTTAAAACTAGTAAAAGTAGATACCAAGATTAGGCAGGCAGCAGGAGTCTTCAAACAGATGCCAAAAAGAATAAAGAGATTAGCCTCTCAAATTACAACAAATTGGCAGGGGGAATATTTGGTTTATCTTGTGAACTGCTTCAGTACTTACAGTTCTAGCAGCTGTAACACTGTGAGAGGTAAGGTCAGATGTTTATATTTTTCACCATTAGCTAAAGGTGGTGGTAAATAGCTCTTTTTCAAACTGGCAACCTGTCACAACTGCCCAAGGGATAAGTATTGGGCCCAATGCTGTATTCATAAGTGATCTGGCTGATGGGATCAAGTGCACCCTGATGAAGGTTGCTGATGATACCAAACTGAGTGGGGAAGTGGACACTTTGGTGGGGGGAGCCACCCTGCAGGAAGACCTGGATAGGTTGGAAGAGTGGGCTAACAAGAACCTTGGGAAGTTCAGCAAGGACAAATATAAGGCCTTGCACCTGGGAAATCATAATCCAGGAGTGCAGCACAGGCTGGGATCTACCCAGCTGGGGAGCAGCTCTGTGAAAACGGACCTGGGGGTCCTGGTGGACAACAAGCTCGGTATGAGAGAACAGTGAGCTGCAGCAGCAGAGAAAACCTACGGGATGCTGGGTGGCATCACCAGCAGAGATAAAGAAGTTATTGTCCCACTCTACTCAGCACTTGTCAGGCCACATCTGGAATTCTGTGTTCAGTTTTGGTCCCTGCTATACAAAAAAGATGTGGACACGCTGGAGAGGGTCCAGAGGAGGGCCGCAAAGATGATCAAGGGACTGGGAAGCCTGCCAGGTGAGGAAAGGCTGAGAGAATTGGGTTTGTTCTGCCTTGAGAGGAGAAGACTTAGGGGAGACTTTATCACAATTTTTCACTATTTAAAGGGTGGCTACAAAGAAGATGGAGACTTGCTTTTTACAAGGAGTCACATGGAAAAGATATGGGGTAATGGGTACAAGTTAATTCTGGGGACATTCCGATTGGACACAAGAGGAAAATTTTTCACAAGAACAATCAGCCACTGGAATAATCTCTCCAGGGAAGTGGTGGATTCCCCAGCTTTGGACATTTTTAAATTTCAGCTGGAGGGGGTGCTGGGCCATCTTGTCTAGACCATGCTTAGGCCAAGAACAGCTGGACCAAATAATCCTTGAGGTCCCTTCCAACCTCGTATTCTATAATTCCAAGGATTAGTGCTGTATTTTTGAAAATGCTGTAATGTATGTGTAACCACGAGTAGTCCCTTTTCCAAAGATGACAGGCACATAAACTGTAAACAGACAACTCAATGTCTTCACTGTCTTGGAAGTTGACTTTCAGAGCAAGTAATTTTTCTTCTTTCTTCTTGTACATTAGGATATTTGGGGTATGTATGTTTTCAGGCCTACTTTCTGAATGGTAAGGCTCTGGCTGAGTTATTAGGATGAAGACCCACTACAGTTTTTATATTAAAGCAGGTACAGTTGCCACATTTGTGCAGTGTCCTTTTGCATCACTTTTGGCTGTTTTCTGAACACTTTTGAATCACAGTTCTCAATGATTTTGTATTCTGCTATCTCTAGCTCCTACAGATGTGACTAGATAAGAATTGTGGTCTTAGTTTCCTTGTTCTGGAAAAAATAACTACATGCATGGTTTATAATATAATTTAACCTAATACCATTAAGCTACACATATGCTCTTTTTTTAATGCTTGGGGTTGGAAGCAATTTGTGTATGTGTATTTTAGATGTATGGTCCATGGCATAGGCTCCTTCTGAAATGACTTCGTAGTTGTCTGGATGATCACTTTTTAGGAAAGTTATGCAACACCATTTTGTTGGTAATATAAACTTGCCCAAATCACTTTTTGCAAGAGAGTTTTGGTTAAAAAGGCCATGAGTTGGAATGTGTGTCAGTTCTGGGATTAAAATTCAGTTCAACAAGGGTGGAAATGTGTAAGAGTTTAGCCACTGCTTCAGCCACTCTTTTAAGATTTGGGGTAATATGTTGGTAATAATTGTGGTAACAGTTGAACTAATATATTAGTGTCACCCAGACTCAACTATGCTGTCTGGTTAAGACCAGGAGGTTAATTGGTTCAGGTGACTGCTGTAAACATGAAGTTATTGACTTTTCATGGATTTCTCTCTTGCCATTTTTCCTTGTGTCAGCAGTCTTTTGCTGTTTTTCCTCAGTGTTTTTAAAAGGACTTAGCTTTTGTCCTGGTGCAGAACAGGAAAGCTTGAAAGCTTGAAAATATCAATGGAATGAAATAATTGTTTTCCTCTCAGCTCTCAAATGCAATTCTTTAGTTTTAGATTATGATGGGAGAAAAATTAGTAAAGTGGGATCAGTTACAGATTACACAGAAGTTGTTTATAAGCCTGTTGGGAGGTCAGAAGGTGTTATAAGAGGAAAAGACAAAAACATAAACAGCAGTGCAGCACTTTTGGCAAATAAAAAAGGTCATTCTGTTTCCTGGTCCGAGTGGCCATCCACATCATAAACAGTTGAAAATGGTGTAACGTGTTGATTATCCCTAAACCTTCACTTCCCTTGACAACTACTCTTATGCGTCTATATTTGTATAAAAAGCTGCATCAGATTAGAATTTTTTAGTCTCTTATTTTTCATGTCATACAGTAAGGAAAACCTTTGCTGTCTTTTTAAGTGTCTTTTCATTCTATCTGAAGTGGGAAGAATAGGATTACAATTCTTTATTATTATTGCTAGATTGATAACCAATTTAAATTATTACATTTTAACTACTTTTTTTAACCTAATCAATTGGCAAAAATGTGTATTTTTGTTAAGTGTTTTAAACCTCCATGTTCAAATGTAAAGCATTTAGTATTTTATATTGCAATTAAATTTGCAATTGTAGTTTTGTTTCAGGGATGGAGTATTTTGGTAAGTTTCAGTTTTGTAGACCTGTGTGTTACTCTGGCTTCTCAGATCATATAGACTGCCATAAACGTTTATGGCTTTGAAAATGCAGTGTAAAATTTTATGACAGAAGTTTTCATTCTGTAATATTGCATGCACTTTTAGAAAATATGCATGCTCTGTTTATTATATTTGATAGTAATATTAAAACCAAATGTAGAAGCTTGAGACAAGTAATATTAAGAGATTCAAGGAGTGTAACCCTTCCTGAGATGTCTAACAAAGACTGCTGCAATATATTACATTAGAGATGCAGTAGCTTGCATCTCCTTTGGCGCTTAAAATTGTGATTGTAGATACCTATGCTATTTAAATACCATTCTGTTTCATGTGCAATTAAACACTTTATTGCATCTTATGTAACTAATTTTCTTCTGAAACAGATGTATTGAATATAGACTAGACTACTCCAGAGGAAAACCAGCCGCTTTTTTTTGTTGTTTTTTTTTTCCCCCCAAGAGAAGCACACTGCAGGTTATCATCATTTCTCTACATGACATTTGAAAAAATTGCAGGCTTTATGTGTTGTATTTTATAGATCTTACCCAAACAAATTGCTTATTTCCTTTAACTGAGAACTTTGTAAGAGTAAGGATCAAGGGCAACATGATGTTCTGGCACTTCAAAGACTAGTCAGTGCTGAATTTGATTTCTAAACCTTTGCTATCCAAACTTGAGGAAAAAAAATGCTTTCTCTGTCAGAGTTTTACCAATTGCTTTTCCACATGTACCCTGATTGTTTTCTGCTTTTGTACATTTTCTGTTAGGTTTTTCTTCCCACGTATTTCTGATATAATAAAGTAGAGCCTGAGGAATTCCATAAAATACTTCCTTTTTCGTAAGGAAATATCTTCAATATGAAATTATAAACTAAAAACATTAAAAAATTATTTACTGTTTGTCAAAGAAATATATTAAGCTTTTTTTTATATATATATTCAAATGTCCCTTTGCCTCCTCAGCCTGCTGTGTCTGAAAAATTGGAAACGAATGTTCATCATTTGAGCCCCACTCAGAATGCTCACTGAAGTTTTTGGTTCTTCATCCTCACAATCCACCTGGGGCTTTTCTCCCTTTCAGATTTTATTGATTGCTTCAGCTGAATTATACTATCTGAAGCTTTATAATTTTATTTATTTCAGTAGATGGAACAAGCATCTCTGTCAGGCATTTAGTATTTCATCCACTGAGTGCCATTTTTAGGCACTCTTCTTAAGGTCTCTTCTATAGAGGTATGGTGTATTGCTTTTACTTAAATTGACATTGAAGTTCACTTAGGCTAAACACATAAGGGGAAAAAAATATCCACAGAGGAATTTAAACTGAGCTAGTGAAACCGCTGCAAACTCTCACCTTTTATTTAAATCAGAGCAGTATTTTCCAGGAAAGTCCTCTCTGTTACCCAGTGTCAGTTGTGCAGATCTAATTGTTACACCAATGTCCTTAAAACTCTGCATAACAAAGAACTGGAACCCATACAGGAGTCCAGTACTAGTAGATTGCTTACATCGATATGCATCCATGAGTATTCTTCCAATGATTTTACCTCGATTTTACCTCCTTTTGCCACCTGAAGGGACTTGGGCTTATGAAGGAACTGAGAATTCACAGGAGACAGGAGATTGCTCATCATGCAGAGCAATTGTGTTAGGGATTTTTATAAAGACATTACAGTATTATATTGCTTTACTTGCTTTAATTATGTGGAAACAAAGAATGAAACTCTGGCATGCTGAAGTGAACAACAGAATGCTCATTCATTTTAACTGAGCAAAGATTTCACCTAAAGGATTTTCTTCTTCCTATGACATACTCAGATCTGTAAGTGATGAAATGCTCAGAAAAAAAGTGATAATTCATAAACTTCACTATTAACTAGCCTTTAAAAATAGCATATTTACCAGATGAAATAACTTTTTAAAACACAGTATGCCTAGGTAGCACTTTAGCCATCCTACCTTCTTTTCTTGTACAGTGTTTGAAACTGTTAAAGTATAGATTCCACTTGTTGTCAGTCCAGATTTGAAAGCTTCAGCACAGTCTTTGAAGCTGATTTGCTCCTCTTTAGCTATGAAGTTGTTCTTAGCTGTTAAAAATACAATAGAAATTGAAAGCATTAAGAGGAGATAAATAAAAGTTACTAAGAAGCAACTAATGATGTAATGAGCTTAAAGCTTTGCAGTTCTGAAAAATATGCCTGGTCCTGAAATAAATGATTGATCAAGGTATTAATTATGTGTTTTGTTACTTTATATTATTTAGAGATATTTTTCTGGATATTTAGAGATGTGGTTGCTCGACAGGTTGAAAACTGTTAACGCTTTCTGTGTTGAATAAGAAAACACGATATAGCATCTCATTCAGTTGAACAGTTTCTGCTTCCATTCATTGCCTTTCCTGGACTCCTTCATGCATTATAACCTCTGCATGCATTAACTATTATTACAAAAATATGTAACTAGCAACTGATTATATTAATAATGACCTTTGGCCAGTACTCTAATATTGTGAAATCTAAAGTAAGATTTATGAAATCTTTTATAATACAGCTGACTGGAATAACTATTCTTACAAAGTTTTAGCTAGATTTTTTTGTCCCTGTGCTGAGCAGGAACAACTCTGTATGTACCAAGCTGAAGCTTGGTAGCTCAGATCAACCCACTAAGGAAACATCCCTTCTGGAATTCATTTGTGTAAAAAATACATTTTAATATGCCTAAGCCTTCTTATTTTACAGAACAATCTAAGGCTCATCTTTTTGTTCAGCTCTTTATTAACTATGGAGGTTGGAATTTCCTGGCATTTCGCCTGCTGACTGATATTTCATATTTGACCCTTTTGGGGTTGGTTCTGTGTATTTTCCCTTTTAATTTAATCTAACAAGCACAGCCAAACAGTACAAAGTTTTAGGTGCCATATAAATACATGCTTATATTACAGTTACTTATTATGTTCTTTTTAGCTCGCTTATTCATTACTTACCTGTTTACATGCTTTGCCTTAAATATAAAAATAACACATTCAGTGTTTTAATTGCTTTTCCACACTCTATTGTTTGTATACTGTCTTAGAAGCTTTCCCTGCTAATTTTGTCTTTTTGGCAGACATTCATTATTTTTTCCACTCTGGGTTTAACAGTGTTGTAGCCAACATGACTTTGACTTGTTTACTTATTTGTGCACTAGCATAGCAGATAACATCAGCAGGAACATGTACAGCCTTGGTTATGGTATTTAAGGGGATAGTGTAAATTAAGACAAAAAACTTAGGATTTACTTTGTTTAGAAAAAACCTACACCATAATATTACTTAGGACACTACTGAAAGCGAGGACTTCCAAACACACTTTTCCTTTTTTGTGATCCAACTTACTGTATTGTAGAATAGTCCCATCTAGACTGTCTTTTCAGTTGTAATGATAACTATTTTTAAATGTTTCTGCTATTTAATTTTAAATCCTTTTTTTAGAGGTTCTGTATGAGTGTGTATTTCCAGCCCTGAGAACTTTACAGGCAAACATGCCAGAATCTTTATTCTTTTATATAGAACAGCTATACTTTCTTAATTTGTCAAAGTTCCGTATCAGACATGAAATTCAAGGTAAAGAATTTGTTCATTTGTTTAAATCCTGTTTAGCCGTAAGTTTCAGTTTATGGTTTGTGTGGGTTTTTTTATGGAGCATGTGAATCTGCATAAATTTCAAAGCTATGCTCAGTGGCTATGATTTGTTGCAGGGCTGTCAGGCATTTAGGGGTGAGGTTATTGCCTATAAAATTTGCTAGGCCGAGGAATTTTTAGGATGAACAGGGAAGCCTCAGTGAAAGACTGGAGGACTTTTGGGAGTACCTGCTGCCCTGGGCTAGTGCTTTCTGTTGTTTGGGGCATACATAAGTGCTAAAAACTGGGTCAGTGCTGATTACTTTAACAGCCACTATCATTTGTCCTTTCTTTGATCAACTCTGTGTGCATACACCAATGAGAGGTGGCAGAAGCAACTTTTGCAAGCCAGGAAGAACAGCTACAGACCTACATCACGCAGTCTAACCTAGATACGTGGTCAAGGGAGTGTATATTGCCAGATGAATGAATGCCACGTGAGACGAATGATACTTGGCATCTCTGTATTTTTTTGAACCGCTGGAGAAGTGGGCAGGCAAACCAATATAAACCACAGAAGATGAACAAAGTGTTGACAAGAAAACACATATATGTTGTGGTTGTTCCACACCACCCTTAAAAAAAAAATAGGTTAATTAACTCAGATGCAGAATTTAAAGTAAAAAAAAAAAAAAAAAATCCTTTTTGAGAAGCAGAAGAGTGGCAAAACAATTTGTGAGACTTCATAGGTAATAATGTACACAGTTAGTGAATGTCAGCCTTTACTTACAGTTTGGTGTAGATATCATAGTAAGCAAGTTATGAACAGTCTCCATCAGATCATGTTGCTGTTTTTGCAAAACTGAGTTGTTTACTGTAGCTGTAACTAACTGTTTTTCTAGTTCTTCTATAATAGAATTCTGTCTAGCTACTAGGACTTGAAGCTGATCTTTTTCATCTTTTATTGACTTCAGCTGAAGTGTGTGCTTGTCTTCCATCTCAAGAACTCTTTTTTCTAGAAAGCTAAATAAAAGATTACAGTTAGGCTCCCCAGAAATGATTTTGAGAATCAAGCCTGTTGCAGAAGTTTTTCTTCATAAGTACTCAACTTCATTCTCTGATGCCATGCATGCAGTAGAAGGCAAAATGAAAGCTGAGTTTAGTTTGATACATATGCTTTAGTTTATTATATTAGTACATTAATAAACATTATCTACTATAGTCTGTATTGCAGGCTTTTAAAGTGTAACAATTGGATGTTTCAAAATTAAACATTATGAAAGGAAAGATACAGTGAAAGATTTCCTGGTTTTACCCTGTTAAAGATGAACCTATGAACTTTCAAATGTCCTGTAATTATAATAAAATATATACTTAACATAAATGTTATGGCATTAAGGCAGAAAAATGTGCAAATAGTTACTCGAAGATGTGTTACCCATCTCCAGTTCTGAAGCTGGTGTGAATAGGTGACTGGCTGGAACATTATTTAATTGGTAATTATCCTGATGCAGACTCTGAGAAAGTTGATGTTAAAAGATGCATGGCCAGAAGGGAGAAGTTCAGCTACAATCTATTGTTATTGGAAAAAAAAACCTGAACTTTATGTTTCAAGCAGATTAGCTAGATGTCAGACTGTTTTTTGTTAGGTGAGAAACAATGCTTTTGTGTTTATGTGGGTTTTACAAGGGTAGTCTAAAGTCTCCTACGTTCAACACCAAAAAAAAGTGACACTTTAAAATTTGGTATTTACTTTGCTTTCCATGTGATGAGGATGCTTGTTTTTATTACGCTGGTAGATAAAACCTTTAGGGAGCATATATAAATGTTGTAGAGTAGTGAACAAAAATGTCAAAACATGTCTCCTGGGTTTTTTAAGCTAATTCTTTCAAAATAAAAAGCACTTTGCACATATGGTTCTCATTGAAAAACATGGCTTTGAAGGAGAAAACTTAATGTTATTGCTGCTTTTATATTTCGCTGTAAACTATTTATTGCCAAAAGCTAAATAAAACCCTGGAGATATGAAACTAGCTGAAAAAAAGTTTGAGTCTTTGGACAACAGCTGGTATAGAAACAGATAGGAGTAATAGTTGGATATTGATCTGAATTTCAAAAGATTGACTAGTAACAAACATTAAATATGAGTGGCATTTGACTTTCCCCACCAGGTTAGAAAAAAATTATGTCAATGACCTGATTGTCACAGGGCAGCTGTGTACTATATGGAAATAAAATTTTAGAGATGTAGTTGCACTGGATTAGTTTGAAACAGGTTACATAATCCATAACTTCATTTGATTAAGTCTAAAGAAGAATATAAATTGGCTACAACTAAAGTACTGAGAAGTATTTCAGTTTTAACCTTAAGTTCCTCATATAAAGGAGAACTTTAGATACTGAAGAATGATATATAAACAGAACACGAGAAGAATAAACCTGCATGATTCCCTAGGCCTTAAATAATATCTGACCTTTGTAATGAGCATAGCTTGGTGTGGGGACCTACTGTACAAGGCCTTATTTTCTTACTTGAGCACATTTGTTTCTAAAACCTTTAGAAGGGCACTTTAGGGAACAGCATTTTATTGGGCTGATAGGCAAACTTACCTGTTTTTTTCCTGTAATTTAGTTATCTCGTTGGTCTGATCTGAAATCTGTCTTTCTAGTTTGTTTGTTGAAAGAGAGTGTTCCAAAAGCTGAAGTTCAAGTCTTGTTGTCTGGTTTAATACCTAAATAAATTTTATAAAAATATTTGAAAATCAAGATACTTCTTTTAAATAAATTGCAATTTCTTCATGTTGTGAAATCATGCAGATCTCTACTTAAGCCTATAATTAAAAAAAAACAAAATTTTAAACACATAGTTTGGGCACAAATGCTCATATAATTAGAATGAAGAAGAATACACAGAGTTGCGCTAATTTTGTTGATACACTACCATATGTCATTGGAAGTATTTCAGTAGTATGCTGCATTTCTGATCAATGGCTGAAAGTTACTGTGTACTTTAGTTTTGCTGTCATACTTCCCCCTCTGTTATGATATTTCATTATCGGAAATACTCTGTATTTCATTACTGGAACTGTTACGATTGTTGCTCAGAGAATTTGTTTTCTCAATCTGGTATAGAAAGAAAGTATTTTGAGTATCTCTCACTGGTTGAAATCTTGGCCCAGTCCTGAAATCACCTTTAAAGTTTTTACATTTTATCATGTAAACAGTACTTCCATTGATTCATTCCTTGCATTTTATTGTTACCTTTTCTATATGTATTGTTTACGGTCTACTTTTATTTGCATCTTTAAATGAAGAAATGCAGATATTGGGAAACATGAAAGATACTTTTCGGTTTGTATCGGATTGCATTATTTTG
The DNA here is from genome assembly GCF_018691265.1 of Tyto alba. NCBI lineage: Eukaryota > Metazoa > Chordata > Aves > Strigiformes > Tytonidae > Tyto > Tyto alba. The sequence continues at coordinate 25,424,915 of NW_024881316.1, read as the reverse complement.
AGGCATGTTTTCTAGAAATATTTTATCATTGTTTTAGAGCAGCTTTTTTTAATTCAGCAGAATTTGGCTTTCCTTGGCAGGAAGAATTGATTACTCATGTCCTTCATGTTAAACAGTCATTCAGGACATGATTTCACACTTAAGTGTAATAGAAAACTATTGCCAAAGTAAGTGTCCTTGAGAGAGCAATTGTTTGGTTAATTTCCTTATGTTGTTAATTAAGCCCTTACCCCAGTCACCAGTAATTTCAAGCAGAGAAGGAAAGTTGCAGTGATGATTTTCTTCCTCTAAGCAGAAAATAATTGAATAATTTCCATAAAAACATTACACTGAATGAATAAATACATTCTCTCAACATGTGCAAAATACTGGGCTCCTGAATAATGCAATGGGAAAGTTGAATACAGTACGCCTGTGAGCTATGAACTATCAATTTATCAAAGAGTTCACAAAGGCTTGTTTTAGGTTAAAAAGCATAATTTAATTCATTGGATGAATTGTACAGATAATAAGATTTCTAACATGAATTTTACGTTTTGCACACTATTTACATTACAGAAAATGTTATGTGCTGCATCCTATAGCCATTATTTGTTTTGGCAATTATGTATCTGAATTTTCCTACCATGCTAGCAAAACTACAAATGCAGACCATTCTACATTGATTGGACTTGTTCTTGTATTAAAATCTGCATTCTGTTTCATAGAATGTCTTACTGTAGTTAATGCTTTTCAATTAAAGCAGTAATTAAAGATAAACCCATTACTTATTTTTTGTTTGAAATAATTTAGAGAATAATATATACCCTAGGCAAGTTTACTTCTGTATGAGTATACTTTTCTAGTAGCCTCCTCCTAATTCCTTTTTTCTGGATTCAGCTCTGATTCGTTTATTTATCCCTCTGTTAAGTAACAATAATATAGTGCATTGTGCTGGAAATACAGTTATTGCACTTACAGCATCTGTGAAAACATTAATTTAAAAGACGCATTTTTCTTGATAATAAGTTTTAAAAAATAAAAAAGAAATTTTAAATGTGAGAAAGCAATTAGCCTGGAAAATGGAACAAAGGCAGTTTGAAGGAACTCTCTATTAGCTAAGATCTGGTGGTGAGAGGTGAATAACCAACAGAGATACACAACGAGAGTTGTATCAATGCACAGTAGTACCCAACTGATGACTGGATATAATATAGTGGTTTTAAGTATATTATCTTTAAAGATGAATGTAACAGTTGTCTTGCCAAACATAATTCAAATCCTGCTGTAGTGGAAGTCTTTCAGGTAACAACAGTGGGCTTGAGATGGAACTATGTATTGCCAAATGCTAATGTTTCCTTCAGGTGGGTAGATCTGTTGATTATAATGATTGACTTCTCATTGTTGGACTGAATAGTGTAACACTAAACTGTGTTAAGTGTATAATTGTGTTTGGGAAGTAGAAGCATTTTTAGGTTGAAATTCATTACTTACTTGTGCTTCAACATCTGTTAATTTGCGGGTCTGTTCAGCTGTTTGATTTAGTAAGTTTGTGCCTATTTCAATCATTACTGCTGTCTGGTTCTGCACTGCAGTTTGCTGGATCTCTACCATTTCTTTCTTCATACTGTCTTGGATGTAATTCTCAAGCTACATGGGAAAGGAAAGAGAAGATAGTTGCATTCTTTAAATGTTGGAAGGGGGGTTAGTACAGTAAGCCTGCTGGCTGCCTTGCTAAACAAATTTGTTCCTTGTCCTTGTCTGTTATGCATTTATGTGAAGTTTCCCAATGTTAACCTCTGTGAGAGGAAGGGCAAACGTGACAAGGAATGTGTGGCCACCCATTTTCTAAAGGCGGGAACAGAGATTTGCAGGAGGTAGGTAGAAGGTGCAGTGGTGAGAATGCTTGTGAGCCCTTGAAAGCTTTTCTGCCTTAGTGCTCCCACCATTGCAACCATCAGAGAAGCTTCACCAGCTTTGGCAGCGATGAGAATTTTTTAGAAGACAAAAGCTTAGGAGTTTAGTCATCTTCCTGTATCTAGACTTAAATACTTTTAGAAGCATTTTTCATCACATGACTAGAAGTCAGAGAAGAGGTCAGATGTCACTTAACACTGTTATGTGTGCATTTTTATCAGAGAGAATTTCAAATAAATACACGAAACAGTAGGAAAGCCTATAAATACTTTAAATGCTTAATATTTAGGAATGCAAAAACTGTTTCAAATACTTGATTCTGAAGTCATTTCTGTGTCTAATAAGGCTTTTTTGGTAGTCATTTTATAACAGGGTACACTGCTTTCAAGGAAAGCAAGGAGAAAATAAGTAGCAAGGAGAAAATTCAAGTAACTTTCCATGAAGTCTTTCCACATGACTGGATTATCCAAAAGCAGTCTGATTTTTCTCCATGCTTCTTTAATATAATTTTCTTAGGAACTTTACAAATATTTCATATTTCTTTCATGAATCATAGCTTGTTTGAACTCTAAAAAATCCAGGACACATGATTTCTTTTTTTCATTGACTGGAAAAATTTCTAGAATCAAACTTCTACTTCGCTCCAATGTTGTTCTAGCAAAAGAACCATAATAATTTTTGAGCTTCATGCTGTACCTACAAAGAGGATACAAGCTACTAACAAATAGCTAGTGTCATTAAGCACAAGTTATAAAACATTACCAATTCCTAATCTATAAAAAATGATAAAACAGGTTGATATCTTGAGTTTTTTAAAATATTATTTTGATAATGCTATCTTGATATGAATAGTGGCTTGTAGTGAGGAGGAGCTTTGAACATTATTGCATGGCTACTTTCCGTATTAGTGATTTAATATCTATTTAATATGATTTAATGTTCTATCAAACCACTGTTCGGATATAGCCATTCCACTTCTGACTAGCTAAAAATCAACTGGCAGATCTATCAGCTTGGAATGTTTCCCCCTTCAATATTACTTGAGTAAGGACTGGATTTTTTTTTTCCTGACTTCACAGAGTTGGTTTTTAAAAGTGGCAAATGAAGAAAACAGGGTGTATTAAGAAGTTAAAACTTCTAAAACTGGAAGCATATTCTTAGTTTGAAGTAAACATTATTTCTCTTTTTCTAGTATGACCAAACTTTCAAAGTAGTGTTTGTTCATTCCATTCTCCCCATCCAGCTGGTGAACTGCAATGCACAACAGATTTCAGATCTGGCACAAGCTTTGACCCACATCTACTATACTGCTGCATAAGTGTACTTACTTCTCAGGTGTACCACAAGGATTTAAAACTAGCCTTTAGACAGCCATTAGATGGTCCTTGTGTATTAACCTTTCTGCATACTAAAAGTAAGGATATAATCAACTGGGTTTTGGTATGATAATTTAACATGGTTGTCTTCGATCGCCATCACGCTATGGCAATTAGAGTTGTTCCCTATTCACAGCACCAGTTCTTAAATGTTTGCTTTTGCTCCTGGATATTTCTCACCAATAGACAAATCTAATTTGACCACACAAGCTGAATTTTTTTTAAACTTCGGTGACATCTTTTAGGTCGGCTTTTAATTGTGTAGTAATTGTAAGACATCCTTGGTCCTTGATGGTTAGGCTATGAGACATCAGAGTATAGTGATAATTTCATTTTAAAAGCAGTGCAAGATGATGTTTAGTGCACCATAGTCCAAGGAGATATGCAAAATTCTGAAGACTTTTATATAGATAAAAATGATAAATTTTTCACTAAAGTTAGATGACGCTCCATGAAGACTGAGAACAACAATTAATGTGTCCCTCTGAAAAGGCTAGACATCTGGGGATTAAACTATTCATGAGTCCAAATTAACTTTAGCAACTGAAGCTGGAGAACTGGACATCACTATAGACAACTTGGAAAAGACCTTTGCTCAGATGCAGCTCTGTTAAAAGAAAATGGAGATGTCCAGAATGCATTTTATTTGCCTCAGTACCACAGTCTAGTACTGTAATGCTTTTGCAAAGATCAATGATATGGCCTCGCCTGGCAGACTCAATGCACATCTGCAGTTAGAAGGGATATAGGGAAAAAAAAAAAAAGAAGAACATACAGAGGAAAAAAAAAGGAGTGAGACATGTCAGGTATCAGAGCTACCATATGAGAAAGCATTGAAAATATTACATCGTCTTTAATTTAGAAAAAAGCCCCACAAAAAAAGGAAGAAGGCAATAAATAGATGAACAAAGAAAGATTGATCAAGACCTTTGATTATTTCATAAAATAACCGTGGATATTAAACCTCATTCTTCAAGGTTGGTTACTTGGACCAGAGAGAGATCTGAATGAGAATCTGAGCAAACTCATCTCTGCAAACAGGATTACAGAACTGCATGACTTCTTTGAAAATGTTATCACTGAGTTATTCCAAAACACACTACTAGAAAATTAGTTCATTCTGGGCTTAAAGGTAAGGTAAACATTTTACGGTAGGCTTAGGCAATTGCCCAGTTAAAACACACAGCTGTAAGGTTGCTCTGATTACAGTACACAAAACCTGTGATTACAATTTAAGGCATCTGGTGGTTCTGGCTGCCAGATTTTTATATCCCTTGTCACTGTGCTTGCAACCTTAGAAAACAGTTTTGTTTGGACACACAGATCTGCATTTTCATAATTTATCTTATTTGAATATCTGTAAGTATAAGTTTATCTCCAAGTATCTAAGGTCTTTCAAGTAATATTCATGTGATGTATTCTAAATCACTGAAGTATTCTCTTGACTCTAGTTGAACAGTTTGTCTTCTTCACATCTGCTTTTCAATTTTAAAATATTAAATAAGTAACGTAGGGAATACAGTATTTGTGCTTACTTGAAAGCATGAAATATGAACATCAAAAAGGATTTATTTTTAAGATTTAAAGCCAGTTTCATGATATGGCTCATTTATTCTAATTTAAAGCAACATGAAGCCTCAAAATGATACTGACCTATTAAGTGGCTCTAGAGCGTCTTGTGGGTTTCTTTTTTCCCTAAAAATCCTACAAAGCATTATTACATAAACCCCTTCTATTCTCTCCTTCACATTTACTAATTGTCTCTCACTTTTGTGCATTCTCTCCATGTACACAGCATAAAATCTCTTTTCCTGACCTGAACCAAGATACACACTCATCCCTCTTTGCTTATATTCCCCTCCCTCTTCATCATACAATGCAAAATTGTAGAAAGTAGAACTTTTTACAATTACTCCTTTTTTTTTTTTTTTTTTTTACTGGCAGGTGCTTACTTTCATCTTTCTTCAAAGATGAATAAAAGCATTACTTTTATCCAAAATGCCCATCATCTCCCACTGACCTTAGAGAGAGGAGAACATGTTCCCATTGCATACTCTTGGAAGACGAGGCCCTTGGGTTTCCCTGAGAGGGAGGTGGAAGAATGTTTTCAATTCAAACCCCAGTTAAGGCAGCCAAGGCTGAGCTTCATCAACAACACTGAGGATTAGCATCCATTTTACAAGACTGCAGTTCTTTGTGTCACACTTCTTTGTAGAGTACTATTCTTCAGCTCCTGCCAAGGAGCCTCCTTCCTTTATAAGGAGTAACACACTCAGAATTTCTGAAGGGGGGAGAATAGCTTGGGTCATTTACAAGAGGGAAGGGCACAGGAATTAAATGCTGCTGTCCCCATCCGTGAGTTTGGTTTGAACAGTATGTCTGTATTCTCCAATATTTTGCGCAAATTTTGAAGGTGCAGCAGGGATTATTTACCAGATGTCTCCTTTGCCACATGGCTAGTTAAGGAAAGATAATTTTTAATCTCTTTTTAATTCAATTAATAGCCGGCACACAAGACTTGTGTTGATATATATTAACCTTGATTACATGATGGTTATTTTGGACAAATTGTCAAAACCTAATAGCTGACTATTGGCGATGCCTGTTCCTTCAGAAATTCTGCTTTTGAGGGAGTAAGTCAATCCATGAACCCTATTTTAAGGAAATTGCAGGGGAGAGGGAAAGAGGTATTAATATATTCAGATTTTAAAGAAGGAATAGTTAGCTGATAGCACTTCAGTGATTCTTCATGGGATTTTTTCGTGAAACATTCTATTTTTTCTGTAAAACTTTGGCTGGCATGTATTCTTGAAGAAAGTAAATATAAAAATGAAAGCACAGATGGGAAAAAGCAAGTCTCAAAGTATGCTTAAATTGCAAAAACATCTGGGAAAATTGAAAAAATAATTTCACAATTAAGGTTTGTAATACAGTTATGGTGATACATTTTTAGAGAGACAAAATTCTCTAAGGTCAACAATTTGAGGCTGTCATGCTTTATTACTTCAAATCATATAAAATCATAAAATTTGACAAAAATACTTTAGCTACGTTGCCAAAAGAACACGGACAGATCAATCATATTGGAGCACATTCCAAAACATTGCTTTTATAGCCAAGATTGTCTTTTTTTAAGCAAGTTTTAAATTGGCAAGAAAGAAAACATAACATGTAGAATATGCATTAGAATAAATTTGGTTTCTAACCATTAGCATTAATCCTTTATGAAGGGTTGCCAATACTTATTTAAATGAATAGCCTTCCTGATTGCTATTGTATAGTTTGTGTCCATATTACAGAACAATTTTCCAAAGAATCAATAATTTATTTGTGCATTTTGTAGATGCTTTACCTTACCATTTTTTCATTTAAAGTTATAAATGAGGTCTTGCTTTTGTTCTCTGCTGCCAAATGGTTACTCTATACTAATTAAGTGGTCATGTTCCTGGCAGCTTTTGTAGCAATGTGAATACATACATCCCTTCTTTGCCAGATGCTACTCCATATAAATGGTACAAATAGTACTGGCTGCTAGTTTCATTTTATAGAATTTTTCAGGTATCAGAGCAGTCTTTACAAATAAAGTTTGGTGATTTTCTTAATGTTATTAATCTGATTTTGTCAATTCTAACATTTATTTTCAGAGAGAGGTAATGTTAATGAGTTTCTACATAGTACGGTGTGCCCTAGAAGAAGTAGGTAGACGTCTGGAGCAGTATGATCCTTTGCATCCACCCCTACAATCATCAGAATCTATCAAGATAAATTTTCCTTGAATCAAATATGGATTAGTAGCCTACGCAATTTATTCACCACTTTCAGGGAGTTCATCTAAAAGTTTGAGAAAATTCCAAAAGCACTGGTTTTAGGATTTCTCACAACTTGTCTACTGAAATCTGAAGATAATCTTTGTTCTTACAATAAAGCACCCAACCTAAAACTGTACCTGCTATGAGAAATAGCAAAGAGGTCAAAGTTTATCTGCAGTCATATATCTATAGCCCTGTATATAGATCAGCAGATTAATTCCATTAAACATTTCATTAGCCACATAAACTCAGCAACTGCTATGTGTGATGTACTGTATGAAGCTCAGGTAACAGCCGGCCAAATGGAGAGGTGGTACGCCTCTGTGCCCCAGCCACGTGTCCCAGCTCCCTTCCTTGCACTGGTTCTCACATTCGTTTCTGGACTTTTGACTAAGCCTGGAGGCAATAACGTAAAAAAAAAAAACAAGGGACAATTTCCTGTCAAGTTTGTGAATTGTGAATATTTCATAGATGTCAAATCTGTTACTAAGATCACTGTGGCTGTGGATTGTGCGGTAAAGTTATTTTAAGAAGTAACATGATTTAAAATTCTGTGCTAGACAGACTTTGACTAATTCTCCTAAGGATATCAGTGCATATGAGGGTCATTATCTTCCTCTGATTGCAGTGACAACTGACTGTTCTCCTGCCATTAATTTGAAGTTCTGCATCCTTCATATTCTTGTCAGTGGTGGTCTGATTTACAATAATTTAACCAAAACTAGCTTTCTTCATATTTTCAAGACAGAAAACAAAAGAATATGCATAAGGTTTACATGAGAAACAGCTTTTTCTATTCAGATCTTCATTGTGCTTAGTAATTAATTTACATAGTTTAAAAGAACTTCTATAAGTATTGAATAGGTTGTATTACAACGCATGTTGCCTGCTTAGTTATCTAATGCAGATACAGAGAAAATTGCAGGCATAATGTCATGTCTGTAGTGTTTTTCCTCTATTTTTTGTTTAGAATTTCCAGTAGTGGAGTAGATCCAGTAGAAAACCTAGCAACAGAAAATACATTTACAGCTAGGCATTTGTTAAATATGCATTGAGGCTACAGTGTTTGACATTTGTTAAGCTGTCAAAATCCTTTTGAGTTATTGTTTTTGCATCCCTACTAAAAATGTCCTGTGTTTTATTCAAAACTTATCTTTGTGAATTTAAACCAAAAGAACTTAATCAGCCCTTCCAATACCTGTGGTATTCATCCTGACATTTTATTCTCCAAGATGTTTACCTTATACACAAAAGTGAGCAAGATGGAAAATGAACTTAGGCATCCATAATCAATTTTACCTAGTTCTACTGACAAGACAAAATAAGAAAACCACTGATAAGTCTGATCAGTTCTTTTTCCGAATACTTTTTCAGAGTACAGACAAGACCTTCCTACTTCTCATACTCCAGATGTCTTGAGTTATCTTTAACCCAGTAATGCTTGGTCTTAGTTGCCTTGCCCTTGTTTCAGAGTGGCAGTGTTTTTTAGATTGTGGCCATGTCTGATTTCTTCATGAAGCTCATAATTTGAAGTATTTTTTTTTAATTCTGTACCAATGTGCAACTGTCTCATTGTAGGAGGTCATTCATATACGCCACGGAATCCATAAATATCTGATTCACAGATACATTTTTTCTATATAAAGACAGAAAATACAGTTTTGTCAAACACTATTTTAGCACACTTCACTTTCAGTTAAAATGCTAAATATGTAAATTCTTTATTTGTAGTGTAGTTGAAGTCTGCACACTAGGAAAGGGTTTCTTGGGATGAGCCTATCTTTTTGGATCCTACTGAACATGGATAACAGTGAAATGTAATACAGTCTTTATGAAAAGAAGAAAACACTCTCGCAATTTCATCACACCAGTTCGTATAGTCAATATGAAGTGTTTTACCTACATATATATGCTGCACATGCTGCTTAATGCGCATGTGTGTAACGAATGGAGCACCACATTGCCAGCTCTCCAAGTGTGCTTATATTTGTATTTCCACATCACTACAATGTATTGGTGTGATAAAGGCAAAATACTGTAAAAATTTCATTTTTGCAGGCAGTTTTCTTTAAAATAGCCTTTCATACTTGTTTTCACAATCTCTCAGAGTTGCTAGTGCTTAAAGTTAGAATAAAAATGGAAGAATCACTATCCCTTCCAAGATCCATTTATCTTGACAGACCTAAGGGAACACATTTTTAAGGGCATTGCATCAATCCCCATCAATCAGTCCTTAAGCTATTTTAAATCAGCTTTTAATAAAATAATATATTTCTCTATGTTTTCTGAAAGTCAGTTATCAATTTTAGTAGCTTGTAACTTTTGGAAAAAATTAGTACACTGCAGAAGAAAATAGTGATTGTGTCTGGAAAAGAGACATTTTAAATTGCGTGGGTTTTGGTTTTGTTTTTTTTTTTTTCCCCTTTTCCTGGGGCAGGAAGTCCCAATGGACTACGTGTTATTTCTCAAGGGAGGGAAAAAATCTTTTGGGAATGTATATGGGAATGCTTGAGATGTCTCTACACTATTAGCTTCTTACATGCCCCACTGAGCATGTCTGCATGTCCAGACCTCCAGCTAAGATTTTTCTCTTATCTCATTTTCCTGTCAGCAAACAAAAGGTGAAAGTAACATCATAAATGAATACTAGCTGAAAGTGAGCTGTGATTTATTGGAAAATACTTAAGCTAAAATTGTGTAATAAAATACTAAAGGTTTTAATGCTAACTCTTAAAATAGTAAATGCAGACTTTAAAGTAAATTGTACACAGGAGATGGTTCAGTTAATGCACTTGTGCACTAAATTAAAGCTTACCAATTCTCATGTCTGGTTGCATCTCATTTAGAGGAAGCTGTTTGTTATGCTTTTATAATTTACACTTTCTAGCAGAAGGACAAAATCCCGTCCTTCACTGACAATAATATACTTGAATAAAAAGCAAATATTTCATTAGCATGACATGAAATTTAATGTATGAAATGTCTTCATTGTCTGAGCAAATATTTATGAAGAATGGCTTTCACTTTGTGTTCTTGACTGGATGTATTTTGTACCTAATACTAAAAAGTATGATCATATTTTCTACTGTATGTTTTGAACTAACTACAAAAGTTACAATCAAAATGATGACCTAGAAAAAGAAAAAGAATGCACAGGAAAAGGGAAGAGACTTTGAGAGCTCAAACTACCCCAAAGGCTATCTCAGAGTTGAGATCCCACCATTCCAGACACTGAGCTTGTTTTGTACATGTGATATTGCACTACTGCTTTCCTAACTGTGCATGCATTTTCACATGGTTTGTCACTTGGAGGATATCTTCTTTATACTAGATATGATGTGTATACATTTTACGATGCATTTTTTTTAGGAGATGTAAATAAAATTTCAAATGAAAAATATTCTTGAGATTTCAAAAAAATGTTGTTAATAGAAACTAAATAGCAAACCTTTCAATAGCGTGAATTTCTACATAGATAAGGAAATAATTTAAAATTAAAATTTAACAACACTACTTTCAGAACTAAAATCAATTATATGGTTATTAACCGTTCTCATTAAGAGTTAAGGATATTCATTAAGGCAGTAATCTAAGATTCGGAATCACCATTTTTCAGGATCACAGTTAAGTGGTATTTCTCTTAGAAATCAGGGAAGGAATTCATAAAGTTCCCATTAGTCTAAAAATAAAGAATAAATAAATACTGTGAGTCATGAATGGCATTTTGCCGAAGTTCAGTAGCACTGAAGCCAGGAAGACAAGAAGCCAATGATGCTTCTGCCATTCACTGAAATGAATAAATATTCCTTGTTATGTGCAACAAAACACCAACATTCAAAATTAGAATTCCTTATTTATGAACAGTAAAAGAAATACTGCCAAACAATATTTAATTTTTAAATACTAGGTTATAGCATTGGGTTATAATTTCACAAATTGCATATTCAAACTTTTTGAAGACAAGCCTACATGTTTTCAGTCATATTTTGTACTTACATGCTACCATCAGGGAATCAGGACTCTACCAGACTGGTGTAAAGATGAGATTCTGCCCTAAAAAGCCTGCATTTGAATAAACACTTGCTATCCAAGATCTAGAGTAATCCTTTCCCATTTGTGTATTTTTTCCATTCCACCGAGCAATAGGATGCTGAATTAAATTTACTATCAGGTATGCTGGTGGAGGTAGATACAACATTTTTCATGAAAGACACTGGCTATGTAGTTTTATAAACTTTACAAAATTTTTAGTGAAATTGTATCTATCACAGATTTTTCTTAATACAAAACCATTATCTTTTTTATTTCCACTTACAACATCAAGTCAAATTTTGGTGAATTCCTCTTTGAACAGGACAGCCTATTTTAGAGAATAACTCATGATGTGGTGGAGCAAATCACAGTGCAATTTTTTTAGGAAATATGAAGCAAATTCTTCTTTTCAGAATATGTTATTGGGGAAGTGAGAAAGAGCTAGGCATTCACAATTCGTTCCCAGCATTGCTTTCTAGGGAAGTAGTCATCTTGCATTCCACTTTCAACCAGAAGGAAGAATGATTCGGAGTTCAAGGATCAAACTAGTTAGGAAGCTGCACAACACAATTAGTCCCTTTTGTAAGCTATAAAACTGGGTGTCTCCTGTTTCAAAGCTGTGTTCACAGAGCATCTTTCAGCATGAAAAATCATTATATTTTTTTTAAAACTTCACAGATAAAGGAAACTGAAAGTGCTTTGAGTAGTTCGTAAACTCTGCAACATACTGGCTTCTAAATATAGTTTATGGATCTTTTATAAGATTTTTTTCTTGAAGAAGAAGCCTCAGTGATGATGCTACCAAGAGAACCGGTCATTTAAGCTGAAGGCTGCCAATTTTTGAATGCTCAAGACTTTGAGACAGTGCACATCAGCTGCTGATTTCAGTTTTGAAGGACTGAATTTCTCTACTAAGAACTCTTGTGCTGATTTTCCTGTATATTTGAAAAAAAAAAAAAAAAGGTAATAATTTCCTCTTGTAAGTGGTGTAGTTTTTTGAAACATCCTGCATCTTTCTCTTCACTTTTTCCATTGCTAATATGCTAGATGGAGTTGGTGTGTCTGAAAAGCTGCCACCTTTTTATCACCACTGTGAAAATTCCTCATTTGCCAGACTATACCTGTCAGAGAACTTCCCTGAGGTTTCCAAAACACTGGGCAGAGAAAGCAGGACCCCAAAACCAAAATGGACTAGACTGTGACTACAGAAAGCATTAGGTGCTGCCTTAAGTAATGGAAGCTCAGGTGGTCACCTCTGCTTAGTTAAAAAACTGAGCATCTTGATGTGTTCTTGTTAAGTGCCACTTATTTATTTCCCTTTGCTGTTCCATTAGCACAGTTGAGTCATTAAAGCAAAAGCTTCTGAGGAATTCCATGCTTGAAAGATAAAACAAGACTCTACTGTGTTAACATTGGCCAAACACAAATATTTGGAAAGATCAGTACGTACAGGCATAGCATACTGCAGAAACAAAATGTAGTGTGTGATGCAGGAAAAAAATAAGGTATTTTAAATTACATAATTCTGATTTTAAAAATACATTTTTGCCTCAATAGCTAGGATTATCCATCTAAAAGCTGGCAGTTTAGTTTCTTGGAACAGAACCAAGAAGAAAAGCCTTTCCATCTATTGTTTCCAAAAGTTCCTCCTCGTCTCTGGTGCCCCACTGAGCACTCAGGTGGCGATGGAAAGTCATCTCTCAATCTGAGTTTCAGTCAGTGCTTCTGAAAGACTGAAGCCAGGCAGCTGCCAGTTGGTGCCCTTCTATGAAGTCCAGAAACTGGAGCCAGACCCTCTCAAAACAAATGATGCTATTGGCATTGATTATAATAGAAGAGGAGGAACTTTAAGCAAAAATGGCTGAGAACCAAAGCTATGCACTATAGGATGGGTACTTTATGGAAGAAAACTGTCCCTGTCTGTCAAGATCTGATGGGATGAGCCACTGAAGAGGAAGACTTTCAAATGCACTTTCCAGAGACTCCCTTGGATGGAAGACTCTGCTCTCCAGATGAGTAACCACATCTAGCAATGGAGACTGTACAGTGTCATTGATGCTGCACGCAGCTAGACAGAAAAAGAGGCTATCTATCTTAATATCCAGGAGATTATGCATGTAAGTGAGGGTTAAAAAGAAATTTAACAATGAGGACAAAAGAATACAGAACTGAGAATCACAAATGAATGACAAGGGATGTAGAGAAAAGGGAGTTCAGACTGGACAGCCAGGAAACTGAATGCTCTTAATGAAGGGAAAGAAGAAGGGGGAAAAAAAATGGAACTGGGTCTGTGTGAGCAGAATTTTTTAAATGGATGTGTCAGGGATAGGAATTCATAAAGGCAATGAGCTGCAAAAGGGATCTGGAAGACTGATCCTAAAGCCAGCTGAGAGAAGGAATTGTCTGGTTGGCTTGAAGGTTAAAAAACATTGTGAAGTTGGAAGGAAATTCACGGAGGAAAATGGTGAGTGTGAAGGACTTGACTGGATGAGACTCTTGGGAAACATTACTCCCACACAGACTTGAGAGGGACAAGAAAAGAAAAAACGTGTATTTCCTTGTGATTAAAATTATCACTCTTTTCTATTCCAATAACACCCTTGCTCGTTAGAGGTAGTCCACATGAAGGAAGCCTTAAAGCACTTGTCTGATTTGCTGGTTTACTCCATTATCAATGTCAAACAGCTTTAAAAGTTTCAACTTTTGAGTCAGATGAATTTTTAGATACATCAGATGAAATCTGTTTCACTAAGAAGTCAGTGGAAATTTTTCTACTTGCTTAGAGCAGAGCTAGGTTTTGTATGCTGTCCTCAGAGCCTTTTTAAAATAAGTTTACCATAACAAAGAAGCTGAACTCAAGACATGGATAAGTTTTCTCTAGATGCAAGTCAAATAAACTTATGTGTCAGGGGAAAAAAAAAATAGGGTATTATTAACTATATTTAAACTTGCTTCCATAGCTGGTAAACTGTATTTGTCAGAAACCTTGCTTGTAGTGATATGATTTCAACAGGGTCAGATTGTTTATATTTGTTGCAGTTTACACTCTAATGGTTAGGTTATTAGTCTTGAGGTTTACCTTCTAGTTATTTGAACTTTGTTTCATCATGTCAGAGTAGTTTTCAGAAAACATTCCCAATAAGGCTCCAGTAGCAGTTACAACAGATTTTTTTAATTTACTATTACTTTATAGGCAATCATTCTATCTGACAGAAAATGTGGCATCAGTATCGAAGTTTAACATAAGTGAAAACACAGGAATAGTTAATATGGTCAAAGTTCAGACCTCATGCAAGGACGCTTAGTTTTATTTAAGTCAATTTCTTAGAAACAGAAAAATACAAGATTTTCTCTGTTTTTATTCATTCACTTAAGCTGTCTTTATCCATTTTTTTAAAGTTGTAATAAGAAACTGGAAGTTGGTGTTCCCTTTGAATAGTTGAATTACCCTGTTTATTAGAAAAGCTTTCTGAAAAGAAAACCAAAAACATGGAAATTGTTTCATTAAGTCTTCACCAGGGAATTGTCTTGAATATTGAACTGTCTGGCTGGACAGGATATTTGTTAATGGAATATGAAAGTATGATAAGCGTGTTTTGCATTGCTACATATATTTCAGTCTTGATCTGCAGCTTTTTTGATGCTTGAATGTTGACTTTTTGCACAGCTGAAATTATTAGTTGACAGCTGATACCATGGAAAAATGAGGCTACTGCTTTGTGACCAATTGGCACATTCTCCTTAAGGGGCTAGTTTATATTTCACTTTGAAACTATGAGTTTGAACTGGTATCTTGCCAGTGGTTATACTTTGCAAATGGAAAATGGGGAGGAAAATTGTTGCACAGAACATAATGTTGTAGTTCAAGGGAAAGGACCTAAAAGAATTATATGAAGTGTCTTAGTACAATAGCTGCAAGTTCTGTGGAGCAAGACAAAACTACAATGATTTTTAGGTGCCAGCTATCAAAATTAAACCTCTCAGCTTACTCAGATACCTCAGTGTTAAGACTATGCGTCAGATCATATAATGAACTGCAGGCCTCCAGTACACTGACATCATATCATAGGTAGGGGAGCTGCTGGTGGGGTAAGGGCTATGGCTATTGCCCAGGAAATGTCCTTTCCACTGAGCTGGGTGTCTCCCCATTCCCACACCCTGACAGAATGGAACAAAAGAGGCTTTTTCCTTCCAGGATCATGCATGTCAGGTACAGGCCTGAACCAAAAAGCAAGCATAGTGATGAAGCTGATACCATGAGTACATGAGGTGAATGACTCTTAATGCTTGCAGCGTGAGAATGAACAGGTCTGCAGAGCTGTTGTTTGGATGGAGCTTAATACACTGCTCAGTCATTTTTATACTACAAATTTGAAGAAGATCCTACCATTTTTAAAGGGATACAATTTTTCTTTCTCCAAATATGAGAACTTCTAGCTTTTCTCCCTGTCAAAAAGTTCTATTAAGTGGAGTTATAATTAAAGATTAAACTTTTGCCTGGTGTGTTTTCATGTGGTTTTGACGAACACTTCATTCAAAAAACATACTAAAACATTGCTTCTGAAGTAGCTCAAATGATGACAGTTGTGTGATTGATTATGCTGTACCACACCAGAATGCTCTAATATGCTCAATTCGACTTTATACTGAATTACTCTGGTCCTTCAATATATGCTTTATCACAGCTTTAGAAATGCACATAGCTATTTTCAATTTCTTGATAATTACATTATTAAAAGGTATTACAGAGTCTAAAAATTGAATGCCTCTTAAACAATTTCAGTTGCTAACATTGAGAAGGTGGTAACGTATCAAGCAAGCCTTTTTTTCCCCCTTTCTGGAAACTTAAATAATAAGATGTAGCTAGCTATTCAATAAAATAGTCTGTTGTTACCACAACACACTGATCTTAATTCTTGACCAAAATCAGTGATAGAAAGTTGATAATGTTGTTTCACAGAGGGCAAAGAAACCCTATATAGTTTCCTTTTTTTTAAGTGCTATCATGATGCTTGAGACCTGAATACAAATACACTGAAAAGATAATTTTTTCCCTACAGTATTAAAGGGAGTTTGAGCAAAGTTAGGACACTATATGCTGCTTGGGTTTAACAGCAATCTCTAGAGATAGCTGATGTGGAAAGAAAGCTGCTGTCATCTAAGAATTCTAAAGTATTGGCTCATCTAGAAAGGGAAACATTTCACTCCTTAAAGCTTCTGCAAATAATGTAACTCTGTGAAGAATACTAGATTTCCATCCATGCTTTTACTAACAGAGAGAGAATTTAATGGAGAGAAGGTTGGATATTCTAGCAGCCTTCTCTTTTTAGCAGTAAGACCTTGTTATGACCTTCGTAGGCTCCTGGAAAATTATTAGATAAACTGATAAAGCTTAATATCAGCAGTATAAAGACAGCAGAAAAGTTCCTGTAGCTTCTCTCTCTCTGTCCAGACTAAGCCATAATGTGCTGGAAGTTGGAATGAGGACAGATATCTCCTAACCATACAAATTGCAGGATACGTTTGCTGAGCTTTGTAAACAACATCTTAGTTTTAGGGTTAACCTGTTCCACAAACAGATAAAAAGTAATAGGATTTTCAGTAATTATTTGGAATATAGTAAGCATTTAAAAAAAAACAACAACAACAAAAAAAGAGGCATTTAAGAAGTAGTAAAGTAGTTTCCTAGGCAGCTTGAAGATGGACACAGTGAGTGTTTGCAGAACTATTTAGGTGTGGGATTTTTTTATACAAAACATGGGTCTGGATTTTGTAACCTTAAGAATTCTTTAACATTTCCTCTGAGCTTGATTTACTTGGAATTAGACTTTAGGTTCACCAAACAGTATTTAATTTATTCTCAATAGAGAATAAATACAATTCTTTTTTCCTCTGTCCCATTTCCTAGAGATATGTCTGTTAAAGGAAATGAAATTTCCAGTTGTAAAGCACTTTTTAACTTTTTGTCTGTGTGTGAGGTTATTTGGTTTAATTTGTTCCACTGTGGAATGTACCATATCTCTAAGGCATTTCTAAGTATTAAATTACTGTGCCATACCATTTTTTTTTCCAGATGCTTAGCCCTATGAAATTATCTGATGCTCCTATTCTTTTTTTTACCTGTAATTTATATTCTGATAAATTCAAAGAACAAAATGGC
Source organism: Tyto alba (assembly GCF_018691265.1). NCBI lineage: Eukaryota > Metazoa > Chordata > Aves > Strigiformes > Tytonidae > Tyto > Tyto alba. The sequence goes on along the minus strand of NW_024881316.1, from coordinate 25,407,642 downwards.
AGATAAAATTATCTATGCTTATTTCTAAAAATTCTTATGCAGTTACATAAAAACTCTCCTTTTCTTGAAGGTTGTATTGATACTTATGGTCCACTGACAAATAGTTTTCTCAGTGGCTTTGCTGTTATTACCAGTGAGATTTCCTACGGTGCGTTTGGATACCAAAATATTTTCTGACATCCTTGTTTCATATACTAGTACATATATGAAACATTTTTTTATTCAAGAGCCATCTTCTACCATTTTCCCTTCTGCAGTCTGTACAGGTATCCTCAAGGCTCCCACCTGTATCTTATTGCTAACTAGGTGCCAGAACCCTTTTTCTCTGAAGTACAACTCGCATTTTCCATTCCAGGAAGAATCTTTTTACAAGGGTGGTGAGACACTGGAAGAGGTTGCCCAGAACAGTTGTGGATGTCTCATTATTGGAAATGTTGAAGGTCAGGCTGGATGGGGCTTTGAGCAACCTGATTTGTTGGAAGATGTTCCTGCCTACAGCAGAGGAGTTGGAACTAGCTGATCTTTGAAGATCCCTTCCAACCCAAACCGTTCTGTGACTCCACGATTCTGTCAGGATGTGGGAATGGGGAGACACCGAACTCTATCTAAAGGCCATCAGTCTTGATTTGACTCTTGTACTTAAGCTGTTTTAACAAGTGGAAAGCATAATGTTCATCTATACATTCATATCATATTTGCAGCCCAGTCCACATTTTTACTTTCTACCTATTGATGTCTCCTGATTCTGAGGCTTACAAACTTTAGTGTCTGTCAAAGTAGTATGCCAGGATGAGGGCTGTGCAGCATGCTGGCTTTTACATCTTCTTCAGCAATGCTGATAAATCTGCTTTTTATAGGAGGTATTCTAAGTTTTCCATTCCTCTATTTCGCTCTTGTCCATGCTGAAGAAACAGACTGAACTTACTCTAGGGAGCTAGTTAAGATTGACTGAGTCATCTGATGAAACTCTGGGTTTTCTAAGCTCCAGAGAAGAATCCGAGAGCAGCACACCTCTGTTGTAGACCCTATTCTAAGATCTGACACGATGTCTTCTAAATCAGTTGGCAGCATTTTCCATGTGTAGCTCTACAATAATGGTAATGGTGGAGGAAGAGGATCTTACTTTGCCCCCATCCTGACTTTCAGCCAAAACTATATAAAGTCCCATGAAACAACAGAAGCAACAGGAGGTTCTCACATTAAAGTATGTAAAAGGTTGTTAAATAAACAGTGGCTTACTAAGCTGCCTTAGTTTACCATAAGTATTGTAAATCAAATAATGTATAATGTATATTTCCAGAAATACAAGTACTGTAGTATGAAAAGGACAGTATAACACAGCCACTGCAGATACCAGATGTCATATTTTGAAAGTTAGAAATGGGTATCTGTCTTCTAGGCAAAATTCTGTTCTAAGCAATACATACACGATAGCTTGTTTCTTGCGATTAGGAATCAAGCAAATTATATCGTTTCTCTTGGTAAATTACAGGGAGATGCATGTTATTGAATCTGTTCATAATTAGCAACAAAAAAGGAGCAGTAACAAGACAATTGTTGTAAAAGAAACACCATTCAGAACCTCAGTCTCTCTGCAAAAATTTATAAGAGAATCTAATGGTTATGCTGTTAAATTTTATATAAAAGGTGGGTATGCAAACAAAAGGGACTGGAAACTCAATTCATGCATCTCCAGGCTCATTTACTCTGTGTGCACATGAAGACAGGATAAAATGAAGAAAAATAAAGCACTTGATGTCAATAATTTAATGGAGAAAGTCTCCCAGTTTGCTGTTTGGACCAAAGATGAGAAGTTTATGATCATATTAATAACAAACAAAGCACATGAAAATGTATCTTGAATGCTAGTAAGAGACCAGCTCAGTAAAACAAGCCTCTGTTTATCACATTTTTAACTGATAACGTCTTGGAGATGGCAAGCTTTCAACTTCGATTTTGTCTTGTAGATCTGTACAAGAAAATCTCTAGTCGCCTTTGCAGATTTTGTACAATTTCATACCTGTATCACCAATTTGGTATTTGTGGAATGATGCAGACATAGTCTCTACAACATAGCTTTTAAACACACGCAAAATTTCAAATCCTTTCACAGAAATCTACCTACAGGAGATATAACAATAAACTGCATAGTCATATCATTTAAAGTAGCATGAAACCTTTATCCAGTAATATGTACTAATTTGAAAGTAAAGAAGTATTTTCTTTTGGGTCCTGCCTGTACTCTTTTGCTTAGCAAGTACAGAGTTGATAGACAGAAACAAGCACTTTTCACAATAAGTGAAAACAGATGCATTACTTAAGAAAGGAATGCAGTTCTTGATTCAGAGTCAGAATCATCTCTTGCATACTTCAAAATCCAACACCCTACAATGTATTTGTCCTTGCCCATTGTGTGCAGATGTTTCTGGATGACAACATGTCAGAATACCTTTTCATATTTGAGATATGAAGTTCAGTACAAGCATGACAATAACCTTTCGTTGGTAATTACACATCAAAAACTATAAGCATTCATTTCTTAACATCTTACAACATCTTTTTTTGTGCTTAGGGAAGAAATATGTTTCAAAGTGACAAAGGGTTTTTGGCTTCCAAGATAGCATGACAAGGAAAAATGAATCTCAGTTCAGAGTATCCAAAGATACTGCATCTCTATCGGCAAAATGTCCCACTCCTTGTCTGCTGGAAGGGTTCAGGGTGAAATTCTGGTCTTAGGTTAAATGTTGACTCCTGGCACAGACTTTTCTTTCCTAGTCTTTTGATCTGCCGATAAACTACAAATAAATTACCTGTATTTTGTAAGCTGTAATCAATTTGATCATACATTGTTTTCAGATGTTTATAAGAGGAAAGACTAAGAAAATATGACCCATTTCATTTACACTATTGCTTTGGACAGAGCCGTATCTCTTGAAACACAGGATCTAGTTTATATACTAAGAAGTAAATTAAAGTCAGCATTCAGTTATTTCATTGTCTTAATGCCTGAAAAAATGCAGTTCCTTGAATAGAAATGCCATGATCCAAATAGTAAAGCTGCCATTAATTCAGATAGAGATTTGTTTAATTCAGGAACTTAAGAGACTTGACTGTGAAAACCTGATGTTGTTTTTATATTAAAAAATCCCGAAGTATAATAGTCAACATACATGTCTACATTTAAAGTTTCCAGTCTTGTATCTCAGCTCTATGACAATCTGCTAACCTCTCATTAATTGAAAATCTTATTATTGAGAAGTTTGTTCTTCCTGCCCACACACAAATTAGAAAAAAATCTTAAACTTCAATATACAAATTGGTTCCAATGTAGGAAAAGTCAAAGAAGAAAGTTCCTTTCAGGTATATTGCTGCACAGTTGATCTACGGTTTTGGCCTTTGCTCTACAGCATCACTTACTGGCTTACTGCTAAACACTGGATTAGGTAGAGCAGTGGTTTGTTCTAGTGTGTCATCTGAATGCTTAAACATAATCTACTTTTGAAAAGACATTCTCCAGTTTTATGTATGATATGTAGAGTAGTGGCATAAAGGCATTAATACAGTTCAGACCCCCCAAAAATGTGTTTTAACGAAGCAGCAATTTGTTGGAATTGTAGAACAAAGTCTTCTGCTCTCCATGCAGAAGCAGATCAGAAAAGAACCTGGACCTACATAACTAATTTTCTTCCCATTGTGTTTGTCCATTAACCAGATGAAGTGCACACTTCCCATGCTGTTCCATTCATACAGCCTAGTGTTCATTCAGAAACAGAATGTTTCCTTTAGTTGATGGATTAAAGGCAGGAGCGGGGGAGGAGTGTAAAAGTGTTTGGGGATGTGCAATACTTCAAGAACAACGTTTAAAGGTTAATTCACACTAAAAGTTTGTAATGTATTTTTTAACACAGCTTCAGAACAAGACAGGTGCTGCCTCTTAAATGAGCAAAAATAACTTTAAAAAAACAAGATCTAAAGCAGTTTTTTGTGCAATTGCTGGGAAGTTAATGTCAGTTTATTTTTAAAATCAATCTTAGTTTTTATACTGTACTGAAAATGTAATGTAAGTGAACATTTTGGGGTTTTTTTGTCCTGCCTTGACTAATCTAGCATTATATTTTGGTAAATTGAAATATGAACCTAGGAATGTTTGTTAGTGACCTTAAAAATAGCACCAAGTAAACTCTGTAAGCAACTTTAAAAGTTACTGTTTGCTTTTCATCTTCACTTGCAGACCAGGTGTTTCTAGCAAAGCAAATCTGAGGAAAAGCTACTTTTGTTGGAGTGTCTTTGTGAACAAAACAGATGACATAAAGAGCAGGTGTTAAAATAGTGAAAAAAGGCAAATAGCATTTATTTTACAGGAAGTGTAGCTGTGGAACAGCTAGGAAAAGACCAGGCTGTTCTAAAGCATCTTATTTGGAAATCTTTTCTCAAATAAAAGAAAAATTTCTCTGTCTTGTAAAACAGAATCTGCCTTTTGATCCCTCAAAGAATGATTAGATATTCTTATCCTATTCCTCTTGTAACTGATTTCCCAGGGACTGACAGGAAAAAGCATAATTTTTACTAAATAAGGATGCTGGAATGTGCTTACTGGTTTCTGTTTACCTGATGCTACTTACGATACTGTGTTTGCCTACTTAAGTGGCATTTAGCACTGGAGTCTTGTGTGTGATTTTACTATTTACATTAGGAAATTGCTTAGCACATGGGTAGACTAGACTGTTTTACTTTGTGTGGTTTTCATCCTGCACTGCACATCTGTTAATGTTGGTCTTAACATTACAATAGTGAGCATTGTAAATTAATAAGTAGAAAGGTAAGTAACTATGTGGAGGGAAATACGTTTGCCTGGGAGATTAAAAAAAGAAAAGCTCCCAAACTGACATTATTTGGATGTCTAAATTAAGCATCCTAAACCCATAAAGACAGATTTGGAGGCATACACTTCAAGTGTATACAGATTTAAGCTTCGAGGTTCGTTTTCAGGTAGATGAAAACACTGTGCTTTCTGATTTGAGGTGTGACTTTGTTTCTTAGAGACACAAATTCGCCAGCAGGTTTCTTTGGTTCTACCATGCTAATTCTGTAACCTTGTAACTGATGAAAGAAGTGAACCCTAATGCAAAATCATTTTATAGTCATGTAATACGTGGCTACTTACTCATTCTAGAGAATTGTGAATTCTCTCCATTTGCAGCAAGTATTTCTTTCTTTGTGAAAAAACCTTTATGACATCACCAGAACACTTATTTGGAGATTCTATGTCAACTGCTCAGTTAAGTCCTCAAAATATTTATTGCTTAGAAGATAAGCATCGTAGTATAAAACATAAACACTCATAAATTTATTATGCAATTAAACTGTACTTCACACATTTTCAGGTACCAGTGAAGTAAAGGTTTCTTAAATCAAAATCTATTGAACTGTATAGCATTTAGAATGAAATGAGTTTCTATAAAAAATGTGGAAGAGTGATCAGGTTTATTCTCCGGTAGTATTAAGAATATACGCAGTATAATTTTTTTTCTTCTGTTTCAGGTATAATTTTACAAATGTTGCCACTCTGGCAATAAACATGTCATTTTCCCTTAGTTGCAATGGAGTTGCATTAAAGGAAGCTATGTGGCATCTCCAACACCTTTTCCAGAATATTTTTCCCTTGTATAGCATGTATTTGAGTGGAAATGTTACAGGATGCAAAGAATATCCACTAATGAACTTTCTTGAAATTCTATCACCTCACTAGTCTAATTTCACTCTGAGTCAGAACTGCAGTCTTTGCTTAGAATTACAGGTCTTTATCCGTGGGGCTTAATATGTTAATTTCTGCATGCAAGATTTAAAAATCATTTTTCAAACATGCCTCAGATAAAGGTGCATTCTGTATTCTTTAAATAGAGATAAAAACCCTTGTCAGTTAATTATAAATTAGTAGCTGGTTATTTCATGTCAGAAAATTCAGACATGCTCACAGTTTGCCTGCGTATGTAATTACTATTTGTCCAAGCAACCCAAGTGCAATGACAAACTTTAAAGCACGAGCTCCACAGAACACTGCAGTTCTCTGATCTCTTCTAGTCAGTAAAATTATGTTCTCAGACTTCAAAAAAACTTTGATTGAAAGTCAGAAATGTAGTTCAGATAATGTTTTGCGAATTTAGAAACAGAAGAGGGGGGGAAAAAAAAAAAAAAAAAAGAAAAAAACCCACAGTGAAATAGGTGACAGGATGTTGTAACCATTATTTTTAGAATAGAAATGATATTAACCTACCTTCATTAGCCACTGAGTGTTGTTTTCCATGATGTTTTCGAGTAGCTGCAGTCTTTGAACTGAATCATCATAATCTAAAGGCGCATCCCTTTGCACGGCGTTGGAGACGTACGAGGCAGAGGAGCGGCAGTTGTCCGTCTCGGGCAGGAGGAAGGTATAGCTGCACGACCCATGCTGAACCTGGTACTGCTTCTTGCCTATCGTCTCCATGCTCTTACTAAAGGAGTTGTATCCTGAAGCTAAGAAAATACTGCAGCCCCAAAAGAAGCAAGCAGTCAGCTGCATTTTAATTCCTGCCGTAGCCCAGCAAACCGAGAGTGCTTTAGAGGGCAAAGCGAGAGCGCAGACCTAGTTAACCTGCGCTGAAACCATGTGCTGTCAGGAGGAGGGCTGGGCTTTTTTGACTGTCCCCCTTGCGAGCTGGAAACGTGCCGTCTGCTGCCCCGAGCTGTCAGACGCGGAAAGCAAAACCCGGCCCCCTGCAGCCGGGGGGGCCCGGCCCGGCCCCGCTCCGCTTCCTCCCCCCCGCTCCGCGCCGCTCCGCGCCGCTCCGCGCCGCTCCGCGCCGCTCCGCGCCGCTCCGCGCCGCGCTCCGCCGGCCGCGCCGCCCGCCGCGCTCGCGTCGCTCCCCTGCTCCCAGAAGCCGAGAAGAGCGGGCGGACATGTGGAGCGGAGCTGCTCCTCCTCCTCCTCCTCCTCCTCCTCCTCCTCCTCCTCCTCCCCCCCACCCGGCTCCGCCAGCGCCGTCCTGCCGGGGAGGGGGGCGGCGCGGAGCTCCGCGGGGCTGCGCGGAGCTCCGCGGGAGGAGAGCCCCGGGAGGAGCCGGCAGCGGCAGCAGGACCCCCGCGAACTCCCGCGGCACGGCTCTAATTAAGAATTTCCTAGACAGAGCAATCAGTTCCGATAGCCTCCAACTATGCTTGGAAATTATTGGTGGTGGTAATAATTTTTAAACGCTGTAAAAAAAAAAAAAAAAAAAAAAAAAAAGTTCCTGGGCTTGTTTGTCCTTCTTAAAGAATGTATTTATCTTTTTTTTAAGATGTGCTGAACCAAGATGTAATTTCGTTTGTGTTTAATGCGTTGTGTAATTACAGAGAAAGACACTGTCCTAAGCATACAAAAGCAGGCTTGGGCATGTCCTTGCAGATAACAAGAGAGGGGGTTTAATTAAAAGGTTTCAGTTGAACACAGACTTTGTATTTTACTGAACCTCAGAGATGAATACTCATGTCTTTCAAGAGTTAAGCATTTTCAAGTTTGGGGGGTTTTTTTGGTTTTGTTTTGTTTTGTTTTGTTTTTTTTTAAGGCTTTTGTGTCTGTATTAAATGGCTAACTTTGGAAGTGCTAACCTCACAAGAGTTACAAATCACAAATCGGCTGGGACTGGAAGATGGAATGAGTACCCAGGGGCAGGGGCAGTAAGGCATGCCACGGGAAGTGGCAGGGCTGAATAGCAGTTACCCTGTCTGCTCTCAGTAGCCTGATTCTGTGCCCTTGGAAGTGGGAAATACCCATAAAAGGTGAGGGAAACTCTCATATAAGTGTTTGAATTGTATATGTATGAGTAAAAAGGAGCTTCCCCCTTCTTCCCACTCCCATCTGCTCTGAGATGATCAGTGATCTTAAAAAAGCAGAAAATTACTAATCAATTTACCAAACCCAGGGAAATAGTTGATTCCACTGAAATTTTGGAAAGTTTACTTCTCTGTTTCAGAAGATGTCTTCTTGAAGCCAGCACAATAGGATACTGACTCCTGAAGACAAACTGCCTGAGAGTTTTGCTAGGTCTGGATCTGAAAGCTATAGATTTTTCTTAATTAAAATAAACAAAGGGAATGCCATGCTAGTCAAGCTAACATGAATTACAGACCAAAGTTTCTCTTATAGGAGGAAGTTTGCAGCGTGCCTCAGGATCTCTTAGGACAGACTTTCTTACACAGCTTGCTATATTTCATATAGTGTATTAATGTGGCTTTTTAAATCATGGAAGTTGTGTTCAGGGGTTGTCAAAAATAGTTGTAGCAGCTAAAATACATGCCTTACATTGTTGGAAGCTGTTGGGATTTCTTTACATACTACATAGTTACCTCTGGAAAGGAAAATCTCTAGAATTCTATTCTGGACACTTCCAGAAAGGTTCTAATTATACTTGGACTGTGACCTGTGGAACCAATTTGTCAGATTTTTTTCCTGTGAAGTATTCATCTGCCATTGTTCATCCTTCCAGCCAGAGGAAATGGAGGAATATGTTTGGAACTTGAGATACAGTCAATATTTTTTTTATAAAATTTCCATGTTTGGAGGGTTTGGCATATAAATTATGCATTCTCCATCCCTTCAACTTTGTACTGCAATAGCAAAGCAAATTAATGTGACAGCTACCTGTGTTGTTAATGAAGTTTCGAAAGCTTTTTGTATACTGATTTCTACTTTTCAGTGTATTGAAGTCTTTGAAAAAATGTTTAATTCCATGTGAATAAGTCTTTTGCAAGGTAACTGAGAAACCTACTGCTATCCAATGAAGACAGCATGTAGGATTAGATTTATACACTGGACTATGTGAAGCATTTCTAGGTATCTAACCAGACATTCAGATTCAGTATTTTCTGTTATTTGAGTATTTTTATTTAATTTGCTGAGTTAAATGAGAATTTCCTATTATGACTTGTACTTCTCCTTAAATTGGTCTGTTCTCTGCTTTCTTTTCCTCTCTCAGTTAGCCTCAAAAATACAGGGCCCTCAGCAGAATAGTGCTGAAAATAAGATTTCTCCAGCCGAGAAAGTATCTGTCTCCTAATGAGGAAGAACTGGAGGATAATTTTAATTTTTCTGATTGTATTTTCATAGATTTTTTTAATCCTTTAGTTAGATACTAAATGTAAAGCTGAGACTGACCAGTGTAGTCTTTTAGAAGTTTTCAATTATTAGACCTCTACTCATAGGACTGTACATATATAAAAGATAAGATTTAAGGGACGCTGAGAATTCATTAGACAGGATCCCGTTGAGAGGCTTGATTAAATCAATAGTTTTTGAATTGCTATGAAGCTTGCCATGTGTATGCCACACTGGTGAGTCAGATCACCAAAATAATCTGGCATCTCAGTTTTGCTGTGTTTTTGAGGAGAGACTGGAGTGTCTCTAAAGGTTTGAACTGGAGTCTGTTTTCCTTTAGGAAAGGCTGATGCGTGACCCCAGGAGGCCCTTGAGCTGTAGTGGGGCCAGGAACAAAACTGAACTTGGAGGCTGCCTAACGAGGCTTGCTGTATCTTGTACCTCCACTAGGGAGAACTGTGGTTGTATGAATACTGGAAAGAGAAACTAGTTCACCTTTTACTGTGTTTTTGGCTGGGTTTGTTTTTTTTGTGGGGTTTTTTGTTTGGTTTTGGTTTTTTTTTTTTTTTTTTTTTTGAATGAATGAATGAATGAATGGCTAGTTGCTCTGGCAGCTGTCAGCAATTCGGGGAAAAGGTATAAAAAGTGCAGGTATTATTCTGAGAAATGGCAACAAAATACTAATGGAAGACCCTTACCATCTAGCTCTTATCTTACCATCTAGCTCTAGGACTAACATCCTGAGGTTCACCGTGGTAATGTTTTCCCCAACTTTTCCTTGATAATTCCGGGCTGTAGGGGCAATAATTGGAATACAACCCCCACATACACACATAATTGAGGGAGGATTTGGCTGTTCCCCCATCTGGGTCCAACAGACTCATATTGCTTTAATGAAGTGCTCTTTCCCACTGCCCAAGAAAGTTAGTGAGCGTTCACCTTGCCAACAAAATAAATATACATCCCTTTAACCCTTCACTACAGGATAGTGCCGTATTTGGTGCATCTTTTGGAGCATTTGATTGTGATCCTTCACCCTTTCTATCCCTTTGGGAGCAGCTTTCCCAGCTGTGGAGGAGGAAGTGGTCTTTCTGCCTCCCCAGGGAGTCAAAGGCAGTCAGAGTTCAGGGGGAAAGAAAGTAGTAACAGCTAAATTTAGAAAACTGGTGTGAAAAGTAAGGCAAGTTAAATACATTTTTGTCCTTGAAAACTGAGGAGGAGGAAGGAAGATGCCTGAACACAACCTTTTTACTGAGCGTCAGAGGCATAATAACAAGTCTGCTTGCAGGGCAGGGCTTATTCCAGAAAACCTGAATGACAGAGAATAACTGTCTCCTGTCAACTATGAGAAGGAACATCTCATTGATAGACATGTTGAAGTAAGAAGAAATGTAAATAATTTGGCATGGAACCTTATATATGCCAGTATGAAACTGAGTAAAAAGTTGTAATTCTGACCAGCTGATTCCTCTCGGTGTTTTTCATGTTCATTGTTCTCTTAATCTTTTATTTCTGCTGTCAATATAGAGTGGTACATTTATTCTGCAAACTCAAATATAGCTGCTTAGTCTGTGATTTCCTGCTTGCTTTACAGCTGAGTGTATATAGTATTTGACATAAAATAGCAAATAGTGGCTTGGTATATTTAAAGTACAAATTAGATCTTTCCCTTTTTAGAAAGAAGATACCCACTTTACAGAACTCACCTTATAAGAAGAGCTGAAATGTATATTTTGTCAAAACTAAACATTTAGAACGTTTTGCCAGATGTGTTGCAGGCAATTTCCTTTCCTGGGAAACAGTAAATTCCCTTACTCAGCCAATCCTTGTTTTATTCCATACAGCATGTGACTAAGCTGCTTTGAGAGAGATGCCTGAATACCACTAACATTATCTTTCCAATTATCATTTTACTTACAGCTGCACAGCTTCTGTTTGACAGGCAAATACAGAGATCTTGTGAGATCTCTGATAGAAAAGGAAGCATAAAAGTGTTTGAGGTAATGTAAGAAAATGTTGACTTGGCTTTAGTCTGCTATCTGAAGACTTTGCCACCTAAAACTTTCAAGATGTTGATTTAGTAGATAAGCAAGTTCTCATTTCAGAAGTTTTCTTGTTTTAGCAAGGGAAAAACATGTAATGAAATATGTGCAAAATAAAAGCAGACTAATGTAAACAAGTAGGTTTTGGTGCTGCATTCTTATAGGGATATTTGATCTACATACATAAATGAAAATGCTGTAGAGAATATGGAACTTCAAAATCAAATTTGAGATAAAAAATTATCTGAAACTTGGAATAAATTAATCAGGTATTTTATATATGCCTGGTGTTTACATTCCTCACATTTTGATGCTCAATGTTACATCCCCAGCTTTGGTTCCTGGTAATTTAATATTAGTTTATGGTAGTTCCATTTGCTGGCTTCAAAATATTTTCTTTCATTGGGAGTATTTTAGCATGTTTCTCAGGAACAAATGTCAACAAGGACAAGACTCATGAACTCCTAACTTGAAAAAACAGGGAACAGGATCTTGGACCCTACTAGGTTTTTGGTCTGCTGAATATCTTAAATCTGTTTTGAGATCTTACACTCTTTGAAAGAGAGGAGTTCCAGGTTTCTATGTTTTCTAATAAGCCAAAATGAATTGTTTTCATCAAGACCCATAGTTCAGTTCTTTAGAACTTGTAAAATTAGTGGTTATATCTTACCAATTGTTCCTTCTTTCTCCACCATTTGTCTATTATCCTTCCTATTCCATCTGAACTTCTCTACCAGTATCTCATGACTTCTTTAACAAATCCTCAGGATCTCCCTCACTTTCTCAGCTGCTACTGATTTCTAATCACTCAGATCATCTGGTGTAACATCTTGTGAATTCATAGTCATCTTTATATTCTGTCTCTGATGTTCCCTCACATCTCCTTTGAGTGCCCTTCCTTTCAAGGGAGGGAATTTACTCAGTAATTCTCATATTATAGTTTTGTGAAGGGACAAGAGATCAATAATCTGATCCACTGAAAATTTCAGTTACCACTCTGTCTTGTTGACTCACTCTGTTCCCATCTTGCCTTGTAACATCCAATCCATCATTTCAGTATATGGTATTTTTCCTGGATGTCACGCCACTAGTAGAAGCTTAATGAGGCCAAAACCAAACTTCGTATCTTCCCTTGGAAATGCTTGCATTCTAGCCTCTTTTTCTCTTTCACAGTTGATACTGCCACCATCCTTCAATGTGTTTAAATCTATAATCTGCAAGTTATGTTTATATCCCTTTGTTCCTTTGGAATTTTATTTTCTCCTTTTTTTGATGCTATGCATTTATTAATGTCTCTAAAATTCCTGTGCTGATCCTCATCATCAACACATTGAATTTTGTAACATATTGTGTCTGGCTCCTCCATAACATTTGAAATGTGACTTGCTTATAAAATTTATTGTATTAGTTCTGCCTCTCTTAGTAAATTATATTCAACTTTATTTTCGTAAGAATTGTTAGACAGCTGTCAGAGCTTCACACAAGTAGACTATCTACTTAATTACTTCTAATTGGTTTTCACTTTTGGAAGCTCTAAATTCAGCACGTCTCCTACCAAATATGTCAGCATCATTGCTTACTTTGCAGGCACTGACTGGATTGGCTCTCTTGGACTGTCTTGGTTATATTTGGGATGTCTTTTCTCAGTTAATCTGACATTTAACATGACCATATTTTCCACTTATAGACTTATTTAGGTGTTCCACTTCTGTTATATAACATCTGTTCAAGGCTTTTTGACTGAGATTATATTAATGTTAAAATAATTTGTATACTTAATTATACTTATATGTGTATATGCTTAGTAAATTGTAGACACCACCATACCTAAAATATAATTGATCATGTTAATTTAGATTGGGACTTTGTGGTATCACATCCTGAGCAACAACAATAATATGAATGAATGTTTTTTGAAATTCCTGTCATTATCACTTCAACATTCCAAAACCCTCTTGATTGCAAAATGCTTCTTAGTTTTTACTGTTTCATTAGTTTTATAGTCATTTATTTTATCAATCCAAATTTTCAAGGGATATCTAAAGTAGAATACACAAATATGTATAAAACTGTAATCTGTACAAATAATCTAAGATTCTCACAGTGCATTAATGAAGTTCTCATTTGTAGGACAGATCATAGTTTCTTTCACTGTGAGCATTTTTTAATAACGAATGTTATTTTAAATCTTTGAAAGATGAATCATCCACATACAGAAGTAGGAAGTGAGTTCCAGGATTATGAAGAATAGTTGCTATACATCCTTCCTCAATATTTTTATATTGTTTGGCTATAATGCCCAAAGTCTGTGCTCATTCTTTTCAGAGTTGCGTGGTGACAGCAAACTTTTGCTGGTAACAAGTGTAATTACATCTTAAACTCAAATAGCATGAGTTCAAAATTAACATAGAAATTACAGGTAATGTTAAGGATCTTGCAGTTCAACTGCTGAATGTCTTTGACAGTCTTAAGTGCTGTCCCTATCTATCTCCCATACTGGGAAAAACATAATACAGCACTTGTTTTAACAGGTTACCATCTGTTTGAAACAGAATGAAATAGTTTGCATGCTAATGTGTAGCAATGAGCTCTAATGAAGATTTTAAAACCTGTTTTTAGAAATTGCTTCCACAGCACATGCATGTTTACTCTTCATTATTGAATTATATGTGAAAAAAATAACATATATTCTTACTCTTTATGCTCATATACTGTTTACATGCTCTTTGAAAAATGTGCATTTGGACAATTTAAACCTAAAATTTTATGTAAGGTTTTGACTTTTGTTGTATTATGTGATTGTCATATTATGTTGATGTGAAAAGGCAACAGGCTGTGAAAGATTCCAGAAGGCTTTTGGAAAACGAGAAATCTGCCTTACAGACATCTTAAAGAAAAGTACATATGCTGTTTATTGAGAGGAATGTATTTTTAAAACGTCTAAGCAGTTGACAGTGATCTAGCCTTACAAATCACCCCAGTCCCTGTGATTTAAGCCCTTCCTCTTGTAAGCAGTCATTCAGGTTAGAGGAAGGTTCTCTCCTCTGGTAATAGCACACTTATTTGATAATAACAGCATGTCATACTTCCGAAGAGCATGTTCAAGTTAAGAATCTGAATTCAATGATAAACTGATGTCAAAGAGAGAATGAAAAGGAAGTGAGAAACTGTGTAAGAGGAATAAACAAAGCTTTCAGTGAGAGAGGGGACATTTATGGCAACAGTAAGGTACCTAGTTCCTGACATCTGTTTCCCTGAAGAAAAAAAATACAGTACATATGCTAACCTTTTTATGGAGAGTGCAAGAAAATATTTGCAGACTGTTTTCATATATTCATATTTGTTGAACTGTATTATGGATGTGTAATCTGAAGAGGACAGAGTTACTGCAAACTGGATTTGCACTCCATAAAGATAAATCTTTGCCTTTTTCAATATTACTTAACTTATTTCAGTAATAGTTCTCAAAAACAGTGCCCACCCTCTTGCTGATTCTGCCACAAAAACTGGGCATTCTTTTTATTGTCAGTTTTACTGCTGTATGAGGAAAGGAAGGAAGGAAAGTATTTTTTTTTCCTGGTTAGTGAGGCATCAGAATGCGTGATGGGACAGGAAAAAGATTACCTGCATACTGATACTAAGATTAGGGCTCCTTAGAGCTTGGACTCCTTCCCTCCATATGACCATCTGGTGAAACTCTTATTGATGTATAAATATTAACATAAGTACCTCACTGGCTGACTAACAGTCTGTTCTTTATCTCTCCAAATAAATAATTTGCTGGAAGGATAATCCTCCATCTCCAGTGGAATGTGTACAGAAGATCAAATCTCTTATGAGTACCCTATCATCAAAATTGTATATTTTCTTCCCAACACAAACCAATTAGAAAGCCTTCTTACTAGTCTTTCACTTTATCTAAATCTGAATTATTACTTGAGTAGTTTCACTACACAGAGAAAATTCAGATCTTTGAAAATCTTTATTTTGTCCTACTCAAAGTATACGTATAGGAAATTCAGAGACTGTCACTGGTGATGTCCATATTTCTTGAATGTGCATCCCCATTCAGGCTAGCCACAGCCAAACTGACTTATATTTACAAATCCTATCAAATAGTTCACTCTTAGCTTGCTAGATTAATTTTAAACTTATAGAAGGTCTTGCTTGTAGTTGTATGTTCTCACTTCATTTTTAAGACAATATTGTCAGTCAAATCTGAGATCAAATTTAAATAACTAATAAGGCTTCATCTTTAGTATTAAATTATATATTATCAGTTGTTACTGCTTCGGCTGTAGCCTGTGTGATGTTATTAATAGCAATGTCCACTGAATAGCATTTTACTTGACCATAAATAACTTTAATTAATCATATTAATTATTAGCTGATGTTATTCTACTAATTCCTGCCTTTCTTTGTAAGTTTTCCCACTCAAGTATCACTTTTAAGAACAAAAATGCATACATTAAAATTAAAATATTTACTAGATGATGTCATGACAATTAGAGGAATATCTCCTAACGTGGCCAGCTTAGAATATTTTCCTCTTCTATTAATGAAGATTGTATCCTTACAGAGGGTGTCCTTCTTTGATTAAATACAAAAATCACGTTACCCAAGGTTTCTTGTAGAGTCAGAGATTTCTCTCTGTTGATTAGGAGACTCTTGGGTAACAAGCTCAGATGAAAGCACCTGATGTTACGTGAAATGAATGTCGTGAAGTTCACTAGACAGTACTAATGTTGGCTTCATTCTTACTTTAAAAACCTTCTTGCTGTAAACTGCATGGGAAAGCCAGGAGCCTTTTGCAAACCACTTTTCTACAGAAGGTGATGAGAACTGAAGATAAAACTGCCTGATTTCTTGTCTTTTGCTAAAAGTTCTCATTTGTCTTACTGAAAGAAGTGATGGTTATTCCAGATTTCAGATGTGTTTCATTGTCTCAACTTAAAGTGCTGTTGTTACTATATTATCGGTATTTTTTTTAATTTTATTACAGTTTTTGGACTATTATATCAGAACTTTATTGTTTTGACGTTCATCTCTTTCAGTAATGGATTCACTTGGACTATGAATTGATTAAAAAATAGTCCACCAAGGCATTGGGTCTAAATAGATTATTCACCCTAGAAAGGTAATTCTTTTACACTGTAGGCACATTTTTCAAGTTTAATAGCACTATACCTTTGGTATATGTCAGCTGAAATGTTTAAGCAGTGCCTGTTCTGGAACCCCTCTGCAGCCCATGGCAAGGAAGGATGGGCTAGCAGTGAACCGAGTTTTCAGTCAGCTGTGAAGTATTCCAGGCAGGACTACAGCAGGCAGGGAAATGGTTAGGAGTCATGGCCTAAACTTTGTTTTAATTTCATATCAAGTATAAAGAAATATTTTCTGAGTCTAAGATCTATGAGGCTGTAGAAAAGCCTCTCATGAGAAGTGGTGGAATCCCTGTCGCATGAGTAATGTAATATAGATGGGCAAAACACTGAAATATGTAAAGGAAAATCCTGTACTGGCAGCAGTAAGAATTAAGTGACCTAATAAGGTTTTTCTCTCATTAAACCTCATCACTTTGCTGAAAGAAAAATGTTTGACTTCAATGTGAAAAAAGTGTTCATAGAAAAAATATCTCTCTTCAGATGATAAAAAATATAATTAATGTATTTGAAATAATTCTTGCGTTTTCTCACAGCCATTAAATTAAAACTGTCAGCCACAAGTTAATATTAATGCCTGAAAACTGCTAAACTCTATTATTTCCCTATAATGCAGCAATGGTTTTAATATTTGAAATTATATTTTTAGATTTCATTGCATTAGCGGAACAACTTCATTTTATATTAATTCTACCAGTGACATGCAAAATACAGTTAGTCTTATTTCTAAAAATATCAGAGTGAGACTGTGCTTCATAGATTATTATTGCCCACATGTGAATCTGCTTGGCTGAGACATTTAACAGACACATAATTCTCAACTATCAATAGCTTAACTGCTACTTTTGTTTTCAGGGTTTTTTTAAACATAATACTTATTTAAACATGTTTATAGTGAATAATGTAGAAAATACACTTCATAGACATCATCAATATAACAAGCCACAAAGTTTACATCAAAATCAGAGTGCTCTTGGTTTTTATTACCTTGAGACAGATCATTTTCGGACTTTTGAAACCTCTATTTTGGAAAATTTATTCTATGTGAAGCAGGCTCCTTTGTATTCATCTATTTTACCTCTCCAGTTCTGCAACAGGGGGAGAAAAATCTGCACTCACCTACCTCTTACCTAACACTGCTGGCCCACAATTTTAGACTGCAGTACACCCAATAAAGAAAAATTACATGTACTTTTAAGATAGCGATTTCAGTAAGCTGATAGCCTGGAGGACTAAGAAAAAAGTGATGCTTTAAGGGAAAAGTGTGGGCCTCTCATTTAGAAGGCTTTTCTAGTATCAGTCAGAACCTTTTTCTGATGACTCTAGCATGCACAATGGTCAGAAGCTGCTGAAGTAAACAAAATGTGGGTCTGTTCTCCATTATTATAATTTGCAGATACCCTGTGTCTGCTCACAGAGGATGGCCCAAGGCTTTTAAAGCTGTTAATGACATGAACAGTGGCCAAGAACTGTCTTTATTTGAAATACAAATGTATTTTTAAAGTAAACCAGAATGTGTGAATCGTCAACCAGTTGCCATTTGCATTAACTTTACAAGAGTGAGGATTTATTTTAAAGATACAGATTTCTCACCAAACATTCACTGGACTAGTTAAACAACTGGAAGTATTTTCAAGAGGAGTCACCACTAGTTAAAATACTGGATTTCATAGCTGGTGCAAATGAGCATCAGGCTTTATAGTAAGTGAAACTTGGTTCCCTCTCATTGGTTTCTCAATGTTCGTAAATTCATTAAATGCTCATTCATCAAATTCCATCTCTTTGCTGGCTCTTCCATGTCAGAATGAGGCATCTGTTTCCAAAAACGGAAGTGGCAGATGGTTTAGTAAGTATTGCCCCATATTACACATATTACATCTGGGGGAATAAAGTAATTTTTAATGAACTGAAGACAAACAGAAATGAAGGTATCCAGGATTAGAAATAAGGGAGAGAGGGTTTCTTATCTTGTCATCACCTCCCCCCACCCCATCCCCCTCCAGTTAATCTTCTTTTATAAAAGTAGAGTTGTGAGCCCTAAATACTAGATGTTGAAATTCAGGAAAGTTTGGGACTGTGTAACATAACAGCTCTGCACACGAACATCAAATACACTGTAGTTGGTAATGCATCTGCTGTATTTTTTCTGTGTACTGCACTGTGTCATTTTTCCAGTTTACTAGGCATCTGAAAAACAGCCTGGTTTCTGTGAAAATATGTGGAAATCCATGCCCTATATGCTTTTTGTATGAGACATAAGACTTGACTGTGTAATACAGGACATACCCTGTTATGTGGGACATCTGCAAAGCCCAGCAGAAAGAAAAATTACAGGCAAGAGAAAAAAAAAAAAAAAACAACAGAGGAATAAATTATGACTAAATCTTTATTCTGTTTTTAATGTTTATATTGTGCTCTGGTCTCAGCTGTTATAGTCCACTTTTAACAATGTCTCTGAGTTGGAAGAGTCAGGTATTCCATACTTTCTAGTCTATTTAACGCTTTATGGTTAAGACTTTAAAACGTTTAATGTTCATAAGTGAATGACAGTCAGATTTTCAAAAGTAATAATAGAGGCTTCAAGTCTTCCAAAAATCATTATGTTCCCCTTTGCATCTTTGGGTAACAATGTATCTCTGATCTATAAGCATAAGATGTAAAAGTGTAAGAGCCTTTTAATATTTTATTTGCATGAGTATTTTAGTTTATATTTGAAAGCTGAACTACAGCTATTATATATTTTATCAACAGTTTTGGGGTGAAAAACAGATATTACCTTGTTTGGGGCCATACCAGTGTTGCCAGTGCTTAGTGTTACTCATTTTGGTCTGTTACATCCTGCATTGTGAACTAATTAGATTAAGAAGAAAATGATAGTTTAAATTTAGGGGAAAAAAAATTCTATTCCTTGTGGTTACAGAAGTGTGAAAATGTTACTCTGCAAAATGGCAATAGAAGGCAGCAAATAAATAAAAAACATAATTGTGTTTTTAGCATTATTTTGGAAGCCAGAGTCCTGATTTCTGGGTAGTTCAGTTAGCAGTCCCAGATTTCTCTGATTAAATTCTCATTGTAAGACCTTTCTTTCACATTTCCAAAATATGAAATTAAAAATTTATAAAATTCTACAGACTTGACGCTGCTTTTGAAACCTTTTTTTCTTGTATCTATTTACGCATCTAATACTGTTCAGCCCCTCTTTATTGGCACCTATGTGTTTATTATATCTAATGAGAAGAAATTCCTCTCAGTACCTTTGATACTGTTGAAAACTTCAAATTAATTTGGAATTGAGTGTCCTGCCTACAGGAGCACAATACAATCCACAGTTGCATAGAGGTATCACTTACTAAAACTTGCTGTGGTGGCTGAAGGTAGAAATTTTATAATGTGCAGGATAATGCTTATGGAGTTTTTTCGAAGCACTTCAACTCCCAGTCTAACAAGGAAATCTGGGAATATTAACCTTCATTCATCATGTTTTCAGTATTAACTATGTTACTAGAGGTGGCAGAAACCACCTACCTGGCATCATCTCTCTTTGAATACTGGGTCAAAGAAGATACTACCAGACCATTGCTTTCTGAAAGTCATGCTGCTTTGCTGACTAATCATGCTGCTGTTAGTTTGTCTGTGTTACATCTGTGAAACTCTGAATAATCCCTACATTCATCTGATACACAGCTACAGACAAGAAAGAAAGGAACTTTTATATATTCAGGATGAGAATGCAAATGACTATTTTTATTTAATAAAGACAGATTGTTGAGCCTGGCACTAATTTTATCCTTTATTACCAGTGAAGACATGAGAACTTGAAGTACATCCTGCTTCCATACCAGGGAAATTGGCTCAATCTGGAAGAAGGAAGACATAGCGTAGTTTTTTTGTGAACTGTGTGTCCTTTAAATGTTAGTTTACAAAGGCATTCTGAGTCAAAAGGCCAATTTTACCCAAAAGATATTTTTTAAGTCATACATAACATATTCAGACATATGCAGCACATTCAGACAAAACAGCCAAGATGAAACAGTTTCAGAAACCTGTTGGACTTTATGGATGCATCTGATTATTGCTCAGGAGCCCATTCTGGGAAGGATGCCCACCTACCTGTGTGGCTTCTCTGGCTCATGTACTTGATTTATGCACTTGAGCACATGTTCGTGTCCTGCAATGATTTACAAATAGCTTGTTACACCCTAACTAGCTGCTGAAAAGACCTCTGTTTTAGCTACATAGATAATTCTCCAGGATAAAAATCAGTATATGTAATTCCTTTTTACCACTTTGTAGTCCTTGCTTACAGCATGATAGACTCATAGATCTCACTAATGGGATCCTGATGCCTTGCTACACTTTGGTCACAAAAACTTCACCAGTTACTTTGCTTGTAATTTTAATGTATGCCACCAGTTTCCTCTCTGCATTCAACTGGTTTGGACTAACATGGAAATGAAAAATGAACGAATGTAAATTTTTTGCTAAAGAAAGGCGCTAAGTGTTGACAGGATGGCTGATTCCTGCCCAGAATTTTCTCTGCATATAAACACAGAATACATTTCATAAACCAAAACTGCAGTTTTTGTTTGTTTGCTTTGGGGTTTTGTTCCAAGTTTCTTGAGAAGAGATGATTCTTAAGTGAGAAGAAACACCAGGATGTGTTTCCATAATCCTATATGGGAAATACTGTGATAACAAGGTACCGGAAGAGCAAATAAAACCTGGAGTAAGGAAGCTGCAATTAATATATCGATATTAAGAAAAACAGAGCATGGCCCAGTCATCTTTGCAGCCAATATTCATTGCTAAGAAGAAATAGAGGTTTATTTTATTCTATTGATATAGTTTTGTAGATTTCTGGCTTGCTACAATTGTAATACATACTACTTTTACATTGTTGTCTGAACTGTAACCTCATACTTCTATAAAATCAGCATTTGGGGAAGCTGTGTTATCATAGAAAAACACAGTGGTTTTTTGGTCTTTTTTCCACGGTAGCAAAAGCCTGGTTAAGTTCATGTGCCTTTGTCTTTTTTCTCTCTTCTTGTGATGTTACATTGTGATTGTGTTTGCCTGCATGATTCATTACAAGCTTGCTGGCAGATGGTCACGTACACTTTGCAAGAGTGCTTGATGCTAATAATAATCAGCTTTTAGCTTTTATATTTTTTTTTTCCTAGACTGAGTAATGTATTTTATCCTAATACCTAGAAAATCATGTGCTTTTTCATTCATGCCATCTAAATACTTTTATCCTTCAGTAAAAAAGATTTCTCTGTACATGTTCAACATATCATAAGTGAAAGTTAAATTGCATGTATGGATGGTAGTGATGGAAGAATTAGTGCTCTATCTTCCTTATATGAAGAAAGTGAAAGAGTAAGTGTTTCATTAGACCATTATGTGCTAGAAAACCTCCTAGCTCCTGCATATGAATGATTTTTTGTTGGTTAAGCCATTGGAGCCCCACAGGGGCTATATAGCTAAAGCTTGAGAAATCCCACTTTGTCTCACTTGATCCCCACACTTGTTATGGTAGAAGGAAATTGTTTACATATATTTATTGCATAAAAGTAAATCAAGCTTATATTTAGTATTTATCTGTCATGGTTAAAATGTTGTCAGTCCAAACTACATTCCATTTATTTAAATGGTGAAACCATAAAGAGCTACTTCTGTGTAGCACCATAAAATGTGTATCAAGTAATATCATTTTTTATAAGAGGAAAAATGGGTTGAATTATGTGTTCTTATCATTATAATATGACACATACACATTTAATGATTTTTTTTAATACCAAGACTAACATTTATTTAACAGTAGTTCTAGATGGAATAGCTGAAGAAGCCACAGTATGGTGGAACTTTGTAGGTCCTATTTATAGTTATCTTTATGTTGGAAAAGGGAAATTTCTAGTCTAGCAGTTTTAGTGGAGACAGCTGTTGTGATACTTTAGTTGGCTTTTGTTTATCATAATTGTAGTACACTATATCCAGGCAATAAAATTAGTTATAAATCTGACTCCCTCAAAACACAATGTCATGCAATGGTTCCAGCAAAAGTGAATCTTAGTCATTTAATTAAAGTTCCCTTATTATTAACAAATTCCTTGCCGTGTTTCTTCATTTAATCAAAAGCAAAAGGTTGTATTGCAACTCTATTTATCTTCTTGCAAGAGCATAGGACTCTAAAGTCCATGACGAGGTCTCTACAGTGTATGATCATGGCCTACAGACCTGCTAAGGTATTTTTCTGAATGTAATTCTCAGTTACAGAGTGTTATTCATCTCCTGAGAGCATTAGAATGTACGCTGTAGCTGATACAGCTTCTCTTCTCAGACTGTTTCATAAGTGCATCTAAGGTGCAGTCTTAACTGCTGCATTCTGTCCTCCAAAATCAAGGGTGAAGTAATTCACAGATAATATGAAGAAAATATTCCATGAACCTGTGCCAAACTCTGTCCTGCTAGTCTTAGTTTCACCGATATAAAAGGTGAGGCTCCTCGATTCCTAACTCCCATACCTTTGCTCCAACCACATGGAAAAAAATTAATAAATTTTAAAATTTATCCATAAGGTAGTTGCAGAACCAAACTCCAACTTCAGCTGATTTATTTTGCATTATTTTTGATTTATTGTGCTTGTGAGTATATGTATTGATATATATAGACATACTTCTCTTCTTGTTCTTACTACTTTGTGATTTATTATGTGTTGATGAGATTGTGTTGTAGACCTCGGAGGCTTTTTCAAAGACAAGAAGTTCCACTGTCATGTTTTTCTTACAATGATTTATGTCTTGTGTATTGAAGTTATTTATCACAACTATTTAAAAGATTATCTAAATTCATAATTTTTAAAAACATTGTTATTTAATATTTGCCTAAAATTGGTCCCAGAGGCTGCAATGAAAAAAGGGCCTCACTTTACTAGCTATAATATTACTATTATAAGGGTAGTATTTCTTCATTATTTTCCACTGAAGATAAAACCGGACTTTGCATCTTAACACGTTGTACAAATCCAAAACAAAAGATAGTGTCTGCCCCAGGGACCTTTTGATCTACAGAAGAGTATTTCCATCCTTTTTTTTTCCAATCTGGCTGAAAGGTCACACTTCACCCATATTCCGTTTTACCAGATTTATTTGTGGCCCAGAGGCTTTATCAACTTCATTTCAAGCAGAAGACTCTGGCAATAGTTGATATAAGGCACTTTTACCTGTGGAGCTGATTCCAGGCAGACTGATTCTGCTGACTTTCAGTAGTCTTTGCTGCATGGCATGACTATTTTTAAAGCTATTGTAGAGTGAGAAGTTTAAAAGGAGTATGTTTGCCCGAGGGAGTGGAGTTTTATGGGTAGTCTGAACAGTGTGGACTTTTGTTGGCTGTTTCAACAGTAACTGTTAATTGGTATCTTTTAAACTAATATGTTTTGGACAATCCAGGGGAAAAGTGTAAAAATTCTGTTTAATACTAACTTCCTTAGATCAAAGGAAATAAACATTTAAGAATCAGCTTAAAAGGGTCTTCACTAGCATGTTGAAACTGAAAAACTTGTCCTGAAACTTCAGCGGTTTACCAAAACGTTTTGCCTAGCCTCAGAGATTCCTGCCTGAATTGAGACAAGTTTTAAGTGCCTGAAAGAGCTGTAGTTTCAACACATAGCAAGGTCAAACTCTACAAGTTTTATTGAGTATTGTTATTGAAATTCTGGGTTTAGTCTAACATGAAGGAAATAAACAACCATGATGTTGATTAAGAAGTTTTGCACAAAACTGTCATGTGAAATTATATAGTTGAGTTCACTGTGGTTTAGAAGAAAAACTATCAAATAGAAACAGGATATATAATTGAAAGCTCTGTTTGTCCTATCCCATTGAGTTTTCAGCATGGCTCAGCACATGCTTATAAAACAAAATATGTGCCTTCTTGAAGCGGTAGCATAGTGTGATCCACTCGTACTTTCTATGCTGTGTGGATTGGGCTGGATGCTGCTTACTTAGGTAGGAGATGCCTGAAGGAGATACATTGGTACATCTGACATGCAATTAGACAATATTTTTTCTTGGGTTTTTCTGTTTTTTTCTGGAGGTTGATGAGATAATTTCTCAAATTTAGGATTTTTTCAGGATTAACTGGACTATTTCTATTTTCATGCTGCCTGTGCTGGAGACATGGTAGTGGCTATTTCTAAGAAGTCTTCAGCATCCTCTACTGGCTTCAACCATTTACAGTGCAAGTTTCTTCTACTGCATTCCAGATTTGTCTATAACACAACCCTGAGCACCCAACTGGGGTTTTGACTGTATTTGCCTAAGAACTTACCTTTGGTTTATAAACAAAAGAAGAGGTGCTCTTCACAATGATACAATGTGCACATGGACACCTTTTAGCAATAGTTACTTTACTTATCCAAAATGGTATGTCTGATTAATTATAATTCCTGTTATAGCATCATTTTAAGTTTGAACTTCTGCCTTGGTGAATCAACACTTCCAATTCCGTGGTTAAATAAATTTAGGAAACAAACCACCTGCATTGTAATATACAGGCTGTATTGTATGTAACCAGACAATTACGTTATGTTGTGTTTGCAGGTCTGGTGTTTAACTTTTCGTGGGAAATTGTCTTTCTCATGGTAATGAAGTAGACAGAGGTCTTTCATCTGGAATCTAAACATGACAAACTGAAAATTAAGGAAAGAGGGTAAAGTATTCTTATTACTCTGATCTCATAGATCATGCTGAGGAAAACACAGGATCATTTCTGTTAAAAAAAAAAATATTTTCAAATGATATGTTAAATGATCTAGCACGTTATAATAATAGTTGAATTTTGCTGTACAGAATACTGTATTTCAAGTATTCTAGTGTTCTAGAAATGCTTTTGAATCACTTCACACAGATGGTTTTATGTTTGTATGGCATTAGGAGAATTGATTTTTACCTTTAATACCTTTCATGAGACACTATTAGTGAAAACCCTGTTACCTGTGTTTCATCGCAGAGAACTGCATGTCATAGTTAAGTGTACTTCAAAAGGCAAATTAAACTGAATGAACGAAGTAACCAGTAAGGATGTTCTCTTGAGCATTCATTCTTACCATGATGAATGATGCTTGTTTTTCTCTTCTCTTTAATTAGAATGTTTCTACATTTGCCAAAGAAAATGTTGGAATGTGGACAAAAACTGAAATTATAGGAACAGGGCTTGATGTAATAGCTTATTTGTAAAGGAAACACAACTTGTTTGGTATTTTATTGAAACAGGAAGTTCAGAACCTCAGTACACACAAGTACAACAAATTCTCAGGTGCTAGTTGAGTCATCTGTTGTTGGAAGTAGTCTCACAGAAGGCTTCCCCTTGATTTAGTTTTAATCTTCAATTAACAAAGGGAAGGAAATTACATACAGATTTAGTTTTAGATTATGTGCAAAGCTCTCTGTTGCTTTTTAGCTGTCACCCTGATGTGCATGCTTTGTGAGTAGATCATGTATGCACAACTGGAGTGTATCTGAGTTAATATATTCAGCTTTTAATAAGCATAAGAAACCTGATGTATACATTTCATTTATAAAATAATGTAAAGCTTTGCTTAATCAAAATATTCTGATTTTTCCTTCTTCTAGTCATCTCATACCTGATTTCAGCTTTACTGCAAAATGTAGAAGTACCCATCTGTGATAAGGTGATAATTGATAAACCAATGTTTTAAATTTAGTATGAGATTATTTATGTTTTAATTGTCATGTTTGTTTGTAATAAGAGGTCTGTTATACAGCAGAGAAGAGCATGAGGATACCATGCAGCTTGCTTTGGCTGTGAAATCTTTAAAAGGCACTTGGGAGTTTATGTGTGTATCTTCTCTGTAGAGGACTTAGCTCTTCCTTCAAGGTCTGTATGACACTGGCCTTCTCTGAATGAGAAGGATTTTAT
Organism: Tyto alba; assembly: GCF_018691265.1. NCBI lineage: Eukaryota > Metazoa > Chordata > Aves > Strigiformes > Tytonidae > Tyto > Tyto alba. The sequence continues at coordinate 25,381,393 of NW_024881316.1, read as the reverse complement.
TGAATTGCCTCCAAATCCCATCATTTCTGTTCCTCTGTTTAACCCCAGGATTACTCCAGTGTTGCACAGTGAGTTCTCCTTTCCTCCACCAACATCTGAGCAATGACAGTTTTGTAGCTCTCCCAATACTGGTCCATAGCATAAGGATAAATGCATTAGAACTTTAATCAAAAATGTCATTTTAAGACAAAATGCCATGGGTAGAATTAGAACTATTATGTCAGCTCCTAAATTTTAAAGTTAATATAATTTTAAAATAAAAATAGACATATGATCCAGTGAGTGTGCAGGACATTTTTAAGCCTTTTCCCTTATGCAGGACTAGCTAGATTGGATTCTTCTTTCCCATCCTCTGATAGTGTATATACTTTAGTATAATACGTATGCATACAAATAGTACCTTCTGTTCCATCACGGTAGTTTATATTGTTATCAGGCTAAAGCTATATTCCTGATACACCCACCTCATCCCGCTAATTTTAGTGGGAATTATGGATTGGGACAGAGCCAGAGATGTTAAATATTTATTTACTGACTTTTACTAGGAAACTAGTGTGTGGGAGAGGAGATATTGAGCATTTGTATTTTATCTAACCTATCCAGTAGTTTGACTAGAAAATAACTAGTAATTTTGGTTGAAGACCACAACTGTTTCTGTGCTTCAGATTATTTATCCTGCATCTAAGCTCAAATACCCAGCTGCTCATATTTTGCATACGGTACTTGCTGAGTATCCTTTGGTTTTCAAATTGCAACTGCTTGCTTATGCAATGACAGCCTCTTGAAAAGGCTTTCTGCCCTCACTAAAGCTCTTCAGACAAAATCCAGATAGGCTAAAAAGTTGTAGCCTCTCTGTCCTGCATCATTCTTAGATGAAGAGCAGTAGGAATTTAGAAAAGGAACTCAGAAAGGACAGGGTCAGCAGTTTGACCCTACAAACTTTGCCCAGCTACATGAGAAGTCGCTGAAAGTCCACTACCATAATAAGTCTGCCTAGTTCTCTGTATTTAACCGTGTCATAGCTGGTGCGCTCAAATTTAAAACAAAACCAAATTCCATACAGAATTTATAATAATATTTCTTTTTTTAAAAAAGTTTTTTAAAAGATCATTACATTTGCAGTAAACACAATTGGAAGTGGACTTTTCTGTGAATCGATAATTTCAGTGAATCTTACTGCCACTTTAGATTTGCACTTCAATAGCTTCACCTGTAGAGTCACACCTCATAAAGGTAGCTCCTGCGAGACCAAACACAAATATCAGATAAGTCAAATTAATACTGCTCTCAACAACTGAGATCCCAAGGTAGACTTTTGTTTTCCTCCAGCATTTGGTAAGGTTACTGACACAGTGTCTTCTTTGCCTCCTGTAGACTTGAGAAGAAAGCAATGAGGTAATATCCTTCAAATGTGTTTGGTGTGTTAGCTCACAAGCTGATATGCTTCAACTCCTTAAAACAGATATTTGAATCTGTTATTTTTAGAAGGGCATCATTTGGTACCATGCACAACTTATCACTGTGGTTTGTGAATTATTTTTTCACTTTAGTAAAATAAACTCTTTTCAGATGCTTATCACTAACTTGAAAAATGCTCTGGTAAAAAAAAAAAAAAAAAAAAAAGGAAGAAGAGTAAATAGAATAAATTTACTGTCAGGTACTCTGCCTTTACCCTACCAGCTTTAAAATTACTCTATTCACAACATAAATTGTTCTCCCTCAGATAGAGAGAAGACCATCCCAGTTTGCTGTCATAATATAGGCAAAGTTCTTTCTTCTGTAATCTTATATTATTGTTATGCTAAAAAGTACAAGGGTTCATGAAAATAATCTTCAAATAGAAAATGTTAATCGTGTCCTTTGTTTAGCACCTATGAAGAAAGAGATGCTCTCAGAGAAACTTTTCTTGAGTAACTGTAATTTAAAAACATGATTGATAAAAAGCACCTGGTCAAATATTTAAACACCTGGGTTTTTTTTTTTTGTTGTGTGTGCTGGCAGCTTCACTTGCTACCCTCAGTGCTGGAGGATTAAATGTCTTTCTTTCCATACTTCCTATGGGATCTTTTCTTCCAATTTGTGACATAGATTAAGTGAAGAAGAGATAGTATTACACATAAAGAAGTATTGCTGCCAAGGAGTACTAATCAGGGAAACTGTAGACCAGAGGTGATTGTGATAGTAGTTCTATCAAGAGTTTCGGAAAGCAACCTGAACCTGGTCTAGTTTTGCAGTTGGCAGCATTCCACAGCAGTGACATCCAGTTGTGTGATGCCAGGTAATCTCTTTGAAGTGACTTTATTTCAGTAGTTCTCAGACAGTTTTAAAGACTTTTCTCTGTTGAACATTGATGTGATTTCAACTGACCCTTTAGTTCATATTTTAAAAACCCAGTGTTCCCTGCTAATTATTGTTGTAGTGCACTGTAGTTTCACTGTAATTACAGAGGTTTGCATGTAACTTCTGAATGCAACTCTCTGGGTTTCTGCTATGCTCAGTCATTACCATGCATCTTTTTTAAACAATTTAAGAAAAAAACAGCTTTTAATTATACGTCACTTTTTCATTAATATGTGGTTTGTTATGTTGTAATACGTTGAGTGCTGAACAGAAGCATTCTATACTTTTGTTGATGAGGGAATACTTTAGGCTGCCCTACTTAGAGGGTACGTTTTTTCCTCTGTTGATACCAAAAAAAAATTAAAAGAACAAAGCAACTTTTTTAAAAAGTAATGTGCTGATGCCTGTTTTTTAAAAGCCAAGTCCATTTTATTTGTCTCGCTGCAGCATATCAAAAAAAAAAAAGATTGAGAAAAGTCAGTCCTAAGAAATTTGAAGGAAAATGAACTCACTGCGTTCAAGCTTTGACATATTTCATAAAGCTGTTGAAAACCAAGCCATGAAAGCCAGATTTATGAGCTTTTTTAAAGTTATTTGTAGATTCCCAAGACGATTGTGTTCCCATCACTTACTGTAGCCTTTAAAACTCAAATGACGCTTAAAAATATTCATGTTTGGCACACACTGAGTTACTGCTGGGCGTTGCAATGGTATTCAACTAAAACTAAAGAGTAGAGAGAAGAACGTACTCTGCCTTCACTTAAATCATTTCAGTCTGTTGAGGTAGAGCAAAAGGACTCACATATTCATATTTTAAAGATAAAACTATGAATTATTTTTAATGTTAAGACTACTTTTATTGTGGATTAATACAGCTGTTTGGGGAATGAGCCTTTTGGGAGCATCTGCGTAACCCTTCACATTTGCCAGGCTTTCCCTTTCAACAAGATCACTCACTTTGTTATTACTGGAATAGAAAACTCTTTTATTTATCAAAGCATTATTCTTCAACTGCACTTTGCCAGGTATACAAATCTGTTGACAGCACTAGATTTATCATTTACTGTTAAAGGCAAGTGGAAGGATTCCCCACATCCCTAAGCCAGCAAAACAAATGTCATTCTTGAAGTTCACTGCACAGTATCATGTGTTGGTTAAAAAAGAAAGTTGGAGTGTCCAAAATGATACAATATCTGAAAAGTCTAAGGTAGTTGATATGATCTTATAATTTTTAATGTATTTTATGCAAATACTAGGCTTCCATGCCTTGTATCTTCATTATGTGTAGTATTTATCCATGGGGAATATCAAGTTGTTTTCCATGAACTGCAGCACGTCATTAGCTCATGGAATTCCTGTTTCAGTGCAGCCTTTCATCGGTGAAATATACTTAGCTGGAAATGCATTACTTCAGTCTGTGTAAATGAAGATGTGTTTACTCCCATATGATAAAACATTGCTATTTACTTCATTAATACTTCATTCCTTAAGATACTCTGATGAAATTAATGACCTATTCATAGATTATGTATTGGTCTCATGCAATAGGTACTGGTCTGTTTAAAAAAAAACCAACAGACAATTGGCCTTATGTGAGTTGGGAGGGTTCAGTAAGACTGGAGGATACTATTTATAAAATATGGGTAAATGGCTGCAATATGAGGGGATAAATGCCAAGATGCAACTAGTGTTCTTCCTTCCTGTTGCCCTGTGAGAATGAACTATGAGATAACATTAAGGGCAAGTTGCAACTGCTATAAAAAAATCAGCTAGGTTTAGTTGAGGTAATTATTTTTGTGCAGGTAGTAATTCTCTTTGAAAGAAGCATTCAATACCTACATCACTACCCCATGACATCTGCCAGAAGCGTCTACATGCTCATGTGTGCCTGCATCTGTAAGCCATGATATGGATGAATGGAAAGGGATCTGCAGAGTGCATGAGGTAGTGCCGAGAGCATCTTGTGCACGACACATGCTTCAGGGCTCTGGGCTTGTTCAGTCTACTCCCCTGAACTGAAGACATCTTCTGACTGTATTTCATCCAAACAGAGTACAGTCTGTGCCCTCGATGGCTGCTCCACAGTGGGAACCAAAAGTACACTCAATAGGAATGATCAAGAGATTAGTTTCAGAAGTGCAATAAACTAAACTGGAAAGAATTTAAGTATCTTTTTTGGTGAAGGTCTTGTGAGGATATATACAGCAAGAATAGATCTTTGTCAGCTGTGAGGAAAGACACGTCCATGTATATATTACATATCTTTCAAAGTCATGGTTGGTTGTCTAAAACAAATTATTTGGATGCTGAGATTTTCTTGGTTTGTACCTTGGCTCAGCTGCATTTCTTCAACTATCAGCTGAGTTAAGGGAAAAGACTTCCTGATTTTACTTTATTTCCTTTGTGTTTTTAAGACGTAGGAACTTGCATGCATTTAAAAACTGACTTATATGGAGAGCCCTACCAATAATGCCAGATACAAAATGGTGGATGCAACATAGCTCACTTATATCTGTCTGCTACACAAAGGATCTATATATGCTCAAATCAGCTCTTTGTCATACATGTAACAAAGCCACCACACCAGCACACGTAGGCATCATTGGCATAAAATGTACAACTATCCCATCCCCATACTGCATTTGTTGCCTAGGATTTTTCTATATTACCAGGCTGGAGAATATGATTAATCATCATCTGAAGTAGTAGAACTGTAGATTGACTCTGTCAGTTTTTTAATTACTAAACTGTCTTCATGTCCATGAGTCTAACTCACTTCCACTCTTCTGAATTTCCCCTCCATCCCATTGAGAGCAGGGAGCAAGTAGCTGTGTGATGCTTAGCTGACTACCAGGGCTAAACCACAACAGGCTGGAATTAAAATAACCTTGAGAGATATAATGAAGGGTCAGAAATAAATATGGTGGAGTTCAGTAAGGACAAGTGCAAAGGAGAGAGAGAGAGAAATAATCACTTGCAGATTGACAACGCAATATTTCTGCCAAAAGAGCAACTGAGTATTTCAGAGGATCAAAATCAATATATGTCACCTGTGTCATACTTGGATAAAAGAAGCAGCCATGCTAGGATATGTTAACAGGAATGCTATGCATAGGATACATGAATTGCTTGCAGTGTGCAGAGCAGTGGTGGGGCCTGAGCTGGAATACTGTGTCTAGCTTTGGGCACTGCACTGCAGGAAAGATGTGGATCCATTGGAGAAAATCCAGGGGAGAATAACAAAATGATCAGAGGTCTACAAAATATGACCCCCGAGCAAAGACTGAAAGAACTGTGTTTATTTAGTCTAAAGAGAGGACTGAGGGGAGACATGATAACTGTCTTCAAATATTTAAAAGGTTGTTGCAGATAGGAAGAGAATAAATTGTTTTCCATGTCCCTTGGCACTAGGACAAGAAGTAACAGGCTGAAAATACAGCAGAGGCAATTTAGGTTATATTATTAAGAAAAGCTTTCTAACTGTGAGAGAAGATAAGCATTGGACTAGATTGTGTATGGAGGTGGAGAATTTCTGGCTTTGAATTTTACTGGGATTCTTGGGGGCTTGTCACATGTAATATATGTAACCCTCATGGTAGGTGACGCAGGGCTCAGTCTCATATGTGCCACACTTGTATACCGCTTCGGAATGATGCATGGCACAGTGCTGCGTTACTGATATTTGGGTGAGGAAAACACCTCCCAGTTATAATTGGTAACTATTTGCAGAATTTTGACACAACTTTGCAATTGCAAATTGCAGTCTTATCACTGCCCGGTAGTCACTTGAGTTTAATTCTCTTGAAATAAGACAAAAACAAGGATGGACATGTTCTTGAAGTATTTCTGAGGTGAGGTTTAAATTTATAATCCTGAAAAATCCTTCCTTGTTAGCTAAACTGTAATGAAATATTTTTATTTATTTATTTCAAAAAGAACTAGTTTGTGTTGAAACCAAATGCAAATATATTTAATTCAGAATATTTTTGAAATTATAAAGAAATATTTATAGTAAACTGACCACATCTTACAATCTTACCAGAGTGTTTTTAAGTGATGTGTATTGGAAATACAGCTCCTTCATTTAGAAGTCATACTTATTCTCAAAAGACTTATTGTTTTACCCTAATTTGTTTTTTTATTAATCTATAGTTGATAATGTTGATATTACATAGTATTTAAAAATAGTTCTACCTCTGGAAAACAAGGAAATTAAACTAAAAATAAGTGAATTTGTTATCTTTTTTCCTGCAAAAATTTGCTATGCCGGAAAAAATGGTTCAAACATCTTCCAGTGTAATTTTGAATATCTGCCAAACAGTAGATTTATTTGCCAAACATTTTTGTACAGTATTCCCTCTGGGACTCAGTATTTCAGAGAATAAATTGGTGAAATTAACTTTTCTTATCAGTCTATGGGATTTGAGAGAAGCAAGGTTGTCTGCCAACATGCAGTGGAAAGAAACAATATCAGCTAAATTGTCTGGATTGAAGCATTCTTCCCTTCGCTCTCATCCTGGCCAGGAAACACTTACATGAAGAGCTATACAGAGGAGGGGAAGAAACTGTGTTTTGGAGAATTTTTCAGATAATATGGTCTTGACTGTATGCCATTTCTCCTTTTACTTTCCTTTTTATTTTTCAAGACCAGACACTGAAGGTTTCTTTTTTCTGGACCAAATTTTCCACTCTGTTTCCCTCCATTTCTGACTCCCAGCTCATTGCACCAGTCATCTTCTACTGCACAAACATATACCACGTTTGCCTGTATGCAATCTCCATTTGTGTGCACATGCTGGGATGCTGATGTGGATTTATCAAGCATACAGAGAGTACATTCTCACTTGGGTCTCTCTGGAAGCTTATGCTTCTCTAATTTGACAGAAAGGGAGCTTCTATTTTAGCCAAATGATACTGATAACCAGTGAGAAAATGTTGTTTCAATAAATAATCAGAGATAAGGATGTAATATTTGGAAATAATTTACATGAATGTTGCAAGTTGAGTTTTGTTCCAAGAATGAAAAACATTGCTAGCAATAACAAATGCATTTCATGTCAAGTAGTGGAAAAAGGTTCTAGGTGCTGTTGAGATAATAGTATGGTAGTATGGCGTGAACCAGTTGGGGTTCTGGACCCATGTGATGTTCCATTAACTTTGGTAAGATTCTTCAGTGCTGAGGATCTATTTCTTTGTGAAACAGCTTGCTGAAGGAAGTTGTTTCCAGATCTTGACATGTTCTTTTATACTGGCAAGCACTGATTTATTTATCTAGTAGAGCATTTCAATGTAATTTTTAAAGCTTTTAGTGAATACTATTTCAATTTTAGTATTCTCAATGCATTAAAAAAAAATCAGCAAACTGCTAAAATAAATTATAAAAAATCAAACTAAAATGATGAGCTTTTAATTTAAGTAGAAAACGTATGTCACACATTGTTCCTACAAAAATAAAGTTGCTGTATGGTCAGTTGCTTCTATTCTCTATTAAATCTGATATTTAGAAAGACAAAAAAAGAACATTTCTTCTTTGTCCTGCAGGAGTACTGCATTGTTGACACAAACTTCCTTGATCCCTGTAAGGTCCTGCAGATTCTGCAAATTCCTCACTGCAGGGTAACTGTACTTTCAGAAGTCTGCACGCTGCAATATGCTCCTCTTTATCAGAAGCAGGCTGATGCTCCACTTGTGTGGATGTGTGTGAGCCCTTGATCTTTACATGTACATAGGGTTCCACATATGTGTTTTTCTTTTAAATTTTTACTAAATGACAGACTGTCTGAAAATGCATATAACCATGCAAGTGTAATGTTTCCTAACAGTGTTGGGGTTTCGAGTGCATTCTTCACAAAGTCTTTGTACAGAATTACAGTAACTGAAAATGTAAACATTACTTGGCCAGTATATTTATCCATACTGAAATAATATGAATGTTAACATCCTAGAGCTTAATTTTTCCCCAGCAACATCACCCAACTATATTAAATGAATATGCTATTTTCTGTGCCTCTTTTTGTTAAATTTGTACATTATCAAACCATAAAGTCTGGTTTTTTGGCTTTATCAATTTTCTGGTTTTGTGTCATTTAATAGTTGCAGAGTGGTGAATTAATTGGTAAGGCTTCAACAGTCAGATCCTTTTCCTTTTACTGAAAATGAGCGATTTCTCATCAACTTCAAATTCAATAATGCTCGGTCTCAGCATAGATATAAACCATAAAATATACAATCTTCTCTCTTCAAACTTGTGTCTGCAATTTTATCTTCTGCTGTTTGCATTTAATAAAATGTTTAGGGTTTTTTTTTTTTGTGAGTAACAGTAACCAAGATATAATTACAGCACTTCATGTGCTATTTTCTGGAAGTACACTGAAAATTGTGTTCTGTATATAGGACATTAGCAGTTTCAATGGTGAAAAAATTCGAAGTGCCTCCAGAAATATTATTTTCTTAAATTTTCCATCGTGTGAATTCAGGTATCTGTTCAGAGATAATACCTTTGTGGGACTTGATGGCTATCTCCTGAGCCCCATGAAAAGATCACACCCTTGGACTTTTAGTTTTGAGTTTGTTCCCGCACCCCACCCAGCAGGAACTACTTTCATAAAGTTCTAGGCAAAGCTGCAAAGTTTTTGCTTTTTTATAACTTATGTTCTTTTGGTTTGTGGGGATTGAAAATCAGTCACAGGTGAGACAACAGTAGGTGAAATGTTTTTGTGGGTTTTTTTTATAATAAAGGCTCTATTTCTTTATCATACATTCTCCATAAGTTTTATTTCTGTCAAGAATGAAACTTTTTTCCTTTCAAAACTTCGGTTCAAAGAAACATCTAAATTAATGTTACATTTATGAGAAATGCATACATAGAAAATGCATCTTCTTGCTGTTCATCCAGCTAGTGAAAAAATGAGGTTAACGCTTAGTATATTACCAAAAAGAGTAAATAAATGCTTTTATAACATTTTGGGTCCATCTCCTAACTAATGTAATTAGAAAGAAAAATCAGTGCTGTCTGTTGTAATAGGGACAGACACAATTGTATTTGTAACTATTGACTGATACATACACAATTTGTGGAAATAGTCACTTTTGGGGTCTAATATTTTCCCAGGCTTGGTCTCTGCTGAGGAATTATTTATTTATTTGCAAAAGCTTACATGAAATGTGTATGGTTTCAAAGGGCTGGGAGCACCCCTGGAGTGCCACGAAGGCTTTGATGTTGCAAAGGCAGCTGAGTCAATTCAGGGGTAAGAGCTTGATTGTGCCCTCTCATCCCACCGCCAAACCCTGTGTGGTCAGCTGGGCCTCTTCAGCAGCTGGCTAGTGGTGTGTCTTTCAGGTTAGTGGGCCAGAAAGCAAAGTTAACCTTTCAGACTACTCTCTCAGCTCTGAACGTAAATGCTGTGATTTTTCCCCATCTCTAAGACCTGCACATGGACCCAGTGTGCTTAAGCAAATCCAAGCACAGCCTGTCAGGAAATCTGTGGTAGTGGTGATCCAGGCAAAGGAAACATAATGATGTTCCATGCTGAAGCTTTCCTTTGACAATACCACCAAGATGTACTGTGTTATTACCCTGTCCTCTGAAATGCACTGATAATGCACACAGGTAGAATTTTAAAGGCAGTTTAAGAAAAATCCTCTCTATAGCATGTCAGCATTTCACTTTCCTGGGTTCTCTTAATATGCGTTAAATATACAGAATAAAGCATGCTATTTGTGGACATCAGCTGAGGTGAGTGCTGTTTGGTCCTTAAAATTTGGATTTCCTGATTTGATGATTAGCTGTGTACACATTTGCTTTTGTTATTCATTTAATCCAATAGCTCTTGCAATAGCAAGATGTATCGTATAATTGAGTATTCATTACAGTGGCAGCAAATCAATCCTTGCAGGGGAAACAATGGAGAAAGTGAGAATACAATTAGCCCTTTTAAATCATGTTTCCTAAAATATGTGAAATAGCAGATTGCAACAATTTATATTTGATGTCTTCTAACACAAGTCCTATTGAATTTTTAAGATAAAAGCTTCTCAGTCCTAATAATTGTCATCTTCCAGGTTCCAGGTTGACAAAAACAGTGTAATTTCTGTCTTTTTTAGTTAAATCTTATTTATTTTAGATAAACTAGCATTAAAGTCTCTTGGTAATTGTCTGTCTTCTATCATTTGCATCGCATTTGTGCAAATAAACAATTCCAGAGAGGTGTGTCAGACCAACTATAATGGCATTTCATCTGTCATGGGGTTGTTCTGAGGTTGATGTGAAGAGATCGTTATTTTTCACTATAGCGCATTCTTTAATTTGATGACCTTGCTTACCACAAGCACTTTTGTAGTTTCACAACTGCAGGTTTTTTAATTCATTAAAATGAATGATTGCAGTCCTAGCAATACCAAAATCATGACGCTGCACTGTACATCAGAGATTGCAAAGTGGTTTATGTTCTTGAGGTGGTCCCATTTTAAGACACTGATCGTGGTCTCTAAGCCTCACAAGACCCATCAGCAAGTGGTAGTCTTAGTGAATTCCAAACCTGATACCATATAAAACTGTACAATGTTTAGTTTTCTGGGTTTTGTGACATCAAGATGCCCAGCAGAAAGATAGTCATAGAAGAGCATTCTGCTCAGATGGAGGTAGGCTCTACTCTACAAAGTCCAAAACCAGATCTTCTGCACTTGAGTAAAATATCAGGTGCCAATTTATGTACAGGAAGGGCCATAAGATATATTCAATGAGTTTGGGTCCTCCAAAATCTGCACTATAACTCTGTTTTGATACTGTGATCAGCAGAATTACTTAGCAGCTGTTTGACTTCTGTGAGACAGGATTAGATGCCATGTCATTCATAAACCTAAATTCACAGAAGAATAGAAAATAAAGGGCATTTCTTGGATGGTGCTTGAGCCTTTTTGGCCTGCTTCATCCATAGCAGTCACTGTCTTTATAACTTGCTGAATTCAGAACATAAACAATCAACTTTATTCTTAGGATAGCAGCCAAGGAATTAATAATCAGAGAAATTGAATTATTTATCGATGGAGGAGATCTTGAAATTTAGATTGGGATTGCGTTGTCCAAGAATAGCAGAGCACAGAATCACTGAGCTATGAAGTTTCACATCAGTCTGGGCTTCACGCTTTGCAGGTGCTTCACCTAGCTAATTGATCTGAAGAGCTAAGGTAACTCACTTTGACTTTTATCTAGGGATCTGTGAACATGTCAAGAAACTGTTTGGCTTTATAAACACCTGTAAACCAGGTGACGACTCTTACTTTGGCTGCACATCTGCCAAGCATATGTATTATTGCATTAAATTCTTAAGTGCCTATGGTTTCATAGCAGGTTTGTACCAGGGCTGGAGTAAGGAAACCACTCAACAAATAATTTCTTCCACTGCTCCAGTTACACCTCCTCACTGACTACATTTTCACATTCAGATGTCTCATATAAGCCAGACACATACAGAATGACCTTTCCTCTATGTAATGTGCTCACGTTGATCATCTGTATAAAAAATTCCAAGCATCACATATTATGAAACATATATTTTTGTCCTCATCTTACTATTAACTCCAGTCTCATTATAAATTTTCCAAACTTTGACAAAGGAACCAGAATTGGACATGTTACATACATTAATTTGGCAGGTAAATGGAAACTTCACTCTAAGAAATACTAGCTTGCTTTTTTTTTAATTGTAGTATGAAAACTTCATATTGTGTACCATGGTGTGTACACTTGTTGTATGCACTGCTTTTATGCACATTATAGCTAAAAGAGATGGTTTTAATTGCTGGATCACTGTCCTGCCTGGTATATACAAAGAAGAAAATCTGCAACCTGATCAAGCAGGTTTTTATTATAATGATCAAGTGTTACCAGCTGCACAGCATTCACAGAGGACTTCTTTTTTTGTTTTGTTTTTTTTTTTATGTGGAGACAAAAGAGCTTGAAACTCTTCGCTCAGTTCTGGTACACTTGTGTCACTTAATACATCTGAGAGAAAAAACAGCTTGTATCTGTGGAGCACAGGAGGGGAAAAAGGTCCTAAAGTAGTTTAAACCCTGAATTAGATATGTTTGTAAAGCTCCCTGATACAAACTGATGAGCATTACATATATAGCAAAGGCTTTCCCAGTTTGTATTTGTGCTGCAAGACTTAATTATTTATAATATCCTTCAATATTTCTGTGTGATGGCCAGTGTTATAAATGTACGAATGTGAGATTATGGTGAAAAATAATACTGTCAAGTGCTTTATGAAGTTTTATAGGTAAACCATCTGACCTATAACGAAATAGTCTCAACTCTGGTTTGGGAATGTATTGATCAAGTACAGGCAATTCTTTGTATAGTTTACACAAGAGTTTCTGATACACCTGAAAAAGTAAAGCTCATACACATTTACTATAATTAATTTTTTTCTGAATTAAAGAAGACAAGGATTAGTTTTACTTTGAATGGAAATGCAACACATTGGCTAATTAATTTCCTTGTTTCCTCAAATACAGATCTGCAGACTTCAACGTTACCTATCGAAAGGAAAATACCAGCACAATCTCTTTTCAAACCAGCCTGTCATGTTTGTATCTCCTACCAGCCAGCCACCCTGCAAAAAGCTAACTGAACTTATACAGTTGTCAGGAGGGAAAATATGTAAAGCTTTACGTCAGGCAAAAATCTGTATAGGAAAAAAACCAGGAAATACGTACCAGGAAATAAAATGTTTATCGGAAAAATGGGTATTAGGTAAGACACCAAATTTCAACTCATATAAAATATTGTTGAGTATTTATTCAAAAATTGACTGAACATAGTTGACTGAACTGATGTTGTAGAGGGAAGAAAATGGAATAGACTGCTACAGGTAGGTTTCCAGGAAAGTTGTCCCCATGGTGAGAACTTTCTTTTACAACTAAGACTGCTTTATGATGGTCCTGGTACTCACCACTGTAATTTTACCAAGAACAAATTTCATCCAAGGATTTTAAAATGTATCTTTTGTATGATTGTTTAATTTAGAGCAAAGTAAATTATGGGGAAACCCTCATAGGATAACTACTTTTAAAAATGGCATGTATTTCAATTTTAGATGTAGTAAGAAAGGTAACTGGCACCCTCTGATAATCTGTCCTGAACTATGTATTCTACATCTGAAAGACAATTTTTTGCAGTCTCTATTTCACTTGCAAAAAGTTTCTTTTTAAAAGCTGCTGTTACGTTTCTCAGAATTGTCAGTCTATTGCTTTTCCATGATGGACACTACGGTTCTAACAATTACCTGTTTGCAGGGAATCAGATGTAAATTAGCAATATCCACACCCTCAGAGTAAAGCTTTTGATAATCTATGTAGGATTCGCAGCTTCCAGTCTGACATTCTCTCTTTTTCAGATAAGATAAGGGTATTTTCCTAAAAGGCACCTTTTGCATACTAAAAAAAAATTATTACATTTTCATCATACTCTATGCCAAACTCCTCTAAATAGTGCCTCACTCAGACTCTAGCAATAAATGTACTACATGAACTGATGTTTTATGACACTAGCCAAGCAAGTCATAATCTCTTGACCGTTAATGCTATCAGATCATAATGACTTAAAACCTGAAAGAAAATCCACTAAAGAAGAAAGAAAAAGTGAGCCATAAGGGAAAAATACTAATCTAAATGCAAATGTTAATTGATACTTTCTTAAATTATAAGATAAAATTGTGAAGATTTACAAGAGAGGCATAAGAAGAAAGCATTGTTTATTGTGCCTTTCTCTGGTTTCAGAAAAGACTTAAAGAGCAAATGTGGCCAAAAAGAAGTGACCAGATGAAGAATCCACAGATTTATGCAAGACTAAAAATATGATGTAGTAAATTAAATGCAGAAATTTCACATAGTAGTACTCCAGTCATAAATTCTAGGTGGACAAAGGTAGTGATCTAAAGAAGCATGCAGCTCATGTGGCATGTCCCACTCTTTTACTGGTCTCATGGAGTTTGCCTCACCCAGGCCCAGTATCTCATCAGCTACCTGCAGCTGGGCGGGCCACGCTCAGCCCATCAGTGGGCTAAAAGAATTGCATATCTGGCTGCTAATGAAAAGGGACTCTGAATTCTTTGTGCCCTTTACAGATTCCTCAGTTTTCTTCTGCAGTCCGATTGTACCCTTTCTAATAGTTACGTCCTGCTCACGAGCCACTCTTACACGAGCTCTGGCTAATGGATTTTAAATGATGAATCATCAAAACCTGGGGGAAAAAAAAAAAAAAAAAAAGTATTTCTATATGATACTTAATTTAAAGGAAGGATACAGGCCTTTGAAGCTCAGCCTCCTTCTCAGCAACTGTTCACATAATATTATGAAGAGTGTCACCTATAAATTGCCATCTTAATCAAATAAATCAAATCAGAGCTGAAGTTTTGTCTGATCTTTGACACTTCACTGCTGCAATACAGTTGGTTTGTGGCTCTGCTTTCTGCTATTAGTACCAGCTGCCAACTAATTCACTCAAGGCTGACCACAATAAAAAGCATATAGGTAGGTAATGTAGCACCTTTTTTAAACTTATATAAATGGTATGTACTCATGGTATTACCATTTGACTGTTTGCATTTATTTTCTCTCTCTGAGTTCTCAGCTCCATCAAACTGTTCTATACCAGAAATTGCTCTGAAGTACACTGTTGCTTTATAATCTGTTTCTTTTTCATTTTATCTTAAATAATCCTGCTTTTTTATTTCTTTTAGATTCAATCACTCAGCATACAATATGTCCCATGGAAAACTACATTTTTCAGCTGTGAGCTAACTCAAGAGCTTCCATATGGTTGTAAGGAAACAAGCCTAGTTTGGTTTCAGCAAAAAAAAGGGCTGTGAATAAAATTTCTATGAAAATGCAAGTTACATAATTATAAATACAGGGAAATGTTTTCTACATTTTTATTACTTGTGTAAGTGTTCATCTTGTGAAATGTTTCTTTTTTTTTCTTTTTATAATAAAGTACTTCCTTAATTCATCTTGCTTTTATTTATTTGTTTAAGACCTCATCTTGCTTTTATTTATTTGTCAAAGACCTTTGGACCTAAAAGTTGAATGAATCATTATTCACTGGGAAGAAGTGGAAAGATATTTTCCAATCTCTAAGAGAAGTTGATCATGTTACAGTGCAATTAAAAGATGTGCATTCAGGGTGGGTGAGCGTGCCTGAGCTAGATCTGGCGTAGCCTGCAGGAGCTGTGCTACCAACGCAGATGTTGGGATCCTGTAGGTCCCTCTAGTCCAAGCGTCTCTGAGGACTGCTGAAGGTCCATGCTGGCACATCTTTGTGATCACTGCTAATCACATTTCTTTGGTAAAATGATAAGATTTTAATGGTAAGATGCTTAACTCACACCTGCTGGTGTAAACTTGCCCTTCTCAACTGGGTTTTTAAAAGTAACTGAAACTCAGTAATTATGCTCAGATGCACAGTTAAGGTATTACATTATTTCAGTACCTTTAATTGAATTTCAGACTGTGTCTACCTTACATCTAGGCCGAAACCATAAACAGTAACTGATCCTGAGTCAAATTAAGACAGCACATCATTCAGGTGCTAAATTTGTTGAAAATGGAACGCATCATTAAATCCTTTAGGTATGCTTGAAAAATGTATGCAAATATCTTAAATGTTAAATTCTTCTTCAGTCTGTGGTTTTGTTTTTAGCAGGTACAAAGTAAGATTTGTATGTAAAGTATGTTTATAAATATACAACCTCCTTTAAAAATTTGCCAGGTCCATTAAAATAATATATCATCATCATAGAGAATAATGTATTATCAATTAACTTCATGGGAGCTTATAACTCATACCTTCCAAATTGAGTACTACCCTCAGAGTACTGTCAATGTCAGGCAATGGAAACCCTGGACTAAAAATAATAATTTCAAGTTAATATTGTGAAACAATCAAGGTACAGTGGTTTATAAATGTTGCCATTCTATTACACTAACTTCTTGGTCTTTTTAAGAGATTACAATTTCTGTAAATTTGAGGATTATACAAATTTTTTCTTCAGAACAAGTTCAGCAGTACCTGAGTGGCAGGCTGTTTCAGGCACAAATTATATTTGTATAGTTACTCCGTAAAATGTTAAACATGGTTCTTATTAGAAATGCTGCAAGTTATGATTACTTTATGGAAAATTAAACTGACTTAATTTTCAGAAATACTAAACACCTGTAGGTTAAGAGATTAAGATCTCATTTTCAAGTATTTAAGTGCTATATATCTGGGTTTCGTATATAAACTAGAAAATATAATTTATTGAGGTCTTTTCCTTGCTTAGTTTTCTGACAGGCACATTTTTAACAGCATCTTAGGTAGGGAAAGTATGTTTGATACAAAAATTGGTAATCAAATTGTACTGTTTATAATTGAAACTATTTACCTATCTACTGCAGAGCACTGGCAACATGGTATCACTCTTCACCTTTGACCTTGTGAGCCCCTTTATTAAGAAACTAGTTGCCTAGCATAGACTAAAATATAAATACTTAAATAGGTTGTGACATGTGAACATATGGTTCCCAGTAAATAACAGAATAATTTGTTTGAATTATATTGCTTAACTTTGAATATTACAATGTCCTAGTTTATTTTGTAGTCATTTCCTAAGTGTACTACCCATAAAAATCTGTCACTGTTTATTTATATAATATAACATTCCAAATCAGCTTTCTCATAAATCTTCTTAAGATTAATCTCAGCTATTTAAATTGTAAATTCTTGGATCAACTTGTTGGTCTTTATTAGTCACACATGTAACAGACTTGACAATGAAAAGTCTAATATACTTTTTTCTAAATTAAAATGTTTCAGATAAAACAAACTGCCAATTTAGATAATTTAATCTTAAATTATATGGTTTGATAGAAATCTCTATCTGTTGGCTGTTTTTGCCAAATTTGTAGTACACAGATAAATATAACCAGCAGGAAATGAAATGCCTAATTTTGGTTTCACATTATGGTCAATAAGAGTGCTGTCCCTCCATACTGACTGTGGCTTTGTAATAGTACGATGCTGTCATGGTTTAATCACAGCCGCCAACTAAGCGCCACGGCAGCCACTGGCTCGCTCCTCCCTGCCCCGCCAATGGGACGGGAGGAGAATCAGAAAAAAAGTAGAACTCATAGGCTGAGATAAGAACAGTTTAATAATTTGAAAATAATAATAATAATAATAATAATAATAATAATAATAATAATAATAATAATAATAATAATAATAATAATAATAATAATAATAATTGTAGTAATAATAATAATATATAAATAAAACCCAAGAAAGACAAGTGATGCACAGTGCAATTGCTCATCAGCCAGTCCCCAAGCACCAATTGTCCCCTCACGACCAACTCCCCTTTGGCTAGTCCAGGTCAGCTGTCTTGGCCACACTCCCTCCCAGTTTCTTGTGCACCTCCTCACGGGCAGAGCATGGGAAACTGGAAAGTCCTTGACTTAGGATATGCCTCCTTAGCAACAACTAAAACACCAGTGCATTATCAACATTATTCTCATACTAAATCCAAAACACAGCACTGTACCAGCTAGTAGGAAGAAAACTAATTCCATCCGAGTTGAAACCAGGACAATAAAGAAGAGGTTAGAATTAAATCCAAAGACTAGCATGTTGTACAGGCAGTAAAAAGGAAATACTATTTCATGTTTATAGCCTGGAGTCTTTCATACAGACAGCTTCTGACCTACATACCCTCGTATGGGTTCTCAACCACCTCAACATTTGAAGGAAGATGCGTTTCTACCTGACACCTTAACAGGAAAAGGCACTGACTCGGGTCATCCCCTCAGTAAACCAACACAGGAGGGAGAATGATGAAAACTTTTCAAATGATTCAGTTGTCGGATGAATACCAACCAAAAAACCACTTGTATCAAGATCCTAAGGACTGTAACACGCAGAAGAAAAGGCAGAACACCCAGCAACATGAAGCATCAGTGATTCATGGGTAGTTTCAAGTTGATCGGTGCCAAGATATTTGCAACATACAGTTCTTACTGGACA
The DNA here is from genome assembly GCF_018691265.1 of Tyto alba. Classification (NCBI taxonomy): domain Eukaryota; kingdom Metazoa; phylum Chordata; class Aves; order Strigiformes; family Tytonidae; genus Tyto; species Tyto alba. The sequence goes on along the minus strand of NW_024881316.1, from coordinate 25,362,990 downwards.
GTCTGCCATAGTGTGCTGTGTTTGTGTGTGTGGTGGGGTTTCTAGTAGCAGGGGAGGGGGCTACAGTGGTGGCCCCCTGTGAGCAGCTTCTCGAAGCTCCCCTGGCTCCAAGTCAGACCCACCTCTGGCCAGGGCCGAGCCAATCAGCAATGGTGGCTGCACCTCTGCGATAATGTATTCAAGAAGAGGAACCTGGGAGAAGGAGTCAGAGTTATGAGAAGGAGTTGCAAGGAGAACACCTATGCAAACACCAAGGTCAGTAGAATAAAGGAGGACGAAGGGGAAGAGGTGTGTCAGAGCAGAGAGCCCCTTCCAGCCCATGGTGAGACAGCAGGGCCACTTCCCCACCACCCCTGGAGGTCCGTGGTAGAGCAGATGCTGGCCAGAGTGGAGCAGGTGATTATACCCAAAGACAGCCAGGACTGTGGGAAGAAGAAGCCCCCACTGTTCTAGTGAGGCATTTGGAGGACTGCAACACCCAGGAGGGACCCACACCAGAGGAGCTCAGGAACAGCTGCGGCCTGTGGGAGGGACTCACATCGGAGAAAGTTTGTGGAGGACTGTCTCCTGTGAGAGGGGAACCACGCTGGAGTAGAGAAAGAAATCCAGGAGTTCCCCATACCCCGAGGGAAAAGAAGTGGCAGGACTGGCTCTAACTCCCATTCCCTGCCCCTGTGCCACTGCAGGGGAGAAGACAGAGATATCAGCAGCAGAGCTGAGCCTGGGAAGAAGAGAAGGGTGGGGGGAAGGTGTTTTTAAGGTGTGGTAATGCTTCTCACTATCCTGCTCTGTCTATCAAGTGTTGTTGTTGTTAGTGTTTGAATTAAATTGATGTTCTTTTTCTTCCCTTAATGAGTCTGTCTTTTGTACATGACTGTAATAGGTGAGTCATCCCTCCCTGTCCTTATCGCAAATCCTGAGCCTTTTACTTCATTTTCTCCTTCCCAGAACTGGGGGGGAAGGGGTGAATGAGCGGCTGTGTGGTGGTCAGTTGCCCTCTGGGCTCAAACCACAACAAATAGCACAGCACAGCCACGTGCTCTCTCCTCTACAAAATGGTACCATGCACACCTTATCAGGAATCTACCTTTATTTATTTATTTATTTATTTATTTATTTATTTTTATCTCAGTCTTTTTTTTTGTGGAGAGATTGTCTTAACTGTACCTTTTTTATTCTGCATTAATATTTGTGCAATTCATTTGTGAAAATGACTTAGCTTAGCTGCTGTCTCTCCTCAGAGAGCTCCTGCACTCCGGCTAAAGGCTGTCTATAACAAAACCACATTAGCATGATTAAAGATCTTTCTAAGTTAGCTGAATTTGATTAGGAATTGGTTTAAGCCAAAATAAATTTAAAAGCCAAAATAAGTATTATTCCTTCCTGAGATTCACATTAGCTGAGTTAAGTTTTAAAAGTAATTTATCTCCCAGCACAGGTCCTATTTAATTCATTTTACTTGCATGGGTGGTATAGGTGATACCACTCAGAAGCACAGTTCGTCAGTATCCCTCCCCTCCTTCCTCTTCCAGAGATAAGAAAATGTTTTACCACACTTTGCATAATTTACTGGGGATTCACACTGGCAAATGCAAAAACACTGAGGACAAACACAGGCATGACCTTGTTGCTTAAGCAGTGTCAGAATGGCAGCAAAATTGGTGTCCTGTTCAAACAGTAAATTTAATTTAAAAAAAAAAAAAAAAAAGGTTAGGATCTAAACCAATTTCTTTATAGTTACAGTGACTAATAATGTGAGATTGTCTAAGGATATGTTTGAAAGCAAGAATGCCAGAAACTCATAAGGTGGGTGGAATATACATCTCTTTCTTCCCCTTTCTCTGCTTTTGTAATCAGTTTTAGACTGCAACTGCATTTGGGGTGTGTATATCTAGGGAGTAAAAATCCTCTAAACATTCACAGTGATCCTAGTACGAGTCATCTGGTATTGACTTATTAAACTACAGATTTGTTGAGCTGGTTTTATGTTTCTGAATGTTTTCCTGACTCAACTATAAGTAACTTTTGAGAGATTGTTACTTTTTTTAAAAAAATAACTAGTATCACCTATTGCATCACTTGATTTTCTGTTTATCGTTCCACTATAATAAACTTGTGTTATCTTCATTGATCTGTATAGAATGTAATTTAGGCATGACTGCATTCTGTGGTAAAGTGTTATCAGCACATTCAGCGCTAGAAGCTGCTAGCACACGGATGCATTGTTGATGAAACCTATAATCAGCTTAGGGACTGTAAGGCAAAGGTGGTTTAAATTAGTATTTCTGAGCAGGAACTGTGGCTGTGTGGATCTGTGTTTCTAACACTTCTAGAGCATAAAATGGAGATATCCCAGGAACAATGTCTAGAAAGCCGATTAAACTAATTTTTTCCTAAAGAGCAACGCACAACCCTGGAAAAAAAAAAAAAAAAAAAAAGAAAAGAAATATTTGCTCAGACCAAGAACTGAAAAACATGAAAAAGTCTGTGCCTGTTCCAGCAGTCTGACTTCTTTAATGACACATCTAATAACAGAAAACCAAATGGCTGTAGTCCTATTGCATTAAGCAGAGTTTTATTTCTGATCTCCTTTTATTGCTGTATTTCAGAATGAGCTCTTTGCATGATATGACCAAATAGCTGGCTCTAGAAGAGCATTACCTTTACTACAGCATTCTATAGCAGCTAGCAATAAAGGGGTTTAAAACTGCCAATACTAAATAAATAACAGCTGGCATTGAGGTTGTCAGCACAGGTGTCTGCTAAGAGCTTTTGCCGGAACCTGCAAAGCAGAGATTTTCTTCTGTTGATACAGATGTGAAACAATCCTCTGAGCACCCAGGAGCAGCTCAAACTCTTGTGCAGGGCTGCAGTGTTAATAGGTAGCAGCCAGGCGTAATGTAGGACTGCAAGTTTCTTGGAAATGCCGGAGTCGGCCTCCTTCAGCGCGCGATTTGTGGTCAGAGCCCTCCCACCCTGCCGACAGGTCCACACCTTCCTCGCCCCTGGGAATCCCGAGGTCATGCTAGCTGAACCTCTGCACAACTTCTTCCGTGCCAGCTTGTGTTGTTTGCCTCGTAGTTTCTGTTGCCTGGAAAGCACTTGAACTATCACGAGAGACAGAACTGCTCCGAGGTGTTGATTTCCCAAAGGGATTTATCAATGCCTACGATGTCTTTCATGTTGTTCTTTGATATTAAAATAAAAGTGCCGCTACATGTGAGGCGCTGAAAGGATTGGTACTACCAGGCAGGTTTGGGGTTTGCTTGGGGTTTGCTTTTTCCTTCTTCACAACAGATTTTATGGAACTATACTTTTAGGGCATTTAAGAAAGAGAAAACCAGTTCTTTAGGGAGGCATATGCAGAGGGAGGTGGTTTCACAATATTATTGCTGTGACGTGATCTTTTAACAACAGGCAAAGCAGCTGAAGCAGAAACTTGGAAACTTCTGTGTTTACTTTCTTGCAGTACATAGGTCCCTCTTAAGACCCTGCTTTTTTAAAACTTTGGATAATTAAAGAAATATACTTTTAAAATTGCAGGAGGGGATAGCTTTATAATTGAGAACTGTTGCAGAGATGATCTCATGTCTAAATTACAATGCAGGATATTTACACCAAAAAAAAAAATCAAAAAAATGCAGCCTGGAGCATGGTGTAAGAATGAAATAGACTTGTCAAAGATGGAAAAACTTCCCTGATAAGGATATTGCAGACTTGCTACTAGGCAGTGAAATACTGTCTGCAGAGCAACTGAAACAAGCAAATCCTTTCACACAAATCAAGAAGCAGCATAACTTTTAAGTTATACAGTAACTGGGCATCATCTTTTTCTCCTTCATATTCTTCAAAACTAATTATTTCTTGTATAGTGCCTACAGATTGCTTAGTCTTGTGTCAATCAAGTTCATAAAACAGTCTGTTTTAACAGAAACTTCAAGATGTATCCTTCCCCAAAGGGGATGTATCTACCAGAACTGCTGTCCAAGCCCAGAATTATAGTTTTCATCTTGACTACTGTTATCTTTCTCTCAGTCAACATTTGCAGTATCAGTTCCTCCCATCCACCAAACTCCTGTTCCTAAGGTTATCTGTGCCACTGCCATCTTCCCTATTTTAGTCACTACTTGTTTCATTCTTCCAGTTCATCAAACAAAACCTTCCTCTCTCTTCTGAGCTCTCATCACTGTAGTCCCACCTTCCCTATCAGATCTGACACGTACCTACTTTTTGATTCTCACTTTTGTTTCATTAAAGGATACCAGCCTTAAGCATTAAATCTTCGGAGGAGAGAATGGGATGGGATGGTTAATAACCATTATCATGCTTCTCTTTCCTGACTTCCCTTTTACAAGTTACTGTAGAAATCCATTGTGCAGTCCTTCACACTCTCCATGTCCTACTTTAAAGCTCTCCACTTTACTACTTGTAGTACACTGCAACTACCTGGTTAGTGCTAGGCAGGTAGAAAGCTATACTCTGAGCTTCTGGTAGGCCAAGAACTGTATATTTGCAACTTATTTAGATGATGTTACTCTGCTCCACCTATTCCAGCCCTCTGGTTCATTTGCCTCCTCCGCATGTTCCCAGAGGAAGCTCTCCAGCACACTGATGTGTTTGTGAGTGGACAAGTGCCTGGGACCATCAGACTCTACCTTGTCATAAAAATGGAAGAAGAGTCATAACAGAAGAGATTCCAACTGTATTAAGGTGAGACACGGGATATGTACTTTGCACAACCCTGTTTTCAACAAACAGTAAATACTGTAACATGTTATCCCAGAAAGACTGTGTAGGCTCAAACTGTATGCAACACACGTGATATGCTTGAGCCTTAAATTACTTTCCAGGCCTTCTTTCAACTCAGGTAAGACTGTTTTTAATGTAGATCATATTTAATTGTTGTCTTGGCTACAAGTATGGGGAGAGATAAAGGAAAAGCATTTTCCAGATTTTCTGCTCTGGAGTGAAGCATTCCAGCTCATTCACTCACAAACCAAAAGTTCAGTCAGCGGAAGTTTTGTTAAGTAGTCCCTGGGATCTGGAGATAAGCCTAAAGCCAAGATGCATTATATGTATGCAGTACAGAAGATGGCATGACTTTAAATGTTCTGTGCAACACGTGGATAAAACTAACTCAACATCTGAAATTCCTCATTACACTCTTTAAATGTTAAGTTGAGCAAACCCAGGGGTTTTTATTTTAACAGCTGTAAGAAGGGTAAAGGTTTTAGTTCAAGAAATTAATAAATACGGACCTGCTCTGATTATAGCCTAATGTGTCAATTCATATGAAAATCAAGACACTTGGAAACAGTACTACAAGCTTGCAGATACTTGACCTCTGTGAAGAGCATGACTGGACCCTCTGCCACTTTTAATGTGCACTTAAAAAAATCTGGTGCCCCTCCTCCCCCCCACTGATGACTGAATATTTCTGAATTACTTGAAATTCACACCCACTTGAAATGCTGACTTGGGAATACACTTTTTTGGACACATGCTTCATCGTATTTCAGCTGTACACAAAGATAAGCATTTTAGAAGTTTGGAGGCAGAGCATTTCCTCCTACAGAAAAGAATTTATATTTTCCCTGACATTGCCCAGGCAACACAGGCTTGAATAAAAAATTGACGCTAAAAGCAGAGTTCACTAGTCTGGGAATCAACATTGTTGTTTTATTCCCAGCTACATTCAGTATCCTACTTGACAAAGAGAAGACTGTCCTTCGTAAGTGCAGGGATGCTGAACATATTTTGATGACCCATACAAAAGATATTAGAGGGCATGAAGATGCAGATAAAAGAATCTGGAGTTATAGAATGATCCAACTTGAGATTCACTTTTCCCTGACTTTCTCCTTCTGGGCTTTCTTGTGTTTTTGTTTTGTTTTGTTTTTTTTTTTTCCCTCCCCTCTGTTCTTAGTAGTGGTATTGCATGTCTATGATAATTTAAAAAGTGTTGTATGAGACACTGAAACCCATAGTCACTAAATAGTATTCTCTTGAACAGTCCGAACCAGGACAGCGACTTATCTACAGAATCAGATCTTCTCTTCTGCCTTCCCATTAGAAACCTTTTGTATACCTAGAACAGCAGTGGTGAGCCACACACAACCTATGAAGCTATAGCAATCTCATGGGAGATATGAGTTTGAATCTGCCCAGGCTAACAAGGGCTTTGTACCAAAGTCTTCAGTTCTGCATATGCCTTTATGAGGGTTACTCATACCATCTACTTCACTACCTGATATGCAATTTAGAGCATCTAAGTTAGAAGCCTAAGTGAGCATGAAGACAGCAGAAGCTGGAAGACTTCTAATAAAGTTTGTCTAAATATCCAAGTGAAATTTTCCCGGAGATTATATCATTAATGAAGAGAACTGTGTGTCTCTGAAAGTTTCCTCTCATGTCTAAGTTAGAGAGCTAAAGACACAAGTAACCCAAAAGTTATCTGCCCATTGATTTCAAGAAAGGTTCTTTACTTCCTGCCAGACTAGCAGCTTCTTCCTTTGCATTTGCAAGCATGCAGGTAAGCAGTTCTGATCTCCCTGTATCTAAACAGATACAGTACATGTTGAAAAGGCTTAGAGAGGGACAGAAAAGTCAAACTTACAAAGTGGTCTCTGTATGAGAAGTGATTGCAGAGACAGGGATTCTTCAGCTTGGAAAAGAGATGGTGGAGAGGGCAATGTTGCTCTTCACACAAAATATAATCATGCTATGGAACTTAGTGGATGTTAAAAGTCTATATAAATTTAAAAACAACTGGCCACATTCAAATCAAAATATTGTGGCTCGGGAAGTTCCTGAGCTAGGAATTGTTGCAGGCTAGACAACTCTGCTGAATGGCATGGTGACTCCCTCGATCTTGATGGGACCAATTGCAGGTGCTTTCTGGCCTTTTTGCTGCCAGGCAGCAGTTATACAAAATATTATGCCCCTTGCAAAACTAGTTGGAAGTGATGGGTATGATGATCTACAATGGTTTACAATACTGCAGAGACAACATCCTTCTTGATGATGAACCATTACATCTGGTCAGGGCAGCAGATGTGTGTCGCACCAGTGGCTATGACACACAAGGAAGCAAATGACAGCTTAGTCTGTTATGGCTTCGTTTGTGACTTTCACCCTGAAATAGTGTGGGTTGAATCATATGAATACCATACCATCATCCATCCAACCATATCCAACCATCATCCTTCCAACCCTGGAGGTGGAAGTCAGCATCCAAATAATCTTGGCAATCCACATTTGTCGTCCCATCATTACTGCACCCAATAAGAGATGCCTTCCCTTTTCTGAAGTTCCTCCTACACTGCTGAAGGACCACTCCTTCCCTTATCAGCAGCACAAACCTGTCACTCTTCATGGACCAGAGACTATGAAATGGGTATATAACCATAGGAAATGACTAGCAAAGTAGTCAACTCTGCCTACTCTAACTCTCCTGGCACGGATGCCATGAGCTGTTCTTTGTGACATGCAGTGAGGAGGAAAGCTTGCTCACTTACAGTGACTTCCAATACAGCTGCCAACTGTGTCTGTAGTCAGAAGGTGATCTGTGCTGCTGCTGCAACTACAGCTGTCCCAGGGAAAGTTGAAAATGGCATATTGCTCTCACTGTGCAAACAGCAGACAGGCTCAGCAGGGCACAGTGCAGTCCTGCAACAGAACCAAGAAGCATTTGGCTGAGAAATCACTATTTGGTGCTTTTTAAAATTTGTTGTTGTTCACTGGAAGTGTATTCCTTATAACTGAGCCTCTACTGCCAAGTACTCAGGTTCAGTGCTACAGATCGTGGTATCACACCCCAAATGAATCAGCTTTGGAAAGAATAGTTTTCCTGTCTCCATTGCTTCTTAGTTATTTACGCATTCTTAGTAATGGATAAGAATCATTCAGTACTTGAAGTAATTATACTTCTTTTTTTTTTTTCCCCTGGAGCCATTTTCTTAGTGGCTAGTGGTAGCTACTGATTAATACTACTCCTTATATCTAAAATGATATCAGAATTCTTCCCAGTTATTCACAGAATATTGTTCCAAGTATCTTTAGGCAGCAGAAATGTTTGAACTTATCAATAAATAACTGAAGCCACATGATCTCAACTTGGTAACTTTTTGCTTTTGTATTTTTGGCAGAACTAGCTTGTTATTGAAGTAAAGAAATCTTTGCTTTTTTGCAAATCAGGAATAAGTGCTCTGCTCTGTTGTAACTAATATAATTTACTCACATCAGTGGCCTTATCTTTTTTCCTATTCTATCTTAGTAGCTGGACTCTGTAAAACCAGCAATTCATTAAGATGATTACTACTTTACTCCCTAGTAAAACAGAATAATTATTCTTAAGCCACCTTCCAAATTCAGACTTTCAACTTTAATGCAGAGAAAAAAAGATTGTGTAGAAATGTATGATCCCAAGTTATACAAGGGAAGTACATATACAGGGGTCTCTCAGGAAAACTGGATGGTGCAAATTGAGCGTGGGAAAATGCTAAGAGCATCAGGTCATGGCTGACATTTAAACTCAACACCTCTGCTTCTACACTGCTATTACTGGTAGTCAGTGACATAAAACACTGCTTCACTGTGGGATTGATATTGAGATAATTTGTACAATGAGCTAGTGAATATAACTATATTTACAGACTTAATAAGGTCTTTCTGCAGAATATCAATATGGGTACCTAGAAGCAATGTTTCTTTTTAACTAGCAGAGTTACACTTTTTCATACAACCTGTGCAAGGAAAATACTAGTATCTGCCTCTTTACAAGTGTTTTCTATCCCATTATTATTGCCTGTGATTCAAGTAACTGAATACCTGAAAATTGATAGCTAAATTGCAAGTTAGAAAATTCCAGAAGAAACTAGTGAGGTGATTTCCCTCCACACTCTATTTCTGCTGCACCAGAGAGGGTCAGATGTGCTTCATCCTTGGCCACTGCCTGTGGTCTTCTTAATAAGGGGAAAGACCAACATTTGAACTGTATCAGCACAGGCTCTGTCAGTCCACTGCTCTAGCAAAACAGTCTGGTTATCTGGTTTATGGACAAATGATGTTATTTAATTTCCATCCTATTTTTTTAATATATTGATGTAAAACATTTTTCTACCTTAGGGAAAGAAAATGAGCTCAACTCCTGACAAATTTGAGGTTTGGAAAACAGGAGGCACACTGCAATAAGAGAAGTAAGTTTGCAAATACCCTTTAAAAATACTCAGCACTGTCTTACAGAATACTTGAGTAATATACATATGACTGCTAATAAGGCTGGAAATGGCTGCATTACTGCCAATAAAAGATGCCATCTGTTAGGTCTGCCTATTAAAACACATGTTCATCTGCAACCTTTTAAGTCTGTTTTTTCTTGCTGCAGGAGGTTGCTGACTCATTAAGAGAATCACAGCAATGTTAATAAAATTATTTATGAAGTTAACAAAATGCCAGTTGTGATAAATTAGATCCGAAACTCAAGCCACTCCTAAATTGGGCTTTGCCTTTGTCAAACCAACTTTACCCCAACTTTTGTCATCAGCCCTTCATACCATAAAGGGTAGTAGAAGCACAAGTGCATCAAGTCAAGCTCTGATGGCTTTCTTCTTTCAACAATGAAGGCTGAGGTCTGACCTGGGGGAGTTATTCTTCACGTACATCAGCATATGATTGTAATGTCACCTGTGAAACCTGTTATACCTGAAAGGCGGGGGTGGGGGTGGGGGGAGTGGGGAGGGGAGAAGGATACCTTACTTCAAAGGGTAATTTTTTACCCCAAGAAACCTCTTTGTCCACTCCACTGTGGTCAAAGAAATACAGCCAAGATAGGGCAAGTAGGGTAAGATAATGTAAGCACAGGCAGATAGGGTGTACATGCACATATCCACCCCATATTTCTATTCACAGAGCTTTTGGGCATGAGGTAAGACAATCTAGACACCCAATGCAAACATGCTTGTCCCAAAGGCTGGAAGGACCAGCAAAAGCACTAGGAAGCAAAAATCCATTGTAAGTAAGAGGTTATCGCCTACCTGATTAGTGGCATCACCACATAGCAGCTCTTTGCTGACCCTAAAACCATGGCAAATTGCAAATGATACAAGGTTTAAAGACAAAGACACTTGCACAAATTTCAGCATTAGGCAGGACCAAGGAGAAGCTTAGCTTAGAGAAAAATAATGGACAACTCTCCTTTGAAATGAAATATTTAAATCCAGTATTCAAAGAACAAAAAGTGGGTTTTTCTGAAGTTACTAAAAGGTGATTTATCACTGATACTAATTTATCAGTGATACTAATTGAAAGATATTTAAGTCAGGCAGAGTAAAAAGTGTTGGAAGATAGGAGAGGGTTTTTTTAATAATAATAATAATAGTAACACTTTATGAGGTTTGGGCATTTTTAAAGAAAGACTTGATTTTGCACACTAACTTCAATGAAGCACATCAGTGGGAAAGCATGCATCACTGTGATTTCATGTTTGACATTATGCAGGTTACAGTAGGACAAGATTCCCCTTACATGTTTAGTTACATTAACAGTGTTATTTTATATGATATTTTTGTATTAATGAGCTGCATTTCACTGTCTTTCTCAGGTTGTACATTTATGCTTAGATGTCAGTTTGCAACTGCTGACTGTGTTCAGATGTAAGCAGATCGGTAAAAAGATATTCCTATCGAGATCTTTAATTACTATGGCAGATTCAGGCTTGTTCCAGACAATTTTGACAAAAGCATGAAAAACTTTAATTTCTTTTTGAAATGTAGCCAGTCATCAAGGTGCTGTGAGGATGGGGGGGCCCCGGCCAGTCCGAGGAACCATCCACACATGGGCAACCCTGGCTGCTGGAGCTTCAGAGGGGACCCTGCTGCATAGCACAGCCAGGAACACGCTGAATAATGCGCCTGGCGACCCCCAGCTCCTGCAGGTGCCTATGGAAGCTCACTGAAGGAAGGGCTCATGCACAGACTTTCACGGTTTTACAGCCCAAAGAGATTCGATACACCGAAACGGGTAAAGATAGTGGCTGTAACAGCGTGGCAGCTGGCATGGGTCTCCTCAAACAGCCAGTAGGAATAAGCCTTTGGCAGTGGAAGATGCTGACTTGCGGTCAGCAGCCACGGCCGAGGAGCAAGCGTGCAGGTCCCCACCACCCTTTGGCAAAGTCGGCAGGTGCTCGAGGGCGGCCTCGGCCGCCACGGGGCCCCACACGGGAGCCCTTTTCCTCTTTCCACAACACGGCGTGTGCATTCTGCCGAATTACTGTCTTTACCTCGTCTCTGATTTCTCCTAGTTTTCATCAATCTCAGCTAGACTCATCCTGTGCTCTATAGTTTCATTTAGTGTAACTGACGGATAAAAAGCATATGCAACTTTTTCAATAGGATTTTTGACTTCACCCTTTTAACCCAAAGAATAACTATAAATAGTTTATAATGTCTGGGATTTCCACAGCCTAAGTGCAGCTATAAATAGTTCTAAACATTTTCCCACTTCATGCTTTTGAAAAGAACATTCTCCACTTCCTTTCTTGGAGAACCCCTGGGAATAATGCTAGATCGTGGCTCAGAAAATACGTATATTAGGAGAGTTTAGCAAAACAGGGCTAACAAAGTCGCTAACAGCAGCTCTCAAACGAATTTCGCGTAGGGAAAGGGTCAGGCGTCCTTTGCAACAAGTTCGCCGCCGTACTTCACCCCAGGGCGCTGCAGCCAGCCGGCTGCGGCCTGCCTCCATTCCCTCGGCCCGCCAGGGCATTCTGAGGGGCTGCTTGTTCTCGCAGGGAACTCGTTGTCCTCCAAGCCTCGTCAAGCAACGGGCAGGATTTATTTGGCTTTACTTCAAGTGCGCGTGCGCTGGTTCGGCGCGTTAAAGCGCTCACGCAGGACCCGGCCCCGCCGCCCGCTCCGCTCCCGCGCGCGGCGGCGCCCCCTGCTGGCGCACCGAGGGACGGCGGGAAGGCACCGGAATTCCCCTTTCTTCCTTTCTTTTTTTTTTTTTTTTTTTTTTTTTTTTTCCGAAAAGTCGGGTAGTTTCGAAAGGAGCCGGGAAGAGGGCATCTGGCTTTTCCCCAGGAGAAGGAAAAAAAGAAGAAAAAAACTGACCTAATGGCAAATCACATCCTTCTGCCGCTCTGCCCTTCGCTTCCTCCATGCTGCCTTTTTTTTGTCTTCCCCCCCAAGCCCCCACAGTCCTTTCACTTTAAAAGCTCTAAAACCTCCGATATCTATCTTATCCTTGATGTGATGATATTTGAAGTTCATGATCCGAAAAGACTGGAATTTATCACTACAAATGATGATAAATTGTTTGCTCAGGGACAGCAGATCATATATCTCCTAATGAACAGGTATTAGCCAGATACAGCTACAGGGAATGGCTTCACACACAAAATTTAAGAAGCGCAGACCAGTAAAACAGCTCAGTTTAGAGACCCAGACCATTTATTCTGAGTGGCCCAGAAAAACATTTGTGTGAAAACAGAAAATCCCATTATGCCATTATATCTTTTCAAAATACTGAGCAGTTTGTTGAGACCATTTTATTCATGGTTTACATGCATACAAAAATCTAGATGAGCAGTAATGAAAAAACAGATTCAAAACAAACATTTTTTAAATTGGGCCCTGGAACTGGCAGGGATGTTGAGTTCCTAATATTAGATGGCAATGACTTCTGTAAACAAGGAGCATGAGAAGAGAAAGTCCTAACCCCATAGGACTCCAGCAACTCAGAGAACCTCTACAGGGTAAGGTGTAAAGTGTGTGATGGTTCATACTAAAAGCACAGTGAAATGGTTTAGCATAGATAAAATCAAGCTGAGATGCCTCCAGGAATTCAAACTCTTGATGCTTTAAATCAATATAGTTTTAAATGTGTATCTATGCAGTGGCAAGGTTGTTTACAAAATTAATGCAAATTGTGTGTGATGTAAGCAAAACCAAGATGCTGATCCATTAAAAAGAGCCAAAGCTTCCACAAGTGTTATTACTGCAGCCTGTTCACTGATTTGTTACATGGTATGCAAAACCTGTACCCACTTAAAAGGTCAAGCACTGAACAAAGTAAGGCTCACTTCAAAAACACCTCCTTTTGTCATTGACTCAATTTCAGTTGGTCCAGATAAAAAAGTTGTTGAGATAATGGAAAATTCCTCAAAACAGGGAAGATCTGACTGAATGGGAACAGACAGCTCTCTGCATGGCCACCTCTCACAGCATTGTTGAAGACTTTGGTAGTTGCACGCTGTGGAGGGGACTGGATATTTTTTTCTTAAATCCATTGCAGACAGAATGTGGGAACTTAACAAACCTTTGTACCACCGCTGCTCAACGAAAAATAAATCATCCAATCTGTGAGTGCTCTATAGGCCACTTAAAAACACTCTACTCATCACAGATTACCTCTATATTAAGCTAACTGTGAGAAAAGAGAAGCAATGGCTCCATGGATAATGATAAAAGACAAGCCTGATCTCTTGATCAGGGTCAGCAGGTAGTGGCCAGCACATCCTCTCATTCAGAGTATTTTTGAATCAGAATTGGGATGCCTATATCAGCAGACCAGTAAAATGATCAGCAGGAACGTAAATCCCAAACAAAGCTAGAGAAATAACCACAACTTTGATACTCCTCCCTCCTTGGAAAGAGCACTGAGAATACACCAAGCAGTGTGCTGCACTTGCAGTTACGTGGGATAATCCCAGAAACTTCTATTAAATTAAAAAAAATAAAAAGTCATAGCGTCTGTTTTATTGTCGCAAAGTACTCTGTAAGCACTTATGCTTCTTGGCCCAGTTTCTTTTCCTTCCAATCTTGTTTTTCAAGTAGAACTCCTTTACTAGTAAGCATTCATTTAAATAGTCATAGCGTGAGCCATGGCCTCTGAACTGGCAATTTCATTCATCTCCCTTCTGGGCAGTGTTTTTCTCTTGCATGTCCCAATCTCTGTAGGGTATAATTCAATTCACTCTGATGGATTAAACTCAAAATGCTGCTCCCGTTTGGCATGCAGCAAGTTCTTACAGAACCCAAAAGCCAAGCACATCTTTTCCAAACAGAAATAATATGCTGAGAGGACTTGGTTCAAGGTTCAGGCCTTAACACTGTTCTAGGTAAACTCTACTATGCAACTGAATGTGGAGGTAAGATGAACTAGGAAAGAGTTAAATGATCAAGCTGAAATGTTATTTAAATATCATGAATTAAAAGCTACAGCCTAGCTGCAAAGAATAAAAAAGGGCACAAGCTTGGCAATGTTCCTAAGGCAGTAAAAGCAATGTTTAGAGAGAAAGAAATCTTTGTCTGAATGCAAAAAGGAAACTCAAATTGGCAAAATGGAGCAAGGAAAATGTATCTGGGTGATAGCAAACTGACAGAATACAAATTTCCCTCAATACAAGGCAAATCTCCATGAATTTCAGCATGGCCACCATCAAAGATCTCATTTTATAATACAGTCAAAGTGAAACCCCAGCAATTTCATAGTCTATTTTAAAATCTGCCTTTAATTTGTAATTGTTTCTGTCATATCTCACTTTCCTCTGTTTTCCACTCTGAGGGAGGAAGGTCAGTCACTTCTTCCTCACTCTTCTATAAGAAATGCTGTCTGAGAACTCAAATTCTCTCCCATTGACACCGGTGGGGCTTTTGCTGATGATTTCAGTAAAATAGGAACATGGACACCAGCTTCCCTGGAAAATCTGCAGCAGGTGGAAAGGAACCTAAACCTCTTGCCTCTTCAAAGGAAACCATTAGCCAGAGAAGCGAGATTACACTAAATTGGTGATTGCTGACTGTCACCAAAAAGGGTGGTCCCACCACCTCCTCTGCAGGGAACTCAATCCAGCTCAGGCACATTGAGATGGATCAGTTTGCTGATTATGGAGAATGATCACCCTTTGTTTCTTGTTTCAATGGGTTAGTTTTCTGTGGAGTCATTTGCTTGATCAGGTTCAGCTTGTGGTTGCATGAGATCTAAATCCCACCTCAAGGAAGCAGTGAGAGAGCACAGGGCTGCAGGGAGTGGGCTCACTCCATACCCAAGGTAGGTATACTATGAAATTGCCCCAAAGAAAAGTATGATCAGAAGCCGCCGCGCTAGACTGTGAAGGACTAGGACGAGAATTTCTGCAGGGCGCAATTAATGAGATTACTGAGCATCCCTTTTCCTAAATAGCAAGCCTGCCATTGAAAACTGGGTGGGGAAAATTGATTCCATTTCTTGGAGGTTTGTATTGCTTCAGAGTGCATTTGTCCTCCCACCTCACCCTGGCATTGAGAAAGTCTCTACGCAAGACTGTGGAGGAGGGATGTGTGCTGCCCTGGAGCTGCTAAGTCCTTTAAACCTGCCAGACTGGGTAGACTGGGCAGAGAGGCAAGGTGAGCCCTGTCAGTCCATGCAGTAGCTGACATGATGATCTACCCAACTCCCCAAACCCCATTGAAAGGTTGCTCTGTCTACATTTTTTTCAGTGGGTTTACTCTTCCCACCACATCCTTGCCACACAAGTAACAGTGTCACTGGCAGGGAAGAATAATAATAATTGAGCTACAGCAAATGTCATCACTTCCCACAGCCCCCTCCCCTCTGAGCCGGGCACTCAGAGCTTCAATCCAACGGGGGGAAAGGGATATTCCTCACCCAGTGTGAATACAATCAAAACAAGTCACGGTACTTCTAATGAAATCCTGCTTACAATGATTGTCTCTATAGAACTGCCTGTAAAGAAAAACCCCAGAATAATTCAGTGAACATCTAGTTCAATTCACCATTGTTGTCTGTGACCAGTGCCAAACACATCCGAGAAAAGGCCATCACTGACATAAATTCCTGCAATCACATGAACAAGTAGAAATGTCTTCCTGACTGTACCTGGGATTTGGCCAACAATACATTAATAGCTTTTGTAATTTTCTCGTAGGTAGTTTAACCACAGAGGCTCCCTACACTGAAATAATTAGAACTTTGGAGATTCCCTAAACAAGTTCCCATGAGAAAAGGGTTTCTGGGTAAGGTTTCAGGACTCTGGTAAATTGCTCAGGCTGGAATACGATGACAATATTCCTTGTAGTGACAGAAAGTAAGAAATCACAAGATAATACTGGAAATGGGTCCCTTCAGCTGGAAATGTGATATTACATGATCTGCTAATACTTGTTTCTTATATTTCTAAAACAAACTTGGATGAACAGTACCTATGAGCAGTGCTGGTACTGACTGATGAAACATTTGGGAAATTATCTGCTTATATACCTATATGCTTATTACAAAAGAAGGATGGAAATTTAACTGTATTCAGCACTTTTATAGCCCATTTTTTTCTTATGAATCTAACTTTAGTTTTACAGGACTGGGTTCTGTGAAACTAAGGAGTACACTTGTGCTGCTGCATGGGAAATGTCTTGTTTTTAATGAGTTGCCAACTTAATGACCTGTGGGATTTCAAAGTTCCTTTTTGGTTTTAAAGGAAATGATTAATATATATTCTGTCTTTAATTATGGTGCTATAATTGCGTGAAAGGAATTCCATTCATTCTTTTCTTCATTTAAATGTTTTACATTTGTGAATGTTAGACAAAGTATTCTCCTAAAAGGTCTGTCTGTAAAAGAGATGTATAAGTAAAAGACTAATGAGAATAACGGAATACCTCAGTTTTGGGGCAGAATATTTTGATTCTTACTTTAAAAAGATACACAACTTGTTTAAATAATTGCTTGACAAAAATAAGGTGGATTTATATGGAAGTAAGTGCCTGGCTTCAAATATCTATTAATGTAATGCTCACTCTTATTTTTTACAACAACAAAAAAATATTTTATAAAACAGGAAATCTCATGTGTATATTTCTGTTGATACTGTAATTGGCCTCTACAGCCCACTAGCAAATGTCTTAGGATAAATTTGGATAAATGGTAGTTATACTTCAGAAAGCAAATCCTAATCCTACTGTTCTGACTGCATAATCTAAGGATTTTCTAGTTCTGAAAATGATTCATGACTTCTTTCTCCTGTTTTTGCCCCAAGTAATTGGGAGATTAAGTTTCTGGGGTTTTGAGAGCTTAAATATGCACCACATACAAATCCCATCCCCGTGACTCAGTCATTTTGATCCCTTGGTTATCAGCCAGATATTTTTCAATAACCTGTGAATCTCTGGAAGTAAACTCTTTGATCTGACTACCTCTTACACCTAAGGAGAGCCTGATTTTGCAAACACTCGATTTACAAAAACCTGTTAGTGTGCACACCACCACTCCACACAGATGCAGAATACCCTTCTCCCACAGTTTACTCAGCTTTCCTGTGGCCAGCACGGCATCAGACACCACGCCAGCTGCTCATCACCAGGGATCCCTGATTTGCTTTCCCAGTTTGGCCTAGGGACTGAGACCCACTCCTTGACACAGGTCACAAGGACAACACAGACTTAACTGATGAGACTGGAAAACTTTTCTTCTACGTATGTCTGAAAGCTTTGTTTCTTTGGGGTTCTGATTAGTCCCCAGACCTTTAGAAAAGCATGCAAAACCTGTATTTGCTAAGGTTTACTTCACAGCTTCTCATATGTACCTCTCCATTCTACCAGAGACAACTGGCTCTTCCCCCAGCAGCACCACCACCAAAAAAAGAAAACAGACTAGGAAAGGACTACCTGGGTTATCAAATCCCAGTCATCTGCTATCTCAGGGCCATGTCATATAATCAATTTATAAAGTTTTCAAGCTCTTAAAACTACTTGGCTTTGTTGCCTCTCTGCATTTGTTGGGAATCTCTCATTTCCAAGATACAAGCTTCTATTCTCTAACAGAAATACCTAGTATTAATCCTTCAGTGCATTGACTTGCATTTTGCACAATTATGTCCATTTCTCCAGTTCTCACCTACCCTGTTAACCTTCAGTTAACCTTTACTGAGCTGTATCAGAAAGGATGCAAGTTTAAGAAGTTTATTTGATATGCAGGAACGGCATTATCATTCTGCTGATAAATAGAAAATGCTTCACTATCCTAGCAAGGTTGCAGTGACCTTGCTTGTTAGTTCAGAAAGGAAAATATGCACCTCTTTCTGTTAAATAAGTGTGCCAGCATCTTCTGCTAGAATTAAAGTGCAAAGTTAAATTGCAGTAATACATTACCACAGAATTTATGAAAAGAAGTGTTGAGGTAATTTTCACAAATCTAATCATGTAGCCAAAAAGAATTCCACTGTATCAACCAATATAATTATAACCTAATATATTAATGTAGGAATCAATATGGTTAAGAAATACTGGCAAAGCAAATAACAGATGAAAACTTAAGTAAAGCTAATTTTCTGCAGCTTTCCCTCAGCCATGTTTCTGGAAATTCAGCCCCTAGCTTAACTGTCAGCCATGTCAAAATGAACAAGATAAGCAACTTGGAAAAACAGGAATGGTAACTTTATTTCTCTTTAAGTAGGACCATAGGTTTGATAATAATTTCACTGTGTCCACACCTGAACCAGCACACACCCCAGGCCATTGGTCTGATGGGCCATTGCCATTACTGGCAGATGTTCCTACCTCCTCTGTCCTCATCCAACTACTCAGCTTCATGCCATTAAGAAATAACAATAGCACAGACCTACTTCTTGTGGCAAAGTCATTACAGAAAACATTTAACAGTATCAGGCTCAAGACCAGTCTTTGAAGAACTACACTTTCAGACTAGTTCTCTCTTCTCTTTAGCCAGTTCCTCACCTTGCCTACAGTTCTAACACTAATCTTCAGGTTCTCCACCTTAATTAAAAATTTTCCGTTTGGCACTGTATCAAGGTGCTCTACAGAAGCTGACAACTCTACTGCATTTTTTCAGTTATCTTATTAAAGAAAGAAACTGAGTCTGTCTGGCATGAACTACTGCTGCCAGATGCAATTTACATTTTATTCTTTTACAGCAACTTTAGTCTCTTTAATAATTTCTTCCATCAAAAATAGATTTTTGAAGTCCTGTGAAGCCAAACTGAAAGACTATCCAGAATACCCTTCCTAAATATAGCACCATGTATTGATATAACTGAAACCTTGCAAGCTGCAGAATCAATGTTATCTGTTTTCTCCATGCACGCAGCACATTCTGCCTACCTCAGTAGACCATGAAAGCAATGCCAGTGGATGAGCAGTAATTTTAAAAGTCAATAAATTCCTCTATCAGGCATTTCAAGTAGGTTAATGGGAAATGAATAAATTTTATATTGCTCAAAGTAGAATTGGATAACTTATTTGCATTTACTCTGGATTATATTAGCAATCCCTGTTGTACCAGTGCGGCAGCTCCCTGAAGGCCCCTGTGGGGTAAGAACATAATTTCTGCAGTCTGTGATGTTGATTCCCAGCCATGTTTCTAACTTCTCCATAACTTTGAACAGATACTTTTAAATGATTATGTATGAGAGGATGAGCTAGGTATATCTCACAAAGAGTAGGCCTCTGGCATATTATGTCCTGAGTTTTACAGTCCACACATGGAAGATTGTCCTTATTATACTGCAGCCACCTTCGAGAGAACAACCCTGCTCTTTCTTTTCTTTTTTTTTAACGTAATGTTCCTTTCACAATGGTTTATCAGGTAGAATACCAGTGGTCCTGGGTATTCACACATGGTTTATCACTTTGATTCCAGTGGTCTTGGGTATTCATACATGGGGTATCATTTTGATTCCCCCTTTCTGGCTGCTTGGTTCTTATCTCTCCAAGCAAAAGCATTTGTAAACCAATAAATAATTATTCTGTTCTGTTCTGTCTAGGGGAGGTTTTCAAACTTGGGCTTTAAGAGGAAGTTTGCAAAACAGAGTCAAGAAAAAAAAACAAGTAATATGAGAAGAGATTTAGAAATTGTGGCATAGAAACAAAAGACTGAAGAAATTAGATTTGTTTGCTCCAGGATAAAGAAGGCTGAAGAGACTTCAGGGAAGAAGTCTGGTAATAAACTTCATAAAAGATGCAAAAGACTAACTAGGTATGTTTGAGCTTTTCTTAATGCAAGGGGCCTGAAGCTGACAATCTCTTAAAATATGTCAGTTTTGCATTTCTATGCTTTTGTCTGAAGACACAAAGTCATTACCAATGTCACCAACAGACATCTGGGGCCTGGCAATTTCACCATCGGTGCTTTTGAGCATTGAGACAGTTGTTTTCATGCATATATCTGTATATAAACTGTATTATTTCTCTTTTTGAGTAGTTCTTTGCAGGGCTCAGAGATAAAGATGGCCTATAGCCAAAGAGCCGGCAACCCTGTACCCTGTTACATCTATTCATTCACAAATTACAGGTTAACATACACAGAATTGTGACTTTGTTTATGTGCGTCTTCTATGAAGTCTTTAACTACTGTATGTCTCAGATTATTCCTTTGGAGATTAATAGAGTTTAGTTTTGCCGACACTGGATGTATTATTAAAATATTATGTATATTAATCTTTTTCTTTGGTGTTACAATATCAGGTAAGAACATCACCTTCCCTTTACTGGGTAAGGGTATCACCTGCCCTTTTTAGGAAGAGGGATTAGGTAGAGTGAAGATCAGTCAACTACTTCCAGATCTGCTCTTACACCAGGTCCCATCTGTAAGTGAATGGCTTGAGCAATGTGTCTAGTGTTCTGAGACTGGAAGCTGTGACGAAAGTATGTGGGAGGCAGTGAAAGGACTAACTGTAAGTGCTGTGTTGGTCTTCTTTCTACATGGCTTATTGCTTCTTAAACAGAGGGCTGTACTTCTTGTCTTATGCAACGTACCAGCATTAAAGCAAAAGACAGTCCTGCTCTGAAAAGCTGAATTGAGAAGTGTAACTTTGTTTTGCAGAAGACTCTCTTATTTCAGGATATGGTTTCTTTCTGTTGGGAACAATCCTGTTTAGAAAAAAAAGGCGTGAAACTACAGCTCCCGGGATCTGGAGGTGGACTGCCCCAGAGCCATGAGCAATGGGAGTCCCCACGCAGCAGGCTGCCTCGCAGCTGTGGACACTGAGAGCTCCAGCTATCAAGGAAGAATGAGCCTGGAAGCCCTGAGAGCCACGGCTCCCGACACTTCCCAGATCTCAGCCAAGGAACCAGGTCAGCAAGCTGTCAGGAAGCCGGGTACGGTTCTCACTGAAACACTAGATTTTGATGAGTCAGCAAATGCTCAATTAAAAACATGTCAGAATTTTTCCAACCAGCTCTACTCACAATCTAAACAAATAAAGGGTGTGGGGAGGAAACACTGTCCTTATTTTACACCAGTGGGACTGAGACACTGAGATATGAAGTAACTTATGCCAGGTGCTATAGAAAGTCTTCAGTCAGGAGGCAAACTTGGATTCCATGCTGTCCCTTAATCACAAGAGTATCCTTCCTCTAAAGTTAATTAATTTGCCATTACAATGACCTTGTGAGATAAGTATTACTTTCATTTTATAAACGGGAAACTAAAATAACTTGTACAACAGCAGATAGGAAGCCTGTATCTGAGACAGGACTTGAACCCAATGTTCCTAAGGCTGCTAAGCTTTAGTAGCAAGCCTACCTGTTTCCTTCATGGACAAGGTACACAGAAAACATCGTCAGTCTTGGATGACCTTACTTACCTTACCACACTAATTCCAGCAATGGTATAGATTCCTACAGCAAAATACCTCTGTGTGACAGTCTTGTTACACTGAAGCCATACTGTCCATTCAAAAATGTTGTTTTACTATGTACAAAGCATATGAACAAAGCACTCATATGTGGTTGTGGGTAGTAGAGAACTAAAACTTTAGATAGAAGGAGGTAACTAATGCTTCCCTAAACACACATATATACAGTTCAACTGGCTTTCCTGGTTCTGCTAAACACGAGCAGCTATAGCTATACCCAGGCATACCACATAAACTCTTTTCCCAAGTCTTTTATGATCCCAAGTGTCTTAGGCTTCTGTATGTAGAATTCTGTATTCTGTATTACCTCATCCTTCAGCTGGATTTCTACTTTTGTACACAGCCCTACTTGTAGACAAGAACTGTAGCATCACTTGGTATTAAAATCAGTTCAGTTCTTGTTTTAATTTAAAATGTCAGAGGCCTTCTCTTTGTTGTCTTGTCTTTGCCTATTTTAAAATTTGGGGTTGAAATTCCCTAAACTGCATTCTTTTAGGGAGCATTGCTATGGAAAATATGCTGTTCTGCTGGTGTTAGAGAAAGGTCATAACTTACTTCTTTTCTACTGCTTTTGGTCTTTGAACAGGAATTTGAAATTTCATAGTGAGTAGCATTTAGGTTATGGACATGCCTGCTTGCTGCTACTGTGAAAATTGGCTCAAATTTGGCAAAGTCACAGACCTTTGATAAATCTGTTTGCAAGTGCATAACAGAGAACCCAGAGTTTACCAACTAAAATGCACAGATCTTGTTCTCACTGAACAGGCTGTATAGATGCCATCGTTTCTGACAGACAGCATGCTTCATCCCCTTTGGGTTGTCCAAGGACCAGCTGGAGGGCAACGGTACCTTATTTCTGCCATTCTCTCAGTGCTCTCCCCTGCCTGCACCCAAGTGCCACAGAGGAAGAGGCCACACAAGTTACATACAAAGGGAATGAGAGTTTGACTAAGAAGGGGAAAAGGCGAAGCTAGAACTGCTAGTCGAGGGTGAAGCTGTGGTGGAGAATTGTTGAGAAAAGACTGGACTGTGACCAAGTAGGCAGGAAGTAAAAATTTGAATTGCCCGAGCAAGGAGACTTTGACATACAGAAGGGTGGATAACAGGATTAGGAGCCCTCAAGGGAAATTAAGAGCAAACTAGGATTCACAAGTTAAAAAGAGACTGACATAGTGTGAGAAATGTGAATGGGATGCACAGGAGTCATGGGAGTAGAACTAGCTAGGTTTGCCTGGGAAGGAGATTGGAAAAAAACATGTAGAGACAGAGCATAGCTGAGAACAAAGGATGCATTTTGGAAGGGAAACTGAGAGCGTGATGGATGAAGGCTGGAAACGGGGGAAGGAGAAAACCTGGAGGCAGATGAAAGGCAATAGGGATCCAGCTTGATGCAAGAGTCTGTGTTCATTAAAACACTCTTTCCTCCGTGATCTTTAAAGAGTCTTGAGAATCACCATTTCTCTAGGGTCATCAGATATGTTTTAGAACCATTGGTAAAGTGTGTTTCTCTTCCTTTACTAGTTTGGCTTATTAAATGATCACATATTATACAAGACCTGTAGCAGAGAATCTGAAAGTTATTTTTATGGATAAATCCTATGAGAGTGAACATAATGTCTCACATTAAATTTGGGGATTTATTTTTGGTAAAAGAAGTATCACTTGCAAAGTGAGACTTTAAACGTTAGCAAATGCCGTAGGTAACGCTGGCTGTGCTTGCAAGACAAAAGTTAGAGAACAGCTTTCAAATGGGGCAAAACTGCATAAAATTCAGTCTCGAAAACAGACAGCTTAGGATATTATATAGAGATCTGTAAAAATAATGAGTGGCACAAATAAGATAGTGGAAAGGGATTTTCTGTCTCTTTCAATACAAGCTGTAAGGTACATAAAATTAAACTACAGTGAGACAGGTTCAAAACAAAATGAGATGATTCTACTGCTTGCCAAAGGATGTTGTGGAGGCAAAAGCCAATATGGGTAAAGGGAAGAATGGACAGGTACGCGTAGGATAAATCTGTTGGTGATTACTGCTGTATGCATAGAAGTCACACCTTGCTCTAGACCCTGAACCACAAATGGGAGGTTTGGAGAAGGCTGGAAGAGCATGGGAGAAGTTTGCCCCATCCTGACTTCTTCTGTATCCACCATTCTTATTGACTTGTAGAGATGAAAAGCATAGCCAAATCCTCAAGAGGAAATTTCAAAGGAGGCAGAGAAGAACTGAAACCTGCCTCAATTAATGTATAGCTGAACTTAAGCTTCCCTTTCACTGCAAGGGCATGATGCAGAAGACTCTGTAAATCACACCATAAACACAACCATTCCCACTGCCACTCAGGGACATATGATGGAAAATCCTCTCGTGGGCCATGGAATTAGCTCGGAACACAAGACGGCCCACTGTGGTTCCTCACCTCTTTCTGGTGGTAAAAGACACAGTCTCTGGGCCTGACATAAGGGTGAGGAATGGAACGAGCAGAACACAGGCATGTAGACGTGTTTCTGAGGTGGACCGGCTAGATGCTGTACAGCCTTATCATGTTCTGTGTGAGGGGCAGCCAAGGAGTCCCATGGGAGAGAGGCACAGAAACGAGCCCTGCAAGGCCAGAGTCAGGGATGGACAGGAACTACTGCAGGTCTCAGCTGAGGTTGGAGAGGATTATAAGATTAAAGGAAGCCTTCATCTCCTAGAGCAAACACAGAGAGATGCAGAAGGTTATGGCCACTGTTAGAGAAAAGGCACGCAGCTAGAGGACCTGTAATCTAAAGTCGTCTACTTGTCTAAACTAGCCTAACTGTAATCTAAACTAGTCTACCAGTAATTTAATCTGATTATTTTTATATGTTACATTAAACAACTGCTAAGTAAATGCGTCTTCAATGTGAGAGATGTTAATTATTCTTACCCTGCAGGTCACCCAGCTTGGTATGGGAGGTATGAGTTTGATACCCTCAAATAACTGAATCCATGTCTAAGCCAGTTCTCTAAAGTAGAAGGTGATGTTGGTGTCCTCTCTTGCCACATTTTTAAAAGTCTGAGTGTTACCAAACTCTTTGAGAGAGATCTGTGGGTTGTGGATCTCGAGTTTACAGATGTGTTTCTGAAAACCAGAATGAGGTCCTGTGAGACCATACTTAGGCCACAATGCTGTCTTCAGCATTTCCTTTTACCTGACTTTACACAAATACACACTGAACCTGCTAATTTTAATCAACTTCCTGCTCAGACTGATGATTGCAGTGAATCCTGTTCTGTGCTGCTTAGCTCTCTGCATGACATGCATTGCATAGAAAGCCTAGGCACCCACACAGAGTCCTGGACTCCAGGAATTCTGGTGCTTAAATCTGTATTTGGATCTAGTCCTTTGGCCTTAATATTTGTGCCTTGTTTCTCAACATATATAAACAGAGGTAATACCTTCTACTAGGATGTTGTTGAAGATAAGACCACCTGTAAAGGTTTAAACTCTAAACCTCAAGGCAGTTTGATTTGTATCTAACATTATCTGGCTTTGCTTACTCTACTAGATAATTACAGTGAGTGGGTGACAGAATTGTGAAACACCATTTTGTGACTAACAGTATGAGAAAATCCCTTAACATTCAAAGTTGATGTTTAGTGACACAGTTTGTGGTTCCTTCTAGAGGTACAGTCACTGGTATTTTTCACTGTAAGATCAAAATCTGGTATTTTTCCAAAGTTTGGTGAGTTTGGCCACTTTAGAGGCAACAACCACTGGCAGAAGAACCTAACACTAGAATAATCAGGTTCACACCAAACACTTATCCTCACACTAAACAGACTAAGCTCCTTAGGCATGGCAGACAGATGCTTTTTCCCAAAATTACAAGCTTGTTTATTTTTCAATTTCAAGGTTGTTCTACAGAAGAAAATAATACCTTAACAGGTCTGAAGTCTTAACTCTCTAAGTGGATTCCTAATTACCCTAAATAGGGTGATTTTGCTTCTTCCAGCTGAAACTAAAATGCCTAGGAAGTAATTCTGATGATATTTTGGTTAATGGATGTATAGTTATGGCCTATGCTTTCATAGGACTATAAATTACAAATTGTAGCAAAAATCAGAACAGTTTTCTTATTTTGCCTCTGTAATCTAGGATGTGAAAGACCAATATTCAAATTCCTGCGGCACAATTCAGAATGATCTAGGATGAAAAGTGCCTATGACTCAAGAGAAGCAAGGACTTGGTGGCAGTGTCCCAGATCTAATCACTGTGTCATACTCATTCCTTGAATTGAAAAGTTTCAGTTTCATTCAGCTGCAGACATTTCAACACCATATTACCATATCATATTGATATAATTATACTAGTAAATTAAGCAAGCCCTAAGCCATAGTGCAGGAGGTTCTGTACCTTCCTTGTGACTAAAAACTAAACCAGTATCTATACATTTCATAACATATACTTGATAGAGAGAGGAAATGTATTAAAAGAGCCTGTTGAAAATATCAAATTATCAAAAGCAGAAACAAAGTGTGCGAACACATGTATATATGATTTTATATACATGGAATCAGAGGCCTCAAATTCATTCTTTGATATGAAGATTATTTTTATTCCCTTCACATTATTTTCATTGCAACTCATCCCTTCAGGCTGCTCACTGAGTCTTTACCCTCATCTCACAAACTCATACTCTGCTTTTAAGCCCAGCCAGTTTAATTTCACCGTATTTTCCCCAATCCTCTGCCATTTCCCAATCACAGTTCACTGTTTATTTTACAGACTGCTAATCTACATTTTCCACTCCCGATCACAGTCTCAATAGCCAAACACACCTAGTTGCTCTGAATCCTAGTCTCTCTCTGCAGTCACTTTTGTGAAGCAGCACATCTGGATCCATTCTCCAACCCGTTCTGCCATTCCAGCCACATCAGAGCACTCGTTCCTGCATAACCTTGCTCTACTTTGCTGGCATCAGCTTTACTTCTCCGTGTTGTGTTGGATTACTTTCTCCTCCCTGTATCATGGTGAATTACTTTGTCTTCCATGTGGCCATGCCATAGGCATCACAAAACAAAAGCTTCCTCCTCAATTTTCTGTCCAATCTAGCTTTGCTTGGTTCAGAGCAGAAAAATTCCCTGCCAATAGAAGCCATGATGGGGAAAGTGCCTCTATTCTGGTAGTGCTGAGCCAAGGGTAGCCTATGCAGTTAGTAAGGACAGAAATGTACACACTGAGCAGGACAGGGAGCCCTGACAGAAAAGCAGCCATTCCTGCCCTGCCTTTCTGGACGAGGGAAGGAAATAAAGACCACTTAGTCTCGTTAGGGACACAGAAGCTATGATGCGTGTCAAATATGAGTTCTCACTGCAGAGCTCAGGACCCCCAAGGTGGTTTGAAGATAACATTGCCACAGTACTTCAACCTAGTATCATTTCCCCCAGTCTTATTTTGCTGAACTATTCAGGGTACAGTTTCCAACAGACACTAAATAACACCTAGCGTGAATTAAACAACAGCGACTATTCAGGATACAATTTTCAACAGACATTTAAAAACACCTAGCACATGGTAAACAACAGCAAAGGACAAAGTTTGTCCCAGTTAAAGCCTGGTGAAGGAAATAGATCTTAGTATAAGGCACTGAGCATCCACTTCTTTTAAGACAATGAGATCTTCACAAGCTTCAGGATAAAACTTTTTTAAAAACAATGAATGAGTACTTCACCATGGTCTAGAGCTCAATAAGAATCTCCCTCTGGGAAGGTTATTACACTGTTGCTTTCTACAAGATTTCTTGCATTTTCTTCAAAAGCAGCTGGTGCATCTGCCTGCTGCTGCCACCAGGTTATTGGGGGATGAGGGAGGAGGGCGTGAGGCAGGCAGCTGCCTGCCTTTGTGAGAACCTGGGGGAGTCAAAACAAACTGGAAAGCACGAAATGCCTACCAACTGCTGACCGCCATCACTGTGGCTGTCGCTGGCAAAGGGGTCAAGTACAGTTTTCTTAGTGCTCCCCTTTGAAATGATGGCAGAGAGCGTGTGTGGAAGGAGAGAAAGTAAGCTTTCTTCTAACCTACGCTGAGCAAAAATTAATGCAAATTAACCAATTATAAGCGCGGGTGCCTCAATTCACACGGTGCCGAGTAGCCCTCCACCACACCGTGAAGGAGCAGCCGTCGCTCCCCGCCCCGGAGGGCGGCTGTAGCCGCTTCTGCGCACCGGGCCCAAGCGGGGAGCGAGGAGGACGCGGCCACAGCACCGGGCGCGCTGCCAGGGAGCCCTCGCGGGCTGCCGGGCCCGCCGGGGCACCGGCAGCGGGTCGGCCCCGGCGGCAGCGGCCGCCTCCCCCTCAGCCCGCCGGCGAGGCGGGGCCACGGCAGCGCCCGCCCGTCCCGGAAGTCGCCCAGGGGCCGCCTTCCTGCCGGCGCCGCTCCGCCTCCGGCCGGGCAATATGGTGGCGGAGGCGGCGCGGGGGGAGCCGTGAGCCGGTGCCCGCTCCCGCGCCTCCCTCCCTTCCTCCTTCCTTGCCGGTGGCCGCCGCCGCTGCTGCTTCCCCGCCCGCCTGGCGGGTTTGCCCGGCGCGGCGGGCGATGCGGCCGGCGGGGCTGCCGGGCTGTGTGTGAGCGCGCTGCCCATGTGGGTATCCCGGTGAGGCCGGGGGGGCGCAGCGGGAAGATGCTGCTGTCGCTGGTGCTGCACACCTACTCCATGCGCTACGTTCTGCCCGCCGCCGTCATGATGGGCACGGCGCCCACCTACGTGCTGGCCTGGGGCGCCTGGCGCCTGCTGTCCGCCGTGCTGCCCGCCCGCTTCTACCGCGAGGTGGACGACCGCCTCTACACCATCTACCAGAGCATGGTGCTCTTCTTCTTCGAGAACTACACGGGCGTGCAGGTGAGCGGGGAGGGGGGGCTCCGGCCTGGCGTCCCACCCCCCCTCTCCGGGACTCGGCAGCCATTGGGGAGCGGGCGTCCGTGATGTCGGCCGCGGGTCTGGGCTCGCCCCGTCCCCGCTGCCTCTCGGCGGGCCCGCCCGCCTCCATGCGAGGTCCGCGGGGGGGGGGGGGGGGGGAAGCGGCCGGCGGCGGCGGCAGGTGCGGGCCGAGCCCTTCCCCCGGCACCGGCCGGTCGCGTTCCGCAGCTGGCGGTACCTCGCCGGGGGTGCTTTTCACGGAGTGTTGTTGGTGTTGTGTTCGTTTTGCAGGTCGGGAAAACGGAAGGGATGCAACACCGGTCGTGCGCTGTCCGCACTCGAGTGGCAGGCTCCTTTGCACACTTGGACCCTGTGGCCTGTGTTGCGCGTCTGTAGTATTAAATTGGCAGCAGATAAGAAACCTATAATCAGCTATAACTGTACTGAATGCACGTACAAGTTTTTAATAAGTAGATTACTTAACCTCTGAATTACTACACCTTCTCAGTTGTCGTGCAGTTTACCCCCTGTCAGGCTTTGGCCTTTAAATTTTGGGTCAGCCATGGATTGTGATTATTCAGTATATCAGAAACTGAAGTCCAAGGTTTCAGGTTAATAAGTTGGAATTGGAGGCCTCTCTTCACATGGCCAGAGGGGTATTTGTGTTCAAATAATAATATTTAACTTATCTCACAAAGCTTTAAATGTTTGAAAGGTTACGTATTTGACTGTAATTTGAAAAGGAAATAAGAAGACTTTTAGTTCTACGTGGAAAAAGTAATTATGTAAATGATCGGTCCTTACTGTGTCTAAACCTGACTTTCAAAGTTGTCTGAATATACAGAAGTGTATTTGAAGTTACTGTCAGCTGAAGGTGCTTGAGGGTAAAGAATAACAAGTACTTACATGTTGACTGACAGGAGACAGAGCGGGAACAATTAAGTCCTTCATATTTACAGCTAAAGTATTCATCTACTCTCTTATGAAGCATTTATTTCAAAATCACGCTAGGTCTCCCCTACTTTCCACTCTTGAGCTGCAGTTCTAGGCCTCACTACGTGCCGCCTCTCATGGAAATAGCCAAAGCCAAGTAAAGAGAGAAGAATTGCACAGTTTGATATCAGGGTAAATAAAATGGATACAAAACAGAAGTGAGATCTTTTACTGGTAATTAATTTTGGATTCAGCTTGTAGCTTGTGTAATTTCACCTTTGCATCTTGTCCAAGTTAGTTAGCCTGTGTGGTGATTTACACACCTCTTTTTTTTAAAAAAAAAAAAAAGGCAGAAGACAGAGCAGTAGTTCACATATTAAGTACTTACCATTTTATTTGCCTTCTTTTTTATGTAGCATCTTTAATGCAGTTACCTTGATGTGTAATAACACACCTTGATCGTTAGCTGCTGAAAGTAGGAGTACAGTAGTTTAACTCAACCTGTTCTGAGAACGGGAGCCAAAAACCAAGATAGAAATTACAATAGAAAAATTACTCAAATTTCCTACAAATAGTGTGTGCACAGAGTAGCAACCACTTTGAACTTTTGATAAGAACTTTTATCAAAAAAAAATGCCTGTGACCTAAAGGTACAGAAAGGAAAATTCTAACGAAAAGAAATAAAAAGGCAGCCATCATCTGTTGACCTCTGTTCCTTTATTGCATTGATAAAACTTCATCCACACACAAAAAATAAATGGTAGGAGACCGTACAGGTGATCGCTTAGGACTATTAAAATAGAGAAGCCTCGTCACAGTAAGCAACATGATGTTAAGAGGAGATGGTACATGCAAAGCTGAAATAAAGGACAGCAGACGTATATAAGAAAGCCCATAAAACCAATGCGGCATATGTCATAGGGTAAGTAAATTAGTAACTGAGACTGAAAGGTAAATAGAAACTTGGAAAATATGATATCTATGTAGAGAGGTAAGAGGTAGAATCCTTAGAATTCATGTATCGTTTAAGTGGAAGATATCCCCCATTTGTTTAAGGAGGAGAAACAGGGTGTCCTTTCAGAGCTGCTCTTGCCAACACATTTAACTTGAGACTCACAGTGGAAAGTTAAACGTGTGCCTGAGTGTTTGAGATTGGGATGGTAACTTGAGAGCTACTGTGAATTGGCTGTTTTAAGGCATGTAATTAAATGCAGAAGTGTAGCATCATTAAACTTTATCTCAAAAAAACCCAAAAAAACCGCAAGAATAGTAACTTGCGTGGCTTCATAAAGGCAGCTCTAGGGCTTTACCAGCATTAAGGCATTGTAATAGCTATAGGAGAGCAGAATTCAGTTTCTCTTTCAGGTCTTTTTTTATTCAGTTGATTGAAATGTGTAAGGATATTTTTTTGTAACTAGGTAAAAACCTCGTCTGCCAGAATACTGGAATTTGTTGAGTAGTCTCATTGAAGTCATTAGGATTATACGGCCACTTAAGTGATTTATTGAATCAAAGCCTTAAGTGACTTTTTCTAAGCACTGCTGTCGTCTTACCCTATATAAAAAGCCTTTAGAATTATGTACTGTTTAGCCTTCTTTGGTTTGTTATGCTCAGAGTATTTGTGGTTTTTCAATACAATAACACTGTAAGACAGTGGTGAATATTTGAGATGTCTGATCTTAAAATAATAATGTTGCTGAAATTACCAGTAATGTGATCAGGGCCTTCACAGAATAAAGCTGGTTTGGATCATAAATGTAGGTTATTATTTGAATGAAATACTAGTGTGTCTTAATCTTATTTATTTATTTCTCTGTCAGGAAGTGATGTTTCTCTATATCATCTGCTGTTAGTCTGTCAAGTATCTAGATCTGTCTCCCCCTCACAACTGTATGCACAAACTCATTTTTGCTTTGTTTTTTGTTCTCCTGGAATTGGATGTTTTTAGCCTAGTTTATTGAAACAAAAACTGTAGTTCATGCTAGGAAGGCATTTTATCTTTGTAGCAAATGATTTTCAGTTGTGAACTGTAACTAAATAAGGTGATACCCTGATCTGCATGACAGAAAATCCTGAAAAACTAGTAATCTTTTCTCTTAAGTATTTGACTTGAGATCTAACATTACAGAGCTATAATTGCTGTGAACCCTTACTGAATATTTATGTTATAGAGTGGTTTATGAAGTAACTGTAAAAGTTTCTTACTTTCTCATACTGTAAATACTTTCCCTTTGTTAATTTTGGGTCAGACCTGTTTTTTTTTCCACCAAAGTGATTTGTTTTACAAAGTCTAAGAGAACTTGAGCTAAGATTATATCAGTTTAGGTTTTCCAATGATATTAGAAATCTGTTAATGAATTGACAAAAATAGCCCTTCTGCTGACTACCATGCAAGAGTTGGCTGTAGAAAATTGAACCACCAGTATTTAGAGTACAAAAAGCAACCCAGAACATACCAATACTGTCAATGAGGTAAAGTGAACAAAGCCAGTATGGCTATAAAGTGAAATCCTATAATGCTGTGTAAATTTGTTAGGGCAATTGCAGTTTAGCGTATATCCATTAATTTTATTAAGGAGCTATAAATAGATACAGTTAATCCATATATGGCATTGTGACAATGCTCTTCAACAGTCTCCAGGATTATAAACTCATAGTAATGAAAATCCATAAATGCAGTCTGTTGGAAGGTGACATAGCGAGAATGGCCCTGCTTTGGTCCTGTCGTGCTTTTGGTGCAAATGCAGTTGTGTTGCTTCCCACTTGTCCTGCTGCAAGCTGCAGAAGGGCTACAGTACCCTTTCTGAGGAAGAATACAAATGAGATATTTGAACTCTGTGTGAAGTGAGTAAAAAGTCTTAGAGAGCAGAGGCTGTTAATTCTATCAGCGATGAGGCAAAGCAGTCACTGAGACAAACAGGTGCAAATCAGGCACTTTGGAGGATTTGCATTTGCTTGTGCTAATAGTTGACTTGGCCCCAAGTTTTTAAACTGTCAAGTAGGCTGTGAACTGTGGTTGTGTCACTGCTTTTGTCTTTATTGGGGAAGTCTGGTCTGTTATATTTCACACAGACAATAAGCAGTTGCATCTTGCCATAGAATGTGAAAACCAAAATGACTGCAAATATGCCTGTGATTAGGACATTTGAAGGGCTGAAAGGACTAGTATTTCAATATGATGAATGCTGTCATCTCTCTGTGACCCTCAGCATCTTATCCTACTTGCTGTCAGGGTGATGAAATTAATGCCTATTGTGTTTGTGCACATGTTGCAGATCATATGAGGACTAAATGTTCTTCAACTTTTTTTGTTGTAATTTTGCTTGATATTTTGTATAGAGTGGTGGTGAAGAAATAATAAAGAAATCATCACTCAGACTGCTTCCTAAAGGATCATTTTCCATCTGAGAGGTTTTGACAATTGAATGAAATCCATGACTGAATTAATGTTCATGGATTTTGTTCAGTGCTTGTGTCAGCTCTCTTCCCTACCCCCACATCCTGCTGAATAGGAGTTTTTGGAAATGGTGCTCTCATTAAAGGCATTATGAAATTCTGGTTTTCATTGTCATTACAGGACTCTGGAAGGGCTGTGAGAATCAGATGCTACCTCAGTGTTGTTTAGCAGAGCTGTAGTATTTCTAACAATTATTTTAGAGAATACAAGAGATCCCTGTTAATGCAGTATGCTTTCTGGATTGGTATGGAAACTTGGGACTTAATGTGACTCAACAAAGTTGAAAACTACTTAGGATTAGAGCAGATTAAAACTTTGTAGAGGCACCATGCTGCTAAGCTCTTGACTATGCTTTCCAGTGGAGTAGAGCCTGCTCTGTTTCATGTCATGGCTTCCTAGGAAATCTGAGGAGAGCTTGGTATCTGCAATTGGGATGGATGCTTAGTCTTCTAGCCAATCTGCCCTGGAAGTGAGGGCTACGAGGTCTGTGCTCATCTATTCCCAGGACAGCAGCCTTCCCAGGTGAGGTTGCTTTTACTTACTCCCTGTTTTCCCTTTTGAACCTGTTCAGCCATCCAACAGGTAATTCAGGAAGGCCCAAGGTGGAACTGGGAAGCAAAAGAGGCAGTGCAAGTCTGATGGCCAAGTTGCAATGTACTCACATTAGGGAGGTGCTTCTGGTTGCTGTTGGTGTGGTGGGTTGTCATCTCTTAGGAACCTGGTTCTTCCTTCTCCACACTGCGGGAGGCATCGTAATCTTCATCAAGGAAGGGTGAAGGTTCATCTTCCAGCTGCTTTCTGTTGGTAGATAGGAGTGACAAGGTCTGACTCCTCAAGGTGAGGACACGTTTACTGGGCAAATGCCGTAACTGGAAGGTCAAAAGGAGACATCACTTTTCACCCTTGCTCTGTTGTGTTTGGAAGGAAAGTTCTGACAATTGCATTTTGGTATAAATCTGCTATTAAGAACCTGCACTTGAGTTCCCAGAGCTCTTCTCCCATTCTGGCAGCTCAGGAACGGGAGAGTACTGGGATGGTATGGGAACTGAGTGGGAAGACGCAGAGCTGCAGGCAAGGCAAGCCTCCAACCTCGGGTGGGAGCTGAGCAGCCTCTGAGGGCTCATGCTTTCCTAGTTCATTCCATGTGGCTTGCAGCAGCAACTCTTGCTAGCACCCACTCATGTTGCTGCTGTTAGCTGTTGTGAGGCATGTTGAGATGTTCAGATAATCATAACTTGTCGTGTATTTGCGATGGTAGAAATAATGAAATAAAAGTCTTAGGGGAGTGATAGAAATGTGGGGATTGGTGTGGTGCAGAGATTGAAAAGAAACTGGAGAACCTAGTGAAGTGAATCACTTCTGTGTGGTGAAGTATTGAAAGAAGCCCAGTGAAATTTTTCTGCTGTGATACTGGCTCCATGAAGACAGTTTACCTTGGCTCATCTCATTAGAGACTTGAATGCACAGCTGTCTGCAAGCATGTATGTCTTGTATAGTATACAACAAAGTCCTGTGTGTTATTGTAGCAGAAATGAAGTGATACCTGCTAAGCTTGCGGGATGTGGCTTTCAAATTGAGAAGGATGCCTAATTTTAGACTCTAATGTTCAACTGTGGTGTGAGGCAGCAAAAATAGATAATTAGGTACGTAAGCTTTGTGCTTTCTTTTTTAGATATTGCAGAGAATATATTTGCATATATCTTAATTTTTATTCTGCCTTCAGTTGTCTTTCTGAAGGTGAAAATGAAGTCCTTGATGACTCTGGTTTGTTGAGATATCAGCTGGAGTTCTGATGTGCTGCAGATTTGGCTCTGGAGCAATTTGGAAAGAATTTAGTATGGGGAGATTTTGCATTTGGTGCTGGTCCTGATCATCGCCCACCTCTTGCTTGCTATGTGAAAAATAAAGTAAATAAATTAAAACTGAGGTCTGTTAGCATTTTTAGAAATCAGATATCAGCTACGTGAACCAAAGCTGCTGTTTAGGTTCGTAAATTAGAAGCTTTGTGGGGAGATTTGCCTAGAATATGTTTTCTAATTGGCAACTCACAACCAAATCTGAATTTTATATCAGCCTTATCTAATGCAGTCTGCAATTTAATATGTATGTTTACATTTTAAAGTTAGATACATGTGTTTACGAAAATCCTAAGAAGTCAAGTATTTGTCATGTAGGAAAAGCTAAGGAGTCAAAGGGCTGGTTTGAATGCCCTTAAAAATTCTGATTCCAAGTATTGGGCCAGTAAGTTTTAAAATGGTTTAATTTTAAAATTTTCTGTTTAAATATATTTTAATTTGAATATCTTAAGATTTTTAGTATATTAAGTTCTTAATGTAAGTTGTCCTGATTTTGCATAATTTGTTACATTTCAAAATACAAATGGAATTTATCACCTTTTTTAAAATTCTACTTTTTCTTCTTTTCTGCATCTAACTGTACTGGGCCATGGAGTTTTACAGTGCTCTGCCATGCCCTTTCCTTCTGCTTACATAATATGTCCAGATTTTTTTATGTAAAGATGATTGTTAATTTACAAGTTTTTTCTCGTGGTATTCTACCATCAGACACTGTTCTTGCTGAGAGAGGATTCTATTCATAGTTAAACATTTGACTCCAATTATTTCAAACTATTTACCTCAGGCTTACAGGGTATCCTTTTTTTCCTGTTTCAGTTGTGTTAGATAAAGTAGGCTCAGATGTCAGGGATTTTGACATTACAATTATGAGGAAACTTATCTTCTTGGGGGAAAAATATTCTTTAATCTTTGTTCTGTCAATTTGAATTTATGCTATGGAGATATTTGGGATAAAGAAGCAAGGGAAATGATTTTCTTCTTTTTGTTCATTTTATTTCTGTCACCTATTACTTGTCATCTTCCCTGTTACAACTAGCTCCTCAGTGCAGGGCTAGGAAATCACAGAGTGTATGCTGGTTTGATTTTTAAATGTAAAATTAGCTACCCATGATTTGGTCAAATCTGTATTTGGTCACGTAACTAGATGTAAAGAAAAATAATTTATTTTGCATTACTTTATACTGTATTGTGGCAGTTGCAATAATTTTTCCTCTGGAACTTGTGGATTGACTTGAAGAGTTAGCCCATCCCATTTTCTACTTGGGAATCTGAGGGCACGTGCGTTTCTTTTTGCGTAGGGAAACATATAGTGCACGGTCCTGAGTGAGCTGCAGGTGAACCGGATCATCTACACGCTGTGGTGGTGTGCAGATATTAGAGTGATTTTAACACTGGTTATTTTTTTGAGGCTGATGCAAGTTTAGTGTGTTCAGGTCTGGAGCCAGATTAGTTGCAGCTTGCTCAGATACCTCCCTGCATGTTCTCTTTTGCTGTGTAATGATTCCTCTTCCTCACCTTGAAAGTCCACAGGAATTACAATTTTCAGTGAGTAGTTAGAATTTGTGTGGAGGAGCTTTCAAAAATCTTGCTCCACAGTCACAAGCAGAGGACAGAGATTTATAATCAACCCCTTTCCCATCTGTGTTGACTCATGGATAACTTCACATCAGTTTTGTCTGTACTTGACTTAAACGGTTGTATGAGTATTATAGATAAAAATACAGTCAACTCCTCCTTGGAGTCCTTGGCATTTAGAAGCAAAGTTCCTGTCATACAGTGCTCTAGCTAGAGGAGCACTGCGAACTGCCACGAGGTTTCCTGCTTCTGGCTGATGTGGGGTGCACAAATGAGAACATTTCCAGAATGCGCTTAATGTACCAAGGCACCATAGCTGCTATTTTGGGGGGGACGGATGGGATGGGACATGGACATTATGTATTTTCCACTACAGAATAGTAATAAAGTAAACAATAGTTACATTAAATGTGGGTCACTTTTTCCTTTTAAGGAAATTGCAAAAATCTGCGGGAAGAAATCTGCAGAGGTGCCAGAGGCTTATAAGGGAGACTATTACTCTCCTTCCACTCTTGCGCTGGAAAGCGTGTTTAGGTTTTGCATTATACCAAGATACCAGATGTTCAGAGAAACCCTCTTGTTGAAATCTCAGCTTATAAATAATCGTCTTTCACATGTGCTATATAAATTTGAAATATGTGCAGTATTTCTTAAAAAAAAAACGTAATTACTTGTGATTTATGATGAAAGTTATTTAGATGCTCTAACTTTGACTTTCCCAAGTGGTCCCTGATGGCAATTGTGGGCTGCTCCATGGTCTATGAAACAGAACAGCACTGTAGTCTAAAGCAAGTCATTTGTAGAAAGATCCAGTAAATTATTTAGGCACTGAAAATAGGATTTATTCAGATTCAGAACTTAGATGCCAAAATCTTAAATTTATGTTAATGATAAATCCTGCTTTTTTCCGTCACCAAGACAGAAACACTTAAGTTATACAGATGCCTTTTTTTTTTTTTAAGGTTTCTTCAATAAGCTGATGTCAGTGAAACTACCAAGATTTTTCTTCAGATGGCCTGCCTGCAGTGAAAATTATTTAATTTCTTATAAAACTCTAATTAGGCAATTAATTCCTTATAGCCTAAATATTTGCAAGTCTTTTTTATGCTCAAATACAAGTAGTAGTCAACTATGGACAGAATAAAAGACTCTAAAGCTGTATTTTTACTGACAGAGATATTATAAATTGTATTATAAATATCAATATATTGTTTTCATTAGCTCACAATTTACCTGTGTTTCCTTTAAGATTTTATTGATTCTGATTCTTCCAGAAGCTTTCCCTTAATTCATAGGTCAATTATCTTTAATTCAGCTGAGAAACTAAAGCTTTTACAGTCAGAATCAGAACAAGACTACTTCTATACATGTAGCTAAGGCCACTGAATGAAGCATAACCACTCATAACTTTGTCAATTTAGACCGTAAGACTAAAAACTAGTATGAAAGCAAAAATGTACAGACTTCATACTTAACATCAGATGGTATGATTCAGTTCTGCACAAGCTATATAGATTGCTAATACAGGCTTCTTACAAAAAGGAAACAAAATGGCAGCCACTGTATTTTTTTTTAAAGTTCTCTGCTTTCTAGTTCAATCAAATGAATTATTTATTAAAAAAAAAAAATTAATTACCTATAGGAATCTTCTCAATATTCCCCAGAGCTTAGTTTCTTGGCAATGGTTTT
The DNA here is from genome assembly GCF_018691265.1 of Tyto alba. Taxonomy (NCBI): domain Eukaryota; kingdom Metazoa; phylum Chordata; class Aves; order Strigiformes; family Tytonidae; genus Tyto; species Tyto alba. Next base: position 25,324,952 of record NW_024881316.1, on the reverse strand, counting down.
CTTCATTAAACCCCAGCAAAATTCATAGCTGCAGAATATTTGAGTGACCTCTCTGCTTCAATAAACTGGATTGCATTGTGATTTTATGGTTTGATGCTGAGCCTGAGCAGCAGATTTCAGACTTGTAGAATTATGAATTGAGCAGATAGTCTTTTTTACTAAAGAGGTTATGAGGTGTAGCAATAATATGACCATTTCCTAAAAACTGTGTGTGGCCTAAATGTATTTTTAGAAAAACTATATTTAAAGGTAAACTTTTGTTTTAGATCTAGAGAAAAAGCTACTAAAAACTAAGACATGAAAGACCTTTCTCCTTCTGTCCTATTCGTATTCTTCATGCAGTAGGCAAGTGAAACCTGTGTCTGTTAAATGCAAATAAAAGTGCTTCTCAGTCTTCTGTGAAGCAAAATAAACATTTGAAATTCTTATAGTAGGACATTTGAAAACCTGAAAAATTTGTCAGCACCAAGTACAAGTTCTCCATCCAATTGTATCCTGTCTTGAGCCTGCTTCTTGTCAAACAGGATAAATAGATTCTGTGATCTGAGGTACTTTCTTTAGAAGCCTAAAGGACTGGTGATGTCATCAGGCAGGTTTTTAGACTAAGAGAAAATTTAAACAACCACCCATAAGATGTCTGCAGCAATGCTGCAGAAGGCAGATTGCACCGGGTTATGTGTTGACTTCAGAAGCCATATCCGATAGTCACTTTTGTTGGTTTCCCAATGCAAGCTCCACCCTTTCGCCACAAAATTATATCCAGACATTTTAACAAACTGATGAGAAATACATCCTAGCATACTATTTATTTTAATAAGTACTCACGTTGTAACAAAGACGCTCTTGTCCCAAAGAGCATGCAGTCCCAGTTATAAAAGTAGTCAGGAAGAAATAGCGAAATGGAGAAAAGTGCCTGTTGTGAGGATAGCACAGCTGAGTGTATGAACTTTGTAAGTGAAGTGTTGTTGTCTTGAATGTTCTGATTCTCCTCTCTTCCTCCAGGAGAGTGAAGGAATGTTCTTCTGCTATTATCCTACTGCTTTTATCCTCCTTTCTAGTTGCTATTGCCTGTGCTTGAAGCTGATGTTTTTCCTGATCAGAATACTCCACCATCTCCACAGAGTGCCCCAGTGCACATGGGTTTGTTGAAATAACAGCAAAGGGAGCATCATTCTGCAATTCACACCTAGTTTCCTTGAATAGAGAAAGGAGGAGAGTTAAGAATTCTGAGGAATAAAGAGCGTGCTGGTAGGCCTGTGATAGGAGATCAGATGAGATGGCCCGAGTTTTTACCACTGGTAACCATCTGTGTTGCCTTACTGCCACTGAAGCAGAAATGCCAGATCAGTTCCTGAACTGCTCCCATTATCAGCCACATCCAATTATCATGGTAAGGTGATCTCTTTGCTAAGAGTTTGATGTGGTCACCAGTTGACCTGCAAGCAGGTCTTCTGATAGTGTGATTACATTTACCTCTTGAGTAATTTTTGTCATGTCACTATTTACTGAGCTGATGTAGCTAGATGTGATTATATCATCTATTTAATTTTCTTTGGTATGTACAGATTTCATAAGCAAGAAATAAAACTCTAAACTGGGAGTGTCCACCTTGCTGCGGTGAAAACCTATGCAAATTATGAGTTACTTAGGTGTGGCTGCTGTGCAGGACTGTTTTACATTGCTACGTGACCTACCATGTTAGCACAGTCATAGTTGAATATCTTGCACTGAAAGAAGCAGAAGCTGCCAGGGAAGCTGAAACTGGTGTCACCAGATCACCCAGGAGCTCCCATTTGCATTCCTAGATCAGCCTATCACTGAATTAATAAATTCTTCCATCAAGGGAGCTTGTTGTAACCTCCTGTTAGTCCATCAGAGCTTCCTCTGGCCATGACACTCGTCTTGTGCCTGCTGAATGTGTGAACAGCTTGGTGTATGGCATCCAGGGAAGCTGGGTACCAGCCTTCCCACAGAAGGGAATCTCACAGCATCCAGTTTCCTTTATTTGAGACCTCACTGAATTGAGTTTGACAGCACTGCTATGTAAACAGATGTGAAAGACTCATATTAACAGTAACTGTATTACCCGTTACTGTAAACAGGGCTGTGAAACAACCAAAACATGTAAACATGTCTAAAAGCACACATTTTAATGTTCTGTATCCAAGTAACATTTGCAATGTTAGACTGTAAATCTGCATTTTAAATATTTTCCCTCAAATCTCTGCTTGCTTTGGCTTATGGTGTCACTCTTCCTTTTAACTTACTTTCTTTGCTTGACTTCATTGTGCCTTTTTAAACAAAAAAAACAAACAAACAAACAAACAAACAAAAAAAAAAAAAAAACAAAAAAACAAAGCAGCACCTATTAAAGTGAATAGGTTCCTCACTTGTTTCATTGTGGCAGACAGGACATTATCTTCTCAGTCTTTCAAGCTGATACATACAGAATGTATGTATACTGCGGCATTTGGAGAGCTGTTCATGAAATACCTGAAACACTAAGTAAGTTAGCTTCTGCAACTGAAAATTGCCTCCCAAGCACATCCTGCACGGCTTCCCTGGTGCTGGCTTGCAAGTGCCCTGCAGAGGGGAAGACCTCCCCCCTGGTGATCTGCAGACGCTGGGAATGGCACCATTCTTCTGAGGAGGAGGAGGATTAGGAGTCTTACAGCTACTCTGACCTCTTCGGGTTGCTGCAAAAGGGACATGCACACAACCTGGCACTGTGGACACTAGTTTCTGCATTGATGTCCCTGGTAAGTCACTCAAGTGCTTGCCTTCACTGTGGTCCCGAGATCTCTTCTGCACCAGCAGACTGAGAAGGAGGCAGAGACTGCACAGTCTCTGCAGCAGGGAATTTTGCAAAGTTAGCTACAAAAACCGTCAGGGAGTCAGAGGTTTTCTGGATACCATGAGTAAGAGTACTGTATCATTTCCTTCTGTAGCGGTAATATACATTAGGTGCTCTGGTTCACCTAAAAGCACTAGATTATCAGAAATTGAAGTCTTGCCCTTGAAGGGACTCTTCCCCTTCTTATCCATAAGCTGGTGAATTATGCAGACATCATCACAGTGAAAAGGGCAATGTTTCTGCAGGATTCAAAGCTCTTAACTGTTAGCCCTCTGTTGTGTAAGGTCTGTGAAAATTTCCAGAAACACAACGATAAAGCAAAATTCCTTCATTCTCAGAAGGAGAGCTGTGTGGATGCCTGCAGAGTAGGTGTCTCCTGTGAAATGTGAAGAAGCCTCTAGAGAATGCAGGTTGGAAGTTGCCATTCTTACATGATTGAAATAACAGTTGTAAATTTGTAGCACTCAGTTCCTAGTCATAAATGTCAAATACGTGAATACCTGTTTGCTGTTCTTTCATGAATTGTATGAGCCTTTTCTCAAGAATACTGAAATGAGCAGTGCCGAAGTGAATGATGCTGCACTTAAAGCTGTTGCATCCTCTTAGGCTGAACCATCTGAGCAAACAAAATAAAATTTCCAGATTCCTTACTTTTCTTTGAAATAAAATGCTCAAGTTTTTTGTGTTTAGTGAGAACTAATTATAAATATTAAATGATAAGATTTTTTTTTTTTTAGTTCTGTACAACAGTATGGCTGTGTTTTATCATGACTGAAAAATTTTGGTTCATTACATGTAAACACATGCAACTGCTATGGTAAGATATAATGCTGTACATAGAAATTGCTTACAGTAACAATGAGTGGGTGTTCCTCTGGGATTAAAAAGTGAACTAGATCCAATCTTAGTGAAATAAAAAAAAATACATATTAACTGTTATATTTGGCAGACACAATCATACATGTGTTTTTAAGGGAACAATCCTTTATATTTGTTTTTACTCATCCAATAGTCACAAATGCATGCTTTCAATTGTGGGTCTGATTACACTGAGATTTTGACTTTGTAAAAATTTCCACTTTAATATACAAGTTGAAGTTACAAATTGTATATTTAAAACCCTCTTTCTTGTGTGGGGTAGCTCTTACAGTGTTGAGGGCAGATTTTGTTTTCCTCTTGTTATTATTTTCTTACATTTTAAAAAAAGTACAAATAGCATTCATGACCTTCTGGCTTAGTGATTTGTTGTATTGGGCCTTTTCCCTCCCTCTAAAGCAGTCTTTGCCAGAAACTGCATAGTGGAGTCTTAACTTTAAATTAAAGAAAAATGTATTTATGGATTTAGTGCGTAACACTGCTGGGAAAGTATACACTTGAAAAATGAAGCTGTAACTCCATAAGTGAGAGTAGGAAGGTAATTTTTTATTTCAATAGAACTTTTGCACCTGAACTTTAAGATCAGACCCTCTGATTGCTACCCTGAACTAAATAGTGTGTGGTACCTAGAGTGTCAGCAGTCAGGCTGTAAATTCTCCTGGAACTTTAATGAGAAAACTACTCCTACAGCAAAATCTTGTTTGATATTTCTTGGATACTGTTCAGAATATACTTGTCAACTGACTTGTTACAAATAATGTTCAATTAAAAATTATGGTGCTGCTTCTTTTTTTATTATTTCAAAGTAGTAATGTTCTCTTTACTCAATGCTGCATAATCTCTTGTTCACATATTTACTGAATATCTCAGTTTGACAATATCTCGTTTCTTGCCTTGAAAGCAAAGTTTGGTCAACAGTGCAGTTTCATTTTCAAAGAAGAAGGAACAGCATGAATATGCTTTATGTGGTTTTTTTGCCTAGCGTTGCAATACAAGGCGTTACCCATCCGGTATCCCAGGTTAACTGAGAGGTGTGCAGATTTTCTGGAGATGCTCAGAGACCTTCTGTAAGGATCAATATGAGACTCTGCATACTACATGATACTAATCAAGAACTGAATTTTGTTTAGATTTTCCTGATAAAATCACCAGGTTGTCCAGACTTAGGGAAGTGGTGATAATAAGTGGGTGAAACTTCCAAATAGCACTTTGTTTCTTGGAGAAGGGAGTCACTTTGAAGAAGAGTGTATGTTTAATACAGCTAACTTCTACAAACAAGGAGTACAGCCACTGGTGTTGGCAGAGCGAGGGGGGAATGCTGCCTAGAGTGAGCTGGTTGGAAAAACTAAGCTTCTTTAGATAATGAAAATATATATTAAAGATAATTAAATGGCTGCATGGATTCTTCAGAATTGAAATTTGTTTCTCACTTTATATTTGAAATAAAAGTAATGGAATTAATCCATTTTAAAAGGTGACTTGGATTACTGCTTCAGCATCTTGCTTTGTAGTCATGCTCTCAGAAGATTATTTCACTGGCAGGCAGTTACCTTTCAGGGGTGGGTAACTAACTACAAGGTTAAAGGGTGTCTTTAATATAGCGGAAAAAAAAACCAACCACATCTGCTGGCTGAAAGCTGAAGACCCCTCAACCTCATGCTTTTTTGTTCGTTGTTGATGGTTAAAATCATGGCAAATGGTTGAGATTTTGTTCTTGATCTAATCCAGAAAAATTTACCATTTTAGATTGAATGATAAAGTGTGTCTGGCTGAAGCATGTCTTACTCATTAGATGTATAAAGTTAAATGGTGGTTTTGTACATGTCTATGATTCATCTTTACCTTTAATTATATTAATGTAGGGATCTTGTGCATGTAGGTCAGCTTTCGTGGATCCAGTTCTAGGGCTGAGGTGCAAGAACAGAATAGTTTTCTTAAGCACTTGTTAATTAATATTCACTGCTTTGTTGATAAGGCAGTTGTATACATGACGGATACTGATGCAGTGATGAGCTGGTTTTGTGTTAATGGTGCTAACTTGCTGGCAGTTTTCCTAGTATATAGCTAATTACTGCATTGAATCTCATCACTGCATAATGCAATGAAAATAAATAATAAAGTAATACTAAATTTCTCCTTTTTTTTTTTTTTTTTTTAGGTAATAATCTATGGAGATTTGCCAAAAAATAAAGAAAATGTAATATATTTATCAAATCATCAGTGTACAGGTTTGTATTTTTTTTTTGTCTTAGCACTTTTATAGATTTAAAAAATCTGCTTGTCTGTTTATTGTGTCTCTTCCAGCCTTGCCCTAATGAGCAAGAACTTCTAGTTTATAACTTTGGGTTCAGAAACCTTTAGTGATATTTGTATGTACAACATGTTCTTTTTGTTTCATCAGTGGCAATTAAAAACTAATTTAAATAAACATTTTGGGCTTTTGTCTTTGCAGTTGATTGGATTATTGCAGACATGCTGGCAGTTAGGCAGAATGCTCTTGGACATGTCCGATATGTCTTGAAAGATGGGTTAAAATGGCTTCCACTGTATGGGTGGTATTTTTCACAGGTAAGCACATTCACTTTTTCCTTGCTGTTCGTAGGTCAAATATGAAGATGTACTTTCCTTCTGTTTATCATACGTGCTGGGAAGATGTAGTTCTGAGCTGGCATTTGTTTGTTTGAACATGAAAATAGCTGGTTTCTCTGTGTAGTTAGATGTATATCTTAGTTGAGAGACAGTTATTAAGAAATCAGTTTACTTTTCTAAATAAATACTTCTTATGGATGGTATTTATTACTAGAATTAAAACTGTAGAGTCTGTTAGAAGCATTTCAGAATTTTCTAGAACCCTGTTCTTTTTACAATCCAAAGACCCACTTACCGGTAGGTGTAAGTAGACTATTTTTTTCTGTGTATGGGTTTTTTTTTTATCATGCTACAAATTGGGAATCAAGTAACATTGCTGGGGTGTACTTGTTTTGTTTTTGTTGTTTTGGGGGTTTAGCACAATACAAAAGAGGAAAATTGAACTTTAGTGTAATGTGGAAGAAAAAGCAGATCCCAGCCTCCGTGAAAGTGTTGATGGTTTCACTTTGGACTTCAGTTAAGCAAAAACCCGAGTCTAACGGTATTCCTATTACTACCTTTACTTTATCCTCTTCCTGCATAATGCTTCTCTTGTTCCTTTTAGTCTGAGAGCTCAATCTGATGTGGCTCAAAGTTATACAATTACTGAAGAAGCAGTGGGCCATGGTCATTGTACAGCCAACGTGATGAGTGGATGTGATCTTTAATCTAAAATGGTCGAGAACAGTGTAGATGGCTTTACCTTCCTTAAACCCTCTCTGAACTTGTAATGTCTTTTTTTTGCTTTTTCTGAAAGCGGGACTGTCTCTATATACAAATTAAATAAAATGTGGAGGGAGATATTTTTGCAAATAATCGTATGTTTTGCTAGGTGATCAGAAAAGGCTTCACAGTATTTATCTCAGAATATAGATGGGTGCTTAGTTGTTAGAATAGAAATAGATTAAGTTTTGGGTAACTGTTCCAAAGTGTGTGTTTGATAATATTTTCACCTTAGGCTTCTATCTTTGATCTTTACCTGTTCCCTGAACATTAATCTTGCTTTCTGCCCCAACACAGTCTCCTTCCACCCAGGCAAAGAAAAGCAAAAAACACTCAGAAAAATACTTCTAATAGAATTAGACAGTTTGATTGAATTGACTGTCAGCCCTGTCCAAGAGGATGGGGGATATTGAGAGCAATACTGTGCTGGGTATGATTTGAACTAATATCAGTTTGTAAAGAAATGTATGAAGAGTAGGCAACTACAGACACATGTCTGAATAGGAGGCTTTACTCTCCCTCATCCTTGGTTCATGTTTCTCCCTCTCTCTCACTGCTTGCACTCTTGCATCCATAAGTCCAGTCAGATCAGTTGGTTGCTGGAACCAGCAAAAGGGGGAAAATGTTGAATAATAAGCCATGGGTGGGAAGAGGAGAGGAGGTAGGATAGCTCTTGTGTGGCCGTTGATGCTGAAACTGTGCTTCCAAGAAGCAAATGTAAGTTGAATTGGGTTTAGAGAGCATTGGGCAAGGGGAGATACAGATCCATGAACTGCCTAATTAATTTGCTGAAGAAAAGGAGGTGCCTTAAACAGTGGCCTTTCCCAGCAATCAGATGTTGCCTTCTAGCTTGGGTGTAGATACCTGATTTGAACAGAGGCTCAGAGTCTTGGATCATGTCACATAAGATGTTCATCGCGAGGGTGTGAACTGTCTCACCATTTTATCTTAGAGCACAGGTAGTAGTTGATGTTCCTACTGTCTGTTCAGTATGTAAGAGGTTAGAGTGTCCCTCAAGATATTGGGAGATCCAGATTCAGTGTTTTCAGCTTGATGGTTGAAAATGTTTGTTTTCTGGATGAGTGCCTTAGACAGCGAGTAGGCTATAAATCTAGGCTGGAGCATGTGTGTTTGCCATCCTTTCCTCTAAACACTATGTTTAGAAAACAATATGCTGCATTAAAAATAAGAAAACTGTTCACAGTTTATTTTTATTGGTGGGTTTGCTGTTTCAGTCCTTAAATAAGTTTGGACAGTTACACCCTATTATACCTCACTGAGGGTATCTATTGGGAGAAAATTGAACTCTCTGTTGTCTAATGCTTATCCCCACTAACGACTCTGGTTCTCTACGTTTTTCTTCCACTAAGGTGACCAGTCTGCTGCATGGAAATATTTTGCTCTTTGTCCTTGCCTGTAGCCATTATGTTGGTGGTGATTTAAGTCTGCTTTAATTAAAATACAGACAGGATATATATTCCATCCATTATCACTAAGTGTCCAGAAATGATTTTTTTTTCAAGATTTTGGAAAATTACTATTGCTGTCCGGAATATCCGCCACTCAGTTTCCTGACAGCTATATTGACTGTTAAAAGAAGGTTCCTGTGGAAATTAATCTGAATGTAGCCTACATTTTTAATCAGAACATATATATTAAATAAAATCTGTTCAGCTTTCTATTCCTTAAAACATAAAATTTCTACGGGATTTAGTGGGGGATGCTTATATATATTTTTATATATATATATTTAATTCAGTGACACAAATGAAAGGCAGCTTACTAACAGTGGTGATGCATGTGTGTATAAATGACTGAGACGGGATGCAGCAGGACTGCAGGGCAGGCTAATAGGTATTTTTATTGTTTTTATCACACCAAACAGTGCAAAAACATAAAACACTTCCTGCCCTTCCTGTTGATGTTCTGTCAGTGATGTCACTTACACTCCACTAAAAATTTCCAGAGCCACGTAATGACGCCATGCTCACGGAATTCATATTCCCTACCTCAGGTAAACATCCTGTTTGGAAATAAACGTGCTCTGGAGGTCCAGGAGAGCGAAATTCAGGCACAGAGGAAGTATATTTGTAAACATAATCCATTGTTGACTGAGAGAGGGGCTTTTAAAGTACAGCGGAAGAAAATTATAACCTTAAAAACAGTACTTCCAGAAATCTGTTTTGAAAAGCGTTCATATATTTGATCTCTTACTGAAAAGGAAATGCAATACAAATTGGGGAATTTGAGCTATATACAATTGCATAACTAGCATTCTTCTTTGGAGGCAGCTATCTAATAGCGAGAAAATAAAAGAACCACTTAAATTAACCTGTTATGTTCTGGGTTTGATTTGTTAGATAGAGCTATTACTTTTCGTAAAACTAGCTTTATTATTTTTGGGTGGATCTGAAATTTTTTGCGCTATCTTTCTCTACCAAAATGCAGCTAGCTCCTCTTCATCTTATACCACCTGGTGAGGCTGGGTTGTAATTTTTCTAAATATTTTTGATATCCCAGAGTTTGCTTGACTTTTTAACATAGGAAGTATGTCTTTGTCTTTTCTGTTATTCAGCATCAGCTTGTGTACCCTTTTGGTTGTTACTGAATTTTAGCCAAATGTTTAGCTAGTATGGCATCTTGCCACTCTTCAGCTTAGTAACCCTGTGCCATAGGGAAGTTGACATTTTTATGTAGTTGGGTTGTATGCAGAAAATGGTGATCTTACAATATATAATTTGTCTGCTCTTACATTATGTGACTGTATATCGCATTTACTTGAGAAGTACAGACATATTCTGAGCATTAAAACATCTGAGGTGGGGACACCAAGCCCGTCTTTGGTGTTGTGGTGTCCCTAAGCAAACTGTACAATAATAACTTTATTTCTCCAAGTTCATAAATGAAACAAAGAAAAGATGATTCGGTATTTTTCCCGTTTACTGCAGCTGGTTAGTAATTTGATAAGTAAGGGAAGACTGATTCCAGCCTTCCCTCGTTTATCAAAGCTTGACCTAGCTGAGCTCACACAGAATGATGACTTACCAATTACATGGAAGTCTTCTATAGTACATGCATTATTTCTCATACCAAACCGAGTTTGCCCTTCCTGAAAGCAGTTCATGTGGTGAGTGTCACTATATAGAATAAGACTTCTACTTCCCTTTAATGGTGTCAGATCTTAAAAATGGTCTTACATGTGGAGTGCGTAGATAACATGTGGCTCTCTGCTGCACAGCTGATGGAACATTTTCTTGTTGGTGCACTTATCTATCCGGGACTGGTAAACTGCTTGTGGGATGGTGCTGATACAGTGTTCCAGCCTGCTAAAGGCCAAGCTGGGTGGACTGGGGGATTCTCTTCTTGGTTTTGGTCACCTGCCAGCCACAGCAGCACAGCTGAGTGTTGCAGCTGGCTACCTCACCTTGGAAGGGAACTGCAGACACCAATGTTAAGACAGAATATTTAATATAGAGCTAATGTACCATTGACTTTCTGTTCCTTTTCACTGCAGCTTTTTGAGAACAACTTAAAAGTCATGTCAAATACCACTAGCTAAGCAGCTGCACAGCCATGAAAAGGCTGAAAGCACTTTGCAAAACTGCCTCTTCTGCCTGCCTCCTCCTAACCCCTCAAACTTTACTGCTGTCCGTGCCATGCAAATAAAATAATAGCTCCACACACACACCCACCACCACTCCTGTTTCTACAGCGTACTGTATCTTTTCCTGAGATAAGACATTCAGCTCTTAGTAGCTTTAATCTTACCGTCACATTTCAGTTAAAAGTGTGTAAAAACATAAATGCGCATAAATTATCTGACAAATCCTAATGCCAAGAGTCAGGGTGGGCAGAGAAGAGTATTACCAAGTTAGGGAATCAGTTAGGAAACCCATGAAAACAATGTACCTTAAAAACAACATTCTGCTATTTGGAAGCTGTATAATTTACCTTTTTTTTATCTCAGAATTCATTGTATCAGTAATTAATTTTGGAGCATATTTATTTACATCCTCTTGTAGTTATGCTGTAGATAAAACAAAGTGATGGAAGGGGGAAATGATGAGGCAGTTTTTCTTTATAACCTTCTTTCTTTGTGTGTACTTTGCCAAAGTCTTTATTGAAGTTTTTGTGATAAATTGTATGGAACAAGTTATAAAATTAACCTTTTCCAGGAAATGGTCTAACTTTTTAGAATGGTTTTCAGTAAAAATGCTTTTATAAAATCCTTTGCCTTCTAAAGATTTTGTGTTACTTATTCGATTATTATCTCTATATATAACTTATTTATTAAAAGTTTGATTCTCTAGTAAAATGCATGGAAGTTTTCAAGGCCTATGTTAGTTACTTTTGTCATATTCATAAATTTTTATGTAGAGGTACAATGCCTGTAATTCAGTATGTGCATTAGTCACTATTTAAGACTGGACACAAAATTTAAAACATTGACCTGTAAGTACTTGTATATGAGTAACTTCAGTTGTGTGATTTTTCCCTTGACATAAAAGTTAAGCTGCTTGTCGGTGTTGTCAGGAATAGACAGATCCCTGGGGTCAGTTCCAATGCCATCTCCCAGTTAATTATTTAACACCTTTAAAGAAGAAAAGAAGACACTCCAAGTGTCTTATGCTTTTTTTTTTTTTTTTTTTTTTTTAAGTTCTCATCTTTATTTAAACAGATTTTGTGAATTTAAGTACATGCAAATTAAAATTAGTGTCAGGTTCTATCATCATAGGATAAAATGTCTTGTGGGCAATTTGCAGCATGAGTCACAAAGGTGGCTTGTCATTATTGTCTTGTTTGTTCTTCTATCAACTGTTCTACATTAAACTACTTAAATATTTAATACTTTTTTTTTTTTCTCTCTCTGTTAGCATGGAGGAGTCTATGTAAAAAGAAGTGCCAAATTCAATGAAAAAGAAATGAGAGAGAAATTGCGGACCCAGGTGAAAGCTGAGACTCCGGTAAGATTATACCTTTCTTCTCATTTCTTTGACTTTTTTAATGGCAAAGGCTTATTGAAGAAATGAGCCACACTGGATAACCTACAAACTACTAGACAGTAATCATGGATTTGTTTTCTTTCTGTATTTTTACAGTTACTTTCTGTGATTAGAGTGATACCTCTAATTAAACTTAGGAAAATTTGACTAGTCCTTTATGAATGATGCGAACTTTGTGGTTCTGTCTGTAGAGGGCAGGGGGGATCTGGACTAAATCTTAGAACATGAGCTATAGCACATTCCTTGAGAAACAACTGTTAGTGTTCCCTGTGTTTCAAAAGACAGCATTTTGACTACTGTCAGAGACTGGTATTCTTGAATTCTGAAAGTCAAGAACCATTCTTCCCAAATTTTAATTAGTCATTCCAATGATCAGTCATTTTTAATGCCAGTGACATTGTAGAACTGAGTAACTTTGTCTGCTATGCCTGGAGGAGAAAGAAAAAAAACTAAAAAAAAAAAAAAAAAAAAAAAAAAAAAGAAAACCCAACCTCAAACTCTTGATAATTTTCTATTTGAAGAATGATTGTTAGTGCCAAGTGACTTTTCTCATGACTCTCTGTATGGTTTGTGGCTCAGTGGTTAGAATCACTGTGCTTTGCTTCCATTACTTGCTGTGCATTAAAATATTTTCTGCCTTTTTGGCTAGACTTAAGAAAACCAACTCAGCAAGCCTTGATATAGAACAGTTACACTTTCATTTTATTTAAAATGATGTGATTAGGTCTTGCCACTCCAAACACTAAGTGGCAAACCTATAAGCTGAGGTTTGAGTAAAAGGATTGCATAGGTTGTTTTGACCTTCGTAATAGTTCTTTTTTTTTATTATTATTATTTATTTGAAGATAGTGTGTTTATGTTTGTGCATGTGTCTGTGTTGAAAAAGTAAACTGGCCTTATGCTTACCGAGATGCCTAAATGGGTAAGCATCCCTGTTTAAGACAGTGCTCAAACTCACTTTGTCTTGAACTAAGATTTAGTATGAACAGGGTTTTTTTTTTTGTTTTAATTAAGATAAGAAAGTGGATCTATTTACAGTTTTTAGCATATAAGTTGCAAAGACCAGAAATACGTTACAACTAAACTTTTGCTGTTCGGGGTCTAATCTAATGATGTCCACATGGAGAAGATGGTTATATTCAATAGTGGTAACTTGTGCCTGCATTACCAGGGAGGGTCCTGGGCTGTGAAAAGGTTGCATTGTGTCAAGTTATTTTCTGTATGTCAGCGGCAAAGGTTCTAGTTTCTGTAAAACTTGTGAAGTAATGGAATAAGCAAAGACAAATTGCAGGATGTATGAAACATTTGTAGTCATCCCTCTAAGCAATTGCTCCCCCTGCAGAGTGCTGGTTAAGTTTGCTTCGGTTAGTCTAGATGAAATATCCTACCAGGATGTTTCCCTGCAAGGCCCATGGATTTCTTGCTAGCCAAAGAGGCAGCTTCTGGTTGAGTCTGGTTTTCTGGCTTCCATCTGTAACCCCTAAAATTCAGGAGTTTGTTGTAATAATAAGGTTTTGATTGTGATAAGAGTCTTGATTTGAACTCTGCATTAATCAGTCTTCTTTATAGAAATGTAGATTTTTTTTTTTTATATATATATATATATATATATATATATACAATCTTATGAGGATGTGCTTAGAAACTAATCTGATTCTGCATGTCTTGGGAAACCTGCAGGTAATATTCAGTGTTTCTGCAGCACTATAAATTGACTGGACCAGCTAGTGTGTGATTTTAGCCCAACTGGACTACAAGGGGAGGTTTAAGCATAAAGCTTTACGTTAAAGCTACATCTGCTTTTGGTTCTGCTTTCCGTGATGGATGTCTACATGTGATTAATAAAAAAAAGCCTTCTAGATTTATTTCATTTCTGGAGTCATCTTTCTTCTCCCTCAGTTGTGTGTGGATTGAAAGCCTATACCTAACCTATCTAAACTAATGCCAAATGAATTTGGGCCCACTTGAGTACATTTGTGTTTTGATGCAATTTGGCTGTCTGGAAGTTCAGTGGCAGAAATGGGCACAGAACCTGGATGTGCTTGCCAGGCAGTTCTTGCCATTTTCCTCATATTATCGAGGGTAGCAATAGAGAAGAGAAATAAATGTAACTGCTGCAGAAATGCATTCTGTTTTAAATCTTTTTCAGTCAAACCATATAGAGAGTGACAAGTTTTACAGAACCGAAGTTGCCGGAAGCCTATTTACAGAGACAAATGTTTGCATCTGCTGGAGTAAAAGAGACAGACCATGGAGTTGTCATTTTAGGGAAGACTAACCTTCCTATAATCCGCTTTATCTGAGAATTTAAATGTAGATGCTGTAAATGCCCTTTAACCAACAATTACTACTGGGAGAACATGATAACCTATGTCCTTACTGCATTATTCATGAAGAAATTTTGCAGTTCTCCAAGTTAGCATGACATTCACAAGCAACCATATTGCTTTTAAAATGAAAACATTTTAATTAGTAAAGCAAGTATGCCCTGAACTCATCAGCTTCACCCAAAAATTAATTTATGCTCTGGAATTTTTATTCAAATTATGGACTGGATGCTATAGCTCAGGGTGGGCTTTTCCTCAGTTGAGTGGGCAGGTGTTGTTGCTTAGTTTTTCTGCATGTACATGGTGGAGTTCTTTAATGTAGTGTTAGAGAAAAGCTTGCCTTTCAGCTGCTAAGGAAAGAATTATATGCCAATAGAGAGGAGATGGACGGGAATCTGTGTTAAGGGTCACTTTGTTATTTACAGTTTCTCTCCACATACAGTTTAAACAAAAGAATCCGAATGATTAATGTTCAGTCTTTCTGGAGCCATCCCTGTTCCCATTAAGAAACTGAAGACGTGTAGGAAGGCAGAACCAGTCTTCTGTTCTCATTAGTGTAGCAAGCCCTTTACTACTTTACTGTGGTCATTTTTGGTTTGTTTGTTTATGAAAATTAAATTGGAGGTGGAATGTGGACAGGAAAAATAAGGCTGCCTCTTGGCCTCTTATGTGTTCACAGTAGAACCAGACTAGTGATCTGGTATGCCTTTTTTTGTCTAGGGACAGTGGACTGCATGATGCTCCTTCCTCACCTTGTCTTACCACTCCTACCCACCCGCCTGCCTTACACAGCCCCGTTTCCCACCCCGCTGCTCGCAGCTGGTCCACCCTTCTTCCCTGATGCATCACAGCAACATTAGACACGCACGAACCTCTGATGCTAGACTGAAACACTCTTACACCTGGTTTTGTGCTGGGGATCTTGAACTAATACATTTTCATATTTATGTCTGAAAATTACTTTGCTTCTCAAACTGCCACTGAAGTATACACTCAAGTGGTTCATTATTGGGCCTTTTGTTGGCAAAACTCCCTTGAAATGATGTGATGTGTTTAAAATTTGGTAAAATTTGGCTGATCGTTAACAAATTGCAACCTTGTATCTTCTTGTGAGAGCAGAGACTGTCAGAGGGCTTGAAAGACACTTTTGTGTTAATGTTTTAATGTAAGCCATAACAAGATAAATGCATTTCTCAATGTAAAAGTATATCCAGTTGACACTTGATATACTCAATCTGCTTGTTTTATAAAGAAAGTTAACTCTTCTGTTTGATAAATGAAAATGGAACTTGTATTTCTTTTTATCATGGGTTGAGAGTAAGAAATCTGCATTCTGAGATGTGGGATTTAACCCAGTGCAGCTAATACTTAGCTGACTACCGTGTGTTTTGTTTTTGTCGTTCATTCAGTCACAGAATAAATCTTTGTCACATGAAGCAGTGCCAATCAAACAGTAAAAACCCAGAGGGCACAGGTACATTAATACAACTGCTATAAGGCTTAATGTAATTATTTTGTCATATAGTTACTAATTTGCAAATCCCTAACAGTTTATTTGTAAAATGTGGATGTCTTTGCCTGCTCTCCTCATGTCACCTTTTGTATTTTGTTCCAATTATACTAGATATGCTTTCTCATGCCATATATTTTTCAGTTATTGATCTGAGTGTTAAATGTTTCTCATCCAATTCACCAGAAGAATATTTTCTAGGCAGTGGTCTAAATGGATTCAGATATGAATCTGTCTACTTGTCAGGATGCAATAATAATAATAATAATAATCATCATCATCAAATGCATTGTTTGATATAATTTTAAACTTTGACAATAAAAATATTTAATTGTTTTCCCATTGTCACCCACCTAGGAACAGCACAGCATATGCAAGATATCTTTAGTCAGTAGTTAGCATTTCTTGACACCCTATGTTATTCTACAGAGTGGCAGCTACTCTCTCCAGGACACCCTCCAAAGCCCTGACTTTGGCCAGGTTTTCTCTTTATTGCTTTTTCCCTCTGTAAGTTTATGGTATCTGTTCTGACTTTGTTCTCTACTCCAGGGACTTGTGTTACTTTGTGCCCCTTTCCCCTGATGCGCCCATACCAGCTCCTTTCATGCCACTCTGATCAATCTCATGGACTTCCTCAGCTGCCCTACTCCCCCCTCTGGAAGCATGGCCCCTCTCAGCAGGGCCTGGGAACCTTGACAACACTGGGGAAATAAATAGAGGTGCTATTCAGGTGAAAGAAGTTATCAGCATCCATTCACTTAATTTGTGGATAGTGGCAAGTTCACTGACATTATGCTGGGGGCTCTGTGGGCAGCCCCTGCCTTTTTTCTGTTTTCCTGGCTCCAACAAGAATCAGTAGGGTTCTACTAAATGAATCCTGATCCATTCCTTGAAGTTTGCAAATTGATGAGCAATAGCGAGTGTCTTGACACCCACCCATGACACAGAAACAGGCATGAAAGTACTGTGTAACTGAACACAAGGACCTACTCTGCTTGGGTTAAAATTGGTATATCAACAAATCAGGGACTACAGTAATGCAGAGGGTTTTTTGAACGTGAGTACTGCATTTTGCAGTCACTGCAATAAAGTGCGTAACTTTTATGTAGCTAAATGAAAATTCTGTATAAAAAAATTGCCTTAGCTGCAGCTAGTGTTTTAGGCAACTGAAATGCTTCTACAACTCAACAGTTCTTAATCCAAGATCAGGGGAGTTTAGTTATTAAAATCTTAGAGATTAGTAGTTCTTACACTCTTTAGAAATAGAGCTTAAGGATAAGCTAAAAGCTTCTGCTGCCTGTGGTAGGAGAAAAGCCAGTCATACAAGAAGATTTGGTAGGCTGAATTGCACTGGCAGAGTATCTTTGTCTTGTGCAGGACTGTACGTCATTATAAGTAGAACATCTATTTACATTCATGAATTTTACTTAGGTAAAATAGTCTTAATGAGTTACTAGGTTTATATATGCTGAATTTAAAGCAAAGACCACTTCTCTGTCATGTCGGTATGCTTTCAGTTCAGAGATATTCAGATGCTGGTCAACAAACCTGTTCAGCTGCTTGTGTTTAAGAGGTTTACAAGAATAGTTAAAATATAATTTCAACCCCTGCTTTGTATTACACATGTAGGACTGGAGTAAGTAGATGCTATTCTCTGTTGTGTAATCAGCTTTCGGTGGCTGATTATTTGCTTTGAAGACTGGTAATGTTGTTGCATGCTTTTAAATTCTGACCTCTGTACCAAGAATAGTATTCTATCCTGTGTGCTTCGCTTTGCTCCTTCAGTTATTACCTGTTACAGCCACTGTATTACCCTTAGGCCCTGAGAATTCAGTCTTTAAGGGGAGCAGGGGGGAGTAACCTCATCCTGAAGTACCATTTTAAGGATCTAAATTATGTGATTTGAATATAAGAACATTTATGAAAAGAAAAAAAAACGTACCTGGATTTGAATATTATGCCTGTGCCAGCTAACTCTGAAAAGTTTTACTTAGTCACTTAAATATCTCAGCAGTGTACTTTATAGATAAAATGTACACATGACTGGGGGAAGTCTGGACTGCAGCTGGGTCTAAGGATTCCTGTAAGCATACCTGTGCATATGCTACTGTCATGGTATAAAAAAGTAAGCACCTTGCCTCTTAAATGAATTTTCTTTTGTTCTTTCCCTAACAAATCTGTATGCATCTTGGGTTTTTGCCGGTCCTCGAACATTCTTGGACTTCACCTGCATCTACAGTCTGCCAGTTCTCTGCCTCCCCAAACACGCCATGACAAGTACAGCCTTTCCTCTAGCTCTCTTTACTCTACTCTACTGACATTAGTTTTGCCATTCTTAATATTTTATTGGTTTTTTCTTTTTTCCCTTCTATATTCTAGGCTATGTACTCAGTTCTCCTCTTTCTTGATCTCCTGCTGGCTTCACTGGTTGGCACAGTTCCTCGATTTCTTCCCTCCTCTGCATTTTAGCACATCTTTCAACTTTCCTCACTGTGGGGTGATTCTGGAGGCTTCACTTGCTGTGTCCTGTCTCTCTGCATTCGGCCTTTTTTTTTATCGGTTCTGTAATCATTAAGTGCAAATACCAGCACACTCTGTTTTGTAGGCCAGAAGCACAAAGTTATATTCTTGTGTTTCTCTTTCAGAGTTTTTATTTAACTTCACATCTTTTCATGATGTGCACTCCCACTTGTCAGTGTCTTCCCGTACTCGCTAATAATCCTCCCTGGACTGTTTTGTAAATCGACTATCTCTTTTTCTTTCAAATATTTCTTGAGACTCATTTCTGCAAAGATAACAAGTAGGTAGTCTAGGCACAGCAGGCTTGATTTTACTGTGAATGTGTCATGTTCAACTCCACACTAATTACCATTTGTAGCTGTAGCCTTTTCTTCTGCAGATGAGCCCCCAGTAAGAAATTTTCACTTACTTAAGTGACATTTTGTGTCAACTTTGTATGTAGCAGATTATGCAAAACGCAAAAAAAAAAAAAATAAAAAAAAAATTGAAACCTCTGTTTTGTTTCAAAAGCAAATGGAAAATTCATCAAATTTGACTGCTTCTATTTGGGTACATAATTTTACACTCGGATATGCAGATACTTAGACAACCTTTACCTGTGTAATTATTTGAGAACCTGTAGACAGTTGCTGTTGAATAGGCAAGCAAACTAATTTACTTGGGAAATCTAACCTTGCAGACATGCATGCTTAAAGGAATGTGACTTAAAAATTCAAGTTATACTAAACTATGAGTTTAAATTCATAATATATTTAGTATCTAATACAGTGAGATACATAAAGGCACATAAGGTAGCTGATCTGTCATAATTTCAATTAATAGTATTTCTGATTATGAATGGAATTAAATGTATATTTCAGTATAAAGAAAGACCAGATTCAAGATTGATATTAGAGAAAAAAGTATAATTTAGGTCATCTGTGACCTATTTGACTGTCTTTTTCAAAATCTCCTCTTATACCACTGAACATAATCAATAAACTCGTTGATATCAGCTGCTCTTGACTTGCTCACTTTTGTTGATGCATGCTTTCTGCCTTCCTAAATAACCTGGGCATCTTTCTATGGTGTACATTCAAAGACAATTGTTTTCAACCTCAAACAGTAAGTTCTTAGAGCTAAGAAATTTTAGCTCAAGTATTCTGATTTTCTTTGGATCCTTACAGTAAGTGATAGTGTGAACTAAAGACAATATGGATCTATCAAGTGATGATAATTTCTGTAAAAGGAATCAGCTTACATTCATTATAAGAACTTGTCTGTTGTTTCTTTTTAATCCTACAGATGTATTTAGTGATTTTTCCAGAGGGGACTCGTTACAATCCAGAAATACCAAAAGTCATCGCAGATAGTCAATCATTTGCTGAAAAGGAAGGTAATTAAAAAAATTTTTGAAATCATTCTTTTGTTATGGTGCTAACATATGTTACATAAAATTGTTATATAATATGAAGGTGATCTCACCTTAACTAAACTGTTAAACCTGCCTGATTGATACTTAAGGGTTAGAATAGCATAAACCAGTGTTCCTCTTATCACAGAGTAAGGTGAGAGTACCTTATATAAAGACATTTCATGCATTTCACACTGTGCAAGAGTATTAATTTTCTAGAAAGTTCTCCTTAGTTTCTGTCTACATCTGTGTATTTATGGACACTTTTTTCTTGCTCTTTCAGGGACATAAAGGTTACCTACACTGGATTAGAGCACTGTTCTAAATTGATGTTATAACTCCAATTACAGTTGTTACTTGATATAAAGAATATTTTACATAGAGATTGTTGTGCCTTAAAAGAAAGTATTCCGTCACTTATTTTTTAATTACTGTTAGTACTACCATGGCTTTTTGGTTTTGTTCCTCTCTCACCTTCCAGTCTTACCCTTCCTTAGTTGAACTTTATTCTGTAGTTGCTTTGATTGTTGTTGTCTCTATAACCACAGATGGAATTACTTCATCTTTGGAAAGGCTTGCAGTAAATCTAAGGGTCCCAAGCCTTTTCATTTTTTCACACATCATATGCACAATACATGTAACCTTTTAAGTCCAACAGTTCAGTGAGCATGTTTCCTGATTTTGTTTTTTCCTGTTGACCAAAAGTGAAATAATTCACTCTGAAGGTAAACAAAGAATAACAAATAGGTCTGCTAAATTCATTTCTGTGACACACTGAAATGAATTCACGAGTCTGTGAATCAGCCTGTTGATATCACCAAGTATTGTTAACTCTTGTACAAAAGGATATATGCTTTTCTTCTTCTTCATGAGAAGAATGGAATTTGTTTGCGTGTATGAGCAGGAGAGCTTAAGTCATCATGTATCCATTCATCACTTCAGTTTCCTGTCGGAAATGAAAGTCAAATGTTTCATTTAGGTTGATGGCTCTTTGAGAGTTCAGAGGGGGTATTTGATAGGGGTTTTCTTCCTCTTCCTTTTTCAGGGAAAAGAAAGGGCGCTCTCTGTCATTGTTATTATTTTAATAAATCCCTTAATTATGTCTCTACAGTCTGCACAACAGTAAAACACTGCTTTTGTGCTTTCAGAGCACCTGTTCATTTCTTATAGTGCTTTTCAATATTAGCCTCTTTATTTTGTAAGAGCTTTTGCAAGCTCTCAAGACAAATATTTATTAAACAAGAAGCATCTCCAATTCTAGTTCAGAATCCTCTTGATCTGCTTTTTCCCCCTGTTGAAGTCTTTTGTTGTTGGTCTCCTCAACTTTTTATATGGAGAGAATGGGAAGCAGCCTGCACGGCACCTTGCTCCCCAGCATGTTCATGGAAAGATTGATACTTTGAATTAGAGCATCCCTCATACAAGCATGCTGAGAAACAGGGATGGCTGACACTGAAAGCCTCATACCAAACTATCGTGACAGCCAGGAGCCACGAGGCCCATACCAGTACAAGGCACATACCGGTACATCGGGGAGCTGCAAGGACGGGGAACTCCGCACGGCCACTGGCTGAAGACGACAGCAACTCCCCAGCGTCCTGCCACAGCGCTGTGCCTCGGTGCTGGCCCTGGCTTGCAGCTTCCACCCAGCAGCCCCAGTGCCACCATGGTCCTGGCTCCTGGCCACGTGCTGGGGCTGCAGCACGGGAGCTGTGACCAAACACCTCACCAGTTGGTTGCGTGTAGAATGTGTTCTGGCCGCGCTCCCTAAAAGCGTGCAAGGGCTGTTACGTGACACTGCTGAGCTGAACTAAAAACACACAATTGCATGCTTGTCTAGAAGATCCTAGAGGCTTCTTATTTCCTACAGTTCTAGGAAAGGTAGTAATGCCTAGTAGTTCTGCCAGAGGAACGAGGACGTACTGTATCTTACAGTTTAAAATTTGCACTTCATTCCTCGTGGGGATATAAAGAAGTCTGATAGTTTAGTCTTGTCATCTTAGTATTTGTTACAGAGCACGGTGCTTCAGTGTTGGCTTTACAGACTTGTAGGGGAACTTTTCTGTTTGTTTTGTAGCTTGAAATGTAAGCTTTATAATTATTTTTTTCCTACATTTTTGCATAATTTTATGTTGAGAAAATAGTGCGAGTGTAATATTGGAAGAAGTGATTTAATTAAGAAGAATTAAACTTCAAACTGTTGTTAGGATCAGAGATATACCCAAAGATAACAAAGCTATTCCTAGAGCACAAGCATAATTAGCATGCTGTCTGAAATACTGTTTTTTATATAAGTATGTGTATATGTTTTAGTAGTTTTGCAGAGAGGAAGTATGAACAAATTTTATGGGGTTTGTGTTTACTTTTACTCTCCATGGGCTGGATTCTGTTCTAGAGAAGGTTCATTGGTTTAAGCAGAATTACTGTGCTGAACTTAATTACCTGGTCTTAGTGTGACCAGCTGACAAGCTGCATCTCATATCTTGATGTTCTCTTTAAGTAAACACCAGTTTTGGACAGTTACTGCCTCTTTACAATTGGTCCTAGTACCAGTTCAACAGAAAGAAATTTTAAAAGAAAAAAAATATGCTTAGGTTGACATCCAAAGGAATACTTTGACATTTCTGTTTTCAGTTATTATGTCTTTCCTCAGTGATATGAATATATAAATAAACCTTATCTGTCTATGAATAGGATGGAAGGATATCAAACAGCAAAAGAATTTAAAGGTGATTGAGGTCACCCTTGAAAGAGAGGCAATTTCGTGTTAGTTTATTCTACCATAGGACTTGGGTTCTACACAAAATCTTGACTCCTAGCAAGAGCAGATGGCTTTCCTCTTTCTGAAATACAGGCAAATCAAACACTCAGGGTACATCCAATAGATTTGGGTAGTTATGGATATGAGTAAATTGAGACTGAAGGCTAAGAGAAACTTTTAGGGAAGGAGTAGGACTGTGTACTTTCTCATTATTTTTAGAAAGAAATAAATATATAATACGGTAAAAAAAATTAAATCCATGGATTCGTCTTTCAAATTTGTCATTAACTACCTTGCCATGTTCAAGCTGAGTGTACTGCCAGGATTTTTTAAAACCAGAGAATGCCAAAAACATCTAGAGGTAAAACTAGAGTATTAATATTCATGGTTTTCATGTTGGAGACTGACACATGCATATCAGCCTTCAGCACTGATAGATTTGACACAGCAAAACTATTCTAATTAATTTGAACCATATTCTAAGTTCTGTCCACAGTCGTATTCAGTGAGATACAGAAAGCTGTTTACTTCCAGGAATACTGGTTTTATGGTGATGAACTGAGAATGTTGTCATCTGAGGATAATGCTAGTACCCTCAGAAACTGAAGATTACTCATTCTACACATTTTACAAGTGACAGAAAGTTCAAATCAGATCAGATTCCTACCCAGGATAGAAGAGGAAGCATTTTGAACTCAAAATACATTTGTTTGCATTGGGGAAGGAAAAATACACTCCTGAAGTTTAAAAACAAAAGCAAGAATTACCTCTCTAAAACGAAAGTGTTTAATTATTTGTGCTAGGATTAATGCAGGAGTTATTAATTGAACAAGTTAAATTCTGTGGAGTTGAGAAAATTAATCAGGTATTTATATTTGTTGGCCAAAATAACGATATTTTCTGGGGTTTCACAGCCACAGCAAACCACATAAGTACTGTTGCCATAACATCAGATGAAGAGATATGTCAGGTTTTCTCATTTCCTGTCGGAGGCAAATGAAACCCCCACCACTTCAAAGCGAATGGGGATATGTGCCATGTAGCTGGATTTGAACCTAATAATCCTAGTTGTCCTCTCCTGATGGAAAATAAGTGACTGTGTGAGATATCTGATTCCAGCAATTGCTACCAGGATGGGCTCTCTCTTCATGTTTCACTATGGTTGGTGACTGATGTGTTTCTAATGAGACATCTTGTGAGCTTCTCATAATCAAATATTTCTTCCTCTACACTCTTGGAAGACCTAAGAATGTGACAGCATGTGTCTTGTCCCTTGTCTCCCGAGCTTTTGCTTTCCAGTGTCCAATATTTAAGTATATAGTCAGTAATCAGAGTTAGCTTTAGTTTTCAATTGTATGGGAGTAGTCTGCTAATATAATTCCTGTCTTCAAAATCTGATTCAGTCATTCGGTTGACTTACTTATTGGTGACACCTTTTAGGCTCCAATCTATCAGTTAAGGCATCTTAAAAGTGCAGCAATTCTTCCACACCAGTGAGTGGCTTGAGTTGCTTAGTCCAGGGAATTATAATATGTAGGTGGCACTCATATTTTCATAGGGATTTAACTCTAATCGTGTCATAATAGTAGAACTGGTAATTTTTCATTTATGTATTTGTTTCAAACTGTAGATCTTAAAGAGACCCAGCCTTTTTGATCTTTTAATGATACTGGACTGTAAACCAAAATTTCTATAAAATCCACAACATACATGATTATTATTTGTTGTATAGGCTTCTGGTATAAAACTTGTTCCATTTATGTTCCCAAAATATATAGAGAGAGATTTCTGATCATTTTCTAGTAGTTAGGCTTCTATAATGTCTCAAACAATCACAAATTTCTTAGGTTTAGTAGAATATGAATTTTATCCAAATGTTTTAAAATGGCATTTTAAAAATTTGAAAATAAATTGGAATAATTCAAAGCCCTCCTACTCCTAATACTGCTAACTCTGAAAAGTCAAAGAGAAAGAGGTAAGAAGCTTGTTAAAGTTAACTTGGCTTGCTTTTACTGAATGAAGACAAAACAGTCTTCCCTGGTAAAAGGTATGGAATTTTGTATTAATGTTTGATTTCTAACAGAGGTCATTTAATCAAGCAAACATTTCAGATATTCACTTATTATCTCCCTTGTTTTTATGCAGAAAAGTTGTAAATGTTTTTTTAATGCTAGGTTTATCTCGACTAGTATCATGCTCTCTGCTAAGATGTTTGTACGTGCAGGATATGCTTATCTCGAAATGGCTTTTACAGGTCATGTAAAAAAGAGGTAGTTCAACCAGGGTAATCGAAAATGTTTCCCTTCTAGATCTTGGCATTGATTTTAGATTGTGTTTTAAAGCAATCTGAAATATTTAATATCCATAAGTGTTATTTGGAACTGTCTCTAAAGAAAATAGCTTTTGGTGATACTTTTTCCACATACTTTCATGTAAGCAAGCTTGATGTGCACAGTGAGATGTGGAAAGGAGAATATAATTTTAAAATAGAGTGGGGTGTGGACCCTGAGTAGCATTTCAGAGACGTACCATTAGGATATGGAAAGGATTTCTGTTATTAAAAGACATCCTTAGGAAATTAAGTTTAGGAAAGCAAGAAGCTACCTTGTATTTCTATAGTTACCCATCACAGAAGAAAGTGTATTAAAGTTTGGTGGTTCCTGTATTTTGTTATGGGATGGTCATACTCTTTGTGAGGGGATTACTTGCATTCCTCGTACTTTAGATCATGGTAACAGAAAAAGCTTTTTACAAGAGCATGCTATTTTTTTAATACTATCATCAGTTGAGTCCTGTTTATGTAATTTGATGGAACAGTAGCATACAAATGACTATCCCAGCATATGTCATTTTATAAGTCTAACTCTGGACTCTGGTTTCAATAAGTTAAGGCTTCGATCAGAGGGGAGCATTCCAGAAAGCTGGTGGCAGCTCAGTGTGGGGTGAGTACTTGGGAACCCCAGGTAACTGCAAAGTTTTCAGTCTAATATGATGACTACTCACACATACGCATCTAAAAGGAAAAATAAATAAAGATCTAATTGGTATTGAAATCAATTAATTGTTTTTCACCCTGCTTTCAGTTGTTTTATTACTGTCAAGTAACACGGTTTTATAGGGAGGAGGAAAAAAAACTAATTCTGACATTCAGTGGGCACAGAACTTTTGTTGATGAAATGTGGTAATACTAATGTAAGATGCATAGGGTATTCTTAATTCAGAGCTGTTTTTTTTTTTTTTAATCGTTTTCATTTAAAAATATGGTGTGTGCATGTCAGGGGTACAAGACTGAAAACACAAATGGCTTGCCTGCACTGTACAGCTCTGAGATTTTGGCCTGAATGGAGGGAAAAGAAAGAGCGATCTTCTCCATAGAGTTGTAGTCAGTTATTATAGATCTAACTTCACCCTGAGAGGTTAGAATAATGGTGTTTTGTTTGGTGTTTTTTCTTCTTCTGTGTTACGATGAAAAATTCAATTCTATAGATGTTGGTGATTTGGGCCTTTGTACTTCTCAAACTAAAACCTTACTTTATTTCGTTTCTTTTTCTTGCAGACTGTCTGAAGTAATTCTGCATTTTACTATAGTCTAGTAAATGGATGATACTTGAAGTATTATTGTAGACAGTATTTCTTCAGATTTTCACATTCTTTTCTTTTTTAAAATATCTGGTTATCGTTGTAAAGTTAGCTAACATAGTAGAGCAAAGCTATAGCATTTTAAGGTAGAGTATTACTTCATTAGACATCTAGTTCATTTTCTTTGGCATTTCAAATAAAATCTCATGACCTCAAATACTTTGACAGAGAGTCCTAACTTTGTATTGCACAACATTAAAAACAGTTTAAGCACAGTGTGTTTTGTGAATTGGATGCAGGCAGCTTGCCAAGGTAACTATACTGTAACTACTAGGGTTTAAATTCTGTTATGTTGATTTTAGCAAAGGTCATCAAGTAATTGCAAGAATGTGTGGTTAATGTTTTTATAAAACAGATTCTTTAAAGGATGTGCTGAACTCCTGGTGTTGCTGCATGTTTGTCATGCACTGAAGTGTTTCTGAATAATGGATTATGGACTTCATTGATTTCCATTAGATGCATAGTCGTTTTGTACTTAAACCTTCAAGAGTTCCCTGGTAGCATGTGGAGTAAAGGGGGCTTATTCTATAGTTGCTCTTAACAGATTGTCACTGACCATCTTCATCACCAAAATTGGCCATGGATTCAAAAAACTCAGCACTCGGTAGCCTTAGATACATAAATTAATTTGTCTAGAGGATTCAGTTCTCACTGAAGCCTGTTTTCCCTTTTTCTTCCCCACAGTAATAGTTTGATTAGGGGGAAGATGAGTTGGGCAGGAAAGGAATGACAGTGTTTTTAGAATAAGTTTGGGAATTTGGCTCAACAAGAGTTGTGTTGAGTATAATGTCCACACTACTATCATTGCTGACACAACTCTAGAATATTCAGTGCCTCATTTACAGAGTAAACATTTGGAAACATAACATAATTTGCTGTTTGATGTAACGGTTCACAAGCTAAGAAAACACTACCACCATGTTATGCTTCAAAATATTTACATGATCCATATAATGTTTTGCATAGACAGTTACCGCTATTGCCAGTAAAGGTTAGAACAATGACTTCAGAAGGAATGCTAGTAAATAACCTTTTATCTCTGTGTTTAGACAGTAGATTCTGAGCAAATGTTAAGAAATCAAGGTAATGATTTATACTGAAATTTTCAACTCTAAGAATGTTAGAGCAGTTTAGAAACTAGCATTATCTTATAGCATTCAGTAGATATTTTCATAATTTTAGATCAAAGTATGCTTTGCCTAACAAAGAGAAATTCAGTACAAAATCAGGACATATCGTATCTTTTGATATTATATATTGATTTTGCAAGCAGAAAGATAGCAAAAGCAATAGCACAGTACTTTGGTTCAGAAAAATTTCTGCTTCGTCTATCAGGAACCGATAGCACCGATGAATGGTTTGTTAAAAATGGACTGAAGAGTAAGCCAATGAAAAGTAAGGCTGGAGAGGAATAATTGCAATTATATTTTGATACTTCTCTCTGAGAAAGATACACATTTTATAGCAAAATAGTGAAAGTTTTTGCATAATATGCTTTTTTTCCTAGAAGCACTTTCAAGTAAGTGTGGAAGAGCTGTGTTCAGATCCTGAAAAAGGTTTGGGGGCTTTCTTTGTTTTCATTTCAAAAGTCACTGTATATTAGAATTCTAGGAATAGAATAAAGTTTATACTTTTGAGCCCAGTGTATTTGTCTCTTCTTAAGCATGCTCTAGGTGGAAGTGGTAATCTGAAGCAAACATGGGTATGAAATACTGTTAAGACTTGTGCAGTGCTGTTAAAATTGACGTTCTTGTCCTTGACATACCAATCTCTGTGTCTTGGCCTGGATGATTAAAGACAACAGTTGATTTCTGTGACTATGGATTTGTCAGTAGCCAAGTCAATTGTAATAGGTTGTTCGCAGGGAAACAGAGAAGATTTCCTCCTTGATGTCAGTTCTCAGTGCTATATTTTCCCCCTCCCTGCTTAGTTTTCTGCTGGGATGGTGAGTACAGTCAGCTTGGGGTGGGGGGGAGGGCAGTGTGCCAGAGCAGTGCAGGGTTAGCAGCAGAAACAGGCATGCAGAAATGAGAGCGAGGGAAACAACTGCAGGGATAAAGTGGAATGTCCCATTTTCTGTCGTGGCAAGTCATTGCAGTGGGCCGAAGCTGTCTTGAGTCCAGCTGCATTCCCCCATCCTTCCCCAAAGTGAGGACGCTCAGAGTAACCATGTCTAACGTTCCAGAATGAGCCACTGAGGGAAGGAAGCAAAAGCAGGAAAAGCTAGAATCTCTAGTAGAAAATAACAAAACGTTGACATTTCTAATAGCATGATAGCTTTGGAGAAATGTGGCATCCTGTTTAAGCGTGTGTAGTTCATGACAACCCCTCTTGTTACCATGGGACAGTACTAGAATTCGGTATGTTGACGAAATTGGTTTGTCCTTTGGAAGTAAAATGCCAGGTGAGCATTAGGTGTACTTAAATTTATCTGTGCTTATGCCTTGCCTACCAGATCTGTTTCTGATACAGAATTTCAAGAGGTGCTGTCCTGTGTGTTTAGTATTTCTCAGTTAATTTGCTCTTTTATTTTACCTAAGTTGGACAAACATAAGTAGTAAAGAGAAGTGCTATTTCACTGCTTACAAGCCACATAAAAACCATCATTCCTTCTAGGGCAGGAGCTGTAAAAAGGACTCTTGTTGATCAGCCTTTTTGTCATTAATATCCTTTAGGGTTTCTGTTTCATCTTCTACACGTGCTCAGCATATGCAGTGTACACATGCGCTCTCTCTCAACTGAGAACTGAGATTAAAAATAAACCTTTTGTGATTTTGGGTGGGGGTGCTGCAATTCCTTGGCGTGACTGTTCCTGTTGTAAATGTAGTCCAGTTTACTTTCAAACGCTGTAATTATTTTTTTTGTTCCCCTCCAGGTCTTGCTATATTAAAGCATGTGCTAACGCCACGCGTGAAGGCAACTCATGTAGCTGTTGACACGATGAAGGACTATCTGGATGCAGTGTATGATGTCACTGTAGCCTATGAAGGTACTGTGGACCACAAAGGGCAAAGGAAACTGGCACCATCTATGACAGGTGAGCTGATGTATATTAGACATGATACAGCCATATGCTTGCTAATATACAGAACCAGCTTCGGGTGCTTTGTAATGCTCTGAAGATAATTTCCACAGGGCTTCAGCCATCTTACCATACCTTGGTAGGGCATCATTCATCAGTGACGAGGCTTTACAATAGTTACCTGTGACATTCTTGCCCTCCTCTTCCCTATTCCACAGAGACAATATTTCTGTAGTCAAATTCTGCATACAAGTGCCCTTGAGCTAAAATGAACTTCGGGCCATAGGCAGCGGGTGCCATTTACCTTCATGTTTCTTCTAGCACCGGGATCAGGCATCATCGTAAATTCTCTCTTTTTCCCTCTGCTATGCTACATACATGTACATGTGATCTAATTGCTGAAATGCATGTATTTTAAAAGGAAAGTGTATAGTAATAGTATTTTACTGACAGTTTTTCAAATTGCTACACATACACAGTAACCTTACAAACACTTAAGATTTTATGTAAGTGGGCTTCACTTGCTGTACTATCTTAAACCACTTACAGCACCTTAAGAGAATGGGGTAAATTAGTTGTATGTTCCTCAAGTAATCTAATATATTACAGACAGAGAGCTTCAGGTCTGCTATATTTTGATTATGCTTGATGGTGGATTAATTTTTTTTTAAGTAATTCATTTACCTGCACTGTCACTGGAGGGCAAGAAGTCATCTTTTTTTCCAGTTGTCATTTATGTGTTACTCAGCCATATCTGTGCACAACTCTGTGTTGCTAGCTGGTTCAAAGTGGTACTTTTGAGTCTTTTGCACTACTGATACCAAGTGGAAAAAAAAAGAGTAGCTCCACGGAGCTGTTCAGACTTTTGAGCAAAGGGTTCAGTGTTGGCTGAAGGACCTGCAGGGAACTTCTTAGCTAACTCCTTGCTTCTCGGCTGGCCCAGTGTCACTGGGACTTGTTCCTTCTGCTGATAAAAATAGTTCATAGTGCGGCTGTTCCCATGTCACTTCATTAGCGGTTTTAACTCCTTGAGGTGGTGTAAAGTGTACATGAACTCCTTCCAGGTGCTAGTTGCTTAGAAGTTCTGGAATTGTCTATTTTTACATTTTCACGCTGTTTAAAATTCTTCCGGATAGTTGAGCAATAAAACTGTTAACACTGTGTATTAATTCAATGCTCATGTTGTACTGTAAGGTCTTAGGATGGTTTTATTTTATGTACGTTTTGTTCCCAACAGGCATTTTTAGTGACTAAATATCAGAAGTGCTTTTTACGATTTCACATTTTTATTTATAATTTTCTTTTAAACTTGATTTTGTAGATTTTATTATTTAAAGTTTTTAATGTTTCAGGGTTTTTTTAAATACCTTATGACCCTCTTATGGATTCCTTTGAAGACCAGGCAGCCTCCCTCTTGTCCTGTCATCCAACCCTTTTTAAGACTTCCTTCAAAGCAAATAGGTTGTTTCCCCTTCCCTGCAGCATATCTTGTTTCATGACTTAATTATTAGGCAGTTTCAACCATTCTCATGCTGGACTTCTCGCTGCCTGGTGGTTATTAAAATGTCATTACCTAATGATAAGATGGCAAATGTTCAAATTCCTTGTAAGACCTCTTCACCTATTGAACCTTCCAGTTTACATGAAGCATGATATAATTATGGAAAGGGGAACCAACAAACTGCATTTCCCTGTTGGCTGTTTCTTGTGTCTGGTGTCAAGTGGTAATCAGATGGTTTGGGGTGGCTGCTCCACATCTCCACATCCAGCCTTTTGGAGACTCCCCAGTGGGCAGTCCAGGCGTATCTTTCAGCCACCCTTACTGTTAGGGCTGGGTAATTACTGTCTCAGCCTTGGGTAAAAATAAAGGCAGTAACACCGAATAAAGTGCAACCAACCAGTTGTTACCCATTACAAAGTAGATAAATGAAATATCCATCCAGGGCATTCTATGCTAGTGTGGCAGTCATACGTATTCCATGTAATATAAATTATGTAGATTAAGGACACTTTATAAATTACAGTGTGGAACATAGTTGTCATTCTTTTAGGCCGTACAGACACAAAGTTGAAGAAAAACAATTTCTGTTCTAAAAGGTCAAGATCATTTCACCATTTGTTATGCAGAAGTCCAACAACTGCTCTGTTCAGGAATATAATAGAACAAGAATTGAATTACGCATGGTTATGCATTTGAGATTTTTTAGCATTCTTTCTCTTTTACAGTACTAAAATGAGTTACAAAACGACATTTTCATGTGTGCATTTCATATGAGCATTTCATATTTGTGTCAGTGCTGAAAGAGAATTTTGTTTTTCATTCTCATCGGAATAAAATGGCAGTGCAATCCTGGTAATTTTTAAAAGATAAGGTTGACATGTCTTTTTCAATCTAGCAACTCTGATTGAAATTTATTGCATGGAAAACAAACTTCTGATAAACACAACTTTACTTGAGGACTGTATTTCCCATAGTATGACATTTCCCGTGTGAATGAAATCTGAGTTCCACACATATATAATGTGTTTCTTGAAATGCATTTTACTTTCAGTTCTATAAATCTCAATTCCTCAGAAGAGCCAGTGCTACTTCTGGAAAAAATCCACACTTACCCAGGGTTACGGTCAGCTCTTGGCTGCTGGCTCCAGTAGTAAACAGAGCAGGTTAAAAGGAACATTTTAGTGACCGTGAGTAGTATCACCACACTTTATCTGAGAAATTGTCTTAGTAAACTGTAAATGGGAAAAAAATTCTGAAGAAAAAAATCAATTTAATTTTAAAATTTGTAATATGGAACTCCTACGGTAAATAGCCTCTCTTAACAAAATTGGATTTATTTTTTTTTCAGTCCAGCAAGCTTAAATATCATAATGTTGACTTACTCAGCAGGGTTAAAACAAAACGTAGTATACTAGCTACTGGAAAATAGACATTCACCATCCATTCTGCAGTAGTGCTTTGAGAAGAAAGCGAATGCCAGGCCCACCTGAAAACATGGTACCTTTTTAGAGCAGACAGATTATTAGAGTATAACCTTTCAAATGTGTTGAACTTTTCATCACTCTTTATGCATCTTAATTTTTTGTTGGCACTTTCCAGCTGAAAGTTGTTTGTTTTAAAAGACATCAAATTTGATTAGTCTTAGACAGGGACTAAGATTAGCTTAGTTTTGGACAGGGATGTTGCTTTCCAGTATTGCTTCACATCCAGTTGTGACCAATAGATGCAATTTTTTTCCTACCATTTATTTGTTATTCATTCCTTTTCATTCCAACAAGTTTGGATCTTGGTGTGTTTCCAGTGGAAGTTTGTCCTGCACATGGCAGCCTTTCCAAAGAATAGCGATTTCCCACAGATTTTTCCCCTCTTACTGCTGAAGATGGTTTGTCAAGATCATTGATGACAGACTGTGATGGCCCTGCTTAGGGAGGACCATGCTGCAAGACAGTATTTATTTGTGGTCATTAGAACAAGATGCAAATAATAATATGTGCACTGCAGCACACCTGAAGTGCATCTCAGGTACTGAACGTTGAAGGAACTATTTAGAAAGGAAAAGGAGGGGGAGAAACTTATGTGCTGGATTTGTTGATACTGTTTTACTACACTGTCATTAAGTAAAAAATAGAAATAAGCTTGGGAAGAAATAATGAGAACCTTGTTTTCCCCCTTCTGAATGAATATCCTAACTGCTCACATCCAGCCCTGCCTGGTGTTAAGGGGTAGATCTTGTGGGACGTGGGAACTGTTGTCATTCTTGCACCTGAAAGAGCATTATCTACACATCTACATCTTTATTATTCTGCCTGAAGGCTTTAACATAACCAGATGGTATTTATCTGACCATTGTAGATGAAAGAGTGTGTGAAATAGCAGCATGTGACAATGATAAACACTGAATAAAAATAGCAAGTACATGTAGACTCTGTCTTAAAGGAGTTAGAGGAATTCCTGAGAGTTATTGATTCTGCTGTATATCAATTCCAGAACAGACTCTTTTAAAGCATGTGTATGTGTGCATTTCTGAAAACCCGTACATCACTTTGATTGGTATAATTTGAGGAGGTCAGACTGGTCTAACTTCCCTAGGGGAAATCACCCTTTTTCAAATGCTTCCACTTTTGTTAGGACCCAGTTAGACAGTGAAGTACAGGACAACAGAAAAGAAACTGGAGCAATAGAAACCGGTGTTTGTCTGGACTGTGGCCCAAATCTGATCACATCCATTGTCTTTCAAGGTCCAAAGAATGATAACAAACACATAGTTATGGATAAGTTGAAAGAATTAAAAAACTAAATTAATAAACTGATAAACAGTAACAGGAATATAAAAGAGTCCAAAGTAAGATTTATAGTAATGAAATGACTAATAATCTGTTCAGATCTCTGCTAGCTATCATGTTCTTACTGCATGAAAGAATATTGAAAAGTAAATGGCAATTATTTTAAAGCAACCAAAGAAAGAATGTAGATTAGAACTAAGGCTGGACATCAGTACTGGTGAAATTTCTATCAAGTGTGGGATGGCTTTTAACATGTATAGTAAATCTCACATCAAGAGCTTGTCATTCTGCATCCGTTCAAGCAAAATTTAAGCAACTGCCTTTCATATTTCAAAACGTGACTTTTCCCTTGAAGTATTCGGAGGAATTTTGATAACAGCCCTAGTTGGCAACATAGTTCTGTGATACTCTATCATACATTTTTCCTTTAAAGGAAAACCCTGGCTTTATTTTGTGTAAAATACTAAAATACAACTTTTTTACATGGTTACACCAGTACCACAAAGTAAGTAAAATACCATTCGGTTTTAAACTGAATGCATTTTCGCTTGTTCTCTGTAGGACTAGATTTGTCATTTTAGAACCCCTGTAATTTCCTATTAAAAGTAGTTTGAATAACATGAAAGCCTGCCTCTTAATTTGTGGATGACTTACTTGAAATGACACTTTGAACACAGATGCAGACATACCCATCAGTATTCTGCAGATAAGGACGCTCTGGGTAAAGGCAAGGTATTTTCACAGTAACAATTAAACATTGTACTTCTGCTTGAAAACAATGACATTTCACTGAGTAGCAGCACCAGTTTATAGGAACGTATGCAGGCCTTGCTGTAATTTTTCGTAGGATTCCAAAAATCAGAGAAAATGAAGGTCAGTCTGAGCATGAGTAGTACTTCTGTTTCTTTACCTGTCTCAAAACAAGGACATAAAGATGATTGTATTTGGGGTCCCTGTAGTCCAGTTTCTTGTAATTTTTTGTTTTCCCAAATCTCAAGCACCTGTGGGCACTGCATCTGTGTGTTAACACCTCCTCAGTCAGGGTAATAACCTCCTTCAGCATCTCTTTGAGCCCAGAGTGTGTGTTCCTCTGATCGTAAACTAGGACCTTCTGTATCTCCGTTATTCTCAAGCAGCTCCTACTAAAGGTAGGTATCTGTAGCTTCCCTTTGGGAATTTGTGATCAGAAAGCACAGGGTCATCAGAAAACCTCTGCTGCACAAAAATGATTTTCAGTGGAATTTCATAAAATTACCCTGCACCCTGGGCCTCATGCACATGTGAGAGGAAGCATTTGGCTCCCCAGGCAGCATTTGTGTACAACAGCTCGAGGAACTCCTGGTATTTATGCAAAAGTATATCAAAACCCTGAGGATAACAGAAACAACTTTAATTTCTTCACACTGTCAGGTTTGACCAGAAATATGTTGCTGCTTTGAGAGCCTGTGTTTATTTTTGCTTTTTTTGTGCATCAGAACTCTTTTCTTCTGCTCTGTTTGTGGTACTGTTCTCTGTTTATCAAAACAGACCGGCTGAAGGAAAGGCAAAAACATCAATACTAGCAGTACTGGCATCGTTCCTAACAGATCCTGTTTATTTGCTAGAGAGCATTGTTTTGAACTGGTCCAATCCTCAATCCTTGTATCTTTTCTTGCCTTTTTTTTTACTTGCATAGTTCAACTTTTTTTTTTTCTGCCACACTTCTGAAACTTTAAAAATATTCCAGGGATGACACAGATATCTCTTAAATTTGCTCCTTTTCAGTTACCAGCAGTGGGATACCCTTCAGAAGTAATCCACAGACAACTTGATCCAGGTTCTGTTGCTGGCAGCCTATCGATCAAAACTGTTGTATTTTTGTAGGAAACCTCCTGCTAACTTGGCCAACATACAATACTCACAAATTGTTGTAGAGCAGTACAAAGGCCAGATTGCATCTGTTAGAATAACAAATTAAAGCCACTGGAAGATTGTTTCTAGTGAACTATAATGTGCAAGTACTATGTATTGGTCTTCACCAAATGCCGTCTTGTTTCAGCAAGACAGCTTACAGTGATACTCTGCTGCTCTCCAGTGCTAATACCAGTAGAGAAAACTAGATGTACTATTTTCTAATAATTTTTAAAGGTTCTTTAGATCTGGGTATCTTTATGAAAGTACAGAAGTGTGATTGCTTACCCCTGATTTTCCAGAATTTGTTGAGCTGTAGTTCTTACCTGCCTTCTTCAGGATTTTTTAATTTATTTTTTTAAGCTGACATATCCTTCCCTCTGCTGCCCTTCTCCAAAATGAAAATGCAGCCTTTTAAATTTTTCCTTGTTCGTAATGCTTTTTCTCCTAAAAATGTTCTAGTTGGCCTTTTCTGTGACTTCTCCAGGTCTACTACATCCTCTTTCAGATACAGAGACCAGAACTGCACACAGTATTTAAAATGTGGATTCACAATCTTTGTATATCTCCAGTGTGGTTCACTTTGCCCTGTTCTCAATGTCCTTGCTGATGCTGCCCAGTATTTGGGGGGATTTGGGGCTGCTGCTACACAGTTGAGAAGATGGTTTCAGAAGGGTGAGCGACTCCCAAACTGTAACCACCAATTCCAAGTTAAGCATCATGTAATCAGGGTTTCTGTTGTTTTTCCCCATGTTTGTTTACACTGAAGCTCAGCTGCCACATTTTCACCCTGTTTTCTCAAAGCTTTGAGGTCCTTTTGGAGTTCAGCCAATGTTTGACTACCCAAAAGAGCTTACAGTTTTCTGAAAAAGATGTGAAAAACTGGAGGGTTCACTGCTCACTTTTTCAGCTCGTCATGACAAAGAATAAAACCAGTCCTAGTGTCCATCCCTGGAGGACCCCAATTGCTGGGTCTTTTCCATCCTGAAAAGTGACCATTAAGTCCTTCCATTTGCTTCCTCTGCTTTAAGCAGCTTTTGGTCTATAAAACATCATTTCCTCTAATCCCATGGCATCTTAATTTCTTTAATAGCGTTCAGTGTGGAACCCTCTCAGAGGCTTTATGAAAATTCAAATATATCATGTCCAGTGAATCCTCTTTATCAGGCTGCTTCTCGATACTGTTTTAGAAATCCAGCAAATCGGTGAGACAGGACTTCCCTTTACAGAATCCACGCCAACTCTT
Organism: Tyto alba; assembly: GCF_018691265.1. Classification (NCBI taxonomy): domain Eukaryota; kingdom Metazoa; phylum Chordata; class Aves; order Strigiformes; family Tytonidae; genus Tyto; species Tyto alba. The sequence continues at coordinate 25,288,276 of NW_024881316.1, read as the reverse complement.
TTCCAACAGACTGTGATTATCTCTGTGCTTAGTGATCTTATTATAGACCCTGCTATCTTAGCCAGGGACGTAAGAATCTTTGGTTTGTATTTCCCAGCATCATCTCTAAAGCCCTCGTTTGTAGAAGGGAAACTCCCCATTTTTCTGGCACAATGGTTGTTTGTGATGATAGGTTACACATCTTTGTTTTTAAATTCCACATTTGAGAGCTTTTGGATGAATGCTGTCTGGTCTTGGTGACTTCCTGACATCTAACTTGTTTATTTAGTCTAATGCTTTCTGTCTGTTTACTTATTGATCTAGTTCCCTTGAGCGATCTGGTACAAAGAATGCAATAGATAAAGGAATCAAACATTTTCAGCAAGAAAGAATAATGCAAACAAATATTTGAGCTTCTCCTGCATGGGCTTATACTTTACGATGAATGGCTACTCTTTACACCTTTGTCATCCAGCAGTCTCACCAGTGCCTTAGTTAGTTTACTGCTTTTAATATATTTTAAAAAGTTAAAATTTTTAGAGAATCTTTTGCATTTTTCAAGTTCCTTTTTAATCTTCTTAATTTTATGTTTACATTTGGCATGAGTGGTTTTGTGGCTTTTCCTTATTTGGACAAGCTTTCCATTCCTCAAAGATGAGAAGGTAGGAATATAGTGGCAGCTTCCTTAATTTTCCCATTAAGCCATTAGGTGGGTTTTAGACCCACCCACACTTTTTCATTTGCAGTGTTATACATCTTTTCTAATGTAAAGTGTATACATCTTCTTTAACAGCCTCTAGGTTGCCTCCTTTTGGACTGTTTCTTCTAAGGTGTTTTGACACTTCCCCTCCTCGCCCGTTATATAGTTCCTTTAATTCTGTGTTTGTGTTCTGGATTCATTAAGACTCTTTCTCTACAGTGCTGAAATTAATTGTATTATATTTGCAGAGCATTTCTCACTGACACTGTACACCACTCAAGACCACATCAGGAGTGGCATCTTTTTTTGTGGGTTTTGCTAGTAGTTGTTCCAGGAAAGAATCTCTTTTTTTTTTTTTTTTTTTTTTTTTTTTTTTCCTCTGGTATTTTTGGTTGGTTGGTTGGTTTTGTTTTGGGTTTGTTTGGGCCACCACCCTCACTCCACCCCTCCCTTACACTTCATCCTGAAGAAGCATCAATGCAGTTCAACGGGGGTAGCTGGACTCTCACACTCCTTCTATCAGTCCTGAACTTGAAGCTCTCAGTCTGGCTTCACAGTTTCTGGTCACTATTACCATACTAATCAGGAAGTCATTTAATATATCTGTCTAACATTTTTATTAGTCTGGGATTTCTATCCAGAAGGATTTAATTGTGCTTCTATCTCCATATTATATAAAGCTATTATACTTTACATAATCGTTCATGCACACTACTATTCCCTCACCTGTACGTCCTAATCTGTCATTCTTATAAATCTGGTAGCCTGGTAATGTTGCATGCACCTTCAGGGCCACCAGGATACTTACCTTACAGGGGTAATCTCTTAGTGCCTATAATTCTTGTTCTCCTGTCTTCATGTTTAGGCTTCTTGTATTGGTACAAAGGCATTTCTGAGTTTTGCCCTCACCTTGAATTTTAGCCACATCCACCTCAAATGTTACATCCATCTGAACAGCTTGCTTTTCCTGACCTTCAGCTTTCCCCAGCTGCCAGTTGAAATGCTTGCTAACACTTTCAGTTTTCATTGCCAGCACCCTGGATTAATAATGGTTCAGGTGCATTCCATTTCTCGTCTCAAAAGGTCCCCCAGCTCCTAAGGTGCTTACTCCCTACGCTGTGCTCCTCGTGCAGGCGTGGAGGCGCTGGTCTGTGTGCACCTCAGGCCTTGCACAGGGCATTGGCAGTATTTCTGAGAGTGCTGTTCCTCAGGCCCCAGGCTTGTCTCCTGGCTGCAAGCTTCCATCTAGCCCGCACAACATCCCCTCTGTGCTTCCCTACCTCAGCAGTACCAGCAGGTACTGGTGCTGCCTGCTCCTCCACTGCTCCCCAGGTTAACCTGTCTAAACAACCTTTGCTGTACCCTGCTTTCCTGTCTAGTGCTGCTTTGCTGTACCACTGCTTTATTTTGTAAGAGCAAGCCGTGAAATAGTTTCCTGTCAGCTGACATGAGGTGATGGAAAGCATGAAGCTGAGAAACAGCGCAGCACTTAAATTTATGTTTGTTTTGCCAACTAATTGATAATTTGATGTACAAAGTAAATGCAAGTGGAGAGATGGAATTTCTTTCTTTGAGGAGGAGATAGTTTACAGACTGCTTTGATAGCTGAACACTTAAGTCCAGGCTAATGAAAATTTTTAAAGTGGAGAAAGCATCTACAGTTCAGAGAGGAATGTCTTTGCTGTCATCATATTGCCTGTGAAACTATATGCACCACAACACACAAGGTTCTGTTACTGAAGAGACGTATTCTTATACCTTTGAAATACTAGTTACTCAGAATAAATATACATTATTCAGATTTCAGTTTTTTTGTGATACCACTTTCGATTTATCACAAACATTACTGAAATCTGTTAAGACAGGAAAGAATTGGGGGTTCTTTAAGTGGACACCACTATGTCAGGCTTCAGTTTGTCCTTTCTTAACTTTGAAGGACTTTGGCAATAATTACATTGCAGTAAAAGAGCCAATGTAGGAGGTTGAAATCTGAGCTACTTTATTGCTGTCTTATTTAAAGTGCATATAAAAATAGACATCATTAGTAATTGAAAACTGGAATATCTGTTTAAGTGTAATGCCACTGTCACAACTTTCTTAAGGGGCAAGGCAAATAATTTGGAGTGGTGAAATGAACTTCTGTGGTAGCATTAAGGGGAGGCTGATCTGAGGCCATTTTTACATCCCTTCTCAGTTACAGGTATGTCTGTACTTTGGAGCTTCTTTCCTTCCCTTGCTTTCCCTGCTAATGCTGATAATTCAAAATGGAATTATTAGGTTTTTGAAGGTGAGGAGCTGAAAATGCAATTAAAAACTCTGTGGATCCAATTCCTTTCCTGGAGGCTGCTGCACCCCATTCATTAATGCTAATTCTGCATGGCAGACTTCAGTCCTGTGTTAGTGTGAATCCTGTCCTGCAGGAGGGCTACAATGTTACAGTTTAAGAACAGAAAATGCATAATCCACTTTATTATTTACAGTTCCTTTCTTGTGCTGTGGTTGATCACTAGATGCATTATAAACATTCTGCACTTGTATCTGTTATTTAGCTAGTTTTATTAGGAAATGATCTCCCACATGAAAGTCAGTCCACTTGGCTTCCACACAAGTTATTAGTGTTCATTTAACCCAAATCATACTCAGTTTTTGATTGACTAATGCTGTTCTAAGTATAATGTTTGATTATAATGCGTGATTTGCACTTACATTTTGTCATTTAAAGGAAAGTTCAGGCTTGCTTGTTCCTGCCGTTAATTATAACAAATTCTGGCAAGTTTAGGGATCTTAAAAGCCTGTCACATGTTGGCCTTAAGGGCTAGTGTCCCTGAAGTTGGATGTAATTTGCACATAATAAATTGCTTCAATAAGATGTTGTTTCTTAGCTTAATTACATAAGTCTATCGGGAGTTAAGTTAATGTGAAATTAAGGGTCATGGGACCACCAGAAACCTTTAGAAGCTGTGGTGATAAAATCCGTCTGTTTCTTCTCAAAAACAACCTCTCAATATATTGTTCTTATCCACTGGTGTTCTTACATGATTGCAGTTACATTATGCATCCAAAAAAAAAAAAAAAAAAGATTAGTTGCATTAAATCCTGACATGAAATGGATAATTAAAGACTAGTCAGAGTGCCCAACTAGCTTGATTGCATGCATTGCAATGTCATCTGCAGATGTCCTGGAGGTCCAGGCTTTGGATAAAATGGCCTTGAACCAGTGGATGGGAATCATGATCCTCTCTAGGGGAGCACCTGCAGTTGCAGGTCACGCAGCAATTGGCGAGGCTGTACAAAGTCTCAAACTGCAAGAGAGAGTAAGGCTGAAGAGAAGGGCTTTGGAGGTTTTAGGATCTTCACATGTGGGGACTCAGTTTAGACTGGTTAAAGATGACCAGTGTGGGAAGTAGTAAGAAACAACTTGCATTGGAACTTGGGCATAAGGTAGAAAACCAGCAGCAATGCTTAGATATTTGTGGAGGGTTTTTTTGCTTTCTAAGCAGATCGGTAGAGTTGCTACACTGCAGCTTTGCTGGGGGAAGGTGTTTCCTCTGACAAACTTAGGTCTTATTCCTGTTTTGTTAACTTGAGCTTACTATTGATAATGTACTCTGCTGTCTTTAAATGACCAAACAGTAATATTTTTTTTAAGCAGCAGCATAACATTAGTTTTAAAAATAATATATAGTTATTCATAATGCTATCCAATCTAACATAATTTTGCTTAATTCATAATTTTCCTTAATAATTTATAACTGTGATTATCGATAACGTCAGGAAAGAGTTGTTTGTTCCTATACAGAACAACCTATGTGCTCTGAAGCAAAAGAAACATATACTATACAATGAACAGAATGTTTCAAATATCTTTTAAAGCTAGATCTTCAGCCCTAGATGAATATGCATGGCATGGATGGTTTTTATAGAAGTCTAGTACAAAAATGACCGTATTGTCTGGCTTCTCGGCATTTGTTTTCTAGATACAGTTTTGCATATTTTTAGAATGTTCCACTTAATAGGTAATGCTGCTCAAAGAGGATTTGTACATCAGTGAACATGATAAGCATTTAAGATGTGGATAATACGTCTGTCATTTTAAAATATTAATAGTATGCTTTTAGGTGCTCATGTAGTGAATGACCTTCCTATAGTAGCCTCGATAGTATCCTCAGAGAAACAGACCTAGAAAATCCTTTCTTCCCATTAAAAGCAAGAGGAAAAGTCTGCTTTCAGATACATGAACACTGATTTCTCTGTGGTTAGTAAAAGCATTGCACACAGACCTGAAGAGAGTGTCTATATATGCCATCATGCTGGACTCCAAGTACTTAATTCACCGGCCATCTAACAGCTGTAGGTGGGAGACAGTTTCACCAGAAACTTTTTAGCAACGTTTGTTTGCTACTCCATGGCTCAGAGGTGGGCTTGTTTCTGGTTACAGCCCTCAGCCATTTCTTCAGGTGATGGTGCATGGGCCACGCTGCTCCCTTTACACTGTGGTGCGGCTCGGTGAAGGGCTCTCTTTGCCTGAGGACTAGTCAAAACTGCACGCAGCACCTTACAAATTTCTGCATCAAAATGCCATAAGACTTTACTGGTCTTTTTATCTCTTCTCCTTCCTTCCCCATCTACAAGCAGACAAACACATCTCCATGGACAGGCTTTTAAAATTCTTGAAGGCAATTTGTAGTATATGATAAGGATTGTTTTTACAGCAAAGTCCTTAAAAATCAATAATCCTTTAAAGAAGAAAACCAAATAGGGGTATATCTGCTTTGGCAGACAATAATAAAGATATACATGCAGTAACAATTATTTTGCAGTCATTCCTCAAGATACCCCTAACAGTTACGGGTCAGAGTCTTTCGTACATCTGCACTCCTGTCCAAAAAATGTCAGCATCTTAAAGGGATCACCCAGTCTGTGTTAGGTTTGTTGCCTGTCTGTATTGTGGGAAGGCACTTCTGGTCCCTTTTCAAAATACGAAGATTGACCAAATTTCTGAGGACTTCCATCCTCACATCATGCGTCTTTTTGTACAGGGATGCTATGGTTACTGCAATACCCCTTGCTACTGATAAATACAAATGATTACTAGTACACAAATACTGGTGGGTTTTTCATCCCATGTGCAGTATTTTTACCACTTGTTAGTTGTAAGAAATCCCACAAGGCTATTTGAGTAGTGGCGTTTTGTTTGTAATTAACGCATGCTTGCTAAATTTTTCTGTGGACAAAAAGAGGAAATGGCGGGGGGGAGGATTGCAGTAGGGATGTCTTGAGCTTTGTAAGACAGAAGAAAAATGAAAGGATGCAAAATGGAAAGCAGCATTTTGTTCTGAGTCTTTTCCCCTATTATATTTTTTAATTATGGGTTATTACTTAAACTGAAGGCCACTTCCTTCAGGAGATACTTTGGGAAATCACTGTAATTCTAATTTTGTCATCCAAGAGCAATGAAAATTTAGATTTCAAAAAGGACAAGTAAAGAGGATTGCTAAATTTAATCAAAGTTGAAGACTGGATAACTTGATGACATCAAAGTTGTTGCATCCCACACTACAGAATGAGTAGATTGTTGCTGAAGTAGAAGTGTAACATTTTCAAGCACAGCATTTTACAGTTAGCAAAGTGCAGCTTAAGATAATTTTTCCATGCTGCATGTGATAATGGGCCACCATTATTCAAAAGTGTGTAGGCCAGATGGCTTCTGAGTTCAGTGAAGTCTTCAGGATCCAAACATAAAGAAGGGAGGCTTTTGAGAACAGAAATTAGGCTTCAAAGGCACTTAGAGCTACAAGGTCAGATTTTCAGTATATTTTGGACAAATAAACGCCCTACAGTGTTTTTGTAACTCATTTCTGTTGTTTTGCTCTCTTTTTAGAGTTTCTTTGCAAGGAATGCCCAAGAGTTCATATTTTCATTGATCGAATCGAACTGAAGGACATTCCGGAAGAGCAGATGTATATGAGAAGGTGGCTTCACGAACGTTTTGAAATAAAGGATAAGTGAGTAGCAATATGCAGAACTTTGTTTCAGGAAGCTGTCTTTCTTCTTTTACATCAACAGATACACCCGGGATTTCTGTTACCAGCAGTGCAAGTTGTAGGGCTCCCTGAAGAGAGGTGGTGCTGGTACTCCTGTGCATATTTTATTATATAACCTTGTGGTTAAACTTTTTGCTCAGGAGGTTGGGATTCCTGGGTTTTAGACCTTCCTTAGTCTGAAGAGCTATGAGTTCATGTTCCAGGCGAGACTCATGCTGATCTGAATAATCTCCATTTATCATCTTGTAGCCGAGTCCTGCGCAGCCAGGAATGTGAGATGCCCACAGTCTGCAAGCAAGCAAAAAGCAGCTTGATTCTAGCCTTGTAATCAGTGTTAGGTTAGAGTTAGAAAGGGACAGGTCTTGATCTAATCTCTTCTGCCAAAATTGTTTATGCATCTTCCATCAGACAGCAATTGGATAAAAAACAAGTGGCCCCGAGATCCTACCTTCACCAGAGAAATCAGGTGAAGTAGAAGTTTAATCTGTCCATCACTGAATTGCAGCAGAACTAAAGTTCCTGGCTCCTTCCAGCATCTCCAGATAAGGTCACTAGTGAGCATATGCAATAGATCCCGGGGGATATTGTGCTCCAGAAGGACTTTGTGCCTACATGTGGGATTTAAGTATTGTTTGAGAGGTAGTGGTTTAATTTGCCACGTCTGATATCCAGCTTAAAGGAGCTGAATCTGTTTGCTTACTAAATCCTTTAATACATCGTGTGAGATAAAATTCCTCTGCTTCTTCAGGTATGTTCTGCTTTAAAATTGTTCTGCCAGTCTCACACTCCATGGAAGGAAAAAACAGATTAATTTATCCTGTGATCTTTAAATCCATGTAAAAGTTAACATGAGTATCTGTAAACATGGCAGTGTTACTAAAGCAACTTACAAGTTTAGGATCACTAAGTAATTTTTCTTTTCTTCCCTTTTGAGAGGAGGAAAGTTTGAATTTTGTTCTGTAGACAAGGAACTGATACATAAAATAAAAGGCTGTCCAGTGTCCCTGAAGTAGTCATCTATGTGTCATTGTAGGCTCCTGTTGACTGGGACCAAAGCAGTCTGTCAGGCAAATTTAAGAGATACTCGAAACAAAAGCCCAGAATTTTCAAATTCATTTATTACTGGTTTTCAAAAATAGGAGGAAAAAAGTTACTACTAAACTACTAAAGTAGTTACTACTAATGGTGTAGCATTTTACTTTTGTACATTTGGCTTCCGAAATATTTAGTGTCTTGTGAGCCCTCGTTATTTATTAGTTTATTTTATGACAATACTTTTTTCCCCCCCTCCTTTGGTGCTTAGTCATTAACTGTGTGCTATTTTGTCTTACGATATCGTCCAGTACTCTGGTCTTCTCTGCTAAATGCTAAATGAAAAGGATTCTTTTAAACTTTTATATTCAATGTTAAAATTGGTCTCCAAGGAAAATCTGCTTTTATTGCTTACAAGGGTTAAGGTTGAGTACTCTTGACATGCAACGTTACTTTGAATGCATCGTATTCTTAAGGCAAACTTGTTACAGGTGAGCTGCTACATTTTGGGAAATCATTTGTTAAATAATGTGTGATTAGAAGCAGTTATCGAATGAAAGTCAGTCGCTTAAAACTTCTTACACTAATGTATAACCTCAACCATCTCCTTTTGTCTACTTGTAGGTTACTAATAGAGTTTTATGATGCAAAGGATTCTAAAAGAAGAAATAAGTTCCCTGGGAAAAGTGTTCATTCCAAACTAAGCCTCAAGAAGACTTTGCCATCTTTGCTGTTTTTAGGTGGCCTGACTGCAAGTATGCTTCTGACAGAATCTGGCAGGAAACTTTATGTAAAAACATGGATATATGGAACTTTAATTGGCTGCCTGTGGGTTAGCATTAAACCATAAGCAGATGTTAGTCTCCAATCAGTGAAATGTGCAGTCTTTTCTTGCACATCGCACCAAACTTTTTCCTGACTTTATAGTAAAAAAGTGTAAATAAAGCCTTATTGATCGAACATCGGAAATAATAGAATTTGTGACTTAAGCCCCTGTGTGGTTGGTCTGGGGAAAATAAATGTAGATTTTCAAATTTGCTACTGATTTTTGCTGGAATAATGACAGATAAACCGAGTCATATGATAAATTGCTTTCCCCATGAACTAACATCCATCTCTATCTGCAGATTCAATGAAGTATGAGTAAGGGTATCTAATAAGGGTGTCTTAAGTGGACCTGTGAATGTATTTACAGAGATTAATTTAGGGTATATATTTATTCTTCTGATATTCATGTTGAATTTTCGTTACTCTTTGGTGCATTGCAGCAGTTCAGTTGCATCTATCCCAGCTGTACCGTAACTAAAATAAAAACTTTTCTCTTTTTTTAATTTTTTTTTTTAATGTTGTTTTTCAGTTTTAGCTAAATACTGTGTTCTTTAAAAGGGACTATGTAAGCTGGCAAAACATGAGATGTTACCTGAAGCAGAATAAAATGTTCCTGAGAACTCCTGTTCATGGGGAAGAAGCTCTGTTTATCTAGTGCATGATTTTTGATTATATTGCAGTATTAGCTGATTATTTTACATATGCAAAAGATTAAATTTTACTGAGCAAACAGCTTATTTTGTGCACCCTGTATTTGTGCATAAAAAGAATGTATGCAGTATAATGAAATGTTAAGTTTTTGTTTCTGGCCTAACCAGACTGTAGCCTACTTTGTGTCTGCATTACCCCTAATGCCTTGAGAGTTTCAGCTGAGCTCACAGACCTTTCATGTGTACGTGCCATAAGCAGAAGTTTCCTGTTACCTCATGATTTTCTGGAAGCAAACTCTTGTTTGGGTAATGCACAGAATTACTGTAACTTCAGGAGCGTTAGGGTATGGTAACAAGGAACCTCCAGATGTTCCTGCTAAATCCGAAGCATGTGCCTTTTCCTACTTCTCTGATTTAGCCTGATGTTTCATCTCCATGCTGTAATATCACGCTAGATTCTCAAATCATTCTAGGCGATGCAGACTGCAGTTGGATTGAAGTTACAGAGTTGATGTATACGATTTGCACAATAGACTAGTAGTGAAAGAAATGTATATCCTATCAGTATTTCATCTGCTTTAAAATATACTTTAAAAAGCAAAATCAACAAACCCTTACTACCAGAAGGTCTGCGATTCCCATGGCTGGTATTTTCTTGGGGGAAATACCATTCCCTGATACCAAGGGAACAGTCTATATGTACAGCAGTGGGGTAGGAAAGAGGATGTATTTATCTTCTTCCATTAGGGAATTGGACTCCCTGTATCAAAATTAAAAAAACTAGAGAATATTTTTATATCACACTTGCAAGCTTTAAATGTGCATCTCTCTCTAGCTTCAGTACGATTTGTCTTGCTTTAGAATCCACTGTGAGTTAAATGTCTTTTAAAATTAGAACTCAGTTTTCTCAGATTCCACCATTGCCAGTTAATTAAAGATAGTGCTTTTACTGTGTGGTGTTTTTTTTTTTTTACAAAATTTTACAGAGTGATTACAGTTCCATCTTAAAATCATCCGGTACAACTTTCAGTTTGCAGTTCTGTGTCCTTCCATAGTGGATTTTGTCACTGAAGTTATTTATATCAGTGATTGATTCAGGATATGTTGATGAACCATTTTAAAAACAATGACTGGGAACAATGTTGAAAAACAGTATTGTTATGAGGGTATGAAACTAGGAAAAAAAAAAAAAAAAAGCCATTTTATGTAACAGCCAAATGTGCTCACACGTGGGTATAACCAGAAGGCAGTGTTCCTATGTTACTGCGATTTTTCAATCATGGAATGAAATTTTACTCTGACATGACTAAATTTCTTTGTAACAGCTAAGAATAACATTTAATTATACATCAAAAATAAATGCAAACTGCTTAGTTCATTTGTAGAAAAATAATTGCTATTTTGGAGAGCCTAATTACCATGAAATATCGGATTTCTTTTGCTGTTTAAGTACCAGGAATATAATTGATGCAGTACAACAAACAAACAGGATGTTTATTTTGAAACTTATTCTCTATGTTAATCTTAATTATTTTTTTCTTGCCATTAATTTATAAAGTTTTGAAATTGTAATTTGCTGATGTATTTGGCATTGGGAGTATCACATGCTATTTCTAAATATGCACTGATATTAACTTGGAATATTTCTTCATTAAAATAAGAAGAGCCAGTGCTCATTCAACTTTTCTGTCCTGTCTACTTGTTCAGTTTTTTCTGCACTTTTATGTTTGTAACTTTGGTTAAGAGGAACTGCTTGCAAAAAGGCTACAGGCATGTTTTTAAGTCCTTAATGGAAGGATTTGTGTAAGAAGCATGCAATGAGAAGAAAACAACTTCGCCTTTTTTTTCTGTACAGCTGGATTTGTGCTTGTTCCGACGCAACACACCACCAGGTCGGTCAGGTTGCAGTAGCTTTTCACCTGCAGACACCTGCACCGCTTGATGCTTGTTAATAATGTCCATTAATGTGCACTACCATGGTTCTGGCCAGGAATCAGGCTCGGTGGCAATAAGCCTTGCACAGGCACCGCCAGCAGAGAGTGTGGACAGAACAGACCCCGGGGGCTGGGAAGAGGTTCTGCAAACAGATACACAGATCATGTCTTGGTAAGAAATGCCGCCTCAGTTTTAGTGATGTGCTAAACCCGAGAGGGGCCTGTATGTTCAAAAACTTATTTTTCCAGCTGTGTCGGTGCATCTGATGGTAGCGATTTCCCTCCATGCAAGTACTGCTCTCTTCATATGCATAAGCTGTATGTAAGCCTTTTATAGTCAGCAACACCACCACTACGTGCTAGTTCCACAATGTTGTTCTTTCGTTTACTCTTGTGGAAGGAATTGGGCTAGTAAGGACGCATTAATTTAAATAATGGAGAACAAAAAAAGTGAAGTGAGACAGGAAACTGGAGCACTGAGTGGTGCTACACTGAAGAAATGACTGAGTAGGACACTGAGGGGCCTCAGCCTGGCAGTCTTCTGCTAACTCCTCTGAAGCGTTTTCTTAGTATAATGCTTGGTTCTTCTCCTTTCAATAGAAGGTAGCATATCTGTAAAACTGTTTTTCTAGTACTTAAGAATTCGCCCCTGATTATTTTGGTGTTTTAGCATGCATAGAATGTATATACTTTGGGGGAGAGAGAGAGGTATCTGCTTTAGTTTGGGATAATAAAGGCGACCAGGAGCAGGCTTGGGATTTTTTGCTTAGTGCTAAAAATTTAAAAAGATACTTCTCCTCCCACCACTTCCAAATTAAAAAAAATAAACCCCCAACACTGTTAATGGCAGAAATGTCAACCACGCCCAGAAAGGCAACAGAAAACCAGTTAATGCGTTGAAGCTCTTGGCACCTGCTTTATAAAGGCTTTTCCCTTATAAATATGGAAACCACAGTTTGGTCCTACCCTGCAGTTCTAGGTCACCTTTTAGCAGAGTGGCTCTGATGACAGGGCTTGAAGTGAACACGATGGCGTTTCTCTTGTTCTCATTTTCATGTTCTTGCCCGTCTCATCAGTTTGGAGCTCTGTGGGCCCAGTGAAGCGTCTTGCACAATTTGCTAAGCATAAGACCAAAAGGAAAAAAAAAAATTGTTACTTTTGTTTGTATAACGGCAAAAGTCACACAAGTAAAATAAAACACAGAGCGAGTCCAGAGAAGAAAAAGCGGTGATAATCTAATACAAAAAAAGATTGGGAACATCAGCTCCAGTCAGGCATGACCACATCTGATTGATTCCAGGGAAGATTTGTTTCCCATGTGGGGACCAATTTCCCTGACAGCGTGGTGAGTATTTCTCCCACCTGTCCTCTTTCAGTCCCAGGTCTACCTGGTCTGTTATTTTCCTAATGAGGAGTCCCTCATCAATTTTCAGACTGATGTGAATCTTGGGTTTCCTCCATTCTCCTCCTGGACCCAAAGAATTCCCCTGTTTGTATTTAGCCTGATAAACTGCTGACAGACCAAATGGCCACCTCCTTCAAGCTGCATCCTCCTTTTGAGGAGTGGCATTCGGTGGGCAAATGCCCATGGAGAGGCTGGGGTCTGTTGCTGGTGGGCTGGAAGGAGACGTTGCTGTTGAGAGAGGGGTTTTTGGTAAGTATTGGACATCTGAGATGGATCTCCCTCCCCCCTCTGCCGAAGCGTGCTCTTCCACTGACAGACAGTTTGCACAGCCATAAGTAAATGCCGAGACTAGATGCTACCCTGAAAAATAATTACTTGTTCCTGGGTCACATTTGTAATGTGAAAACTCCATTAGTTACACTTGTATAAACTGTTTCACAGCCATTCTGTCTCCCTTTCATCTTGTGTGGGAACTCAAGTTTTCGAAGGACATTTTGATGCTTCTGTTTGTGTTCCCTGCGTGACTAGTTTGAATGTTTAAGGGAAGAAGTTGCCGTCAGTCCTCTGGCCAGGCAGTGGCAGATGGAGCTGCTGGTCTGAGCTGCCAGGCTCCCTCCAAAGCTTCTGCAGTAAATGGGCCCCTCAAATTCCAGTGCCACCACCATAGACTGAGGCACGCATCACCATGGGCTGCCAGGACAAAGGGTTTCAGAGAGACGTAGGTCTTAAAACCCAAATGGCTTGATTGCAAAGTATCCAGGACCTGATGTTCTCTCCAGAGGGTGCCTCCAAAAGGTGAGCTGGGGCTTACTAGTGCTCTGAAGCATGGATGAGCGACAAGTTGGAGGATGATGCCAACTTTGGGGAATCAAAGCCCAGTCACTGGAACGGGAAGTAGAGGATACGGTCTCAACATCTGGCCTGAGGAAAACCAGAGCTGCGCTACTTTCCCCACCACCCCATGTCCTCAGGGAGGTGTGCCAGTGCCATTTTTCACCTCGTTTGGGTGCTCTGGCAAAAGTCAGAAATTACTAACTGGTGCCCAAGGTGTTGTCTGGATACGTGTATGACTGCGTTCAGCCCTGAGGCAATTCTGCACCCAAAATCAAACCGCCCTAGGGACAAGGAGGAACCAGTGATGACCCCACCAGCTGACACCAGTGTGCAGGGCAGCTGTAGCCTCCAGGCCGTGGTTACAAAATGAGGAAAAGGGGAAGGGTTCTGCCCTGAAGTGCTCTATTTCTGAAGTGCCTTTCCGTGTTAGGAGTGAGCCTGGCACAGCATGGGCACTAGCAGACCTCGTCATTGCTACGTCTGTTATGGTCCCACTCTCTCTGCTCCAGGACCCTCCTTCCCTGTCCTCTTAAGAGACACCCACAGAGGCTGAAATTGCCAAAGCAGTTTTGAATTTCTGGATGCAGCCAGCCCGTGGCCTTACTCAGCTGTGCAACTATTCAGTCCAATTGGGACCACAGGGGAAACTGAGCTAGAATTTAATTTGCAGTTGGCCAAGATGGGAGAGAACACTGTAATGATCCCCAAAAGTATCAGATGCTGTACAACATTGTTAGGCACGAATAAAAGAATATGCAGAGTTCTCAAGGCTGAAACCTGAACTGGAGGTATTAAGCTAAATTACTTTTCATGCTGTATGCATAACAGACCCTGGTTAAGGTTTACACTTATGGTTTAGCAGGCATTTACATCTCCTATAGTCTAATGTTGCACTATTAGCAGAAACATTATAGGTCCAGAAAACAGCATTGCCTTTACACCCGAGTCTTTTAAAGTCTTGTGTGATAAAGAGACTATGCAGGTTTGCCTCCATCTATATAATCTATGAGCATTTTTTGGCTTCTATAAACTAAGAAGTCTTTACTTCTTGTCACATGAGCTATAAAAAAAAATTGATTTGACATCAAGGTGCTTTAATAAATTCCTGTTGACCACAAAGGATTGCATTAGAATGGTCACATGCTGACAAATGTTGAAAATGTTTTTAAAAAACACACAGAGGTTTTTATAGCCAGGGAGGATAAATTAAAATGCAGACTTACTCCTTTCTGGAACCACACACTTGTATGTAGGACTTGGTTGCAGCCATAGGCCCACCTGTTTTTCTAACAGGAGAGAAATAAATATAGGTGAATAATGTAATCCACACTGCTGTTTGAAGACAGAAAAGTAGAAGTTGCTGAAGAAATAGTGGTTTTATTGTCCAGGAAAGGTATTCCAAAAAGCTGACAAATAATTTTGCATAGCTAATAGTACTCCTGCCAGCACAGGATATGGTATTGTTTTCTATGTTTAAACAGTAATAAGGGATTGTGTGTACATATCCTGATACTGTCAATTGTATTCCTGTTCTGTGATAACAAGGGATTCAAGAAGTCGCAATACTTAAAACACATCCCCTTTTGCACCGCGGAGTTGGAAACGCCAAGTGGCTGCTGTCGCTAGCTCATCCTCTGCATCCCTCTGGAAAGCCGGCTGCTGCTTTCAGAGCCATTTTAAAACAATTATTCTTGGCAAGACAACATGTATAAAAGCAAAGGTGTGAGCAGAGGCACGTACCGTCACCAAGAATGCTGGTGGCAGTGATAAAACCTAGGCGGCCCATCAACAAGCCCTGCAGAAGCTGGGAACGGGAAATCAAGGCAAACAGTGGAGCTGCGGTCATGGTGAGATGACAAACTGTGTGTGAACGGGGAATCTCGGAGCAAGCGCTGGGCACTGGCACCACCACTGGGTTTATGCAGCGTGTGTGGCAGAGGCAGCACCTCCAGGGCCAGACCAGGCTCAGCTGAAATAAATAGGGACTTTCTGTTCCCATTTTTTTTTTTTTTTATTTAAGTAGGACAAATTTGAAGCTTTAGAAGTAAACCCTCTCCAAATTTTATGACATCCTGGAGAGGGAGGAGTGCTCCCAAACCCTCAAAGTTTGGAGTAACTTTGATATCAAATAATACCATAGAATAATAGGATAAGGGTCTGCCAGACTGCAGGTTCTCACTTCTCCCTCCTTCCTCAGCTCAGGCCAAATTCTTCTACATGCAGTTATGAGTTTTTCATCTCTTATTCCTTAGATTCCTGACTTAAATTAAGCCTAGTTTGCAGGAGAATTTAGGGCTTGCGTTGGCTGTAGAAGGCAACAAAAACATATAAAGTACATCCACACACCAGTATACAGCAGTCCCCTGGTAGAGCAAATGTACTTCTTGGATTGACTAATCAGGAAATACATCCAGGATCTAGTTCTCTTTAATATGATGGTAATGCCCTTCTTTGCATTTCAGGGGTGTTCAACAAGCACTTTTTTTTTGTGAAGTTTTGGAGCTGTTTTTATAACATTCACCATGACAGTATCAGGAGGAAATGTGTGACTCTGTCTTTGCAACCAGGTTTATTTACTGTGCAGTCTGTAAGGTATGGGAAGGCCTTCTGAGTGAGCTCAAGTGTTCCAAAGTGAGTGCAGAATAATGTGCAAAGAGCAGCTGAAATGAGATCCCTCACATCCTTTCCCCACATGCCGTTTCCCAGTTGCCTTGCCAGACTCTGCGCTTTGACATGCCTGTCTCCTCTCCATCCTGCAATTTCCCCCCAGTCTCCACGCACTTTGGGTGTCCCCAGCACTCTGCCAGGGTTCATTTTGTCTGCTCAGAGTCTACTTTTCCAAACTCTCTTCTCCTCTTGCATGTCTCATCTCCTCTGAATGCAGTTCAGCTGATGTCCTTCATGTAGCCTGGAAACACACAGGTGAAAACCAAAAATTTTTAAATCCATGCTTTGGACTCCAAGAATCTGCATTTAGAGCTGCTCTGGCCTGAAGCAGTTCTCACCAGAGAACGAAGACTGCAAGCTCTAGCTGGCCTCTGGTGAGCACGTGTGAACTACAGCTGGCTTGGGTTTTTTCCAAAGCCTTATGAATTGGCCAAATTGAGACAGACTTTTCACTGAGATTAGAAAAAGTCCATCTCAGCAGTAAGGTTGCTTTTTTGTCCAGTTCCAAGTCCCTCTTCCAGTAAAAAAAGCACCACAGCTTTTCAAATAAGATTGCCAGAATATTGGGAGGGGGATGTGGGCTTTTGTTTGTCTTAAACCTGGCCATGATTAGGTTAATTAAAAAGGATGCTCTCAGAAATGCAGAACTGTTTTGGCTGAAAACTTTGAAGAAAACCCAGCCTTCAACACACACCTGGCAAGGAAAGCTTTGGCATAAATATTTGCTTATTGGGCAACGGTTTATGCAAATAAACCCAGGACTGAGATGGCACGATGTGTCGTGCAGTCCTAGCCACAGGTTGCACTACCAGCCATGAATGTAACTTGCATCTTTCCCTCCCTCAGCCTTGAACTCCGAGAAAATTTGGGCCCAAGGCTCGATGTGGGATCGGATCGGTTGTGGTTTGGACCAGATTTGGCCCAGTCTTTGTTTTCAAATGGACGTCTTCACTGAATCCATTTTATGACTGCACATATCTCAGATTCTGCTTTCTGTGTAATGAACTTCGACCGCTTGAGCCAAACCCGATAATATGCCAAGACAGCTTGGCTATACAGATGAGGTTATAAAGGTTTAACTAAACCAAAGGGCTGAAGCAGAGAGTAGCTGTCGTACAGAATATGTCAGTGTTTCGCTTTCTCATGTAAGTAAATACTGTATTTTGTTCACTGAGTATTAATTTCTAACAGCTGTTCCTGAGTGTATCTTCATCATTCAATACCAATGTGTCTCTAAAGTTCTCAGAATCAGTCCTGCCACCCAGGTGAGGTCAGTGTTGCTATAACCAAACCGGCTGGCTGATATGACTAATTTCTGCCTGGAAGAAGTTTGATAGTTTGATTATAAAATGTATTTGAAACATGAGACTTAAGGCTGGGGGAAGAATGCAGCCCTTAATTAAAAAGAAAAAAGATTTCTCTCATTAAGTGGACCCTGCATCACACAGTTCCTCAGTCATACAGGATGCCAGTACTACGTGTTCAGCAACAGCCACGTAGCTTGTATGTTCAGGCTCATGGGGCTCCTTTTTGGGGGTTCAGCATCCTCCATAGCCCCTAAGAGAAGTGGCTGGCCTGCCAGGGCAGCTGGAGTTTGCATTTTGTGCTGTGCGAGTCAGCTGTGAGAGGCAGGGCTGTAAGACCCCAGCGCTCTGCCAAGTCTCACGTCCTTCTCTTTTCTGGATCAAAGAGGTCCTCTTGCACCACCTGCCATTCTAAGCGCCTCTGCTGAGTCTGCACAGGAGCAGAGCCAAGGAGCAGCTTCATGCAAACAGCAGAGGACTCGGTCAGGAGGCAGCAATTATGAGCGGAGAGGCTTTTCCAGTGTGTGTTAGGACCTAATTTGTTCACAACAGCAGCAGCTCAGCCAGCATCTTGGATTAATCCCCAGCATTTGGGCCCAGCGGACACATGCGGTGTGGATGCTGTTTTACAGGTTGCCTGACACGAGCCTCCCCTTGCTCATATCCACCCCTGAGGCACTCGGCTAGCACAGTCCTGAGGGGCTCCCTCCCTCCTTTCCTCTGCCCTGAGCAACCTGCCTTTGTGTCACCTCTGAAGTCATTGCTGACCAGGCTGCAGCGACGAGCACTGAGCTACCAGTTACTTTTCCCTGTGCAAATGAATCCAAACTCACCTGTCCTCTCAGCAAGCCACCCACAGTCACGAGTGGGTGACACTCCATCCTTTCAAGCTCAGCCTCTGGAGGCACGAGCCTGGGGCTGGGCACCCTATCTGATCCTACTCTCCATCCCCTGGGTCCCTGCAGTGATCTGGGTTACCTGTGTTTTTTGAAACATTTCACACCAAATCCTTACATGGGTGAAGTTCCTACATCAAGCTACACAGAATGACTGGAAGGGATATTACAGTTTATAAGCTGTAAGGCAAGGGGTTAGAATTCTAAGGGGGTATTTATTATTTGGCAGCAAGCACGTGCCGACACTGAGCAGGCTCTGGTGCTGTGGCAGCACACCTCCTGGCATCTGCCCCTGGGACTCTGGCCAGCGCGCACCGAGATACGGGGGACTGCACGTCTGTTTGGGTGTAAGGACTGGTGTTTTTTCCTTCCCATTCTTCCACGTTTTTCCACGTTAAACTGCAAAGGCAGAAGGGACACGCTGGGTTTCATTGCAGTGAAAAAAAAATCAACCCCAGATCTTTCTGTGCAGTTTATAATGAAGCAGCAAACCCAAGTTGTCCGGCCTGCACAGCTTTTGTAGCGTGGTGCCTACTCTAAGGTAGTCAGTGCATATTAAGAAGGTACTTTCTGTAAGGCAGCGATTCCCTAAGGCGTCCCGTGCCAGAGCGCTGGGGAGCCGGAGCTGTGAGATGGACTCTCTTTGCCAGCCTTTGCAGATAATCCTGCTTCGCCCCCAACAAATCCCAGGCATAGCCACTGGTGAGAGCTGCTGTTTTTTCTTTCCTGCGTGGTGTGAGCCGGCGTGTGTGCAAAACAAGGCTGGAAGGGCCCTCTGCAGCCAACCCCTAGCTCCGGTAGCAGGGGGGATGGCAGTACTGGTAACGAGGGGTGGGCAGGGAGGGTACATCTGGACATCCAGGGTAGGGCCTATCACGTAAAAAAGGTAAACAGACGGAGATAAAATTAGGCTACAATGAGAACAGAGTGCCTTGCCAGCCTCTGCGGATGCCCAGCAGCAATGTGCCCCTCCAGGATGGTTTTGCTAAGGAAAGGGAAGCCGGCCCAGCGCTTGCATTTACCACCATCTCGTGGTCAGCCAGCAGATACCAGCTCTGGGCCGCTTCCACTTCCCTCATGCATGGCAAGCGGAAAGGGCAGCGAGCTGATCCTGGTGGGTCACAGTCAGGGCTGTCCCTGGTCACTCCTGGCCCAGGGGAGACCCCAGGAACCCATGAATGGGGTTGGCCAAGGGCAAGGGAAGCGTCGCCAGGTTCATTCCCCGGAGATCCCAGGCAATGCACAGCGTGTGCTCAGCCCCAGGCAGGCCCCAAAACGTCTCTCGTGCTCTTGGAACGTTAGTGAGAGACCTGCCTTCCAAGGAGCCCTCAGTCCTGAGGGGTGGTGCAAGAGGGCATCATGCTTCTCCTCCAACACTGGCATAAATGCTCCGTGTTTGGAAGGAGGAGAAAAGCAGCCTCCCTGCTCCTTTTCCTGTGGGATGGTAAAATACATGAAACCAGCAACAGTAGCCAGTGAGGTTCACAGTGAAAGAAATGATGGAAATCAGTTTAAAAAACAGAAATTCATGGGAGGGCAGAGGAGGAAGAGAGCTGCCAAAATGACAGGGAAGTTTTATGATTTCCTACTGAAAATATGTGAAGCAGTTTTGAGCTTTGTTTTAGCTGCTTTCAGAAAGCGGTGACAGAGTAACAAGCCTTAATGCACCATGCTTTATGTAGGAAACTCACTTAATGCACAGTGGACTAATCCCTACATATGAGATTCTCCCAGCCTGACAATAAATCAGAAAAGGTCTCGGATGTGTGTGGTGGGGGGGTTAAGGAGCTGCAGTCTGAACCAGATCGAAGGGATCTGAGAAGTAAGGCAATGCAAGCCCAGTGGTGCCTACTGAGCATCCTCAGAAAACAAAGTAGCTAAACAAATGCTCATCTCATGAGCTGAGTGGTTTACATCTGGTTTGCCCACACAGAGCCTAGTCAAGTGGACCTCAGGTTCAATGCATTGACTAACCTATGGCCTACAGGAATAAACTACCTTTATTTTCCCCCTCCATCTCTTACTTTGCTGTAAAACCAGGAAGAAGAAGAGATCCCTGTGCTCTGACTTTCATCTTCTCCAGAAAAAAAAAAACAAAGACTTTCCCCTCCCATTTTTGAGGGATCCCTAGTGTGGATTGTTTTGCCTGTGGGTCCTGTGCCAAGCTCCCTACATTCCTTCACTCACTTCATGGCTGTCTCAGCTAGAAGGAGGGCGTCTGATTTAAATTTGTGGGTGGCGATCAGCAAGGCTGTGAGCTATAGCTGAGCAGAGAAAGCATTTGGCATCACGCTCCTCTCAGATAACTTGAGATATCCACGCTCTACACAGATACAGCTGATCTTTTAGGACATCATTTTAGGAGACAGAAGAGCCCAGACCCTTTTACTTCTCTATATTGTCACTCAGGAGATAAATGCAGGTCCAGTGTTTCCTTCATCTGAGCAATTTTAGACACTGATTCCAGGATGAGAAGAAATGGAGCTTAGACCGATTTGTTATATTGACTATACGTCTGCTGGCTGTAAGGAGAAAACAGCCTGAGCAGCTCAGGCACAGACGTCCGTGCTGGTGGTTGCCTATGTTGAGCCAGGCGGATGCTGGTCCCTGTCCCTCTGCCTCCACGGGGGCTCAGGAGATGTCTCGGTGCCTGCAGTCCAGGGGAAAGGGCTGTAGGCAGTGCAGCCACCCCTGAGCAGGGGGGTCACCTCCCGCCGTCCTCTGCTCCTGGCCTGGGGCGCAGAGGCTGACGTGGGGGTGCCACCCTCCCGTGGGCTGTTAAAAACCATAGCTGAGCTGCCAAAGCACCTGCGATGTGTGTCCGGTTTGGCTTCTGTGTCTTGACATCCTCACACAGGGTATCCCCCTCTTCTCCCTTTAAGGGATGGGCCTGGGGAGAGATCTGCCCTCTCACAGGGTCTGTTTTGTTGATATCCAGCTGATATGGAGCTACACGTGTTGTACTGTGGAGAATGACAGAAGCTGAGTTATATTTAGCAATGTTCCCATATAAGAAATCAGTCTTGTTAGACAATGGTTGATGTACTGCATCTAGTGAAGTACATGGCTAAATGCCATGCTCTGATACAGAAATTTATGTTGCCCAAGCAAACAGGAAGCCCAAAAAGTGCAACTATGTGCCTACTTTTAGAAGGAAAAAATCTAAACCATGGTTAGATCTATTTCTACCTTACTTTGGAAACTTCTAAAATGCATTTCAGGGCAGTCAGTTGCATGCTTACAGGACGACCAAGAAAAACCCCCAAAGCTTACCACTATTACCCAAGCCAAAAGCTCGGCACCGTGAGACAGCTGGGCCCCCGGACTCTGCACAGTGTTCATCTGCAACACACCGTTCCCACAGGGGTCCAAGTAAATTGCCCCTTATCTGTTTTTAACAAACTTGCATTAAACCTTTGAGTCACTGTACTGTTACGAGTTTTATTTCTCCTCTCAGGCAAGATCACTTGCTCTGTGATGCTAATGATCTCCTAAGCATTCCTGTTGTTTAACTTTCCATGCAGAGTGATGCATGATGAGAGCCGGGCTGTATTATATTAGATTATAATAGTGTTTCTCAAACTGATATAATGAAATACCTGCAGCGGAGCCAGAATGTCCACGGCATCCTGGTGTGTATTCAACAACATACCACACGCAGCTGTGCATATTTCTATCTGTGCATATTTCTATCTGTGCAGCCCATGGTCAAAGAAAACCAAAGAGCAGAAAATGGAGGGATTTGTCTAGTCTTGCATTAGAGGATTGGGCGCAATGACAGCACTGGGTTTATTGGCAGAGCACTTCTGGGCCTGTCTTCTCAAGTGAACTGTGGAAGGACAGACAAACTGGAATCACCTGTCCAGAAACAGGCAATTATTGTAACTTCTGTCCTTGCTAATACACTTACTGCAACCTACAAGCTCCCTCACCTCCACACTGTACCCCTTATCTTAAGGATCTAACACATGCTTTTACTGCTCACAGAGAACATAATTTATATTGCCAACAGCTCAGTTTATATTTAGTCATTATTAAAAGCTGGGGGAAGCAAATAAAAGACAGTATTGGCTCTGAGAAGCTCTCTGCTCTGCAGGCAGTCAGATGAGATGACCTTGAGAGCTCCTCCATTGATGGCTGCTGCAGTAATCACTGCTGCTGAGAAAATGAGCCTGAACGGGATGAATTCAGCACATAATTTCATTACATTTTTCTGTACTTTTTTTTTTTTTTTTTTTTTTTTATGGAAAAGCCTCCAACACACTCTGTTTTCAAGTTTGTTTCTCTGTTGTTCAGTTGTCCTAAAGGTTTCTATCATCCTTGCTTCATGCTGACTTCCCTCATTCTGTTTCTTTCCATGTGGTTTCTAGATCACTGCTCTCTTGACAGACACTCTGTGCCTTTCTTTGTGTGCTCTCTTCTTGTATCTTTACTACTTCTGTTACTTTCTCTCGCCCTTTCCCTCTGTCTTTTACCTCTTCTTATGCCTATACTTTGGTGTACACTTTTTCCCCATCTGTTTTTGCCTTGCACTTTTTGTATCCTGACTTACATACTGTTACTTGGACTGGTTCTTTATTTTTGCTTGTAAAACCCATTTAATTTCTTTAATCTTCTCTAGTACAGTCACCATCACTTACACTACATTGACTTCACTGATTTCAGGAGCACCAGAAAGAATAAGAGAATAATGTAATTTAGAAGACATCAGTACCCAAATAGTACAGAGTAGCAAAATGAGGAAGAGAAAGCTTAAAATAATCTTTAAGCTACACGCTCCTGCGTTGCAAAGGAAAAACTCTGCCAGGTGTATGGATTTGCTATACCCAGGAGCAGCAGGAGACCTGCTGGCACGACTGAGATGTGCAGGCTGGGCACGCCGTAAACTCACTTGAGCTTTCCAGAGCCAAGCAAACAAAGGGTCAGGTTATCTGCATGACTTCTCAGCATCTTTACTGAAGAGCAGTGTTTTCCTCCACTAGCCACAGTCCCACATTAGGTGCTAGAAGTGAATTTGGGGCTACAGATGTCTGGAGAAACTCATGTTATACACCCTGTTTTCGTATTGCCTCTTTCCCCTGTGACCAGTGACGGAGAGCTGTTATTTTCCCCTTGTTATCCGTCTCTGGGCTATGAAACACAACAAGCATCTGTCCCTTTGCTCACAGAATCTGCTGTTGCAATTAGGTAAAGACAGAGAAGTACTGGGATTAGGGAGATGATTTCTATTTATGCAAACAGCACTATCAGTCCAGTCCCTAGCATGAAGCAGTTATACAGCACAGCAGCGCCTTCCATTGCCTTAGTTTATTCCCTGACTTGTACTCAGGTCAGCAGGAGATTGGCTTAATTGCCAGACTGTGTGAAAGAAAATGTGAGAGCAAAAATAAAGGACCAGACCTAATAACAATGAGTATCTGAGCCAGGCTCACAGTTACTTCAGTCACCTTCCTGATGACTGAGCTCACAGGGCTGGTAATGCTGCTAGCAGCATGACTGAAAATAGGATAAGGCTTCTAAACAGCAGTTTATTATTATGCATTCATAAAAAGTTGGGTCTAATCTATCCTTATTTAGCTGCAGGGATTTAATATCTGAAACATGCTCGTCCTATATAATTCCCATTAGGTATGTTCAAAACTCCTTATGTGATTCAAAGCCCTTTCAAAGTCTCCAGGCCACCAGGATGAACCTAGCCTCTCACTGTTTCTGCAGTGTACAGCTGTTCTTTTCTGGTTGAAGAACAATTTTCAAGAGTTCAAATGCTCTGTCCAATGTCGTGCTTTAAAACTCAAAAGAAAACCCAAAGCAAAAGAATGACATAAACTGATAGGCAGGCCTCGTAAGGCTGAATTTGCAAAGCCGACCTGCTGAACGGCCCTTGGTGCCCCAGCTCAGCCGAATGGATGCTGGCCATGCCATGGATCTCCATCAGTCTCTGAACACTGCAAATGCAGAGCACAGCCCTCCCCAGTGGTGACAGGAACCAGTGAGGATTGCACTCTACATTTCATATTGCTACTAACACACAATCAGAGTTGCTGTCAGTACTGAAATTGCTGTAAAGCTGAAATTGCTCCATGACTAGCTAAAGGACTCGAGGAACAGGATACAATGTAGAAGTATATTAAATCATGTCTTTTTAAATTGCATGGTATTATAAATTTCTCAAAATAGCTGCACTTGACAACATTCCCAGTGCAAATACAGTAATTTTATCTATTTTACCTAGAGCAGATTATAATGGGGATATGAATATACCATTCCTTAAATAGAATTGCCAGCTCTTTTACTGAAATAAATTGCTCGTTTGCACTTTACAATGGATATATTTTTCATAGCAGGAATGTTTAAGAGTTAATTTTCCTAATGAATGCAGACAGTAGCATGGCTTTCCCACGCTGCACTGGAGATGCAGCATTGACTTACATTTTGCTGTCTAGAGCTGTCAGGATTGTCCATGCTGGCTGAACTGGAATTTTGCTTCCAGCTTTTCACCTGTCCCCACGCACGTCCTCACCATTTCCCATCCCTCCATCAGTTCATGCAACCTCTCATGCCACAGCTGGCAGTCCCCCTGCATCTCGCTCCTGCTGCCCAGCAGCCTAGGTCCCTGGGGTCTGTCCCCGGCCAAGTGCTTCAGGAAAGGTAACATCTTCTCTTGTCTGCCATTTCTCAGAGGAAAAATATACCAAGGTTTGCACAGAGACTTTGTTTAGTCAGCAAATGTGCTCAAGTGTTTAAAAACCAGGTGTGGCACTTGGTGATGTAGTACTCCACCTTCATGACTCTGAACAGGGCAGTTTGTTTCATTTCCCTTCTCTTGCCTCTCTCATCACGGGGCTCAGTACTTACATACTCACAGAAAGGCTGAGGTGGGAAGCAACCTCAGGAGTCACCTACAGCCCGTTCCCCTGTCCGGTTGGGTTTTTAATATCTCCAAGGTTGGTTCATGGGGTGCTAGAGTTTAGTGTACCACTTTGGTGGCAACTCCTGTGCTGAGTTGCTTGGTGAGACCCTGCTTGCAGGCCAGCAGGTGATAGACCCCCATTCTCCACCCCGCTCCCGCAGCAGGAGGCTACCGATGTTGTGGTTGTGCCCTGGGTCTGGCTGCAGGAGAAGGTATGAGGCAGAAAAAGTAGAAAACATGGACTGATGTGGGGAAAATAAGAGTGAAGTGGAGAGAGGTGAGATAAGGGATCACAGCTGCTGAAGCAAAGGAGGGAGGTTGGGGTATGTTAGGGATCACAGAGTAGTGGGTAGGAGAGTAGGAACCTGGACTGAGAGGGGGTTATGAATAGGAGCGGGGTACACAGGGTTGGTGTACTGGTGTAGTGGGATAAGATTATATTAAAGAAAAGGTGAGGTTGGAAGTGTGTCTTCTTT
Organism: Tyto alba; assembly: GCF_018691265.1. Classification (NCBI taxonomy): domain Eukaryota; kingdom Metazoa; phylum Chordata; class Aves; order Strigiformes; family Tytonidae; genus Tyto; species Tyto alba. The sequence continues at coordinate 25,262,617 of NW_024881316.1, read as the reverse complement.
AGCATTTGTGTACAGCCCATCCAAGACGTATTTGGAGAAAAGCCATTTTCTCTCCTCCCCTTGGTCTTCCTCTGAAGCCTGCACAGGCCAGAACAACAGGGTCCCAACTCAGGACTCTTTTTGTGTTGCCTCACTTTTCCTCCCTGGGATGTTTTTTTCTAAGCTTTGTGCTCTTAGATGTTTCAGCTGCAACAATTTTTATCACACTCGTATCAAGCAGGAAGCCTGACAGTACATCAGCTTTTCAACCACCGGCTGTTTGATCAGGTGCACTGAGGTAGCAGAGAGAATTCAAATAACTCCCTATCTATACAATAGCTATTGTTTCTTCTATCTCCCAACTCCAGAGCTAGAAAAGAAAGATGTTGTTTCCCATCTTTGCTTCTAAAAGCCACGGTTTTCAAACAGCCTTTTGATCTGACTTTCACTGTCAAGGCAACCGGTTCCGGGCCTGCATACAAAGGGCGCTCGTTCTCCCTTCCCTACTCAGGTCATTAAACTTCAGGGTCCAATTCGCTCCCATTGTTCGTTTTGAGTTGGGAAACTATTGCTGCCAGGTAGGTTTATAATGCTACTGTGCCATTTTTCTAAAGATTCATTTCTGCTTTCCAAAGCAACATGTAAATCCAGAGAGCTGTGCCTCTAGTATTAATTTGCTAATCAATTAATTGCACCAAGAAAACAAGCTCTCAATCATTTCAACATGACATAAGTATGTCTCAAGAAAAATAAAGCATCAGTCATGAGAGCAATGGACAAGAGGAGTGGACAAACATGACGGCCTTGATGATTTAAAAGCTGCATGAGTAGGAGAAGTCTGCATCTGATTATTTTAAAGAAATCCATTCCTCTCATGTTCTCTTTCCTTTGCTCAGTCTATGGCAAGGGAGAAAATTCATCCCTGCTGTAAGCCAACTGAAGTCATTCTGATCTTGCTGTTTTTAATGCTTACTGCTGTGCTTTTTGTGTTCATATGAAGAAATATCATAAAGAAAGAAAAGAGAGAGAAAAATTAGGCAAAGTTACAATAACAAGTGAGATACCAAGCAAAGATTAAAGCAAGAAACAAAATGTTACAGTTCAGTATGCGGTCAAACACACAGAAAACTAGCATTTTATCTTTAACTCTGCTCTTCCCTCTGTCTATACATTGTCTTGTTAGACTGTCATCAGCTTGCCATCTCTTGCTATCTCACATAGGCCTGACATATATTAGATTTTTAAAATTGAAAATGGTGGAAGGATTAAACTTTGTTTTTAAATAAGGTGGATATATTTCACATAGAATACATGAATTCCAACTAACATTTATGTGTTTGCGTAAAATACAGGAGGAGTTTCTCAAGGAAAAAAGCAGCTACTTCTCTTTGCTGCAAGCTCACTCCATGTCAGGGAACGCTGCGAGACTCCACACTGGAGCTGATGTGGAAGGGACCCTCGCTTTCTGCTCCCACGCTTTGTGAGGCAAATGTGATACCGCTCAAGTTTGTCAAGTCTTTGCATATGTATCTCTTTCTATATATCTATGTGCGTTTGTGTATGTGTTTGTAGGTACATACATGTATAACTGCCTGTATATAGGTAATAAAGCTACAATCCTGTTGAATCTCCCAAATTTAGGGACAGAGAAAGAGTAATTTTCAGAACTGTAGCTTCACTTGGGCACGCCTAAATCTTGTCTATATCTTCTTTTTGTCTGGACCTGAATCTCTACGCCTTAGTATCCAAGGTGTTTATTTTATATAGTTACACTGCTTTAGGGTAAAGCCTGAGATAAAAGCTATTTTTTCTCTCATCTTCCTGACCCGTTCAGTTTAGGGAAGAACAAAATTAAAAGGTTAACTGGCAGTAGAAAATCTTACACAATGGACAATGGAAAATTGAAATGTTTCAGGGACTCATTCTGTTAATGAGCAGCAATAAATAATGTCTTTCGTCTTCCTATCTAGTTCTTTTGGATAACCCAGCATTGCCATATACTCTTCCAACTGTAAAGCAGTCTCTCTATTGTTTCATAATGCCCACCCTAGCCAGCAGTAAGGGCATGCTGCATGTACACCTGGGAATATCTGCTGTGTGGATTGTAGTCTAATAAAGAGGTACCTGTGTAAACCTGGGGTTGAGAAGCAATCAGCTGTGATAACTCTATTGAGGTTGCAAAACTCATGTAATGAGAAAGCTAAATTTGCAACACCATGCTCATGGCTTGTGTACCATTGCAATGGCTAGTCAAGGTGTTTGCACAAACATAGAGCAGCAGTCAGAGACAGGTGTAAACCGAGCAGTCCACAGCTGGAGACCTGTTACCAACACACCAAACATTTCTGTTTTCTCCCTGGGGTAAAATTCATGGTGTCTGATTACGTCTGTGTTTGTGAGCTCAGCTAAGGGCATCTGCCCACATAAATGCATCAAAGCTGAACAAAGACAAAGCTCCAAATAGGGAAGTTGGTGACGAGACACAGATAGTGAGAGTAGTTCTGTGCCCAGCATGCTGGAGAGGAAGATACGGTTATATAAACACGGCACTTTGAACATATGGTGGCCATCTAGTCATCTAATATACTTGCTTAGGAGTATTCCATCCTGATGAGACATTTTAAAGAAGACATTGGTGGACGACAGGTATTATTTCAGCCACATGTACCTTAAGAAGTATCCAAATACAGTGCAAGACAATCCTCATAAAAGAGTAGGCTATGTAGAGCACTGCAGTATTGGTGGAGTCAAAAAACATGGCTAAAAAATCCCTTGAAACAGAGACTGGCTGGCTCCCTTTCTTTCTCAGGCACATTGTTGAACCTCCAGGCTCATGAATGGTCCTAACATTTTAATTATATTTAATATTTACTAATATTGCTATTTCACAGAATCACAGAATGTTTGAGGTTCGAAGAGACCTCTGGAGGTCATCTGGTCCAACCTGCCTGCTCAATCAGGGTGATCTAGAGCTGGTTGCCCTGGAGCACGTCCAGCTGGCTTTTGATTATCTCCAAGGATGCAGACTCCCCGGCCTCTCTGGACAACCTGTGCCAGTGCTCAGCCACCTTCACAGTAAAAAATGTTATTATATTATATATCCTTATGTTCAGATGGCACCTCCTGTGTTTCATATTTACTGATATTTTAATGCTAATAACGCCCACAGAAGATTCAAAAAGACAAATTTTATAGATGGGGATAATGTAGCATAAAAAGAAAAAAAAAAAAAAAAGAGATAATTGCTAGTCTGAAACTATCCAGTAGCCCCAGGTCAATAACAACTGTGGTCTCCTAATTCCCTGCCTTTGTCTCACATGGCTTCCTTTTCCTTCAGAACTTGTGGTGTCTCTTCCTTTATCTGCTTATTTCATCCACCCTCACCAGGGAGCAGGAGCAGGCTATGGTCGCTACTGGTGAGGTAGTAATGAGAACTGTCAGACTGGCCAATGTCCACCTAGCACAAGGACTCTCCTCTATGGTGGACAGTAGCAGATGCACAGGGGCACAACCAAGGCCATTCATAGGCTGAACTTTCTCCTGACATGTCCTCTTGACCTCCAGCAAACAGCCATTTAGGAACTTCCTGGGGTGACAATTTCATCCAAATCCCTGTGTACCAATTGATGTATTTTCCATTAACTCATCTAATTACTTCTTGAATCTACTTGTACTTTTGGCCTCCACAAAATCTTTCACAATGTTGTTATATACTCATGAACAAATCTTGTTTGTTTTTAAATTTGCTGCCTGATCATTTTGTGGAGTGCTCTCTACTTCTTGTATTCCAATAAAGAGTGACTAATAATTTCCTTTTTAGCATCTCCTCAACAATCATCACTTCCTAGGCCTGTAGTATACCCAGACTCAGCAACTCTCTTCAAATTGCAGAACCTAGTCTATTTAGTCTTTCCTCATACTCTTTTCCATGTCTTTCCTGGTTCTCCTACATCTGTTTGGTAGTGTGGTGAGTAGAACTAAGCAGAGAATCAGTAACCCAAGGACAATGTAGATTAGGAGAGTGACATAATGCTGTCTTTGGTTTTGTTCTCAGCTCTTCTCCTGGTAACATCGGACATTGTTGGCCTTGATAAGAAGGGGCATGAAGAAGTCAGAGTGCATGGTCAGCTGAGAGTCACAGACTTGTTCCATTTGATAGGGACCCCAGGAGGCCTCTGGCCCCCCAACCTTGTCCTCAAAGCAGAGTCAGCTATGGGGTCAGACCTGGTTGCTCAGGAGATTCTTAAAAATCTCCAAGGACGGAGACTGCACAACTTCTCTGGACAACCTGTTCCACTGCTGGGCTATCCTTGTAGGGAAAATGTTTCTCCTCATACTCAGTGTGAACCTCTCTCAGTTCAACTAACAACATTGTCCTTCATTCTCTCACCATGCACCATTGTGAAGAGCCTAGCTCCATCTCCTTGATATCCTCCCTGAAGTCACTGTGGGCTGCTGTTAGGTCCCTCTGAAGCCATCTCTTCTGCAGACTGAGCAAGCCCTGCTCCCTCAGCCTCTCCTCATGGGGCATGTGCTCTAGCCCTGACCATCTTGGCAGCCCCCACTGAAGTTCCTCCGGTTTATCTATGTGTTGCAAGAGGAAGACTGGGGGCGAACCTGGACATCCTAATCTAGATGATGTCTAATGAGTTCAAAGTAAAGGGGAATAAGCATTACCCCAACATTACCCCAAATCAACTGATTGTGCTCCTATTATTACAAGCCCAGATGCTGTTGGCCGTTCCTGCTGCCAGGGCTCACTGCTGGCTCAGGCTCAGCTCATTACCCACCAAGACACCCAGGGCCTCTTCGGCAGAACTGCCTCCAGGCAGACAGGCCTGGCCTGAATCACTGAATAGTCCCATCTCTCTCAGCTTTTCCTCATAGGAGAGGTGCTCCAGTCCCTTCCTCACCTTTGCGGCCCTTCGCTGGACTTGTTCCAGTACATCCATGTCTCTCTTGTAGTGGGGAGCCCAGCACTGGGCACAGCACTCCAGTATGGTCTTACCAGTGCCAAGTAGAGGGGAAGGATTCCCTCCCTCAACCTGCTGACAACACTCCTCTTGATGCAGCCCAGGATACCATTAGCCTTCTTTGCTGCTAGGGCACACTGCTGCCTCATGTTTACCATCCCAGGTGCACAACTTTGCATTTGTTCTTGTTGAATTTCATACTGTTCCTGTTGGCCCATTTCTCCAGCCTGCATAAGTCATTCTGAATGGCAGTCCTGACCTCAAGTGTACCAGGTGGTCATTCCCCTAACCCCATTTTGTTGTCATCTGCAAACCTAATGAGTATGCCCTCCCTCCCTCATCTCCTCCAGGTCATTGGCGAAAATGTTAAACAAGACAGATCCCAGGACAGACCCCTGCCATACCCTACTTGGTACTGACCTCCAGGAAGAGTACAAACCATCAGCCAATACCTGCTGAGCCCAACCATCCAACCAGTTTCTTTCCGGACTGAAGAATGCTTGAAATTTGCATTTGAAGGTTTAGCAAAACCTTATAAGCAGAGTTGGCCAATATGCTACCGAGACTGATTAAGATTGGTTCATGAAGATCTGGGGTTTCAGCTATGCCAGTTTTGATCATTGCCAACAGTGAAGGAATTGGCTGAAGGAATTTTCACCTTTGGCATCTCTTATAGTCAGTGGAGAGATAGAGCAAGAGCCTTATCAAAGGATGACCCATTCTATCTACACTAATACAGAATTTTAAGATTGATGGGATAAATCGGCGAGGGCTATCTGTCTCCACTAAGGAAGAAGCTTTAGCAACTAGTTCAGTATCAAACATCTAACTTGCATGTAGCGCAGGTCAGTGAAATGAGACATACACTTGCCACCTTTTTACTTTAATTCCTTATCTATAAAATGAGGGTGCTAATGCTTCCTTTTTCTTTACATCTATTTGAACTGTATGCAACTACTAAGTTAGGCTAAAATGTGTTTTGCCCAGTGTCTAGAATAACAATGAATGACATACTTTTGAGCCTTTCTTATTGGCTTCATGCTACCACTATTAATGATGAGGGGATGGAAGATGGAGCTTCTAGAGCAAATAAATTTTGAGCATTTGCACACAACCTAAAAATCTCACATAGAAAAGGCATAAAGGGAAAAATAAGGTAGTGAGTTTCCACAATTTCTCATTCTCTCAACCTTTTGAACTGCTGCCAACTTCAAATCTAAACTGGCGTATTTCTTATTTTGCTGTTTTTAACAGGAGGTAATTATAGCTCATTGTTCTACAGCTTACTGTGTAAAATGCTGAGCAGTACTTTTGTCTATTCTTCTTAGCTCTGAGGAACTTTAACTACTTTTGATTCTTGTGTCCCAGATAACCACTATTTAGCAGTTAAAAGTTCATTAAAAATGAGGCCAAACATAGATGAAAATGCCAACAAAAACATGTCTGAAAAGATAGATGAATAAAATGGCAGTGCCAATAGAAACAGGTTTTCTCACACTGTATTTTTAAACATATCTAATGAACATTTTATAAACTTTAAGTATATTTCATGAAACAGACTTTCTACAAAGTAATTGTCCTAGTGATGGGGAATTTATAAATGTAAATGATACTCTGAAGCAGCACCCAACGAGGACACTTACTACAAATATCCATGTGTATTTCTTTCATGACCTAGAGTTCAAATTTCTCTACTGTTTTGTACACTATGGAAAAAAAAAAGTTTAAACTATAATGCACAATTAAAATGAAGATGGAAAAACCATGTTTGAGTAGCACTCCTGCACTTTTCCACTATTAGGAAAGCAACAGTTCCCTTGGGTTTTCCTTCTTTGGCTGTGAAGGAAAATGGCTGGTTAATATTTCCAAAACATTTCTGTGCTATTCCACGACATCACTTAGCTCAACAAAAGGAGGTTCCTTCTCACATTCTTTTAATCCAAACTCCCATTGAAAAACATATCATTAGAAAACATTCTTCTAGAGGTTCCTGAATTTTTCTTTTTTCATTTGAAGTTTTCCACACTGTAAGGACGCTCAGATCATCCCTTCTCTCAGTTTGAACTTTGCTAGTGAGAAGGTCTTCAGCCTCTTTTCTTCTTTGTGGATGGGCAGGGAAAAACCAGCAGTTTCCTTGCCAGAAAAAAAAAAAAAAAACAAACAGAGTGGATGAACAGGGCTCAAAAATCTTAGATTAGCACAGAGATTCATCACTGACAGATAGAACAAAGGTCAAATAATAGCTTACTAGAAAATATCTAAAAGAGTGAAGCACACTTGGAAGCACAAGCTACAACCAGAATTCCTGGTCAGGACACATCAATAAAATCTGTTTTCCTACATTTAAAACTAACTCTAAAATACTAAGCAATTATTAGTAAGCTTTGTGTTTTGTAGTACTGGTTGAGGAAGCCTAAGAAGCTGGCAGAGTCAGGGCTGGCAAACAGGCAGCAAGGCAGGACGATAACCTGCACGGGGTAACAAAAGCGTGCCTCTGTGTCAGCAGGCACGTTTCACAGGCCAGATGTTTGTGGAAACACACATTCACCAGAGCCTGAAATAATTGTTCAGAGCACAAAGTAGGGCAGTTCTAGTACAGATACGGGCTCAGTAACCACCACCTCTACTAGGGCACTGGCTGTCAGGAAGAGGATACAGATAACCAGCTATATGACTATCTGTTATGAGGGGAACAATTTTTTATTTGCCAGGGGCAGCAAATATGCCCATGAAAACTGTTGTTCACCCATTCCTAACAGTTTATGGCATCATTTGCAGTGTATTCCAATGAGAACCTGATGGTCATTCAGAGATACAAAGCGAGCCTCTGTGTTTGTTCATGTTATGCTACGGGCTGATAAAAAGAGACAAGCATAAAGTTCTTGTTAAAGAATAAAAGAAAACCAGAATGTTTTAATTAACCCAACAGAGGACTGACATTGTACCAAGGACCACTGACTAAATTCATATTTGTTTTAAAATAACATGTTTTGGTGAGAAAAATACCTGGACTTACATTGATTGTTTATGTTAGGAAAAGTTTATGTAATATGAATGACTAGGCACTGCACAGAGAACCAAGCAGGGCATAATATAAATCTTTAAGGAGACGAAAAATCACCCATATGGTAATTATTTATTATGGAGATGTTCAAAAGAGTGCAACTTCCACTAAAGCTGCCAGGAGTTTAGTTTATAAGTTCCCTGTACCTTCAAAGCTTTTTCTCTTCTAGTGTCATGGAAATCGGAAGTGTTCCTACATTTTCTTCTTAACTGCTGCAGAACTTGAGGAATAATGATCCAACTCCAAACTGCAGTGCACATGAATCAAAACAGAAAAAGAAAAAATCCAGTGAATGTGAAATGTCAAACGGAAGAGAAACAAATTCATACAAGTATATGAGATATAAAAAATGAGGCCAGAAATTATATCTGGATATGTGGTCACCTTGATAAGTTCAACAAAGAGCCTCTCCGGGTTGGTTTGGAGCCAACCTAGTGCTTTCTCTTATTAAATAACTTAAATGATTTGTAGTCCTGTTTGCACACTATTTCCTCCTATTTTAATCTTCACAGGATCAGTGAAATGTTAGCTCAGGGATGATTTCTCTCTGAAGCACAAGAGCCTTAGTCAACCTGTTCTTCATAAACATCTGAAAATACACAGATCAATTGATTTACCAAAGGCAGTACAGTATCTAACTTGTCCATTCCTTCCTGTCCTGAGACAGTAAAGATCGGAGACATGAGACACATTTATGTTTTCCCTATGCTTGAACAATCACCATAAAAATGCAGTTTTGCTAAGTCAGTAGACTAAGAACCAAAGATACTTTGACTCCCTGTGCTTCGCCATCACAGCTGGGCCTTAAGGTAAGAAAACGGATCAGGTAAACAGTCAAATCCCACCGGCTTTGTTTCTTCCCATTTCTGAAGGACAGTCAGGTAGATGTGTAATATGGAACTAAAATAAAAGGGATGGCTCCAAATTTGGTAAAGTGAGCCAGTCCTGTTCATTTTTTAGCGCCTGAAATATACAGAAATGGGATAGGTTGCTCTTCTTGATACTTCTGCATGGCACCTTCCATCCAAAAGAACCTCAGGGATAGGTGAATGCTTTTGCACACTGCTGAGAGCCTGAGGCTCCCCAGGTAGAGTTCTGGGGCTGTGGTCTGAGACAGCCGTAAGGACTCACACACGTAGCTGAAGCTGCAGGAAGCGGCAGCAGAAGCAGGCTGCTTTTGACTAGATCAGAGCTAGCTAAATACCAAAGATCTACCCTTGATTTAAAACAAGGCCTGTGACATTTTAAACAACCACAGTTTGTCGGGACGATGGCCAAGCCAGCATTTCCAGTGCCACTTGAAAATCTGATGCGCCTTACATACCAATTAAAGAACACTCTTTGGGCTCCAGTCTCCCAAACTGTGCAGGTCTGACAGTCTCATAGCTCTACTTGGTTGGGAAAAATGCACCAGGAGCACATCCAATTTGAACTCACCATTCAAAATGTGTGTCTTCCTCCTTCTTGTGCCTGGTCTCCCTGACACCTGATCACCACCATGACCAACAAATTTGGTCACTCAAAGGTAAATCAGACTGAGCAAAGGACTGACCTCCACCTGACAGTATTTAAAGATCTTGTTCAAGGAACAACACATGTCAACATTGATTTGAGCTTCTCTGGAGTATATGAAAGGAGATCTTCTGTCCTTCCATGGTGTCTATTCCAAAGCTAAGGAACAAAACTGCAGACCATGAATGTAGCTAAAACAGGCACATCTGTATCTCTGCCTGAACACTACACTGAGCCCCTATTTTTACCCACTGTTACAGCTAAAATGGCTGAATTACAAGGTCACGTATTTTGCTGAAGGCCATATCATGAGTCATTTGATTAAAACTCTGCCCTTCCTGGCTCTCAGTCCTTTGCTCTACTCATTAGTACACACAATGTAATGAAATGTTGGAATATCCCCAGAAGGGAGTCTTGCTTAGACCACTTCCTCTGTAGTTCACTACCACAGACCTCAATTCCTGGCTTGGGCAGCTTTCCAGCTGAACTACATGATGCAAAATAACATTTTAAGTTAAATTTCAAGTGGGATAATGAGGAACTACAGAACTTCAACATTGTTCTAAATTTAAACAAAACAGCAAGAGGAATTTTAGAGAGTATTCAAGAGAGTAAACAGAATAGAGGCTAAGCAAATACATAGCGGACACTATTCGCCCTTCCTATTATCCATCTTGACAAGCGTTCTTTGATGCATTTAGGTACTTATGACCTCTCTTGCCTTTTTCTCAATTTTTAGCAAAAACACTTTACCCAACTCTCTCACCCAGGATAACTGAAATCTGAAAAGCTGGTAAAATTAACCAGCTGTACTGACTGAAGAGAAATCATTGATAACATTAGATAATTTATTAAAGTTGCATTAAAACTCTTCTATATAATAACACAGTTTAAGGAAGGGTTCATTTTATAAACTCATAGGGTGTTGGAATGAAAGATGTGATAGTTCCCATGTAACCTCATAAATTCTCTTGCTAGTCAGTCTTGAGTCTATGAGCTCTAATAAAATTCTCATGAGAACACAGTATCCGTCCATAAAAACTCCTGAACCTCCCATGGGAATCAGCTGGTTTAGAAGGGTTCAGAGGTTCAAGCCTGTGGTTTATTTATTAAAATTTTCTCAGTAAATATATCATGGTACAATAGATAACAACCACACTGTTCTGTGCTAGTAACATCCATCTTCCATAAAATACATGAACAGTAAGCTTCAAAAATAGGAAGGAAGAAGAACCTTAAGTTACATTTAAATGTAGGTGCACTGAACTTGTTCTCAAAATGAGTCCAAAATTATAAACAAGAATGAGAATTTGATTCTTTATTTTTCCCCTCACAAAACCACTGTCATCAGAAGCAGCTAAAATGTTGCTCTGTGCAAAGCTATAAAGAGAGAATTCAGATCACCTGAGCTTTTAATAGACTGGGCTGAGGTTAGACACTTATAGTCCCAAAAGACGATGGTGACTTGGAGATAACATAGCTGTAGTATTAGAAGTATGAACCTGCAGGAACACCACACCCATGCTGAAAATAAATACAACCATTTTGTAGTCTGTGCTTGAAGGCTCTGAACCAATTTTACCTCCTCCCTCTAAAAAGTCCCCAAAACAACCCTAAAAAAGAAAAGTGCAAGCCCCATTCCTTGGAGCTAGAGAACAGCAGTAGGAATGTGACAGACAGTGTTAGCTTCTGTGAGACAATGTTGTACCCAAGAATCACTCAGATATTCTAGTCATGATTTTGATAGCTAGTTGGTGTCAGACTAACTATTCTAATCCAGAAGCTACATAGTCATTTCCAGCATAAAAGGCTCCTTCGGGAAGAAAAGTACCACTAAAATCCAGATACAACTTTTGGTTTTCTGTTGGAAAGCAAAACCAGTTGCTCTAAATCCTCTGGTGGAGTTCTCTTGAAGAACACTTCCATGCTAAGAAAGAGTAAATCTTTCATAAATGTTTTATGGCAGGTCATTTCAGGCCTTTAGAGTCAGACTCTTGGGGTGACAGGAACAGGGAGGTGGCATGGATTTGATGAGTGGACCACTCGGTGGATAAGGAACTGGATAGATGGTCGCAGTCAGTGGCTCAATATCCACATGGAGAGCAGTGACGAGTGGTGTTACTCAAGGGTTGGTGTTGGGACCGGCACTGTTTAACATCTTTGTTGGTGACAGGGACAGTGGGAATGAGTGCACCCTCAGCAAGTTTGCCAATGACACCAAGATGTGTGGTGCAGTCAACATGCTGGAGGGAAGGGATGCCATCCAGAGGGACCTGGACAGGCCTCAGAGGTGGGCCCACGTGAACCTCATGAAGTTCAACAAGGCCAAGTGCAAGGTCCTGCACATCGATCAAGGCAATCACAAGCACAAGATGGGCAATGAGTGGATTGAAAGTAGCCCTGCAGAGAAGGACTTGGGAATATTGATGGATGGAAAGCTATGAGCCAGCAATGTGCGCTTGCAGCCCCGAAAGCCAACTGTATCCTGCATCAAGAGCAGTGTGGCCAGCAGGTTGAGGGAGGTGATTCTCCTGCTCTACTCCACTCCTGTGAGACACCTGGAGTACTGCATCCAGCTCTGCGGTCCCCAGCATAAGAAGAACATTGATCTGTTGGAGCAAGTCCAGAGGAGGGCCGTGAAAATGATCAGGGGGCTGTAGCACTTCTCCTGTGAAGACAGGCTGAGAGAGTTGGGGTTGTTCAGCCTGGAGAAGAGAAGACTGCAGCGCTTTCTAGTACATAAAGGGGGACTACAAGAAAGCCAGAGAGGGACTTTTTACAAGGGCAGTTAGTGACAGGAACTGAAAGAGGGTAGATCTAGATTAGATATTAGGAAGAAATTCTTCACCATGAGAGTGGTGAGGCACTGGCACAGGTTGCCCAGAGAAGCTGTGGCTGCCCCCTCCCTGGAAGGGTTCAAGGCCAGGTTGGACGGGGCTTGGAGCAACCTGGTCTGGTGGAAAGTGTCCCTGCCCATGGCAGGGGGGTTGGAACTGGATGATCTTTAAGGTCCCTTCCAACCCAAACTATTCTATGGTTCTATGATAAATGCTGACCAGGCAGTTTGCTGTCCAGGCACTTTGGACACATCTTCATCTTCACAGGTGACATTAACTATGCCATTTGCAAAGGGGGGGACTGTGCACCTCCGACAGGTCCATAGTGAGGGAGAGCCATCCTTGTGAGGCACATGGGCCACGGGAGCAGGGAGAGCAAGGGGCATGTCCAAGCAGCTGCCTGCAGCCATGTGGCTGACATTGTTCAAACCAGAGTTGTGATATTCTGGATGTATCCCACATGGTTGAAGGTAATGATAAGTGGGCATGCAAACCTATTTCCAGACTCTTTTCAAGCTCCAGTACCCAAAAATAAAATTAATGGTTGCTTTACTAAATATCTTTTGAACACCTATTATGATTTTCAATAAAGGGATCACAAATGGAACAGAAGCAGCAAATTGGATCATTGGAAAAACTTTGCAGAGAAGCCATCTGGGCCTGGTGCTTTACTGGATGGTGAAGAATTTACATTTCTCACTCCCACAGTTTACATTTTCGAGGTGATAAAGACATTTGGATCATTTTATTTTTTGGATGTTTTACATAAAATGAAGAGCTGTGATTGAAACTGGAACTGGAGTTGGGAAATAACCAGACTGTGTACAATGTGGTAAAGCGCTAACAAATGCCACGTGTTACATGATTAATTTAGTATAAATGCCAGTTATGGATTTGGTTTGTCAGCAGTTGGCTTGGGTTTTGTGATTACTGGCCAATAGTTTAATTGATGATTTGATCCATAACAGAATCCTCAACTTTTGGGAATGGAAGAGAGTTGCATTGATAATTTAATGTATTAAGTGTACACAGAGCTGTTAGCTTCTAGAAAGGATACAGATAAGTTCTGGGGTCTTAATGTAACTGAAGAATAACCTTTTCTCACAATACAGTATGATTTACGGTGGTAAATGTGACTGCTATTGTTTTAATATGTCTTCAGGTGGCATTTTTGAACTGCAGGTAGACATGCAAGGAAAACTCCGGGTCTGACTATAAATACAGCTGCAAAGTATGGCACCGCTCTTGCCTCTGAGTCAACCTCTAATCGCTGTTCTTGGCGCATCGGCACTGGGCCATAGGGAAGGGCCATCTGTCAGAGGTAATTGAAAGTGGAGGCACTGACCATCTGTAGGTATTTAAGGTCTCCTGACGTTTTTTACAAGCTGAAGGGTAAGCCAGTGTTATAATTTGTAGTGTGTCTACCTATTAGCCTCTACGTTTTTCAAGGGAATACAGTAGTATTGGTCATTTGTCTTTTACTTCTGTGGCCTATCTCTTTATGTCATAAACATACTTCCCTACATCTCTGCAGCTCACTGCTGGCTGAAATGACCCCTGTAAATCTTTGTAAGTTTGAGATTTTTTCAAAAGATGTGCTATGTAAATTGCAGGTCACTGCTATTGCTGGAGCTAAAATGCAAGCAGAAGCTTTCTGTAAAGCCTTGGGCTTTCGAGTTGGCTAGAATGGAATTCAGATATAGTTTTTGCAAAAGTCAAAGACTCATATATTCCCTTGATTTCTCTTATCCATATGGTGTAAATCATATGGCAAATGCCAATGCCGGCTCTATTCCAGAGAAAAGATGTATAGATACGTAAAGGTACTGTGCCTGCAGACTTCCCGTATGTGCATAGCTACAGCTGGTTAACAGTAAAAAACAGTGTACAGTATTTGTAAGATCAAACTCTTGATTCCATTAAGAAATTAAGAAAGAAACAATTTTAATGGTTACTTTACATGTTGAGCAGTTGAATTTTACATGCACATTTCTATTTAAACATTTATTGGGTGTGTCAGTATGCAGGAAACCAGCTCTGTCACGTGCATGAGCATGCACACACACATACAGAAAGTTTGGCTCCTTCCAGAAAAAAAAAACAGTTGTTTGAATATTTTTGTTAATTATCTTTCTAATCCAAGCATTCAAATACTGTACATGTGCCGAGCTCACATGGAAAGAAAGGAAAGATACAGAGAATTTTTAATAAAAACACAGTCCCAGCAGGATTTGGAGTGCACTGCTTTGAAATACAAAGCCAGAACTTTATTAACCAAGCTAAGCAAATTTTCTGAATGTATTCAAGGTGCTGTTATGATAAGCGAAGGAAGCCTGTGAAGTTGCTTGGAGCTGTTTAAAACTGCAAATAAAAAGTAAAACACATTTACATTTCATCAGATGGTTGGCAGAAATTGGAACAGTGTCCATTTTCCTGAGCAGAGTCTGCATGCACGCACACACCGCACCAGCGGTAGGGGATGGGGACATGAGTGTGAGATGCAATATGGAGCATGGAGCAGCTGAGTATGAAAGCTATGCATTTGTGTCCCAGGGAGACAAGGCAGGGAATATGCAAAGGTATTCCACCTTTTTCACGCAGCATCCTCCTCTCCAATTTTCTCTTAATACCGAAGTACCAGAAGAGTGGAGGATACGGGAGTGGCTGAGTAGAGAAAGCAGAGACTGCCTATGGCACGCTCAGCCCCAGCACCTTAGAGTAACGGTGGTTTTGGCAGTCCTGGGTTCCGCAGTGTGCTGGGGCTGTGATGCTCTGCACACCTGCATGAAGCACTGTCTTTTGGACAAGGAGAGCTGTGACCGTCTGCCTCCTTGTTTTCAGAGCTGGAAGCTGGCAGCTGACTCTTGGGCTGGGAGAAAGGTGACTTTCACAGAATCACAGAATCATAGAATGGTTTGAGTTGGAAGGGACCTTAAAGACCATCTAGTTCCAACCCCCCTGCCATGGGCAGGGACACCTTCCACCAGACCAGATTGCTCAGAGCCCCGTCCAACCTGGCCTTGAACCCTTCCAGGGAGGGGGCAGCCACAGCTGCTCTGGGCAACCTGTGCCAGTGCCTCACCATCCTCACAGGGAAGAATTTCTTCCTAATATCTAATCTAAATCTACCCCCTTTTAGTTTAAAGCAATTACCCTTTGTCCTGTCACTACCTGCCCTTATAAAAAGTCCCTCTCCAGCTTTCTTGTAGGATCCCTTTACTGGAAGGCTGCTATAAGGTCAGCAAACATGCTGAGGGTGCATTCAGTCCCACTGTCCATGTCGCCAACAAATACGTTAAACAGCACCGGTCCCAGTACTGACCCCTGAGGATCACCACTCGTCACTGCTCTCCACTTGGACATTGAGCAGTTGACCTTAGCTCTCCAATGTCTCTCCAATTTAGACAAGGATGTCGTGCAGCACAGTGTCAAATGCTTTGCACAAATCCAGGTAGATGGTATCCGTTGACCTTCCCTTATCCACCAATGCTGTAACCCCATCGTAGAAGGTCACCAAATTTGTCAGGCACGATTTGCCCTTAGTGAAGCCATGTTGGCTGTCACCAATCACCTCCTTATTTTCCATGTGCCCTAGCACAGTTTCCAGGAGGATCCACTCCATGATCTTGTTGGGCATGCCCTGTAGTTCACTGGGTCTTTCTTTTTTCTCTTTTTAAGAATTGGGTTTACATTTCCCCTTTTCCAATCAGTGGGAACTTCACTAGACTGCGATGACTTCTCAAATATGATGGATAGTGGCTTAGCCACATCATCCACCAGTTCCCTCAGGACCTGCAGATACATCTCATCAGGTCCCATGGACTTGTGCACCTTCAGGTTCCTTAGATCATCTCAGACCTGATCTTCTCCTGCAGTGGGTGGTTCTTCATTCTCCCAGTCCCTGCCTTTGCCTTCTGCATCTTGGGCAGTGTGGCTGGAGCACTTGCCAGTGAAGACTGAAGTAAAAAGTCGAGTACCTCAGCCTTCTCCATATCCCAGGTAACCAGGTCTCCCACTTCCTTCTGGAGTGGCTCCACATTTTCTCTAGTCTTCTTTTATCACCGACATACCTATAGAAGCTTTTCTTATTGCCCTTGACCTCCCTGGCCAGACTGAATTCTGTCAGGACATTGGCCTCCCTAACCTGATCCCTGGCTGCTCGGACAGTTTCTCTGTATTCCTCGCAGGCTATCTGTCCTTGCTTCTGCCCTCTCTAGGCTTCCTTTTTGTGTTTGAGTTTGTCCAGGAGCTCCTTGTTCATCCATGCAGGCCTCCTGGAGTTTTTACCTGACTTCCTCTTTGTCAGGATGCATCGCTCCTGAGCTTGGAGGAAGAGATTCTTGAATATCAAACGGCTTTCTTGGGCCCCTTTTACTTCCAGGGCTTTATCCCATGCTACTCTGCCAAGCAGATCCCTGAAGAGGCCAAAGTCTGCTATCCGCAAGTCCAGGACTTTGCCCAAACTGATCACATTACAGAAGATGACCATCAGCCAGATTAAACATTTACTGGGGAATTACAAAGAGACTTGACACAAAGAAGGAGTCAGACTGAAAAGAAGTATAAAAGATGCATGAAAACTCTTAACAGGAGGGAGAGGCGTTGGAGGGGAAACAGCTTTCTCAAGGGCATGTGGTTCAGCCAACAACTTGTAGGAAGCTGCAGGGGTCTGCATAAAGGCAGAGGACCCATATCTCCCACAGGAGACCCGCAATCTTTGGGAAGGGGGGCTGTTTTTGTAACGCATACTGCCCACACATGAGGGAGTGCATACCACTCTGTACACGTGTGTGTCCGTGTTTCTCTACACGTGTATGTGTACACTAAGGCAGCTTTGGGATTAGCTATAGGAGACTGTTTAGAAACTTCTAGTATGGTTTGCTTATTGTATTACTGATTTTGTATGCATAGTTCACTGATTGCTGGTTAATTACACACTGTCAATAAAGCAATAAAATGCTTTGATCCGTATTTATTTTAAACTATGTGAACTCAGCAGTTTTTCACCGCAACATCTAACAAGCTGCCGAAGAGACCAGAAATCTCTGTAACGCAAGGATTTCATGTTTTCTTCCAGAGCACTGACACTGAATAAATTAATGTAAAGAATAAATTCATGTTTAGCGAATCACACCTAAATAAAGGTGACATCCCTTAAGTGCGTGCAATATTTGTCTCAAAATAATTATTTTTAAGTAAAACATTACATATATGGTTATTTCAGACCTATTTCCCAGAATTTTGTGTGCAGATGTTACGTGGTTAGCATTTGTAATTAAACATGCTGTTATACTTCAATTTGGGGATCAGCACTCACTATTTGCACCATATTTTCCCTTTGAGTTGTCTGTGAAAAGAACAAACTGGGCTGGATTTGGATCTCAATTACCACAGTCTGACAGAGAAGAGCCTTAACTAAGCCCCACTAAAGAATCAAAATCTTAATTGTACAAGTGTTTGTTGCATGTTGCAGAGTTTCACTAATCCTACACGTTTTTAGGTTTTTTTGGTAACATCAATTCAGAATTTCCTTTTTCTGTAAGACAGACAAATCTTCTCTATTCTACCCATTTAATTGGCCTGGCCAATTCTCCCTCCTTCCATAGCTGTAATAACATACTCCAGTATTCCCTAAAGCATGTTCTGCTGTGCATGCCTAGATATGCTAGTCAGTACTAATTTGCTATAACCCTGCTGTCCCGACTTTCCCAGACCACACTGATACAAATGTCAGCAGTTTGGTCCAAAGGGTGGACTTTGCGATAGCCTCACAGCCCTGATTATTGCCCAGCATCAATGCACTACCAGTGACAGCAAACTCTCCACAATTCCTCGCAGTACGGATAGGGAATAAGCAGACAATCAGTCAGGAAGGCTCTAACACTTACCAAGCAATGAACTTTGAACAACTTGGTAAAGGAAACAAACAAACAAATAAAAAAAATCTCTTTCTGGGCTGAGATTGTAGCTGGATATCCCAGCCAAAGATAATTGTATTTCACAAAATTGCAAACCTCATATGAGGGTTTATAGTGGAAAAAACACTGACAGGCCATTGTCTGCGGCATTGTATCCACAATGCTGTAATTACAGCTTTACCATAACGAGTGTAACTCTGGTCAGAAAGATGGCAAGAATATGATATTTTTCCATGGAATACTTCTTCCTTCATAGATGTTTGGCTTGAAATCTGAGGTTTAAGCTGCAGTGTTGTTGGCATTATTTTTTAACACATTTTCATTTTTGAGGGCTGACCTATGTAAGTGCTTTAACTTGTCTTCTTCTTTTAGGTGTACAAATAAAAAACACTTCACTTTTTCCAAGTGTGATTAATTGCATGTAAAAGTAGACATGTAAACACTTTCTATCATTTGATGTTTATAAACCTCCCTTTACACCCACAGTGGTACTCCTTTGGGTATTATCAGCCACAAAAAATGAAGATAGCTTTATTCTCCTTTTTCAAATTAGGTCACTGCTGTTATTGGGCGAGATCCCTGAGCTCTCACTGAGCTGTGCTCGTCCAGGCTGGCTTGGCAGAAGACACATCCTAACCCTCGCTGCCTGATGACAACCACCATGAGACACCACTCTTATACCCTCTGGGGGCTCCTTTACCACATGGTTGTGGAAGGTTTCTGGCTCATCTGCACTGGAGGAGCAGCAAAAAAACCCTCAGCAGAGACCAAAGATCTGGCTCCATAATCAACTAAGCATGAAATATAGTACTGTCTAATATACTCTTGTGCATCTAAGTGTGGGATGAGCTTTGGAAGAGGAAGGAAAACAACATCTGAACTGTTATAAATGTTACTTCTGATAGGTCTAAAAGTGAGTTGGTAATCATTACTGGAGGCTGCCAAGTAGTGGGTGGTCCTCCTTACTGGATGTCCCAACTCCAGTGAGCTCTGAAGAGGAAACAAAGTCAGAATCTCACTGGGAAAGTGTTGGAACGAGAACACTGCTTTGAGAGCCCTAGCCTGTTCACCACTTTTTCTCAGTAGTATTTGTATAAGTAATACTCCTGATGTTAATGTGATTATATAAAGGCAGAAGGAATACTCATACAAATAAGGGTTGGGATTCATGCCTAGTATTCTGTCTAATCTGGCACTCTCCCTCCTTCAGCTGCACTAGATGTTTTCTAGCAGAAGACTCTCAAATAATATATCAAAAATACACTGATATCCTGGGGGAAAATTATATCACAGCTTATGAAATCTTTCCTGGAACATGAACATTCATCAAGTTCTGTGCAGACAGAGCAGAAGGATCCCAGGGGGAAAGTGCAACATCAGAAGGGCTATAGTTTAGCCTAAGAGGCCCTTTGTAAGTGGTAATACTATGTGGATTGTCCTAAAACTGCATGTTTCCTCAGTAGGGTACAATGCAGTGTTAGTGATCCAGGCATCAGGTTTCACTGAGGTAAGAGAACCCTGAGATATCACCTTCAAAAAATAAAATACAAACTCCTACCAACATCACATTTGTTCTCACATATGTGCAGACACAAAACCAGGGCCCTGAAAAGAACACGAGGGATGCCCTGGTGGGTCAGACCAATGTCCAGCTATCCCCCATATCCCTTCTCCAATAACAAGAGATGTTACTTAAAAAGAACATTCAGGTCCAGCATCCAGTTCTCCTCCAGCATCCACAATCATTGTACTAGGGATGTTAGGGAGCACATCCCTACTCATTCCTTCTACTATCTCTTTATGAACCTGTAGTCCATTTAATCACTTAGTCTCCTTTCCAGACTGCTGACCTATCACAGCAAATTCCACAAGGTCATTAAAGCTTCTACATAAACAAGTATTCCCTTTTATCTTTTCTAAACCAATCTCCTATTGGTTTCAATGAGTGCCCCCTTGTTCTAGTACTGCAGGATTTGTAGAACAACAATCTGCATTCACTCTACCTACTGACTTGATTTTATAAATCCAAATCATATCCACTCTCTCCAAATTGAAGCTCTTGCTGTCTATAACCTCACTCCCTTCTATTTGCCCCCTGAGAGTATGGCTTGTGGGTTTGAGCAGGACTGTCCCTCCACCTTTCACTCTCCTCTTCAATACACAAACAAGAATCAACTCTCCAAGACAGCAGTTCCAGAACAGAAATATCAACAGGGAGCTAAATTTTCTGATTATTTATTATCATGGCTCAGCAGAGAGTACACTGAATGCCAGAGGTGGTTCAAGCAAGGGACTGAGAATGGGGAAGCCAGCAATTGAAATAAATTATTGCAAAAATTACAGCTTGAGCCACTCTCTGTGCACCCATAAAAGCTAGGATCTCGCAGATCTCTTCCTTCTGGGAGGGATGTCTTATTTTACTTTCCCTTCTGTTTTGGTGTGAGAACAATCCAAAGGATTCTTATGATCTGGCTACTCCCGTCCATAAGCTTGCCCATACTCTAACTGAACAAAGATCCAGCCAGCTCATGCTTCTGCCTCAGTCAATGGCCACGGGTAAGAGAGAAACAGCAAGAACAGTGGGCATGAACTTGATACCTAGGAAAGAGTAAGCACAGGGCATGCATATGTGAACTGTCATCCTAAAACTTTCCTAGCTTCAAACTATTTTTGAGCCCAGGAAGCTGCCTTGAGCCATAGACAGGTTTTAGGTATGCCTTGGTCTATCTGCTAGAATTTAGAGAAAGCAATGGATCCTGTGCCTCTGTCCTTCAGTGAGCTGTTGTCTGGAAAGCTCTTGTGTCTCAGTGTGTGCAGCTGAAAGCAGACCCCTCTGTACCAACCACACAATGGTGAGAGCTATCAGAGATCTGATGTCTATCACAGGATGACAAATATTAGGGAAAGGATCTGAAAATATACATACACACACAAATCCCTCCTCTGTCCCAAGAAACTTCCATCTTCAAGAGTTGTTTTCAATCAGCTGAAAACATCACACAATGACAAATAAGGCACTTCAATGCCTCTGAAATCCCTTGGGGTTTCACTCTGACTTCCTGAACTGCTTTAAAATCCACGTACTTATTAAGAAAAACGGGAAATTTGGGGGTATCTCAGAAACAGAGCACAGCTAGTGGTCCTAATCTGGATTTATTTAGACCAAGGATTCCTGAGATACTGAAGAGAAAAACCTCCATTTCTTCAGGAGAGGGAGTCTTATCAGCTTTTGAGAACTCAGCTAAGAAAACCAAATCACTGTGCTGATCAGAACCCGAAGCAGTTTAATTGCTCACTCTTGACACCCACTGCAGCCCTTTGATCGTGCCTGGTGGGCTGAAACAGTTTTATATACACTCTCCCAAATTGCTGCATAACACAATCACATTCTTGCATTTCGTTCCTGTTAAACTCTCCGATATTAAATGTAGCTAGAACCTAATTTTGCTGGAGACCTCACACTAAAATCGTGGATATTGTCAGCTCCCAGGGCCCACAGATAGGTTTCTGTGGGCATGTACCTTATTTCAATGTTAGTTAGCTTCCAGAAATACTAGTTTGTTGGATTCGGCATCCGGGAAGATTCCTGAGATACCACTGGCCAACCATAATTTTGAGTTGCATTTCACTGAACTTACCAAGAATTTCAGTTGGTGCCATACCATAATGTTTTCTCACAGACAGTGTTCCCTGAAAAGTCAGAGGAAATGCACAGCTTCAGGTTATCTCACTCTTCCTTGCTGATGCTTACAGAGGATCTCCCACCCTGTCATGCAGTCCCAACTCTTCCTTTGTGCCCTGATGCTTGTTAGACCCTCCTGATTTAATTAACTGAAACAAATGACTGACTGAACTAATTCAGCAGAAAGCTATGTAATTTTCTGCCTGCTTATGTTTTTGCTGGGCTACTGAGTTGACTCAGCCATTGAGGACTGGGAGGAAAGGAGCAAACCTCATCAATTACTGTACAAAATAAGGGATTGGAAAGCAGAACTGGAAATGAAGAGGCTCTTTTTGCAGCAATGAGCTGTTAAATTTGAGCACTATCTCCTGTGAAATCACCACCTGAGAACCCACCTCTTTTTCCTTTGCAGGCTTTAGTCCACATTCATATATGTTTTAGGCCTTAGTTTGTGTGGCTATTTACTAATGTATATGTTCTGCCAGATTACTTCATGGTTATTATAAAGAGCAGTATCTCTGCTTTTTACCATTTGATGCAACTGTCAGGGATGATTCTGAATCAAAGCTTGCATACCAAATTTTCAAGGAAGTGACACCTCAGGCCTGAAGGGTAATGACCCATAAAGACAGCCCAATGAGGCTGTAGATCAGTTTCCTCAGCCTTTTAAAACAACTTTATATTACTTTAACACCACTGTCCTTCTCACTGCTTATGTACATATGTGTGTATAAATATATGAAAGCTTACAGAATTTCTGTCACCTTTTTGTACCAGAACATGATAAACTACTTCTTCCTTACTTAACTACAAATTATTAAACTTGAAGCTTCTGAATCTGCATTTTAAAAACTGTATTTTCCTCCTTTTCTTTTCCCATAGTCTCACTTGATAAAGAACAATCTTTTGCACAACGATCCTCCAGAACTACAGATGTGTCAGGGTGTTTAGCTCCTCCTTTTTCCCTCACTCAGGACCTCTTCTCTCTCTGGTATTTCAGAGGCACTTTTCCATTCTACAGATCCCTTCTGGTATCACACTACGTTCTGGGATAGCGGTCAGCCTTAAATCTTACTTGGAGCTTACAACTATGAGTAGCCTTTAGTGTTAATACCGGAAGACTAACAAAACCCACAAACAGCTTACAGCAGGAGACAGGTCTTTTATGCGATTTATCCTGCCAACACTCTCCCTAACAACAGGTAGCCTGAGCAAAAATGTTCAAGGGGAGAGAGATGGGACCCTTAGAGGCTTCTTGTTTTATACAGAACACTAGCAAAGCAAGGCAAAAGCTCAGCCTTTCTCTGGAGAGAGTGTGTACATTCAGATGTGAATACAGGCGGGCCTAACAAAAGGTCACACATGATCAACCTGGGTGGAACTTTCTAGGGACTGGGCTGCACAATTTTAAGAAGCCTCCACTCAACATTTTTAACCCTTTTTTTCTTCAGGCTACACTCTCATGAAGATGGAAAAAGATATCCCTGAAACTAAAGCAATTTACTTGCCAAATTTGAAAGCTGTTTTTCCAAACCAGAGAGATGCTAGAGGCTGTTCAGTGAAAGCGTTATGTTTGTAATGGACAAAACCATGTGTTTTCCCCTAAATTCATCCCTGTAGTTGGCTCAATTGCTGTAAATGGAACTTTCCAAAAACAAAGCAAACAAATCATAATACAAAACAAAACAACCAAAACAAGTTAAAATAAAACAGCTGGAAGCAGACACCCAACAGGGGAAATTTCAGCTCAGACTGGCAGTTATGAACAACTGAAAACTAGAATAAAAACTGCTTAGCAACATTAACACTCGCTTTGCTGATAGCTCTTTTATACGTCACTGTTAGGACTGATGGGTTTGATTTATCATGCCACTAATTTAATGAATTCTCCTCCCATTCAAAACCTCCCACGGGCGACTACCTATTCTGTAAAATACAGCAACCATTTCACTTCACACAATAGTTTCAGTAACAGCTGAGGGAAAACAATACCAAATACTTTTCGCAATTGAAAATGGAAGGGAACATAACAAGCAGCATGTAATTACATGAATTCAAATTTAGGCCAGACTTCAAGGTTATCCAGTCTGCTTTAGTGAGGAGTATCATTGAATCAGTAACCACAACTGGTCATTATCCTAGAGGTGCCAAGACACTTTATTTGTTCCACTTTGGAGCCCTCTCAAATAGAATTGCATGGTTTTGCTCTGTTTAATCCACTGTTTATTTTACTGTGCTTTTCAAGAGCCACAAATCTCAGAATACTTCATAAAGAAATCCAAGATTCCTGGATTTCAGCTTATAAATCTGCTTTTGGTTTGCATATTGGAGCTGTCCTGCCCTCAAGTGTCCTATGTTTGTTTTCCAAAGTTGTTGTACCTTCACTCTTCCTTCCCACATACACTGGTGAGATAAGGAGAGCAGTTCCGTTTTCCACTGAGCAGACAGACTTGGACAGCTCACATGGAGTGGATTTGTGTCACGGCAGTCAAATGCTAACAGAAAAAACAAATGGAACGTTAGGAGTGGAAATTAAATATGTTAACCCTGATGAGAATACTGATTCACTTTCCAGCAAGGTCTTTGGAGCAGAAAACTCCCACACCTTTAAGCAAAGAAATCTAAAGGAAACACAAGATTTTGGCAGGGATTTTGAAATGACCCCTGAAGAAGGCAGGTATCCAAGTCCCATCACACAGCATTGTTTGTCTCTCCCTGTTGTGGCCACATTTATGCTCAGAAACGTGAGTAATGTCACAGGCAGGGACCCCTGAATTGCTTCTGAAGGGTGCGTTCTACGCTGGTCAAGAACGGCTCACTTGAGAAAGCTAGAGGAATACTGCAGAGCGTTACAAAATACAGACAAAAATAGCTTGTAGTGGAGTATCTCCAGCAAACAGGGCTAGCAGACAAGAAGCCAAGGTGCTAAAATCACGCGAAGCAATTTCCTAATTAGCTACATGTGTAGTATCTGAGTCTTGGGGTTTGCGCCTGTTGTTTTCCCCTGACAAATAGGTGACATCAGTGTCTGGTTTGTGTGTCCGCTCCCCTGACTTCATGCAGGCGCCCCTCAAAGTTCCACAGATGCCGGCGAAGAGGAGCGAGGCACCGGCCCGTGTGAGGGGCTGGGGGCTCCTGGCGCAGCAAGGAGCTCCTGGCGCTGGGTGTCCCCGGGGTGCTGCGGGCAGGAGACCCTCTCCCCAACCTCCATGGGGACAAGCGATTCTGCAGACGTGACTTCATGCTCGTTCATGAGTTCTTCCATCCCCAACACGGCAGCGCAGGGGTTTTTTAGGCTTAAAAAGGCTAAAACAAGCCACGGATCTCCCTGCCGCCCGTGGAACCCAGACAAGCCGCCTGAGGGCTGGACACGGAGAGGCGGGAGACGCCAACGCCGGAGCTGGGCGCTGTCGCTGAGGGGCCCGGACAAACACGGTGCAAAGACCCCGCGCCAGCGTCTCCCCGCCTCAGCCGAGTGCCACGAACCGCCGCTCCCTTCGCCCAGGGAGCTTCGCAAATGGCCGCTCGGCCGGGCCCCGCCGCCTCCCTGCCATGATGGCGCCGGGCGCCCTCCTTCCCCCCCACCGCCCGGGGCGCAGGCCCGCCGAGGGGCAGAAGGCGGGGAGCGGGCGGCGAGGCGGAACCGCGGCGCCGGCCGTTCTCGGCCTCACGGTGCCCGCCGGGCGGGGGAGGCGGGGCCGGGGGAGGTCGGAGGGCGGCGGAACGAGGTACGGCGGGGCGGCGGCGGCGGCGGCGGCGGCGGCGGGGCTCTGAGCCCGGCGGGGGCGGCTGAGGGCGAGCGGGCGGCGGGAGCGGGAGGAGCGGGCCGTGGGGTTCCCCGCCACAGCCCCCCGCGTTCTGGCGGGGGCTCCGCCGCGGAGGGCGGTGGGGGGGGGGCGAGCGCGGGGCTGCGCGGAGCGGAGGAGGGGGAAGCGTGGGGAGAGGCGGGCGGCGGGGAGCGCGGGCCCGGCAGCTCCGGAGCCCCGGTGGAAGCGCCCGCCCGAGGGAGAGCGGGCGGCCGCGCTTGGCCGCGGCCCGCCTGCCGAGGCCTCCGAGGCCGAGCCCTGAGCCAGGTCCCTGCCTCTGTAGACCTCGTTTCCGGGGTTGCCGTGGCTCCCTAAAACCACCCGCCTGCCTTGGGCGGGAGGGGGTTACAGCCGGGACGGGGGGCAGCTCACCCTGTGCTGCTCACTTTAATATTAAGGCTTCCCATGAAACGATGAGTGTGTGCTCTTTTCCTGCCACCCCTTTAACACTGTGATCAAGGACACGCGCTCAGGTAGAAAGAGGGATTAAGTATACACTGAATTTGGGAGAAAGAGGGGAAAGGTGTACCGCACCCGCTGTAGAGGCTGCAGCGCTGATGGGGCTGTCCTTTACAAAGCACAGCTGGGGAAGTAAGCATCATTAGTGCAACAATAACTTAAATGCGTTTTGGAGGACAGAAGCCTCGCACTGGACAATGCATCAAAATCTGAAGGTGAAACAAAAGGAGCGTAGACATAGGTAGGGGAAAGCTTCTGCATGTATGAAGGCAGCCGTGGTTTCTGTGTGGAAGCTGTGTAGACTAAAAATTCCTATTTTTGCCTGGTGTTGCAGGGCCTGTGACAGCCTGCTTGAAGTACACCAAGTACAGCCTGGTTGAAAGGGCACTGAGCTGTGCACTCAGAAGACCTGTACGCACCCATAGTGTGTGCCCAGATCAGCCATGTGGCACAAGCGCAACGAAACTGGTGCTTTGGGTGGTGTCAAGCTTTTTGCTTGCATACACATATTTTTGACTGGGACATATGCATGCCACATACATCCCAAAAATCCCAATTTCCCCTAATGGAAATGAAATATACCTAGATACTGAGATGTAAGGAAGGGCAGCAGTTAGTGAAAAGATGATACACTAAACACACCTTTACCTTTTGAATTTTTTAACACAACAGGCAAACACGATTTAGGAGAGTGTAGTGTTATTTAGAACACTTTAAGTAGTGATTAATTTTTTTTTGCCAGGAGGCAGGAACTTGTTTGTCTTCAGTTGCAAGGTGTTTTCTTTTTCAGAGTTGGGACCATGGCTATTGATTGGATTGGTTTTGCATATGCTGCATTGCTGGCTGTTGGAGGTATTGTAGGCTACACTCGTAAAGGTAAATACTGGGACAGCAGGATTTGGAAATGAAACATTTGAGTTTCCTCTCTGCTATGCTTTGTGGAAAAAAAAAATAAGCGAGACATGAAAACTTTGTTGTAATGAACATGACTGTGTCTTAAATCCATCCTGTGCTGCTATAAATGAGCTGAGTCTCATGAGGTTTACTTGGGTCAACTTAAGCATTTAAGTGGTCACTTTTTTCTGTTAAGGTAACTGATGAGTTTGTTTTCAGGGCAAAAAGGGGCCGTCATGTTTTCTTTGACCTTGAGTGTATTTTGGGCCTTCTCATTTCCTTTAATCATTCCTGTGTTGAGCACAGTATAAGATCTTTGATTAAAGCTTATTTCCTATGGAGGCATCCAGGCTTAATTCTGAGATTTCCAGATACTGGAAAGAAAACCCTTTACTTGTGCATTCTGATTTGGTGGTTAACTATCTCATACTGTTAGAACTGTGCACTTTCACTCTCAGATAATCAGACAGGTTTTAGGTTATCGTGTACCATAAAGCGCATTTTCCATATTTCAGCCGTTTTTGCTGTCCTTCCCAGCCAGCAGTGCGCTGCCCGAGCCAGGCACAGCATCCCGGCAGAGGTCGCAGTGGAACCGAGGACGGGCAGGCAGGATCTCCAGGCTGGTCCCCGTTAGCTCCCCTGCAAAGCACGCGTCCCAGCAGTGCATCAGTCTTCTTCACTGTGGCCATTAGCCATCCAAATTCTTCTGATTTAGGGTCATTGCTTCCCTGTGTACTGTGCACATGCTCTGCTCTTAGAGACATGGCTTTATATCTGACTTACTGAAAACACTGTGTTTTTTTGTTTGCATCCAGCTGCACTCACTGGTTATCCCATTCACTTCTTCTCACTCTTGACTAGTTGGTCAGTCCTTGTGGCAAATCTAGATTTTTTTTTTATTATTATTATTTTGTAATGATTTCTGTTTTCTTGCAAATTCTTGATTAAAAATATTCAATATAGCAGGACTGGGAGCTAAATGACATCTGGGTGCCTGGATTCTTTATTTGTAAACATTTTGGGATCACCTTAATGCAGATAACACCTGCTATGCTGATTCTATGCTTTTATCATATGGTACAGAGTCAAATGCCTATTCAGAAACCTAAGTATATTACTGAAACTCTGGGCTTTATGAACCAGTTTTGTAGTAGCACTGAAAGAAGGTGTCGAATTACTTTTAAAAGTCATATTTTCATCTTCATTGCCATTAACTGTTTTAAATTCTTGTGAATTAAATGTGATGTTGGTGATACCACTTCTTTGTCCAGGACTGATGTCAGACTGAAAGGCTACATGTGTTGTCCAGTTTACCCTTTGTATATACTGACACATTTCTACCATTTTTGGAGATTCCCAAGTGCTTCCAGATACAGTTAAAATCAACAGACAGCCCAAAGAAATTACAAAAATGCTTCTGAAGGTATGGATGGTAGAGAAAATAGCCAAATTTAGGTTTGTGCTTCAAAGATTATTTTTCCCAAATTTCAAGTGTTACTAGATCCTGATCCCCTCCCTCTGATTTGGCCAACCTTGCCCCTAATGCCGTGCAAGAGAATGACCCAGTTACAGGAATATTACCTTTCTGTTCACACTGGGTGAGCTAGCTGCACTGTGGCAAAATCAGTTCTGTTTTTAAAATATTTGGATAATACTGTGGAGAGAACTGCTGTGTAAAGATTGGACTTAAAGACACTGTATTGAGAAATAACACTTGAATGGTTTCTTGCAGGTAGTAAAATCTCTTTAACTGCTGGTCTCACCTTTGGTTCTGTGGCTGGTTATGGAGCTTACTGCATAACACGTGATCCGAGAAATGTGAAGATATCATTGTGTAAGTGTTTTATTACAATAATCAAACAAACAAGCCAAAAAAAAGCAGTTTCCTGAACTGCATGCAAAATTCTGTCTTTTATTAAATTTAGAGTATTGCTTTGGTTTAAATGTTAGTTTTTAAGAGTCTGACACTTCAACTTAACTTGCAAAGTTCAAGAGCTTCACTGTGGAACCAGTTGCAAGGCGGATCATTCACACAAAGCCAGCAGGTGTGTTACCACCTGGCAGCACTTCCTTTGATTAGATGGTTACCTAACATTCTAACTATTGTGAAATCCAGCTGAGAAACATGCGAGAGTACTGGAATAAAATCATTTGTGCTACAGATTAGAATGTAATTTGAAATGTAGGTGTGGGATCCAGTCTTGCGTAATGTAACGTATCAGGTCCCAATTAAATAAATAGTCTGACTTGGTATTTTTCCTTTGCTGCTAAGAAAGACAGGATACAAACTGTGCAAGAAATGTCGTGTTAGCTAGTTTGCCATGAAACCCTCATGGAGGCAAGAAACTACAATAACTTCACACAACTGATTTGTGATAAGGGCTGCTGGGAGCTTGTCTCACTCATGGTTTTAGCAAAGGTGGTTTAGGCTGTGGTTTCGCTTGCAGAAATGTATTTAAAATACATTTAATCCAGATTGTGTGAGTACACAACTGCTTTTTCTGAAGTTAGTTAGAATTTATGGTATACTGTTCAGGCTGGCTTTGTGCTTTACACCAGCCACAGTTGTGAAAATTTCCATTTCAAGAAGTTGAATAGCATTTATAGCAAAGTATGTGCCCACCAACTGAGTTCTTTAGGAAAGGTGGTAATGACATACCTGATCTGCTCCTAGATGGCCTAAAATTGGATATTCCAATTTTGTCACTGAGACCTTGCTCAGATTAAGTTATCCCACTGCTAAAAAAAAAAAAAAAAACAAAAACAAAAAAAAAAAAAACAAAAAACCAAAACAAACCCCAAAAAAAACAGCAGCTTTTTGAAATGAAGACATAGACTTAAGTATATATAAATCTGTAATACATCAGTGTGAGATGCTTATAAGTAGCATACAGGATTGCACTTGTATGGGCCAATTAAATCACTAATTTGGATACGGAATTTGTGGAAGGGAAGACTAATTAAAACTTACTAAGTGTTGCCTGTTTCCCAATTCCCTAGTTTTGAAAGGACTAATACAGAATTTCCACTAATCTGCCTGTGAACATCAGATATACTGAAATATTGCCAGTGTTGTCCATTTCATGTCACTGTAGGCATGTGAGGACTTTCTCTCAACTGGAGAAATGTATTACTAATTTAACAGAAATTATAGCAATACAGTTGAGATAGACAGAGGTCACTACACCTGCCTTAGGTACAGTGTAAAGGTGTAGAGTAAAAGGAACAAAGACTTTTTAAAGCAGTCTTAGTTCAGAATGTTTACAAAGTGATTTTCTAATTGCTTAAAACCTAAACATATATTTAACATTTGTGGGAACGAAGAATTGGTGGTTAGCAAAATTGTAAACTGACTTTCAGACTAGAAGGATGATTGCAGGTAAATGAAGCAAGTGTGGAGCACCCTGCTGTGAGCGTGAGAAGCTGCAGGTCAGAACACCACCTGTGGAGCGTGTGATGAGCGAGCAGTCAGTAAACAGACTAGATCTGAAGGCCAGTAGGATGGGGAAAACAGAAATGAAAGATGTAAACAGGGGGCGATAAATTGGGGGCTTGCATACAGGATGGCAGCATTTGCTCTTGGCAATGCTTCACCTTCCCAAACTGAAGTGAGTTTGTCATTATTCGGCGCATCGTCCCAGTCCCGGCTGGACCAAGACCGGCAACCTTGGCTATGAATGGCTACAAATGGGTGGCCTCTTTGAGATCCACTCGTGCTGAATGAAACAAAGAAGGTGCTCTGAACTAACTGTGGTAACTTTTGCCTGAATTGAGTTAGTAAGTATTCATGCAAAGTACTCTGCCAGGGCCAACCATTCAGGCTGGTTTTAATCTTTTCCAGCCTGATGCATCTCAGTCGGGAAGAGGTTGTCTTTTGGCTTCTATATACATAGCTATCTCAAATGAATAAAGAACTCGGTAGGAAGACTTCAGAGGAGGGGAGAATTAGACATTGGAAACATCTACAGGTCCACACCTTAAAAACCTTTGGTGGCTACTGTATCTGCTACTTTCAGAATAGTGAGGCCTAGTAAAATTATATTGCTTTTGTAGAAAATCAGAATGTTTTCACCTATGTCTAGCCTTCTGAAGTGCCAAAAGGAGCTAGAGCACAAATGAAAGTAGGAAATGAAGTGGATGGAAGAAAGTGACCGCTCTGAATTTAGAAACCAGTAAATTGCAGTGTAAAATGAAGCAAGTACTCAAACCTTTAAAAGGTTAGGAAAATTTAAAAAAAAAAAAAATCTCTGCCAAACCCATAATTATCTGTAGTATTTATCACCTACACAGGAGTATCCCACAATAATGTAGGTAATGTTTTAGTACAAGACCTTGATAGTAGGGTTCTTGTAACTTGTCCTACACACAAAGAATATGAAGCATACAGATATCCAGGCAAATTGTCTTAGTTCTCTTATAAATTATTCTTTCAAGCATCTACCCACTACCTCTGAAATTAGCTCTGTGCTTTCTTGAATTCTTTAATGCAATTTTATGTGTTTGGAGTAGGTGTAGAAATTCAGGCTTCAGTATGCAACAGTTAGTGCTATACAGAATCCCAAGTTGATGTACCTGTTTTATTGAATTTCTGATATGAACCTGATTTACTGAATTGAATTTGGTTTGATTTATTGAATTTCTTTGACTGATTTAAGGTGAAAGAGTGAGTATCTAGCACTTTTGAAAATCAGGTCTAAAAGTTGAATGTCTTAAAAACTCACTGGCACATGTGAAAAGCCAGATAGTAGTAACTGGAAAAAAGAACATTACAGAGTGAACATGCTTTGTAGCTTGTAATTAGTTGCAAATATGCTCAGGGCTCTGGCAGGATGCATGCTGTGGAATAGTCCACTCTTCAGACATTCCTGAGAGGATCAAGGCTATGAGACCAGAAAATAAGAGCAATGGATATTGGAGCATAATATTTTTTTTACAGAGTAATGAGTGCACATGCATAGCTGGTAGAGATTTGTAAGATGCTTGTAGCTGTCAGAACTTGTTTTATAATGTTGGAGTGAGTTTAAAACTAATTCTTGACACCTATGAGCACAGGACTGTCCACAGGAGCAGACGGTGGAGTTTGAAGAGATTTAGCCAGAGGGTTTAACTGCTCCATAAAAAAGGGAAGAGGTTTATGTAACTGTCATTACTTTGGCTGCAGGAGTGTTAAAACCCAGCTGCCCATGAGAAGGCCTGTCTCTCTGCCCACTTCTAAGAAGTATTTCAGTGACAGTTCTTTAACAAAACTAGCTATCTTTGCAGAGTTTTATTTATTCTCATCAATCTTCTCATTTATGTAGCACTCTGCAGCCATAGTTCGATATGAAATCCCCATGCCTGTTCAGTTCACTGCTACCTCCATTGTTAGGTAAATTTGCTCCAGGAGGAAGACACAGTTCCTTTCATGATGTTTGTTCTCTGCACTACATTTGTTGCCCCATTGGGCTGCCCACCTCTTGTCATGGATAAGGATGGTTCCCTCGTAGCAAAAGGAAACAAGGGAACTTGTGGTCCTGATGAAGGAGATGTTGATAGCCGTATTCTGTAGCAAAAAGTGGCAAACCTTTCCATCTAGTTTTTAAGGCTCAGCAAATTAAGAGCTAGCATTCTAAAAAGTAAACAGATAATGTTGGCTGCTCTGGCTCCTTAAATAGTTAGAAAACAGCTGCAATGATCTAGGGTGGTGGGATTTATGAGACGCTGTTCCTGTAATTCAGCATGTAAGTTCTTGATACAATGAAGATTCTTCCTACTTTATTTGTATCCCCCTGAATGTAGATAATCACTGTCTGACAAACAAACTGGAGTAGAATTCACTGCCTGGCAAACTTACTTAGTATCTGTTGAATAGGATTTAGCATTCTGCTGCAGGTGGAAACCTTACTTGTATCTGAAAGAAATCATAGCAGTTTTTATAGACCCTATTTCTTATCTAATGTTTTATTAAATTACAGTTCATAGCAAAATTTAGCAATGACCTTTGATAACTCTCCATGTTCCTGAATGGTCCACTGCGAGAAGTGAGAACATAAATATATTGAATTGTGTTTTACAGTTTCAGCTTTTCTTTTGACCATTATAATGGGAATGAGGTTCAAGAGGTCCAAGAAATTAATGCCAGCCGGACTAGTAGCATGCCTGAGGTAAACATATATTGAGGATCTTAATGTAAAGATTTAACTGATTTTCAAATAGTTGCCATTTGACATCTAATCCAAACCAGTATCAGTGGAAGTTACTGTCATCGAGTCACTGTATGGTTTAAGTGAAATTAGTTCGAAGGTCACAGTCCTGTTTCCAGTGAACAGCTTTTTCATCTCACTAGGCGGATACATCTGATATGGACTGACTTTCTCAGCACAGAAAGGAGAGATCTGCAGTTAAATATTAATGCATATTGATAAGGCTCTTGGAAGAACCTGAGGTAAGCCTCAGTGTTTTCAAATGCATATGCATAAAATTAGTCATCTAATTTCATACAACACAGTCATCTTAGAAAAAAAAAAAACACTTTGGTTTAGAAGTGCTGCATTCAAAACTACTGGAAGTGCAGCACCTTTGAAAACTAGGACATTTTTGACCTGACCTAAGAACTTTGGTCAGTATTACTGCAAATTATGATGTTTCTAACTATTCCGACTGCTTTATTGCTGCTGTTTATTTTGGTATTCTGGAAAACATAATTTTCTGTACTTATTATTTTGGAAATAAATTATGGAGTAAGTAAAAACTTTTTTTTCCCAGTGAGTCTGTAACTCAAAACATTTTTCAAATAAGTCAGAATCTCCATCTTCTGAAGGAATAACTGTTCCTTCGTTGTTACGATTTAGTATAACACCATTAACTGTTTTACTCCAATTACATACAGGAAGGAAAAAAATACAGATGCAAATTGTCAAGGTGCAAAATTTAAGAATCGGGACTTAAAACTGGAAAATGTCATTTCCATTGAGGATTGCTTTTCAAGCCTCAATGGTGGACTGTGTGTTTCAACAGACATTAGGGCTGTACATTTAGGCAGTTTAAAAGATTACTTGAGTGTCAGGTATTTATGAATGCACTGTTATTTAATGATAACTTTCACTGGTTTTGTTCATGCACAACCATATTTACAGTTTTTGTTCTATTTTTTTTTTTTGCAGCCTTTTGATGATTTTGAGGCTTGTTTTTATGCTGCTGTAGGAGAATTTAGCAATTTAAGAGCTGAAGTATGACTGCCACACCCACCGAACAAACAGGCAAGCTCTCCATACTTGAAAGACAAGTTTGAACGCAAGTCTTAAATTGCATTTATCTTTTCTGTAAAAGATCTGTACCTGCTATTTGATTATTGACATTTGGTGATATTTTGCAAGCTTTTTTTTTAAACTAAAAGAAGAGTTTTGTTGATCATTTATTTTGATCTACTTCCGTTTAAGCAGCTTGTTAACTCAAGGGATCTTTCTCTGTAAGTTTGATCTTTCAGGGGTGCTGAGCACTCCAAGAAATTGAATTAATCTTGCACTGTATCTCTGAGAGAATATATATAAATACGTGTTTATGCTAAAAAGGTTTATTGTATTGAACAATAATTTTGTAGCTTCTGAGACTAAGTAATCAATTCTAATCAATTAAGGCTTGGGCCTGTGTTGCACTGGAAAACCCGCCTTCCTTTCAAATACACATTGTTGTTTCACTGGTTCTAAATGTAAAAACTTTTATCAGTGTTCAAATAATACGTAAAATGTTCAAAGCTTCTCAGTTTTTTATGCAGACTAGTGAGCTGTTTTGTCATTGGAAGAGTCTGATGATCTGTTTTGTACTCAGTACCGGTTTAAAACATGTACCGTGCTGTAAATTCCCACTGACATTGAACCACAGCTGAGGGAGGTTCACCATCTTGAGCGAATAGGTTCTAAACTCTCAGTCTCAGTACTCATTAACAGGTTAGCTGTTGTGGTTTTACACAGATTATCTTGCTGAAGTCCTCCTCATAAGCAAAGGAGATGATTCAGACATAAATGATTCAGGGGCTGGAGTTGCTTGGGTTTGCATAGAAAATAATTAAATAGTCCCTGGGTCTCAAAGCTTGGCTAAGACTAGCTTCTGGTGCACAGGAATATGCAGCCAAACCATTAGGAAACTGAATATGGGTGCGTGCACTATTGAAAACAAAGAGGAATTTTGCTTCTTTTCATTTTTTTCATACAGAGCTTGGTTATAAAGGCTATTGTATACCAGATCTCAGTGCTGCACAAATCCATCAGCAGAATACCAAGCTTATTGTTCTGGGCAGGGGCTTAGGTGGTGACAGGGTGTTGTGAACAGCTGATGTCTAAGGCACAACTGACTAAAAATAAGACAAAAAAAAAAAAAAAAAAACCACAATCCTGAACCACAGCCGCTGGCTCCAGAATCTTTTGCTATCAGATGTTGTATCAGTCACCTCCAGGTGTTGCCAGGCTTACAGGTGATTGAGCTGCTATGTTACAGATTTTAGATTGGGATGACAGCTGGACACATAAGATATGGTTCATCTCATCCTGAAGTAGAACTTCAAAGCACATCAGAGGAATCGAACTGCTACGTACCGTAACAGGCCTGGGTGAGCAATGCCCATTTGGGTATTTGTACTGTAGACAAGTTGAATCTTGCCTAAGATTAATGTCCAATGAAAAGTTTAGGCAACCTAGTGCTAAAATGCAGAAGCCATGCTGCAGTTGCTGCTACTCCAGATTCGAAGTGTGATGAGGTATTCTATTTCTGAGCATGTCCAGAGTTGAGCCTTCTGTGCATTCTCTCAAGTACCCCATAGGGACAGGGGGCTGGGCCTAGCCTCCGAGTCCAACTGTAATACAGAAGCTTTTGCTGAACATCCTGAGCACCCAGATGAGCAGCCTTCTCAGCAAGTCCAACATATCCCTGTGGGACTGAGGACTCACAAAAGGCAAAGGTGATGAGGTCTTGTGGCAGTCTGTGGTGGTTCGGCACTTGTTGGGAACAGAGGAGTAGCGCAATGGCACTTGAGTACTACGGTGGGCACGGCCAACTACTGCTCCCAGCTGCCTGGGAAATGTTAATGTAAAACTCTTAAGACCTCATTGGGACAATGCCAAGGTGACTGGGGTGCTCCAGGTTTGTACCTCCAAGATGCGTTATGTGGCTCTTCTTGTGCACAAGTCAGAAAAGGAGTTAATTCTGCTGAGCAGCAATTCTGTATATACACTGGTTGACTGTTTTCTCTGCCTAATCAGTTTGAGTCCTACTGAGAAAACCAAATAACTGCAAGGAAGAAGAAGAGTTAGTGGCACTGTTTTTAAAGGGAACAATGATGGTCCCCATGAAATGAAAGTAATGAATCTGAAGTAGTAATCAATGCTTTAAGCACTGTTGAGATAAAACTAACTTTTACTGAAAAGGTAAGCAGCTGGTACAGTTCTCTTTACAACTACTTGGGAAGCGACTGGAGAAGGTAAAAAACTTACAAAAAAAAAAAAAAAAAAAGCGGCATTTTCCTGACTGACCATCTAGCCAAGCAGCAAAAAGAAGAGCAAGGGAATAGGTGCTTTCAGTGGATGAAAACCACATCAGGCTAATTAAACACAAGTTCTTTGATCTTTCAGTGAACAAAATCCCTTCTAAGAGATTCATGTGGAGATTAAACAAGTTGCTTAGTTTTGCCCACAAACTTAGAAGGATCATGAGGTGTGTTTTTTTTTTTCATTATTTTTATTTATTTATTTTTTAAACTACAGTTCTGAAAGTACAGAGAGAGCAGTGAAATACAGACAGGGGACAGTGAACTTCGATATAGGAGAACACCTAGAGAGCAAAATCAAAAGATTCTGGGACTGAATTTAAGTGACTTCCCCATTTTTCCCAAGAGGCTCTTCTCTTGCAGTTTGTAATGGGGGTGGGGACTTTCTAGAGTACTCTGGAAGCTACAGCTGCAACATTTTACCCTACCAACCATGCACTATAATTAAACAAAACACAAAGTATCAGCATACTTTATGTCATGTAACTGCTCCATGAAACAACACTTTCTGGAGTCAACAAGTCCAAATTAGCTTTTTACTCTAATTTAAAAGTATTGTTTCAACAATTATGTCACTGGCTATATGATGCAAGCTACAGAATACATCTATGCAGTTTACACTCACAAGCTACAGCTTTGGTAATATACTACAGTTGTGTTATCTTCAGCAGTCATATGACTAGATATTAAATATTTTTCTGACAACGGCAACAAACTTCTCATCTGTTGGTGGCTTCCTCTGGCTGCCAGGCTGCAGGAATTTTTTGATTGTTGGAATGTTGCTTATTCTTCCTTTAAAAGCCTATGGGAAGCAGCAGTAAAATCAGAGAGTAAGGAAATTATAATTCCATCTTTTATAGCTTAAAAATCAGGTGACTTGATTTTTTACTTCTCAGACATTCTTATTAAACAGAGAAAGGTAGCTGCTTCTTATAACCAGCTCAGCACTCAGCATTTTCCATTAAAGAAAAAAAAAAAAAGAGGCAAAAATCTACCCATCACATACTAGTCTTCTTGGAAGATCCAGGTGTGAATGTTCTGATCTGCAATGCTGGTGCTATAAAATTTACCTTAGTTTCCCAGATGGGGGTTGGAGAAATTAATATTAAAGAGTTAAGATTCATTTAGTAAAGATGGAGTGAAAAAAGAAAAAAGCAACAACCACAGCCTGAATCCAAATCCTGCAGGTGTATTTGGGAAAAAAAAAAAA
Source organism: Tyto alba (assembly GCF_018691265.1). Lineage (NCBI taxonomy): Eukaryota > Metazoa > Chordata > Aves > Strigiformes > Tytonidae > Tyto > Tyto alba. The sequence goes on along the minus strand of NW_024881316.1, from coordinate 25,224,766 downwards.
AAGAGGCAAGGACAGAAATACCTCAGTGCAAAACACCATGGGAGACAAGACATAAGAAACTTAACAGCTCTTGTATATGATTTCTTCAAAATATAATTTTGCTAGCAAAAAAAGGACAGGAACTGCAGACACAACAGGCTGCAGGCTTCCCCTCCTGATGCTCATGACCTCCTGCTGCTCATTGTTGTGTTTGCAGACACAGAAGTAGCAGTTACAAACTGGTAGCATTAGTAAGTGAATTTCTGCCAGCTGAGAACAGCTGGAAAAAGCAGAGCTGGAGAAAGGTGAGCCAGCAGCAGCTCTCGGGGCAAGGCAGGGCACCTGTGTTCAGGTTATAGTCAACAGAAGTAGGCCAGGGAACTGTCAGTGACATACTACAATAGTTCAAATGATTTAAAAGTCAATTTGCTGTTAAAACTGAGCAGTGAAATTTGTATGTTACCTTCCATACTGGGATCAGGTGGTTACTCACCTGTAGCAGAGGGAATGCAGACAGTATGTCAGGCTTACATTCTTCTGCCATTAAAATGGCTTCCAGCAGATGGACGTCAGCCCAGCTTAATTTCTGGCCAACAAGATAATCATGTCCATGATCTTTTAAGGCCTACAAAATAAGAATGAATAAAAAAAAAAAGTCATATAAGTTGTAACAGTTTTATCTAGGTATTTCATTACAGATTTCTACAAAAACACACAGCAGAGCAAATCCATGCAAGAACCTATCCAGTTAGAAAGTGATAGATATTCTCTCATGGCAAAAAGTTAAACCAGAACTCATGTTTCAGTGTGTGTGTGGACGTAGCGCTCGCTCTAACTTACTGCACCAGGTAGCTGTAGCAAGTCCAGTATCACAAGAAAGACAACTTAAATAGCTGCTCCAGAAGGAAAATTATTAATCATTCTAACAAAGTTAACTAGGCCAAAAATCATGGGAAAGGTTAGCTGTCTTTACCATAAGTGACCAAGGATTATTTTAAAGACTTTCCTCCAGTGACCATACACACTAAGACATATCATGACAGTGGTTTATGCCACCCAGGCACAGGTTCGGAGAATACTGGTGTCTACATTTCCTTTCTTATATACTTATGTTATCAGACTTCAAATATTTGAAAGCTTAATGGGTGCAATCAAGCCTTCTCTGCGCAGCCTTCCATTGGTATGGCAGTGGATCTATATGAGCACTGATTACGGGAGTGCTGGATTATGTTGTTTATGTGCAATTTTTCACAGTACTTTTGTGGGTTTTGCTTGTGCTATTTAAGTCTCTGATGAAGAGGCACATGAAATTGAATCAAGTCCTGCATTTTTTGAATGGACTTCAGCTGCCTCTGAACCAAGAATTCAGGCTAGAAACTCAGCTCAGCTCTGAAACAATGCAGCTTTGTACCCTTAGCCCAGACTTCCAAGGAGACCGCTACGCTCTGAAAAAGCTCTGTGGGAAAGTCTGTGTTGTACAACAATACAAGGTACAAAAGGTAAAGTAATACACAGAAGTAGGAGAGTGAGAGTAACAGCTGGCTCAATTCAAGCAGAAAAATGTTAGCACCAAAAAAAATTAAAATATCCTAAAGGGGAAAACAAAACAACAGGACAAACAGCAAGTTGGTAGAAAATGGCAACTCTGTAACATCCAGGCTCTGTTCCAGGTAGCAGCAGCCCATCCCCTCCTGACCAACTCCTGCCTAGCCAAGAAAGGCTCTTCATGTGCTCTGTGGGGGTGACAAGCATACCAGTGCTTTACCTCGCAGCTCATTAGAGGCTCTTTACTGCATGCTAGACAGTAAATAATTGCTTTATGCTTTTAAGCTAGATACATCCTGTTTGCAGAGCCTCATGTACACAGGTAAGGATGCCCAAATAGCAATTCCAAAAAAGAGTAAGAGTAACACATTTAAGCAACGGGTTTAAGAAAGATCACAGAATTAGGTCTTTAATTATAAAGCACAAATATATTTAACTTTGAACAGCAAGAGTATTTCAACTTTCAGGCAATAAATTCTGAAGGCTGGCACATGTATTTAAATGGAGGATTTATGTAAAATTCTAGGAGCTATCAGCCACTAAGCCAGGTTTAAAACGTAGGATCTGCTCTTTGAGGAGTCTTAAAGAAGACAACAAAGATACTCAGTATTGAAACCAGCTGAATATTATTTCATGGCCCCCTTTTCACATCGCTGAATGCTGGCTCCATCACACAGTTCTGGAGCTGCAGTGTCACTTGCCTTCTGGAATGTAGGTGTGTGGGGCCAGGGGAGTGCGGTGCGGGGGAACCTGTACCTCACTTTACTGTCTTTGTGGACGACTGGTGATTTATCACTTACCTTTTCATAAACAGGAAAGTACCTGGTTGTAGCTCGTTCAATGATTAAGGCAAGATTCTTTTCTTTTGTATCAGCTGGTTGAAAAGGGAGATACATGATCATTCCCATCAGGTCTGTTGTTCCCTCCACGTACATATCAATCCTGAAACAAATATTTTTATTTCACATTTATCATTTGAACATTCCATTTTGGTTCTTTTCTTGAAACCCAATACTGAAGTGATCACTGAGTAAAATGCTTATTAGTGAATGTAACATAAGGCACCAGTTTGTTTTCTTGTTCTTCCACTTTGAATCCAGGCCAGCTTTTTCAAAGTGCAGATCTTTATAAACCGGCTCACAGTGTCTCCAACAAACAAGGTACAAACAAGAGTCTGCCACTAATGTATTTAAAAGTGGAGTTCACCCTGGTTTCCCTTGATAACCTATTAATCTATGCTGTGGGAGAAAAGACCACATATGCAAACCACACTAGAGAAAAAAAAAAAAAGATAGTTTTAAGGTCTAATCATGAAAGGAACCCATCAACAAATGGCTGCCAATTGCCAGTTCATACATGCCAGTCCATAACATTCCCCACAATCTCTGAAGCTGCCTCTCCATTATCACAGAATAAACCCTTTACAGTAAGAGGCAGTCAGATAATTTAAGGACTTAACTGAACTTTTGCATGACTTTTTTTTTTTAAGAAAAAGTAAGCAAGGATTTTTGCTTTTGCATTAGCCCTTTATGACAATGGATTCCACAGCTTACATAGTAAAGTCATATTAGGAAAATATTGGTTTAACTTTCAGTAGCATTAAACCACTGAACATATCTTTTTTAAAATCAGTTGTGAAAGTTTCTTTACATTTTCAAAAAAGGAAATTAGAACACTTAAAGACACTTCATTTTTTTTTTCTAGGCAGCTGTAGCTTTTCCTTCTGTTTTCCAGTTTAAAGAGGAAAAAAAAAGGCATACTTAGCCTTTATTATTGTATTAAGGTCCTGCAGTTGCCCAGGAACATAATGCATTTCTGGTCTCTGTGAAATCAAGGGTGTCTGAAGGAGGCCATAACATTCTCACTATGTTGACAATTAACAATAATTTATCAATCACCCAGTCCCTGGTTCTGAGGAGACAAAGCACTGGCAGATGTATATGCACCTTTACACACAGATATTTCATTGCACTATTCTTCTCATAAATATTAAAAATCATGGAAGAGTATTAGTAAGGACAGTGTGCACTGTTAGCATACCAGGCTCTCTCCTTCAGGTCCTTCCCATAGAGGTTGTACTTCGCTGCTATGTAGCTGAGGATGGCTCTGGTCTGCACCATCTTCATCCCATCCATCTCCACCATGGGCACTTGCTGGAACATCAGGACTCCATCTAGGGAAGAAAAAGAAGCAAACTACTCAGACTGCTGCAGTACTACACTGAATCTGAGAAAGAGACCTGGTGACACATCAAGACATTTCCAGTTCTGAGGCATAAAAGCATTTGCAAGCAAGCAGGTCTCTCAAATCTTCTCTTTACAGGTCACATCATATTGGAGGTCTTACAAAAATCTCACCTGTTGTCCCTTTGTTACATTGTTGTGAATTCATGTTTAGGGTACAGTTTACAGACTTACCATTGCGTAATTTTTCTAGGTCTTCCTTCGTTTCTATGAATTCTTCCTCAAACTGAAAAACAAAGATAGAAAAACAACACCATGTCACTCCAAAGGCAATGAGGGACCTCTCCATACTATTGCCCATAATTCTCATGATTGTGTTGACTCCCCACTCATTCTTCATCACTGCTCCAGCAAACAACCCAGGACTATAGTGTCCACAACCCCGTAGTACTATGCTTTACACTTCAAAACCAGCTTCATTCATCACAAGGACCAGTCTGCTTGCCTGCACAAACAATTACCAGACACCAAGTCATACACTTAAAACCAGATGATGCCATGTGAAACAGAGAAATTTTTAGTAAGGTATGCTTTTGTTACACAGGATTTATATTCCTCTTTCCCCCTGCTGGCTTTTTTTTTTTTTTTTAATGAGAAAGACATTTGAATGAGGGCAAGGCCTTTTTTTCCTCAGCACTCATGCTCTGCATCTTCTCTGTCAGCAACATTCACAAGTGAGCAGCACTTAAAAAGCCTTTTATTTCCAATGCAGTATAAATAGGTTCTGAGGAAACAGTTTCAAAGTACCATATTCAATCAAAAATTGCATGTAGAAATTAAGATGCCTTATGATGGTTTTCACCTGATGTGAATCTAGATAGCTCCCCCACTGCCTTCAGGACAGCTTTGCTTGAGTTATCCTACTCAGGTCCTGACCCAAAGAATGAAAAGCACTTTGTTTGGAGATAATGTTCTGAAGTTTTTCATGTGGTGCATGTGGCCTTTCAGTGGAGAACAATCATTAGACACAGAGAAGTAATGACCATTCAGAAAAAGCCAGAGATACAGTTTGGGTCTGTAGTAACAATTTAAGATCTCCTCAGCTTAAAGTACATTTTAAAAATGGCACTTAACAATTCTCTTTGTATGCTAAAATCCTTTTACTGGGCAACTGTTGCTCAAGGAATACATTCAATAAATACAACATGAAAGAGTGCATCGCTCAATCTAAGTACTCTGTATCACAACATATGATGTGCATATCTCTAAGCATAGATGTAATTGGGAAACCTTTCCAAAGAATACTTATTTTAATCACAGATTAATCTGATCATCTTATAAAAAAATTTAAAAAATACAAACCTCAACCCCGGCTGCTGCTAACAGCCATCGGATTGACTCCATCTTCCCTCTTCCGTTGGTATAATGCAGCTTGGGTTTCCCTGCCATGATTTCAGAGTTCTTGTTTCCTGATAAATTCAAGATGATGATCTTACAGGAAGCATGTTTTAAATTATCATTTAAAATGTCCCACTCCAAATTACTAAATGCAGTTGGCTGAATGTGAAAGTAGAAGGGCAATCAAGACCTAGATACTTGGGCTTGATGCTACCATGTTTCCTGTGGATTAGTGAAAAAAAAGTACACACTACCAGGAGAATATGCAGTAATTCAAAAAAGAATCATGACAGAATGTAATAAGCATCTACTAAATCATATATGTATCTTTAAAAATATTAGAGCTCATGAGCTTTGCAACCAAAACAACTGTAGGGTATTCTTGAATACATACATTTTTAAGCTAGTAACGATGCAATCTCTTCAGTAGGTGCTGGGTGTTGTGACAGCATCCATGTCTTACCAGACTTTAAAATGTACTGTCAAATGAGTTGCTTCTCAAGAACACCAACCCAGAGACACCAGCGTTATCTCCACCTCTGTTACTATGACATTTCAGAGCCCCATGTTGTTGTGACTTTACAAATATGAGCTTGTAACAGCAATATATATTCCAGCAAATACTTCACCAGGCCTGCTGACTTCCATATTTAGCTAGTTCTGTTCTGACCATTAGCCAAATCATAATATATCCATTATAGAGAATGCGGACTGACTTCAAGACCCATTTCAATTTTATCAACAACTGTTAAACTATAACAGGGATTTATAACATATTGGCTCTAAAAACTTAACTTTGAAATCAAAACCAAATCAACGAGACCATGACCTCTGTTGGGCATATAAGGGCTGGTCAATGCCCCCAGCAGCAGGCGGCTGAAGTCAGCCCACCAGATGATGGCACTGGGATGAAACACTTAATCCTTTCAAATTTTACTAACAAGTGCAGTCACATGCCATAGCATGGACTTGGCAGCTGATGTGAGCTTGCCTGGTGCTGGAAACAAAGCGAACACTGTACTCTTATCACTAATGGGTCACAGAAGAATGAAGCAAGTTTAATAAGACAGTCACAGACTAACAGTGTGTTTCATCATTAAGCCAAGGTTTTATCTCTTTACAGGCAGGCTTATTTATTCTTGTATAGACTTCGCAGTATGTAATTGAGCCACAAAGTGGAAACTTTGGCCATAATTCCAAAAGCGTAAATGAAGAGGCACAAACAAACAGTACAACAGTGAGAGGCGAGACCACACGCCTGGCCTTCTCCACTGAAGTCTTTTGTGTTGTGTGGTATCCTCTATAGGCCCTGTGGCAAACAGCCATTGCTCTACTAGGGGCTGGACTCACAGGAGAAACCTGGTGCCCCAGTCCAAAACACGGGTCTTCAAAATTGCTGCTTAGCTTCCACCTAGCGCTGGCAGTGCCTATATCCCCAAACACCTCAGTCTCCTGCAACGAAGTTCTCCTGATGTGTAAATATGTGCTTGATAAAAAAAAAAAAGACCTGATTATATCTTGACGGTTTAGAACTGGCATCTAGTCTAGAGCTGCTGAATGCCTAGCTAGATTCCCCATGTTCTTGTGCGTGGGACTTTCCTTGGACCTCAGCCAGCCAGTTGTGAGAGTGACAACTACCATTGTGATCACTATATTAAAAAGATAAAAAAAAAAAATCACACTGGTTTATCCAGAACAATTCAGGCACCGGCCTTCCAGTGAGAAACAAGTAATTGTATTTAACAGCAAGCTCATAATCTGTTGCAAGATTTTAAATTTCCTTCCTAATTGGATGTGGACCCAAAGTAGTTCTCTGCGACACTTTGTTCCTCGAACACACCTCGCGCGGGGCTGCTCAAGCAGAATGACCTTACAGCACAGGCCCCAGGCCGCACCGGCCCGCCTTCAGACTGTAATTGCTCAACAGCTTGTGGCTTCTACCGGGATTCAGGCCAAGCCTGGATTCAAAAAGCGTTCCTTCCACCACCCAAGCTAGGAGGTGCGTTTGAACGAGGTGAACGATAAATTAACGCCGAGACACTTTAAAACTTTAACTCCAAACAGCAACTCCTCCCCAGGTTCCCCGCTGATCCTCCCGGGAGCCAGACACAAACTCCCTCAGCGCACACCCACCCGCCGGCAGGAGTAACCCGGGGACAGACAGACACCCCCGAGCAGCGCCGCGGGACACTCCAGCGCGTTCCCGATGGACAAGCCGCTCTGCCGCCCGCCTCCCCCTCCGCCCTCCCGGCGGGGCCCCGGCCGCCCACCCCCAGCCCCGCAGGTGGGCTCCTTCCGCTGGCGCGGGTGGGTGGGCAGCCAGCCCGGCCCGGCCCGGCCCGGCCCGGCCCTCCACACCCGCCCGCACCGCACCCCCGCGGGGCCGCCGACCCCTGCAGCCCCCCCAGCCCCCCCGCCGCCGCCAGTACCCTCCACACGCTCCGCACCGCCGACAGATCCCCCTGCCCAGCCGGCCTCGCCCGGGCTGCCCTCACCGCCCGGCCCCCCAGGGGCGGCCGCTCCTCCCCTCAGCGGCCGCGGCGGCCTGCCCACTGCCCGCCCACAGGCCCGGCGGCGGCGGCGGCGGCAGCTCCGGGACGGCGGGGCCCGGCTTCCCGCCGGCAAACTGTTACCGGGAAGCGGCGAGACTCAATTTGGGGGTTTTGGAAAGCAGGCGCTCTTTGTTACAGCGCCGGACGCACAGGGGATAGCTCCTCCTCCCGCGTGTGTCTGAAGACAAAAATCAACAAGCATTTATACTACCTTAATCATACATTTTCATTACATTTTTATCATATTTTTATCATATGCATGACTTTTCCGGGAACTCATTAGCATACGTGAATGCCTCTTGCACATGGAGTCTTCAGGTGGTTGTCAGGGTTCTTTAGATGAAGGCTCGTAGTCTTCACTGGGTCTGCCAGTCCAGTTGACCCTTACTTCTGCGCAAACTCAGTCCTGTGGTCATGTATATCTTGTCCTTCAAGGCTGGCCTGGTCTGGTGTCGTGGTTTGAGCCTGGTCGGCAGCCAAACACCATGCAGCCGCTCGCTCCTCCCTTCTCTTTCAGCGATGAGAAGGGACAAATGAGCCAGGTTTAGGATTTGAGATAGGACCGGGAGAGGCAGATCACCCATTATGGTCATGAGCAAAAAGCAGACTCGTTAGGGGAATTAAAAAATGAATATACATTTATTACAGACACTAACAACACATAACAGAGTAGCACAGTGAGAAGCATTGCCACATCTTGAGAACACCTTACCCTCACCCCTCCCTTCTTCCCGGGCTCAGCTCTGCTCCCGATATCTCTACCTCCTCCCCCAGTGGCGCAGGGGCAGGGAATGGGGGGTGCAGTCAGTGCTGATGCTTCTTCCATCTTCAGTGGGGGGAGCTTCTGGAACTCCACAAACTTTCTCTGACATGAGTCCCTCCCACGGGTTGCAGCGTTTCCCTACCTGTTCCACCGTGGGTCACCAACTTTCTCCTGCATGCTGCAATCCTCTCAGCACTAAACTATAACAGCGGGGCTACCTTTTCCCACAAGACACCAGCCTTCTTTGGGAACAGACAGCTTGATCATCCAGGTGAAATACAGGCCATAAATCAGTGTCTGCTCCACCGTAGATCTTCATGGGTGGCAGGGGGGGCCGCCCTGCCGTCTCACCACAGGACACAGGGGGGTCTCTGCTCCGGCACACCTCCCCCCTCCTTTCTTCCTCCATTCCTCCACTGACCTTGGTGTTCACGCAGCTGCAGCAACTCCTCCTCACAAGTCCGACTACTCCTCACCAGGTCCCTTCTTAAATACGTTATCACAGGTGCAGCTGATTGGCTCAGTTTTTGTGCAGAGGTGGGGCCAACTTGGAGCTGGGGCCAACTTGGAGCTGGGGGAGCTTCGAGAAGCTTCTCACAGGGGGCCACTCTTGTAGCCCCCTCCCCTGCCCTGCTACCAAAAAAACACCACTCAGTCAAACCCAGGACATCTGGTTTTCTTGCTAGTTTGCAGCTTCCTTATTTTTATGTTTCTTTGCACCTGCTACTACAAGGCCAAACCTTCTCGATTATTTATGACTTCCTTATCCTACAGCTATTCTAACTATTCCTCAAAAGATTAGTATTTGTTCTGCAGAACAGTGGTTAAATGGTTAAACCAGTTTAAATTGAACTTAATAATTCTATTCCACAAATATCTATTTTCTAATAATCTTAGTTCACAGGTATCAAAAGTACGTCCCTAAGCCTTTGAAGCACAGATGAGGGAAAAGCCAAATCTACATGCTCTGCTGCAGAAAAACACTGTGTTTTGGTTTGGTTTGGTTTGGTTTTTTTCCTTTCTTGATGCTAAAAACTGGTTACAGCCACATGGTATTCCTTATAAAGAAACTATTGGTGTTACCAGTTTTAGCGCCCTGAGTTTGACCAGCTTAAAACTGCCAGTAGTAGAGCATTGGTTGGTTTTAGGGCACTGGCTCTTGCATTTACGTACTTGGTTGATTTAGTGTTTAAATAATATACATGTTTATGTGTTCAACTGTCTTGCTGGCTTCTCTGTAGTAGAGCTTGATGTTTGTAATATACAATTTATGTTTAACTGAGTTTAATATAAAGTGACCTAAGTCCTACATTTCAAGGTCTCAGTAGCACCTGACACCAATCTGATGACTCCTTTCTCAAACAGTCTTTTTAACTTCACAGTTGGTGACAAGCATTTGTTTCTCAGTCAAGCCTGCAAAGTGCTTTTAGCTGCTACAGTCGACTTTTTGTTAAAGGAACTATTGCTGAAGTTACAGAACAAGAGTTTAAATGTATAGTGACAAAACAGAGGTGCAGTAGGACCTCTGATCCCAGCATAGCCCTAGGTAAGTTCAGAGGAAAGCTGAATCCAAACCTGTCATCCCCATCAAAACTCGCATTTCCCAGAACAGATACGTTACCTGGTGTTTGGGCTAAGCTCTCTTCACGTTCGAGAAGATCTTGGGAATGCCAGAAGGACAGAACCAGAGAGCCCTTAGGTATGTAAGTAGCAGCAAGAAGTCATTGACCAAACTGGTTTTGAGTGTCAACAGTAAGACTTTATTTCAGGTATTCTCTTAAGTAATTTGAGACATCCTGTGTTCTGCAGTGTACCCACTAATTCAGTGAACTATTTCATTTGTTGGTATGCTCATGTAGATTTACCTTGGAAGTGTTTGCAGTAGGTTAAAACCAGTCCTGTAGCTAAGGAAAGCGAGATCAAAAACATTTTCACTATTTTCACTAATTTTACTTTTCCACTATCAGCAAACACAAAGACAATGAAGTAGAGTTTCTGTGGGTTTAGGTTGCTGCTCAGTGAAAAATTTTCATCACTTTTGGTACATCTTTTTCTTGTAGTGGTGGCTTCCTCTGGCTGCCAGGCTGCAAGAATTTCTTTATTGTAGGGACATTGCTTATTCTTGCTTTAAAACTCTACAAAACAAAACCAAAACAACACTGGGTTTAAGAACCAAGGTAACTGTCAGACATTTAAATATTATCCACGCTCTAAAAGTAACAACTATGGGTTGATCTTGCCAAAGAATCTAGATGCTTCGTCCTATCATGCTTTTGTGGCTAGAGTGACCAAAGGTGGCAATAACCATCAGTATTTGAGGCCTGCTAAAAGTACTTAGGATATTTGATTTTGATTTTGTCTTTCACTTCTTTCCTTATCCTCCCACTTTCCCATATTTCTCAGCCACTTTAAATCAGTGGTCCTGCTTTGATTCCTTGTCCATTAAAACTGTCCATTCAATTACCTGCAAGAGAGGAAATTTGGCAAGTATATCAGGCTTGCACTCTTCCGCCATTAAAATGGTTTCAAGTAGTTGCACATCTGCCCTGCTAAGCCGATTGCCAACAAGGAAGTCTTGTCCATGGTCTTTCAAAACCTGAAAACAGAGAACCAGAAGCAGAGATGATTTTTTTCTCTGTGTGACTTAGTATGGTATTTCCAAAGCAAGGTCATACACTTCATGGAGTTCTCCTTGAAAGAAGGAAGTGCAGCAAGAACATCTGCAGTACAAATGAATGATCTGACCACACTGTCATCCCAGGCATAATTTATCAGTCCTTTCTCTTCTGCATTCTTTCTGGCAGCTCAGTTTTACCCCTCTTGCCTTCACTTCTGTAGCTCATGTAATCAGCACTGTTGTGTTGAAGGCTGAGATTTATGGGATACAACCATCACTGCAAATGCACTTACAAAATTTACTAGAGGCTCAAGTTCAGCCCAGGGCATAGTAAGAGTATCTTGGACTCTTTCAAATTATGGGCAGCTCCCTTACTTCTCACCTGTTTCCTCTTCAATTTTGGGAATATTGCATTGGGAGCTCTCCATGTGTCACCTGTGCCTCATGGTCTTGACACTCAGCTAATCCACCCTCCCTTTTGTTACAGAAGGAGCTTTAATGTTTTTACATAGCATATATGGTAGGCTGGGTTCTGCAGTTCAGGAGGATGCTTTATGTAAAAGCTGATGCTATAGTGTCTTTTGTCTGAAACAACATACAGACTGGAACATGGACATTTGGGGAGCTCAGTGTGTTCTGGGTTTTTGCAGCTTTGCAATCTCTTCCAGATTTGTAGTGCCTTCTGTCCCCTCTGTAGTGTCCTGTTTCCATTCTTATCCCAGCCACACCAAAACCATAGCATTTATATTTAGGTGATAATTTTTCTTCTCTGTTTTCCTTAACAAAATTTTTTTGTGTAGATCTAGAATGGAATCTCAGGGAAACAATAATAATTAAGCTGCTACATCTTTGCCACGTACCTTCTCATAGACCGGGAAGTATCTGTTTGTGGCCTTGTCCACAATAGTAGCAAAATGTTGTTCCTTTTTATCCGCTGGTTGGAAAATATGGGTCATGAGTAACTCGTTCAGATCTATTATTGCTTCCACATACATATCAATTCTGAAAGGAATAGATCCACTTTGTCAAGTTGAACACAGTAGGTCTGAATAGCATGATAGCTACTGGCATAACCCCACTGAGACGTTGGGAACTCTCCTCCTTTTCTATCCAGCTTGGAGCAGTTCCGCCCGCAGCGCAGTGGCTTTGGCAGAGAGCTGAGGGAGTGTGGGTGAAAGACAGGCGCAAAGTGCCTAACCAAAAACTAAAAGAGTGCATCTCTACCATTTTTCACTAGGGGAGATACTTCTTTGTATTGAGTTTTTTTGAACCTGAATACAAAATTGGCATGCATGTCACCCAAACTTGTGTTAAAAATCCAGTCAGACATGGTAAGTTCAACAGGGGGTCTGTACAATTCCTAACAAAAATCTTGACATGTGTTTACCAAGTGCTAACTAACTCAAAGTATTTAAAAATACTTCAGGTCAAACCGTCTGCCCTAAGAGCCCTATTCTTTAGTAACCAGTTATTAATTTTAATTCCTGGTTATTAGAGAGAGAAGAATTTTGTTTCAATCAAAGACATTTTTTCTGAATTTGATGTGGTGAAAACGGCTGCTGCTGACAACTACAAGTGGAAATGAAAAGCAGCATCAGTAAGACAGTCTGCCCTCTGCGCTCCTGACTCCTTTCTTCTGATAACTGTATTGGCCTTTGATCTTCATAAGCTCCCTTGCACCATGTTGCCTATCTAATCTAGCTGGCTATTACTGTTGTAGACATTACTTGCAGTCACCATCAACACATGCTACATGAAAAGCTGCTGTATCACCCTGAATCTGTGAGCTGGGATATTGTGTGACACATAGAGGCAGTATGAACTACAGTCTAACAAACAAGGGTGGTACTGTTGCAGTACAGGGCTCTCTCTTTCAAGTCCTTCCCGTAGAGGTTGTACTTCATTGATATGTAGTTGCCAATGGCTCTGCTCTGCACCATCTTCATTCCATCCATCTCCACCATTGGCACTTGCTGAAACAGCAGGGAACCATCTAGGGAAAAGGGGACAAGGCAAGGAGACATTCAGTCTCTGAATGAGAACCATTAGTGGGTGTTTGGAAAAGTAACCACAGGTGGCATTTTGTACTTAGAATCATAGAATTGTTTAGGTTGGAAAAGACCCTTAAGATCATAGAGTCCGACCATAAACCTAACACTGCCAGTCCACCCTAAGTGTCACATTCACAAGTCTTTTAAATATCTCCAGGTACCACGACTCAACCACTTCCCCTGTCAGCCTGTTCCAGTGCTTGATAGCTCTTTCAGTGCCAGTCTTCCTCATTCTCACACCAAGGTATGGAAAACACCATGAAACCAAGAACCATTTCTTAATGGCATGTTAATAATATTATAGCAATCAGCTTTCTGAAGTTTCTTCAGATCTGAGGAAGCACCCAAATGCAGAACTTTTAGCAGTCTTACGCTGAAAAAGACAAGTCCTGTGCTGCATGGCCCTGACTCATATGATTTTCATGGATGTTAATATGATGAGAAAGACTGAAGGATCTGACCCAGACAGTTTCTGTCATGGTTTAGTAAGTGTTATGGAAATCTGGACTATTTAAGGGCTTGACAACATATGGGAATATAAATGTATAATATAACTTTGTGACTACTATATTGACTTCATACAATGACATACATCTGTATGGGCGTGAAGCCGGGAATAATGGAAGGGTTTCATGAGATACCTGCAAGAGCCAAATATCATTTGTTGTGAGACTGTAGCCATGTAAATCCCTTACTAGTCTGCAGAAACCTAATTCTAGCAACGAGGAAGTAAAAATACCTCCAGGAACCGGTCAGAGAAGTGAGTTAGAGTATTTGCTTTATGGAGTCGTATTTCTTGACTCAGATAACTGATCAGCTATGTCCATCTTTGCATCCACTGGAAGGCAATCATGCAAATAAACTGTCTGCTATTAAGGGTACATTTTCATTTATGCTTATGTCTCAAAATACTTTTTGAAAGCCAGCAGGTGGCAGGGTGTTCAAGTCATTGTTCCTAAAGGAGAGCAGGACTGCAAATGCCAACCCTAGCTCAGACTTCTTTGAAAAGCTAAGTGAACTGGAAGAGCACACATAATGTGGTTTGGAGGAAACATGAATATCATGTTCATGAAGATGGAAGGTAATAACAGCAAAGTGACTAGTTGCCTTGGGAAACAGGAATGTATCAGAGGTACAGGTTAAACTCAGAAATCTGGAACTCTGGTTTCATACAGATTATAAAACAACAACTTTGCAGGCAACCTAAAATGTTAATGAATTTCAAGATTATCTGATGACAAAAACCTGGATTGTTGTAGAACAGGAGGCAATGGGCACAAACTGAAACAAAGGAGCGTCAATCATTTGAACTTAAGGAAAGGCTTTTTTACTGTGAGAGTGACTGAACACTGGCACAGATTTCCCAGAGAGGCTGTGGGGTCTCCATCTTTGGACATACTCAAAACACAATTGGTCATTGTCCTGGGCAACCGGCTCTGGGTGGCCTTGCTTGAAGAAGGGAGCTGGAGCAGATGATCTCGAGAGGTCCCTTCTGACCTCAGCCCTTCTGTGCTTTAGTGAAGACTGAAGCAACTGGGTGGATGATAACATCTAACATACTACAGTGTGTATCTGTGATACCACATGTACAATCCAGTCTAGATTTTCTTTTAACGAGACATAAGACTTCTTAGGTGTTCTAAGACAAACAATTATAATTGTTGTTATCTATCTTATTTAAAAATGAAGGAAACTTACCCTTCTGTAACTTTGTCAGATCATCCTTTGTTTCCAGAAAACATTCTTCAAACTGCAGGAAGTACAGAAGAAAAGTTGTGTTGTCAGTGCATGTTTTAGCTTCTTCTTTGCATGAGACAATGAGAGCACAAAGAGCTGTGTTTTGGGGAGTTTTGTTTTTAAAAAATTAAATCAGGTTTGGAAGTGATATATTTAAAAATTTATTTTGCCTCTGTCTCATCGTCTCCTTTTCCATTTCACATGTGATTCATATTTTTGTGCAGGTAAGATTTTGGCTAAAGCTGAGGTGACTGAAAGGCTGAAAACCCTGTCTGCTGAGCAAATGATGACCATGCCACTTCTGTTGTCAGTGCTGGCAAGAGATGGTGCAGGGAGAGAGGAGGATAGGTAAATTCACACTGGAGCAGCAGAACTGCGGCATAGCTTCTTTGCCACATGCTGGCAAAAGGAGGGACAAAGAGAAGAGATCGTGTGCCACATGCAGCCTTCTGGCACATTGCCCATCACCATGACAAAAACTCACAGCTCTTGAAACACACAGGTCCCCACATTCCCTCTCCAGTTTAGTATCAAAACCTGTTAGAGTTAAAACCAATTTGTGTTTTATAATACACAGTACCTTCAGGGGTTAGTGTAGCAGGCCTAGTAATATTTTGGACATTGGGATTTAACTGAAGGCCTTCAGAATTGAAAGTACTCGACCCCCGTGATCAGAATATAAGAAGCCAGATTCTGCTGCTGTGGTTTTAAATTTTTTCTTTCACTAGCTAGGGCAGAGGCATTTGTGGTGCTACCAGTAGGCTTGGCACATGTTGCTTGGAAGCGAAACAGGAACTTGCCCCCCTGCTTAGGGTAAACTAGTGATCATGGTTGGCTTGGTCAGCAATGCACGAAGTGAAGAGCTTGAAACTGCTGATCAGTCACTTTTTTTTTATGAGGAACAGTAAAAATACGTATTTGTCACATGCTCTTAATATAAAAAACAAAGGCAAACCTCAACCCCGGCAGCTGCTAGTAGCCACCGTATTGATTCCATTCGGCCTCGTCCATTGAAGTAGTGCAGCTTGGGCTTCCCAGACATGTTTCCACGTGTCTGATTTGCTACTATCTGGAATAAAGAAGTAAGTTTTGCAAAATAAAGATTGTGAATGCTGGTGTTGAGTCTCTAATTGGTCCTCGAGCATTGTTCAAATTTGTCTTGTTTGAAACTGATGATTTATGGTCCAAGACCCATAAAATTATTAAAGGAGGTAAAAGACTGTATTGAAAGGCTGCATTGTATCATTTTACCTTAAGATGTCAGATAATACCTTCATATGTGCATGTTAGTTAAGCAGAACTCAGCACTGAGAGCAACTGGCCCATGTCTGAGAACAAGCAAATTAAAACCCATTTGCATTCCAAAGTGTTCTGCTCTGACCAAAAAGCGTGTGCAGATAGATACTCTGCTCTGCTTATTTTGGCGTTATCTCAGGATACAGTTTACTGTTTAATCAGATATACGGTATAAACCGAGCAACTGCTGTGCTTTCTCCAGCAGCCGTTACACTCCATTACAAAGTCACAAAAAGTGAAAACATTCAATCTCATTTACAACACTCCCCGCTCCTCTCATTTCTTTAGGCAAGCACCTGAAAACATGGGATTTAATTTTGTCTCTGGTAACATTAGATTTCCCTTTACCCCAGGCAGAGCTGAAATGCAATACCTGCTTGGCCCAATTCTGACTCTGCTGGAATTTAAAGCAACAGTTTCTAGACAGTCATCCACACTGTTCAGAACCAGTGTGTGCACATCAGCAGAAAACATGTAGACAGTACCTAGTTTATACTAGCTTCACAGTTATTAACACTGTGTCAACAATAAAGCTAAAGCATTAACAGCAGCAAAAAGAAAATGGCTAAAAAACCCCCATATTCCCCTTGTAAATAACATATCATCTTCTCTACAATAGGAAGAAGGGCGTGAGAGGAAGGACTAAGCACTTCTGAGAGCCAAATTTCTTTTTCTTAAATCTGTAAACCTATAAAGCAGTTGATTAATAATTTAATATTTGATGCACATAACCATGTTAGTAAAGAAAGCACATACAAGTATATAATACATAAAACCCATTTACTTAGTTTCAAGTACGCTAATTTCCTATGAATATCCAAAATCCAAAAAGCTTACCTTGTACACAGTACAACTCAGTCAGCTCTCAGTTTTGCCTTGAGATTATGTAGGTCTGTAGCCCCTCCTACAAAGAGAATTGCAAACAGTTCTCTGCCAATGGGCAACTCCTATTTCTTAAACCAATAAAGACAATTAGGTCTGTTTAATCACTTCTCACCTACAGAAAGTAAATTCCTGACTAATGCTGACTATGTACAAATGTAAGATTCACAAGACGTCATGATCATTGGGAACATCTGTGTCATCATAAAATTGTATGCTTCCTATTTTCATTGTTTGGCAACCTGCTAGTTAAAAATAATCAGAACAGCTGAAAAGATCCCATGATTTAAAAAAATGCTATGATAGCAATCAAAATTTTATTTTAATATTTTTGATTTTCTACTTTTAACAGATTGCCACTTTACGTAAGTCACATCAACTAATTCAGCTTGAACCCTTCATAAGCTTCCTTCCCTTCCTTAGTGATGGGGGATAATCTTTCAGGACATTTTTCCTGCTGAATTTCATTCAGGACATAAGGGTTATTTCTGTTTCTGTCAAAAATGTTTCCCTCAATCTGATCTGGTGAAAATGCACGTCAAAGGCAAGTGTAGGAGACAGTGAATGAAGAGCAGCATCAGAAGACAAACTGCCCTCTGTACTCCTGACTGTTTTCTTCTGATAACTCTGTTGACTTCGAAGAGTCAATACAGCATAAGTTCCCACGCACCTTCTCGCCTGTCTGATCCAGCTGGTTAATACTGTTGTAGACATCACCTGTAGGCAAGGTCAGTGTGCTATATAGAAATCTGCTGATTCACCCTGAATGTAGCTGTGAGCTGGCATAGTCTGCTCATATTACACAGGGAGGTTGTATGAATTGTAGTTTATCAAACAAAAAAATTAGTTGTTAGAGTACAGGGGTCTCTCTCCTTCAGGTCCTTTCTGTAGATGTAATTTGCTGCTGTGTAACTGAAAATGATCCTCATCTCATCTGTCTCCACCACTGGTGCCTGTTAGACCAATGTGTTCCACGCTTGACAATAAAATAAACAATTATTTATTCAGAGGTAGAACCAGAGAAGGACAAAATGGTCACCACTGCAACATCTTGTCTTTTAGGATGTACCTAGTCCCCCAACAGAACACTCTGTACCCTACACAGCATGTGAGGAGAAGCAGGCTTCGTAGAATGTGCTCACTGACAGCACATTCTTATAGCCTCCACCTTCTGGTTCAGGCTCTTTTCTTTCTTATTTCCCTCTGTCCCCTTCTTATATTTTGGGAGGTTCTTCTCTCCAGCCTCTGAAAGCCTGCAGTGGGGCTCAGCCACCTATTCAGAGGTGCCCACGCCGCTGTGCACGTTCCAGAGCACCTGCTGGCCTCCAGCTGCGGCTCCAGAGAGCCCAGCTCTGCGGCACGTGTCGTGGCACGATGGCCAGCGCTGGAGAGGTCACGGAGAGCCCCAGGCATCTGTCCTAAGTGCAGCAGAAGCCCACTCGTAGTATCATTGTAGAAGCACAAGCTGCCTGTGTTTTGTTTTCTGTTAACATCCAGCCTGAAGTAATTTCTTCATGTTTTATAATGAAGCAGAACTCTACATAAGAAGGTTTTATTTGCTTGTGTGAGAAGTGACTGCTTTCCCCTCTAGGCTTCTGGGAGCATTAACTTTTTCTGTTAGCACAGGGGTTTTTAAGAGTAAGAGATCAAACTACAGTGCTGGAAACAGTATTTCTGGCACTATTGGACAGACATGACTTATGACCCAGAATCTAGGATAATGTGGGAGATTGAAGCTTTCCCTGCATAGACATATGCACCGAGGTGCATCTGGCAGAGTTTCATAAGTCCAAACTCACTCTTAGGTAGCTTGGCTGGATTAATCATTTGTAGGCCTGGCCATGATAAAGCCTAGGAGATATCCCAGGTCTAGTGACTACTCCTACAAGGACCTGACATCCACTGTGTCAGAGGACTGCAAGGTAAGAAAACATGAGTTCAAGCATGAAAGTTAATGGCAGTGTAGACAACTTGGGAAAACTCATCTCACCTAATTTTGTAGACTCCTACATTGAGTCTAGATGGTTAGTCTCCTTTAAATAGGTCTAAATTTAGGTCTAAATTCAGGAGGAATCCCTCACCACACACTTGAGCTACAGTTGTTACCAAAACTACTCAAAAGGATGCTGTCTCAACTGAGGCAGTTAAAAGTTTAGATGAAGCCAGTCCCTTCAACCTTCCCTTAAAGGTAGGGGAGAGGAGTAGAAGTCTTCGGAGGGTGATTTATTCCAACACCAATATTTCTTACCCTATCAGAATTATCCATCAGGATTTCAAGCAAGTCATCTTCAGTAAACAAAAGTGAAAAAATACTGTCTCCTAACTTAACAAGATTTTTGGAAACATCACTTCACTGAGCTTGTAAAGTATTTTGGAAAATGGTATAGAAGTGTTATTTGTATCTTGCATGCCTGAAAGCATCTGATCTCTTAAGAATGTCTAGGTTCAGGTTGACTATTCAGGAGAAAAAACTAGGGGAAATGTCAAAGATAACCTAATAACTTAAGAGTCAGTATTCATCCCAGCTGCTGCTGTTGCCCACCAGCTTGTTTCCAATTAGCCTCTTCCTTTAAAAAAACAAAGTATAATTTTTAAAATTATTTTTTCAGATATGATACTGATTTCTTGACAAAGCATTGGAAAATGTTTTCTGTTATCAGGCTTTGTGAACTTTCCTCTCTCTATAAAACATCAGAATTATGTTAATTTGGGTTAGAGATGTGTTCAACATTATGAGCCAATATTTAAAATGTACTTGCAAGGGAAGTGGGTGCACACACACTATTGTGCCTTATTGTATTAGCAGGGGGAAGAGGGACTCTAGAGAAGGGACCCTCACCTATGGCTGATGAGACCTGTTGGGAAATACCCAGTCCCGCCTCAATGCAGAAATAAAGTGCAACTCCAGTATTTCATATTATTTAAAACAAAGATCCCACTTGTTTTTCCAAACTGGTGCTGCCTGTGTTCACCACACTTGGAAAGTACAGCTCAGACATTATGTCCCATGAAACATTTCTCCACACTGAATTATGCCCTCTGAACCTGGCAGGGTAATTATGCAATGTAACCGTCTTATAAACTCAGGAATCTGTTTACAAATGATAGCCTTGCAGAGGGAAGAGAGAAATTAAAATACATAAAATGTCCTTTTCTCCAGTGATCCTTATGCTGACTTAACATTTAGCTTCAAGTATGTGAAGGGCACTAGGTGTTTTCCCAAACATTTTGAAGAGCAAGTGTGTTACCTAGGCACCAGCAGGTGTTCTCAGTGCTACTGAGCTTGAATTTTCTTTACCATAACATATTTTTCCCGGTTGTTCCTTACATGTTGATTTGAATAACAAATGCAAGACCTTGCCTAAGCAAAACCAAAACAACTCTGTGATATTCAGTGAAAAGTAGTGACCATCTTTCTTTGACTAACATCAGCAGCTCCTGCCTTGTCCATGTGAGGCAAAGAAAAGTTTGTGAATGGGGTGATACCTGCTCACCATTGCTTTTAGAGCTATCTCTCCACATAACAACATGTTAAACTTTCAGATTTTGTTCTAATTCCCTCTAGTTGGCTCCCTTTCCCTCTCTCCTTAGTTTGTAATCTTAGTTTGTCTCTTCTTGGCAAATTCCAAACTGTCTCACTTACCTGTGATTATTCCCCATTTTCCCCTCCACACTTCCAGCCCCTGGACCTTTTTCCTTTCTGGATGTGATTCTCCCCCCCTGGAGAAAGACAGTATGTAAAAATAAGAAGTAGTAGGCACTGACAGGCAGGTAATATCAGGAATTCCAGAGAAGTCGACCTTCTCTTTAGCATCTTTCTTCTTCTTTTCTCAGCTTTCCACCAGCCAGCACAGAAAGGATCCTAATATCCACAGAAATTCAAGGGTTTCTCAAGTCACTACTCGTAATGATTTCAGACTCCTTCTCTCTGAAACCAGGGTTAAGAGATTAACAACTTCTGCAAGTATCCCTCCAGGCCCACTCAAGCAATAACATGACGCAAACCAGCATGATTCCACTCTAAGGTCACTTATGGCCTAATATGAAGGTGTCTTGACCATTTCAACATCTGACTTGCAGGTCCTCCAGGTCCTCATTATCTTAGAGTGAGAGATGCCAGCCCCTTAACTCTGCTAGCTGTTTCTCCAGCAGCTGTGGGGAATTTAAGAGTGAAAAACCGACGGAAAATAAAACTTCTGCTTTGAAACTGAAGGTGAGCATGGAAAGGAAGACTTACGCACTAAATACCAGAAGTCTGTATTTATCTGCCTTCTCCTGACAGTGCTCCAAGGAGCCTGGTACGTGCTGTATGGCTTGTTAAACTGCTTGTGCTCTCTGCCCCTAGAGGTTAAGCCAATGTATGTCCTATACCAGTGGGAAATGCAATTGATTTTGGCAGTTTTTTGTACCTCTCACAGAGTTAAGCTGCAAATAGAGTATGCTAGCATTTTTCCAGCAGCCTTATTTTCAGAAGATTTGCTCTCACTTATCTTGCCTTCGCTAAGACACTTGACAGCCTTGACAATGATAAAGGACACACTTTTTTTTTTTTTTTTGAACCCTGGTTATAAATGTAATAAAATTTTACAGAAGGGCCCTACCTTACACACACATATGAATAACTCACATAGTATATTTTCTACTCCAGTTCTATTTATGCTTATAGCATAAAGGTTCCCTTGAATGCACAATTTGCTCTCAGTCACTATTTGAATTATGAGCATAAGCACACACTTGCTCTCAGATAAACAAAAATGAGTTTCAGTGTTTTCAGGTAGCAGGCAAAAAGCTACACAACTGTATCAGATATAGTAGTAAAAGAATAAGTTGCCTCTGACAAGAGGCAGAGCATATTCCATTAAAAACACCACTTCACCTAGTTGCATCCTAACAAAAAATAAATAATTAATTGTCCTTTATGTAGTCTGATGCATGGGGGAGATGTGGGGAAATGGCATATTCTTCATTGCTCACATTGGACCAAAGTTACCTTTGAGAAACCTATAATAGTTTTTTAGGATAGAAACAATAAGCATGAGTTACTAAATGATTAGTGAGCTTACCTGCATGAGGAGAGACTGGTAAGAGAAATTTATGGAACTTTATTACACCTTTAGTGCACTTGAGCTGTCCTAGCCCTGAAGCCTGTGCTGCTCTGTGGCCCCACTCCTCCCTTCCCCATCGCCAGTCTGTGAAAGGCCTCCACCATTGCACACAGGCCTTGCTGGGAGGAGATGTGGCCACCTTGGGGTCACTGGTCCCCCGATATCGCCACAAGGGTGGGTGGTGCCCCACACTGCTGCCCAAGCAGCAGCACCCCTAGGTTGCCCGAATTTCACTCTGTGCCACGCGGTAGCTCAGGCTCAGGTTTTGCCCTTTGGAGTTCTCCGAAAATCATATCAAAGACGAGGCAGTGCCAGGGCGCAGGTGCTGGAAGACGCCGTGGGTGTTACTGAATTGACAGCAGCTCGCTCGTGGGCTACCGGTCTGTGCCCACTGCTCTCGCCCAGATGGCTCCCAGCCACAGTCAGTCCATGCCAGGGCCCTGCTCCACCAGGTCCTTGGGATGTGTTTACACAGCTTTGGGTAATAAAATAGTTTAATGGTGTGTATGTGGCCTCAAAACCAGGAAATGGAGCTTGGTGCTTCTTGCTTTGCTAGGACAAAGATGCATCTGGCTGTTGGTGTCCGGAACTGGGGTTAAGGAAGCAGCTGAGAGCCTCCCAAAACGGCAGACGAATGCACAGAAAGAAGCATGAGCAAATATTGAGCCCGAGTGATCATTTTGTTCGAGGATTTGGCTCTTCCCTCCCCATCCTTTGAAGAGGTTCATCACATGAAGAGGTGCACAGACTCCAATGCATTTGGAACAATGAACTAAGGTGCCTGGAAGAATCATGTTAAAGAGGTAGAGGAAGAAAAAAATGGAACATCATAAGAGCTGGTTCCTAGGCAAGACCTGGGAAGTGTGAGAAACCAAAGAGATTTGGCTTTGGTAACAGATGAAACTAAAACTAAATCAGAAGTTTCACTCACACAATGCCGTAAAACTAATGCAACATAAGTACTTACTCACCAAAACTGCTCTTGAACCAAGTCTACTTCTTTAAAAGATAAGTGATTGAGTGAGTCTTCTTCTCTTCCATAGCTCTTATTCTGAAGCCTATTTTCATCCAGAAACTTTCTTCAACAAGTTACATTCTGATAAAACTAACACTGCATCGGTCTTTTTCCAGATTAATAAATTCCCTACCCCACAAATAGTTCTTTGCTTCCATACTCCTTTGTTTTCATGTTTTGCCAAGCAAAATATCAATAAAGACAAATCTGCTGCCACATTACCAGGGTAATCAGAATGCTTTATTTCAGTTTTGGCATGTTTTTTACCGTTGGTTTTAACTACAACAATACTAATTTACTTCCTTTGGTTTGGGGTTTGTTTTGGTTTGTTTTCTTCCCCAATATTTTGGGTCTCACTGAATGTAGCAAGACATTTATTTCTTAAAAATCTTCAACACGGTTTCTACATAACATTCATCTGGTGGGGGTTTCCTTGGGCTGCCAGGCTGCAGGAACTTCTTAATTGTAGGCATATTGCTCATTCTTATTTTAAAAGCCTAAAAAATAAAACCAGCAGAGTAAGAGAGAAATTCCAGCTGCTCCAGTAGCAGACAGTGCTCCTTGCACCGAACAACTGCTTCCCCCTGCTGCTATAAGAGATCCTAACGTTCACTCAAATCTCGTGCCACTACTCAGTCTCCTTCTGTCCAAGAGGAGAAGGACCCAGCTGCTGCAAAAAGCCTGTTCTTACCAATAAAGGCAGTACTGGAGCAGACAATATCTAAACCTTTGCTGCCTGAAAGAAACTGAAGGTAAGAATTCAATATCTGGGAGCGACAGGGGATAGTTTTGAAGGCACAAATACAAATCCAGCTCATGACCTTTTTCTTTTCATTGATGGTTCTGATGGTGCAAACTACCGTGTGGGCAAACCACAATATATGTTAACATGACTTACATTTTTATTACATGATGTAAGTATATGAGCTCTGTTTACATCTAGCATGGCCACTCTTGTCCCACTGTCCCAGCTTTTCTAGGATTGCATGGATGAATGTGAAATGGCTGGAATTATCCTTGGCTCAACTAATTTGTCCAGTAGAAGCTTCTCATACTGTGTTGTAGCCTAGGATAGCCAAAATATTGACGTAGGGCTGGCAGGTATAACACAGCCCCTCAGGGAGACCTGTTCCCTTCTGGAGCAGTGGCTGGAAGCCAGGACTAGGATTAGGGAAGAGTTGGTCATCTCAGGTGGCAAGAGATGCCTGTGTTAAGGCAAATGAGTCAAGGATCCTGAGACATCTCACTGTACAGTCAGAGAGGACTCACTGATGCAGATTGAAAGCAGCTGGAGACCCTGCGGTTAGCTGAGAAATCTTAGATACACAAGAACCTCTTCTAACATCAGGGCTAAGGGAGAGGAGCTTCACAGAGTGACTGTCAGCTCTTGCTGGCAGATATTTGAGCATAATTTCCTCTTTCTTACAGGCACTGTAAGGATAAGAGGGAAATACAAGAAGGAGCAAGAAAAGTAAAAATTGTGAAATAAGTCACCACCAATTTTAGAAATGTTTCCCCACTGGCTGTGAAGGAATCCCTCCATAATTCAAGTCATGGCTTCAGCAGAACTGTGCCAATGCCTGGTGGCTAAGATACCTTGCTAGAAGATGGGAGCTAGAGGCAAGAATTACCTGAGGCTGCAAAACTGCATATGGGATAAAATCTGACACGTTATTGCCCACTTTGTGGCTGAAGTGCCTCATCCTGTCACACTAAATTCAGGCTTAAACTGTTGGGGTTGAGATTTAGAAATTAAAAATAGTTACTAAAAAAAAAAAAAACAAACAAACAAACAAACAAAAAAATCCCTTTTCCTTATCAGTTCCAGATAGAAACCTAACTGTGATAGTCTAATGCTGAACTGTTTCTTTTGTTAATGGGAATAAAGCCAAAGTCTTTGAGTGTACCCCTCAACAGTTTGTAAGCACAAAGAAGCATGACCTCAAGCCTTGCATCCTCAACCCAAATTTTCACTGCCTACACTGCCCTATTACCATGGTTACAGGCACATGGGAGAACTACTGAACACTATCTGCTTTTTTCAAGACACAGACTACTTGGATCCACTGTATCTCAACTCTTAATGACTCCTGCAGGTCCTGCCCCAGGCCTGCCCCACGAACTGTTCTCTGTAGCATGTTGCATGCCTGGAAGCTTCTGATTTCTGGTCAAGTGCCTCACTTCTGCTTGATTTCAGCCTTTGTACTTGGCACAAAGGCAGAGAATTCATCCTCGATTGTATCAAGTTGATTATTGAAAGAAACCTGTGGCTTAATGCTGAGGCTTGAGTTTCTAGTCATACTGTAGAAGGCAGAAGTGAAGTGAGGTTACTGGGAACCCAAAACTGTAATACCAGCCAGTACAGAAAATGGCATACTGTACCTTATTCTACCATGTCAACCTGTATCTCAGACTTAATTTTTTAACTGGTATTAGATAGTATCTACTGACAGGAAGCGGGGAAAATGAAAACAGGACATCTCAGATCAGTGATTTCCCTGGGATGACATGAAATTATTTCCATTGAGGAGGCATATACTATTGAAAGAAGGATAGGCATACCTGAACAGGGTTAATCAGGAGCAGTGTCTTACAACAAACCAACTAAATCAATTCCCTCTTGTGCTTGATGTTAAGCAAACATACAATAGCAACAGTTCCTCAAAGAACCGACACTCCTGACTTACATAGCATGGAGAGATGATGACCTCGAGATTACCCCCTAGTTCCTGAATACAGACATACTCAGTAACAAAATTACCTGCAACTGAGGAAACCCCGACAGCACATCAGGGATTTTCTCCTCCACTGCTAAAATGGCTTCAATTAGCTGAATATCTGCCCAGCTGAACCTGTTGCCCACAAGAAAGTCTTGACCATGTTGTTTCAAAACCTGTAGAACACAAGAGAATGTGGGCTGCGGATTAGAATGGGACATATGATGCCTGGCAGCTAAACTTCACAGCACAGCTGTAGAGCTGAACAGTGATTATATCTGAAATTTCAGAGTGGAATTTCAGCTGGAAGCTGTGAACCTAAATCACTTCATCATTGTTGGGAAAAAAATCTGAACTCTTGTAGTACAGAGACTATAAACTTTTGTCACTCAGTAATGATGAATGATGATAGGCACTGGGAACAGGGACAAAACCACACGCTTAATTAGACTAGTAACAGTCATAGAAATAGGGATAATGGAGGAACTAAAGAGTAACTTGAAGAATTTATAAAATTGCCATTTAGATATTTCATTTAAAGTTACATCCAATGTTGATACCAGGAAGCAAACTTAGAAATGCAAAATTACAACCGCTAACCAAAGAAAATTCATGCCTTTGAGAATAAGCTATTACAGTTATAAGAACTACTAGGATGTTCAGCCTTTATTACTGTTTCCCATCAAAACTAGATGAATGTTTCAAAAGTGAGAAATGTTGCCAGATGCCTGAGTCATATGGGTTTGGTTTGCTGTTTTTGAAAGTGGGATGTGCAGAAATCTATGGCTGTTGTTTTACTAAAGTACTCCCAATCCCTCTACCTGATTTATTGACAAGGGATTTTTGCATTCTTCTAATGAAAATGTTCCAACTGAAATTAAGTATAGCAGAGAGATATGCTATAAACAAATATAAGTGTGGAACTATGCCCTCAAGGAAAAAATCATATGTGCTTGCTTTTACTTCAGTGAAAAGTTCTGCTGTATAGCTGAGAATATATTGCTTTGTTTGCTTTGTAGATGTTCAGATACCAAAGCCCTGACAACACAAGCCAACAAATAGAGAAAACATGCTGCTGTATTTCCCCTTCTCTGAGATAGCCAGGAAAACTGTGGGTTTGGAAGTGATCTGCACTACAAACATGTTCTTACTTTGGGGAAACGTTTTGATAATTGTAAATACAAGTTTTATAGACACATCCTCAATGTCACTGACCTTTTCAAAGACTGGGAAGTACCTGTTAGTTGCCCTCTCCTTAACTGAGTCAAGATTTTTCTCCTTTGCCTCAGGTGGAGAGAAAGGAAACATCAAAATAGTTTCCATCAGATCTGTTATTCCTTCCACATACATGTCAATCCTATTGTTGGGGAGAAGACAGTAGAAAAGAGCACAGAAGTTATTTCATCTGTTTTCCAATTAACTAAGGTAACATATAAGAATTAAATATCATCACCATTGTGCCAAAATTAATATAAACTAAAGATAAATATTTTAAAAAAGGATTGAAGCCTGTTTCTGTTCAGCAACATTTCAGAAGCAGTGGTTAAAACTTAAGCAAAGTCTAGAGTCCTTGCTTTTTATTGTGTTAGCATGTCTACTGGATTTACAGGATTGAATTTGTTATATATAATGAAGCTATCACATAACAGATTGCTCATTAAGTGAAGGGAGGTATTACAGTACAGGGCTCTCTCCTTCAAGTCTTTCCCATAGAGATTGTATTTCTCTGCTATGTAGCTGAGGATGGCTCTGGTCTGCACCATCTTCATCCCATCGATCTCAACCAGGGGCACTTGCTGGAACATCAGGGATCCATCTAGGGTGGAAAGTTGAGGGACAGCTTGTTAGTTCCTCTTAGGCTGCTAGCTTTACAGGAGACCAAGAGACTGAACACATTTCTTTTGCAGTGTAGAAGTTCATTGATGTCTTGCCCTAACTGTAAACTTCCATGCAGTAAATTAACATTGTGGGAAAGATCAAATATTGACCAGCCTGCATCACACTTTCGTAGCAAGGTCATCACAGTGCAGCTGGGTCCTTGTTTTACAGCATTGCCAAATCTTCACTGGCTGATGGGAGCTGGCACCACCTGCTCCTTTGCACTTCTGGACCCTGCCTCATGCTGGCAGAAAAAGCCTGAACCAGCACTTTCAACCCAAGGGATCAGAGAAGAATAAAGATCTGTGTTAAACCTGAACTTTAAAAAAAAAAAAAAAAAATCAAATTATTTTGAATGCAGATCAGTTCCCTGCCAGAGACATACACACATGAGTAGAAAAAAGGAGAAGGATAGTACTGCAGCAAGACTGAGCTACTGATAAAGGAAAGAGGTCAGGCCACTTTAAACATTGTGAAGCTACATAGTTAGAGGCAGGGACTGTGACAGGAGTTGCTGTTCAAGTAAATTTTACACAGTCACTCCAGCGGCAAGAGTTTGAGAATCCCCATAGATTTTCATTACAGGCCTATACTCACTGTCATTTCACAACAGTTTAAGCCTATTTAGATACATCTTTGTAGTCCCATTTTCTCTGGGTGCTGGTAGGAGTATTTTGCTGAGCCTTCAGTGAGGCAGCTCTGAGAGCTAAACTGACAGATTCAGCAGAGCAAAGTTGGTCTCTTCTAAACCAGTTTTCTGCTGGAGTAATTTACTGCCTTTGGAGATACTCCCTCCTCCAATTACGCAACATTAAGGGCATCCAGAGAACAATCCCTCCCTATTAAAATCACAGCAAAATTCCAAAATCCAACTAGGCGGCTGCCACTTTGCATTGTTCAACGTTAATAATTTATTTTAATTGCTCAATTTTAATCTGTTCAGTGCATCCTTCTTTCACGTATAAGGGTTCATTTGAACAGGCACATCTGTTTGCTTTTTTTCTCCATGGAGCTATTAAAATACTTTGTTAGTCTAGAATTAATAAAAACATTCTTCACTCATTATTAATTTTGAGTTTAAATTCAAAGAGTAGTTCTCTCTGCAGCAACAAATAGCCTGTATTTGTTTCTTGTAAACAGAAAGATAACATGTCTTCATGTCTTTCCAGAACATACCTCTGCAGCTTAAGGAAGAAATATTATTTGGTATCTCTCCAACAGAAACACAGTGGAATGGGAAAACTAACAGCTCTGAAAGGGTGTTTTTCAGCAGAAATATGCGAAGTGAAAAATAAAATCTGACTTTCTGGCCCTTGACAAAAAGTGATGCAGCAAGTGTGAGTGAACTGAATGCACGGTTTGTTTCTTATCTACAGAAAAGAAGGATTTCTCTCTTATGGTCAGTAGTGGACTGCTTCTCCTCGCTTTCAGTGAGAGTCACTTCATATAACTACTGCACAGAATATATATGCAGGATTAAAAGCAGTTTTCCAGTTGTTTTGCTGATTGGATTGTGATGTTAGAAGGTGGTCTGTGGAGCATGCCTAAAAACCCAATCATCTAGGCTTACCACTTGTCACCAACCAGCAGAGCTTGTAAGTTGCTAGCCAAGTAGTAACTTGGGCAACGTGGCTGCACGGACTGACCCGAGCTAGTAATCTCTCAGGCCAAGGGGTACAGCCCTGGCCCAGCCAGTGCTGTTTGACTCTCTCGGCTTCCAAAACAGCTGTCTGTCTGCAAGCTGCCTGTTGGGAACAGCCCCAGGCCCAGTCTTCGTCCTGGATACTGCTGGGGCATTGCTTAGAAGCTCATCAGCTGGCATGGGCCAAAGTCACACCTTGACCATTCTAGAAATGTGGTAGAGTCTAAATGCGGGATACCCTGGCAAAAAACATGTCCGTAGGGAGAGAAAAAAAAAAAGTTAGAGGGATAGGTAATGTGGGGTTATTCGTGTTCAGTCCTGCCTGCATGACTATCAGCATTCCAGAGGTCCCTTTATCAGGATGGCTAACTGATTGGTCTTTCTCCAACCCATCCTATTAAATCTCACTTTTTTCTTTGTGTTCTCACCCTCTTCAGCTCAATATATACACATAAAAGCCCTTGACCTTCTTTATAAAACTTCCCTACCCTTTTATCACCATTTAATTATTTTCTCTGGATGTGGATAAGTTTGGACACTGTGTCCAGGATTGTACCACTCTGTCTGGATTAATTAGTCCTGTGAAAAAAATTCAGATTTGGGCTTTCAGTACCTGAGCTATCATGTTTAGAGCTATAACTGGTGTCTTTACACTGCACTACTCTCCCATGTTGTCAGGTTCCCAGCTGTCTGGACCTGAAAACTTAATTCTAATTTTCTTGCTACCATTTTTTTTTTTTTTTTTTTTCATTTTAGTTCTCCTGTCAGAATTTCTTTAAAGACAGCTTTTCCTTTCTGAGCAAGCAGCCAGAATCAGCCGAGTCCTCTTCCAAGTCTCCTAGCATGTCTTGGCAAGTTCAGCCTGCTGTGAGGTTTCTCTCATATGTCTTGCACAGCAGGTAAACTGCAGGGCAGGTGCACACTGTAGTGCTCCTCACAGTCCCAGCTCTTTCCCCACTCCGGCAGCAAGGTCTTCTCCTTCCAGAGTGGCTGCAGAGGGGTTCACTGCTGGATTTCATCCGGCCAAATACTAAGGGCAGTGGCTGGGAACTGGTCTCACTCACAAGGTTGACATGAAGCCTTCGTGACCTGCTGCTTTGATCATGCCAGACTTTCCACAGGTCTCCCTACTGGCTCCCTGCTTTTTCACTGGGGGAAGCTTTATGGCTCAGGCTTATCCTGCTTAGGACTGTCACTAGTGTGTTCAGAGCGTAGCATGAAGAAAAACTGGCTTTCCTGGGGATTTTGGTGCCATGTCAGCCTTTCATTTAGAGGTTTATCTCACTGGGGTTCAGAACCAGCATACAGGTACCCCTACACTAGTCAACTCAAGAGTAGTTCAGACCAGCTGGCACAGACAGGCCACATTCACTTTATTCAGCTCCCTCTGCCTATAGAGCATGGGGGTCACATCTAAATGATACGTCAGAAATGACCCTTGGCCTGGGACAACTCCCAAATGATGCCTAGAAATTTATTCGGGGAATGCTTTGTGCCCTGGACCAAAAATGTACCAGGAACCATGCTAACAGTTCAACAGCATATATAATTAAGTTGCATTAAATAGGAATGTTTCCTACCTTTGTTTAATGTACTACAATAAACACAGTCACAGAAGTTATGGCTTTTAGCTTATAGGAGATGTTTGGCACTGGAAAGAACAGGTTACTCAAAATTACTATTTCAGTATTCTAGAAGTTTGCACTGGTTTAAATAAACTAATTTTCAACCATAAACTTAGCTAAATTGGAGCAATTGTTTGAGGGACTAAGCCTCAGGTGTTGGGATTCTTACCTTTTATTAACTTTTCATACTGCTCTTTTGTTTCCAAAAAACTTTCTTCAAACTGGAAAAAGGGCAGAGAATAGTGTTACATTGCTGTATTCGAACATTATTCTGTAAGTGACTGCACATAACCACATGCAGAATGGCCAAACCAAGCAAAAGATAATGGGCCGGATCTTCAACTGCACTGTGTGACTGCAGATATCCTGAGGATTCCCCACCATCCTCACAGCTGGGGAGGAGCAGGAGGGCCTGGCCACCTCAAGGCACTGATTCAGAAATAACCTAAGTGTGGGTGGAAACAGTACAGACATTTACAGCAGAAAGACAGGTTGCAGCTAGTGCCAAGTGAAGTGCAAGTTAAATCAACTATTTCTAACTTCACCCCAGGGCATGTAAGTCAGAAACACTTGTTTATACATGTTGTAACTGCAAATTAAATAAGACTGAGTTAAGGTGCTTTTGCACAGATGGAAAACTCAGGTTAATTAGGGGCCTTTAAATAAATCCCCATTTTCACCTATTATGATTAATTACTTCAGGGAACTCATACTAACTCTAAAAAATTCCAAGCTCCACTGAGTTTGCATCCCAAATATTAACCACTGAACAAGGTAGTTACAATCATGCAGTGCCAGTGGCCAAATTCATTTAGCCACCCTCCTCCAAAGCGTTTATCCTCCACACACATGTTAAACTGTTCCTTACTGAGGCCAGCTGAAAACACCAGTCTGGAACACTGTACCAAGTGTCAACTGACCTCCACACCAGCTGCTGCCAACAACCACCGTATGGGCTCCATTCGCCCCCTTCCATTACAGTAGGTAAGCCTGGGCTTCCCTGACATGCTTCTGAGCTCCTGGTTCCCTGAAAAATATTAAGCAGAAAACAGCGTCTCATAAAACTGGTGTAAGTACCATTAATTTGAGGGGCGAGAGTGCCTTTTAGTCTCACTATGCCTGTTGAAGTTTAAACATCATCTGGTTTTAAAACATAAAATGAGTGACGGAGAAGTGATACCACACAGACTGTGCTAGGAAAAATGTGCAGATCTGTTAAGCCTTCCCCAGTGCTACTAGAGACGTTTGTTATGATTATAAGCAAACACAGACATGTTTAAACAAGTAGTATGAGTCCCAGGCTACAGGAGGAATCTTACTGCATTTTAAGACAATCATACAAAGCCACTGAAAATCCTACTACATCCTCAGGGAAGTTACTCACTTAACCTTGTTGCCATAATCCTCACTGAGAAGATGAAATTTAGAAAAGGGAAATGTATTTTACTGGTAGGCTGAAATTTCTGTAGATGTTGGAGCACATTTTGCAGCTTCACCTGCCATCCAATTCCTTCCTCGGGTAGGGGCAAATTAATTGTTAATTTTCCATTTATTCCATGAAACAGGCTGAGCTTCCTTGGCGGTCCTATTGAATGGCTACTGACTGTTTCCTTGCTGCTTTACAGCATGCTTGAGGTGTCCCTCAAAGCCAGATCTGGAACCTGGCTTCATTGGTTTCAAGTGGCCCCCAAAGCATCCCCCAGAGCGCCAGGGACCTTTTTGCCCAGGGGACCGGCACCTCGGATGCTGCAGCATCTTGCTGTAACAGCACCTCTCCCTGCACCATGAGCAATAGCGTGTGGCAGAGACTGCACGTCTGTATTGAGCTGTTTCATAGGTAGGGACAACCACCTGAACTATTTGTGCTGGCACTTGGGTATAAGTGTTTCAAATCCAGGCCTTAATTTCTTTGTGCTTTGTTGCTCTAATTACTAAAATAAATGGGACTAGCATTCCCCCTTCACAAATATGTTAGTATCACACGCTACAGATTGGAAGAATAAAAGCTTAAAAATATGTATCCTAATTATGTCTTAATGACTCAGAAACTAGAGTGCTCAATTTAAAAAATAATTTTACAGACAACCCCAGTTTTGTCAGAGATAAAAGCCAAAGCTTCAACATCACATCTGTCACACTTTGCAGCCACATGACATTTCCTATTCAAATCAGCTTCAGTACACTCTAGTGATGTGTTTTCTTCAAGTCACAGCTATTTGTAAGTGTACTTAAAGTATGTTTGGAACATATTTTGCCAAAACTTGATTTTAAAGCGCAATCAGATTGAGAGTTCTCCCTTGAGAAATTCTGGTAAGAACTAAGTCATGTTACTACAATAAATAGGGATATTTGGCATAATTTAGACAATATAATCCAAATACACATGAAGGAAAAGTTTATCACCTCCAGGCTTAAAGTGTAAATAGATCTTGCTAACTACACTTGTCTCTAAGACAGTGGTTTTATTAGTTTCTGCAGGTTGTGTGACTAGATTTCACTGTATGGCAGTGCAGCTTATCTGTGTAGTTTATAACAGCTAATTAGTGCCTCTTTCATTATCATGCTTCTCAGATACATTGCATCTGTATCATTTCAACACACATGAATCCGATTTGTACTGTGCAGAAATTTACAGTAAATAGGAATTTTCCTTTAACTGAAAAAGCCAAAGACCACAATACCAAGAATATGAAACTTAATCCTCTTGGAAAATTTATCTATTGTTTGCAGAACAAAAGCAGAGGGAGTAAAAATCCCTAGATATCATTTTACATGAACAAGAAATTCTATATGCATTAAATTATGTGGGACAAACAATGACAAATGGAGAATAAAAACCTGTCTTCAGCTTCATTTTTTTTTTGATTAAGAACTACTCCATCAGCTGTAAGTGGATTTTAATTGTCTTAATCTTCTGACACAGAAAAAACCTCTTGGTTTTTGGTAAAGTCTCCTCAATCTTTAGATCCCCTGAATGTATCTCCACTGACTATACAGGGACCCGACACATGTAGCTCACACACATGCCTGGATCTGGACCCAAGTCTTGCCCTGAGGGCTCAGTTTAGTTGCCCATTCCAATGTGTCTATTGACACTTGAGATTCCCTAAACTTGGGCAGATATAACCCTCAATTTACTGGAGACAGAACAACTTTTTCTACCTTAAATCAGTATACCTATTCAATGTCTTTTTGAATTTATTTGGGGAAAGGTACAACTAACATAGGCAAGGCTCCCTCAGGACTTCGCTCAGTCCACCATTATTTTTCTAAAATTTTTGTAAAAGATTTGCAGGGTCCTGTGTTTAAAAAAAAAAAAAAAAAAAAAATCCAATTTTGATACAATAGGTTGATGATTTATTAGTAGCCAAAGAATCTTGTATAGCTGACACCCATTCCTTACTGTTTGCTGTAGCTGAAAAGGGCCACTGGGTGTCTCCACATAAATTACAATTTTTGTAAGAGAGATGTAGAATATCTGGGTTACATTCTCCAACAAGAGAAGCAGTGTTTATTTAAAAACCATATTAAACCATTCAAAAAATCTTCCCTGACCAGTTACTGAAAACAAATGCAGGACTTTTTAGGAGCTGTAGGATTCTGCCACCCCTGGATAGCTGCTTTTGAGGAAATGGCAAACCCCCTGATCCTGACTATTGCTCAAGATGCTGGAGAACCCATTCACTGGAAAACAAACAAGGTAAAGACATTCAAACTTCTGAAACAAGCTGCACCTGCCCTGGAACTGCCAGACTATGGTAAACCATTTACCTTGTCTGTACAAGAAGAGCAAGGAATAGCCTCTGGGATGGTAACTAACACACTGAACTCTGCTACTCTACTCCCTTCATCTGGGGAAGGAGCTCCACATCATGACTGTGTAGTAACCACCCATGAAGGTGAAAAGACTCAAGACTGTTTAACAGATGTGCCATTTCTAAATCCTAATCTGGAACTATTTGTTGGCAGGTCCTCGTATTGTCTGAGTAGCAGCCAGGTTAATGGGGTATTGAACAACTACTATGAATGGAGTAGTGAAGGCTTCACCACTCAGTCTGCAGCTGAATGCACAAGCAGCTGAATTAATTCCATTAACAAAGGTCTATCAGCTGGCCAAAGAAAAGACTGTAAATATTTATGCTGATTCTCAAAATGCATTTGGAGTATGTCATGCTACTGGGCAGTTATGGAAGCTATATGGGTTTATAAATTCTTGTGGAAGTAAAACATCAAATGCTCCACAAATTACTGACCTGTTAAAAGCTGTACAATTGCCAGAGAAACTTGCTATCATGCCTCAGCCAGCCCATACCAGTGGAAGGGCAAAAAATAATCTTAACAGATATTGCTGCTAAAGACACAGCATGATAGTCATATGAACCACTCGGCTTGCAAGCAGTCTCATAGTCTGACTTGTTATTGCTTGCTTCTAAAAGGATATGTTTGACTGCTCCTGCTGAAGAAATTGATTCTTGCAAAAGGTACAAGTGACCAAAGACTCCTATGGCCTAGGGAGAGCAGATATGGAAAACCTTTATTATTTATTATATCTATATTATATATATGGAAAACATTAATTTTACCTAAGCAATTCCTGATTCCCATAGCAAAAATGCATCACCAAATGCTACACTAGCCCAGACACTGCTGAAGAATTGGTTCATGACAAGAATTTATGCTGCAGCCAAATAAGTAACCACATCTTGCACGTACTACCTTTAGCCTCTATTAACATTTAGCAAAAACCTCAACACAAAATTTGTCTATGTACAAATGTTTTTACTGCTTTTGTCTGAACTCCATTATTTCCATTCTATTTCCTAGTGAAGCCTTAATGGCACACCTGTCCTGAATTTCTCCGAGGATGCTTCTCAACAATGCAAGAACCTTTTAAGATGGGATGGCCTCTCAGAAACAGCATTATCTGCATTTACTGTGAAGCACCCTTTAGCTCTACCGCTGGGAGCAAAGTCCAGCATACCAAATGGGCCAACTTTTCTGCTCAAACCCAGCAGAAACCTCCACAGTGCTAGAGGCTTGCACTTTGTTCTCCCACTCACCTTTGCCTTCCCACACTTTGTCCCCTCAGCAGCTTAATGGCTGCCTTGCTCAGCTCTGAACTGCACTGCAGGATTCATTTACTGGTTAAAAAACATCTTTCTCTTGCTTTCTCTGTCCTGCAGCTTCCAGCTGGTGAGTAACTTTTGAATCATGCTTAGTCTACCTAGCACACTAACTAAAGATAGCAGAGAATTTACATTACCCCAACAAGTACCCTAATAAATTTCAAAGTAGCTCAAACACTTTAAGAAAAAAATGTGTAAGTTAGTCCTTACCTTCAGACTTTAACTCAGCCTCCTCTCCCAGCACAAGCACTTCCCAGAGGTGTTTAAACTTCAGAGCTGGGGGAGTTTCCAGCCGTACCCAATTAGAGGTAAAACCTCCCATTGCTATTAAGCTGGCACTACCTAGTTTAAAGACATATGTCTCTGAAAATTGCTATCCAAATCATTTGAGGTGAAAATGCTAAAACTTAAAGTGGATGTGAACAGACACAAGGATGGCATAGCAGATGGGAAATAGAATTTGGATGCCAAAGATCAGGTTCTCACCTCTAGCGTAGACCCATGTGTGATACTGGTCATCACTTTACACCCCTGTAGCAGATGTCAGTACAGCTAATCTGAAGATCTGTTCGCAGAACCCACACTGTTATCAAAAGATGGAGAATCTCAGGATAAAAATCTCTAGGTAACTATATTGGGGAAATCATCCCCAAACTGCTACCTTAGATTTTCCTCACAGTTGAGGTTTTGTTATAGTTTCTCTGCCTGGAAATCACTGGCAGTCTCTCCTGGAGGACACACTTCCACTAGAGGCTTCTTGTAAATTTGTAATTTATGTGTTTTAAACGTTAGTGGTATCAGCAAAAAACAACTGTATGATGCTTCTTTACACTTTGCCTAATTATAACTCTCAGGTTCATTTAGTGAATAAAGCCCAGCATTAAATATATGCTTTTATAGTGTTTCTATGTCAAACCCAGTTACCACCCCCCCCCCCCGAAAATTCCCAAGTATGGGTTACAAGTCCAGCACAGGCCCAGAACTGTTCCCAGCAGGCAGCATGGGTATGGCACCCTATTTTGGAAGTTAGGAGCATGGTGTAAATACATGCTGTACCACGCTAGCTGGCAGAAGTGCCAGCCAATGGTCCCTGTATGCCTGCATCACTAATGTAGACGTGGCCACAGTAGAATTGTGGCACATGCAGGAAGGGATAGTTGAGTAAGAAAGGAACATTGTTTCATACCTTTTTTTGATGGTGGCACTGAGTCAAAATCAATCTATTCCTGCTTTTGAGGTCTTTGATATCAGCAGGTACCTGAGTGCAAGTCAGTTCAGGAACAGTGATGACAGAAGAACACACAAGTAACTATTATCTCTGTGTCCTTTCTGTAGTCTCAAATTTCCAATGGCAGCAATAGGCTTGATGGCAAAGAAGAAGGGGAGGAAGAGGTCTCTGTTATGAGGCTCAGGGATGAGTGGTCAAGCAAAGTGTTCTGATGCTTTTTGGATTTGCTGAACATGGCCGCATCCAACTTTGACTGTTTTTCCCCTTCCACACATTCCTGTTTGCCAGAAGGACTTTCCCTCTTGTTCTTTTTTCATTTTACTTCCAGCACAGCCTGTCATAATGTAATTATAAAGCTCCTTTGACATCTAAAGATATTGTATCAATAAGGTTACTGTTATCTATAACTTGGATAAAAGTTCTGTAAAGCTTTAGAGTAGAAAAGCAAATAAGTTGCTCTTACAAATAATTTGTTAAGCCACGTACATGAGTATTTAGGCAGCTGTCATGGAGCCCAGATACCAATTAAGTGATCTTGTGTTGCGCATAGGCAAATTTTAAATAGTGCATATACCATACCCTGGTATGTCAAGTTCCCACTGTGTTCTGTGGACACACTTCATTGTGCTGTATGTTAGACAAGACCAAAGGCTTCTCGAAACGTACCTGCCTGAAATCCTCACAATCCAGTAAGCATCTGGCTTGAGGGACCATGCCTGATTCCAGCTTCCATCAGTGTCCTCTCGGAGGTGGGGACAGGGTATATAGCTACCTGGCACTAGGCACAAGAGGGGGTTGGGAGGATTCTCCCTGTGCTGCTTACTGAGCTCCTAAACTGAAGCACACCATCACTGTGATAAAAAATTAGAGTCCACATGAATAGTTAGAACAAGTCGTGTCACTCAAGGCTAGACTTGCTGCAAACCTTCAGCAACTGCTCTGGTTCTGTCCCAGAAGCTTTACTAACTGCCCGAGGACAAGGTTAACCAACCCTGTATTCACCCTCACACACATTTTTATAAGCTGTTTGGCATTTACCTGGACCACTGGCATAGAAGAGTCTGAAAACAGTAATCCTAACTTTGATTTACACCCATTGTGCTGCTGGCAAGGAGATCTTAAATGGGGAACCCGTTTACAGAAAGTTATTATTTGGATCGTTTAGTCTTCATTGATTTACGTGTCTCAGGATGGTCAAATGGCTGATTTATATAGCCACAAGATAGGCAAGATCAAGGCTTCAACCACCACTAGAAAATAACCTTAGTAGTACATGTTTAATTGTGAAATATTTATCTTAAATAATTCATATACTATAATGACGTCACATTTTGATAGAAACTTGCGTAAGTCTATGTTTCCTCTATTCAGTTTCTGATGTGTGCTGTGAAACTTTCTAGGACTCAGTTTACGTGCATTATTACAACTAAAAGTAATAATAATCTAAGCATAGGTTTAAAGACTCTTTTTATTTTCAAAGGAGGTTGAAAAGAAGCAGAAATTTCAATCCTATTTTTGTCTGATGTTAACTAATTATAAAGCTGGACAACAATTTGGGTTTTTCTTTACCAATAAAAAAGGTTTTTTTTGCAGTAAAAGAAAGATAAAAAGTGATCACTTGAAAAAAAATAAAATCATCTCTCATCCTGTAAAACGTTTTTCATTTGTTTTGGTCCTTTTTTAAATAAAACCAGATTTATTTATATATCTCAGACAAGGAGAAATAGGTTTTATTGACCACAAGTACATTTCTTCCCTTAGAAAACACTTGTTTTCACTGAATTTCATGTTTCCCTGTAGTTCATCAGAATTTTCATAAGACCCTGTAACCCTAATATGGATTTCAGGATCAATTTATCTTCAAAGGCAAATATTCTCTCTTTCTCTTAAACCTTCTAACACAGATCTGTCAGCATAAAAAGATTAAATGAAACAAGAATAGTGACACATTATTTATACAATCTAGAGCTATTCCACTTTTAAGATACTCTTTATTCACTGTTTGGTAGCATTTTCAAAATTACAAAACGTGTGAAGTTTAGTGACATTTATGACTAACATTCTAACTCTACATTTACCTTTCTTGCAGATAACATATAACAGTTTGTGAAATGTAACTTGGATTGCTCTCCAATTATGTTTTCAGCATGAGATTCATTTGTTCATGTTGCATGTATAAGATTGTACAAATCTAGAAGAACAAAATGGAGGTTTAAGTAGGAGAAGGGGTTGAAAAATGACAGCAGATAGAGACTGGCTTCATTTCCTGGTAAAAAAATCTGTTTTTTAATGCTACAGCTTCTTCATCTGGTGACGGCTTTCATTGCCTGCCAGTCTGGAGGAACTTCTTATTTATGGCCAGGTTGCTTACTCTTGCTTTAAAAGTCTAAAATTGAAAACAACACAACTTCTAAGAATAGGGGTGGGAAAAGATCTAATGACAAGCCAACACAAACCTGTGAAATCACCTTCATTAGTTGGTGGCTCAGGGCTGATAATGAGGGAGGAGGAAGTTTCCTAGGAGTAGATAGTACAACCTCAGAGAAAAGTAGGTGCAAGCCAGGTGGTACAAGTCTACAAGGCAAGGTATAAAACTAGGCAATGATCATTAGTGGGATAATCTGCCTTTCACAAGTTAATCTTTCAGCACTAGGGAGCTGCTTGACCCCTGAATGTTCTGTATCTTTAAAGATTTCACAGCGTTTGCTATTATATCCTTGATATCACTTTCATCCTTTTAAATTCCTGGCCTCAATGACATCCTCTAACAATAGTTTCCACCATCTTAGTGTGAAAATGTTGCCTTTCATTGCCTGTATTTTGATGCTTTTAATTTAATTGAGTGTCTTATTTCCCATCTATTATAAGACAGGGGAAGTGAAAGTCCTTCTCTGTCTTTCTTACTGGGACCACATGCATAAAAAGTAATTTATCTAATATTTTTTTTAGATAAATCTGACTGCACTTCACTTCTCACATGCATTTCTCAGCTCTGCTTTTTCATTTTCTATTATTTGTATTTCACTTTTGTTGGCTGTATTTCCTCATCCTCACTTGATTACTTCTGCATTCTGCAAGAGTGCAAAAAACTGCCAAGCATTTTAACTTGTCTTCCTCAAAACTTTGAACGAATACAGGAGTATCACTATTTGATTTAGTTACCTGCAGAAAGGGAAACTTGGAGAGAAAGGAGGGCACTTCCTCTTCTACCACTGATAACCTCAGTCATTTATATTGATATTTTTATTTTCATTGATAGCACAGAAGTGCCAGAAACTGACAAACCTGCCTGGGAATATCCACAGAAGTTTGACAGACACGAAAGGTTTACAGGAGTTAAAAAACTAATGACTTTTCTCAGTTTTGCTCCAGTACAGAGTTGATGGAGATATGCATGACCTAAACCTACATTTCAGGTTTCTTTCTGCATCCAGGGACCATTTTATAAATTGCACATGTACAACAGTGGCTACATTTCCATAAAAACTACAAATAAAAAATGTTAGGAAAGTATTAATGGGGCTATGTTTCTCTCCTGAATGAGGAGATACCTAATATTCTACATAGGAATGAGCTGAAAAGACAGATCAGTCTTTGGGGCCCAAACCTGTACACTTGTCTTCAGTATTCTGACTTAAAGAGGCATCCTTCTTGCTTCAAGGAAAACCAGGACACTATCCAAATACTGAAGTCTTATTCTGTCCCTTTTGTAGGGTAAAAATGATCCCTGGGTCCTGGAGATGTATGTTCTTCAGCCTCAACCCTGCCCTACTTCATATTAGCACCTGTTACTATTAACAAGAAAGTACCATGGCATTAGAAAAATAACTAGTGTGTTTGTTTAATTAGGGTTAAGATACACACACTCCTGTTACACCTTTGTTTTGTTGTGTGGGAA
This sequence comes from Tyto alba, assembly GCF_018691265.1. Classification (NCBI taxonomy): domain Eukaryota; kingdom Metazoa; phylum Chordata; class Aves; order Strigiformes; family Tytonidae; genus Tyto; species Tyto alba. The sequence goes on along the minus strand of NW_024881316.1, from coordinate 25,183,529 downwards.
CTGGTAGTACTGAAGCTGGAGAGATTGATGAGCTCTCAACTGGGCACCTGATTCATCAAACATCAGATGAGTGTACTCACTGCATTCCAAGGTTAAACAGCATCTTATTTCTCAACCCATAGCTAATGCAGGAATTAAACAATGTCATTAGGGATTGAGCACAAGTCTTTCTTGTAATCTGTATCATTAATATAAAACTGTAAATAACAGATATGAAACCCCAAGATAACATCCTACAGAGCAGCTTTTCAAATAGTAAGTGCCATTTATCAAAGTGATTAAAAACATTTGAAATTCCTTTGTCAAGTCATCTGATGAAATCATAGATTAAAAAAAAAAAAAAAAGATAGAGGAAAAGAAATAACACTTTGAGTTTGGCAGGTATTAGACATTAGACAGGAACTACATCAGGTTTGAGGGATGGTTTACTATCTCTGATTCACATTTCCCTTCTCTGGATTATAAATGTAAATTAAATGCCTTTGCATGAGTCATACGGGTTAACAAGGATCCCCCTCATATCAAGTACAAAGAATTTATCCTCCAAGAAAAGTAAAAATGAAGTTTGCAAGCCCCAACTTTCATTCATGACACAACATGACCACATAGAAATAAAAAGTTTATTTGATTAGAACAGATCTTCTAGATACAGCAGTTACACCAAAAATGCGATTTGGCAGTCAAATTGTTTCCTAATTCAGTAATAGAAGTGCAGCTTAGGTATAAGTCACAATGTTGACATTTCAGACAAGTCGCTTATGTCCAATAGAAGTGGCAACAGAAACACCTCCCTCCTACTTTCTTCAAAAAACACGTGTTTCATCTGCCTACAGTGATATTAAAAACAATAAAGGCCTGAATTGGAAGCCATCATCACTCAAAAATCTGATCTGGATCTCAGAAGAAAGTCCTTAGAAGAAGCAGAACATGCTGAAGCTGTCAGTCAGCAACTCACATTTCTTTCTTACAAAAAGTCTCCAGGCAGACAGCATGCTTGCTGCCATTTCACTTGATAAAATTACCAGAAAAATCTCAAGAAGAATGTAGAAAAAAAAAATAGGCTAGTAGTAAAATGTTATAAAAGATACCAGCCTACTGTGTTTTGTATGAGAGAACATGAGATAGTACCCAGTGAAACTCATTTCAAACACCTCTTCACCTTCCCTCTGCAGTATAACTGCACATGTGCAATCTGATACTCTCGCAAACCAAGCACAGCTGTTGTTTTAGCCAGGCACACTAATTTGCTTTTATGTCATAATACATGCAGAGAACTCTCCTCACAGTCTCCACATAGTTATCATCAGGAACAGGTTTTCTCTGGCTTCCCGGTTCTAGAAATTTCTTGATTGTGGGAATACTGCTTACCCTTGCTTTAAATGCCTAAAAGGAAAACAGTAAGCACATGGTATTTAAGGAATGCAAAGTACCACAAGAAGAAACAATTTTACTGATTTGTGTAACATCCTTTAACAAATCATATGTGGAGGCAAGACAGGAAATATAGTTTCAGCCACAGATGAATTTTACTCCCCCTCACTCCAACCTTGTTATTTTAACAGTAATAAAACAGCTTTATGTCTTGTATTGATTTGGGATGAAGTAGAAACAGTTATCTGTGGTTTCAGATACTCAAATCACTTCGTGTGATCCAGAAAATATCTTAGGCTTACAGATATCACAGAACTGGTGAGGGGAGAGGAAAAAAAAGGGATGGTGGATTTCTTCAAATCTGTACAGGGATTACTTCAGAAAATAATAAGATTCCCTAGATGAAACATATTATGAGGTTCTTCCTAAAGCAAGAAGAGCAAGACTACAATGAAAAAGGAGTGACAAATGCTCTTGTTTTGTGACAACAGACTTTGAAATATCATCTCCAGACATATGAGTGTATTGTTAGTGTAAGGTACCTGTAACTGAGGAAAGCCTGAGAGCACGTCTGACTTCTTCTCTTCTACCATTAAAATTGCTTCAAGAAGATGAACATCTGCCCAGCTAAAATTGTTGCCAACAAGAAAATCCTGCCCATGGTCTTTCAAAACCTAGAAGCGTCATAAATGAAAACATTCAGTTGTGGACAGCCAGCTGGGGTTGAAGTTTTCAAAATGCACATGCACCCCTTCTTTGACAATATTTACTGCCTCCTTTTCACCTTTCTCTCCCTTGCAACTAGGGGTACTACAAAGTTGGAGGGATGTGGGCCTTGTGCCTGCAGTCACCGATCATTTTACGGCATATCTATGAGCGGTCCTCACTGCGGCAGTCCAGAATCCCATGGTTTCTCTTAACCATCCTTTCTTCCTATAGCTCTAGGTAACCCCATGTACTGGACTACGGGGCTAGATACCTCCTTGGTATTCACTCCTTTCCAGCCTAATAAATGTTGAATTTTTCTGTATGTAGTTACAGCTTCAATGGGAGAATAAAGAATGTAAGAGAGGTGATCAGCCTGAAGCATTGGGACTAGGATGCAACAAGCAGAATCCAGGGCAGGATCAACCCTGGCAGCCATCTATAGGAAAGCTGGTATTTAAGTGGGAAACTGTCTTCCCTTTAGTCTTTAAAACAGAAGAGCTGCTATTTATTCCAGATCATCTTTTCTGTGTATAAATTTCCATTTTGAACACCTCTTGGGTCCTATCTCTCAAAGGATCAGTTAGAAAAAAAAAATTCCAGCATGGCTTAAGCAGCAGACCACTCAGACCAGAAGACAGCAGTAATAGCTGTGCATTACTGTGATTAAAAAAAAAAACCAACATATAAATGTATTTGAAATGTTAAACAAAGCTGACAATTAGCTATTCTAAAATGGCATTGCCTTTGCAATGCAAGATACTGTGGTGGGTTGACACTGGCTGGACAACTGGTACCCATCAATGTTGCTGTATCATTCCCCTCCTCAGGTGGACAAGGGACAGAAAATATAACAAAAGGCTCGTGGGTGACAACAAGGGCAGGGAGAGACCATTCATCAATTACTGGTCATGAGCAAAACAGACTTAACTTGGGGAAATTAGTTTATTACCAATCAGATCAGAGTAGGATAATGAGAAATAAAAGCTAATTTCTAAAACACATCCCTTCCACCCCCCTCCCTTCTCCCCAGGCTCAACTTCACTACCGATTTTCTCTATCTCCTCCCCCTCAGTGGTGCAGGGGGATGTTATCCTTCTAGAACAATGTTAGGAAATGATCCTCCTACATACCTTTTCATATGCTGGGAAATACCTGCTTGTTGCCTTTTGAACTATAACAGCACGTTGTTTCTCTTTATCCTCAGCTGATAAGAACGGGAACATCAAAATGAAGCCCATGAGGTCATCAGTTCCTCCAACATACATATCAATCCTTAAAACCAAAGCAAAGAAAAACCTTAAATAAGAAGGCACCTTCATAAGCAGAGTTTTCTTAGATTTGTGTTGTGATAGCAAAAGTCGAATTTCCCACTCCCTTTTATGAAAATTATTTTTGCAGTTAAAAAAAAATATGTCACAATGAGTCTCACTCATATTTGTAGTGTTGCTGGCTCTTTCCTTGCTTCATTATGAATGATTAAACAGGGTCGTACAGAGGTTAAAAAAGTTTAGTTTTAGTGTTAGAGATCACTTCAGAATCAGCGAAGAAACGCACAGCACCACAAGAAGTCATCCCCAGCTGTTGTCTGGATGTATCCCCCCTTCAGGGTTTCAGTCAAAGTCCAAGCGGTGCCAAATAGATTAATAATGGGGCTGGAAACTTGAAGTGTACGAGGTTCTGCATCTAGCTAAATTATTAGTACAACAATTCTTCAGATTGTCCCTTTTATCCATTCTTCCAGAGCTCTGACAGCAGGTCTTGTACTGCAGACAAGACTATAATTTAAATTAAGTCCTCATGAATATGAATAAAATATCTAGTGAAATAGTCTAACAAAGTCTTCTAACCATCCCATGTCATAAGAGATTTAAGTTTCTGCTGCGTAATAAGACTAATTGCAGCTTTTGTTGTCACGCAACAGCTTCTCGAAAAAACCTCTGTAAAGATTAGACATGTTATGTGCAATAAAAAACTATCAGATATTTCTGCAAGACTTAAATTCTTCCAACCTCCTGCAGCCAATTCTTCCAACCATTTGCACCATTTAATGGCAGTTTATTGTAAAGTATCTATTAAAGTTAGAATCTTTCTATTTGACCCTTAGTTTTCCTCCTTAAGGCTACACATTGAGATAGCCCATTCACATTTTTTTTCCCTTCACACAGACACATCAAGACCTGGATTTAATTTCACATGAAACCAGAAGTTTTTCAACAATATTTAGCTGTTCTGTCCCCAGCTCCCAAAGACCTAAACCATGCAGTTTTTACAGTGCTGTGAAACATCATGCAATCACAGATAACGTCAATGACAGATCTTATTTTGCAGCTAAGAGTTAAAAACTAAGCATTGATTTGCAAAACATTTTCTGATTATAAAAGTAGTTCAACATTTACATGCCAGTCACCTCTTGAATACCTGTGTCAAGCTATGTTAATCTTTTACTAGAGCACAATAAAACCCTGCCTCAAATATTTTTATGTAAAAAATATAAATTATATAAATATTGTGATAGGATATTTATATGATATCATATTTATATCATATATGATAAAAATAATCTAATTAGAACAAATCAGTTGGCTTGCATCTAACTGTGGCCTGTCAGACTCACTGCAAGCTGTGTGTCACTGAGGCACACAGGTGATTCTCTGGGTGTGCAAGTATGCAATTAATTCTAAATGTATCTAAGCTACTATAATAAATTTAAGAAGAGTGGTACTGTTACAGTACAGGGCTCTCTCCTTCAGGTCCTTCCCATAGAGGTTGTACTTCGCTGCTATGTAGCTGAGGATGGCTCTGGTCTGCACCATCTTCATCCCATCCATCTCCACCATGGGCACTTGCTGGAACAGCAGGGATCCACCTAAAGGGAAAGCCACACGTTATTCTGCTGGATCTAGTAACTCCGCATCAGATTTCTTGCTGTCTTCAGAAGATCATTACTTATATGGTGAGCTTGCTGTGGATAGTCATTACATTAAACTCGAGTTCGCCTATGCAAACCAAAAATTACAATGGTGCAGACAAATTAAACTGCAGAACACAATTATTGGGGATTAACATCCTTGCTTGAAAAAAATTTCACTGAAGTTGTAGTCAGGACTGTGTACAGCAGCTTTTATGCTGAAATTGAAATACACTGGAGACAATCCAACTAAACATATCAACTGAGTAAAAAGTGTCTAATTCTAAATACATTAAAAAAAAAATCTGTTCCATTATTTAAAACACAGTTGAAGCAAATGTCAGATTCCCAGATTTCTCTGTTATAATCAGTATCTTAGGCTAAATCAGGACATTGGATGAAGTTTTAGGATATGTTTTTTCAAGTTACTGAAGCCCAGGGTAAGACCGCGTGGGACACGTAGACAGACAGAGAACAGGACAACCCAGAGGCCTGGGAAACTCTCCAGGTTGAAGACACGTGTAATTTTCAATTTCATCTGTCCACATACGGGGAAAAAAACTGGCCTCTGCAGCTGTTCTCAGCTCTCAGTTTTACTCCCCTCTCTGCTGTGTGGAAAGAAAGTTCCACAGTCTTCAAAGTCTTGTCTTCACACGTCTTCTCTGAGACTAAGTTTGGTCACACTTTTCTTGAGGTTTCATGTGGACTCACCTTGCAGGAGCTTCTCATACTGCTCTCGGGTTTCTAAAAACTCTTCTTCAAACTGGCAAAAGAGAATGAAGAAGAGGAGGAAATAAGTGTCTTGCATCTTTTTGCATTTCTAGAACAGATAAACTTTATAAATATCATAAAAGGAAGAGAATATATGTCGTGGTTCCTTCCACTGTGTCTATATGGCTCAAAGGGAGAAATATCAAGGGCAGAAGCACTGGCAAAAGCTCGTGGGCAGTCACATCTGGCAAATACTGCTAAAGGCAACCCTAGCAGAAAAACAGTTAGAACTGGAGTGAGGACTGTTTGGCATTGAACAGGCAATTTACTGTGAGATAGTCAACAATTCAGGCTAGGCTGACCTTAAAATGCTTTCTGGTATGTGGAAAAAAAGGCTCTGCTGTGGGATATTTTGATTTGGGAGCTAGACAGGAACAAATTCTTAGAAATTTAAAACAAAGCTTTTAGAAAATAACGTAAAAGTACTATGCCCCGTAAGAAGTTTAGTACAGAAGCACGTTTAGGACACCTAAATATAAATTATTCACTAGATGAGAAAGAAAAAGATACATAATTGCCTGTGATCAGAATGAAGTAGTTATATTCAATATGGTTGAGGATGGCTGGTCCAATTAGTGCTACTTGCAGAGGAATTCAGTTCAAGATTAAGACACCAAATGTAGTTGTCTACATGTATATGTTTGCATGTGCCATACATGTCTATAGCTAATGTAGACTGTAGAGACCAGAAAATGATTGAGTTTATCAATCCCTAGGTGCCTAGCTATGGACTCCCAAGGATCCTTCCTCAGTCAACCTCTCTCAGAACATCTGTGCAACTTAAGTTAATAATTAAGACCTGCTATACTAGGGAAGCCCCAGAAGATTAGGCATACAAATACAGTGCCAGTGTTCAACCATAGTAAGTGTGATCAGAGTCTAAAATTGAGAACCCAAGTTTCTGCTGATGAAAAGCTGATAAAAGAACATCTCAGCAAAAATGTAATGATTGGTACCTGTCAAGAGTGGTTTTTTTTAATAAAAAAAAAAAAGAGAGAAAGAATTAAAACATAAGAACAAACAATGCAGAGAAGCAGCCAGTTGCGTTTTCTGTAAGGCCTTCAAATAAAGACTGGTGGTCTTTTTGAAAAACTTGTGTCCCTCAGCTCAGTACAGGAGTAACCATGTGAAGTATAATAGCCTATTATATAAAAGAGGACACTTGGAGCAACTACTAGTCCTTTCTGTCCTCAAACTGAATTATCAGTTTATCATCAAGATAAATATCAAATAAGTAAATATATCTCATCAAAAAAATACTTTAAAGTGATATCTTCCTTCTCTGGTTTACCCAAATATTTTTCTTCCTGCTCTGAGATTTCTAATTTCCCTACACATGTGGGTCAGTTTGCTCACTTCACCGTTAGGCCTCATCTAAATGATGCAAGTAAAACAAAATATATTTCGTGCTATAGCTTATTGTGGAGGATGCAGCCGGTGGAGTGAAAAATAAAATAAAAATCTGTGTGTGAGCATCTAACTGAAAACAGAAGGACTAAAGAAACTAACTTGGTTGCTGTTTTATTTGGTGCAGATAATTCTTATTATGCCAGGAACACATCTATCATTCAGCTCAACAGCTCTGGGTCAGTAATTGAATGCTTAATTAAGCATTATGCATTCTTGTATTAAGCAAGAAACTGGTTTACAGTGTCATGGCTCAGAAGACATGTAACTTGAAGCTGTAATTTGTGTGCCTCAAGTAAGAGCGTTTATTTATACTGAATAGCTAATGCTCATTTACTGCTACGTCTTGGGATGTCGTTTCTTTTTTGGTTAATAACCTGTGTTCTCCCTCAAAGCCAAGCTTACCAAGGTGCAGCTTAAAGTTAAAACCACAAAAAACAAACCTCGACCCCAGCTGCAGCTAACAACCAGCGAATTGACTCCATCTTGCCTCTTCCGTCAAAGTAGTAAAGCTTTGGTTTCCCAGCCATGACTTAAAACTTCTCATTACCTAAAATAGTTATAAAAGATAATAAGTTAATAATAATACAAAAATCTGATGGAAGCTGGAATAATGGTTCACAAGTCATTCACATTTAAGTTAATTTTTGACAAAACATTTCATCAAAGTTTCAGTCTAAACTGATTTGGTTTTACTGCTGCACAGTCAAGTCACAGTATTCCATTGTCTTTTCATTCCCCTAAAATTCAGGAAAAGTAAGTATCAAGTTGCTAAGTAGGAGATAAGAGAAATAAATAAAGTCATTTATAAGGAAATCCTTAAAATTTGTAGAAAATGTAAGTTTTAGCACTAGAGCTACTCAATCACCACTGAAAGCCAAGTTTTGATCAAAGGGGAGAAGAGGCAGTAGACAGGTTTTTCAAATCTCGCAGTCATTGTATCAAAGAATGCCAGAAGTCTCTAAACATTAGTTCTACTCATACTTAGGTGACTATGGGAACATGTTTTCAAAGCCTCTCACTTCTCTTTCTAGCTGTGGTGATCCAGGGTAAGGATGTGATACAGAATCAGTAGAAACTTCAAAAGAATGACCAGTTTCTTCTGTAATAAACCAGACTGAAATAAAAAAATTCAGATTGTTGCACTATTTATCCTTCTCCTGGTCACATTTCTTTCTATTAATAAACCCTGTTGCTAAGCAAAACTTTATAGATTTTTCAGTTAATCAGATACACCATGTTTTTGTAAGCAGCATTTTAGTTCTCGAATGGATTCATAAACAAGGCTATTAACTGTTATTTTTGAAAACACTAGTGTCTAGGTCTCAGCAGGAATTGGATTCCACTGTAAAGCCGTAAGCCAAGGAAGTATCAAACTTCATCATACTAGCATTTCATATGCAGAACTCCTTGCTGAAACTGAAAGCTGATTTCCCTGTGTACAGAGATTTCTTGTCACTCCAGTCAAGCAATCCTGGAAAAGAGGCTGTTGGCCTGCAAACAGTAACCTCCAGTTGCCCAAGTTGCAAGAGCTCCTTCATAAGCGGAGGGAAAAAGCGACCTTTGAAAGACCTTGAGCACACACAAGGCAAGCAATCCGCTTGTTAGCCAGCAAGCACAAAACCAGACCACAAAATAGGAGACTGCATCTGACCACAGGAATTCAAATAAGACAGGCTATTTGGCCCTTCACGTCTGCTTAGTGGCCTCCATTTCTTCTTAGGTAAGTCACTGGGAACTAAAATGTTGCAAAGTAGTATCTGCACTGCTAGTAAATATAACAGTGCATGAGAAAGTGAAAAAAAGACTAAAGTATCAGTGTGAATTACGTGAAAGAACAGAATGAAACAAGAGCTGCTTGTAATACAGCTAAATTCACAGAAGAATTAAAAAAGCAAAAGGTGAATTTAACCTTAAGTTTAAAAAAAAAAAAAAAAAAAGAAAACAGAAGAGCCACTTTTCTTCAGCGCACGTTCCTAAGACGTGCTCCTAGCAGGCCAGCTGACACGTCACAGGAGATAAGCCACTGTCGACAAGAGCACATCAAAGCAGCAAAGGTAAACGAAAGGTAAAGACATGGTGGATACCTGTCTTGTAAATATAGGGGGATGAACAAGCTTTGAGGCAAGTTGTAGCGTTCTGGTTCCTAAAACTGAGCCTGCCGGGCAATATCGGAAGAGAAAGTCCAACTTAGCAACTGAAATCTGATGAAAAGCGAGCACCCTGGGGATGTGCTCTCCATCCCTGCTCTTCTCACCAGGAGGGAAAACGGCAATTTGCAGCCAGGAGCCATGATCGCAGCTAGGCTGCTGGCCATTCCCTCCAGCCTGATATCTCAACAGCAGATGGGACACTGGGAAAAAAGGATCTGAATTTACTCCTTTCCTGTGATTTATGATGGCCATCTGGGCTAGCACGGGGAAATACCTGTGCAAGAAGTCACCGCTCCCACGCTAGCCACACAGACCAGAAGAACATTGGTGAAGAGGGCCAGGAGACCAGCTGGGCCTGGCGTATCCGGCAGATCCAGGACTCCAGGGTGAGATTTGCACTGTTTGCTTTCAGCAGCCCTCAGCCCAACAGCAGCCGCTCTTTTCTACCCACCATCACCTGGCACCAACCCGGGGGGAAAGTCCCCTACTCAGCGCGTCCTGGGCCATCAACTCCAACCTCTTCCACTCGCAACAAGCGCCTTGTAGACAAGAGATGAAGGGTGTTTGATGCTGTTAAATGGGGGGAGCCACCGTGCTGGTAGTTGGCGGTGGGGGGGAGGACTTGGAGGCAAAGAGCAGAACAGAGCAAGCTCTCGCGTAAGGGATGAGAAACGCTGGGGTGCGCCCTGCTTGTACGGGCGCCCGTGGAGCCCAGGGCGAGCAGCCCGTGACTAGTGAGGCCACCTCCCGGCCGGACACAAAACCCCCAAGCACACCTACGCAACTTTTAACTAGCGAGGCAGCAGTGCTTCCCGCCACAGGCCCCCGCAGGCCGCGGGCACCACTCGCCCACACTCAGCCACCACCCCGTGAGGAAACAACGAGCCGAGCCGAGCCGAGCCGAGCCGAGCCGGGCCGGGCCCAGCCGAAGGCCGCCGCGCACCCACCTGCCCCACCAGCAGCGGCGGCCACCGCCCCGCCCCGCTCCCAGTCGCGGCGCTACGAGGCGGTGACAAGCAGGACAGCAGCCAATAGGAAGAGTCTACTTTGCATATTTTCGCGAAGGCTTCTGGGAGACTCACTTAATTAAAAAAAACCTAAAGCCGCTAAAAAATTTCGAACTATTTTAGCCATAAACGTTTTGTCTGCAGCGAGAAGTGTTTCTGTGGCGTATATCCCCGAGTTTCTAGCAGCGGCGGCATCACCGTGAGGTGAAGAGGACTGGAATTATGGAGCCTTATATACCGCCGCGGACGGCTGGTTGTTTCGGATGTGAGGGCGATCTGGCTGCGACATCTGTCACCCCATTGATCGCCAGGGTTGATTCGGCTGATCTGGCTGGCTAGGCGGGTGTCCCCTTCCTCCCTCACCGCTCCATGTGCGTCCCTCCCGAAGCTGCGCGCTCGGTCGAAGAGGACGACCTTCCCCGATAGAGGCGTACCGTTCATCGGTCAAGGGTATACGGTAGCTGCGCTCCCCTGCTAGAACCTCCAAACAAGCTCAAGGTCCATTTGTAGGAGAACGTAGGGTAGTCAAGCTTCCAAGACTGCAGACACATCCAAGTGAGGCACTGCATGGGGCAGTCTGCCATTGTTTTGTGCCTCCCTCCCGCACCTTCCTTTCTTTGCACCGGGGTGGTTCAACGCTTACTTCCATTTTTCAATTTTTTCCATTATTATTTTCCATTTTTACTTCCCATTTTATTTATTACTTTTCCATATTTATTACTTTTCCTGCTGCCACCCCCCAGTCACCTACAAATCCTTGAGCATCTAGGACACCTTACACACACCCCAGTTACAATCTAGAGCCTTCACACCTGCAAATGTATTTTTCACCTAGTTCCTCACCCACTTGTTTTAAGCCCACTGGAACAGCTAGCTAAAGGGCAGTGTCCGTAAGTTACCAACTGTCTTCAGCTTCTACTGCCTTGAAAGCAGGACGACAAGGCTGAGAGGTGACACGAGACACCAAGAACACTTAGAATAAAATAGCTCAGTTGGAAGGGGCCTGCAATGATCATCTAGTCCAAGTGCCTGTCCTTCTTCCGAGGTGTTACGCAACTGCTGTTTTAATTCAGTGTTGCAGTTACTTTCAGAGGAGTTGACATCCAAGGACTGAAGTATTAACTCTACACAAAGCTCAAGGCCTATTGCAGAAATTACATGCTTAGACTCAAATCATGTGGCAAATGAACTTGCAGAAAGAGCACAGCTGCCAAGAGGTAGTACCCCTCTGAGAAGGCACCAAATGTAAGGTTTATTTAAAAAAAAAAAAAACAACCAAACATACAAACAACAAAATCCACAAGTACACAAACAAAAGCCAAACTAAAGTGCTTTTATTAAAATAAAACTGAATAAAAGATCCAGACTCAATTCAGTCAATATTTCTTCAAGACTAACTTTATTCTGGGCAGGAGACTTGACACTGAAGGAATGAAACAAACAAACATTTGTAACGTTTTTGAACAAAAGCACTGAATAAACAAGAACCGTTATTTCTTTACTCGCTCTGACAGTTCCACCCTCTCCTTCCATGTAAGTTCAAAAATGTTCTTTCAATACACGCTTTCTTCCTCACATTATGGAACATCTTACTCATACCAACAGCCTTATTAGCTACAGAAATACCAGGGAAGTAGGTTTTTGCTAACCTCATGGCACTTACCCAACACTTTAACAAAAATTTGGATTTCAGAGGTGAATGAGTCCACTACTAGGCTCCTTTATTTCCAACGGTCGTTATTACAAGTTATACATAAGCCTGAGAAAATGTAAACAGTAGAATTCTAAAAACATTTTGCATAAAGATGCTGCTAAATATTAAAACACATAGTAGTAGGTTATGTATAATAAATTCTCAGATATGCTGCTTGGCCAGATTTCAGTATAATAAAGACCTACATCTTTTCCATATCTGTATTGCACACTGAGACAGCACAGGAAAAATATATAGCTCAGTCAACTCAGTCCTTACTCAGAAAGAACTTTCCCAACTTCAGTAGGAACTTGCTTAAGTAATGGCTACAAGTGCCACCATTATACTTAGCTCATTTTCCGTTCCACTAAGTTAAATTTAGCAGAAGTGATTCTGAGTATCAAGATTATTAGCTTTTTTTCCAAAATAGAAGATTTAAATCTGGGGAAGGAGGAGATACGTCAAAAAAGATACTACTTCCTTCTCTAATCTTTTTGCTAGACTGACCAAATCCTGAAAGCTATAGTCAAGAAAACTACTGCAGGGCTGATAAAGGCTCTGAGATTGCAGGCCAGGTTCAGATTCATCCTCTACTGAACATGTCAAGTAGTCCCCATCCTTAGTGGAGGGACCCAGGTGTCTCCAGAGGGCTACTAAGTTCTCAGGTGAGCCAAATTTCTCTTGAGATGATTCTCACTCACCACTGGTTTAGAGTCAGCTTGCAGCAAAGGAGCTCGTGCTTATGTGCCTGAGATTAGGTAGGATGAATCCAAGCCCCAGCAGCCTCGTCTTGTGACTTGTTTGTCTCCTGCTTCCACTAGTAGGAATTAAGCATATGGAACAGACCAGTCAAATTGTCTACTTAGGTTCAGGGTGTTCCCTCGAGACCGATTACTCAGTGATAAAATAAATTAAATGATATCTAGACATAAATACAGATATTTATTTCCACCAAGAGAAACAACTATCTTTCCAGTTCTAACACAAATATACACACTTCCCTTTCCACTTACCCAAAGACACCATCAGTGTGTGCTTCAGAAATCAAATGGCCGCTTTAGTTTACTGCTGTGCACTGGCATCGCTGCTTTGGAAGCAGTTAAGTAAGGTTTGGAGTTAGTAATTGCTATGAACACATAAGAGTAGCTGGACACATAGCATCTCCTTGGCAGGTGTAAGTCTTACATGCATACTTTTTTTTTAATGCATAGACCCTTTGGCTCCCTTTTTGTCTTGTACTGTTTCACTGTGGACTGAGTCCATAAAAGCAAAGAGTGACCAGTGCTCCTCACGGTTCCCCCTGCAGCACTGAGCCAGCAGCCTACTCTAGGGTACAGTCTCTCCTCAGAGTCCCACACGTTCTCCACGGGACATACTGGGAAGGCCAGCATGCGTTACCAGTCTCCAGTCTCTAACGGGTGCGCCTTCTGGAGTACCAGCACATCCCACAGAGGATCTCAGCGACACGCTAGCCACGCAGCTCCTTCGAAACAGCCAGATGCCAAGAGCCATACCTGCTCTGATCCCTCCAGACTGGATTTAAGTGTCATAAATACACTACTTGCCCGATCTGTTCATAAACTGAGCTCAGAAAGGCGAGCATTTCTGTACACTTCTGCAGGAAGATGCATCTTCACAGCACACTTCAGCTTTGCTGGTGCTGTTCCAAAACGCAACTACCAGAGATGTTCTCCCACAGCACTGGACTGTTTTATCTTCCTTCTGTGTGCAGGAACAGCCGAATGCTGACTGGGATCTAAATGAATCTTTTGCTGGTGGCTGGACTCTGGCCACTCCTTTCCAGTGCAGAATTAAACCACACTGTGGGGCTATTTTCTCTTCTCTATTACCTGATAACTATTTTCTCTTATAAACTGAGTTAAACTGCTTTTCAAAGAGTTGTATCTGTTTCTGTGAAATCAACCAAAATTTTAGAATGTTTTTTTTAACAAGACCAGGTAAAGTCCCATTTTTCCCAGTAGAGACTGGGGGCCTAATTTACAGGAGCTGACATATTCTTCACATTGTAAGTGAAGATGTATTGAAGCGAAGAAGAACTGAAATAAGCTCAAACGGAGTCATTTCTTCTGGATTTTTTTTTTTCCAAAAGTGATTTAAAACAGCTGTGAAAATTAAGTCAGCTGCATAGATATTGTTTCCTTAAACTCTGCTGGCATATCATTAATACTTTGTTTCTCTGAAACCAGCTTTGTAATTGTTAATACTGTCCTAAAGATGTCTTCAGATCTTATTTTCCCAACAACAAAAAAAGAAACAGAATTTGATTCTTCTCCCTAGAAATCATTAGAACATTTAAATAAATTTAACAGAGGTAGGTCCACATTCTATTTCATAGTGAACAACTCCAAGAAGCAGCTTTGAAGCAGGACAAACAGCGCTGTCAGAAAACAGATCTGCAGAACAGTATTCACCCTTCATCAAACAAGACGATTCCCCAGATTTGGTAAAAGCAAAAGAATGGAGCTGGAAAGCTGGACAGCAGTCCAACGAAAACCTTTTAAAGGCAAAAATAAGTTAAAAAAAAAAAAAAAAGCCTCCTACTGACTTTCAGCAGTCTCTCAGTGACTGCAAAGGAGAGTTCAGACTGTCAGTCACTCACTCCTTTGATGTCAGTAGAAAGCAGAGGAGTGTAGGTCAACAGGAGCGTGGCATCAAGATGTGGTATCACTGAAATTATACAGCCTCATTTGGCACATAAACTTCAGAAAACGTCTAATGAATGCCCCTTTTTCAGTACTTCTCTTCCACTGCAATATTGCACCACTTTGTTTTTTTAACCCACTTCTATAAAAAAGTTGAATCTAATAAAGGGAAAGTTAAATTTTTAAAAAGTCTATTATAAAAATTTATCATATAAAAATGCCAAACTTCCTAAGCCATATATACAAAATGTATCAGGTTTATGAAAATAACTGGACCCAATTTTATAACAAAACAATTTTATACAAAAAGGTACAAGATTGCATTCAAATTAATACAAATAAAAGTAAAAAAAAAAAACAACTTCAAAATGTCTCATTCATAGAAGATCTGTTTCTTTTAAATTTACAGGTATAGAAAACAGTATCAAATTGTCTCATGTTAGCCATGGTTTCACGGGAAATACGCACTGGTTCAGAGAGCATTTCCACATGTCACCGGTGAGCGCCGTACTTTGCAGACCAGTCAACACGCCCGTGGATCGGCTGAGCCGGTGGTGGGAGAGGCATTAACCTTGGTGTGCTTTTTGTAGGTGAATTGAACGGTGGCTGCCCAAGATGGGGTCTTACTGACTTCAGAGAAGCATAATCTGAGGGACAAAAGAAAATGCCATGAGACAGAGGTTCAGTGAGTAGCTGTCTGCACTAAACAGAAACTGGATGCAGGTCCAGATCCTTATTTCTTCAGGAAACAAGCCTCCTTTTTTAATAGAATTTGCTGATGTAAAACAATGGTAAATCCAATCCCTAAAACCTTATCAGACAAGGAGTATTTATATAACTGATTTGACAAGTGTGAATTCTGTGCCAGCTCTCACACCAACCTCTAGGACCCACTGAAGTATGCTGTGGATAAAACCACGTTATTTCATAAACAAAGCAAAAATAAACCAAATCCTTCTCCATATGAAGTTCTGCAAGGTTATAAACTGTAGTTCCAGTCAGTCAAGTATTTACCAATAAAGTAAAGCAAAGGTAAGTAGTTCAGTGCTGCATATATACAGCATTACCAGTGCAATGAGCAAGGCACCAAGACAACTTGGGTACTATACTTACTAGAAGATGGATCCCCGACTGGTGCTAACTGAACCCTCTGCCCAGCAGAGCCTACTTCCTTCTTCAGAAACGAAGGGATATAACCACTGGTTAGACCGTTTGATCCTAGAGGCCCTGAAAGAAATGGCAAGGAACGTTTGAGCTCACCACAGTGGATCGCCCATACTATCAACAGATGACAAAGGTGAGCCCTGATGGGTCATATTCAAGATCAAGCCTAGTCACGGGCTGATGAAAACCAGAACTTAACTGAAGACACTAGAAATCCACAGATCCTATATATACCTGCATTCAGGAGACTGTCGGGATCAGACTGCACTAAAGATGAATGGAAAACAGATACAAATCATACTCTTAGAAGGGCAATTTCTTCTTCTCCCCGGCATCTCAGCTTTTTCAAGGTTTCTCAAAGCTTTCAAAACATAGTATTTCAGTTGGAATTATTCTGTTTGACTTTCAGCAACTGGATCCTATGAATACACTCATTCTTGATTCCATGCAGTGAGTCTGGGGCTCTGATGCTACACAAAGCTCCTACTGGCTTCAATAAGAACTTAACAGTAACAACTTAATAAATTGGGACAGATTCATGTTCCAAATCTGGAAACTCAGCCACAAAACTTGTCCCTAAGATGAGCAAGAACAGATCTGACTGACCTGTAGGATAAGCCATAGATATTGAAACAAAAATAGATATAAATAAGACAGTTTAAAGCCATAGAGCAGAGGGACACTAAATGAGTTAGCATGCACAGATCAGATCCATCACAAATATGCCTATAACGTACTAAAGCAGTAACACAGCGGCAAAGCATATTGTGGGAAGTGACGGTAATAAGGGAAAAAGGGAAAAATCTAATGATATCCTATGCAGCTACAAAAGAAGCAAAACACCTGTAGAAGAGCCAGGAAGGAGACATGTGCTACATATATAAAGATTCTCATGTAGTTTAGATATTCACAGCATCCTCCCATCTCGAACCTTTAAAGAACAATTTTCTGATTAAATTATTTCCAAAATTTTATATTTTTTATTTTTTAAAACGGAGTTTCTGGAGGCCCAAAATGTTTCTTTGGGACCAGATTCAACAGACATTTTCTCAAGAAACATTTTCATAACAACACATGCAAAACAAGTACTGCACTGCAGAATTGTAACATCACATGAAAACCTGAAGCCAAGAAAGATTTAGAGAGGAAATACATAGATACAATCTAGAAACATCAACATGTTTAAGTATATCTGGTAAAATCTAATGTAAAAAAAATCTATAAATTAATTACTTCAGATCAAATAATAGGGATTAAATACCTGAAATACCCCCAAAACCTGAAGAAGGAAAATGAAAGAGATTTGCTTTTTGCCTGATTTTTTTAAAGTTACAATCATTTAACTATTTTAAACTGTATCAATTAAAAGACATGATGATAGATGACAGATGTTATTTGCTTTATTCACATAACAAGAGTGGTGTGTAAGGCTAGTTCAATTTAGACCAGCTTCCTCCTCTGTGAGTCATTTATGCACCAGCTGAGCTAAAATAATTTGGAAATCTGAAAATATGACTTACAAAAAACTGATGAGGGAAACTGAAGGCAAGATGAAGCATTTCAGGTCGAACAGACCTAAGCTGTCCAACCTGCTACACACGTGGTACTTCAAACTGGACTTCTGGGGATTCATAAGAAGAAATTACTGTGTTTCAGTTTAAAGT
Organism: Tyto alba; assembly: GCF_018691265.1. Classification (NCBI taxonomy): domain Eukaryota; kingdom Metazoa; phylum Chordata; class Aves; order Strigiformes; family Tytonidae; genus Tyto; species Tyto alba. The sequence continues at coordinate 25,166,020 of NW_024881316.1, read as the reverse complement.
AGTCTACAGTTCCAAGGAACAGTGCTCATAACTGATTTTGACAGGAAGAACAGACACAGTAACAAATATCTTTGGAGTTGACAATGTATTAGAAATGAGTGACCCCAAAATACAGCTGTCTGGAATGACAGAGACATCACCTACTGTCTTTTCTGAGTGTTAAGCACAGCTTCTTACCTGAATTCATCTTGTTAATACTTCCTCCCAAAGCAGAAGCTTTCCCAGGCAAACTGGAACTGGGCCAGGGATTAGACGGAACAGACTCTTTGTTCGAAGCGGAGACTACGCTATGCCTTGTGCATACTCCTATTGAAAAATGGAAAAATGACCACACTGAAATCTCTGCTGTTACACAGGCTTGCACTCATTCTATCTGATGCACAACCTCTGAGCGGATGCCCAGTTCAGTAAACTTAACCAAAAGCTTTTCCCTCTTAACACGCTACACCAAAGCATATTCCCACTATCAGTTAGCTTCTGTTGTTCGTAGTATTCATTCTGTCTGATTTACTGATCTGAGTTACCTGAGGTAAACATAGGGCACTTTCTTTTCCAGCCTAGAAGACCAGTCTTATTCCTCTCAGGGGAAGAGGGAATAGCTTGGCACATTAACACTTTCTATCATACTCTGAAGTATAAAAGAGTATCCAGCAGGAGGAAGTGCCATCAACAATCCTGTCCCCTTATTGTAAGCAGGATTTATCTCAGCTGCTAGAACGCAGTTTCTATCATGACTGTCTATATTAGCAAAGCTCTTGCTCTCCCCATTTTCTTTAAGCAGTAGCCCCCCTCCACAGGCTGAAAGGATAAAGCCTAATGAACCAATGACTATTTCACACTGCTGTTGGAATTACGGGAAGAAAAGGAAATAAGTATTTTTTACTAACCAGGTAGATACCTAGAATGCCTCAAGTAGTGTTGCTTTGCTGCAGAAACCCGCAATGTGGGAGTGTCCTGCCGTGGAAAGGTCACATGGGAAGGTGCACTGCTGCCAGAGCCTACAGCATCCGAAGGCTTCAGGTCCAAAATGCTTTCAAATCTATAACCCAAGAATTGCTACACTTAGTCCAATTCTTACAGCATATGTTTATCCACAGTTGGCCTTCTCATCTCCATCCCATCTCCAGGAATCATCTCCTCATACTATGTTTGCTACAGCATAAACACACAGACAACAGGGAATATTTTCAGCCTGAAAACATACAAGTGCCCCCGAAAAATCAGATTTGCACTTCTAGTTCCCTTACATATTGCTTTTAAAGTTTGTATAAATCGCTCGGGCGGTTTTTCTCTACTGTGTATGATCCATGGAAACTGCAGCTTAGAGTCACCCAAACCAGTTTATGTATGTGAAATATGTCAAAATGGTTCATATATGAAATATAAAGTATGTATTCAAAGATTAACTTGGAAAGACTTAAGCAAAGTATCATTTTCAGTAGGGAAAAATTAACAATTGTAGAGAAGGGTGCACTGTCCATCAAAAAACGTGTTGCAGTTCAAAAGTCAGCATTCAACATGCAGCCAAGGCAAAGCAGGAGAGAGACAAGCTGCATGTCCCTCACCAGCCTGGATATATGTTTTTAGATCCACAGAAATCCTGAAGAGCAACGTTATGAAAAAAGAGGGGAAGCCTACAGAAATAAGACCTTTAAATAGTACATGGACATAAAAGAAACCAACTTACCTACAAAGAGTTTCATCACTCTGCCTCTTCTTGGTTTTCAAGTCCATCCTTGTGACAGAAGATACAAAATCAAGGTCTTCCAAGTCATCCCAATCTTCAGAACTCTTCACTGTTCTAGCAAGATGTCCCCATCTTCGCCTAGTTTTTGGTTTAAGTTCACCATTTATATTTTCAGTTCCAGATGTTTTCTGTTATAAAGATTGAAAAGAAACAACCCCACACATTTACACCATAAACCTGGTGAAAGGAACAAAGAGGACTTTTTTTTTTCCTGTCTCAAAAAGTAATAGTGGTAGCAGAGCTGCAACAACAGAATTCTAATCTTTCATTAAATGTGCTGAGAACACAACCTGTAGCCTGTAGACATTAATACCTATCTTCTGCATTTCATTGTAATAAAGTATCTTGCACTGACAGAAGAGTACATTTCTAAGGTCTCAATTCCAATTCTATTTATATTTCACTACACACCTCTCAAACAATTAGCTCCCGCTCCATTTTTATTTCTTGGCCTATCTTGGGAGTACAAAACTGCACGCATGTTTATGTTTCCATAAGCCTGTGCCTAGACATTTAAAAATCCATTTTTCTTGGAGGACAGCATAGGTACAAATTTGTGACTCTTCAGCCATTTAAGCTCATCAGTACATTTAAACCTTGTGCAACTCTGTACAGGGCCAGTACAGACCCTACTTAAGACTAATCAATCTCTTTGCAGCAGCATTCACACTGTCTGCTCTCATCATCTATCTTACGAATCCAGTCTCCTTATATAACCAACAGAAATGGTAAGTTCTTATGCTGAAAGAAGAATCTGTTGTTTTCTGTGGCCAGTATAGAAGCCCAAAGGGATTATTATTCCCAGTCACACAAATTGGATGCCTTAAACAGATAGGCAATAGTCCCACTACCCCTCATTTCAGTACTATTTAGCTTAATACTTTTATCTCTGGCATCAATCCCATTAATATTCTGATCACCATACATCCTTTTTATTTGTATGAAATCACAGTGCCATCCTTTAAGTGGTGCTTTACAATAAAGTGAATAATAAAATGTCTTTGAAATGAGAAATCAAGTTGCTTGTTTTACAGCAATTGCATTTAGATTTCAACAGTAACTCGCAGTTTTTAGCAGAAAGTTGTAACTACTCTTTATTCCCATTTCCTGTCCTTTTAATAAAGTATAAGAACCTTGAAAAAGAACAAGAAAAAGAAACACAATTAAGGAAAAACCAGGCAGTATATCAGGAAGTGTATCTTATGCTAGATGGACCTTTACCTGCTGAGGAACCTTATTGTGAATTGCAGGCAGAAGAACCTGGTTAGACTTGTCCTCCTGTAAGTAGTTACTGTGCTCAGCCCCAGAGTTGTCTGTCTTATATGGGTACACCAAGTGCTGAGAAGACTGGCTTTGTTGAAAAGGCCTTGACGAAATGCGGGTGTGAGGTTTCGGAGGGGGTTGTGCTGGAGGGACAGGCTTCATATGCAGAGACGATTTATTATGCAGTTCCTTTTGTCTCCCCAGTTCCTGAACAGCCAGGGTATGCCCAACGTGGAAGTACGGATATCGAAGTGCCTAAAACATAATGAAGATGTTAGGATCCAACTCAGGAGACCAAAGTTTTTAACGTACCCTAGCCCTATTTAATTTCCTTCTTTCTGGGGTGGGAAACAGAAGACCCATCTCTCAACACTAGATTCTAGTGAGCACAACCCACTTCAGAATAATGCTGCAATGGTAGAAAAGTTTCAAGAGATACCAAGTTATCAAATCTTCTGTGGGCTTGGACAAAAAGAAAAGAATCTGCAAAAGTAAGATACTTAACCAGGGATACAGCATGTTTCATTATGTGCTGTCTCGTCCTGTGTGTGTGTGCAAGTGCACGTGCAAACACATGCACAACTGTCATCACAGATTCAGCCATCAAGACGTGAATGACCTCAGAGACATCCCATCCCTTCCACTCTCTAGTTCCAACACTGAATCAAGTGAAAGAAATCTTTTGAAAATTAGCCTCTCTCTTTTTTGGAAGACGCATTGGTAAAAATATCTTTCTCCTGCCTTACAAGTTATTAAGGAGTGTTGTCAGTAAAGGCAATTCATCTCTGCCCATCCTCCTGTTTCAGGTATACTCATCTTCCCTTCCCAAAGACCTCTCACTGCAAAATGCTTCTAAAAGCTTGGATTCCTCACCATATTTGTACCTTACTGTAAAACATTTGTTCATGGCTCTTAATACCAAGTTGTAGTCAGTATTTTTTCCTTTTCATTACCTTTGAGAGTTCTTAATCTTAAGAGTGCTGAGACTGCCCTGCAAACTGCCTTGTATAAGATAGCTTTATCCAGGCAACGCTGGGCTGGATGACCAGACAGTGAGGGGAACTGAACGCTGGCTGAATGGCCAGGCCCAGAGGGTGGTGATCAGTGGAACAAAGTCTGGTTGGAGGCCAGCAGGTATCGGTGCATCTCAGAGGTCAATACTGGGACAAATACTGTTCAACATCTCCATTAATGACATCTATGGTGGTGCAGAGTGCACCCTCAGCAAGTTTGCTGGTGACACAAAACTGGAAGGAGTGGCTGACACACCAGAAGGTTGTGCTGCCATCCAGAGGGACCTCAACCGGGTGAAGAAACGGGCTGACAGGAACTTCATGAAGCTCAACAAGGAAAAGTGAAAAGTTCTACATCTTGGGAGAACAACTCCATGCATCAGTACATGCTGAAGGCCACTCAGCTGGAAATCAGCTTTGCAGAAAAGGACCTCATAGACACCAAGCTGAACATGAGCTACCAGTATGCCCTTGCTGCAAATAAGGTTAATGGTATCCTGGGCTGTATGAGCAGGAGTGTTGTCAGCAGGTCAAGGGTGGTGATCTTTCCCCTCTGCTCAGCACTGGTGAGGCCACACCTGGAGCACTGTCTCCAGTTTTGGGCTCCTGGCAGAAGAGAGATGGGTATAATGGAGAGAGTCCAGCAAAAGGCTATGAAGTTGATTAAAGGACCAGAACATCTCACATATGAGGGAAGACAAGAGAGCTGGGACTGTTCAGCCTGGAAGAGATAATGTTCAGGGGGATTTTATCAAAGTATGTGAATACCCGAAGGGAAGGTGTAAAGAAGATGGAGCAAGGCTCTCTTCAGTGGTGCCCAGTGAAAAGGCCAAAGGCAATAGGCACAGACTGAAACACAGGAGGTTTCCTCCAAACATCAGGAAACTTTTTTACTGTGAGGGTGACTGAGCACTGGCACATGTTGCCTAAGGCAGGAGGGTTGGACCAGATGACCTCCAGAGGTCCCTCCCAACCTCAACCATTCCGTGATTCTGTGGCACACATCAGCAGCAATGAAAGAATGGCATCACAGCCTTCAGCCATACATCCTACCTTCACCCTGCTGATACTCACAGTGACTGGATCATAGTTAATCCAGGTGTACCTCCACACACTGCAGTCACACACTAGATCACTGAGCACACCCCCCATGCAGCTCATGTTGCATGCAAAAGACTGATTACTCCCTTTTAATCACCCCCCCCCCCTTTGTTTTGAAAAGTGATCTTGGCTTCTGTTCTTCTCCCTTCTAAGAACTGCACCCCTGAAATGACTGTTTATACAAGGTGGCTTGCAGTGCAAGGAAGAGTCATTATCAGATGTGAGAAAAAGAATACAAAACCAAACCTGACTAGCCGTTGGCCGCTTTTTGGGGTCCCATTGCAGCATGTCTCTCATGAGCTGCACCGCTTCACTGCTAGCATTAGGTATGAGGGTTTTTAAGTTGTTAGGTATACACTGAGGCCACCGAAAATTCATGGAGGCTGAAAGTTGGTAACCTTCAGGCCAGTCGTTCTGAAAGAATGAGATTTCCAATCAAAGAAAGTTCAGCTGTAAAATATCATAGTGCCAAAGTACACTAGCATATATCCTCCTATCAGTAACAGACTGACTGCATCCAGCTTACTCTAGACTATATTAAAGATTGCACTAGAAATTTTCACCTCAAACCTCTGGTGAGAGGTAAGTCTTGTTTTACATCCAACCACATCAAAGGCACAGATGGAATCAGAAGACAGGAGCCTTACCATGATTCTAATTTCTAGCCTCTTAAACCATCAGTTTATACACAATAAGCAAGAGAAAATGCAACTTCTGCCTAATTAAATTACAGTCTAATGACCTTGCTTGCTGTTCGGGGGTCTATTTCTCCTCTTCTAAATGTCAGGTTTTATAGCATAATTACATAATGCTTATTTCACAGAAAGGAAGTTTTCATTTAGCTTACTAGATCCAAGATCAACACCATACAATAGTAGCAAGTGTGAAAATTGATTATTTTTATGCTTACTGCTATTGTGCCATTCTGTATTGTAGAACATCTCTAGTATTACTGCAGTGTGGAATGTCACTTTACCTTCTTTGGCGTCCCCAAGACTTGGCAAATTTTGAATATAGTATCAATTTCACTGGCACCTGGGAAGAGAGGCCTCAGTGTATAAACTTCTGCCATTATACAACCAACAGCCCAAATATCTATGGGAGAACTATAGCTGGTAGATCTCAGAAGGACTTCAGGAGCCCTGTACCTGTAAGAAAACAAAACAAAACAAAAAATCCCACCAATCAACACAATTCGAACAGGCATACATGAAACCATTCAGTTCTTCATTCTTTGCTGTTAAGAGCAAACATCCCTTAAAAAGCTCCTATCCTCTCCTATCCTACACATAAGACTTCATTTTTTTTCTAGAATGAAGAATGAAAACGTACATAAGCTCTTGTAAGCTCCCTTATGTCTTCCTGACATGCAACAATCGCATCAAGTCCCACCTGCTTTATCAGCCTCTCCCTTTTTTCCTGTCTTGCTGCCATCTTGCACCAACTGAAGCTTTTCAAATTATTCCAAGCTTAAATAAAAGTTTCATAAAAAGGAGGTATCAAAAGTGGTGTCACATTCAGCACAAATTTAATACTTCTTTAAAGGCTTGATTCACACAACGTAGGCGAATACTAGCACTTACCATCTTGTGGATACATAATCAGTGTAAGGAGGTCTAGATCGGATTTCTCGGGCTAAGCCAAAGTCTGCTATTTTCACAAGTTCTGGTCCCATGCAAAGCAGGTTTTCAGGTTTCAAGTCTCTGTGAAAGAACCCTAAAATTCAAATGAAATATTGATGTGCATTGCAATGCCACCTCCAACTGCAGCCTTTATTTTCCACCTGGATAGTTTTGCCTCAGTTCTTACTGCTGAAGCCTGAATAGCACAATGCAGAGTTCAAAGTCTTACGTGATCAACTGAGCTAGTCAGTACAATGGTTGTTCAGTCAGACTGTGACAATTCAGAGCATTCAGTCAGATAGCTCCCTTTCAAGTGACACTTCTTTAACATAAAAATATTGACATCATTTCAGTGTTAGTTTCATACCAATTGTATTGGAAACTGTGCAACGAAGACATGAAAGGCGTTACTTCAGAAGTTCTTCTAAACATAATACAAATTAAAACATGAGGTAATTTTTATGCACTTTAAAACGTCTTTTTTAAATCTGAGAACAAAATAATCTGCAAGAACTCAGTTACCCATTGCCCTGTCAGACAGAGGATCTCAGCATATTTTTCTAGTGCTCTCTGCATTCAGCAAAACTTTATCACAAATGAGCATTTGGCAAGAGTTCTTTCAATACAAATGAGAGAAGAGGGCTAATATTACCGACTACTGCCTCTGAAATTTACTTCCACCTCTAGTTTGGAAAACTCGTCCTTCTGCTTCTTTCTTGCAGGCATCCGAGACCCCTGATTTCTATATACAGCTCCCTCTGTATAGAGGGCCCTCTACCTTACTAGAGCTCTATGACCTCCTTTTCAGAGACATTCCAACACGCTTATTTTTTTCCATGTCCTTGAATATGGTCTCACAGAGAACAGAATAAACATTCACATAGAACGTGTCTACATTGTCCAGTATAATTATATTAACTTTTGTTTGTTAGATTAATGTGTAACAGCATTGAAGACACAGTACTGTAAATTTCTACCAACCAGATTACATCCTTCCTAGAGATATTAAGTAGGTATTTTGGTGCCAGCTTGAACTTCTGTCTCTTTATAGAGGGTACCAGACAGAGCAATCAAAGTTCTTTTCAGCATTTAGTACAATCACTTCCGTATTTTGCTGCACAGATGTGCGATGCACCCACAGAATGCTTCTGAGGCAATTTATTTCATGGCAAATTTATAAAAAGAGCAATTGATTGTGTATTCAAACATAAAAAGATGCTTAGAGTTTGGATGGACAGAGAACATAAAAGGTTTACTTGGCAAGTGTTCCTATGCTATACAGGACTAGAATAGAGAAATAGAAGAGAGGGAAAAAACATTAACGTGATTTTTCCAAATCTGTTGCAGAAAGAATTTTGGGACACCCAGTCTTACACTGTGAGACACAAGACTATCAAGACCATCCTGTCAGGCTTGCCATGAATTTCCAGATCTTTGTAACCACAGACTTGCAACATCTTGGCAGAAGATTCAGTCTAGTGTGTAGCAGGTCAATGAACAAGACAGTTTTGACACAAAATTCTTCATTCTTTATAGCCATAGTAAGTTAAATAACAATTAAAGGTATTATGAAAGGTTGTGATTCACTTGACAATTTCTTTTAAAAAGGTGGCTTAGATTTTTGGAAATAAATCCTGTTATTTTTCTAGTTTTAAATATTCTGTGTCTCACTGGAACAGACTGGAATTTCTAGTTTGGTTTCAGACGAGTATTCAAGCCCCATCAGAATAAAGAATAAAGCCATTATCTTGAAAATGCTTTGCAAAACAAAGTTAAATGTGTTCTTCAAATGAACTGAAATGGTGGGTCCTGCAAGCCTTTCAGTCCTAGGACTTTGGCCGCTGACGTTAGTTCTCTTCTGATAACCCTGAGACCTGATCAACAACATACACCACAGTGTATTTAGCAGGCAGAATTGCAGAGGGCAGCAAAACATGGTGAGGAAGTTATCATTAAAATAAGTAACTTTTTTTATGATTTAAGTGGTTCTTGTTACTACTGGCTGGCACACCAGCTTTAGCTTTTATCATTATTGTAAAGATTAGTTGAAAGCCCTTGCAATGAAAGCTGTTTGTCACTCAGACTTTATTACTTTAAGTGTATCTTACAGGGAAGGTGCATTTTATTCAGGTATCTGTGTGTACCTTGAGAGAAGAGTAACTTTTGCTTTATTCTCAATCTCAGGGGACCTCTAAATCTACCAAGAAATGGGCCCATTAACATCAGATGAGTTTTAGAAAGTGGTCAGCTGCCAGTTTGAGAAAGTAGAAATCTACAGAAAAGGAACTGAGGAAACCTCCAGACTAAAATACCAGGTAACTATAAAATATGGATATTTTCAGTAATCTGAATCTCTCACGTAGTGCCATTCTTTTGATAGTCACTTCACTAACTTTAGTAATGTAGTTGTTAGTGTACTCTTTGAAAATCTTACATAGACACTATCTTGCTCTAATTCAAAATGTTTCCTGCTAAAACATAACTTACCATGCTTATGGATAAACGCAAGCCCTTGCAGGATCTGATACATAATATTCCTAACTGTCGACTCAGGGAACAGTCTGTTCCTGTGGGATAAAAGGGAAGATACAAATATTATTAAGCTCACACATTAGCTTATGCTATCTAATGAACCAAAGACAAAAGGTAACAATGACAATAAAACTGCTAGATATATTTTAAGCACTGTCATGTAGGTTTTTTCTTCAAAAAACTTTACACAGTATTTGCAGAGCTGCCATATCACATGATACTAAGATTATGTGGCATCATGTTAAGATTATGTGGGACAGTGAATTACAAAAGGTGAAAAAAATAAAAGAAAAAGAGAATTGGTGAAACTGAACAAACCTTAACATGTACAAGTCATGAGGTACGATCCCCAAGACAGCAAGGGTTCACATTAATTTAGTGCTTTTCATGAACAGTTTCTTCTGGCCTCTCTTCTAGAGCATATACAAGGCATATTCTTGACCTTCCCTTATTATTTAACAACTGATGTGCTACTTCTTTCTCTTCTGATATCTGAAAAAACAGTCTCATTTGCTACCACTGAAAACAAGAGGCTCTTCTTATAATATTCAGGCAACATCAGCCATGGCAGGAATTTTAATGATAGCCCCCTTACCAAGAGAGGATTCTGATCAAACAGCTCTGCACCAACTGCCTCTGAGAACGCCAAAACACAGTTGGGGTGGAAATCAGTGACAATTTTATTCAAAAAAAGCTGAACGGTGAATGAAGAAGATGGCTTGGGCCTTATTCAACTTCCTGAACCTGATTCCTCTCAAAAAAACTGACCAACACCTATTTCAGAAAAGCTATTGGAGTCAGCTTTCCATACTTGCTTATTCTTTTAATTACAGCAGAAAGAGAGTCATATTGCCTCTACAATCCCTTCCAGTAAGACTAAGACTTAAGTAAATAAATCACATTCTTAAAAGTTTGATTTATACAGTATCTAATCAGTCCAAGGCCTAGCTAAACCATAGAGAATATGATGTGCAGCACACTTTTACGGACATCTGCCCTTATTGTTTTTGTAAGGAGGTAGGATATATCAAGCATTTCTAAGAAATTCATAAAGATAATTGGTTTGTATGTTATGCACTTGAACCATTTTCTCAAAATTCATCATTTCATATAATTAAAAATCAGCATCCATATATATGTGCCCAATTTAAAGTTGTTCTATGCCTGTGCATGCATAAGTATTTTTTTGCTTAAGAAGGTATTTTATGCAGTATTCACAGAGATCTGTTATAACAATAACCTTACTTTGTTAAATCAAGTAAGATTACTGTCATCTCCCAGGCTGATTTTATGGTCCATAGAGAGAAAATGGCCTCCTCGGAGAGCAATTCAAAACAGGGAGCTATTTTGCTCCAAATTATCCTCTGAAGGATGCTATCATGGCCCAAGGGATAAAAATAAGAGTTCACTCATGCTCCAGCAAATATCAAAAAGCTAGATTGTATTGAGAATACTGACAAATAAAACAGGCAGTCTTTGGACTTGTCAGTTCAAATTGCAAGGAAAAAAAAGTTCCTAGAAGCAATCCAGAATCTGATCCCTCATGACTACCATTTCGACCACTTGTTATTTATTCATTTATCTGAGGAAGCCATAACAGAAGAGCTGGTGATACCACTCCCTAATAGAAAAAGCATTGCTGGTTGCAGTACTTACCTAGAAATCTAAAGTTCTAGGTTCAATGACTCCTCAGCGTGAAGGCTGTTAAAAGTCCACAGTTCCTAACTCTCAAGAGAGTGCCCTAATCTGCCAGGCTAATCTGCAAAAAGACACTGGAAACTCCCACTAAACTGCCTGGGATATGCTCAGAGGTGACAGCCACAGCTCCTACTGCAGCACACAGCTTTAAGCCATAGTGATCTAAGCCTAAACAAATGATCCAAAGTCCTTTGAAAAGTAACAGGGGTGTTAAAAGTACATTATGCAAGTAATTAATTTATATCAGGAACGGGTGATGCTGTTACATACCTTTCTTTCATTAACTGATAGAGATTTTCCTTCATGTATTCAAACACGAAATACAGATGATCATTTTCCCTGATAACTTCTTTCAGCTTTACTATATTTGCATGGTTCAATTTCTTCAAAGACTAGAAACAGAAAACACAAACAGGATTTTACAAGGATCTTACTCCAACGAAAAATAAAAAAAAACTATTCACTGATGCAGAAGACTTGGCTTCAAAAACTCTTAAATATTTTAAATAATCAGACAGCTCTAAGAATGAAGACCAGATATCTCCAGGTATTACCAGATCTATATACAGCATATGTATCAATTTAATGCACCAGTCATTCAAAAGCCAGCTATCTGGCATCACAGTAAGCACCAAAACAATCTCATTTTCTCCTTGAGTAACTTCCTACTGGCAGAATTCACACTCTTTCTTGTACTTGCACTGGCAATAGTCAGGCTAGACTCAGGACTAAATGTAACCCTGGGAACTCTTCCCTGGTATTGTGGATTAACCCTGGTGGGCAGCTGAGCTCGTTCACCCCCTCCAGTGGGATACAGGAGAGAATCAGAAGGGCAGAAAGTGAGAAAACTCATGGGTTGAGACAAAAACAGGTTAAAGCTAAAGCAAAAGCTGCACAGGCAAGCAAAGTCAAATAAGGAATTCGTTCACTGCTTCCCATCACCAGGCAGGTGTTCAGCCATCTCCAGGAAAGCAGGGATTCATCACACCTAACAGTTACTTGGGAAAACAAATGCTGTAATTCTGAATGTCCCCCCCTTCCTCCTTCTTCTCCAGCTTTTATTGCTGAGCACAATGTCATATGGGACTTCCCTTTGGTCAGTTGGGGTCAGCTGTCCTGGCTGTGTCCCCTCCCAGCCTCTGGCCCAGCCTCAGCCTACTCACTGGCAGGGAAGTGTGAAAAACAGAGGCGGCTTGAGGCTGTGCAAGCACTGCTCAGCAATAACTAAAACACTCTGGGTTATCAAAACTGTTTTGGTCACAAATCTAAAACATTGACCCATACAAGTAGCTGTGAAGAAAATTAACTCTATCCCAGACAAAAATCAGCATACTGGGGTCCTACTTCTCCCTTTTTAGATTTTCAGTGTACTTTACATTCATTCAAAAGTGACCTACGTTTTCTGTATGTTTGTTACAGTGATAGCAAGGACTAGAAATTAAGGGAGGTCGTTAGAACATACCCCTAAAGCTTTGTTGATGTCAGAATTTCATGCTAAATGTCTGCCCCCAGACCAACTATCCAGAAACAACTGCCTGTACAAAGGTTACTGCTGTGCAAAAGGCATGTGTTCTCAAGCTCTGAAAAACAAACACCCATCAATTCCAGGTTTTGGTGATAGGAAAGCTCTCTCACTCAGACACCACTCACAGCGAGGAGGAAGCAGCTCTCTACAACCAAATGATTTTTTGTATGACTACAGAACCTTAACAAGAATTTTTGTGAGACTACAGACACCCCATTCAAATGCAGAGCCAGGAAACAGAACTGTAATGCCATATGTCGCAGCTCATGTTGGGGGGAGTTTTTGATAAAAAGGATGGAAAGAATTTAATGTTACTCCGAAGTCCAACAGGGATCGTCTAATCTGAAGTCAACCATTGAATGAAACAAGTACCTTAACCTCTCGAAGGTTCATGCATTCCTCCCAGGAATAAAACTTTCTCTTCATTCTACAATAGTAGAGGGGAAAAAAACGATTAATACGTGGTCAACATCAGCTGCTCTTAGATCCGTAAGTGTCATTATATCTGAACAATTCAGTTCTTCCATCCAAATATAAGGTGTTATCTCCTTTGTCAAAAAACTTTACATCTCTAGACAAGGTAAACTCTAATAGCATTTAGAAGCATTACTATTACACAGGATTTCCTCTTTTTATATATATATGTATCTATATATATATCTTGCTGCAAAAATTTCAGAGCCTTCAAGTCAGAGCATTCTATTTTTCTTTCCAGTATACAGTGTGGTGGAGTAGAGTCCAACTGTAAAAAGAACAAGGGTTATGACAGTTATGAACAACTCAGACTAAGTTTTGAAACAAATCTAATGAAGACCAAACTAAATCACTTCACTGGGTCTCCAATTTTATCATATTCCTCTTGCTACTCTTCCCTATATTTTGATTTCTCTGTAATTTCAATACCCTTCCCCTCTACATTGCGTTTCTTAATTTTCCAGTGTCTACTGCTCCCCATGTTTCTCCCTTGCAAGTTGCATCTATCATGCAAACTGCTTTCCTTTGAAGTTTATAAACAACTCTGCTCTAACAGAATAAAACTTCATGGCAGATGTTTTTTCCCAAGCCAGAATATAACACTGAACACAGTATTTGTGTGTAACTATGGCCCTATTTGTTCATATGCAATTTGGTTATGATGCAGTTCTTTCACACATAACCCTGTGCTTTAGGACCAACAGGATGAAGGTTCACATGTACACATACACACACACAAAGAGCACAGATTAAATCTACAAAAAATACCCAACTGCTTGGAGTCTGGATTTCAGAGGGAAGTTAGGCACCCTTTGAAGATCTGAGTTCTTTGTCAGACTTTAATAATAATTCAGTATTACTTATTATTGTACTAAGTTTCCAGTTTGAAATTAACTCTTATAATAGTTTAAAAACTACAAGCCCTTCATTTTATGAAGGGGTCTGGATTATTTTTTTTGTTTAAGCAGTGGTTTTGCAGTTGTGGTCAGCCATCAAGCCATTTCTATTCTTAATAACTGACTGGCATTAATGTGTAAGCTAAGAAAGTACCATCTTTTGGTTTGTTCTGAAATTTTTGAGTGTCTAACATGTTGCAAAATGAAAAATCAAAGCTGCCTCTGACAAGGTTTGATACAAGAAAAATACCCTTAGCACAGAGGATTTAGAAAGTTGCTAAAGCCAGCTATTGACTGTTCATACAAAACAGCATTGTACTGAAAGTTCTTTTGACAAGTATGTCCCTGGGTCATGGTCAGTATTTCAGGAAGGTGCCTGCAATGCTTTACAGCTGTCTCTCACCACAACTAGGACTAGGAAGCCATTTACAAACTGAGGTCACTGATGAAGTGGCAGAGAAAATCAAGCAGATTTCTCAAGGAATTTTCAGAAACTCTTAAGCTGAAAAGACCGATATGTAATAGCACATAAAGATATAGATAATGGACAAAGAGATCCATTGTGTTAACTATCATGGCGGTATTTATATTTTGCTTGAAATCAGACCATAAGGTGTATGTGCCTTGTAATCAGCAGGGAAGGGGCTGCAGATTCCAAAGCAGCATTGCAGAATACCCTAAATAACAGACATAATACACGTTTGAGTGCACGTAGTAGCAGAGCACTGTTAGAATAAGCCTACATATCTCACCCTCTTTATCTTCTGCTGGGGCTCTGGAGGATACAAGGAACTTGAACTGCCCCAATACAACTCCAAATACAAATGTCGCGTAGAACATGAAGCACTCAAACCAGCATGGCTGGGTGACGCAGACCATAGAATGGAAAAACCTGGACCATCCATTGTTAAGTAACAAGTGAAAATACTTACTTTTTAATGGCTATTAGCTCTCCAGATTCAATGCTTCTCCCTAGGAGAACAGAGCCGTAGGTCCCATCACCAAGCTGTCTGATTGTTGTGTACCTATTCATGATGAGGATACTTTAGCTGCAAGCGCATTTCAGTCCTTAGTGTTTCTTGTGTTTCTTCTCCGAGTGTAACCAGTTCTTTCTGTGGCAGCATAAATATAGAGCACTCAGGACAGTGTGAACAGTTGCAGGAATCATGTTTTCAAGACTTAGCCTTTGGTCTGAAAGCACAGAACATAATTTGTTTGATTTCTGTACCCTTCTGAGATTGATTGTTTGAAGAATCTACTCTCCTCCCAGAGATATTCCTTGTGAGCTATACATAAACACTTGTCTTGGTCTCTCACCAGAAAGGGCCAGCCTGTATCTGGACCTAACTGGGTATGTTCCCCAAATCCACTCTTACGCTAAAGCTAGAGGTACTTTAGAGCAGGCTTGCAGGCAGCCCTAATAGGAGAAAGAATTACTAAAAGCAGAGGGTAAAAGTCTCATAGCTTGGAGAAAATAGATTGCTCTCAGAAAAATGAAGCACTACAGTAAGATAGGATGGAATCTGTTCTAGTCAAATTATCAGACATGTAAGTCACAATCTCTCAAGTCATACTGCCATCAGTTAAACCAATTTCCTGACTTTCCGTAAGGTCCTATGCCAGAGATATGCTAAAGATATAGCCAAGTGTATTCCCTTAAACAGTCTTCAGAAGAAGAATACTATATTAATGTCAGATAAGATCAAATGTATTTCACTACAGTATGCATGAATCAGTCTCTAGAAGTAGCAGGTACATCAGTTCATCTATCCGACCTTTTGTCCTGACACTGCACAAACAACAGGGTGCTAGATAAAAAAACAAAAAAGTTATTATTCCCTCATTTAATCTAACTGTTGCTAGACTTCAGTTTAGAACAAATGTGATCTATTCTACATAAATTAACCTGCATTGAGGGTTTGATCCCTGCATTCTCTTTTTCTCCAGCTCTAAGAGGACAGTAATATTCTGGTATAAAAAATAGCTGGTGACTTTTGCCTTCTATAACCTGCATTAAACTACATTTCCACAATTCTTTTTTTTTTTTTTTTTGTAGCAGCCTTAAATCTTACATCTCCATCTTGCCTTATTTCACAAAGCCAAATTATGATTTTAAAAGTAATGGGATTATGTTGCTTGAACTCTGAACTGACATCAGTGCAGAGCCACAATCGTGTAGATGCAAGATGCTGTGAAGGTCCTCTGGTTTTCAGTCTTCTAAGCCTATTAGTTCCACAAAGATGGATGCAGAAACAAATAAAAATGAGGAAATATGATGTTAATACACCTTTTGACGATTTTATACACCATGTATGAAAAAGAAACAGCACATCTCTAACACTATCTTAGACACTGGGTACTGTCTCAAACAGGCAGGAAGAATTGTCCCCTAGCAGTACCTGTTTCTCTCCACACACTACTACACAGAACCATGACTGAGCACATTAAAGTGAAGACCTAATCCCACTTTTTGTACTGCTTGCCAAGGAGCACGGAGCCTGTCCATAAGAATGGCACTTTGGAGCACCAGTTTCTTTTTGGTTTTGGTTTTGTTTTTTCTTCAGGCTGTGCACCTGCATAGCATAAAGCCATGTTAGGGCAACATTCTGCACCCAAGTTAAAAAGCTTTGGTTACTCCAGCTGGTCAACAACTGGATGGCAACTCAGAAGCCTCAGCTCCCAGGCCTTTATCTAGATCCTCGGTAAAAATTTCAAACAACAACAAAGCCTTGCATGGTCTCCTAGTCCAAAAACGTAGTATTTATTAGTATCCAAACAAAGAATTTTATACGATAACTTAAATTCAAAACAGATGGGATTTGTGGATTTTTTAGTACATATTCCCCTAATGACAGAGTTCTGAAATTGTAATCACAACAGATGCAATAGCCTACAATTCACAGACCATTATGCTGCCCCTAGTTTATCATTCACATATCCCTTCCCAGGGAACTGTGACTGCAGAGTGGAGGAGCATTTCTGCATCATGTTTAATAACCACAGCAAACCATAAGATGCATAACTGCTAGCACATGACACTGCTACTTATAATCAGCAATGGCTCTCATAACTAGATCGCTTGTCTGATGTCTCTTGAATAGATGAAGTGGCAAACGTAACTGCTTATTCCTTACTGGGGATACTAATTTAAGCCCCTCTCCTTTCCACAGACATCAATTTTCACAAAACTTGTAAGAAATTATCTTTGTGATTCCAGATCTGCTGTTGAACCAAAACAGACAAGTTAACTGAAATATTTTTGAGGCATAAAGGGGAGGCAAAGAACCTAGTAAGGAAATAAGTCAGAAAATACAGATTTCAGTATGGAATGCATGTTAAAAAACGTATCAGGATGAACAGAAGTTAACATGGCTCCTATGGGAGCACAAATACACCTGTACAAAAAGCCACTAAGCAAAACCAAAATAAAGTCTTTGGTTAATTAAAACAGTACAATTTCTTGATGAATTTAAAACAGATTTTAAAGAACAACTTCACTATTACTTTGCAAGATTTGTGTTCTGTCCTTATCATCTTCTGCTATCTCTCACCTTCAACTGTGGGAATACACTAAACCTTAGCCTGCAAACTGTTTCACCTAAGTATCCCCACTGAAATCAGTGAAAAGAGCACGTGTCTCTGACAAGCAGTTTGCAGAGCTACATGTCCGATCTAGTCTAGATTCTAGTCTAGAACTACAATCTAGGCAAATTTACATCATTAGAGGATGTAAACAGAAACTGAAAAACTGTCTTTGAGTAAAAGAATGTGTTGATTCTAAATAGAAAAAAGTAAAGGCCTTATTTTCATCATATTGTATCACCATGTTTCGATTCTACCTCACTTGTATTTTTTTTTCCAGATATCAACCAGCAAAGCCCCTTTACAAGCAAGCCTAATGTAATGGATCAAGACTATCTTCTGACTCTAAGTGTAACTCATACTTACTATTTTGCTTATGTACGCTTTAAGGTAAGTACCTGCTCCCGTTCGAAGGGCTGCAGCACTGAGAACTGAAAGTGAAACTGGCTCACTCTCTGCCAAAGCTGAGAAACGCAAGCAGCAGACAATCAGCAAGCGCCTTTTAAAATTTGTTCTGTGCTTTGGTAGTAACCTGAAGGTGTTACTAGTGGGATGCACAGAGAAAGGCGTGGTTTAACGCCGCGGGTTTCAATCGATGCTGCCCCAGCAGCTGCTCTTTATGCTCGTTAGCAAAGGCTCCGGGGGCGCGCCGCGACCTGCAACCCAAGGCAGGAGCATCGGGAGGGCCCGGGGCGGCGACCCACCGCGCGCGCCTGCCCGCCACGACACGCGGGGTCGCGGCGCCCTCCCGGCCTTCACGCCCAGGCGGTGAGCGGTTCCAGCCGCGGCGCCGGCACACGCGAGGAACCCCGCTCCCCTCACTCGTCGCGCTAAAACACTGCTCCCACCCCCCGGCCCAGGGCTCCCCGCGGCGTGGGCGGGCGGGAGCGGCTCCCGGGGCGGCCATCACCGCGCCCAGCGGTACTCACGGCCTTCGGCTTTTCCCTCCGGCGGCCGCCGCGCCAGAGGCCGCTAATGGCGGCGCTGCGGCCGAGCCGCCCCCGGCGGCCGCCACCGCGGCCCCTCGGCGCAGCCGCCGCCGCCCCGGACGAGCTGCGGCCCCGGGCCGCGCCCCCGGCCCCGGGCGGGCTCCCCGCAGGGGGATAACGCCCCACGACAGCGACCGAGCGGGCCGCTAGGCCGGGGCCCCGCTCCCCTCCCCTCCGGCCGGCCGGTCCCCCGGCGGGGGACCCGGTCCTCCGGGCAGGGTTTAAGGGTTTCCCCCCAAAAGCGGGCGGCTGTCAGGGGGAAGAGGCAAGGGGACAGCCGGGCAGCACAGCACCGCTGCTGCCAGAGAAGGGACTGTGGCTGAGCTGGGCTGTAACGTAATTAAAAATAATAAAAACTCCTCAATAAATGGCCTCTCTCGCATCCCTGAGAAGAGTTTAAATAACAAAACTGGTTTAAATAACAAAACTGGAATGCAGAAATACCCAGTGGTGAATGCCCAGCAAGAATATCGACGTTTTAACTGCAGCCCAGAGGGACTGAGCCTTCCTCACTTGAGCACCAGAAGCTCTCCCCAGCTCTAGCGGGGTCAGGTTATGACACACAGGGTGTGCAGGAACTGGGAAATGAGGAACAAAAAAATTGGGCTCAAGCAGTTGATCATCAGATCCAACTGCAATAATGATTCGACAAATCCTAGCTTATTATTATACTTCTTCATTTAGGTTTTAGAAGTAAAGCACTGAGTTACTTCCTGATGCTTGCAAGCCTCAGGGGATGTTATGTCAGTGAATTCTACAGTGAAATACACTTATTTGACAAGACATTAATTCGTTAAAAGAGGTGTGAAGGAACTCCAAAAATCCCTGGATGCCTCAACCCCCCCATATCTAAGGAGGCTGGTCTTTGGAACATTTACATTTCTTAAAAAAAGAATAATAAGAGAATTAAATTCCCTCCTCGGGACATGCATGACTCTCAGTGAAGCCAGAGGGAGCAGCGCACACTTAGTCAGAAGAGACTGATGCTTTAAGCCATCCCTATTCTATCTCACATGCATAAACACTTATTAGTACGCAGCCCAGTGACAGCTGTAGTACTCTGGTTTTCTGTTGCTACAGGCAGGGCTTCATTGCCTCCAGAAGAGACACACACGCAGGCAGGAGAAAAGCGTGGCAGCTTTGACTCCAACCCCAAACAAGCAGTAGCATTAAAAATAACCAGAGGTATCCATGATAAACATCTCAAAACCTCGGCGGCACTGCTGTTACCTCAGCTATTCACACAGGGCCCACCAGTGCGCCACGCCGGCACCCGGAGGCTTCCCCCAGCCCTCCCACCCCCACCGCCCAGCCAGGGAGCGGCACCCCATCCGTCAGACAGCCCCCTCGCCGCCCACGCTCCACGCTCCCCGCTCCACAGAGCGGCCCTACAGCCATCGGGATTTGAAACCCACCACTGGTGCCAGTTCCCGCAGCCCCTGCATCCCCTCCGGCCACAGCCGCCTTCCCCACGGGCTGCTCCTGCTGCCCGAGCCTCAGCCCTTCTCCAGAACAGACACGTACCTCCTTTCGCTCCTAAAAAACATTCCGGGCGGTAGATATGGGTAAGGGTTCACAGGTCACCCATATGCGTGGTTTTCTTCTGGAAAACAGACTGTAATACAGTTGTAAAAAATGGTTTTAGTCCTACTTTATGAGGTATACAGACAGTATACATACAGAGAGTCATATAATGACTGTTCACGGAGCTGAGGAGGCACAGTACAAGGGACCACGAGATTCACATGATCTCAACTACATTATTATCTATACAGCTGCGGTACTAACCGCTCCTTTGTTACCCGGTTTTGAATCTGTCTGCAACGAGGCCCCGGTCTGACCACGGTCGCAGCGGAAATGGCGGCTCCCACACCGAGCCCCGCTCCTGCTGACACCGGGCCGAGGGGCCGCACCGAGGGGGCGGGAGGCCGTCCCGGGGGCCCGGACATGGCCGCCTTTCCCCGGCTCCCGCACCCGAACCGGCAGCGGAGAGCCGGGCCGGGCTTCAAGCGCGGCAGCGGAGGCCGGACGCAACGGCAAACCCTGCGGGGCGGCGAGGCCATCTGCTGGGCGGGCCGCCCGGGGGGGGGTGGGGGACTACACTTCCCGGCAGCCTCCGCTCCGCCGCCGGGCAGGACGGGCCCGGGGGGCGCAGCCGGCGCGGCCGCAGCCCACGGGAGTGTCGGCCGGGGACTACGCTTCCCAGCAGGCAGCGCGCCGCACCGCGGCAAGCGGGAGAGCCGCCGCGGGGCCGCGGTGCACGCTGGGGCGGGTAGTCCGCGCTGCCAGCGCCCGCGCCTGCGAGCGGCCCGTGCGTCGGGCGGCGCTCCGACCTTGCGGGTTTGTCTGGTCGCGTGTCTCCGCTGCTCCCGGCCCGCCTGCCCCTCACTCGCCGGGAAGATGGCTGCCGTACGCAGGGCCCGCAGTTACTCCCGCTGCGTGGTGCGCTTCTCCGACCGAGAACTCTGCTAATTTTCCCCCCCTCCGCGGGGAGGAAACACGGACCGAGCGGGGAGGGGGGGGGCCCAGACCCCCGGGACGGGACAGCGCCGCCTGAGCGCCGGCAGCATGGTGAGCGGGACGGCCGGGCCCTGCTCCCCGCCGCGGCCTGGGCCGGGGGGAGGCGGTGGCGGGGGGGGGGGGGGGGGGGGGGGCTCGGCAGCCGCGGCAGGTGCAGACGGAGGGCGGCCCGTCCCCGCCCCGCCGCCGCCGGGGGGCTTGGGAGGGGCGGGAGGAGCGGCCCCCTCGCCGTGCCGCCGGCGGTGCCACCGGGAAGTGTGCCGCCGTCCCGGCCCTCATCCTGCCCCGGGGTCGCTGCTCCGCAAGGAGGCATCGACCGTCTTCCGCAGAGGGTTTTGGGCTGGCGAGTGGGGCTGCTTGCTTCAGGACCGATGTAGCTGTCCCTAGAGACACCCGGACAAATCCCTGTGTCATCACAGATTAGCGTGCCCTACCTTTCCCTGGCTTTCCTCAAGAAAGCAGATGGCATAAAGTCACTTGGTAACGTAAACGTAAACTTACTTGAGTTTGTGATTTAAGGTATCAGAAATGTTGTTTGGTTCAGTATTGCCTTTCTGACTGCACCTCGATATGGATTGAAGTATCCATGATGAGAACTTGGTGATTTGAAGTTAACCCATTTATATTATTCAAGAGCTCTTAAAACGCTTTACCGCTGTGTTTAAAACTGTTATTTTTGAACACAGTGTTGCTTCTACCACACTGGCAGAAATACGGAGTGACTTCCTTATTTTCTTATAAAGCCAAGAAGAATGTTAGCTGTCAGTCACCGTTTTGCTGTGTCGTGCTTGCTTCTCCCTTAGTTCTGTACAGTTCACATGTAGCCCCGTTCAACTGGTGACAGTCAACTTTGAACTGTTTCTGATCTTGACATTGTTTTGCTGAAACAAAGATCTGAACTGTTAAAGGACTTGACATTACAGTTTAGTAAGTGATTGTTGTGCTCTGAGGAAATCAGCGTGCGACTGTTGATTGCAAAACAACTAAAACTAAGCTGTGCAAATAAACTAGTTTTCCATGTGGCAGATGATTTCTAAAGCTTTGCAAACAAATCAGAATCAGATTATTCTGCTGACTTCTTTTTACAGGTTGCAGTCTAATTCAGATGTTTACCTTTGACATATTGACCTTTTGGTGACTTGACTGGCTACCACTTTTCTCATGAGCTGATTATTTGAGCTGATCAGTACACACTACGGATGTCTCAGTTTCAAGCAGGATAGTCACTGTTCCATGTGACAGCTGGCTTGTAGCAGGAGGAAGGGCAATGGCATAAAGATGAACAGGCTAGATTTATCCACTAAGTAGTGGTTACAGTATAATGTTCTGTGAACTTTAGAAACTATAGCTACAATTTAAGTATTGTCAGAGTGGTGGCAAGGAGCCAGTTTATGCAAGTTACAACCTGGTGTGGTCTGGTGAATTGTCTGCTAGTGAAAATCCTTGCTTCAGCCGTACCTGTGTTTAGTCATTTGTTCTAGGAAAACCGTAGGGTTTCATCAGATCAAATAAATAGCAGAAAAGTTGTAAATAGAGATCAATTTTCCAGTCGAGTTAGCCGTACAGTAGCAATGTGAATGAATTGTTTTACTGGTAAATGTAGAGAGATGGTCACTTACGCTGACCCTGCTGCCAGAAGACAAACCTTTGATATGAGAGACTTCAGATCACACATGCATTCAGTATAGAGGAGGTAATGTCAGAACTCAAAACTTTGGTTGTAAACAGCTTCATGATGTTTTTTGACAGCTTTTAGGCTGTGGACTAGGTCTTCATAGTATGGTATGGTGTATTTTTTGTTTGAATCGAGAGCATATTTAAGATTTAAAGAGCATTGAATGACATTTAGGAAGCAGTTGGTCCAGAACCATGACTAACTGTGACTCAGAAATGAAGGAGAAATAGAGCACAGAGGTGAGGGGAGGAAAATCAAGACCCTTGAACAGATTACCAAAACACAGAGTTTTTGAGCAGAAGGTAAACTTCAGCCAGCTTCATAGCCTTCTAAATAATTTTAACTCTTAATTTATTTACAGACTTCACAAGTTAAATGGGCGTGCCTTTATGCACAAGAAGATAGGGTGTTGATTTAGTTTATAAATTACTAGTTTCTGCAGTTTGCAGATAAAACCAGGCTTGTTCTGCCCAGACTGAGAGCTGGCTGGACATAAGTGAGCTACAAGCCAAATGCCTTGAACTCTGTGCAGGCAGAGGTAGGCCTTATTTGTGTCAGCCCAGTGCCATAATAATGCACTTAAAGACATCCATTTCAGTGCTGGCTTGCTCCTGGGCTATCTCTGTTTGGCCAGCATAGACATAATCCCTAGATGCTAAAATAAAATGGTAGGACTGTAACTGCTAGGACATTAACTGCCTGCAATCAAATTCTGGAATCAAAACCCATGAAAGTTCTAACTAATTTATTTCTTGCTCAGATTTATTGTTGCTGGCGCTTTGGAGCGTTTGGTTTACCTGTTTTCTTCACCAAGAAATTAAAAATGTACAGCCTTAAAATCAGAGGGTAGAAACAGATACAGTATCTGTTTGCTTTAACCAACCAACACTATCTGCATTATCGATTGTAAAACATAAATTGACTGAGACAGCAGTGAAAACACATTTACGGATGACGAGCCAGTAACTTTGTGGTCATCTGGAGAACCAGAGTGCTGCAGCTGAACTCTGGGAGGTGCTTGTCATCAAGACAAAGAGATTAAACGTTGCCTTCCCAACAGGTTTGCCAGTGTTCTGTAGTTTGATCATGAACTTCCAGATGCTATGAAAATTTTATAAATTTTCTGAATACAAGAATGCTTTGATTTCTGCACTTTGATTGTGCCGGAGATAGAAATTTCTTTACAAGAACTTGGAAGAATCTCACTGACAGAATGTCACTTGAAGTCCTTGAGCACTATCTACAATAGGAAGGATTGGGAAACAAAACTTCTGTAAGTAGCTGTCGTAATCTTAATGCCAGGTTTACCTTTTTATAATCTGACTTTGCATTATGTACTTGCAGAACTATAGATGTGAATTTCAGCACAGAATGGTAGGAAAACTGGGATGATTTAGCTGCAGGAAGAACTGTAAACAAATGGCTTAGTCTTTGTTAAGGTTTTTTTTCCCTGATGGGCATCTTGCTGCTGTTGTTATTTTAGTGGTTCGTCACTGATGCTCAGGATTAGTTTTCCTTTGTTTTAGTATAGATTCCAGAAATCTCAGTATATTTCACAATGAGAATTCATTTGTGTCTTTTTTTAAGTTTTGCTCTTAAACTAACTGTCTAATTCCTATGTAGAGCACTCTTAAGTTTAGTTAGAGTTTTTATTTAAGGTCTTATTTGTTTAATCTGCCTCACAGTAGTACTGTAAATAAAACCAGCTGTCAAGCTCTCATGCTAGCTTTTTATTTCTTTTACAATACATTTCTTGTTTAGTTTCACATGTAGTTTTTGAGATTGCCCATATTGTCCTATAATTTTCATAAAGTATCTATTGTTAGGCAAAGCACGAGTCTTTTGTGCTTTTGTAAATATTAAGCAAATCAAAACTACTGGTTATCTTTAAGATGAGAAGATAGTGATTAAATTTTAATTTCTTGTATGAAGCACACTACTGTTTAATACTGAATCTTTGGTTCTGTGCTTTGACTTGGACACTGAGTGTATTTATTCAGGTATTATGGCAGTGTACTGATGCGCGTAAGCCTTCAAGGGATATGGAACTAATCTGTGTTGGATTGATGTGACTGAAATGCTAAACCAAACTTCACTGGGTTAATAGGGAAGTGCAACAATCCAATAATTGTAAGATTAATTTTTATCATTAATTAAGATTGATCTCTGGGGTAGGTGGGTAGGATGGGGAAAAGAGGAATACACTTACATTTCTTTGAATGTGTGTCCATGACAGTTGTGCTTCGTGAATGTGCTTAGGGACTTATGCAGACTCTATAATCACATCTGACTGCTCTCTACTAGGCAGAAGCTGAAGAAGATTGTCATTCTGATTTGGTAAGAACCGATGACAATGAAAGATCTGGTGAAGCAAATCTTCAGGTATGTCTCTCATGCTAGCATTTTTTTACAAACATAATACTGCTGTGATTTAAGCTGCATTACTTGTGCTCATTTAGTTACCACACATTTGTCGATCTGACAAATGCTTAATCTGTCTGCCTTTCCAAAAGTGAAATAGATTAATTTTGCATTGTGTTCCCAAGCGTCAAATTCAGTCTTTGGTTATCTGAGTAGATGAAAAGAAGGTTTGTGGCAAATTTGGAATTTCTTTGAAGAGCTATAGAAAATGGACAGCAGTTTCTGTATGGATCAATTTCCAGTTTAAGTTGTCACTCTCTTTTGGAGCAGAAAGTTGATAAAAGCAGTCTTAATAGAAAAGTGTGCTTTCTTACAATACTAGATTTCTGTGTAGTTGCTCCCCAGAAGTTGTGATGATTACAAGAGGCGTGCAAAGTGTAACTTCAAAGATCCTGAAAAAAATGCATGGCAAGAATTATAGCTTGTCTCGTTTCATAGAGCACAGTCCTTTCTTTTTAAAAGGAAAAGTAGTGTAAGGTCTTTTTTATATAATACACAAATGACAGACTTGATTATTATAAAGCTTAGTATGCTTGTGTACAAAAAATTATGTTTTCTAAATTTTAATTTCAAAAGCTAGTGGTCTTCTTGCTTAAGGTAATTCTGCATAGAGAGAATACTTTTCTATAGAGTCTTAGGTTATAATCATAGTACTAACAAACTCTTCTTGAAACATCAGTTTTTCTTCTGAGCTGAACAGTCCAGATAAAAGCACTTATGTTGTTGAATGAGCACTTGTGCACTTTTAAAAAATAGTTACTATAAAACAGTTGCTAACTTTATCTAAACTCACTGAGACCATTGAAGACTTCGAAGTGTAAAGCAGAATTTTTGAAATTCTTTTTTGTGTTTGTACTTTATAATTTATCCTAGGAAGATGTACTCTCTGAATATGTGATGCTAAATCAGAATTAATTGGACTTTTTAGGCAGAGCTTCAGATGTTCAGAGCTCAGTGGATGTTTGAGCTCGCCCCAGGTATGAGTTCTAGTGGGTTGGAACCTCTGCCATGCAGAGCATCTTCAAGAGGACCTGGAGTAAAGTCTGTAGATGCCAGAGTGAAGCAGGAGATAGCAAAAGAGGAAAAGGTACAAGAAAAAAGATGGATAATTCGGGCTTTTTATTGTGTGTGTTAATATTGCAGTATAACTATCCTAAAAGCTAATGCTGAATTAAATCTAGAGAAACAGCAGTTGTGATTAACAAGTTGTCTCCATACTAGTGTCTTTCCATAATTCTACACTGATTTTTCTAGTTTTTATGCTTGGCTTTGTGTCACCTTCTCAGTCTGCTTTCTGAAAGACTGTAGATAAAGGGCAAGCAGTAGGAACGTGGGTAGTTTGTTGATTGGGAATTTCAGTTATGGCTTGTAGCATATAAATATGTCTTTTTACTCTACTCATGGAATTATTTTATTCATCACTTTCATATAGTACAGTAGGTAAGATGAAAAATAATTCTAAGTCAAATGACAATGCACTTTTATTTGTAAGGACTTAAGAAGTGTTCTGTGTAATTTATTGTGCAGGCAAAAGAACTTTTCCTGAAGGCAGTGGAAGAAGAACAAAATGGGGCCCTTTATGAAGGTAATATGGAAGTCTACAATGAACACCATTAATGCAGAGGAATCTAACGCTCTGGTTTATGTGCAAGACTACATGATGCCAGTGAACTTAAACTGCAGGCTAAGAGCTTCAAGAGCTTGATTATTCAGATAAGCAAACAAACTTACTATTAAGGGAACCATCATACCACAGTTCTAATGTTGAGGTGAAGCTAAAGTGAGATCAAGGAAAGAATTTCTGGCTTTCAGACAAAATGACAGTATTTTGAAATCTAGCAATTTAATGAAGTGCTGGATTATTTCTTCATACAGCATGGTTCTTTATATGGCTTCTGTAACAGGAAGTAAGCATAGTAATTAATTAAGGCAATATACTAGATTTCATGTGTCCACTTTTCTTCATTCCACTTTGAACAGAAGTACCGAACCCATGGAATGTTTTGTTGGTTGGTTGGGCTTTGTTTGTTTGTTTGTTTGTTTGTTTTTTTAGTTTATACAGCATGCTAAGATACTTCAGGAATTCTTAAAGAAGCTGAATATTTAAATCTGGTAGTCTTATTTTATGAGGTTGGTCATAAATAAATTAAGATGCTTAGCTTGCCATCTTGCTACCAGCACTAGTAAAATTGGAAATTCAAAGTTTTCTTCCTCATATTTAGTTTTCAGAATATGTAGAGTAAGAAGCCTGTCCTAACTTCAAGTCCTGTAGGTCAATAATGGAGATATCATTTTTCTATTACTTGCATGAAAAAAAAAGGAACTCAGAACGTACGTGCTGTCCTGCTATTCCACTAGAAGTTTTGGCCACCTTGGTTAAAATGCAGGTGTAAAATATGTTAAGATATGCAAAACTCAGAGTACTGTGGAAGCTCCTGAACTCAGCCACCTGCTGAATAAAAAATTTTCTCTCCACCACGGGAGTTTTCCTTCCCTTGCAACAGATTTTTGGCTGTTGTTCCAGATCTCAAATGAGCGGAGAGAAATATGAGTCCCCAGTAGGTAATAAAATTAGTTGGTTCAGTTTCTAATTTATTACATGTTTTTACAGGGCAAAATTACTTTAGGCTAAAGTATTTTGTGTGTTTGATGTAGAATTAAGTGTGCAGTAAAAAAAGGACATCAGAACTAATTCTGATACGTAATCTACCATTTAGGAAATGATGCAGTAGATGGTGAAGGTTCTTTCATACCAACAGTTTCCAAGTAAATTAAAGAAATGTGCAAGGCAAGCAGTATATTTAAGCATTGTGTATATAAAATGAAAGCTATAGCTTCATCTGCTTGAGTGCACTCCTCGTGTGTTAAACATAGCAGCAAAGAAGTAGTAACATCTATCAGTTGCGTGCACAAAGGTGTTTTAGGTATCTGGATTGTGTGAGTATGAATCCATTCTTTTTCAGTTGAATTTGATTTGAGACTTTAAAGAAGCAAAACTGAACTGTTTCTGCACATACATCTATATGAGATCTTAGAGACAAGGTTCTACTCCAGACACAGATATTACTGAGCACAGGCTGGGACATCTATTTTCAGACCACGGTTATATCCGCTGACCTGGCCCAGGTCATCAGAATCCAAGTGGCATTTCAGCCTGCTTCTGAAATCTGCTGATACTTGACATTTGTGAGACAGTTACATGCAGCAGCTTGTTCATGTTAAGTACAGTACAGGCCTTGCTACAAGATTAAATGCTAAAGTTGGGACTGATCTCTGTTTAGCTGGCTGCTGGTATTCCTCATTCTCACCAGCCAAAGGATAGTACTTGTCAGTCACCAGCCCTGACATGAGCACCAGGAAATAGGAACACTTACTTGCCCCAAACTCAGGCTTCCCAGACTCGTTAGTGTGTCAGATTCTGAGCTCCACACTCGATGTTTTAGTTTGGGTTTTGTGTTGAAGGGTCCAAACTGAGGGAGAATTGCCTTCTGATCTTGGTATCACACAGTGTGCATACAAAGAGACATATAAATACATACCTGAGCTTAATACTGGTATTAAAACAGACAATGTATATACAATGAATACACTTAACTCTGTGGGTCCTTTTTAATTTAATTCAGAAGAAAGATGTTCTGCAGCTTAAATAACAGTTTGTTCCCGCAGGGTGATTTTCCTGGGCCTATTTCTCTACTCAGTGTTTGTAGCATTTTTGGTGTGTCTCCGCATGCTAGAAGAAACCAAATCTGTTGGTTTTTCCTTCATGCCCCAGTCTTGTGCTTGCTACACAGCTTTTTGAAAAGGCTGCTTTCCTCCAGTTAGGTTCCTCACACTCAGTGTTTTGACTGGCTTGCTTCTGTCCCTTCTGTAGTTTCCAGTGTTTTGCCACAGTAAAATTTACTTGTTTTGTGTCTGTTGTTGAAGTGTTATAATTGCAACAATATTTTGTTGGTCTTTTTCGCCTATGTAATGTTGTGTATGTCTGAATGGCTGTCTGTACTATACCAGGAATTTAAGGTACCTGCATCATATTCCAAATTCTCTTTCATATTCCTCGTAGTTGTGAATATAATGCCTAAAATCTTTATGGATTACTGAGATAGCTTTGTAAGTGCTGGGCAACAAATGAAACCAAGACTTTGTAAAGTTTTAATGTAAAATTTGTACTCCATATTTTAATTTGTGGTAGTTAAGATAAATCTGTAAAAGCTGAAACACATCCGAGAGAGTTCTTTATTCTGAAAGAGGACATGAAGTTTTTAGTTTTGAAAACAGGTGCTTAATGTGCCTCTCCTGTATTGAATTTAAACCTAATCAGTTTAGACTAAATAAGATTTACTACACAAAGGCCTTTCATGCCTTTTTAGTGCTTTTACCTAAAGCCATCTCTGAAAAAAATTTGCTCGGTATAGGCATCAGACATGTTTCAACATTAAACCTTTATTTTCAGCCATCAAGTTTTATCGTCTAGCCATGCAGCTTGTACCTGACATAGAGTTTAAGATCACCTACACACGGTCCCCAGATGGTGATGGAGTTGGAAAGAGGTGGTAAGTATGAAAATTTACTGATTAAGTGCATATAAGTACTGAAACCTGAAATTTTGTTATTAAGGCATATGAACGCTCTACTGTGATATCCAGTTGTTAAGTCTCTTAACATTTGGAAAACTTGTCTACTTTCATCTGAATAGACTGCTTCATTGAAAGTTTACAGCTGCATTAGTCCAAGGGGGACTTTTCTATACTGTAGTTCAAAGAAGGCAACGGGCTTATTTGGAGCTAGTTAAATTCAAGTGGAAGGATTACAAATAGTTAAGTTGTTGCTTAAGAAGAAAGCATCAGTCACTTTATTACTTTTGCTTTCCGATTTTCACATTTATGAGTTACATATTTAGGATCATCTTCAAAATTGTAGATGGCAAGAAGATCAATTAGTAAAAGTTTTGTACCATGGAATAAGCATCATAACTAAGCAAGGGAATATACTACTGTTCTTGTGCTGACTGACAGAGCCACATGGGAATATTTCCAATAAGTAGAGCAATACATTTATATATTACATAATCTGAGTAGTCCAGTCTTTCATCTTTACAAACACCAGAATACCCCTAGCCTCCACACACCTGATGTGTAGTTGCTTAAGATTGGCCTAACTTGAATTCAGGTGTTCTATTTGAGGACAGTATTCATGTCAGGGCTAAAACTTCTGTTATAGCGTAGTGAAGACAAGCTTATGAAACAGAGCTTGCCAATTCACTGCTTACTGCTAGCAGCCACAGATGCTGCTGCTAACTACAAGAAATCAAGAGTTTTAAAACTGAGAATAAAAGGAAAGTACAGCCATGTCCTTGTGGTATTACTAGCTCAGTCTTGTTGCCCCAGGGCAGTACAGCTTCAGTGCAGTAGTCGACCCAATATAAAAGAGAGTAAGATAAACTGCTTTGTTTACGTCAGATACTTTATTTTCTGAATGCATTGCTAGCATGAAATCTTTGCTGTGCATTTGTTCACTAGGATAAATATTGGATGATAAACTACAGTCACATAAAAATCTTGTTTTTCTTAAGATTATTTTCTTATTTTAGCATAATTTTCTCTACTCCCTTCATTAAGCCTCACTGACACTGAGTTGGGCAGGAGTGTTGGTCTGCTTGAGGGTAGAAAGATGCTACAGAGGGATCTGGACAGGCTGGGTCGATGGGCTGAGGCCAATTTTATGAGGTTCAACAAGACTGAGTGCTGGGTCCTGCACTTGGGTCACAACAACCCCACACAATGCTACAGGCTTGGGGAAGAGTGGCTGGAAAGCTGCCTGGCAGAAAAGGACCTGAAGGTGTTAGTCAACATCCAGCAGTGTGCCCAGGTGGCCAGGAAGACTTCTATCAGGGATACTATGGCCAGCAGGATGGAGGAAGTCATCACCCCCTTGTACTTGGCACTGGTGAGGCCGCAACTTGAATACTGTGTTCAGTTTTGGGCCCCTCACTGCAAGACAGATACTGAGGTGCTGGAGTGTGTCCAGAGAAGGACAAGAAAGCTGGTGAAGGGTCTAGAGCAGAAGTCTTACGAGGAGCGGCTGAGGGAACGGAGGGGTATTTAGCCTGGAGAAAAGGAGGCTCAGGAGAGACCTTATAGGAGGTTGTAGCAAGGTGGGTGTCGATCTCTTTTCCTAAACAGCAAGAGAAAGGGCAAGAGGAAATGGCCTCAGGTTGCTCCAGAGGAGATTTAGACTGGGTATCAGGTAAAATTTCTTCACTGAAAGGGTTGTCAAGAACTGGAACAGGCTGCCCAGAGGGAGTGGTTGAGTCACCATTCCTGGGAGGTATTTAAAAGGCGTGTGTATGTGGCACTTAGGGACATGGTTTAGTGGTGGACTTGGCAGAGTGAGGTTTATGGTTGGGCTCCATGATCTTAAAGGTCTTCTCCAACCTGAATGATTCTATGATTCAATGAATTTTCATTCAGTTTTGTAAATGTTGCTGCACTGTCCCCAGCACTACATGACACTGAGGGAAAACCAGCTAGTACTCTTAATTGTTGCTTAAAAGCAGTATTTGTAAAGGTGTGTTTTTTTTTCAAGAGATTCTGGTTGTGGTGTTTTTGCTTTCTGAATTACTGTTGTAGGTGTTTCATACATTCTTGGTGAGAAAAAACAAATTACACACATTATAATTTATTTCCTGCATACAGCTTATTTTAGGCAAAGTAAAAGATGAGATTTGTCATTTCATGGGGTTAAGCAGTTCTTCAGTGACTTCACTAAAAACAGTGCACAGTGAACTCTCAAATCCAAAAAGAAACTGGAGTTGGAATGAAATGAAAAAAAAAAAAGTAGTTACTCTTGGATGCATTTCAGCAAAATCTAAATGAACTTGATAAGATTGCAGTAGTTGTTTTATCATATGATGAAATGAAATTGCTTTAAAAACATACAGGAAACAACTACTGAATGAGGGTAAGACCGCAGATTGATGCCAAGATAAGGACATCTGTTGGTATGTTTTGTCCAATATCACAGTGTTGGCATTCCTCCTTTTCTAGTGTTGAGGATAACAAGGAGGATGACAAAATGGCTGATCTCTTGTCAGATTTCCAGCAGCAGTTAACTCTTCAGGAATCTTCAGTCAAGCTTTGTCAGCCTGAGGTTGATGTCAGCCAGACCCATATCTCAGGTATGAGTTAAGATACACTGTAAGACCTCAGAGGCAAGAATTTATAGAGGTGTTTCACTGTATTAAAACATTTGTCTCCTTCATTCTAAAACCACATTTAAAGAAATGTACACAGTATATCTTTATTTACTTTTATAGTTAGATGTAAAGGAAAAAAGATCATCGACTAGTTAAACACATCTTTTTCTCATATGTGATTTTGCCTTTGTCGCACAAGTTTTTCCATGTAGTAGTACTAGTACTAAGTAGAATTTTTTCAGGATCAGAGTCATAATTAAAAGTAGCAACTTTGAGGAACAGACTTGGCGAAGTAGGTGTATTCCAGTTTTCCTTCTAGTTAATGTTTGAAAAAGTGAAATGTGTTGGGTTTTTTTTTGTTTGTTTGTTCACTCTGATTTGCAAATATTTATTATAATTCTTAAGTGTGACTAAAAGACAATTGTTCCATGAAGAATATGCAGCTTTGCATTTCATCTTTTTATCTGATTCTGTATCAGATTTTTACAACAAATATGTTTTCAGGTTCAGCAAGACTATATAACATAGCTAGAAAGGTTTTTGAAGGTTAATGATTTTCAGTGCTTCAGTTCTAGGACAGTCATTCTGAGACTTCCTTATGAGATCTAAAAAAAGGAAAATAAAGTGGATGTAGCAAGCTGTTCAATTAAAACATAAAGAAAACGGGTTGGGGTTTTTTTTTGTTATTTATTTTAACAACTGTGACATACACTTGGGAAAGCATCTTTTTTTTGCTAGTAAAGATGTTGTAGACATTACTATAAAATGATTGCAGGAGACACCTCCTTTAAGCAGCGATCTTAGTCTCTTTCTAGTTTTATTTTCTGCCTTCCTGTCAGTCCTGTGTTACAGTATCTTGTTGACCAACTCTTTTATAGCAGAATGAAAGCTGTCATGATGACTGCTTCGGAAGTTAATAGGCTGGAAAGGATCCCTCTTGGTCATCACAGTAGTACAATAGTTGCAGACCTCAGCAGCCCAAGGAAAACTGAAACAATGTGAAGCAACGGATTTGGCTGAGTTGATTGCCTGTGTTCTATTTTACATTTTATTGATACTGATAATCTAGAATACTGGTCAACCCTTAGTACAGGACACGATCAGACCTCTGTTATGTAACTGACACACTGAATATATTTATTCTCTCGAGTATATGAACAATTTTTCATAAGTAGGTTGTTTTTTTTATTTTTTTACACAAGTAAAGCTTTGGAGCAAGATAGCATTCTTCACCAGAGATACTATAATATTTTTCCTACTGGGTGTGCCCAGTATCCAAAGCAAAGTGTCTTAACAATGCCTAGTTTACTAGAAACTTAGAAGCATGGATAATCAAAGGCTTTGGCTGTCTGGTGACTATCAGAATGTAAGATGTTAGCACTAGTAAGAGATTTTTAAGCCTTTGTATCTCCCAGTCTTCAAGGCACTAAGACTTCACATACTGATGAGCTCATAAGTTGCCACAGACTGTTTTGTACCTTGTAGCAGTAATCTGCACAACTTTTGTTTATACCAGAACATTAATTTAATGCTTGCAAATACAGGCAATATAGCAAATTTATGATTTCTCCACAGTAAAACATAGAGTTAAGTTAGATTCATGAAACAAGATGTGTTCAGTGAATACAGAAACAGGTGCCCAATGAGGTGTATGTACGTTGTATTATCAAATGTGAAACTTAAGTTTCATCAAATTTAATAGCAAAACCAGCCTTGCTGGATTTATGGGAGTGTAGCAACACAGTTTTTTTTTTAAGCAGCATGTTTTTTCATTGAAAAACAGAATTCTATTAAATTGTGGCCTCTACCATGGTATTCACAGCTAGTTACTGTTTAATATACCTTTGTGCTGCTCAGCTGTTTTCTCCATTTGATCTCAAAGCAGTTATACTGAGTAAAATCATCCAGTTTTAAGTCAATGTGATGATACAATTCAAGCGATAGGCTCTGGAAAGCAGCAGTAGTTAAAAATAAATAAAATGTAATTCCTGATGGTATAAGATAAGTAAACAAGATTACACCCAACTGAAACAACTTAGGGAGGCAGAAAATTATTAGAAAGAATTTTGGCTTAATTTCCCAGGACTTTCTTGCTGAACTTTTAATGTTAGGGGAAGTATCATATGATCTTGTGGTGCTGTGATGAGAATTCTGTCCTTATCTTGTATTACATTAGAAAAAGTCTTTCAACACAACAGTTCTGTGTGATACCATTTTCAATTGCTGGATCTGTACCACAAAATATAGAGTGATATCATATCAATTTCATAGTGGGCAGGTTGTTCTTAGGACTTCCTATCCAATACTAAACCAGACCTGAGCTTATTTAGCTTGTCATGCAAAAGCAGTGTGCTTTGAGGTAATGATACACACTAAGGCAGTTTGAAGAAAATACTGCTTTGCAGGCACTGTGAATTTGCAATGAATATGTGGAATTTTTGTTATAACACTTCACAGTTGTGGATATTTGTAGTTTAAAGCTATATTTTATCCTATCATCTTACCATAATGCATTTCAGCTCTTGATTTTTGTTCTTTCCTTATGTGACTTGTTTCTAATGTATAGTGACTTTTTAATTTAAAGATAGGGTTTTTTTTGTTCCCTGGTATCTGGCTACCAGGGAACAAAAGTAGGGCTTTTTATGGAAAGTCAGAACTTCAGTAATGATCAAACCTGGAATTACAGATAACCTATTGATTTACAAATTACCATCTAACAAGGATCTCTCTTCTCTTTGCAGTGTTGCCTATGGAAGTACTAATGTACATTTTCCGCTGGGTGGTTTCGAGTGACTTGGACCTCAGATCATTAGAGCAATTATCTCTTGTTTGTCGAGGATTTTACATTTGTGCCAGGTACTGTAGATAAGTTATCTAAAGTGAAGCTTCTCTGTGCTCTAAGGAAGAAAAGAGCTTTTTTTATGTTCAAGCATATGTAAACGGCACGTAGAGGTGGATAATAAATCCATAGAGCAAAATTGCCAGGGTTGTGAAGGTGAGTTTTTTTTTTTTTTTTTTTTTTTTTTGCTTTTAGGCTGCTAAATCGCACATGTAGGACTATGTCCTGCTTTTTATTCCCATGGCAACTTTCATGTTAAGCTCCTCACAGTGCTGCTCAGCTTCTGAACGCACCACTAAATGGTATATTAGATACATAACTCCGTGGTAATAAAAAATGTTGGTGAAAGTCTTACTTGCTCTGTCTTGTTTGAAAGTCAGAGTTGCAAGGTCTCCAAAATAATGTCTGTTGTGTTGTCATCCTCATGGCCACAGAGGGAAGTGCCAGGCTGCTGCAATGTTGTTCTGTACTTGGCTGAAAATGGCATTGTGTTCTTGAATTTCACTAGGAGGTGGAAATGGCTTTCAAACACTCCAGGATTAAGTAAATTAGTCAGTGATTTTAAATTATGAGCTATTTTTCAAGAAATTTTGTTTCAGTTGCATCCAAACTAAACAATGGAGTGCGTTGCTTTGATATATAAAAGCTAAACAAGGTTTTCAGGAAAGTTATGGGGTTTGCTTTTTTCTCATTTTCATTAGAGATCCTGAAATCTGGCATCAAGTCTGTTTGAAAATATGGGGCAGGAGCTGCAATAAACTTGTTCCCTATGCTTCTTGGAGGGAGATGTTTTTGGAAAGGCCTCGCGTTCGATTCGATGGTAAGGTGTACTTTTGGAAATAGTTTTGTTTTTTTTAACTGCACGTGACCATGACAGAAGCAATCAGGTGGGCTTGATGTTTATGACGTTGTTAGACCTAATCTGAATTTGTTTGGGTTTTTGAATCTAGAATAACTGTTAAGAGATGGGAAGGGTGCAAGGCATGAAAATAAAAGCCGTCATGTATTTAAGTAACAAAAGTAAACTCAGAAGTTTTAGATTATCGTTTTTTTCATCTTAAACTTTTTATGTACTTAATTTTTGCTCATATACTTACATCTTCCTTCTCTAGGTGTATATATCAGCAAGACAAAATACATACGTCAAGGAGAACAATCTCTTGATGGTTTCTATAGAGCATGGCACCAAGTGGAATATTACAGGTAGAACTGTAGTACAATGAGTGAGTGAAATGTTTCTCTCTTAAGTTCTTTAAATCCAGCCTTTGATATCACAAACATTAATGATACTGTAAAACTCAATGAAACTACTACAGTGTGGAAAGCTATGTATATTTTTTTGAGAATAGGTCTTAGGAAGTAGGATTTATTGTGATAATGAGAGGTGGGCTTAGAAACACATTTCATCCTCACTTACACCATTTCATGTGGATAAAACTTACACAGTAACAGTAGTAGTACTTGTCCACAGATTTCTTTCCCTAAATCACTTCTGCTTTATGTTTCTGATATAATAATGGTTTTCAGCAAATGAAAAACAAGTGATAATGGAAGAATTGTCTTTTAACTTATTTGTAACCAATTGTAAATAATCCAAGAGTCTAGGCTTTCCCAGCTTGCTGTAAATACCTTGTCAGTTGCTTCCTCAGCCTGTTTGTCTTCTGTTCTTCATCTTGCTGTTCCCAGCGTTTATTGTTCCATTCTGCTGTCCCTTCTGAGATTGGAAACTGTTAAGAAAAATCATTGAATCTCATGGTTATTTCCGTAGTCTCACAAACATCAGCACAGTATCCGAGTACTGTAAAAATTGATCCGATCCCAGAGCCTGAAAAAGCCCATATGACATTGCCCATTCTGTACTGATACTGTATTTAAGATTTTGTTGCATTTGTCTCAATCGATGCTAGGAATGGAGAGACTTTCTTGAGGTCAGTTTTGGTTTCAGGGTGGCCTTCTTGCTTTGACTAGAGATG
Organism: Tyto alba; assembly: GCF_018691265.1. Classification (NCBI taxonomy): domain Eukaryota; kingdom Metazoa; phylum Chordata; class Aves; order Strigiformes; family Tytonidae; genus Tyto; species Tyto alba. The sequence goes on along the minus strand of NW_024881316.1, from coordinate 25,128,958 downwards.
ACAAAACTTCTGAAGCTCTGCCCTCTTTCATAACTCTTCATAACTTGATCTTTTAATTTTCAAAACTCTCTTTTGATTTCTGATCTCTTTTTTCTGTTATGTCATGTGTGAAGAAATGTGTTTTCAAATCCTGTTACCTATTAAGTTCTATATCCTTCTGGGAAGCATCCTGTGACTTCAAACAAACAAACAAACAAAAAAAAAAAAAAAAACAAACCAAAACAAACAAAAACCCACAACAAAACATGACAGAAAATGGGTATGTTTTCTAGGATTGTATTGTGTAATTATATTTTTGCAGGTATTTGAGATTCTTTCCAGATGGTCAAGTTATGATGCTAACAACTCCTGAAGATCCTCAATCTATAGTTCCTCGCTTACGGACTAAAAATACAAGGTTATTGAAATAAAATATTTGGCTGTACAGTTTTCCTCTTGCTTTTACCTGGCAATTTCTATATACTTTTGTCTCAGATTCTATATCCTGGCTTAGCAAAATGAGCAAAAATACAATGTTATTTACATTGTGTTATAGATGCTTATAGTTCTCTTCTGAGAACTAAAAAAAATTTTGGTCTTTAAGCAAAGATACCTTTCATTCTGAGGTCCCGATATTGTAATTAGATTTTCTTTGTGGGTTATGTGGTTTTAAACTTTTAAAGGAAGTGAATGGAAGAATACATGCTATTAGCTTGGTGGGTTTAGAATCCTTTTACAGATACTATTTTGTTATTGACTGCCTTCTCACACGTCCTTGACTGTTTGAAGGAAAGTGATGATTTTGGTGGGATATGACTAAATTATTGCTTGATCTCTTTTTGATGTTTGTACAAACTTGCTAAAAACATAGAAAATTGTTTGTGACTTCAGAACAAGTTTGAGCTGTTCACCAGAAGTCTGAAAATATTTAGCAGAAGGCTAGATAGAACTGACTAACTTACCTTTACTGTCCTGTCTGGGAGAATTAAAAGCATCCTTTCAAAATGTTTTCATTGTTTCCTATCCTTAGTGAGCCAGGTACTTTACTAAATGGAAACTAAAAAGTTTCCTTGATTGTTATATGCAGTCAGTCTTCTTTTCATTGCTGCTATTTGTATTATAACTACATCAGCCTTTTGAGACAGAGAACATTCTTATGTCCTTGACACTATCCCCCTCTTAACTTTCCAGAACGGATGCAATCTTGCTTGGCCATTATCGCCTTTCCCAGGAAACAGACAATCAAACCAAAGTATTTGCTGTAATAATGAAGAAAAAGGAAGAGGTAGGTAGCAAAGTATAATAGAAGAAAAATAATTTAAGAAGGGATCTTTTTAATGAGTCTTTTCTACGACTGTATATCTTAAGGCTTAATATCTGAAGACTTGCATTACATCAGGGGATTAAAAAATCAATTTCATTTTTTAAATGGTTTAAAAATATAAATAAGCATGGTGATTTATCTTTTTTTTTTTTTTTTTTCGCAAATCTGTAATAATCTTTTTATTAAGACAAATATCTGGTTCACATTTGAGCAGTGGTTCTCCCCCTTAGGCATGGTTGCCATGTGAGGTGCTATTAGGTAGTTTAACACTGTTAACAATCAGAAGGGAAGGAAGAAGAGGTCATTTTCTGAGATCAGTTTTGACTGTGTGCAGTTATGTTCCACAGCCTTAGATAAAACTAAATAAGCAATATTCATTAATTGAAGTCTGAATAATTTGGTGAACTTACTTACATCGCAAAATTTTCTGATTAACAAAGTGCCTGTCAAGAGAAACTTGGGAAGAGTTAGAAGTGTTACATTACCTGACAGTGAGTTTGCGTAGTTTGGGTGGTGTCCTTCACACTTGTCTTCCTTTCTGTGAAAATTTTGTCCATAACATCTAAATTGGTGTGTTTGCAAGGAATACCAGTACTTGCTTTTAAGTATGAGAGTTTAACAGTCTGTCCTCACAGTTGGGTAGGCCTCAGGTTAAATAGTAGCACAGTGTGTTGTCAGTCATGAAACTTCTTTTCTCTTTGTACAGAAACCAATTGACTACCACAAATACAGGTATTTCCGCCGTGTTCCTGCACAAGAAACAGATCATAGTTTTCATGTAGGACTACAGTTGTGCTCCAGTGGGCGCCAGAGCTTCAACAAACTTGTCTGGATCCATCATTCTTGTCACATAACTTACAAGTAAGTAAATAGAGAATAAGATCAAAGAAGGATACTTACATATAGAAACACAGGTGACATTAATTTGTACTAAGTACAGAAGATGTAAAGAATGTTTTAACTACATGTCCTGAAAACAGTAACTGGTCCTGGATTGATATATTTTAAAGAACTTTAAGAAATCCCGAGATTTTTAGTAATTTTTTATAATGGTGTGGGAAGTTTCCTAAGTAGTAGAACTGCAGTATTTTAGTTATTTCAAGGATTTTTGCAGAGTGTTTGAATGGTTTCAGAACTGAATCAGAGTTGAATGACTTCATGTAGTGCTAGTAAAGGGGTGTGGAAAACATATTAATTAAGGTATATTTCTTCTCCTCTATGGATGTGCAAACTAGAAATGTCTGCACCCATCATGTGAGAACTGTAACAGTTACAAACTATATGATCCAGCAATGCAAAATATGGACACGTGGCCAGCTGTTCTGATCACTGACCAGGCAAGAGCCATGGCCACTGTTCTTGCACCCAACGCTCTAAATTACTGGCAAGTTGGCTGTCCAGATGCTTGATGTTGGCATTTAGGGTAGGTTTAGGCCTCGTCTTTCAGTGGTCTTAATCTCTATATTCAGTGTTTTTATAGTGTTTTTACAGCTATTGAGCTGTAAGTATAAAAACTAGGAAGTAAACTACTGGTGGTTGGGAGTATAGCTACCTTCCATAAACAGAAAAATTGCTTTTATAAAAATGAACATTTTCATATCTAATTTATGAAGAAGTGGCAATATCAGACATTCTTTTCAGCATGAAGTTTCTGTACTGCTCAGGTTCTGCTGTACCTCTCAGTATAAAACACAGCTAGGAGGACGTATACTTTTTGTCACTGATGTTCAGAAACACTTGTGTTTCTTCTTTTTAAAGTTTTGTTAAATATACGAGTTTTTGCTGTCGCTCTGTAATCTGAATTCAGAGTTCTAAGTGAAACAAATGGAAGGGGATTCTTTACTTCAGTATTAATACGGTGACTTGAGTGACATCCTGCACTGTTTCAAGTCTTGAAGCTAATAATAAGAATGGAAGGGGAAAGTGGTTTCTTTGGTATAAAATTAGAAGTGTATTCTGTGTAGTGTGATTTGGCCAACATTCAGATACTTTCAGAACAAGGCAGTGTGAAAGACGCTTAGGTTCCAGCTGTTGTTTGGTACACACAATGTACTGTGGAATGTGATTGCATTATTGAGGGATTTAAACAGCAACGTGTGTCTAATTTAACTTTTACAATACTCTTTGCAGATCGACTGGTGAGACAGCTGTTACTACTTTCGACATTGACAAAATGTACACCCCTTTGTTCTTTGCACGAGTGAAGAGTTTTACTGCATTTTCGGAAAAGCCACTCTAAGAAACACCTTTTCCTCTCACAACTCTTGCATGAATAAAAGGTTGTAGCTAATGAGCGCTTAAGTTATAAATGTGTATATATTTGGAACATTTTAAAATTCTGGGGAATTTTTTGAAGGCAGTCTGTTCTATTTGATTATGAATGGCTGGGGTTTTGTTTTGAGATCAAGCTTATGAGTATTAAACAACTTTACTTTGTGACAAAAATTTGATAACAGTTTTGTTGTTTGTTTTATTTTGTTTTGTTTTGTTTTAAACAGATTTTATAAATCAGTCTGCTTATAATGTGAGTCTTCATCAGCCTGGACACTGGCTTGTCCAAAAGGAATTGTTGCAGGAAAATCTTACTGTCCATGGGACAGTGTGTGTGTGGTCTATGGGGAAGGCTTGAAATGTGAAGGGGAGAAAGTTGTCTTATATCTGTTAAACTGTGTGACTTAAAAGAACTTCAAATAAATGTTTTCTTTAAATTAAACTTACTCTGTTTGCCTTTAAGATCTGGCATTTTGTCAACATCAACCTTAAGAAAAAACAGTCAAGGGCAAGCAAGCATGAAGTGTAAAATGTAACCGCAGAGGTACATCCCCACCAATGCAGTGGTGTCAGTTGGTCATAAATGTAACTTGATCTTGATAGGAGTTCAGTGGAGCCTGCCTTCCCGACGGGATGGGCATGTAGGAGAGAGGGACACGGGCAGTGAGTTGTTCTCTCGGACTGCAGGACAAGTTTGCAGGGCACGTGGCTCTGCCTGGGAAGCGTCACGGCGCAGTGGTGAAATGCTGGCGGGTGCTGCTTGTGCATTGGCCAGGTCTGAATGCGCAGGTAAGCCGGGCTCGCCTGGGTGCCGTTGTAATGTATTATAACCCTTCATCTAACCCTGCTACAGATGCTGTAAACCCTGTGAGCATTTGTTGTACTGAGATAGATTTTGAGGCTGCTGTAGATGTTCAGGTGCTGTGTACTGCTAATCTTGAAGTGTACCTTGAGGTTTGGTGCAGGTGCTGTACGCTGCTTCTCCTGCATATATCGCTTGGGGGTGTAGTGCAGACACTGTAATGCTGCTTACTATATATGTATCTTGGATTCTGAAAGAACTGAAGCTTTTTAGTGTAGTTTTTTTAAAACCATTTTGCATAATTTACCTTTGAACATTTCAAAATACTGAACTGGACTTGAGGACTAAAATGTGAAAGCCGTGGAAAGAACTATACTTGTTCCATAATTTATAAAGTGTATCTTTGCAAGGAACTACATGATTAAAAAATACATCAATAAATCATGATTTTGAACATGCAATCCCTTGCAATTTCTTATTTTGCCAAGAAATCATTACTTTCATACAGTTAAAGATGATTAGTTAGGAGTTACCATACATAAACTACATGCTAGGCAAGATTGACAGGAAGGATTCACCTCTGTATGACTCTTTATTCTACTACTTACGGGTTATCTGAGAAAAGTAGAGAAGACTTCATGTAGTTCTTTTCATGCCAAGACTTACCTCCTGCTTCTGAGCTTTTGTTTTTTTCTTGCCTTGGCCATGTGTTTGAAATATACTCTGGGTGTAAAGGAGAAGCTAGCTAATGTCCTGTTATAAATTGAGATGCTGATTCAACGGAAGTCTCAGGCAATGCTTATTTTAAGATTATATGAAATATTCCTTCATTAAGAAGATTACGTGAGCCTTCTATCTGTGAGACTGAGCTGTGATTAATACACTGGTTCCTCTGCATTTAGTGATATAAGAAAGTTGAGCTAGTTTTGTCTTTTGAAATGGTTTATCAGCAGATGTGGTTACTGTCCACGTGCAGCTATTAAAATAGTACTTATTTTGGCAAAGAAATGGATGACTAGTTGATCTTCATTCTATCTAGTGATTTTCAGTAGTCCAAGGCTTTAATTGCTAGAGGGCCTATGTTCTTATAATTTATCAACCTTTTAATTACCGTATAAAGACATTAGTTGGTATAACTAGTTTGCTGCTGAGAAATTGTCCTTTATTAATTATATTACTAACTTGAATAAAAGAACAAGGTGTACACCTGTGGAGTCCTTTTTCCCAAGAGTTTATTGTAGTTGAGACGAGTTCACTTATAAAAATGGAAGGAGGGCTACAAGAGGTGACACAAACATGGTTCTCGGAGCTGTAGATCTCTTTTGTGCATCAGATTAAAGACAGCAGAGTGGACAGTTTTGTGGAGAGAAGATGCTTAGATGATCAAATGTTATGTTGATTTGACTCGGTCTAATTGGAGATTAACACCAGTTAAATCTTTGTGTGTAATGCTGGGCTATAGATGTGTGGGGGAGTAGAGACGCTGTGATTCATCGCTCTGAGCAAAGGACCAGCAGTGGACACTTTCCAGCTGCTAAGTTTAGATCCTGATTTGCACAGTAACCATGAGCCAAGCTGGTCAGAATTTCAAAAACACGTGGTGTTTACACAAGGTTTTTTCTTTAAAGAAAGAAAACAATGGAGTCCATTTTGTTGGTTTTTTTTTTAATCCAAGAGAATTCCCCTGGAATGTGTGTCAGTGTATTTGGAAACTTTTGTTGGTGTTAAAATGGCTGAACTGTTGAGGTGCTTTTCCATTTTGTCTTTTCTGCTGTCCAAGATGAGAAAAATACAAAAGCTTATATTCATTTTCAAAACAGTTTGGATTTCAGAAATTAATGTTACATATGTTATTTAGTATTAAATAACACCTGTAAAGAAATCAAAGACTTCCATTTGATAGTCACTCAGTCTAGATTCAAACTGTCGTTTATACTAAAGCTAGCTTTCTTAGTAAAATGACTTGCATAATTGTTTGCTTAAAATGAACAGTTAATGCTTTGCCTTACCACTGTCTTGTCCATAGTATAGTTCATGAGTCCTTAAAATAATTTTTAAAACCACAAATCCTAGATAATACTGGCTGAAACAAAGCTTTTCAAAGAGAAACTAGAGTCTGTTATTGAATGGAACGTTTTGGGATGTATGAAAGTGGCATTCTCTCTTACCTAAAACTGCTTTCAGCTCTGGTAGCACAGCACATTTGAAAGGGTCCACATGCACTGTACTGACATCGACCTATCATTCAAGGCAGTAAGAGATAGGTGTTAAAATTACAATATAGTGGGATTTTGTGGAACACATATTCAGAATATGAATAGAAAAAAAAAGAAAAAAACAACAAACCAAACATGGCTGCTTCTGAATTCCTGCATATTTTAGGATTGACAGCCTTCCTACCTTGGCCATTTCAGGTATTCTGACATGTTTTGAAGATGTCTGTAGCACATTTATTAACTTAGCCTCAGAATGCTCTATGAGAAATAGCTGGATATGATGCAGAGCTAAAAAAAGTAAGACTAGTAAATCCTGCCAAATCAGATTATTCTTTAATGTGGAAAGTCAAGATGAGTAGGTATTTTTTCCACACATTTTATTTCTGAATGAATGAATTTTCCCTTGAGAAGATAAGTACAAGCACTGTGACCCCTACATGTTTCCATGCTAAATTTACACTCGAAGTACAATTAATGAAATTTACTTCCATAATGGTAAGAGATTGCTAAAGTTGGTAAAACGTAAGTTCTGCCTGGTTTAGTTTGCAAGTTGTTTTTTTTTTTAGCAAAGGAATTTGTTTTGTTTCCCCCCAACCTCCCCAGAGTACCACTACCCCTGCAGGTTGCTGCAGCTAATAATAAGAGCTTTGGGATGTGGCTTACTGATGTCTTTGCTGATACTAATGCACAATGCTGCTGTTCTGCCGTAAGGTGGCATGCCACAGTTTGAAGTTTTCTTTCGTACTTAAACTATATTTATTTCTCCCTACAGCTTATTTAAAATTTGAGAACACTCCAGGAAAAATAAGAGAAAATGCAACAAGCAATAGTTTAGCGTTATGTTTAGCCTGACAAGCATTCAGCATCTTAAGCTTCTGCACTAGGAAGACATCCACAAAACCACAACTGAATAGGAATAAAAAAGCCAGTTCTTCAAAGGGACTTTAAGTACCCGAGCCTCCAGTCCTGAGTTTGCTTCCCAGACTCCAGCGTGACGGTCTCCAAATGGGATCTGAAGCAGCCAATATGCGAAGTGGGAACATCCTTACGTGACAAAGGATGATGTGCTAAGAAGAGGTGGCACCTTAACCACTGCTACTCGGAGAGCATATGCTCCCAAAGCAGTGGTCACCATTTCAGTCCCTGCCCTGCTCTGAACATTTCTGTTCAGAGTCCAGGTTTGCTAGGGCAAGGTTGTTGGCCCTAGGCAGGGGTGGGCAGATGTGCTTTTGGGGGGGTTTCTGGTCACCCTTTCCTGCAGTATGTACAACAAATCTATTTGTTGTAGAACAGCTTTAATAAGGAAGACAGTGTCTCCCCAGAAACCCTACAAAATTGGCAAATGTGGATGTGAGTGGAGTACCTCAGCTAGAGGAGAGAGGTGAACCCATCAGCTGAAAGTGTGTTTACCTCCCATGCGGATGTCGCCCAGGCTTTGATATTTCATCGCCTGCTGTCTTTGGGAAGCAAAAAGGAGCAATCCTCTCTTGCATTTTTAAGAAGATGCTGCAGCGGTGTGTCACTGCAAGGGGAGGTCAGGAAGCTCCTTCTTACACTGCTAAGAAACTGGGTTTTGGTCAGTACTTCAGTGTTTATTAACCTGGGTTGTCCAATTAAGATATGTTCATTGGGACATTAATTTTTATCAGCTCTCCATTGCACATTTAAAGAAAAAAAATAGTACAAAGTGTTGGTCCTTTTTTCTTCTTTTACCTAAAGCCCAGCATCCTTGCCTCCTGGCCTGAACTGTGGTCACACAAACATGTGACTTTGCTTTTAAGACAACTTGGGGAGCAGACACATCAGGGCTGGTGGGGAATGGGATTCAGTGGCTTAGTGTAGATAAAAGACACAAATCTCCATATTATAAAGGAAATTTGATAAACACGTATGAAAGTAATAATTGGTTACAATCAGTCTTCATTAAGAGTGTATGTATCAAGGGGTTTAGGGTGTTTTTTGCCCCAGCTGATCTGTCCTGTTGGCTGGCATCTTCTCCAAGAGCAGCAATGCAGGACACCCAGGGCTGCTGGCCGGAGTGCAGCAACCTGCACGTACAGGGAGGGCCACCTGCACTAGAAACTACTTAGCAGAATCTGCATTTAAGCTAAATGTACTTGTTTTGCTGGCACAGCCAAATCATTCCCTCTACAGATTAATATAGAGGTGGGCATCATCAATCTGATTGCTCCTCAAAAGCTTCTCTATTTTCTCTTTATAGTAAGCAATGTTAACTCACAACTCGTTTCAGCTGAACCCTCCTTCCCACACCTCACTGATTTTTTGGGGGAAGGGAGGGATACCCAAGGAAAAGATTGTTCCTATTATACAACCTTCAAGAAGACTTTTGAAATTCAGGCTACTTTCCACAACTTCTGTACTTTCATTTCAGTAAAAATCAATGAAAAGCTCTTTAATTTTTTTTTGGATAACGTGACATCTGCCTTAACTGACAAACACAAATAGAGTGGGTTGGTTCAGTGCTGCCTAGAAATTGAATCACATGGAGAAGAAAATACTGAGTATCCTTAAATTCACCTTGAGTACACATATTAGTAATTGACAGTGTCTAGACAGATGGTGATCTGGAAAGTAAAGTCTGGGAAAAATAAACTTACAGATATTAAAGTCAGCTGCATTTCCCAGTGGTAATAAAGTGGGAAGATTTGGAGAGGTTAACAGTAGTCGACAAAACAGTTGCCAGCAGTTTTGTTTGGGACCTGCTCCCTCTTTAAGAAGTGTGTCTTTCTGAACACTTCACATAAAAATCCACCGAAAACTGTAGAACCTGAAAAACTACCACAAAATGTAATCTGATGACAAGATGAATATTTGTCTGGGTATGCACAACGCAGTGAATCAAGTTTTTCTTCTTTTCTCTTGAAGGACTCTAAATTAGAGTCTTTTATGAATCCAGAATCATACAGTGTATCATCAGTGTGTGGTTACTGTTGTTCCCAGGAATAAAAAAAATAACGATGGGGCACACTGTTGATCAGCTGGTGATCACTGAACTTCAGCACAGCAGCATTCTTGATCATCTTATGCTAAAATTGTATTTCTGCTTCTCATCAGGCCTGGAAGATGGTTTGCTATAGAACAGTTGTAACCTAAACAAAGTTTAAACTTACGGCCTATGAACAGGGAAAAGATTATTGTTACCCCAGTTTTACAGTCAAGCCTGAGTTAAGGTTTTCCAAAAGATCTAAGGAACTAGCCCCTGTGCTCTCCTATTTAGTGCTCTTTGCCGTGCTGTAGTACTTCAGGACTATTAAAACCCAGAAATATTAGAGTGATGAAAGGTTGAAATTGTGGATAAAAGTAGGAGTTTGCAAGTTTTTCAGGGGCCCTTGCGTTTCAGAAACATGCAGAGTATGCCTACTGGTTTGGTCAGTGTCCGCATGGCTAAATGCAGGGTGGGCTGGAGCATGGTGATGCAAACTACATCTTTCTACGCTGCCTGCGCTGGGGACAGAGCAGCCGTGTAGTTGTGGGGACAGCCCAAATGGTGGGGCTCACTCTCCTGCTGTGCAGGAGTCCCAGCTGTTTTCGTGAGGATGCTGGCTGGCCCGTCGCCCTGGCACTGGTTTCTCCCTGAAGCCCAGGCCTGGGAGCAGGCCTGATTCCTTCAACGGGCAAGAGCCAGACAACAAGACTTTTGTTTCCAAATCAGAGGAAGAGTTATGTTGTGGTTACACAGGTAAAGCTGATCATGTTTAGGACCTGAGCTTCTAAGTTCCCACAAGTCTGTGCCTGCTAAATACGCGCAGCCAGCCTGCACAGTTAGGGTAAGGTAAAACAGGACTTTTACTCCCTTGCTATAGAGCTGCAGTTATCAACAGGACTAGAATGGGATAACAGCTGGTAAAGTTATGGTCACCATGGAGATGAAGATACTATTTTGATGAAAAAAAGACCACATTATATAGCTTACTTGGATAAAAACAACTACCTGCAGCAGCAAATACACCTGTGCTGTCCTCACCTTCCAGTAAATTGGCATCAAAGCCTGCCTAGATTCCAAGCCCTGTGACTGCTGCAGGTCAATTTTCAGTCAGTTCCCTAACAAAATGAAGTATTAAGCAGATTCTTGTCACCTGACAGTTTCCACCGGTAACTTTTCCACTGGTCACTGACTAGTTTCCAAATAAATTTGGCAGAGGGACCAAAGATTCACTTATGCCAACTTCTGATGGGCTTGATGAAAGTAGGCAATGGGTGGAAAGAGACACTGCTAGTATGTCCATTGAGAGAAAGCCTGCCATGTGATGTCTATTTTCAGTTTTTATTTCATCATAAATGTTCTTTATAGTACTTTAATAGTTTTTTATTCTGGTCCATTATTAGACCCCAAAGAATTCGCAAGAGAGAGTGACAGCGGAAGCCAGGCCCCAGTTTCACAATTTCTGCCCTGTAATACCATGATTTTAATCCAGTAAGTAGAAGTGCTGAATGAGTTTTTTAAAGTTAAATTGATCTCCAAGAGTAAGTGTGGGCAAATTTAAATCCACTCTGTGCAATGACAGGGGGGAGGGAGGAGGCTGTTTGGAGTTCTGGACACCGTATTCCCAGGATGAAGGAGTGATCAGGCTTGGAGGAAAGTAGCCATACACTGCCTGAGGGGGTGTGGGTGGCCAAGAAAATCCCACTGACTGTTAAAAGGATCTACTTAGAAAAACTTTAAGCTTCTTGCTGCATAATGAGGTTTTCTTCTCTAACTGGAATAGGGCTTCTGAGAAACCAACCATTTAAAAATAGTGAAGCATTCCCTTGATGCCTGGGAGGGACCTTCTGAGAAAGCATTACTTTTACATGAAAGAGCAAATCCCACGCTTTATCACGAGGTCCAGCAAGATCACAGAAGGACAACCCGGTGGGGAGGCTGAGTGCTATCTATTGGCAGCAAGATGCCTCCTCTCCGCTGCGTGGAGAGTCCACAGCTTCCCCTCAGCAAGCAGCAGAAGCTGCTGCAAGCCAGCTGCTGCGCGCTGCAGAGCAGTGCAGCCATGCTGCTGGAAGGCCACAGATGTGGTTTTGAGTGGGCTTCTCATACAAATCCTGGTTACAGAGAATAGTTTCATCTGCCTGAAGCTAAACCTTTCTTCCTTATGTTTGGCAGTACTGCTGTATGTAAAGGAGTTAACAGTGAACATAGTAACTTAACAAAGTCAGGCAAACCTCTGCTCTGAAAAGAAGTGCTCCAAGGCACTGGGAGGGAGCAGGGTTAAGCTGCACATGAGATAGTATTTTTGAAGGAGCATTTGCTGGAAGTTCGTGAGAGGGGACTGGTATGTAGCAAGAGTTTTAGTATCATTGCAATGAAGTACAGTAAGTCCCTTGTCCAAGTGCTTCAGTTAAGCTAAAGCTTGTCAAGGCACACCAGAACCCTCTTGTTAAACTAGCTGTACAACTATTATTAACTAATGAACCACAAATAAAAATAAGACCAGAACATACCTCACTTGCACTGGAGGGAAAAACCTCCCTCTGCCCATTCCCAGTGGTGGGTTGCCCTGTTGGCCAAGAGGAGAGGAGCCCAATAGCCTGCTGCGTGATGCTCCTCAGGGGAGCTTTTTCCCCGTAATTTTGGTGGCACGATGGTGGGCTGTGCAGGTGATCCTGCGCTCTGCCACGAACCCCCTCATCAGCAGGGAGCAGCCATACCTGCTGTGCTGGCTGGGGCTTTCCTCTGGGTCATTGCCTCCCAGCACCAAGTGCCCTGTGGCAAAGGGACCCCTGGCCCACCCCTGGGCTGTCTGAGTGGGAGAGGGAAAGTGAGAAGCAACCCCTCAATGCAGGAAGCATCCTCCTGCCTGGACAGGGCTGGTGCTTCCCTTAACCCATCTGTATGAACAGGAACAACTTCGGGTTTTCATTTCTACAGGGGTGGCTTTTAGCAGGTAAGTGGGGCCTCTGGGAAGTTTAGTCCTTCTTGGTGGGGTGATTTAGTGTGTAAAAGTTTGGTAAGGTCAGGGCAGAATTACAGTGTCACCTGAAGTTTTCTCCTTAGCATATACAAAGACCGGTAAGGATCAATGACTTTAGTGGAGTAAACCAGCAAGGCAACATCAATTTACTTTTTATTTTAACTCACTTTGGCCAGGGTCTTTTCATTCATCCTATATTTCACCCACCCCAAGCCCAGACACTCGTTCTTTTTTCTCCTGCCCTCCTTCTGCCCCGAGACTTTCATCTGAGCTCAGGGGTCAGTGGGTCTCCAGTCACGCCATTTACACGTGTGCCACCTTGTGCTACCATACCTGGCATCTCAGACAGGGAATCCCAGTCCTTTCTGCAGGGAATCAAGGAAGTCCAGAGGCCATGAATGTGAACTGTCTTTTCTCCCCCTTGAAACGTATCGCTGCTTTTGCTCTCAGTTTGGAGGGCCCTGCCTCCAGGGATCCTGCTCTGCCCAGGGCCATTGCTAGCTGGGCTAAAACCCATGGTTTCCTCCTGTCTTTGCTGTGACTTGAGCAAAGGAAATCTTGATGTTTGACAAACAGCTTTTCATGACACCAAATATTTACACTATCCACAGACATTAGGTAGGTCACAGCTGCTCATGTAGCAGCCATTACTGATTGCTGTAGTTGTCTGAGTCCAGTGTAAGGTTGGAATGCCACCAGCTCACCTTGCTGCCTGCAGGTGCCAGGGCAGAAGCTGCAGATGTGGGGAGAGCAGCATGTCGTTGCCCCTCCACGCTTCACCTGGTGTTTGGGGCAGGAGAAGGCCCCACCAGCTGGTCCCCACCACATCCTGGCAGGGACAGTGTGCTGGGGGCAAAGGGGTGAGGGAACTGATCCTGCCACAGACATTTGCTATCTCCCCTAGAAGCAAAAAGGAGCTGGATGCCCAGTTGCTGTATGGCTTTGGCCTTTGCTTAACAGTTGCTATAAGGCAGAGAAAGCAACGAGCAGAGAGGACACTCTTGTGCTGTGGTTTGTATTATTTATGACAACCTGTCTTTAAAAGAGCAAATAGGTTGGGCAACCCTTGGTAGCAGAAGACTTAAACCACATCACTGATGATGCAATTGTCAAAAGATGTGAAGTTTGAATCTTGACGTAACTGGTTTTGAGAAATGAAAAACACTCGCCTGAGACAAGCCCTCCAAGACAGTTTTGCTTCCTCAGTTACTAACTTGAAACAGAAGGAATGAGCTCAGAGTGAAAAGCTGGCCAAAGACCTTCCTGGCCTGCCCTGTCCTCTGAAGAGACTATCTGTGCCTCAGGAACTACTTGCCGTATAGGAGATCATCTCGCATTGCTCACAGAAATCAAATAAACCAACCAACAAGGAGAGCAAAGGATGCTTGTGGCATTCAGATTGCTGATGCTGCTGTCTGCAGGACCACAAAGGCCATGTCCTGCTGCCCCAGGGTGTTCCTAGTATTTCAGGTCTTTGGATGACTTTCCAGATGTGCCACACAGTACACAGATAATTCAAACGGAGACGGCAACTGTCTGGTATGATAACAGCTATGGCTGATTCTAAATGTTCCCAGAATCATGGAACAGCTGAGGTTTCAGTCCACCTCACTGTCCACTTAGCAAGCCCATACCATCAGTTTGTCTGTGAGGATGTTACGGAAGACAGTGCTGAAAGCCTGGCTAAGGACAAGATAAAAAACACCCACTGATCTCCCCTCATCCACTAAGCCACTCATCTCATCGAAGAGGGCTATCAGGTTGGCTAAGCACAATTTCCCCTTCATAAATCCATGCTGACTGCTCCCAATCACTTTTTAGTCTTTCATGTGTTTCCAAACAGTTTCCAGGAAGATTAGATTTTCTCCATCATCTTTGCAGATTTTGAGGTGGAACTGGCTGGCCTGTAGTTCTCCAGATCTTCCTTCTTGTTCTCCTTGAAGACAGGAGTGACATTGATTCCTTCCAGTCTACAAGAAACTCTGTCAATCACCACGACCTTTCAGAGATTATTGAGGGTGGCCTCACAATGACACCTGCCAGTTTCCTCAGCACTCATGGGTGCATCCCAACAGTGCTCATGGACTTATGTGTGTCGAGTTTGCCTATGTGCTCCCTAACCTGGTTCTCCTGAGTTGATGGTGAGTCCTTCTTGCTCCTGGAGGTAAGAAATGCTGGTGAAGTTTACCTTGTGAAAGACAAAAACTCCATAGTGCCTGGAGACTGCAGCAGCTCAGGGAGAAAGGGACACTGTATTGAATCAAGGTCAGTCGTCACAGCTTGCCCAAGAGCCAGGTCCAAACTGCTTAGGGTGTTCAGCTATGCAATGTTAATGTTCATGCTCTGCTTTGATTACCAATTCCATCTATTTTTACTGTGATACCAGCAGACTTCCTTCATTTTTTCTTTTTAAATAAACTATGCTACCTTCCCATCTTCCTCTGTCTCCCCTGGGTCCCCACACCAGTTGCTACCCTGCTACGTAAAGCCTGTTCCTGGCAGAGACAAGCCACATCCCTGCTCAGATCCACCACAGGGACCACTTCTACATTTTGCTTGCAATAAAGTAAAACGCATTAAATCATCCCATTCTAACTCCTTGACCATAATTACTTAAAAAGCCCCAAATGACTACACTGAAGGGAAGTGGAGCAAAATTTCCAGGAGTACCAGATACAGATTAGTAAGCTTCCCAAAGGCCACAAGGAAAGAAAAGCTTTAGACAATTACACGGATTGTATCTGCTAAAGCTTCCTCATGGAGACCCTTCTGCCAATGGCAGTTTGACACACTTGTTTCATTTTAAAATATAGAGATATTCTGAGGATAAATACACACACACACAAAAAAAAAAAAAAAAAAAAAAGGCGTCCAGCTGCTGCCTTGTATTATTAAGATAGCTCCTTCTGATTATATGTCTAGATTTCATCTTTAAATGAGTCAAAAAAAAAACATAAATGCTGTATTTCTGTATGATACAGTCTAGCAAATATACCATTCTGTGCAACATTGCTGTGGTTCTCTAATGGCCTCAGAAGAGCCCTGATATATGAAGATATTTGCTTCGGAGCAAGCGCAGGGATTACTCCCAAAGAATTACCCCTTCAGTATTGAGGCCACTGCTTTCAGAGATAAGATCTTGGGAAAGCAACAAGTGTAGACCATCTGTGCCATGTAAGGATATTTGCATGAGCTTTGGCAGAAGTTACAACCATCTGAAACACTGATAAGTCAGAGCAAAACATTTTGCTTGTGTAATCATCCACATTCTGATCTCTTTGCATATCGGCTGCCTTCTTAATATTTTACTACAGCTGTGCCTTGCAGAAAACCGTTTTCTGCAGCAGAGAATAAGGTTACAGAATTACCTGTGGGTGGATCCTCCAATATCACTTGGTGTTTCTTCATGAAGCTGCCCTGAGTAACCTCAGTGTTCAGTATATTTTCTTAAAATTGCAGAGAACAATGCATCTGGTGCTGTCTTTCACCTCTGATTCTTATAACCACCCATAGATATGGTTAAAAGAGGCTTAAAGCAGTGAAATATACATGTCTTTTCACATATCCCAAATATGTTGCAAAAAGTAATTTGTGCAAAGGTTACTGCTGGGATTGACATCTTCATATATTGAGCCAAATGGATATACATTTGGCACTGTATTGACCCACCATACTGATTGTACCAAGAGTGGAGAGAGTTGTTGCCAGAACAGAAGTCACTGCAGGAACATGGAAAGGTCAAACTCACCCTGGCAGCTTGTAAATCTAGAAAGACTTTCTGCATGTAACCTTAGAAAAAAAGGAATAGCTTGTCCTCCTTGAGCCTGAAATGTGTTCCTCTCGGAAGCATACCAAGTGTGATGACTGACACATGAATGGGGACTGACCCCCCACCCCAAACTGCAGTACAGTCCTGGGTGCACAGGATTATGAGCACGGGAGCTGCGAGAAGGCATGGCCCTGCCACTGCAGCTGGCTGCTGAGTGGAGCTGTGCTTGCAGGAATAGTTTTCATTTTGGAAGTCTTTTGTTTCCGACTTAGAGGCAAACCAACAAAGTGCTTCCTGCTTCTCAGGCAGGAAGACAGGTTTGGTAGTAACTGTCTTTTAGGGAGGTTTGGTAGTAATAGTCCTTTAGGAAGCCTGTGAAACTCGGTAACTAGAGGCTACCCATCTTCAAAGACTTGAAGAAATAGTTGATCTGCAGGAAAGAAAATCAGACATGAGGAAAAAAATACTAAAAGTTGGGATTGTCATGGTGAAGCTGTGGAACACTTTGTGGGATCGGTAAGCAAAATCCCTTTGCTGGAAGCTTTTAAAGACAGAGGAAGGGGTTGGTGGGTGTACAGGGAACTGATGGTACTTTGGTGTGGGAACAATGTCTGAGGAGCCTTCCAGCCACTTATCTGTAGGGTACCATTGCTGAAAGGTGATGCTGTCAGTGGTGCAGCAGAGAGGTAAGGAATTCAGAGGAGAGGGCAGATGAGACGGAGAAGGATGGCAGTGGGCAGGGTCCATGCCCTTCCCAGTCCCTTGCTGGTGCAACCGGTTTGGCAGTCGCAGAGGAATCTCAAGTATGGGACACTCAGTGCTGGGGGATCTGTCTGTCCCTTGTTCTGCAGCTCTCCTCGTGAAGCACGAGTGCTTATGGCTCCTATTGATTTCCATTTTTCTGTCTTAGAAGTGGAGGTTGTTATTACCCTTGATCAAAGTTTCCTTCTCCAAGTTACTGATCCAAAGAGTTATTGTAGAACACACAAAGTTTGGTATCACCGTGGGAGTAACTCACAGACTAAATAAAAGTTTGGTGAGCTGACATTCACGTATAACAGCAGACTGTCATTTTGTGATCTACATTTAGAATTTTTCCACATAAACCAAATCACTACACATCCCCTGTTTCACAAATTGCAACAAACATTTTGAAACACTCTATAAATACAATTTATTCTTGTCTCATAAATGTCTCTGAACTCCACCCTTCGCAGTAAGAGTGCTTTCCCTAGTAACTAATACATTCCAAAGTCTTTTAAAAAGAGAGGGAATCTAAAAAGATGAAAACAAGCAAAAAAAAAAAAAAAGTACAGATGATAAGACTGAACCTGTTTGATGGACACAAGATACACCACAGTCTGTGGTACTGTAAAGTTTTTATTGCCACTTGTTTCGTAATACTCTCCTCCCAGAGTCATCCCAATAAGAAGTTTATTTCCCCTTGGATCACCAGGGCATGGCTAGCTCCACAGGCAGGGCAGGGCATGGTTAGGACCGCCAGCTGGGCAGCCCTCTACCTTCGTGGTGGTTAAAGTAACCAGCCATGAAATCTGACTCCAGACATGACATCCCGCAGCTCTTCCTTGCAGAGGTGGAAGTGGGGATGTGTGTCAGTGCCTCTCTCTGTGGGGTGAAGGCCGGCGGCCCCTGAAACCCAGTCCAGAGAGCAAGCAGAGGCTAGTCATGCAGAAAAGTCATGCAGATGTGAATTATGGGAAAAGATAAAGGAATCTTTGCCAAAGGTGTCTGAGCTGGCCACGAAGTTCAGGAAACAAAATTCATACTTGGCACCCTAATTATTTGAACAAATGTAGGGAACTGATAGCTCCTGCTGCAATATAGCTTGTGGTAGTGGTCAGAAAAGGGGGTGATGTATGGAAAAGATACTGAAGGATTTGTTACAATCTGCAAAGAAAGAAATGAAAAAGTGGCTGGAAGAAGCAGTAAGGCACCTTGAATATATACATGTATGAAAGTGGGTTCAGCCCTGGAGAGAAGCACTTAGGGATACCGGTGGATGAAAAATCAGACAGGAACCAGCAGTGCACACTTGTAGCCTAGAAAGTCCATTGAATCCTGGGCCACATCAAGAGAAGCATGGCCAGCAGGTCAAGGGAGGTGATTCTCCCCCTCCACTCTGCTCTGCTGAGACCCCACCTGCAGTACTGCATCCAGCTCTGGGGCCCCCAGCACAAGAAAGGCATGGACCAGCACGAGCAGGTCCAGAGAAGGGCCACGAAAATGATCAGAGGGCTGGAACACTTCTCCTATGGAGAAAGACTGAGAAAGTTGGGGTTGTGCAGCCTAGAGAAGAGCAGGTTTTAGGGAGACCTTATTGTAGCCTTTCAATATATGAAGGGGACTTATACGAAAGACAAAGACTTTTTACCAAGGCCTGTATTGATAGGACAAGGGGCAGTGCTTTTAAACTGAAAGTGGGTAGATTTGAATTGGACTTGAGGAGGAAATTTCTTTTACAAGGGTGGTGTGGCACTGGCACAGGTTTCCCAGAGAAGCTGTGGCTGCCCCCTCCCTGGAAGGGTTCAAGGCCAGGTTGGACGGGGCTTAGAGCAACCTGGTGTGGTGGAAGGTGTCCCTGCCCATGGCAGGGGGGTTAGACTTGATGATTTTTGAAGGTCCCCTCCAACCCAACCTGTTCTGTGATGATTCTATACAACATGTTTGCAGGGCTGGTGTAGTGGAGGGACTTAGATCACTGCCCGAAGAAGCTGGAAGAGTGCAGAGGGTTGCACATGACAGCTGTGGTCCTTGGGGGTCATCCATCTTCGTCTTCCACAGTCCCACAGGCTTGAGCAAACTCCATCTTAAGGGGGATTTAAATGTTACCAAACCAGAATGGCAGGGAAGTAGTCTGTAAGAAGAGCTGATGCCTTTTATTAGAGTAATGAAGTGGTGGGAGAACATATAACAGTTAAAAAAAAAAAAAAGAACAAAGGCAAGTCTTTGACCACACTTGAAGAGGCATGGAAGCCCCTTCAGGCCCGCGAGAGAAGCTAAAGAGGGAATTGGTGTGGCCGCACTTTCACATCAACATTGCAGCAGGGATGGTGAATTAGGCCCATTGCCAGAGGATAGGGAGAGAGGACATTTAACCCGGTCACCGTAATAGGTACAGGTTAAAAAACGTGTCGCTGTTGCAGTAGCTGAGACCCATACGGCACCCTCCCTCGCCCACGTCTCCTTCGCTTCCCCTCAGAGGCGCCAGGAGCTGGCAGCGGTGGTGTGCCCCACTCGCCATGGGGCAGGGGCCTCCCTGAGGCGCGGGGTAGGGCGGCAGAGGGAGGCAGCTGCCGCTGTAGCCCGGGGGGGATTTCTCCTCACAAGCGTCACCCCCCAAAGGGCCAGCGTTAGGCCTGAAGGTGTCATGGCCGCCCTCTGTCACGGGCGGGAGGTGCTGGGTGCCGGGGTGGGCGCAGCGCTGGGGGGAAGGTGCTGTGCAGGGCGTGTCGGCCGCGGGGACGGCAGGGCCGCTGCAAGGCCTCCCGGCGCCGGGCGTCCTCCCAAGGGCCGGGCTCCCGCTCCATGGCGGCACCTGCCCAGCGTCCCCGTCCCCTCCAGCTGTCCTTGGGTATGGCAGTTGCCCAGAGCAGCTGCCCAGCATTGGATTCCGGGAACTTTTGCTTAAATGTCCCCCAAAATTATCAGGTGGCACGTAAGCATCCGGCTTGGAAAAAAGCAAAGGCAAAGCCTCCCGCGTCGGCATTGCACCTGTCAGAGACTTGGGAAAGCAAGGTGTGTTTTAGTAAAAAGCAAGGTGTAGTCTAGCAGCATGAAATAAAAAACATCTGGTATGAGACTCTCACTAATGCATTAAATTAATACAGGTAACAAAGCAGACTCTGTAGCAGAGCCTCCATGCAGGACAGTGCCAGTGGGCTTTAGGGGCAAATCAAACAGGGCTCCCAGATCACAGGTCTGCATTTGTTTCATCAGTTTTTGCCCTAAGCCTGTTTTACACTGAAAGAATTGTTAGACCTTGCATTTGCAGCCCTCAGGGCCTGCTGACAGCATATACTGAAGAAGGACCTGAAAATGAAATTATGCTAATACATTGGCACCATAGAGTTTGGAAATGCTATGTATAATTTTTTAAAACTGATTGGTTTGAAGTGATTGTTTCACTACAGTAATATTATGCTTCAGCTTTTCAAGACTCTACTTCTGTTTCTAACTGATAAATTTTCCTATCTTTACATAATTTTACCCCACAAACAGAAATTTAATTCAGGGAGGGAACAGCACACAATAATTATTCTTCTGGGTCTTTTGCTCTGGATATTTCACAACTTCCTTAATTGCCTTAATTATTGGATTATAATTTTGTAAACTTTAATTCCTTTCAGAACACTCATTCTGTGCTATGATTATGATGAGTACTTACAGGTCTCTGTTCTTTGTAATTCTGGTTTTGCATTCATTTAATTATAGTGATTTTGCTGACTGCCAGAGTAGCAAAGCTCCTTTCAGCTGTTCTCCACTCACCATGAGAAGAAATTCCAACAACCTGATGTAGGACCCAGCCCACCTTCAGCTAAAGGCCCACTGACGCCATAGAGAAAATGTTCTATGTATCACTTGCTCCATTTTGGGCTCATACATTTTTCTAAAGTTCTCCTCCCTGGTCTCTTGTGAGCACATTAAAACTGAATCTTTTCAGAAAACATTTTGCAGATTCAGCAACACAGGTTCTGCATGTCAAATCAGACTCCTGAGTTAGTTGTATCGCAGCCAGTCTTGTCAGAACACAAATATGGGTTATTCCCAAGAAAAAACGGCGGGAGAGCCATGAACTGGAAAGCCAGCTGAGGGTGAATGGTATCACTCCAACTGCACAGTCAGACTAGCTGAAGAGCCAGCTCTACAATCAGATATTTATGACATCTTTGGTCTGTTCCTACTCCCACACAATTCAAAGTGAAAACACCAGGAAGGGAAAGATGAAGACATGCCTAGAGGGAACTTGACCTCAGTAAGACCAGTAGGTTTAGGTATAAAAGAAAAAAAGCCGCATGGCTCAATAACATTTCCTAAGTAAGGTCTATTTCTGTGTTCATGGGAAAAGAATTAAACCACTGATATGAAGAACATTGTTTCTATATTTGTTAGAGATTTACACAGCAGTTCAACTGCTTTTTCTTATGCTTGTGTTCCCAGGCACTTGTGTCAAGAGGCCACCAGCAGTCCACCCTGTACTCTCTGACTGTCCCATCGCAAGTCAGTGGGTCTCCACGAGAGTCACTCCTGAGCTCTGTTTTTTAGTGTCCACATGAGTATTTCCAGCAGAAATAGCCACAGCTCCTAAATTCATATTTCATTCAAATGGGTTTAACTTCCTCTGTTCACTCTTTTAATCTACACCTTCAGCTCCTGGATGCCTCTGCTTCCCCATGTGTCCATTTAAGAAGTCTGACCCCACCCAGCCCAATTATCCCTTTTGTCTGTAGCTGAAGGGGCACTGATTACTATCCTGAACATCAGGCTGGGGAGGATGCACCGCCTCTAGCACGTTAAAAGACAAACTGCGTGTGAAGACCAGTGGTGTACAATTGCACGTAACACAGCCTTTGCAAGGAAGGTCACTGGAGACAGCCGCACTGCTCTACCCAGTTCTCTCCATCAGGCACATGGCAGTCCACAGCATCTCTTCAGAGGCTTTCACAAGCTTTTTCACACTCAGCAGAGATGGTGTTTTAATGTCAGTGCTTCTATAAGCCTTTCAAAGCACTCTTCTGCCTTCAAAGCGCCCCTGGAGATCAGGGAGCAAGCAGGGCACAGCAGGCAGAGATGTGCCTTCCCCTTATCAATCCTGGCAAAACCTGGGGGGGATGAGCAGAGGTGGAGGCTGCCTTCATTTTTCTGTGGCACCTCCTCCATGTCAGTGGAGGACCTCAGGACACGTTAATGTGGAGAAAACATGACGTCCTGTTGTCTCTCCACGGGTAGGGCAGTGCCTCCTGCACCTGAGGGTGTCCTCAGAGCTCTTGGGGGTGTGCACATGGCCAAATCCTGCTCAGGGGCAGCTGCTCTGCAGAAGAGCATCTCTCTCTCTGATGGGCATTAAGTCTGTGAATAAAACGATCCAGGCCTGCTACTGAAGTAACTGGGTTTTCTTAAGTAAAGGTTGGGGGACTGGAGGAAAAAAGGGTAAGGATTTCTGCATTTTCCTTGTTAATGACAAGTTTGTATTGTCAAGATTCAATACACAGTATATAATAGGCATATCATATAGGTAATGTTATATATTGTATTCTATACTAAAATAGTATATAGTGTGTATGTGTGTGTATGCGTACATACATATGTGAGTCTTCCTCCTGAATTCAGTTATTGTCAAAAGTGTTTCCCAGTTTTCAAGTGTTCACTTGTTACAATTTTCTCACTGGGTGTTGTAATCAATACTATAAGTTAGATGCAATTAAAACCTTCTAATATTCTCCTTCAATGTCAATACTGATTAGACTAAATATCTAATTACTTTATTCCCAGATTTCTTTGTAAATTATTTAATTTCTGGAGCAGCACCAAGAAAAAACGTGTAGGAAATTTTTCTAAAGGCAACTCTTGCATTTAAAAAAGGAAAGAGATAGAGCTCTAAAACGATGTCCATGCTGCTAAATAAAATGAGACCAAGGACTGTTGTTGTTAACAGGGACCAAAAGGCATGGTCTGGCAGTGTCCCACTACATCATGGCCTTGGGTGACCTCTAGACCTGAAGTGAAGTGATGCAAGGGTTGTATTGCAGCCCACCAGTGGCTATTTTTCACAGCATCAGCTTGAGATTCTTATTGCCTGTGGCTTGTAGCATGACGGCACTTAGGGGCACAGGGAGGTTCAAAACCAGCTGTGTACAGTGAAGGGACCCAAACCTGATGCAACCTTGTCCAAGATCCCGTTAAGGAATGTTCCCTGGCACATGCTGTCCTCCTGACCTGTACCAGGGCATTTTGTCCGTGACCACAAGTTAGAACTAGCCAAATCCATGGCAGGGACCACGTGAATAGTGACGCAACTGAGCCTGCCCTCCAGCCCTGCTTTTTTTACCAGTATAGGTGTAATCCCTTGATGCCACCAAAGAGGCTCCAGATGGTGGATGCTGGCAGTGGATGACAGTGCTGAGCGGAGCAGGATGCTCAGGACAGCCCTGCTCCTTCTTGGCCTGATCACAGGGAGGCAGAGTATGGAGGTGTAAAGCCTGCTCCCACCCAGACCCAAAGCCCAGCTAGCCTCCACTGTGCCTTGAACCATGGATCACTGACACCACAGTTTCATTGATCGATAATAAGAGTTACCTCAGTCTCCCGGATTCTATTTAATCTTGGAGAAGATGGAGAAAAAGCTGTCTGTGCTTTTTGGATTGATCTTCTTGCTTCTGCTTCTAGTTTTGTTTCTGGACGCGGATGGTCATGAGCTCCTTTGGACTTTAGAAAGCAATTATAATGTGTTAAAATTAGAAACAACCTTGTTCTTAATCTTAAGGGAGAAGAATTTGTAGCACAGGCCAAAACCACACATATGGCCTGATTTAATTCTTAGTACTTAATAAGACTTATTTAATGTGAGCTCAAGTAACAAACATATCTCAGATGATGTGTGATGGGGTAGAAATTATCTGATATCATAAAACCAGTGCACCACATCTACATGCAGAAGAAACTCCCCACACTAAAGCCCCAGCTGAAGCCACAAGGTCTTTTGCAGCCTGGCTACAGTGTTCCTGCAGTCATTTCCATTCTTCTTACACTTTAGGCATGTTTATCAGAACATTAATTTCTATTAGCTTCCACAGAGAATTAATTTTATTCAGCCTGCACATAAGTAAAAGACTGCAAAACAGGAGACAGTTCAATGGTTATGGTACTGAACTAGAACTCCGTCTTCCAGAAATAATGCCCATTATTGAAACACTTGCATACACTGCTTTCCAGATATGTTACATATAAGGCACAGATGGCATTTTCCATAGACAGTCACTTGGGTACAACCATTTTCTGTTTTAAGATAGCCTCATGCTTACGCATGGTGCCTTGGAGAAGAGTTTGAGATAATGTGCCATTTCTGACTTTTTGAGGAATTGTTGGTTCCTATGTACCTGAGGCAAAGTGCTTAAAAATCAACAGGGTTTTTTCATGAGAACCTAAATGAAAAATATAATATGCTGTAAAATTGTAGTATCATAGGCTAATTTAGGTTGGAAGGGACATCTGGAGGTCTAGCCCAACCTCCTGCTCAGTCAGGACTAACTTCAGAGTCAGATTAGGTTGCTTAGGACCATGCCTACTCGTTGGGAAAATTCTTCTCCTTACAGTCATTTGACCTTGTCATATTCAATGATCCTTATTTGCTGGAACAAAAAATGTCCTTAATTAAACTTAAAAATCAGTCTTTAAAAATAGCTTGCACAATGTAAAGTAATTTTATACCAACCTGAAAAAATATGAATTGGCCTTCATGCCTCCAGAAATTGGTAACTGGGTAACCACCATGGCCTCGGCAGGAAAGGAGCTGCAGGGGTCCACTGCAGTTTGGACAGCATTTCCCTGGTGGTGGAAAATAATTTCTATACACCAGTGATCACATGAATCCCATGTGACACAATGGTTCATTGGTAGTGGATCGCCACTTCTGGTTTGGGACTCAGAAACTACACTGAGAAAAACTATGCAAAAATCAATATAAGCAAACTAATAATGGCCTTTATTCTGTTCCATTATTAAAAATAACTGGAAAAAAATTATTTCTTTTATAGCTGTATTATCATTTTATCATTTATTATCATGATCAGTTTTAGCTGGTTTTAGCTTGGAAGTGTCTGGAATGTCATGTGTGTTCTTTTCTGATTTTTCTAGAGGACATCATTCTGACCTCAGTGAATGCTTGAGTAATGTTCATCAGATCAAAAAATCAGTATGTGCTAGCTCTACGGAGAAATCAACAATTGTTTGGAATGGCCTCATTAAAAATGTGTGTGCAGCTTATGTTCTCTATTGTCTTGCTCTGATGACATGACTATAAGGCCTACTTCCCAGTTATCATAGTCTATAAGCAATTTCTTGCACGATTTGCCTCTTGAGTTGCTCCTGGGCTCATGCAATAATGAAGCCAACACTCAAGTCATCAGGAACAGGACAGCAGGAAGCTTCCTGCACTGAACAGCTTTCTCAGTAGCTTTACTCATGGGCCTGAGAAGTCTGGGAATCAATTTCTACCCATCAGAAATAGGGATTTAAAAAAGAAGGAAAAAAAAATGAAAAGGAAACAAACAAATCCTCCCCCAACAGTAAGAAATGTAAAATGTATTGCTCCAGAATCAAGAGTTGCATTGGAATATAAGGAATGGCAGTGGGAAGGTTGGATAACCCATAGGGCATCCTCTGATTTCATTTATGCTGTGTTCACTTATGAACTGCCATATAGTGAATAGCCACGTTCATACTCACGCTGTTGTTTTTGCCTAGCTTTATCACATATGGCTGGCCTTAGGTAGATTTTCTTCCCATCCAAGGTCGAGCAGTTGTTGCTGCAGACCACCACCCCAAGGCAGGACTTTTTTAAGATGCGAGAGTTGTGGTTGTTGGTGTTTCTCATTGCCCAGCTGCTGTGGTGCCTCTGAGCGTTCTTATCCTCTGAGCTGTAGATACGTTTTACATATGAATCTGGCCATTCTTGAAACCAGTCTATATGTTTTACCTCCTGTGGAGAGACCAAAGCAAGCCACATTTTAGGCTGGCAGAAGAGAAGAGCTTGTGCACGAGCCGAGTGACCTGATCCTCTGTTGGGTGCCCTCTAGCCTGGGTAACTCCAGCACCTCGGCAGATGGTGCTGGTTGGCAGGAGCAAGCAGTGTAGAGAAGGCAAAAAACCCACAGCTCCCCTGGCTGTGCAAGCCCCAAAGCATCAGGAAAGCCTGGCCAGAAGGTTGCTCTCACTCACCCACTGGTACAGCTCAGTGTGGGACCTCCCCGGGGAGAAGAAGGTGGAGCACCTGATGTAAAATAGCAGACACTTTCCTTGCAGGCAGCAGTCACAGCCCAATTACCTTCAGTTAGCTTTCATGGCAGAGATCCTGTTTTGCCTTTCAGGCTATTCACAGCAGCATTACACTGAATCATTTGGTTTGATTTGGCTCAGCTCGCTGGAAAAAGGGCAAACACTGACTCAGACTGAAATGATGCCCACATTTGTAGGTCTTTAGCTCTGGACCGGTTCATTTTGGCCTAGCTGCCGTGAAAGACTTCCACGGTGATTTTTCTGAAGTCCGAAACAAAGTAATCTAGTGACATATTAGTCAGGTTTCATTTTCACTGCTATAGACTAAGCAAAAAAACCCCAATGATAACACTGTAATGAGCGATAAAAATAAAACTCGAGGGACCAAATACACATCACCTCAGTGGGTACAGTCAACACAGTAAAATGCAATAAACTGTAAAGCACCTAACATACCCACTGATTGTTTTGATGGAAAAGGTCTTCTAGAGGTACAAAAACTTAGTAGGAATTTTCTTGAAATTGCTGGTCCCAGCCACTGAGAGCCATTATAGAAGCAAGAACATCAACTGAGAAGAGAAAAACTTCTGTGCTCCCCCAGGAGCCATCAGATAGTGTAGGGAGGGGTGTGGAGGAAGGCTCCAGGCTGAAATACAGGTGAAGGTGACCTTGGGGTGGAATGCTGGAAAGGAGGCAGCCTGGGCTATGGAGGCTTTGGGCAAAGAGCAGTGGCATTGTAGGGAAGAGACTGGGATCAGGTAAAATGACAGGATTGGGGAGGTCAAAGGCAAAGCTGGACTCTGAAGGACTGCAGCAGGACGAATCTGGCACAAATATGCTGAGGTGAGGGACAGGGAGATGACTTTGGTGTGCAGGGTGCTGTGAGCTTTCAGTGAGGAGCACCATTGAAATTTTTTGATCAGACGACTAGAAAAGGACTGAGGGAGGGAAAGATCACTATTTTGCCCTTCATCAAATACAAGGCAAGCTTTTCCTTGGTGCTCATGAAAGGAGTGTTGCCTCTGTGTGGAAAGCCAGCCTGTTTGCCTGAAGCCTGATCTGCAGCGAGGCTGATCACCCAGAGTTGCAAGGCAGCTGTGGGTGCTGTGCTCACTTCTCGTAAAGCGTTACCCAGGGCAAAAACCAAGTCCTGGACATCTCTGGTCAAGCACCCACAGCAGAAGATAATATTTTTTTCCCTGAATTCTTTGTACCTCATTGACTCATGGACCAGAAAGGTAACGAATCTACAGTATTGCTATTTTTCATGTATCAGCAGATCTTTCAACAATCCAGCAGCTCTTTCAACTTAAGGAAAAATACATAGAAACTTCAATATTTGCTCAACATTTTCTAGCTTTTCAATAAAACACTGTCCCATACCTTGAGGTGGTGAAGAGAATAAAGGCAATGAGGCATAGATGACTGAGAAAAGCATTTAAGATCAGTGGTGAAGTGGAGATGACTGGTCAGAACTGGATAAATTTCTAAGACACAGACACATACCTGGGGAAGCTTGATGTCATTGATATCCCAACTTGCAATCTCTCCATGTCGGGAAGCAGAGTCCTCCTGCTCCATAACAACCTCGTCTGCACCTTTCAACATTTTCTAATTCCTTCTCAAAGTTAGCGAGAAAGTTTCTTCTGGCTGCTTTTGAAGTTGACTGGCTGTCAGCACTCTCAAGCAGTTTACAACCAGGAAGCTGTTTCCTGAAGCTAAATGATAGAGAGGCTGCTCATTAAAGATAAAAATCAGTGTTCTTCTGCCAGAAAAACTTGTTCCATTAAAAGTTTTGCAAGCTGGCAATGCAGTGGAAAATATAGCTTAGAGATAGCCTCTGATGTTACAGAGGCATCGTTAACAGCAAGAAAACCGTGCCCTTGTCATCTGTTTTGTTTTGCTCAGTATCCTCTCATACCAAGTTTATAGTCATGTAACTCTGCTTGCAGGCTCTTTGTACATCTGATCTGACTCTGGCTCATTATTTCCAGAGCCAAACTGATTGAACAGCTCAGTGGCTGCTTGGGTTGCTACTTACCCATTAGATATTTTACATGCTGCACATGACAAAGGTGAGAAACAAGAGGGGACTGCTGCATCATTTCAGACGAAATGGCGCTCAACCATTTCAAACATTGTTGGCATTTCTAAGAGCTTACCAATTGCATGAGGGAAGTGTAGAAGAGGAGGTTGGGCTACCTGCATTTTCCTATCTCAGTAGCAGACTGAAGTAAAAAAAAATCCACTGAGGTATGTTTGTTAAGACCAACAGTTTTTGCCTGAAATCTTGTAAAGCAGATGGTTGCCCTACTCCGAATTTCAGTACCATAATATCATATCCTCAGGGAACCTACACATGAAAAAATTGTAGCATTTGTTTCCTTTGGCAAGGAGAGAAAAGGCAAATCAGAAAATGAACAGGCCCATTTTCTCTTTCTGGAAACTGGGAAAGGTTCAATGGTTTCAGGAAGGCCACTGTAATTTGTCATATTTTTTTTAAAAATTGTTAAAGACTTACCTGTTAAATTGTTAAAGACTCAATTGCTAAAGGTTTGTTAAAGACTGTTGGGTAGTGCAAGAAGTAAAATCTACTTGATGTGATTCTATTTCATAGACTTTATTAAGCATAATTTATTTTACTGTTATTTCTGGCTCTGCATATGTATGGCCCTTGGAAAGTAACTCAGCTTTCACGTCCTTAGATTAGTCATTTATAAAATACCGGTGATCTTAATTTCTCATGTTATATTATTACCTCTAAAGCAGGAGTTTGTGGATATTTGCAGAGCACTTGAGACATTTAGCTGTACGGTGCTCTGGCAGTGTAGTCAGAGCCGCACTGCCCCTATTTGTGGCTCAGGCTGTGGTGGTGAGGGAGAAAGAAGGCTATGGCAGATCATCCCTCATGGAAAAACACCCCACAGGAGGATGCCTGGTAGTCAGAACCAGTGCACCCAGGAATATGAACTGAGACTGGTTCTTGGAGGACAACTAACCTGTCACAGGTTCAAATAAGATGTTAGACTGGAGGAGTAGGGAACATCACTGCTCAGAAATACGAGCAGCTGTAAGAAACATCAGGTCTTCATATATTTTCACATTGTGCTGCAATGAAGGTGGAAAACTAAGTTGAATTTACTAAACAAATGATCCCTGACTATTATGTGCTCTGAAACATTAAATGGTTTGTAATATAAATCAAAGTTATAGTCTCATTGCTTTTAAAATTACTTTTCAAAATGAGATGGCTTGGAAATTGATTTTTAATTCCCTTCTTACTAGAGAAAATGGAAAATTTCTTCTTTTATTTTGTACTGATAGAGATAAAACAATAATTAAATACTATCTTAAAGTTTAATGAAAGACACAGGTAATTTCACAATAATACGCACAAAAAAAAAAAAAAAAAAAAGAAGCTACAGAGAATCATACCCATTTGGCTACTTGCAGGCAAAGGCAAAGGCTGAAATAGCAAAAACTTTGCGTGATAATTGCAGGATGATGAGGCATATTAAATTTATGATTGTTATTTGTGTAGCTTTAATTATTACAAAAGTGTAGCAGCTTTATAAATAGTAAGTTTTAAAATTTTTTTCTTTTTTTTCCTCTCTCCCCCCCCTTCCCCTCCCCTCCCCTCCCCTCTCCCCTTCCTCCACCCCTCCCCCCCCCCCTTCTCTCCCTCCCCCTCCCCATCCCCCTCCCGCCTCTTCTCCCTCCCCTCTCCTCTCATCTAGATCAACATCTGGGATTGTCCACTCCAGAAAAGAGACATATAAGCAAGGGCACTATAAAAATGATCTAAAATAGGTGTATAGGTGTAAAGGAAGCAGGAGGTCCTTCTCATTTAACCATCCAAGAGCCCAGAGACACAGAGCAAAAACAATTCACAAATTCAAAAGTGAGGCAAAGGAATTAATTTTTCATTCACTATCTAATTAGTATCAGTTTGTCAAATGAAAGCTATTTTCTCCCCCTACAAGCCTTGCCCCACTTATTTCTTTAGACTCTTGTGCTACAGCATTACTAGTATTGCTGTAATATGTCACAAAGGTTGAACACTAGGCAAGACTGGAAAAGAGATCAAAAATATAGGAAAGACATAACATTTGAATATCTGCTATTTAATACTTATATCTGTGTAACATCTGAAATATGTTATAATACATTTAGAAAGAGATATTAAGCTTCATATTTTATGACATATGGAAATTTTTAACTAGCAATGATTAGGAAGGTTTCTTCTATCTTGCTTAGAAGTACTTGGTGTTGACCACTTAGGAAAAGGGTTATGAATGTTAAAAAGAGATTATGTATATTTCCAATTTACAGAGACCTAGATCTTAAATTAATTCAATATAATCTTCAAGCTTTTATTTGGAAGGACAGTCTTGCAGGCCATAACCACAGACAGATGTCAGGAGTTCTTCAGCAGGCATCTACGGCAAAGGATCAAGGACTGGAAAAAGCCCTGGAGCCCTAACAGGGCTCTGCAGTGGGGCTCCCGCTCTGGAGAGGGCTGTGCAACCCTGCAGGGCAGCACCGGGGCACAGCCGCTGCAGCTGCCCCCTTGCCCCCCGGCTTGCTTTGGCTGCCAGGCTCTGCAGAAGGACGGTACTTGGTGGCAGGAGCGTGTGGATGCAGGCTGTTACAGAGCAGCCACCAGATCAGGCTCCTTTCTTGTTTTGTCTTACCACCACACGAAGAAGTTGCTTTTGTGAGTGGTCCCGTCAGTCTTCCTTTTTCTCTCTGTGGTGTTATCTTTCAGTGATGATAACCTTTAACTGATCTCAGGTGCAGCCAGTGGCCCTTTACATGGGCTGATTTGCCTGTCCTGCCCACAGCGTGTGTTTCACTATCTTCCATGGCTGCCTTTGTGCCTTGCCTTCGAGCTCATGATTTTCCCTGATGCTGCAATGTTCTCCCTGCTGATGAGAGCTCTCCTGCCTCTCCTCCACTGCAGGCATCAGCCTTTGCATGCCTCTCGTCCTTCTTCGGTCCCCCTTCTATTACTGCAGAGATTCATGATGCTGCACCACAGGAAACAAGGGACATGCATGTTTGGATAATTCTATTATACCAAGATGCTACTGATATACCTTGTGGAATACTTCTCTGTATTGGCCTGGCAATTTTTTTTTTTCTTTTTTCAAATATATTCTAAAGGCTTCAAAATAGCAATTTTATCTTCCAGTTCAGCCTTGATATTTGATCAACTGTGGCAGCAGGATGAAGTAATATAATTAAACTCCCAGACGCGGAGCATAAACTCACTACGAATAGACATGTCATTTGTAATGAGAAGAAAGTTTCTGTAGGTGCAAAAGTGCTCATTTTCTGAAGACAAGCTTTTGTTCCCAGATGGCCCTCACATATCCTCAAGTTGGCTGCCTCTATATTCAACATCATTTGAAATGCTTATGCTGCCTTCACCATTCAGTATCCAAACCCAAAAGTTTCTCCCCTGTAGTCTGGCTCTTTGAAAAACAGAATTACACATTTTGAGATGGAAGAATTTTTAAATCCTTGGTTGGTTGTGTTTCTCCTTTGTTTCTCTTTAATTATTTTATTGAAACTGGTCTTGTTAATGCCCTTGATATCAGAACCAGCTAATGACCTCATATTTTTGTTCAGTTACCATATTTCTGAATTCTGAACTGCTCTGGATAAGAAGCCAGTTGTAGATAGTGTAGTTCTTCTAGCTTTGTTGCTTCACTCACATTCATTGAACAATTTTAAAATATTTTTTTAATGTAAAAGTTTAATTTCCTACCCCTGTCCAGACATCTTCTTTCTAGAACTGCTGTCTGAAATGACATTCTTCAGAGTTCTCTGATGGTCACATCACATAAAACAGACACATCTACACCATAGATTATAAAGCAGACAGATTAGCCTGGAATTCACCTCAGAGCTCAAACACTGAAGAATGTCTTGGAGTCTTTTTTTGTCAGACTACAAATATGTAGTTTGCATCACATTTTCCCTTATGGGGTTAGGTCATTACAGACTCTCAGGGTGACATTGTCAGACCTCTTGAAAGGTGCTGTGTATTGTTTGCCTGTATTGCACAGAACAGAGATGTACACACAGACCATCATAGCACCTTACTAAAGGAATATTAAAAGCTTGCTGATGGGATGATAATTTCTTGAACTGCTCTAACTCAAAAGCTTGCAATCATCTCATTTTTTTTCTCTGTGTCAATTGAATGATACTTCAGTCAGCTGCAATATTCTCATTTTTCATTTTCTATTTATTTCCCTGGCTGTTTCCTTCAGGCAGATGCACTTGTGGGCATGATTTGCCAGAGGCTCTGCCACATGAGCTTTATTTTCACGCACTTGTATCACACATAGGAAATATCTCTGCCTCTGCCAAGCCTCTCAGTCCCTCTTACTGAGGAAACTGATATTTGTCCACTTGTGGATTAGCTCCCAAGCAGTGTTCTCACCTGATAGCCTGGTAGTTGTATGACTTACTATTGGACAGGATAGTATGAATAATCTATTAAGACTTCTTTTTTGTCCCCAGGGCAGTGTTTTGGCATCAAATGCTGGAAACATATCTTTTTCTGCCACATGAAGAACATAGCTCCAGCCAAAAGGTTTGAAGTCTGAGCTCTTTTTAATCATCCGTTTGGGATGCTTGAGTGTATGCAAATAGAAGTTTCACTTTATTTCTTGGTAGCTCTTTATTAAAGCTGTGAGCTCTAATGCTTTGGCAGTGAAGTCTAGCTTTCTATTAACTTTATTGATCTCTTTAATTTTTTCTCTTAACAAACCAGACACTCTGAAAAGCATATGATGTTTTAGACATACTATTTACTTCCTGGAGTAAAATTCATGGTAGATATTCCACAGATGCAAAACCACCATGGTAATATCATAGCAGCATTAATATTAGGATGCTGTGGTAGACTCAGGTCTGGATAAAATTTTGGTGTAACTTGTGCATCTTGCTGATTGTATAAACTATCCTGTTTTGTTTTGTTTTTCACTAAGAACATAAATTTACATGCTTTAGCTGAAATCACTGGCTTTTATGAATTACTTAAAATTTTAGTTGGAATGCATTTCGTGGGTCTTATGCTTAAAAATTAAAATATCTTAGTGGCAGTATTATAATGTAATATAAAATTGACTTTAGTTTATGGCCATTCTACTTTATTTTTTTGCTAGTTTTCAAAGCCTAGTATATTCACTCATGTCGTCTCTTGATCTGACATTTGATTGCTCATCTTGCATTTGCATCTGGTGCAAATATATTTAATTTGGTTGTTTTTCCTGGCATGAACATCACATGCATGCAAAATCTCATCTCATGGATTGACACTTGCTTATCGAATGTGGTGCTTTGCTCTTGCTTCCAATTCTGTAATTTTCCTTTCTGTGATTTAAAGAATGCCTAATTGCTAAATGAGTTGTCTTTCATGTCCATCTGCTTCAGATCAGGAATTTGGTACGTCGCTATGATTATTGTTTCCCTTGTTCCTTCTCTGTTGCTGCAATATGCATTTTAATTTTTATGTTGTAGGAACTGACTCATTTCTGGTATCTCTGACAGTGCTCTCTGCTTTTCTCCAGGGTCTGATATGATATTCCATATCATATCTACTGAATCCATCTGCAGCTGCAGGTAATTCCAAAATAAATTCCTATCAGTTAATTGTGCCCCGACTTCAAAACAGCCACTGTTCATGGTATAATCAGCTGCTGCGGTGATCCTATATGCACACCATATTCCCCTTTCTACAGACTACATCCTCTCACAGACTGAGGTGTTCAGGTAGAATTCTAAAGTATTAACTGATTTGGTATGCTATACATCCAAGAATGAGAGGAACTTTTTCATAGCCTGGGCAACTAAAAGGAGAACCTTGTGGGAGAAACTGGGTTTCATTCTGGTCACTTGTTTTGCAACAGGGCATAGCTTGCTTGACTCCTGAGAAAGCATAGCTACTCTTCCAGTTGGGCTGGACACAGTAACCACCCGATCAGTGAAAATTATAACAGTGACACAAGATCAGGTCTTTTTCAGTTTTGGAAGTGCCATCGTACACTTGATTGTCTATTTGATTCCAGGTCCTACCTTTCTTGCTCTTAAGAGAGAGGAATCCCAGCTATAAGCCTAGGCTTGGCAGTCTGGTGTAGCCTCCTGAGGTGGTTTCTGTGACCCCCTGGAGTCCCTCAGCTCCCTCCATGCCACTGGCCTCAACTGATCCAACCCAACAAAAGCTGTTACAATAAAATCTATTCAAACATTTTGTCCTTGGCCTTCGTAGCAGTCCTCAGCATCTATTTCTGTAGGTCCCCAGCAAAACTTGGTGAAGGCCAGCTGCACTTCTGCCTTATGGGAACTGGACACAAGCCAAACCCAGACAGGTATGTCCACCTGCATGGGCAGTCCCTGCCTGTACTGATGAGGTTGTGATTATTGCCTCTTTCTTTGTCAAAATTATGACCCACACGCTCTTTTCTGATTCACTGATCATCTGTCACATTTGTGTTTCTAAGCTTATCTCTTTCTCAAGACTGGCTTGAAAAAATCTACCTTCTTATGAGTTTTGCCTCTCCTTGCTATTGTATCTCAGACAGGAGCAGGATGCACAACTGAGTTTCTCTGACTTCTGAGCTGGTGTCTGATGCCTGCAATATCCCCATGGGCAGGAGGACACCCACAGGTTTACTTTCCTCTACAACAGGCCTGTGCACACTCCCTGTGTTTTCTCCTGGCCATTCCTGGTCCTAGCTGTGGTAGCCACTTTGCAGACTTGTTTAACTGGCAACGTGGATTCATACTAGGACACCTGTAACTCTAATAAAATATCCCAATGGCACAAACCAACACCTTGTTCTCTAAAAAATCAGTGGACTCTACTGCAGCTAAAGTCCTCACATGCTAACAGGTGAATTTCCTCAAAGTGATGACAGGAGTGTTGTTCCCCATGTCACATCTCTTGATTCTTTCTTTCTCCACTCACACTCACCTATCCGCCAGCTAACTGGAGAGTGCACAACACAGTAGCTGCACTACCTACAGTTTTTCCAAATTGTTTTTACTTATATACTAATAGGCAGCAAAACTAGTAGCCCAGGACATCTGGTTTGTTCTTTAGTTCTGAGGCTGACCTCCTGTATTTTGCCTTCATTGAGTCATGTTTACAGAATGACTGACTACCTTACCAAGCACACATGCAATCTGAACCCCAAGCACACTGAAAGCTGGGTATGTGTCTATAAAGCAACATAGCTGGTTAGATACTGAGAGCTGTACAGGTGCATTACTGGGTTGCTCTGCCAAGGTTACTTAGATATGCTGGCTGTAGTTTTTTTGTCTTTTACTACGTTGTGACATGGAGAATTTCCTTCTGCCTTTCTGCTCAGTTTGATGGATATCAGAGCAGCCTTGCTATAAGAGCCTGTCCACAGGAGCAGCACGGTATTGCAAGTTGCTCTGAGTCTGCTCCAAATAAACCACCGCCCTCTCAGAGGATGGACCCTGTGTTTGAAACTAAATACAGTACTGTTTTCAGCATATCTAATAACGTAGTGCAGCAATTTTCTGGTAATCTGATGACACGCTCCAGTGATTGCCTACGTATCTGCTGTCATGCTGCAGCACAAACTGCAGTGGGAGTTTAATAAGTATCCCTGGGTTTCCTTACACCTCGTGCTCCTACCAGCACAAAAGGAAAAGCCTGTCTTTCGTTTTAGCTGCATTTCACTCGTCCATTTGTCCTTCATGAAGATGAATCCCAACAGCTTTTTCTGCACAGGTTATTACTGAACTAAAGCCTCCAGACATGTAGCTGTGACAGCAGTGAGGAAGGCACCGTGTAGCGCAGCCCTGGATAAGATCTAGGGACCTTGCTGTCAGCATTGACACAGAAAATCAGAGACCAAGGACAGAAGGCACAGCACGGTGTGCATGGAACAAACACAAGCTGTCATTGACTGTCCTGAAACCCCAGACCTTGATGCTGGATCCCCTCTGTGGGGCCACCAGGAGCAGGAAGGCAACGAATGAGGAGCAGCAGCAGACAGGGAACCTGTGTGTTTGGGCAGAAGCCTGCAGGGACCCCACAGCCTGTGTTCGGCAGGAACTCCTGCTGAGTATGTGGTATTATTTATACACCTTAACCTTATGGAAACAATGTACCTGTGGTGCTGTACAGCTCACTAAAGCACTGAGACTGAAATGATTTCAGTACTGCTTTCTGAATTACCTTTCTTCTAGTTGCATTTTAGCTAGTTGCTTCTTTGGGAATAGTCTATTTTTGTGGCAAAAATGCCTTTTTTATTGTTGATACACAAGTGCAAATTGCTTTTAACACCCCACTCCCTCCTTCTCAAATAACTTCAAGGCTGCTAGGCAGAGGTTCTTGCAAAATGAGAAAGACAAAGTCAGGATGTTCTTGTCTATTCCTTCCACAGTACGTGCATGGCCCCAATTCACCTTGACAAAGGCAGCAAACTGATCTGGAAAGTTCCATATAAAGAATTACATCTTCAGGAATGATGCTAAAATAGTGGTGTCCTAGTACCTCTAACTGTCAGCAGTTTTCACACCTTCTTCAAAAGCACACTGCCTGCACCCTGGTAAGACACAAATTCCCACTACGCCCTCCTCACCGGGTGAGCTCTCGCTCCTTTCCACATGGATTGGCTATGGATTAGTCCTCTGGCTTTGCAAGCGATGGTTTCCATTCCTAGCTGCTGTTTGTCCACTTCGTCTTGCTGATCCTCCTCCTCATTTAAAATGTAAAATATTTAAATATCTAAGTTTTAAATAGGTACAAGCAAGAGATGCTCTTATAAATTCCCTTGCACACAAAGATGAAGTCTTCTAATCTTGCTGCTACTGTGCATATTTGGGGCACACAAGATTTCTAATACATATTGTCCCTTAAGGTAGTCAAATCACTGTAATGAATCCCTAGAAGTTTTTGTACAGAAGAGCAGAAAATCTGAATCAAGAAAAGGGGCAATACTGCCTACTAGCATTAAGACCTGGTCCTGCAGCTTTTCTGAGGGACGTGGAAAGTGGTGATTAGGTTGGGTATCAGGCCTTTAGCAAGTAACCATCCCAGAGGTGGAGACTGCTTCTGTCAGGCAACAGCTGAGCTTGCTGAGCCTTTTTTTTGCAGCCATAAAACTCACTTACTTGTATGTAAAGGACTTGTGCAGAGGGACTTTTCAGCGATGACTATAGCAACCACTACAACATAACAATGGGGAAAAAAAAAAAAAAAAAAGCAGAAGCACAGAAACATTACACTACTTGGAATGTAAAGTTTAAGTGGTTACTCATTCAAGCAAAGCTGCCTCTTTCACTCCCATTCAGCAAACTCTTCAAAAGGGAAAAAAAACACTGAATCACTCATCTCATACAGAACAAACATCTTCTTAGGGAAAATAATCAAATAAATGGCTGGATTTGGGATAAACATCTACTGTTAAGATCAAAGATTATACCCTCCACGTTACGCGACACGGAGGGAAAACAGGACAAGTTGGGAAAGGGCTTCATGCACGTGCAGGATTCACAATATGTCCTTACACATTGCTCTAGTTCATTTTCTGTCACTGTCTTTGACAACCTATGTAGAAAGTTCACAAGGTAAAATGACTTCGAACTCTTCCTTGGCTAAACAGGCCTGGTAAGTACCTCCGGTTAAAATGCTGTGGGGCAGTCAGCTGCTGGTTTCAGTTTTCCTGCTTCTCCTTCTTCCATGATACTGGTTCTTTTTTAGTATGGAAACCCAAGCTTTGCCATAGTCTTCAGACAGCAGATGACCCGGACTGACTTTCAGGATCTTGAGAAATCAACAGTTTCTACAGAGATGGCATGGAGGGCCCCACAGTGCTGGAGATGCTCCAGCATAACTTCAGGAATCGCCACGTCACCTGAGCTGTGCAGAGGGCAAATTCCCATTTGAATTGGGTGGGAACTGGAAGCAACAATTCCTAAGCACAAGTTTGAAAGGGACATTTATAAAGTGCTCAGGTTGTTCTGGAGGCAGATATTATCTGCTTGTTTTGGGTATTACTAGCTCCCATTTCATATGATGTGCCTTCATATTTATCACAGCTACCTGAAATTTAGAAATTGTTCCAGATTTGTAAAAATTTGGAGTAACAAACTTGGAAACTCACCTAAACCTACTGCTTGGCTGAATTGCTTCTTTCTGGCCCAAGCTGTATGCTGTTTGTGCCCAAATTCCCAATGTTTTTCCAGTTTTGCTTTAGGGTGTTTTTTTGTTTGTCTGTTTGGTTTTTTATTTGTTTGTTTTTGGTTTTTTTGTTTTGTTTTGTTTTGTTTTGTTTTGTTTGTTTGTTTGGGTTTTTTTTTGTTTTTTTTTTTTTTTTTTTAGGGGAAAGCTTTCTGGGGTGACCTTAATAAATAAGAAATGGACACCTATGTTGCGAAAGACCTCAAACATTACATTGGAAAGTAAATAATACACATCTAAAATAAAATATGCTTTGTACTTTTCAGTGGTAACTAAGTATCAACCCTGAATTGATTTGAAAATCTCAAAACTACTTGCCAAGTATTTTCAGAGAGATGAAATGAGCTGTGCATACTGAGATCATTAACAAGACCAAGAAAAGATATATTCAGTGCAGTTTCCCATCTATTAGATTACTCTGCCTCTCCAGCAGCCTCCAGAGAGAGCCTCTGGCAGCTTCTTAAGGTCACTGAATCATTTCACTACAATAAATGATCTCTCTCGCTGGAAATGTTGGAGAGGCTCCCTGCACCTCAGTGTTGATGTATCAGTGAGTCACTTTAATCCCTGCACTCATGGGAGAAAATGCACCACACCCAACCTGCCTGCTGCCCCATCCATTTTGTGTTCTTTGTCTTCTTTCATGTTCTTTTACTTTCCTAACAGCATTAAACTGACAGAGATCTGTGTGTTTTACAGTCTGTGGACAGAATGAGATTAGAGACCCAAAAAAAAAAAAAGAGGCAAAACCCCCCCAAGCATGACTTGGCCTCCCTGCTCTTGGGAGTCCTTGACTTTGCCACTTGTAGGCAATTGCAGGGAGGAGTCAGCAATGTTCCTTTGGGGCCCTGACAGAGCAGGAGGACAAAGTGTCCTGGGGCAGGAACAAAGCTGTCTTCTGCACCGCCTAAAGCTCGAGACAGTAAGTATTGACAGTCAGGACATTGAAAGGCGTGCCGGTTTAAGAGTAGATGACACGCATGGTTTGGCACACCATGTAATCAGTAACAAAGAATAGTAGGTCCCATCAGCTACAACTCTGTCACAGAGTGGTGGCATCCCCAAGCTGTGATCCAGCAGAACATGGATGAAGACAACCAATGTATCTTTGATAAATGCCCTTATTTCCCTTGATAGGAGATAGCAGGCTGTTTCCTTGGTGAAACAAATTCCAAAACGATCACTTTCAAGCTCTCAGTAACATTTTCTCTCCTTGCCCCCAAGTGTGCAAGACTTTTATCTTACAGCTTTGTTTTCTATTTTATCTTTATAACTTGCCTTTCTTTAAAGCTCTGCTCCCTATTTGACACTCCCTGTAGAAGATAGGTAAAAGTAAGCAGCACTCTGTTACTAATAGAGTAATTCAGTAGCACTGGTTACAAACCAGGCTATTGTCACTTTTTTCTTCTATGCATTATAGCACAGGTGAGCTTTAATGCGGTCCTTGGGAGGCAAAGGGGCTTTGAATGGGGAAGTGTTTCCTTACTTGGAGGCAGCAGAGTTCAGAAAAGGATCAAAAGAGCAAACGGACTAAGTACAACCTGGGTCTTAGGTAAAATGTTAAGGCAGCTGAACAGAGGCAGGCCAAAGAGCAAGGGACTTGGGAAGTGAGGGTGAATTTTTCTGACAACAGGTATTAACATATATGGAACATATCTAATATCTCAAAATTGCTATGGGGCTGCTTGTCCAAGAAGTTGAGTTTTATTTATTTGTTTACATAATGTTTAATAAGACAGAAGAAAACCAAGTTAATTTAGCAATGACTATGCAAGAAATGTGGAAGTCTGAGTGGTGGCATCTGACATAAACAAAAGACATAAATAAAACACTTGAAACAGATGGGTGCCAAGCATAAGCTATGACTATCAGATTTTCTTGATGGCATCTTTCCTGAGATCTAGAGAAAAGGTAAAAGCTATGCTGCATCTGATGGGGAAGATCCAGTGTAGAAACCCCAAAAACTGTGGAACACCCACTTAGGCTAGTAAAAATCAAGTTTCAGGTATTTTGAAAATTGTAATTTAACCTTCCTGGGCTGTACTCAGCTGAGACATTCAGGAAGAGAAGGCCTAGCCCTGGAGGAGAGATGGTGGTCCTGGAGCAGGACAGCCCATGAAGCATTAACTACAGCTGAAAAGAGAAGCAGGAACCCTTTGGTGCCAGCCTTTGTGCTTCAGCACTGCTCAGCTGGGGTAGTGGGGGAAGGATGATGACAAGGTTGTGCTATTTGTCCTATTATTGCAAAGCTCTTTTTTAAAAGTTCAGGTTTCAAACTGTTTGCTTTAGGGTGACATTTACTTCCTTCTCTTAGTCACTCTTAGAGTTCATCTGTACAAAGTTCACATGCTACAAACTTGTCACTGGCTTTCCATTGCAGCAATTCCTGTGCAGGCATGCTTGGTTTGGGCTGAGTCCAAGGTACTTCACTCCACTTTTTTGGAAGAGCAAAGCTATCACAGTTGCTTCCCCCTATCAACAAGATTTCAGACATTTGTCTTCTCTTGCTCTCTGCACTGCCACAATCACAGAATAATTTGGGTTAGAGGGGCCCTCTGGAGATCAGCCAGCTCAAAGCAATGCTAACTTCAAAGCTACATCAGTCTGCCCAGGGCCTGACCACCTGAAATTTGAACTGCAAGGATGGAGATCCCACAGCCTCTCTGGGAAGTCTGTGCCAGTCTTTGACTGCTCTCACCATGAAGGATTTTTTTCTTATATTTAATCTGAATTTCCCTTGCTTCAACTGCTGTGCCCCTCCAAGAAGAGCCCACTCTTCCTCCTCTGTATGACCCTCCAAGCAGCTGAGGATAGAAATGAGGTTTCCCCCCCTTTACTCTATAGCTCCCTGAATCGCGATGCTCTCTGGTAGACAGAGGACCTGGAAATACAGATACTTTGCCAATAGGCATCCTCAAAAAGTGAGGACAATTGAAAGACTTCAGCTATCTTAAGCACAAACAATCCACTTCAAAATATCTCAAGTATCCTAGAAGCCCAGTGGAGTCAGGGAAAAAGGTCACCCCTCCCACTGAACATTAGTGGGCTGGGTATCCAACCTCACTCAATTAGAAGTTAAACATGGGATGCTGCCTTTACTTATTCCATTCTTATGCTCTTGAAGGCCCAGGTAGGATTTGATCTGGGATCTTCAGTTACAAAGGATGAAAGAGTCAAGCTCTAGTGTCCTCTAAGTTTGCACCTTGCACACCTCTTCATTTCCCCACCATATTACATTATTTTTAGAATATGTTCAGTCTCCTTATGACCTGGTTTCTTCACATTATACCATGAATGATTAACATATAACCTTTCCCTCAGGAGGAACCTGCATCTCAACAGCCAGCGGTTATTACAGTTCTTCAATTCAAGCGCACTTCTCGTCCAATCATCAAATATATCTGTTATCATTATTTTGAGAGAAAGTTGACGCCCTGAAGTGATTTGATCTTTCAGCAGCTGGAAGGACAAAGCTCGCTTTACAGGTGGCTGCTTTAGTATGGCAAGTATTAAGCAGGCTCCCGGACACCGAGGACTGTGTGTCCACCTTCAATTTATGTTTTAGTGCTGCTTGTAGAAGAGTGGTTTTGTACTGTTTCTCTGTAGATCACTTTGACAGAAATGGAGACATGCATTTTTTTCCATAGGGAAAAAACCCATCTTTTCAACAAAATGGCTGAAAAATAGCAGCTAAATAAATAGCAAGGAAATGTTGTCTTAGGACCTCAGTGGCACCTGCTGTTCAGGTAATGGACATGGTATTCCCTGGGTGAGGGTTTCCAGGCACTTGCCAGACCACTGCAGTGATCGCATCTGAAAGGACAGAATTTGATGCAGAAGCATCACAGAGGAGAGAGAATGAAACCTCTCTCCCAGCCTCTGGCCACCCTTGCTCCCCTGGGGGTGCCGTGGCAGAGAACAGCACTGAGGATGGGCCTGGGGAGGTCAGTGGGACTGAGGAGAGGAGGAAGACCAGCAACCATTTTCCTTCCTCTCCCATATACCCCATATGTCACATTATTTCAATTTTCCCTCAGGATGGGTCTCAGCTCATGCTGAGCTCCCACTGCCCAGGACAGAGGCTGGGTGCCAGGAGAGAGGTGTTCCCCCACAGCCCACAGCTAGCCAAACTGCTTCACCTGAAAGGTGTCAAGGGTTAGCATGACCACCAAGAGCTGTGGCACTTGTTTCAACGTCATTATTGGGATGCTATTCATGCTACTCTGAATGTCAACCTATTTCTCCCTCTATAGATATTTTAAATAATCCTACTCATCAAGACTGGAGACAGGTATAAGATGCAGAAGAGCCTTTTGGGAAGCAAAATACTACCAGGTAGCCTACTCCAGAAGATGATACTAACAAACAGCAATATCAGTAGACTCAGTTGAAGTCCACCACCATCTGGGGAGAAAGGAGGAAGAGAGGTAGCATGACTGCCAGCTGACCTGGTAATCATTTGACCAAGACTAACACCCCAAGAAGCAAAACTGTGCCTAGACAGTGAATGTGGCCATTTGACATAAGGCCAAAGGCAGAAAGGAGTAAAGACAGAGAACACGTGTCTTAGTGCTGC
The DNA here is from genome assembly GCF_018691265.1 of Tyto alba. Lineage (NCBI taxonomy): Eukaryota > Metazoa > Chordata > Aves > Strigiformes > Tytonidae > Tyto > Tyto alba. The sequence continues at coordinate 25,085,848 of NW_024881316.1, read as the reverse complement.
TCGTCAGAAACCTACCCTTGCATCAAGCCTGAGATGCAGCTACTCTGCAGGGAGCAGGGATGGTTTTGGGTGTTCATTAAGTACCTACTGCTGAGACAGACAGTAAATATAGCCGATCAGAATAGTGATCTGGTGTCGTGTTTGCATCTATACAGAATCTCCTTGCCTTGCTGAAAATGAGAGCAATTCAGTTCATATTCTCCAGTTTCTCTTCCTGTCTCTCCTCAAATCTGCCACCAGGGCATCCTTTCTTGCCTGTTAGTCTCTCTCTCTCCTCATTAGCATTTTTTTCTGCCAGCTTGTGTGTTTTCTGCTTCCTCCAAAAGTTTTCCACTGAACCGTGTTCCCTCATGTTTTCCTGAACAGCCTCCTGCTTTGCTCAACAGAAGGGGCCAACACTGATCGTTCCCCTGTGCTCTATCTGTGATCTCTGAACAACTGCAGGACCTTGGCTATCATTAATTCTAATTAATACAACCAAATCCCTCCATCCCTCACTCACCATACTGTTTTAGAAACTCACTCTTTTCTATAATCTCAGAATTCTGTACATTTTCACATTTGCTCACAGGTGACTCTGATCCACACAACTCTGAGGTGTCAGAGCAGGCAGGATGCTTTGTTCTGTAATACAGAGGAGCTGCTGTCCTAGCAGCACCCTTCCTGGTCCTCTTCCAAGGCCAGACATTTTGAGGTTTGCTCACCCAGCTTTATCTAGTATAAAGTATGATAAATACTGAATGCTATTAAATAATTACCAGCCATTTGTATGTGCTGGACAGCTGGTGATGTATTAGGTTAATAACCATTACAGGCTAAGCTTAATGTAAAAATACATTTGATTTGACATTTTGGGCTGAGTTTAATGAGTTTGTTCTTTTTATCTTCCCTGCTTAAATGCATCGATTCACCTCTACTTGTAAAATGCTCTGAAATAGTCCTGGGTATCAGGATACACAGATCTTCATTCTGGGCATTTTAATCAAAATAGCTCCTGTTTTTCCCCGAAAGCCAGCACTCCCAAGGTTATTTGTGTAATCTAGGTTAGATGCATTGTAAAAGCCATTACGTAGAATACGCTTGCTTTTAATCTCCTCTTTACAACCCCTGTTTCCACACTAGGAAAAGCTCTTGATTACAGAGTGTTTGCAGTGGTGAAGTAAAGGGCAACATGCTATTTTATTCTTGTCTCTGTTATGCAAAATTGATTATACTCTGATCATCCGTACTACTGAGAACTACTGTGCAGATGTTTCCAGTATAGGACAGGAGCTCTGTTTACCTAATACTTCTCTGTCTGTCTAGTTGTCCTCTTTTAAAAGGGCAAAGCGTGGTCTTTGAAGAACACACTACAGTGCACTTGCAAGGAAAAAGTCTCTGGCTGTGAAAGCTGTATCATAATGTAAATATTTATACGACATCCTCGCTTGTACTAAATGCTGGCATATTTGTCCGTGGTGTCAGCTCCAGCTTTTTGTGAACTCCTTCTGGTCCTACCACGCAGAGAGGCACCAGCCCGTCCCCAGCTGTCACCTCACTGGTGAGAGGGCATCGGTTTATAGTGCATCCCCTCGGGTGCGCATCCCTGAGTTATGCTCCCCAAACCCCCCGCCCTGCTTTCCACCCCCCTGGGCTGCGTGGTGCTCGCCCTGGTTACCAGGTCCCACAACCACCTCCTCCACTTCCCCTGCTTAGCAAGGCTGACATCAGTCCTGGGTTTAACCAGACCTAACTTTTGGAGGACCTGGTTTAAAATCCCTTGGTTTAAAAACATCATTCTTAAAACCATCTGTGTAAGAGACAAAACACCTCTACAGGTGCTGCTTAGAGCTGCTCTCTCTACTTTTGAGGCCAGAATGCAAAATTTAACGTAGTTATGTCTTGGGGTTTTTTTGTCTGTTTGTTTTGGCATTGTTTCAGCAGGGTGGGATGGATGGGGTTTGGTTGTGAGAGGTCTAGGTGTTGTTATTTCCTTGGTTGGTTTTGGGGCTGATTTTACTTCTACTTTTATAAAGTAAAATCTCACATTGACTATCATTTTTTCTAAGTGCTCGGTCCAGCTGTAGCCAGGTAGTTGGCCCTGCACTTTTCAAGATTTCTGAAAACCTTGCATTGCATTCCTTTCTGACCAAATGAGAGTTAGGTGCTAATTATTCTGATCTTTCTGTGTTGCAGAGGAACTTCAGGTAAATACTGTATGTTGAAAAAATGTTGACAAACCATGCAGAGCATCCATCACCAAGTCGCCTGATCTGGTTTCAGGAGTTCCCTCTCATTTAAAAATCTACATGTACAGCTTTATAACAGCAGGAATAGGCAGCAATTCTTCCCATTTAGTTAGCGTGGAAACCAGAGTCAGATGTAAAGACGACTTCTTAGCTCTTTATTTAAACTTCTGAAGACAGAAGGGCTTTTTCATGATGATTTGAAAAAATCTGTACAATCAATTTAAAAAGGAAACAAAGCTGATAATAGTTAGCCAATAATAGTTCTGCCATCTGTATGCATGGGAGATATTTCCTGGTCTTTTTGGCAAACTCATCATTATTCTACTGAGCAAAAGTGCATTCGCATCAAAGATGTCTCAAGTCCCTAATAGCTCAGCACACCAAGAGCCATTCTTGCTCTCTCTCCCAACCCTGAGTGCTGTGGGAAGCAAAGCAAATTGATAAATTAACAGAAGATCTTTTGGAGAGGCAATCCCTTCTAAAGGTACAGAAATGTGTTAGGAACTTAGACCTAGCCAGTCCCTGAAGCACCAAGACCCCATTGATTTTAAAGAAAGCAAGGTACTTAGATAACTGCATAGGCTACAGATTATTTTTCGTTTCAAAAAGCTCCAATTTCTGCCATGTGAGCTGAGAATCTGATTTCCTACAACAGCTGGTAAAATTGTATTAGTAGCATTTGGTAAACATTTGCTTCTAGTGGCAGACAGAACAGTTCATGAAGACATACTTCCCTCTTGCTAAATGGGATGAGACACCATATGTCTAATCAGCTACACAAATACCATGCTTCAATATGTGTGGAAGAAATTTTACTTGGCTTCACTTTAAATACTTTTACCAGGTAATTTATCACCACATAGCATTACCTCTGGCTAATCCTAGAGGGAACACAGTGAATATCCACTTAGACAAGTCTAAGGCAGTAATAGTGCAATTGTGCCATAGGGGTTGTGCATTCGCCATTACACCAGCTCAGGAGCAGCAAATGCACAGGTGGAGACAATTCATACAGGATTGCATTTTTATGTCAACAGATTCAGTTACCTTGAAGTTTTACCTGTTCCTGAATGAAACACAACAGAACAAGTTTGCATTTGTCACTGTCACACAGCTGAACCATCCCTGTTTGAAAAGCGGGAGCTCCAGCTGCTTCTGAAGGGTGTGAGGCAGTTCCTCTCATGAAGAAATTTAGGACCTTTCTAATGACAACGAGCTTCCTCCACACATGGTGCCACTGCAGTACCACCTTCCCTCAGCAAACAAGAGGTTCCTTCACTGCCTTTAAAAACTTTCTAAGAATTATGGGCCAGATTCCTGGGAAAGGTTTTGCTTTAACATGAATTAGACTTGGAAGAAACAAGGTAAAAAAAAAAAAAAAAAAAACAAAACAAACCAAAACAATTGCTTCACTCCAGGGAGCATGTTTTCCTGGACTACAAGAGCTCTGGCTGTACCACGATGGCCAATTCCCTTTAGGCTATGTCTTCTGGTGCCATGGTACCTTGCAGCCTTTGATAGAACTTCCTTACAATCAAGGAAGCACCTTCTGGCCAAACTGCTGGAATTATAAGAAGAAAATGTGCCCAGGTGGGGTGGGGTGACCTTGATCAGCTGCCAGATGCCCACTCAGCTGCTCTCTCCCTCTCCTTAACGGGAATGGGGGAGAAATAAGATTAAAAGCTTGTGGGTTGAGATAAAGACAGGGAGGACACTCACCAATAATTGCCACAGGCAAAACAGATTTGAGAAAAATAACTTAATTTATTATTAATTAAAATAGAGTTGAATTGTGAGAAACAAAGACAAAAACTAAAACACCTTCCCCCTGCCCCCTACTTCCAATGCCCAGCTTCACTCCATTTCAGACCCCTCTACCTTCTCCCTGCTCCGAGTGGTGTGTGAAGGGGTGGTGGTCAGGCGGTAACAGCTCCTGTCTGCCGCTCCTTCCTCCTCATGCTCCAGCGTGGGTGCTTCCCGTGGGCTGCAGTCCCTCAGGGTAAGCTTGCTCCAGCGTGGGCCTGCCACAAGCTGCAGTTCCTTCAGGGCACGGCCACTTGCTCCACCACGTGGTCCCCCATGGCCCGCAGTGTGGCTACCTGCTCTGGTGTGGTCCTCTCCAACCGCTGCAGGGGAATCTGCTCCAGTGCCTGGACCATCTCCTCCACTCCTTCTTCTCTCACCTTGGTGTCTGCAGGGTTGATTGTCACACTTCTGTCCTCACTCCTCTCTGCTGGGAAGCGTTTTGCCCTTTCTTAAATATACTTTCACAGAGGTACCAGCAGCTGCTTTTTGCCAGAATGCAGAGTGGGACACCAGGCAATCTCATCCCCCACTCCTACAAAATTTAAAAGTGGCCAGTGCCCCATCTTCAAGTAATCCCCCAGGCCTCCACATTACTCTTACAGGAAAACTGCTCCAGAGCTGTATCCCACTAACAAAGGCCCTCTTTCAATTTCTAGCCTAAATTTACTCTTGGCTATTTATACCCATTTGTTTTGTGTCAACACAATTATAATAGCTCATTTTCCTTCATGCTGTCTACTGTCATGATGTCTGTGTAGGTTGCAACTACATTCCTCTCAACCTTGGTCTTGCTACACTCCCATTTTGCAAGACTTTTCCCTTTTTCTGACCATCCCAGTAACTCTTCTGTACAGCTGATGTTTTAGAATCAGTTTTCTTGAGAGCAGGTGACCACAGTGGAGGAAAAACGTGTATTCATCAAAAGGAAGTCTCACCAGAGCCTCAGCCTCACCCTCCCACTCTAGCACATTCCTCTTTCTACTAAAAAGAGACCGATTAGCAAATAAGATTTTTTTCTTCTCTGTTTTCATACTAGCAGCTCTAAATTGATGCATAGATGATTCTGAAATCTTTCCTTCTCTCTTCTTCAGTCATTTCCACCTAAAACTCCTATGGAAACAGCTGAAATTCTGTTACTGGTCCCTAAGGGGGATTTACACTAATCTCATCTCTCTTACTCCAGCCATCAAGGTCGTCTGGTTTGTTGCTGTAGGATATATAATCTTCCTTGGCACTGACAGTGCTTCCTAATGTTGTCATCTGCAAACATCACTGCAAATATTCCTACTTTCTATACCAAGGTCATTACTAATAACATTATTACTGGGCTCCGTTCAGGCTGAAAGCATTGAGACAAAACATCTCATCAGGTTGACCCTTGATTGTCCATCGATCCTGTTGCTGGTCACCACACTCTCTAGTTTAGATAATAATTTCTGAGATTAAGAATAGTACCTATTTCAGATGGATAGAAGATTTCCTTTTTCCTTATTTCCTTTTCCTTATTTCCTTTGTCTACACAGTATTTTTTATTAAACAACAATATGGGTAAGTCAGGTTTGATCACTTCCAGAAAAGCTGTTACATTTTCTCCCATTTTCTGTTTCCTTCCTTGTACTCAATCAGTGTTCTTCTCAATTATTCTGAAACCTTTCATCATCCTGAAATCAGACTATCAAGCCTACCAGTTACCGGGTACCACTTTTTACATCCTTCCTATAGAAAATATCTACATTATATATCCTTGAAACACAAAACACATAATTCTTTTCCCTCTTTCTCCTCATCACAGCTTGAGTGTCTTAAACAAAACACACTTCTTTTAAATTTTATTTTCTAACTGGACCTTTGTTACTCACTTTCTCCCTTTCTATCTGAGATGTTTTTAACACCTTTGACTTAAAATATAATGCTTCTGCTACTGTTATGTCATAGGAGCCCCTGGGTACTCTAGCTTCCCCTGCTCATCCAAATTCACTCTACTGACATTCAGAAACACATGGATCTTGTTTTGTATATCCATCTATTTAAATTAAATGGATTGAAAGTTGAAAATGGAATTCAAGTTCGCTTTTAAAACCAGTTCTTGTAACATCCTGATGATTACAACTAATTACCTTTGTTGATTCAGTAATTCTTGGCAAGAGGATGATAGTGGCAGCATAAGTTAATCATCTGTACTAGTGCAACTCTCAGCAGCATTTCCCTAACACAAGATCTCTACCCATATTTTAATCACCTCCTGCACTGCTCAATGGGGTTCCCAGCAGAACCCACACCATCAAAGTAATTTGGTCTCTGATTTTATATATACTTTTCTTCAGTGTCTAGCTTATCTCTTTTTTGAATAATGCGTATCTTTTAACAACATATATTCCAGTCTCATACAACACACACACACATTTCTATCAACTTACACCTCAAGACAGCTACCAAATATCAAAGGTAGAGGCAATCCCCAGAACAACTCTCAATTAGGTTTAGGGGTTTCTTCGCCCCAGTTTTGGTGGCAGAAGTCCTATCAGAAGCTCCAGTGCTTACTTAATATCTGCCTTGCATTAAATAAAATACACAATCAACCAGAAAGATTTCCTGGATTTCCAGGATTGCTCTTTGCTTTTCCACTGCCCTCTGCCAACTCAGGAATCCCAGTGCCTGAGTTCCCTGAGTTCCAGCACGTCTGTAACACAGCACTTGGGGTCTTCACACCTTGACCACAGTAAGAAAAGCCATGTTCTGGGCCCTTGAATTTACCTACCCCAATCCCAGCTTAACAGAATTATTCACCTCCCACTCCATCAATTGAGCTGTAGGGCCTGAGCATGGGATTTGGTCATCTTGTGAGCTTACCAAGATCTTAACAGTTTGAAGCTTGGTCATTCACTCTTTGCAAATAGGTATTGAAGTGTTTCATTCTCCTCAGCCAACTTTACATTAAACCTCTCCATCCCACTGGAAGCAGTTGGTCTTTTTTCATCTCTCCAGCCTTTACAGCTCAAAATGTCCTTTCAGAGGACTCTTTCATAATCCTAAACACCAATCACAGTTATTACCTATTAGGAAAACTGCAGGCGATTGGGGAATCGAGTCAATACAAAAGCTGTTACTTGCCCCAGGTCAGGTAATGCTTTGGCAGCTGAGCAGGGTAGGCAGACCCAAGGCTCCTGCCTCAGTGTGTCGTCTGGTTGTCAGTTATGGTAAAGTGATGTCTGATCCAACCCCTACAGCTCTCAGACACTTTGTGGTTGCTGCTGAGACTGTGGGAGAGTAACCAGGAGCAACAGTCTTCTACATGCAGGTATAAGCACTTCTGACAGTATACATCTCCCCAAGAACACATCTCCTGCCAGTTCACATTTTGTTACAGTGTGAAGGCTGAGTCTGGAGTGCAGCAGCTCAATTACTGCTGGCTCACTGGGCAAAGCCAGGTTGGTGCTGTGGCTTCTGCCTTCCAGTTACTCCCTGTAGATTTGACTTATCATCCAAAGAACTGCACCTTACTGAGCCCCATTTAGAAAACCCTTCGATTTCAAAGTTGCATTTGCACGTGCAGGAGGCAAAACTGTCTTAGCAACCATCTAAGGCATTTGGAGCTCCCTCCCAGAGACCAGCATAGCATGAAACCTCTGAGCCTTTCACACAAAGTGCAAAACCCACTTCCCTGGTCTAGGTTTCTTGTTTTAAGAGCCAGCAAGTGAAAAGACAGACAGCTAGGTAAGTAGTTCTATTTTTACTAAGTCCATCACCAAGCTATCTAGGCTTGTTGCAATACAGTGGTTGAACACTCAAATCAGAGAGGGCTCAGAAACAATCACTTAAGGGCAAGGGGAGCTATACGGAAATTGCAAACATGTTCCCATTCTGGAGAGAGGTATTATTAACATTTTAGAGGCAGGATATCCAAGGCAGAAAGTCCCTCTCAGCCACATTAAGATTTGCTCCTGGCACTCATCCTCTCAGAGCCATTCAGGCTGCTCTGCATTCAGTAAATCAGTAATCCCAGTGGGAGGTTTAATTAAACAATTATTATATATTCCTACAGCTAGGCAAAGGAACAGCATTTAGTAACAGCCAAAGGTTTCTTTAAGGGATTTGTTACCAAATCTCTGGTATGCTAAATTTTTCTGAATATCTGCAGCTGTCCTTCCATCATGACGGCTCCTCCTTGGCCTGATACAGGATGGGGCAATGCACTAAATCTGTACAAACCCACGAGAATTCAGGCAGAGATCATCAAAATTGTTTTAATGATTAAACCATGTCAAACATTAACAATGTAGGTATATTCAGATGAGCCAAGGGTTTATTTCTAGCACATTTAAACAGCCTATTTTGAACATTATAGCTGCTGTACTGAGCTATGTAAAGACTCTGCAAACCAGTACCTAGAAATGAAGACACACGCACAAGCTTTGATAATGTAAACATAACAGACACTGTGTCCTTCAAAATAAGGAATGAAAACCCACAAGGCTAGTAGGAGAACTTACTAATTCCCTAAGAGATGTGCAAAAATTTTTTAAAAGATTTAATTTAAAAAAAGAATTAAACATGTTAAAACTGGCATTTATATAAATATCAAAAACCAAGTAGTTGAACTTGAGCAATGACCAGCAGAACGTCTTGCACAATTCAATTTTTCAGAGCTTAATGAATAAAATATTCATAAGCCAAACTCCACCGTGGCAGATACCAGAATACCAGCAATAGATACTGACTTTGCAACTGACTTCTCATATGTGCAAGGCAAGATTTTACAAGGAGAAGTAACTTTAACAAGCACTCAAACCAAATCCTCGGATAACAAGCCAAAACATTACCGGTGATGTACACAACTCACATTACAGAAACAGACATTTCCAGCACATTTCAGTAACATTTAAAAAACATTAGGTATGACTTAGACTGTTCAATTTTGCTTGTTTGGGAAAAAAACACATTTGTGTTAGGCACATTTTAAAAATGAACATATGCTGCATGAAGAACAGTACAGATACCAACTTAAATACAGACAATTCCAGCCAAAAAGCATCTTTCTGTCTTCATTTTTAAATACACTTTCAGATATGTCACAGACTTAAACAGTAGCTCCTAAAAATGTGGATATGGCTATGGTAATAACACTTGAAATTCTGCCAGTTTCCATATCAAAAACCACTCTTCATTTAGCATTTAAGAATTCTCAGAAACAAGAAAAAAAAAAAAAGATAAAAGAAAAGATGGGTCCACCCTGTATATACTCTAAACCTTAGAGACAATATTTAAGTCTTACTGGACTGTGTAAGCGCCAATTAATTTTACATTAGTGATATACTTCAAATAAAAAAATAAGATCTATTAAAAAGGTAAAATAACTTTGCCATCCTGTTTGTGACTGTTTAGTCAATTAAAGCCAAATATACAAAACTAAATGTGCCATTTCCAATTTCACTGTGTCGCGTAAGAGATACGTAACATTGTGTATCACATACAGAACAGTAAAATGATCAATGGATTCTTCTAAATGACTTTTTAATAAAAAGTCAGTCAACTGAAAAGCTGAAACATACCCTAATTTTTAAACCAGTAATAAGCTTTGGGCCCTGCTTTTTAATTTAAGGCATGTGTGTTTATCTACTGAAACCAGCATTGTACAAATTACCTCTACAATCACATGCATGATCTACAGTAAAAAAAATGGAGGTTTAGATTACAGTGTTTTCAAATTGTGAATCATAATTCAGCACCTATCATATTGACTAGTAAGGCAACAGCAGTGTCGGATACTATGATAATACTCCCTTCCACAGTCTATAGCAGGGTCAGTGACAGCCCAGAATTATTTTTAAACTTTAACCTACTTTTATGTTCTGTATACAGTTTCTAGGGTGTTTGCACTGGTTAAGTCCTACATAAATCACACTATTCTAGGCAGGAATAGTTACAGTAGCCATTAGAGTATTAGTGCACAAGTCTTATTGTGCTTACAATCAGATGATTTTGTTGTTGGGGTTATCAAAATGGTTTTTCAGTTTGGTCTTCAATCCTTCCTTTGTTTCCTTTGTTTCACATTGTTCTCAAGGGAAGAAAAGCTGTTTGTATACCCGTTCACAGTGGCTGTAGAGCCGTTCTGATACTCTTTCCTCCTCGAGGATGCCTTCTTGTTGTAAGTCTAGAATATACGGAGACACATGTTTTTGCTTAAATAGATATAAATAACCACTTCTTACAGTAACTCAAGAAACTCAAAAATAAACTTGCATCCATCATTTGTAAAGACCTCATATCGGTGGCAGAGTCTAACAAGCTCTACCATTTTTTATGTATGAAGCTATACTATGCCTTTCATTCATCACAACAAGAGAATTAGTTCACTGGAAAAGAAAAAGGCTAGGTAGTATGCTGAAGTTCAGAGACAGAAATGTGAAAGGAATTTGCACTGGTCATCTCGGGAAGCAAAAACTAACCAGGATCAGGGAGGCTTGGGACAACAAAAAAAAAATTACAGACAGTGAAAAAATATATATAAATTAGTCTTTGTCAATGGGGCTCAGTCACCTGACAAGAGTGTGTTTCTCAAAATATGGGTGTGAAAGAAAGTTAAATTATTAAAAGTTAGAATATGAGTAAAATTGATGAAGAAAGTCAAGTAATATTTGGAATATACCATCATGTTTAATTGGCATGTTCATATGCAGCAAGTGATATGAACCACAGGACCGATTTCATGAAGTATCTGAAGATCAGATAGGGAAGCCTGCTATGTTTCCCCCCACGAATCACTCATACTAGACCCAAAATGCTCAAATCTTTCAAGAGACTTTAAAATATACAACAGAGTTTGCTTGTTTGGGGGCAGTAGGCTGTGTTTGATTTCTGAAGGTGGGGCCATCTTTGCACAGAGCCTGATTATGAACTACTCAGAACAACAGATACCAAGTCTGGATCTGTTCAGACATGAAATCAGTTTTGTAGAAACACAACTCAAAATGCAAATTTTTCATATGAAAATACAAACAAATGCCTGTAAAGGTGAACAAAAAAATGGATTTCTGTACATTGGGAGTTTCGGAAGTTTCCTTGGATATAAACCAAGAATATTCCCTTGTAAGAGCAGTAATGACCAATTCCTTTGGGTGCTTCACAGGTTCACAGGCTGCTGTTTTACTTCAGACTGGAAAGCTGTTTCTTACATAAAGGTCTTCCTCTCCCTTATCTGCAGTTAAATTGCATTAGTAAAATGCCTTTTTGTGCTACTCTGCTTACTGAAATTACTAATTGTTCTGAATTACGGATACAAAATATCAGAAGATTCAAAACTTGGAGGGCAGACCAACAAGTACAGTACTTTAAGAACTTATGTATGTTACTGGAAGATAACAAAAGGGTATTTCAAGCATATCTTTCTGTAAACAGCTTTCCAGTTAGATACAGCCAGCAGAATGCTACAAGGAGTAGATGAGTATTACTTTTACCTGAATATAGAAATTTGTGAAGAGGATAATCAAAGAAATCATATAAGAAATCTGGAAATACAGCCAACCCTGAGGAAATGCACATGGCCAAACAACACCACAGCTGGTCTGGAAGATTGTCAGGACAAACTGAGTCTGGGGAGAGAAAAAATAAAGAAAAATAGAACACATTAATGCAAGAAGGAAAAAAGCCATTAGTGACCAAAATCTCATTAGTTATTTCCAAAACAAATAAAAAATATGTAATACTGTGTGTTTGACAAGTTTATCTTCTCTGTCTTGCTAACAGTGTAAACCTGAGTTAGCAGACATTCAGGTTGTGGTATCCTATTGTTTAGGTGGTTTTATTTAATTAATATTGTTCCATTTTAGAGCATTAGAGTAAGTTGATTTATAAATATACTAAGGAACAAAGACCACCTTCTTCCTAGTGAGAACTCACTGGGGTTTGACTCTATCATCCTAACAGAGTAAATCAGCACCTCACTGCTTCAGTTGCAGTTCAGATTTGGGGTCACTGGGTCTACACACAGACCCTGCAACCCCCTCCCACAGACAGGACTGCCTCACATGTGGCTGCAGTGAAAGAATTTTTGGGGTAAAGGCTGCAGGGAAGCTGGGGAGACAGGGAGGAGGACCAAGGTTTAATTATCTTCAGTTATGTCTTTTGGAAGAACAGAGTTTGGGCCTAAATGCTACAGAGGGCCTGAGGCAAAATTCATCCTCACACGAAGGCTACCAGATTAGGGAATGTTTATTTAAAAAGGGAAAGACTGTTGTGTTCTGCTCTGCTGTTTTGCTGCCCTAACAGCTATGCATGCAAGGCAGGCAGGGAAGAGACAGCAGCTATGACAATATCCAGGGGAGCAACCAAACCACTGAGACACTTGCACTATGTAGCCCTCAAACAACCAGGGTGAAGAATAGAGCCTAAATCTGGAAGGGAAAAAAATCCCCACAAAGCATCCCCACCACCCTCAAACAAAGATCCTCACTGCTACAATACTTAGCCACCCTTCAGGAAGGAAGAGTGACACGGAAAAAAAAAAAAAAAAATAGAGAATCAGCACTCTGAATTGCTGGCAGCAAATGTTATTAATCATCACCAGCATAATGTTATTAAACCTATTCACAGCTCTGAGAAGGTGCTAAGGAGCAGGGGGAAGATAAAGACCCTCTCTAGGCTTCAGTTTCCCCACCTACAAAACGATGAAGACTGAACACCCACGCATGTTTCCTTGTGGTGTTCTGACATGCTATACACATTGAGACCTGGTTCCCGTGCAGTATCACTACAGCATGTGCCATATTGCTTAATTTCATTGCTCTTTTCACCTCCAGTATGCAGCATTAGGGCTTCATCACTGTACACACAGGAAACAGTACAAATGGATACAAGGAGTCCAACACAGAATTACAAGAGAAAAAAATCTGCCCACTTAAAGTGTAGAAGGAGACCAGAAATATTGAACAGTTTTTAATAAACCATTTGCAACTGCATGCAAAAGTGAGACAGAAAAGCCATTGTCCCACAGGACTAGAATGACGGGCCTTGTTAGCTTTGGACTGCGTTGCAGTCAGTTTCTGGTCAGTCATCTCAACATCAGCCTCAGCAACCAAGCACAGAGAAGAGCACGCTAGCTCAAGTGGGCTTGGAAGAAAAGCTTCTCCCTCCTCCCTGGTTAGCGAGTCCCAGAAACCCCAGCACCGTGACTCCCAAAGACACCTAAGCCATACAACACGGGGAGATGGAGAAAGATCCCACTGATCTCAGCACTGATTTGCGTACACCATCAGTGCCCAGCTCCCCATCGTCCTGGAAGAGAGAACGGAGGTGCAGAAGCCAGACTTCTAAGATGATTTAGGCACTTAAGGATGCAGAAGGTCCGAACCTTCGTTCTGCCTTCTTCTACCCCCTGCCAAAATTTTCTAACTTGGTAAAGAGAAGAGGTCCTCATCATGAATACCAGAGCCTGCTGAAGCACTGAAGGGCTAATCACTCACCAGCTGCCCCTGAGTGATGTACTTCTTCCACCACAGGTAAGGACGCATTGCTGGAACAGCAGACAATCCATAGTAGGAGTACATGAGGACATGGATAAAGCTGTTCAGTGTGGCACCAAAGTAAGCTAAAAAAAGGGCAAGGGAAAAAGAAAGTACACTTGCATTACCAGGAACACTCTGTTTCATGGAACCTACAAAAACAACAAGTTCAAAATGTTACTATTTAAAATATGATTTCTCTCAGGAGAAAAGCGAGAGATTTATTTTTTTCCCCTGCTTTTTCTTCTGCTCACCCAATGAATTGGCTGAACTGCTTTGCAGCTCTGCTCTTTATACCAGCCTTGTGGTTTTGTTTCCTCAATTTATTCTTTTTTACATCTACGTTACGGCTTCTCAAGGGAACTGAGGAAGCTGATAAAAAGGAGGCATGTAAACATGCCCAACAGTTGATAGCTTCACCCATCTAATTTTAGGCTTATTTCACTTCCTTCCAGGCAGAAGCCTATTTCGTCATTTATAACCAAAAGCAACAGGTATCTTCAGAAGCTGAAGGTAGACATATTTGTCCTTGTTTACAGCACCTTTCGTCATTAAACAAAATTTTAGCTTAACACCAAACTGCATAGAACAGTGATGACCAAGCAGAACATTAAGCTTGGAAAGGAAGAAGAAAAACACATTACTGGAAATAGCACAGAAGTTTTTTCATGACCACACAAACACAAGATAGACTCTAAGTATCTGCACTTTTGACTGCTGTATAAACAGGGATCAACTTCCCTGGAGGGGAATGTGGTTCCAGATGCACACTTTTTATAAGTTCAGCATTAGTCACTGTTGTGCTGATAACATGGAACAAATAAGAGTTTCTGTGTTGTTTGGCTCAGAAAGCAGACTCCTGAGCAACCCGGCCTCTTGGTCTGCACTGCCAGTAATTCACATCCACTGAATTTGAAAAGGTTTCTCTTGGATGAATGTTCAACAAAGCCAGTATCTATAAGCTGCACATCTGAACCATGCTAATGCAGTTAGGAAACTAGATGCTAGCTAAAAGCAATGAAATTAAAGAATCAAAGTAAGATTGCCAGAAGTTAGTAGGATTTAGACAAGAGAGACATGGAAATCTTCTACTTAAGACACATTTGGTCAAGTTCATTAGTGCTCAGGGGACAAGATTTTAATTGAAATCATTTGTTATGGCTAGTGGTATAATGAGATTAAATTAAGAAAGTAGCATCTCAAGTGAACTTGAGAGATATGAGGACAAGAGTCACTATTAGCCATCTTGCAGGTGAAACAAGCTTTTGGTCCTGACTTGGAAAAGAGTATTGTTTCATTAGAAGGTCTGTAACCACTGCAAAAATGAGAAAGTAAGATTGACAGGTATCTGACCTGGACTACTGCAGCTGATAAGTGTTACACAGCCACACAAATTTTTCAAACTACATAGGCATGCCTCTTTTAGAGGCTCTGCAGGCAGCTTAATTCCTGCAACCATCTGCAATAGTTGCAAAGCAGCAAAGCAGCTTAATATGGGACAGAATAGCCTGAAGGTACGAGAGATGTTTGGTCTGATCAAAAGAAACCCAAAACGAAGCCCCTCTTGAAAGTGTTCCCCACCATAACCCAGTACTTACAGTGACCACAAGGCACCCAGTTCATAACAAACCACCAAATGTTCAGCATTGTTGCGTGGTGGTAGACATGCAGAACAGTGATCTGATGATTATTTTTCCGCAAAATGAAAAAGAAGGTATCCATGAACTCAATGAGTTTGGAGAAATAGTACCACCAGAGAACACGTATGATCTAGAAAGGAGGAAATAAGTTTTAGAAGCACTGCACATTGTGGGGCTTTCAAACCTTTTTCTATCTAGGTAATTAAAATCCAGATTCTGTCCTGCACTATTTGGATTGAAGACACTGCTGAGATCTTCTGTAACGCTTCTGCCTCAGGTATCTCCACAGGAGATCTAGGTATACACGCAAAACTACAACTTAAAACAGGATGACAAAGACTGCTTTATGAGGCTACTGCTGTGCACCTGGGGCGTCCTGGGAGAAACAAGAAAATATTTAACCAGAGTTGATCCTGCAGTGCTCTCTGTAGAGGAGAGGTCTGAACAGTAACCTGAAGAAATCATCAGAATTATCTCAGAAAGAGAAGGGAAGTCACAACACACAGTGGTTGGATACAATCTGAAGACCAAGTCCTTGGTTTTTGACCTGGGAATACTTGAAAGTTTACAGATAATTACTTACTAAAATACCAACCATGAATATACTGTAGATGAACTATTATGTTTGACAACGCATTGTCCATTGTATTGTAAAAGGAGGGAAAAAAAGCATACAGTTTGACCAAAATCTGCACAATCAATACTGTTCTGCTCTCCACTTACATACAAGCAGACAATTTGAAATGTTATTAGCTGTAAGTCTCAATTACGTTACCTTCATATCAGCTTCTCCTCCACTGTGCGTATCCTGACAGAAGAAATTGTATCCTCCTTCCCATACTCCTGTCACCAGCTGAGAAGATCAAAGAATAAAGTGTTATTTGGGGAGAAGGCTGCACCTCGTGGCACGTCAAGGGATTGATTCATGGGCACCTGAGTGTGGCATTAGGTTGAATTCAGGTTCCAAGCAGTAACTGAATCATAGTGGATGGTGAATTAACAAAATCTTCCAATTGGGGTATACCAGAATAAAAATAGGAGGTAGCATCTTATCCCGACTTATCCCACAGAGCGCGTGTGTTTTGCAGAGTCACATTCCAGACAGATTCTCAAGAAATATCTTTGCTTTTTGGCTGATGATGTCATTGTTGGAGAAAGTGAACCACCAAAGTAAAGTAAATATATTTTTCTTCTGATTATTTTTGGAAAGAAAAAGTTTATTTTAAAGAAACTTTATACACAGAGATCTGACTACGATTTTTTCAACCATGTAACAGAGCAAATCTTCAGCTTTGCTATCCTTTACAGCCAACAACTGATGTTTTACAGCACTGAGTTTCTTCAAGATCTTTTTAAATAGTTCGCTCATCCCAAGTACATCACATCCTACCCAGTACAAGTGACTTTCTCCACAGGATAAGGCGTTGCCTGCCTGACTTCCTGGCATAACAAATAACACCTCACATATGATGGAAAGACTTTTAAGAGTCATGACCAGGTATTAGTCATGAGAAACTGATGGGCAGCCCATTGCCAAGGGGTTGGCTGAAACCTCTGGAGAAGCAAGAGGCAAGCTGGATGTCTGCATCCCATCCTTTCATGGGTGGGAGTTGGAGGGGCAGGTTGAGGGTGGGACGGGAGGAGGGAGCAGTGCAAGGACAGAGCAAGCTCCCCTTTAATACTGCAAAAGAAGGGAGCACAGGATGGTGTTTATAAAGACATTTTTCCTCTGGGAATAGCATGAGGAGTAACAAATTTAGATGATTACCAAGTGAAAAGAAGAGTTGTTAGGTCTCCCCAAAAAACATTTTAAAGGCAGAGGCAGATATCCTGCACAAGAAAGTTGTCTGGGTTTGGCCATAACTACGCTTGTGCAGAATAAAAAAACCTTTGCAAAGCCATGGTGGAAAACTCTTTGTACCATAAGTCATTTTAAATGATCACTTGATTAATGGACTACAATAACTGGTACGATTAAATGCTGCTCAGAACTGTGATTGGGAAGCTAATTCTAAAAGGTACAATAAAGATTATCAGTTAAATGATCCACCTTTTCCTAATGTTATTTCTTTCATGCCTCATTTTCCCCCTAAATTAGCTTTTAAAATACCTAGTCAGCCTAGGTCATTATTTTTGACCTGAGATAGAATTATTGCCACTATTTAGAGAGGGGAAAAAAAAAAAAAGAAAAAAAAAAAAAAAAAAAAAAGGAAGACATGAGTTAAATCATAACATATAGACCTGGAATTATCACATGTATTAGAAACAAATCAATACCACCCCACCACAGTGAGAGTAGGGCAGCCACGCACATCAACAGTGGACCCAAGCAATTTCTCTATCCAAGCAGCAAAGGGAACGCAGCCACGGGAGGACTCCTCTCCTGGCTGTCAGGCAGGCACAGCTGTGCAAAGCACACCCAGTTTAGAAGTGGTACCTTGCTAAAGGACCAGCTACATCCCCAAGCAAGCCTTGCACCATACCACTCCCAGGGGACCGAGGGAAAGCCTGTGCAGCTTCACGAGTGCCCGTCAGTCCCTCAGACAGAAGACCACATTGTGCTGTGACTACGTTGCTAAGAGCTTACAGATGTTTTCATACAGTTCTCATAGTTCAAGAAAGTGTTAGGAATAGAGGGATAATCACAATGTTTATACTGTAATTAATCCGAAGAGAATCCATCACTAACACTGTGGTCCATAAACTTATCCCAAGGAAAGGATAGCACAGTGAAACCCAAAGAGCTTTCCCTGCAAGCGATACAGGTTCACTACACGAAGTGTAAAGCAACCAAAAGTGCCTGGACAGATCCCACTGCTCTGAAGGGCAAAGGCATTGGTGTGACTATAGATAGCTTCAGCTAAACCTGAGCACTCCCTTGTTTCCAGAAGAGCGTATAATAATATGCTAGGAGCTGTATTACTCTCATAGCCACAGGGGTTTAAATGATACAAGCAAAGCAACATTTGTAGGAAATGGTAACATCTTTTATCATATAAATAGTTAGTATAGTTACAAAAATAATTTAATCCCTCCCTTTCCAGAAGGAACTAAATGGTGAAAAGCTGCTACCATTGCCCACAAACTGCTGCTGCTGACCACAAATGTTGCTTGGTGCAACATACAACACGTAGATAATCCTCTTCCTGAGTGAGCCAGCTGCTCCTTTGTCTGACACCACTACTTCTTGCACCCACAATACTTCCAGCACATGCTGGAAGGCTTCAGAAAACAAAACCAATGGGCCACTCTGAGACTTGACCACAAATAGTTCCCAGACGGCTCTGTTATGCACGGGGCTGGACACACAGCACTGGGGAGCTGCTTACGTGCCACCTAGAAAGCAATAAAAGGAGGTGTCATAAATGGCCAGCTAGTGCATTTAAGTCATTGCTCATGCTTCTTGTGGTCTGCTTCCAGGATGGTCAAAGTTTCTAATCCCTCCTTACAGTGACTGTACAGCAGGTCTCAACTTGTCCAGCAATGGGCTGGTGGCTCCTCAGCCACCCCAGGCTTGAGACAACCTTTCCTTGCCTGCTGTCTTTAGGATGTCCTTCATTTTCAGGTTGGCAGGAGCCCAGGCTTGCTAATGGCATTGCTGATGCACAACCACATGCATGTCTTCTCTCAAGAAATTAACCTGTGCAGAAAAGGCTGACTATAATAATTTTCACCAGAGTATGTGATTCTTAAATGACACAAAAAGAGACAGCTCCTTCCCAGCTAGAATTTAATCTGGTTACTGCTGTAAAAGACAATAAAAAATGTTTCTATAAATACATTAGCAACAAAAGGAGGGCTAAGGAGAATCTCCATCCTCTACTGGATGTGGGGGTAAACAGTGACAAAGATTGAGGAAAAGACTGAGGTACTTCATGCCTTCTTTGCCTCAGTCTTTAATAGTAAGGCCAGTTGTTCTACAGGTACCCAGCCCCCTGAGCTGGAAGACAGGGAGCGGAATGAAGCCCCCATCATCCAAGGGGAAATGGTTAGTGACCTGCTACTCCACTTAGACCGACACATGTCTATGGGTTGGATGGGATCCACCCAAGTGTACTGAGGGAGCTGGTGGAAGTGCTCACCGAGCCACTTTCAATCATTTATCAGCAGTCCTGGCTAACTGGGGAGGTCCCAGTTGACTGGAGGTTAGCAAACGTGATGACCATCTACAAGAAGGGCCGGAAGGAGGATCTAGGGAATTACAGGCCCGTCAGTCTGACCTTGGTACTGGGGAAAGTTATGGAGCATCATCTTAATCATCTTGAGTGCCATTGCACAGCATGTACAGGACAACCAGGTGATCTGGCCCAATCAGCATGGGTTTATGAAAGGTGGATCCTGCTTGACTAACCTGATCTCCTTCTATGACAAAGTGACCCACTTAGTGGATGATGGAAAGGCTGTGGATGTTGCCTACCTAGACTTCGGTAAAGGCTTTGAGACCATTTCCCACAGCATTCTCCTGGAGAAACTGGCTGTTTGTGGCTTAGATGGGCATACTCTTCACTGGGTAAAAAACTGGCTGGCTGGCTGAGCCCAAAGAGTGGTGGCGAATAGAGTTAAATCCAGTTGGCAGCCAGTCACAAATGGTGTTCCCCAGGGCTCAGTACTGGGGCCAGTTCTGTTTAATATCTTTATCAGTGATCTGGACCAGGGAATCGAGTGCACCCTCAGTAAGGTTGCAGACAACACCAAGTTGGGTGGCAGTGTTGATTTGCTTGAGGGAAGAAAGGGTCTACAGAGGGATTTGGACAGGCTGGATCAATGGGCTGAGGCCAATTGTATGAGGTTCAACAAGGCTCAGTGCTGGGTCCGGCACTTGGGTCACAACCCCACGCAATGCTACAGGCTTGGGGAAGAGTGGCTGGAAAGCTGCCTGGCAGAAACAGACCTGGGGTGGAAGCAGTGTTGCCTTTGCTGCTCTACCCACTCCCACGGCTCCTACAGACACAGCCGTGCCAGCCAGCGGGAGATCTCTGCCAGCCACCCTGCTGTACATCTTCTCCACCACACAGAAGGCCACCCCTCGCTGCCCCTGCCCAACACAAGAGTGCTATTTCCCCTCAAAGTCCAAGCATTGTAGATTTATACAGAATAAAACATCACTGTTTGCCCCTAAGGAGCATCCCCTCTTCCTGAAGTATGGGAGTGCCTGGTTAGCCTGGAGAAATCTCTCCTGCTCCCCTAGGGTCTGTCTTGCCTTTTGTATTGTCTGGGGCAAGCACAGTCCACTAGGCTGTTCTGCTAGTACCAGAAACCAGTCCGGTCATTAAATGCCCAAATAAATAATTTATAGCAAGCACACACAGAAACTACTATCTTCAGAATTCTAAATAAGAGGTATAAGATTTCTAGTGATTTTAAAATAAGTTTATATTATATTACATCAGTAGACCAAATGGTCCAAGTATACTCGCAATAACTAAACAATAACTAAAGTTATACAAATCCTACAGTGCAACTTTTCCCCCCACATTATTGCATATAAACATTCAAATTTAAAGGTCAGGAAACCAAGTAGGTCATTTTTCTCATCCTAGTTGAGAGGATGTCTCACTTTAACATCTTGTTTTGGTCATATAATATTTAAACTGGGCTGTGATGCTATGAATCATGACCTGAACCACCACACCTGTAACTCAGGAAGAACTCCAAAGCAGGGTTTCAGGTTTATCGTATGCAAGCCATTAAAGCAGCTTATTTTCAGACAGGCTATTAAACAAGTTCATAAGTGGTGATGTTTTATGACTTTCCTCAAACTAGGACTAAAAAAAGTTTAATCCAGCTGAAACTCGAAGTGACAACAAGGAAGAGAACATGGAGTTACATCTCTTTTGAATGCTGCTCTTCACCTTTTTATCTTAAAAGTGAGTACGTGTACTATAAAGTGTTACTGATGTATGGCTTATCCTTCAAAGCCAAGTTTCCACGACTGTCGTGATCCGAGCAAGGGTATCACCTGCTTTGCACTGACACAGGTAATGGCAGAGGCACTACAGCTAGAAAACATACCTGGAGGTGTAGGAAGCTGATTTTTTTTCCCTATCACCTGGCCCTTCAGCTCTCTCCCTGCAAACATCAAGCAGTGTGGTGTTATGTCAGCACAGCTCTTGACTCGGAAGCATTTTTATGGGATCAGTCCCTTGTTACAGAATATCACTTGCCCTCACCTCTAGCTTGTTAGTGCTGTCAAACACATTTCATTGCAACTATCGTGAGTTTAATAGTCTTCATAACACTGTATCTTCATGTATTCCCATTTATAAAGAGAAAGTATGTTTACAAAAAATACCAATGAGCACTTCTATATAGATAACATTACATTAAGAGCAATATTCACTTTGATGTAAAGTGTTTCACTATAGGAAGGAGGAGTCTTCATATTCACTGAATTTTAGTTGCCTCATTCCTTCGCAATATAAAAGCTATTCAGCTGGTTACAAGTATGAGGACTTCTTCAACACATAATAAACAGTACTTTCTTGGTAACCAGTTCATTGTTAGCAAGAAAAAGGCATTTATAAGATCAACAGTTCAGACCTTTTCTACTGTTTAAATTTATCAACACATTTTGTAACATGGTAAAATGTTACAGTAGTTTTCATTTGGAAACCATCAGTATTATTTCAAGTATTCAAGGTAAAAAGTTTGCCTATCCTGAGAGTTCTATCTACGCTCCATACAAATGAAGCAAAGTCTGTACTTGTAAAGCCTCAATAACATAACTGGAGATTAAAACAATAGATTATTGTATAATTATAAATAATATCTGCATAAAGTAATGCAGATGTTGTACATTAAATCCACAGCAACACTACTTTCAGACAAATTAAACAGATAAATTTTTCTGGATGATAACATACTGACAGGGAGGTTAGAAATATGAGCACATCAAGAATACAAGTTGTTCCAAGTACCTACTGAATCCAATACTGCTCATTCTGAAAAAGTAAGTATCAAAGTTCTTAATAACCCAACTCAGTAATTTCTGACTAGACAATTCACAAGAGAAACAACTTTAAATTGAAATCACTTCCTACCTAAACACTCATCTTGTAAAACACCACAGAATTAACTACAAACTTAAAGGAGAATTACAGCTTGCATATACACTTCTAAGCAAATGCCAAAAAAAAAAAAAGCAAAAAATAAAAAAGGAAAAAAAGAGATAAGAGATTAGTAGTTTCAGCTCTAGCTTGTAATCACATGTTGAAAATGAAATCTATCCTTACAGAAAGAAGAAACACTTTTGGTCAAAAGAAAGCCAGAGTATCCTGTACACAAAAGCCCCACACTCAATCATTTTCCAACCACATTCTTATTTACACTGCCACAGTTTTTCATTTTCACTTTAATAAAAAACATGTAATTCTGAGTGAAACCAGCTAAAGAGCTCTCTGACAAGTGGAAAACTTTATACTGCCTCAATTTTTGTTTTGTTAGGAAAGAAAGTAAGTTCACAGAAAGTCCAATTCAGTTTGAAATATATTTGTATGCTCAGATTTTAACTTCCAAGAAACAGATGAATCACAACAGCATTGATGCAATTGCTTCAGTAAAACCAAGAGGACATGAAGCTATTGCAAGCTTACAGAAATAGATGAAGATTGCGTGCATGATTAAACATTTAAATAAAACACAGTTTGCATGCTAAATCAAGCTGTAGTTTTGCTGTGAAGTACTTTGTACAATCCACCAGCACAATCACATTGAGCATGTCTTCTAGGCAAGGAGGAGTTACTGAAAGAGTAACCAGGTTCATGCTGAAAGATGGGCCATTCTCTTTCACTGAGTGAGAGAAGTGCATTTGAGAAGTTGCTACCCAAGGCCAGCATAGATGTTTAAGGCAAGGTTTGTTTCAATACCATCCTTAGAGGTAACATTACAACTACAGTTTTCTCCCAAGAAGTGACATTGAAGAAGAGTTGCAACATTTCTGCAGATATTTCTCCAGGTTTAGGAGGACTGTCCTCAG
The DNA here is from genome assembly GCF_018691265.1 of Tyto alba. Lineage (NCBI taxonomy): Eukaryota > Metazoa > Chordata > Aves > Strigiformes > Tytonidae > Tyto > Tyto alba. The sequence continues at coordinate 25,062,702 of NW_024881316.1, read as the reverse complement.
ATACAATTTTCAACATAAGCCAATATAATTAAAACAGATACTGCAAAATAACCTTGATCCAACCCCCTTCCTCCTACCTCATAAAACATATACAGAGAAAGCAGCGTAAGTCCAAGGTTGTAGACCACTAGAATACCCCTGCATGAGAACGGTTGCTTATTCCGCATGTACTTTGGTCCTAGCCACACGATTAGTAAGTACAAGACTGAGAAGATAAAGGTAGGTGTATAGTTCTCCAGAAGAAGCCATCCTTTTACTCTGGGGTCTGAAACAGACAAACAAAAACATACACACTTAGATTTTGTAAGGGGAAGAACTCAATGCATCCAGAAAAAGCTGTGCCCAAAATGCTTCCAGCACCACAATACAAGAGAAAGATGAAGGAAGAACAGCAAGCCCTTTTATTAAGGGCCACATTGCTAATTACAGACAACCTCTGCAAACAAGATTTAGTTATACAGTTGTTAAAGAAAGCAGAAATAATTATCTTCCTAAGGCAAAAATATTCTCAAATTATTACTGCTATTATTTTTAAATACTCATTACCGTTCAGAATCATCATCCATCCTGAATACCACAGATGAGCTTAAATTATGAAGAAAAGCTTCTTCATAATTCTTCTCTCTCCTTATTCCCTCAAACCAACCTTTCCTGATAGCACACACCTTATTTCCTCACAGAGCCATCAAAGCTAAGAGTGAAGCAGATACCTTTGTGGAGGATCCTGCTAATTATTTTCTAATCAATACTAACCCAATAAGAATTATGTATGTGCTACTCAAAAGGATTAAATTTTGGAGCCCTGGTATGAGCAATGAAACACAGAGCAGTCAGTCCAGTCTGACTAACCAGTCTGGCTGGCAACATGGACTGCTCAGCTGGCTGCTCAGGAAAAGCACATAAACCACCCCAAACCAGAGGATTCCAGGGGAACACTTGGGACAAGTGCGTGATTCTTCTGAACCACACCTGTGTTGTTCGTACCCAGCAACAGCACGGTATTTCATTCCTCTCACTAAAGGCAGTCCAAAGGATTGAAACCAAGTTTACAAAACCATAAATGAACAATTCAAGTATTGCTGGCATTCACAGCCCTGACTTAATTTTAAAGGAGTCACATGTGGATTCTGAAGATAAGAAATGAGGCCTTAAAAATGTAGGTTGGGAAGTAGTTAAGAAAGTTGGGAAACTGTTTGGATTTGCCACCTTTATGGTTCATTATTTTTAAGACAGGGCAAATACAGACCGTATGCCAACACATGCAGTAAGTTGTATCAGAAAATTCAGACTAATTTAAATGGGCTTAGCATGAAGAGGGGGGCAACAAGGGCACTGAGCTACTAAAAGCAAACAGAAAACACACTTTGAAGGATCAGAGGCTTGTTCCACCTCCTGTGGAATTTGTCCTGAGAGGAAGTAGCACCACGACCGAGTTTCACTGGGACAAAGAAAGAGGTAGAAGAGACACTACTGAAGCAATCAGAGGAAGAAAGCACACACCACTGATCAGCATTGCTATGCACACTCCGTATGGGATGCTGACATTTAATCCCGCCTTGGTCAGGACCAGGTGGAACAGGGCCATCCCTACCCTAGCTGGAAGCCCTCACCAGGAAGCCACCACCTGCTCTGGTCCCACTGCCTTTCCCTTCCTTGTGCTGACCAGGATTGCAGTTCTCCACCTATAGACTTTTTCCCAGTCAAAAACCTACCAAAAACTTTGTTTCTTTAAAAAGAATGGTTTCAAAGAAGCAATGCCTTCCAAAAACTACAGACTTTTTCACTGAAAAATTCCTTAGCAGCTCTAGCTATGAGGGCAAGAGTATTTTTATTTCATGAAATGCAAATTTTAAAATGATTTTTAAAAATAAAAGCTATTATTAAATTCTTTAAGGAAGCAAGCCGGCAAATATCTGAGTGAGATAAGTAGTTATTCACTGAGACTAACACGAGCTTAACTGACTGGAAGAATAGAACCTATGACTATCATGGGTGAAAAATTAGTAGCTCTTCAGGTCAAAAGATCAGAAACATCAAATAGACTTTTTTATTTATTACAGAATCACACATTTTGATGCTTTGCAGTTACTAAAGAAAGTAGTCACCTATCAAAATCAGTATGTTAGAGAAAACCTGTTCCTTATGCTCTAGTATCTGCATTTAAATAGCAGTTTTATTTATGTATTTAATTTTTGACAAATCTTACCTCTGGGTCCAAGCCAAACATCAAAGTAGCTATTGATTGTTTTATCCAGAAGTTCCATTCTACAACCTACTGAAATGGAAAGAAGAGGAGAAAGTTAGTTCTTCAGCTCACGGAAACAGTTTAATCATCTGAGTACTATTTGTTATGGTTAGCAAAGAAAATACTAACATGTAAAAATTACAGCAGACATACTGGACATTACCAGAATATATAAAGTACATAAAGCTTATCCTAGTGTCAGAGAGTCACTGGTGTAGGAGCAGTATTTCTTAAACTTAAAATAATGAGTTCAGATTAACCTGAAGTTTTTTTTAATTCTGTATTTTGTAAGTGCAAATACGGGTTGATGTCTTGCAAGATTGCTCTGCAAGGAGGAGAAGGATGATGAGGAGGATTGGATCTTGAGAAAGCCAGCAACATTGATATTCTCAAATAAATACTATGAAGCTCTTTTAACAAAGAGCCTTGAATAGCTGGCCATGCTAGATGGGGAGGAGGAGGGAAGGGGAAAAAAAATTGAAAACTGGCTCTGCTTTCACTTTTTTGTGGATAGGTGACTGATTACAGCTCTGATTAACAGCCCATAAAACTAAGAGATCAACAGTCACCGAATGACAGGGAGGGCTGCAGAGGCAAGGGAGAAAACATTGCAGTTCGTAGCATGAACATCTCGAGTTCCAGTAGCTGCTTACGGGCAAGCCATTACCAGATAAAACACATCCATCAGCAGACCTGTCAGCTCCTCACATGGCCAGTATGCACTGGTAGCTCCTGGTATATTATCTGAGGTATATTATCTGAGGTGCCACTGCACCTCCCTAAGGCTAGAGGAGGAAAGAAGTAGTGACACTTTCCACGAGCAGGGACAATGGTACATGAAGCCATTCTCAAGAGAGGAGGAAGTAATTTTCTTCTTGATTAAAAAAAAAAAAATCAACAAAACCAAAAAAACCCCCCACTCTTCTAATTTCCTTTTTTCTATTCAGAATTGTACTGAACTTTCACTAAAATAATTTTATCCGTTCTTAATAGGGCAGTTTTCACTGCTTGATGTTTCTCCTACCCGAAGTACTAATATTAACAATTTTTCGTTACTGTGAAATAAAGTAAGCAATACATAAACTGTCAACACAACCACAGCGAAAACCAAAGTGATTACATGAGTTTACACTTATTTGCTAACAACAACAAAGCTCATTGCTTTTTTTTTTTTTGGCTCTAGCTGAAGAAACATCTCTCTTCCACCTGTGAAAACCCTGCCTCCAGGGGATTTCTGACATGCAAGTAAAATGAATAGTAGGTTCTCTGGTTTTACTCAGCTGGGACTGACACTTCCATTTCTTTCAAATCCAGCAAGAAAAGCCAAGCAGGATGCAAACGACATCCCCTCCCGGGTCCAAAGTGGGACTGGGAGCTGCCCAGGCCCCACAAGGGCTTCAACTTCCCGTGGAACCAAGAAAACACAACAGGCTTGGACATGTGCATTTATATCGTGTGGTCTTCTGTATAAGCTCACATCCCTTCCACCGCAAGCTCCAGGCAGGAGGCTGATGTGCTCACCGAGGATTTCTGGCTGCATCCCCAACCCACTGTTTCCCACGGGGCTCTCGGGGCCATCAAATGAAAAGGACTTTCCCCTTCACGTGCAACAAGTCTTCGTAACGCTTTGGACTATGCAAAAGCACAGAAACTTCCCTGGAATTTGGTCACCAGGCACAAACAAAAGAGCTTGATTAAAATAACCAGGAGAGTTAAGTCTTTTGCAGTCCTGCTTCACACCAGTTTTATTTTCCAACTGAAGAAGCCCAGACCGACTAAGTACACACTTGACAAGAAGGTGCATCTTTGGGAATATGTTACCTCACCAGCCATGACAAACTGTGAGGACTTGCGTGACTGGCCACAGCACTGGCATACTAGTGTCCTAGGAATAAGGAAATTTAACTGAGAAGCCTATGTTGTGCTACCAGAAGCATGAACATAGGAAGACTGTGAGAAATTAGTACATAATTTTCAAGAAGTTATCCAGAGCAAGCTCTTTTTTTTTTCCACCTCTCTTTTTTTTTTTTTTTTTAATGTTAGCTATTAAATATCACCAGAAAAAGCACTCCCAAGTGGATAATTAATTTAGTTGCTTGAAATCCCCATTTACTCAATTTGTCTGTTGCTCCTTTGATCCAGCACTGATTGATTTAGTTACGCAGCACTGCATCATCCAACAACCCAGCATCTGTGCTTGACTTCAGCTCCCCTTTTTGCAGAGGAAGGCTTCAGATGGCAGAGTCTGTGTCCTGTTTTTGGCTGGGATAGAGCTAACTTTTCTTCTTAGTAGCTCAAATAGGGCTGTGTTTTGGATTCAGTATGGGATTTGGTATGAGAAGAATGTTGATAATACACTGATGTTTTCAGCTGCTGCTAAGAAATCAAGGACTTTCCAGCTTCCCATGTCCTGCCCATGTACAGGTGTACAAGAAGCCGGGAGGGAGTAGAGCCAGAGCAATGGACCCAAACTGACCAGTGAAATATTCCATATCATATAACATCATGTTCAGTATATAGATGAGGGTTGGCTGGGAAGTGAGAGCCCCCCTGCTTTGTTAGCAAGGGACTGCAGCTGCCTGGCTTCTTTACCCTCTAAATCCAAGCTATTGGCCCCATTATTCCAGCATCTGAGCAGCCAAGTGACAATGCACTCGCTTTGATGATGGCTGAAATCACTTTGTATATCCTGCAGCTCACTCAGAGATAGAGATTGGGTGGAGGTGGTTACCGTTTCATCTTCTCCCTCCTCTTCCTTTTCCTCCCTAGGAAGAGCATCTTCATACTTTCTAAATGAGATGACCTTTGTGTCCATTTCTTCTTCCATATGGGGATGAATGATAACAAAACTAGGACAGTTTGTTTCAAAAACAAAGGTTCATTATACAAAAATATACAAGAAAGCTCAATTCAGAACTGACTTGCTATATGCTGTTGTTTTCTGGACACTGAAAATGCAGATATGTAAACGAAACAACTACAAAAGCAGAAACAAACTCCACCTAGATATAGCAAAAAGAGCAAGGAATGAAACTCCATGTTCAACCCTTCCGTAAAATTGGAAGAAAAACCTCATTCCCCAAGAGGAGGAAAATTTCTGAAGAGGTTTCAGCTTTTTTGTGCTGCTACCCCAAAGCAGCTTTTTGTGCCAGTATTATCAGACAGCAGATTGTAAAAGGCACAGCGAAGGAAGAACTACTCCTGGTGTCGATTTCCAGAATTTGCAGAAAAAGAAATTGTTTCAAAAGGAACTCATTTGTGTAACAGAAAAACAGAGGGAAACAATCTGCTTTTGTTCCAGAGGGGGTCATGTGAAAATGCATCAAGTCTCCTGCCAACAGCCACACAACATTAAACACTGCTTCAACCGCAGCAACTACAAGGGTTCTTTTTTAATTAGAATAGTTTCCCAATTCAGAGGAACATCGACTCCCAGAAAAATTAAACCAGTGGCCATTTGAAACACTGTAATCAGCATATTTCCTAATACTGAAAGCAAATTCTGCAGCTGACCACATACACAAGCAGATCTGATCACTAGCAGTGCTCCTTTACCTAGAAGTCATCCCACGGCAAGGCACACTATTCACAGAATCATAGAATGGTTTGGGTTGGAAGGGACTTTTAAAGGTCACCTAGTCCAGCCCCCCAGCAATAAGCAGGGACATCTTCAACTAGATCGGGTTGCTCAGAGCCCCATCCAATCTGGCCTTGAATGCTTCCAGGGATGGGATATCTACACCACCTCTCTGCGTGACCTGTTCCAGTGTTTCACCACCACCAACGTAAAAAACTTCTTCCTTATATCTAGTCTAAATCTGCCCTCTCAGATTAAAGCCACTAGCCCTTGTCCTATTGAAACAGACCCTACTGAAAAGTCTGCCCCCATTTTTCTTACAACCCCCCTTTAAGCACTGGAAGGCCACTATAAGGTCTCCCCAGAGCCTTCTCTTCTCCAAGCTGAACAACCCCAAGTCAGCCTGTCCTCGTAGGGGAGGTGCTTCAGCCCTCTGACCATCTTCATGGCCTCCTCTGGACCTGCTGCAACAAGACCATGTCTTTCCTGTGCGGAGGGCTCCAGGGCTGGACACAGCACCCCTGACAGGGTCTCACCAGAGTGGAACAGAGGGGCAGAATCACCTCCCTCAGCCTGCTGGCCACACTTCTGATGCAGCCCAGGATACTATTGGCTTTATGGGCTGCAAGCGCACATTGCCAGCTCATATTAAGCTTTTCATCCAACAGGACCCTCAAGTCCTCTGCAGGGCTGCTCTCAACCCCTTCACCCCCCAGCCTGTATTGATACCAGGGGTTGCCTTTGACCCCCCCATGTGCAGGATCTTGCACTTGGCCTTGTTGGAACCTCATGAGGTTTATATGGGCTCACTTCTCAAGCCTGTCCAGGTCCCTCTGGATGGCATCCCATCCGTCAGGCATGTCAACCTCACCACTCAGCTTGGTATCATCTGCAAACTTGCTGAGGATGCACTCGATCCCACTGTCTATATCATGAAGATATTAAACAGTACTGTTTAATATCTCAGTCCCCTAAGGGACACCACTCGTCACTGATCTCCATCTGGACATTGAGCCATGGATCACTACCCTCTGGATGCAATCATCCAACCAACTCCTCATCCACTAAGCAATCCACCCATCAAATCCGTATCTCTCCAATTTAGAGAGAAGGATGTTGTGGGTGACCATGTCAAAGGCCTTACAGAAGCCAAGATAGATGACATCCATAGTCTTATTCAGTACCTACGGTCAAAAAAACCCGACCCAATTATGCCACACACTGCTTTTTAAAACAGGTAGCTATTTATATATACACTAGTTATTTTTTCCTAACCTGACTTTCTACAATGGACAGGAAAGAAGTCATCCTCTGATACCAAATTTTACCAGTGCAGTAAGGCCCCTGAACACGAGGGCAAGCTGGATCAGAGCCTGGAAGCACTCAGGTTTACAACCTGAAAGACTCTTTGCTTCAAGTCCAAATATTTAATCCAGGAAAACTGCACACCTGATGTTTTAAACAAAACAAAATTACTGGACTTCCAATTCTGCAACACAAACATAATGAAGGCTAAAGTTGCACCTTACCCCAATAAGATCGAGTCTCATCATTAAAATACTTTTCCTAAAATCCTCTGGATTTAGACAGGGGTTTTTTGGACATCCACAGAACATTTTGCATCCTCGGTCCACTTCTGGTGCTATGAGCTGGAACACGCACTACACTCCAGCAGCCACCCATGTGTTTGGGCAGAAGATGTGAGCTCTCCCCTGCCACTCGGTCTGAGCACAGATGGCCCTGGTGCTCCTCAGTGTGGCAACCAAAAATACAGGCCAAAGGCTACACAGAAATGTGCTTTTCTTGCAGTACATTAAAAAAAAAAAATATATATAAGTTTTTCATACAGGCTACCAACAGTGATAAGCTGCTCTTCTAATGCAAATCACCACTCTCTGAATAAACAGCTACTAAATACTGAAGTATTTTACCAGCTCCTGCCCTTCAAAGGAAATTCTCTCATACGCTTTCCACAGAAAACACATTCTGGAGCATTTATGCCAAAATGGGGTTTAAGAATTATTGGTCATATTTTAATGTTTCTTGTTGGAGTAACTTCAATTTCCAGGTGCAAAGATAAGGCACCAAAATATAAAGGTTTGTCCCTTGTTCCATGCCACCCTTTTTAAGCAAACCAAACAGCAGCAACAAAACATTTTGGGGTAAAAGCTCAAAGCATTGGAAGCCTGCTCCCTTTCAGCAGGATCCTCCAGCTCTCACACTGCTGCTTGAGAATTCCATGAAACAACAGATCCCAGTTTTCACATTTAAGTGCTTTAACATGAGTTCCAAAAAAAATCCCCAAAATAGGCATCTAAATTATCGTGCTGGCTTCCGAGAGCAATGCACAGTCAGGCCTGGCCGCTCAGCCTTCTTGGAAAATTGCCACTTTCTCCGTTCTTAAATTAGGGCTTTGATGCCTAATTTTAGGCACTTGATTTTGGAAATCTTGAATTGTGTCTTCTCATTAAAGTGATGTTTCCCAGTCCCTGATACTGCAGAGGTGACTCCTCTTTTCCCTACTCCGAAAGTACAAACTATCACTCCTCCAAAACCACAACGACCATGCAGCTGTTTGCTTTTATAAATGTACTGGAATTGAAAATGCTCAGCTGCTTCAGAACTGGAAGACAGCACCGATAACCAAAGCTGTCAACCATTTTCTGTCCATTTTCCAAAGCTGTCTAGTTTCTGCTTTCTATTCCCAAAGCCTTAACTGTCCTTGCATGTATTCCCTTTGCCTTTCAACTTGCTGCCAGACCCAGATTGCCCTTTTTTGCTCGTTTTCAATACCATCTTAGGTCCCAAGCTTGCTTAACATTACCAAGAAAGAGTTTAGAATAAATCACAGTCCATATTGATCTGAAAGTGAAAGTACATTTATTTTATGGGAAATCAGGTGAAGCATGAATGCTGCGGATTTTGCACTTTAGTTTTGTTAAAATGCAAGAAACTATTTTTTAAAACTTTATTTTGCAACTGTATTTCTAGCAAAGTGATGCAGATTTTTGGCCCACCTTGCATCAGTGGCAAATTCTTCAACCTGCTGCTGACTCATCAGGACCTGCAGTGCTGAGCTTTCACACTCACCAGCAGCACCAGCATAAGGAAGTTTAGAAATAAATGATTTGTATAAAACTCAGGGAAGCATAAAAAATGCAGGACAAAGGAGAGAAGCTAGTCTCAACTAGCTTAACCTCAATGGTATTTCAAAACATTTGGAAACGCAGAGGGTAAAGGAAGACTTCGGCCAATTAACTAAGGTGACGATTTCATGACATTATTTTTCCTGTCATTCCACCTCCCCAAATCCTTCAGTAATTATCATCTTCATACATAAATACAGTTGTGGTAATTAAAGTATTTTGCAGAACAGAAACAAATACAAGAAAGGGTACTGGAAAATGGAATAACTGACTGTGCTCCATACCCAATACCTCATTAAACCAGAATCTAATAATCTTCAGATAGGTGAGTTAAGGCAAATCATAGGTCCCTGCAGTTTGATTCGCATTTTCAGCAGATCTAAACTAGCTCAAATGAGGATCTGAGTGTCCTAGGATCAGGACAGTCCCATGTATTTTATCCCATCACAGTCAACAGCTCTTGCTGTGCCACGGGATAACTTCAGCCAGAGGGAAAACACCGAGGGCGATGGTCAAGCAGGAACAGCAAGTTGGAAGCAACCACACATATGCATCAATGGAAGTACTGAGAATCCAAGGAAAATGGTACATCACTGCCTCCCCATCCCAGAAGGATGCATCCGGATACAAATAAGGACCTCTCATGCTGCAAAGCCCCCCTTAGCAGAGGAGATCTGGCATCCCTTAGCGCTACAGTAAAATACTTTTTGCAACAGCATGCATTTTCCTGGGAGAAAACATTTGAGGGGGGTACCCCATGCCCGGTTGCTGCACCCGTACCTCAGCACTGTGATACTGGAAACATCCTTGCTGCTGTCAGCTTATAGCACGGTGCTGTTAGAGTAATAAAGTGCAGATTGCAAAAGTATTTACAGAAATAAAACAGGGAGGAAGAAAAGGCAAAGCATGCAGGTTTATTCAACTGTTGTGTTCGTAATAGCACACAACTATAAAATGTGCAAGGACACCGCACAGATAACTCCCAGCTGGGGGGTTAAAGAACTTGTTTGCTTTTTGTTTTCTTTTTTGAAATGAGAACAAAACAGAAGAGAAGATCTGTAGCAAACTAGGTTAGAATATGTACATGGCTCAAGAGCAACAAGTTGGCTTTCCTTCCAAAAAAGTCAAAGCACAGCATTTGCTATATAGCTTTGCTCCAAAACCCTCCTCCTGCTTATGCAGTATGTTAGAGTTTATTAACAGTTTACTGTTCTAATCTGAAGCTCCCTCTTTTTTCAAAATCTGTGCTAGTATTGCAACTGGGAAAACATTGCTAACTGTAGCTCACAATGTCAAATTAGCCAGAGGAAGCCTGGGACACTAAAGAGAGAGCTGAGAAGATGAAGGAGTCAAAAGCTAAGTCCAGAGTGCCATAAGGACTTCAGCTTTGATTTCAGGTCTCCTTTCTCTTATTCAAGTGCCACCTGCAAGAAGGTCTGAAAAGCTCCTCTTCTCTCCATTAATAAAGGGACTCCTCTAATCTCTGTTTGTGCACTTCACTCAAACCAACTTTTTACTTTCACAAGAGAAAAATAAAGTTACCGTCCCCAAAGCCTATTTTAATGAGCCTTCCCGGTCAAAAGGCAGCATTTTCTAACAGAGCTGATGAGACCACAGCCAACAGGTCCAAAGGATGGAGAAGCCCAGTCTTGCACAACCATTACTAGCAGCAGAGTTCGAGTACTGTGTAGCTTCCAGACAGCAAGCGTCAATTTACTTTTTTTTTTTTTATTTTTAAATGCCTGTTTCTCATAAATGCGTATTAAAATTTTGAAAACAGGAAGTAAGGAAAAAAAAAAAAAAAAGAGTTACAAGTGGAGCCATCCTCCCATGTAACTCCTTATTTCTTCCACCACCCCACAGCAGCAGCTCCAGGTCTGAGCACCAAGAGAGCACCCACCACCAGCTTGCCCCTTCCCACTGCCAAAACACTGCTACACGAAGGTCTGAAGCCAGGGGACATCTCAAGATTAAATCTGAAAGTATAGGACAGGTCTATAATTCTTGATTATCTTCTTTTCACTTATTAGCTTGACATATGAAACCTTGCTGCCTGACCCGTATAAGCACCTGCAATTATCCTGCACATGTGAACCACCCTACAAAGCAAGAAATGGCTGTGTGCAGTTATCCAGTAAACAGGTTTAGCTATAAAAAGGTTATCGGGGGTTCACATGCTAACTAGATACAGCGATCGAATAAAAGGCTGAGAAATTAGAGGAAGATCATGAAAGCTGAGGGTGACAGTCACAGAGGTAAAGCTACACCATGAAACACTGGCTGGTACAAGGGTAACAGTACACATGAAACCTGGACTGAGATGCCCTGCTAAGATGTGTAGCTACAACCCCTGTTTTCAGATGGGTAAATGATACCTTTTGGAGGATCACTCAAGTTTGGGAAACAGATGACACTGAAAAAAGCACACGCACAAGCCACCCTTAGGCAAGTTACCGCATGTTAAGTATTTATTTGTGTGGTTACTTTTATTTACAGTGAGCATGTGGTAGTAGTACCTGGAATGCCATGAGAGAAGTGAAATTCCGTGGTGGCCAATAACACATAAAAAACTCCAACATGTAATACACTGAATGAGTTACATTCCTCAATAAAAGTGAATTTATCCGCTTTTACCTAAAGGAAGAAAAGGCACATACTGACACTGTAAATGCACACCACAGCTTGCCTTTCTGCTGTTTCTTCATACAGCCAGCCACCCTATAAGAAGTAAATCTTAAAACTTTTCTATTTTCCTGCTGTACCCCTGTGAAACATGAGTTAATCCTGTATGGCTGCAGCTGCATCAATACTTGGTGCCTTCGTTTTAAGATGATAAACATCACGACAGACAGTACAACCATGCGTAGTGAACAGTACTAACAACAAAAAAGTCAGGCAAGTACAAGTGACAGCTAGCGTTAAATAGAAGGTACTGAAAATATTCCTTCTCCCACCATTCTGAGAATTAAGAGAAAAAATAAAAGAAATCACTCCAGGTACAACTGTTACACTGTGGCCTCGTGCTGCTCAGGACAAAACCCTGTCGCTAGATGCCTTGTTAAATCCTCTGCCTTCAAAACAGTACAAAAATAATAGGCTCATCATTCAGAAAAGCAACTGCCTTTGAAGATCTAATCTCCTTGCCAAAGGACAAAGGAGTTAACACTATGTAAGGCGAGATTTTGACCTTGCTTTATTCCTGCCCAGGACTGACAAGGAGTACTGAGAGTGAAGACTACATGTCTTAGTTAAGAGGCAGAAGAGAAGGAGACAGAAGATTTTTTTACAGATGAGTCAGCTGGATCATTCCCCCCCTTTTACTTCTTGTACAACACTTATCACATCTGTAAACAATGTGTTGCCAGAACCACGCATCCAGCTGATGGCATTTCTGCTACAGAAGCTCAGGGCTGGAAAGTCTGTTGGGTCCTGAGGAGCTGAACGTCCTTACCTGACCCAGATCCATGAGAAACCAACCACTGACAAGAATCGGCAAGTTTTAGGGTGACAAATGATTGCTGTAACAAGGGCCCCTGGAAAAAATGACTGAATCCTGGAGTAGTTAGAAAAGAAAGCATTTCTAGCTGTACATTTCCTTGGTTTGATGGCACTTTCCTAAATGTTCCTTCATCAGAAGACCCTGCTCCAGGAGGTAATAACTCCCATTTCTGGTATTTTATTCTTTGCTTTAAGAGGAGAAAGAGCAACCAACCAATTAAAAGGAAATATTGAAGTGGTAAAACTTTGTGTGATCTTATCACTGACTCTTTCTATAAACTTTAAATAGACTACTGGAGGAAAAAACCCACACTGTCCACACATCTGGCAACTGCCAAGCTGTTTTCTACAAGTTCATAATATAAAAAATTCAGGGACCTGCAGAATTCATGTAGGGAATTCCAGCAAAATAAGTCCATTCCCTCCAAAATTTAGCCACTCTTTTCTATCAGTAAGAGGCCACAAATTCCTGGTTCATCAGAAATCCCACAGCCATTAAAACCCGTTCCAGCAAAGAACCCAGCTAGACTGAGCCCCCAGCTTTAGTGCCAAGGTGCAGAAGGTTTTACTACATTTGCTTCACACTTTCAAAAGCACCAGAGCAAAGGCAGGGTCAGTACCATAATTTGCTATAATGCTGTAATTGCTTTAAATATAGGGACAAACCACTATCCTCTCACAATCAGCAGGCACGAACTTTCCTCCCCCACCCTACAGCTATCCTGTCCTCCACAGGGCAGCAGTCACCTGGAGAAGGGGGTACCAGGTATGTTTCCTCTGCCTCGCTGCTTGTGCAAAGTCTCTCTTGAACAATGTCTTTGGCAACTCACTTGTTCCTAAAGATGAAAAGCTCTCTTCCTGTTGTGGTTTAGGCCTGGTTGGCAGCCAACCACAATGCAGCAGCTCTCTCTCCCTTCCCCTCCGGCAATGAGAAGGGACAGAGAGCCAGGCTTGGGGTTCGAGATAGGACTGGGATGGGGAAAAATTCCCCTTTATGATCACGAGCAAAAGGCAGACTCGTTAGAGGAAGAAAAAAAGAACATACATTTATTACAGACACTAACAACACATAACAGAGTAGGACAGTGAGAAGCATTGCCACATCTTGGGAACACCTCCCCCCACCCCTCCCTTCTTCCCGGTCTCAGCTCTGCTCCCGATATCTCTACCTCCTCCCCCAGTGGCGCAGGGGCAGGGAATGGGGGGTGAAGTCAGCGCTGCCACTTCCTTCATCTTTGGTGAGGGGAGTGTCCGAAACTTGTTCCCCCCTGTTCCATCGTGGTCCCCCTCTCACAGGAGACAGTCCTCCACAAACTTTCTCCGACATGAGTTCCTCCCATGGGCCGCAGCGTTCCCCACACTGCTCCGTCATGGGTCACTAACTTTCTCCGACTGGATTCCCTCCCACGGCTGCAGCCCTTCCCGAGCTGCTCCGGCGTGGGACTCCCCCGCATGCTGCAATCCTCCCAGCGCTGAATTACAGCAGTGGGGCTACCTTTTCCCATGAGACCCCGGCCTTCTTCAGGCACAGAACCTTGATCAGGCAAGCAGAAGCCACAGGCCATAAATCAATGTCTGCTCCACTGTAGATCTTCATGGGTGGCAGGGGGGGCCGCCCTGCCGTCTCACCACAGGATACAGGGGGGTCTCTGCTCCGGCACACCTCCCCCCTCCTTTCTTCCTCCGTTCCTCCACTGACCTTGGTGTTCATGCAGCTGCAGCAACTCCTCCTCACCAGTCCCCCTGCCCGTCACCACGTCCCTTCTTAAATACGTTATCGCAGAGGCGCAGCTGATGGGCTCAATTTTCCAAACAGAAGTGGAGCTGACTTGGAGCTGGGGGAGCTTCGAGAAGCTTCTCACAGGGGGCCGCCCCGATAGCCCCCTCCCCTGCCACCAAAAAACTCCACCACTCACTCAACCCAGGACACTTCCATACAGGCATATTTCCTGCTCAAATCTGTTATGGTTCTGGCTCATGCCCACCAGTAACCCTCAGGCTGACAGCAATCAGATCACCTAATTCTTGCTCCAACTTCTCCATTCAGCAGGGTCCATGGATATAAAACCATACTCAGGACATGTGGAGTGACAAGGAGCAACCAGGAACAGATTTTACGCTGCAGCAAGGGGTGCTTTCAATTCCTTCCCAACCTTCCACCCCGCCTAGGTGCAGGGAAAAACTGAGATAGCCCCCCAAAACCAACCAAGCAAGAAGATGAGCTTTCAGCTGTGTCCATCCCAGCACCTGATTAACTGCAGCAGAAGCATCAGCATGAGGCAGGCATGTGGGTGACAAAAAGGTCTTACCTGACTGGAGCTGAGCAAATCCATCGGATTGCGCCTGGCAAGAAACCAAGACTGTAGCAAAAAGAAAGGTAAATAAAACGGACAGACAGAAAGATGTGGAATTTTTAAAGCAGAATTCTAAAATGCTATTAAGAAGGCCCAAATAAAATGCATTGCACACACAACATTTTACATACAGGAATGGTTTTAGTGAAAAGTACAAGAATTGCAGAAAAAAGAAAATGTGAAACAAAAGGTCATACAGGCTATGTTAATGTCATGCAGAACTAACTTCCAGAGATTTCTTAAATGTAAACATTACAGAATGGACCCACCAATTACTGCACTGTAAAAAGCAAGCAACAACAACAAATAAACAACCCTGACATGTTCAGAATGCAAAGACGACAGATTTTAAGATGCGTTACTATGTTTCTGTCTTTAAAACTACAGGATTAAGGATGGTCTCAAGGCAGGTCAGATGTGAGAAGGCAGGAAGCACAGGGAAGGGGGAGAACGTTAACCATCAAGAGGCCCAACAGATGGAGACCAATGACAGATTTCTTCCCAAAAAAGGCAACTTGAATGTTTTATTCAGTCTAAACACAGCAAAAGTATTCCAGTAGAAACAGAGCTAATGAAAAGAAATACATAGAAAAAGATTGAAATCAAAAGCTAATAGATGGTGACTATGACCAAAAACTCTTACTATACACTGGTCAGCCTGCAGCTGAGGACCCTAAAGTCAGGTGGGAAACATCCCCCTTCATTCTCAGCCTTGAAGCATATTATACTCTAAGAAACAACAATCAACAACCTTACTAGTGATTTGAGACACACCTTGAGTGCAGTAGCCTAAGACTAGATTTCAATGGGAAGTTTGATTTTATGATAATATTAAACATTTTTTACTTGAAGCCCAAAGCTTATAATTAAATTCATTATATGAGAGAAACACATTGCTAGATAATTATGGAAAATAAAACTCTCCTTTACTATGCTGCTTGCAGCAAAGTTGACACTTAACTTACAGTGTATTTTATAAGAGCTCATATTTTGCCAGGAGTGACAGATACAAAAGAATTATGTTGCATTTCATCAGTCAGACTTGTAAAGCAACTCCTGAAACTCTGGGCAAAAGACAAGCTCTTTAACCTCTATAGTATAATTCTGTGCATATCTATTATATGGATGGCAATATATTAAAGTTGCTCAGCAGGTAAACCCAAACCTTTATATTCTGAGTGCACTTATTTCATGTATATTTCATACAGACTGTGAAGGATATAGAATGATGCTTCAGGCAACTAAATTGCTTATTCATGTTGGCAGCTCTCAAAGTTTCCTGCTCTGGAATCTTGCCACCACCATGGCTCTATTTTTACTGCATGCTAAAAGCAAAACATACTTTTGTGCAAAAACCTCTTTCACGAACCAATTTTGCAAATATCAAAAGACAATTCCAGTGGTTGAAGGCTATTTTCTACAATGTTTTTCTCTCCCTGGAATACAAGCCCTCCACACAGATGTATCATCTCTAAAATAAACACCAGCGAAGGGACTCTTCATTTAAATAGACCTGCTATTCTGGACCAGGAAACCTAAATGCTTGAGTTCATGGCCTCATGCAGGATCTGGTATGTGGTGGAGGAAGAGAGGAAGGGGGAGAAAAAAAAAAAAAAAAAAAAAAAGAATCACCAGATTTGGTTAATATTCTGCTCTTACATTATGACTGAAAGCTTAGGTGAGAGTTTGTAGGGTTCTAGGCAGAGCGATGCTGCTGTAAGGAGGGATGTATCAGAGCTGCTGATGGCTGGTCAGGGCTCCTTCATCAGCTCAGCCCAAACTCCAGCCCTGCTCCTCTGTTCTGAAAAATAACCTCCCAGGGCATTGGCTGAATAAGCTTTTAAAAGGCTAAGCCTAAAACATAGATACAGAGAGAAATATGAAAGTGAGAAAAGAAGCTGAGAAAAAAAGCAGCAAGAAAAAACGAGGCAGGAAGATGGGTGGAAACCCCCTTAACGTCACTCCTAACCTCCTTCACACATGCAGTTGGCATTCACTTACAATCCTTGTCACTGTAGGTTCAAAGATGGTCACCTCCTCCCAAGGCCATACATCTCTCCTTTGGAGGCAACACAGCACTAAAGGATGTAAAGCACTCAACTCTGAGACCATCATTTTTCATACACTGTAAGCGTTGGTTAAAACCTGGTGACATCCCCCTGTTCTCACCAAGTGCATCCTTCAGAACTCAGATCTGCGTTTTAAGAGCTTCCTAAATGTATATTTTAAGACACAAAATCAATCCCCATAAACGCTTAGAAAACTGAACTGTGCTATATGCAACTGATATCCATGCCAGTACATCATTTGAGCCTGACGTGTTTGGAGAAACCAAGAAGTACTAGGTTTGAACAACTGGAAATTCATGATAGCTCTGCAATTGCTCAACTAGAGTTTAGATATCTTATCTAAACAAGCCCTGCACTGAATTTAGAAGGAGCAAGTCAATTAGATGAATTTCAAAAAATGAGAGGAAAACCTTTGAAAATGACATTAGCGGTCCCTTCCTGTACCTTAATACAACCACTTAGCAGTGGTGATAGAACAAGAAATCAATATAAAGAAGTACCAAAGGATGTTATTTTTGTTCTGCAAGGCACAGCCAGACTCATAGTGTGCTTTTGCTTGCTTCAAAGGGAGATGACAATGGTTTTGAAAGGGCAAAGAAAGGGCAGGGAAGTTAGAGGTTCCGGGAACCTGTCAAATAAAAGTGGAGGACCAAGTATGCCTCTGAAGAATTACTTGGGAACCTGATGAAGGCTGTAAAACCTGAGGACAGAGCTGCAACCATTTAAGCTCTCGTGACAAGTAGTCTGACACCATCACTGGCTCTAAAAATGGCTTGCACCCATGCAGAATTTTTACCTATAAGCAAGTAGAGGCGGCAGCAGCTCACGCATCAGCAGGGCAATGATCTATACCGAAACACAGTGGCCTTTCTGTGACTACCTGTGTTACTATTATTTTTTTCTCCTAATTTTTAACTGAACAAAAAAGGTTTGCCAAATGCAGTACTCCTTACTGACTGGCTTAGTGCCACCTCTCTCCGTTTCTATATAATGGGTCTGCCACCCCATATATTGCTGGTGTTCCCTCACTTGTGTTTTCTCCTAGCCCTTACACTGCGTTTTAACTTCTTGCAGAAGGTGATGGGGACAACCACCCAAAATTTCCAAGCCCACAGTCGGAGTCCAGCAGCTGGGGCCGGGCAAACCCAGTCACTTCTGCTGTAGCCAAAGCAAACTAGAGGCTGCAGAGGCAACCATGGTGTAAGCTGCACCTTCTGGGTGGCACGCAAGTCAGAACTGAATAAAATATTAAAAAAAAAACTTGCTCAGATCTTTCGCAAGAGGCTTTTCTGCTTAGGTCTGTTAAGGAGGCAGATAAAAATCTGTAAGTAAGCAGGCCTGCTGGACTAGTAGCTTATTTTCTGTCACTGTATCACATATGTTAATGAAAAGGAAAATTCTGGGCGGCGTTACAAGTGCAGGTATTTTCCCCATTAATGAGGTCCTCATGCATGCACTAAGTCAAGCTCACAAGGCTAATGTAAAGTTTAACACCACACCAAAAGGCCACTGTGTAGGAGTGAACCGAGGGATAAATATACGACGCAAGGCATAAATGCATGACCCTAATTTAGGACAAACAGCTGAGAGCTTGCCTCAGTTTGCAGGGTCTGGGATCAGATAAGAGCAACCTCTCCATGCCAGTACTGCAAAAGAAAAATGAACCTCCAAACCAAGACCAGACTTACACCCTAAGCATCTGCTACCCTGCAACCCACATAAGCACATATGTAAAAATGCAAGCACAACTATCAATGTCCTTCAAAAGCAAATCCAGATTCCTGTGTCTCTATCATCATTGTCCACAGTTACCATGTGAAGTCTTGCTCAAAAGCATGCAAGCATCCACGTGAATGAACTGAACACGTAGATGCTTTTTGGTAAGCATACATGCCATGCACCCAAACTAGCATGCTATTTGAACTTTAGCATGTAAAAAGGTTTCTCGAGTTTCTTTTTCTAAAGGGCAGGGCCATGTTAAACATTGGAGAATCTCATCCTCCTTACCAGTTAAAGGTTTAATTATTGTTACTTAAGTCAAAGGTTCTCCCTACTGTTTGGCTAGGAGATAACTCTCAAAATGATGATTCAAAACATCAGCATTTTTAAAAGCCACCCAAGAGCAGGAGATAATCCTTCAGGAAAAGGTTAACAGAACAAGCTCAAGAACTAGACTCCTATGTCCAGACCCCTATGCTGACATTTGATAAAGTAGTGGCAAATGTACAAGTAGATTTCTTTTGCTCATTTCTAAGAGCTTCAGTACCTGATTTGATCTTCAATACCTCTGTCAGAATATGGATGCCATGGTTTTAACTCAGCAAATGCAGAGGAGCTCCTCCACCAAGCTATGGCCTGCTCCAAACCCGCAACCATATAACATATAAGGTAAGTAGATTTTTTCCCATAACAAGCACTTGCTAGGGGCTCCTTAGTCAACAAGGGCACAGCAGAAACACTGCCCTAATCCAAAATGCTTCCCAGCAAGTTTGTAACAGCATAAAGTAAAGGGAGGGGGGAAAAAAACAAAACCAAAACAACAACAACAACAACAAAAAAAGCCAATAAAAAGCCAACCAGGCACCAATGCAAACTTGCATACTTATGAATTAATTAGCTAAACATATGGCCTAAACCCATACCATACCTGTTGCGACCTGGACTGGGAGCTCAGGGAGTTGTAAAGGTTTTGTGATCCCCTCGGTTTAAATTAAGGTGAAACACCACCAAACAACCAGTTAAAATGTCTTACTTGCGGTAGAAACAACTTAAATTTGGAGAAGGCTAGTAAGCAATGAGGTCTCTTATTGATAGATCTATAAGAAAGAAAGGAAAGGAAAGAAAAGAAAAGGAAAGGAAAGGGGAAGAGTCCAGTCACCACCCCTCGTTCCAGTGTTGTCTCAGGTCTGGAAATCTTGGATGGTGGGTACACACAAAGTTTTCTGTCGCCTTTTAAGTTCGCCCTTATCAGCTGATTAGCATAGTAGACAGAGAGAGGCAGGTATTCCACAAACTCATTTCCATGAGTGACAAGGAAAGGGTGGAGCATTGGTTCTGCATATGCACTGAGGAAGTATGGGGTGCACCAATTCCCTTGTAAATCAAGTCGGTGGTCATGCTCGCCCCCCCTCCCCTTTACTTTTTCCTTAGTTTTTGCTTAAGTCAGTCTAGTGCCGGTTATTTATCTCTCTTATCAGTCCTTTAACCCAAACACATGGTTTCACTCAGTCCACATTTCCCTCCTTTGAGGCTTATCTAAGGAGTTTGGCAATACAACTGCAAGGGAGTGGGGATGTGCATCCTTCAATACACTCCACACTTCCTTGGGTGGCGTTCCTTAGACTAATCACAAAAGCCACAGCTTGTCAAAGTTTTCTGTGTCGATAAACGTTTGAGGCACTAATTCCTTCAGTTCCTTACAATATCAAGAGGTATATTTTGTTTCATAAACTAAACCACATTATTCCGCAACTTACTACCTGTTAGTTTTTACCTAACACTGGCAACATCCTTAAGAACCCTGACACCAACAGAAACATCCACCAGCACACATATGCCTTAAAAGCTGGAGTGCTATTTGAAGTCAAGTCTATGCCCTTTGTTTTAGAGCAGAGAGCCTGAACTTGTGCACTGGGAGAACGCAATCACCCTCCAGTCACAGCAAAGAGCCAACAAGAAGAGAAACAGTTTTCTCAGGGTCACGAGCAGGAGGGAGAGGAGCGTTTCCAAGCAATAACAGAAGAGGAATAGTCACTTTCTTCAAATCACTGACCCAGTGTCTCAAAGGATAGGGTTACGTAGGGATCAAAGAGCAGGGCAGAATTTGAAAATGCAGGGGAAAAAAAGGTTTATTCCATGTTTGTTGTAGCTTTACACAAGCAAGTTTTGTCTCCTATAAATGTTAGTGCAACTCAGCGCATTTAGTCATCACCCAAAGCATCTCACTTGGCAGGCAAATGTTTGGTATGAAGCTTTGACACGGAGGTCAATTAAACCCAGACAACTTTAGCATAAATACAAGTTCATGGAAGATTTTTATATTACTACTTGCTCAGTATGCCACTGGTCATCAACAAAGCTACTGTTAACGAAGCATAATCTCTACAGCTGATAATGCTTTAATAAGGCTATGCAAAATACCCAGAGGCAAAGGGATGCCGAGACCAACTCTTAATTCACAGCACTGAGTTCAGCAGAAGTAGCATGATTCATTTGTTCTTGGAGAAGTGACACACTTAGCAGCATGCATCTGTAAAAACTCTATACCTGGTAAGGGAATATATTAGACTGTCATTGTGCTTTCTAAATGCCTGATGCTTTGTGTTTCATATGAGTCAACCATTTCACTGAAGAAATTAAATAATTCTCCTATGCATCAAACACACCAGGAAGGCATTTGCTGACCACATACTTTGGACAAGTTTGCTCTTATGCTCTTATTTACCCTGTAAGATAATGTGTCCTAAATGCCAAAACACAAACAGAGAAACCAAGGCAATAAGTTTTAGATTCATTTCATTAAACAGATCTAGGGAGAGCCACTGTGTACACAGTCCACAGCAACTCTATGAGTTTTCTCCATAGTAACACTGGAGGCATCACTTACTTCATTTGTCAATAAAAAAAAAAAAAAAAAAAAAAAAAAAAAAATCAATCCAGGTCACTGTTTGCAATACCTTTATCAAACAAAGAAATAACTGCTGTTCGGTCAGATGCAGGGGACGGGCTGCAGTGCCCTCAGGAACCCAGGTACAAACCACATTTACCAATCAGCACTTGGGAACTCCAGGGATGTCAGCCGAAGCAATGCTCCCGTAACTGTATTGCTGCAATACCGAATTTAAACAGCCTTAGAAAAGACCATAGCAAAGAAACTTGAACTGGAAATAAGTTTTTAAACAGACTAACTTCTATGTAATTCACTGATTATCCATTTGTTCTCGTGTGTGATCTTCGATCTAGGCAAAAAGTGCTTCTGATGCTAGCGTGCATAAACAGTTTGGATTGCAGGAATCTTCTGCATTTTTAACACATTTAATAATCACAAAACAAATTTGTGACTATATTGAATATGACAGAACAGCTACAGATTACAAGGATTATTGTCTGCTTTGTGAAGCATTTGGATACACACAGGGAAGTGTGCTCTAACTGGCATGCAGTAAACATCAATTTCTTAAGTCTACTGGGTAGTCAAACAGCTTTCAAAAGCATATACTGCATCCTAGAAGAACATAATTGTGTACACTGTAAAAACAGGAAAACAAGAGCATTCTCATGAAGAGCTTAGGCCAACATCCCTAAAAGCGCTCCTATGTTTAAACAGTTTTATAGGTCTCACCCCTATAAAACTAATTTCAGACACAGCAATGAGAGAAGGTAACAAAAGAGAACTAAAATTAAGAGCACAAAATAAGTACAGTGTTTGATTACACAGGGGAGGTTATAGCAAACAGCACCATCACCTCTACATGCTTTCATGACCTATACAAAGAGCTGCCAAATCTAGGTGGAGCTTTAGTAGCTTTGAACAGGCCAGAGAGTTTGCTTGTGACCCATCTCTAGACAGCATGACACCCGTGAGAGGAAAAAAAGCCCAAGAAATAATAGGTAGAAGTATTTGTCGCTCTGCTCCTCAGCAGTGAGCGAGCATCCCTGCCTCTGTTTGTGAGAAGTCGAAGAACAAACCCTCAACATCTGGAATAAAAAATCCACACCACCAAAAGCCCATTTGCTTTCCCAGCCCGAAGGAGCCCCCCCCCCGGCACAACCCATCCCAGGAGACGACTCTGTGCATGGCATGGGAGCCCTGCCTTCCTGCCGCCGCGGCAGGCACCCCTGGCCAGGCAGCAAGCAGAGTCCGAGCCATCTCCTGGGCTGGCAGCAAGGTGACACCCGAAATGCCGCCGAGCCCACCCTCCCGCCCGACTGCTGCCCCACACCACCGCACCGCTCCTGCCCGGCCCATCGGGCAGCAGCAGGCAGGAGCGAGGGTGAACGCTCATCGGTGGAACCCTTTTAGGGCTAGCTCCGAGAGGGTCAGAGAGGACAAGACACAGAGTCACAACGCTGTTTTAACATGCGACCATATGCAATTGCCGCCTCTCTCCCAAAGATCTGTCTCGGGTGGGATGCAGATGGTGTTAATCGAGAGGCTCACTTCGCCCACCGCGGAGCAAGGACTGGGGAGACCACTAGAAGACAGGCAGAAGACGAGCATTTTAACCTTCCAAGCACCACCACCTTGATCTGTATGGGTGGTTTTTGTTCCAGGCTCAGCAAAACCAGAAGCATTTGATGTTGCAATGTTTGCTGCCCAAAAAATGAGGAAGGTAAAGGAATGAGGTCAGCTCAGTACCTGAGAGGATTTAACTAACTACCAACTGAATGTCACTTACAAGAAATATGCTCCCCAAGGGGCAGCTCTGGATCGGCTCTCGGTGCTGGGCTTTTCACCTGTGGCTGCCAGACTTGAGCACCAGGTCAGCCTGAAATGTTAAAATATGGTCAGTTCCACCATTGTTCCAAAAATCTCAATCTTCAAACATATTTCCAAAATCTGCTCCTAGAGAGTTGCAAAAGAACAAGCAATTAAGACTCAAAGGCCTGACGGATTTACGGTATTATTTCCAATTTACTTTTTTTTTTTGTTCCGTTAATCGTATCTTCTCTAACTTAATTCCTCTTGTAAACATCACAAAATGAAGGTCAGCAGGGAAAGAAGAGATTAGACCAGAGAATTCAAAATATTTTATTATCATCTCTAGCTGTACTAAAGGCAAAGAATGCCACAAGAGGAATTCTTGCTGAGAAATGTAAAGACAAGATCAACTTAGTAAAAATACTGCAATAAGTACACCCAGACACTGGTCAGACAGCACATGAACTGAGTATCCTTAATGATGCTATATTTATGTACCAAATACGCACCAGTTTTAGTCAAAGATAGTTCATTTGATCAGCTGTTGGTATGTAAAGGATATGAAATCACATGAAGTGCAATTGCTTTTTAAAAAGCACAGTGAGGCAAACAGACCAACAGCCAGACTCTTCCCCAGCTTGCAAGACAAAGCCTCATGGCACATTAATTTCACTGCTGCTCTCTCTGGTTGCATTTGAATGCTAAAATACAGGAGACTTAAGTTAGATCACTTACAATAAAGTCACTTAGCTACTTATGGATAAAAACACAAAGAAGTCTCTAAGGGCTTCCAGCATGCATTATGTACGTAATGCGTACCTTAGAAGAAATTCAGTAAAATCCAACAAAATCCTGGCCTCTCTTTTAGCGTCCTTGACCCATGTCAGCTGGCAACAGCACCTTTGATGACAAACCCACTTTTAACTTCAGCAAACTCAGCAGAGGTCCCTTTCATCTGCTCCTCAGTTCGTGTACAGCTGGAAAGGGATCTCTACCCAGCTGAGCCCCCGCCATCTCCAGGCACCACAAGTTTTCAAGGGAAATCCTCACTCTGCGCGTGCAAATACAGCTCCCCCCAGGCAGAGTACATGACTACTCGCTACTCTGAAAACAGATTATGTTTAGTACACTCTAAATAGACTAATATTATAAGAAACTCCAGCTTTCATTGCTAAACAGCATCAGAGCATGCATGCCACAGGCTTATTCTCCCTGACACAGCTTCAACTTCTGTTAGCAGCCATGAGGACACACCAGTATTTATCTCGAGCTACGGAGTTTCCTAACAGCAGGGAAAAACCTCAGGCTGCAACTGCACCAAAGGAACAAGGAGGGCTTAGAGTGAAATATCAGTTACACTGCAGAACTCCTCAGCGTTATTCACAAGTTCATATTAAAAATAAGTAAATCCCCTCCCTCTACGCTAGAAGCTTAATACTGACACAACAACACTGTTAGCCCACATCTACAAAAACCTCACAGCTGCAAAACCCTCCGTCCAGCTGGGGCCTCCGGCGGCCGTTTAAGCCTATGGCTAACGGCAGCCCCACGCTGCCCAGTCCTGGGGGAGAGCTGCTCCTGCAGAGACAACCTCGCCCTGGAAGCAACCTGGCCCAAAGCTCCGGCCCAAGGCTCTGGAGTGCCGCCGGAGACGCCTGCACGCTTGCTCTCCTCTGGTTTCAGTGGTGGGGCGCGTTTCCATTTACACAGAGCGGTTTCGGAGACTTCCTGATCGGAAGCATCCTAACTGCGGCCGTGCCCCTGCCTCGTTTCCCCTCACCGTCGCCAGCAGCCGGCTGAGCGATTTGCTCACGTTTTTCGCCGCCGCCCTGAATCCCACCGCACCAGAGATCCCCCCGAAGCGCCGAGAATAGCGGTTAGCCGTACGGGACACTGCCGTCCACCCGTGGCTGGGACACGGAGCAGGCAGTACAGCCAGCTGCCGGAGGGAGAAACACCTCTTGTCATCTGCCAGGAGCCCTTCTTGCTGAGCAAGCCAAGGTGTTACTATTCCTGCCCGGGTCTGCAAAACTGGCCTTTTGTCTGCAGAATCAGAGAGCGGATCAGTGCCGGAAAACTCTCCGGAGTTGGATCCTCAGCGTCCCTGGGAGGCGGGGCGGGGGATGAGGGCAGAAAAGCAGCCAGCACAGGCAGGGAAGGAGAAAACACTTATGTCACCCAACACGACACTCTGCATAACCTCGAGCATTGCCAGCTTCTAATGCTGCTGATGCCTAAGGGTTTCCAGGAGATGGAAGAGATAAAAGCGAAGTCATAAAGTTTTTAGGAAAGCCCCTGCATACGCATCTGACATACTGACACATTTCTATCGCGTGCCCTCCCTCTTCTACTTAATTCCCAACGCTTGTACACGTTAATTGTTTAGATTTTAGAACGGGTAGGCACCTTTTAGCAGCACTGCACTTCCCCACGGCGCTAGTTTAATGTGGCATCTGCCCTGTCCCACAGACAAACCCGGGAATTACCGTACCAGCGGCTCCGTTTCAACACCAGTAACGCGGTCCGGGCTTGCCGAGCAAGATGATGGGCTCAGGGACGAGGAGGAAGAAGAAGAAGAAGAAGAAGAACTCTTTCCTTCCGAGCCCGACAAGACCTCCCGCTGGCACTCGGCCACGATCCCGGAGGCTGTTCACGCCCGGCCGCCCCGCGTGTTCGCCGAGCTCGCGTGAAGCACACGCACGCCCGCGATGCACACGCTCACCGCGGGGGGGGAAAAACGGGTCAAGGCTTTTTTCGTGTGGAGCCGTAGCAGCGCTGAGCCCTCCCCGGGGAGGCAGCGTACGGCCCAGGGCCGCTTCCTCGCCGTTAAACGCAGCCGGGAACGGGGCGGGGGGGGGGGGCGGGGGGGGGGGGGGGGAGTTCCCCCCCCTTCCTGCCCGTATTATTTCTCCCGGCTCTGTGCCCCGCCACGGCGGAAGGAGCCTCCGCCGCCGCCCGGGGATGCAGTAGCCATGGCAATACGGGATTGCATCATGCTCTTGACTAACTGCACCGGCGAAAGACGCTCCCGGCGAAAACCCCGGCCCTTCCGCCGCCCCCCCCCCCCCCCCCCCCCCCCCCCTCCATCTTCCCCTCCCTCCCTCCCCCGGCCCGCCCGCCGCTGCCGGCCGCCCTGCCCGCCTTCCGCCCCGCCGCACTTGTTGCGCGCCCCGCGGATCGGCACCCCCGGCCCGCCGTGGCCCCCACCCGGTACCCGACCCCTCCTCCTCCTCCTCTTCTTCCTCCTCCTCCTCCTCCTCTTCCTCCGGGCCCGGGCGGCCGCACATACCCCGCCGCTGGGCGGGGAGCCCCGTGTCTGCCCCCCCGCCCCGGGACGCGGCCCTACCTGGCGGCGGCGGGCGGCGGGGGGCGGCGGGCGGGCGAGCACCGGCCGGCTCTGTCACGCTGCGGCGCCGCGGGGGCGGGGCCGTGGGCGGGCGAGGGGCGGGGGGGGTCCCGCCCCACAGCCGGCCGTGGGCTGACCGTGACGTAAGAGTGGTGCGGGGGGCTAAGGGGCGGTGGAGGGGGGCGCTATGACGTCACGGCCGCCGTGGGCCAATCCGGCGGCCGCGGAAGGTTCGGGAGAGGGGTGGGGGAACGGGCAGGGCCGCGGGCCGAACCCCCGCGTCCACGCGTGGAGATTAAAGGGTATATCGGGCGGCGCTTCGTTTTCTGGCCCAGGCGAGGGAGGCGGGAGGCCCTACTGAAAAACAATATGGGGTCATGTAATTAAAGACAATCATGATGAGATGAACCGCAGGCCGAAATTAAAGGTCGCGGGCAAATGCCGTCGATCCGCTTCCTGTGTGGGGGGCACCGGGCTGCGCTGCGTTACAGCGTCTCCAAACGCAAGCTCTGGGTGCGGTAAATGTGTAGGGTTTTACCTTGGTCATATCCCATAATCAACATGCCGTTTTCGCGGTGGTGTTTAGATGCATGTACTGAGCCTGCGTTCCCACAGTGTCGGGTGTCGGAGGAAGGAATCTCCGAGCATCCTCTTTGGCTCCCCTCCAACGGCCGGGACGCTCGGCAGAGGGGGAGAAGTCCCCTCCAGCCACTCCAGATGCTTCCTTCCCTCCGTGAGCTCCTAATGGGGCAACAGCGAGGGAGCCTCAGTGTTAGCATGGCCAACGGGAAGAAGGCGCGTTGTTTCTTTCCCTCTCTCACGTTCTCCCACATGCTGGAAGGTGACCTTGTAATTTCTTCCCCTCCCCACCACCCTCCAGGAGTTTGTTCCATCTCTTTGCTAATTAGATTAAAATGTTACATAAATAAAGAGCAGCTTTGCTTTGCAAAGAAGAGGAGTCGGGCAGCAATTTGCATGGGTGTTACTCAAGATCAAGTATCTGCGCTCTGTAGGAAACAGCAGTTTTGGAAAGCTGGAGGAAAAAGGGTTTCCTGGAGCTTCCTCTGTGGCTGTAGAAGGCGGCCGTACAGGTGAAGCCATCAAGGCCAACCATGCCAACCCCATGTCCAGTAGCTTCCCCCGGGCAGTAACGGCCCGGTCCCACGGCCATGGCCATTTAGCCGAAGCACTGTGTTGCAACCTGACCTCACCTGGTGGAAGCTCGGTGTGCAAACAGCCCCCAGAGGTGATGCTGGGCTGTAAACAGGCAACGTGATAACGCGGCGTGTGTGCCCGGTGAGATCAGAAACAATCTTCCTTAAGCTCTCGCTGCGACAAGAAAAAAATCCCTCTCCAGAGAGATATTGAGGCTATGCCATAGATTTTTTTTGTTTAATCTTATTTATTAGAATAAGATGTTAATAGGAATGCTTTTTGGTTGTTTTTTGGGTTTTGTTTCATTTTAAAGCCCAAGTCTCTATTTCCTTTTCTCTTTGAAGGACCGAACTGCTGTATAATTACTGAGTGTGTGATTTGAGGCTTTGTAGCGCTTTCCAGTAAGGTATGAGCACTCACAGCTGTCCTTGCCTATGTGTTTTAACACTTTGGAAAAAATCCCCGAAAGCCAGCGCAACTCTCAAGCAGGTATGCCTTTCTGAAGGCCCTTTGTCCAAGTGTGTGTTTTGGATGTTTCTGAGGCACCCCTTCTCGTCTGAGGGGAGTCAAGTAATCTTGCTCCTAGCAAAACTAATTGTATAAGCATGAGTCCCTTTTTCTCCTCACTTGAGCTAAAATGTCCTGAACTCATTCAAACGTGGCCAGAATTAGGTCTTTTCATATCTGTAACTGAACTTGACTTTTCAATGTGCTTTAAATAAAGTTGCTTCCCGACAGGCATACACATTTGTTTCCATGGTTTATTGATGAGAGATGATTGCACTTGAGTGTTACTTTCACAGCGAAAACAGCGTTCTAAATCTGGAAGATGCTTAAATAATTAAGACTCAATCTGGCAGTTTAAAAATAAAAAATTAGAACCACTTGCAACTTCAGATGCAAAAAGGGATGGAGCGGGGCGTAGGGAGTTGTCCTGGTTTTGTCTGGGATAGAGCTAATATTTCTTCTTAGTATCTCGAATAGTGCTGTGTTTTGGATTTGGTACGGGATTTGGTATGAGAAGAATGTTGATAATGCACTGATGTTTTCAGTTGTTGCTAAGAAATCAAGGTCCTTTGAATTTCCCATGTCCTGCTAGTGCACAGGTTCACAAGAAGCTGGGAGGGAGCATGGCCAGAGCAATGGAACAAAATTGGCCAGTGGGATGTTCCATATCATATAATGTCATGCTCAGTATATAGATGAGGGTTGATCAGGAAGCTTGCTCTCGCTTCCAGGATCGTGGTTTTGGGGTTCTCACTTCTTTGGTATCGCTGGCTGGGAACGGGCTGGGAATCGGTTGGCAGGTGGTAAGCAATTGCATTGTGCATTACCTGTTTGTGTTTTCTATTATTACTATTATTATTATAATGATTATTTTAGTTTTATTTCAGTTATTAAACTGTTTTTATCTTGACCTGCGAGCCTCCTTACCTTTACGCCTCCAATTCCCCCCCCCCAGTTCCCTGGGGTGAGGGAGGGTGTGCGAGAGGCTCGTGGTGTTTGGCTGCCAGCCGGGTTTAAGCCACAAGAGGAGCGCGGGCGGAGAGGCGGGTGGTAGCTGGGACACGAGCGGCTCCCGTGCGGGAGAGGGATGTGGGGCTGCCCCACACCCACGCCATGTCCCGCCCTGAGAGCAGGCAGGGGAGCGTGTTCCCCCCCACACCCCCTGCCAGCCACTGGCATGCGCCCGCTTCGGCTCCCCCCGCCACAGAGCTTGCTCTCCTGACTTGGCAGTGGGGTTTTAATGAGCCTCTGTACGCCCGGGGTGTCGGGTGGCTGGCACTGGGGAGAGGGGACACAGCTGATGATGAGGGAAAGGATGAAGCTGGGCGGGGGGGAGGCACTTGGGCTTTGCCAGGCCAGCTTCCCTGCCCACCCACATTGCTGCTGGTTCTTCCCTCTCCTGGCCTTTCCAAAGTGCTCATGCTGTTATCAGTCAGAGAAAAAGAGCAAGGTCACGGTGTTGGAAATGTCATTTCAGAATTACCCACTCGGGAGAACTAAGCAAACAGTGAGGGGTGGGGCCTGGCCAGTGTCGTTCTGGGCTGCAGAGGTACTGAATCTCAGCATTGTACCTGTCCTCTTGGACCAGCTGGAAGTTTGTCAGGAGTGAAGACATCACCGTTGGCCTCTCTGCCAAGCACTGATGAAATTGCTGCTGGCATGTTTGCTCAGGACAGGCTTCAGAGACCTCGTTATCGGCATGGGATCAGTGAGGCTGGACTTCAGAGAAGGGCCAGTTAAATGTTATTAGGGATTCAGACAGAAGGATTGCTAGGGCAGATTTAAAATAAGTTATACCTTGCATTTATTTTTTAAACCGTGTCTCATGATTATTGTAGTTCTGCTTTTCAAGAGAGAAGAGGAAGAATCTGAGCACTGTGGAAAGCCAAGTCCTAAGTGACCCAGCCTGGGCAGCAGCAGCAGCAGAGGTGACAAGAGGCCTCAGCAGATAAGGTTATCCTCACTAAACCAGTGGTAAGCAAAGGGAAAGCAGTTAAACAGATGCTAGTGTTTGAGAGTATGGGTAGAAGGAGAACAGCTAGGAGTGAAGAGTCAGCAAGGGCTACAGCACTGGGGAGATGAAAGAATTTGGGTTAGATGGTCCATCAGTGTGGTGTTTGAAATTAGCCTGGATAAAGTGGTAGAAGTATATGTTGTAGGGAAATGAGCCTGAATGGTCTTCTTTAGGGAGGGTGAGCTACCAAATCAGTCTTCTTTTTAAAAAATCTATTAGAAATCCTAGCTATGCCTATTTAGTAGTGGTTCATCATACACACTGTAATGAATATGTCCTTGTTTTGATTAGCAACAAATTAATCCAGCTTTTCCAGAAATAAATTAACAAATTGATTGGAATAAATAACCATCATTTGCCGCTCAGTCATCTTAACGGGAATTTTCAGTTCTGCCTGGGTTTGCCTTGGCTTCCCTCCAGGCTGACTGCGGCAGCTCCATGTTCTTTATCAGCGAGATAAGTGGGATGCGATTACTGTTCTCTTTAAATCAAACACTGGACTAAAGTATCAGGCTTGAAATTTCAGCATCTACCTCTTCTGAATACGGCGTTTTCTTCTGTTGAGCAAACCACAAATGCTTCATGCTGTTTGTACAACTTTGCCTAACTTTTAAGTACTTGATCTTTGTAAAAAAAAGCTTCCAACCAAGGTTTTCTGCACAATTTTATACTTGGCAGGTCTCATAAGCAAGTGGCTGGATGAAGCTATTTTGAGATTCCAACACAAAACTGGTGTGAACACACTAAGTCTCTGTTCTGAGGTACGATCGCGTTACAAACTGGCGTTAACTTTTAACGGTGCTTTTTGCTCTCTGCCATCAAGGGCAAAATTCTCACAAGCTAGAGTGGAGGCAGGTTTTTGGCCCTAACTATGTTTCTAATCCAATTTCACGAATTTTACATTAACAGCAGTTACTTTTCTGCATTTCTTCTTACATCTCCCTGCAGTGTGCAGTGCTGTAGGCAAATGATTAAATAGGACTGAAGACCTGCACTGACTCACCAAACTTGCAGTGTATTTTAAGAACCAGGTTTACCCCCAAATAGTGTCCCTTGAGAGCAAAGTAAGGCTCTATTCATCATATTTGAGAAGCTGTGGCAGTCCAGTCAAGTTCCCACTGACTGGAAAAGGGGAAACATAGTCCTCATTTTTAAAAAGGGAAAAAAGGAAGACCTGGGGAATTACAGGCTAGTCAGTCTCACCTCTGTGCCTGGTAAGATCATGGAGTGGATCCTGCTGAAAACTCTGTGATGGCACATGGAAAACAAGGACAGGGAAAACAATTGGTGACAGCCAACATGGCTTCACTAACCACGCCTGACAAATTTGGTGGCCTTGCACAATGAGGTTACATCATTGGTGGATAAGGGAAGAGCAACTGATGTTATCTGGATTTGTGCCAAAGTATTTGACACTGTCCCACACGACATCCTTGTCTCTAAATTGGAGAGACATGGATTTGATGGATGGACCACTTGGTGGATAAGGAATTGGCTGGATGGTCAGACTCAAAGATGGCTACAGTCAACGGGTTGATATTTGAGTGGAGAGCACTGACAGGCGGTGTTCCTCAAGGGTTGTTGTTGGGACCAGTGCTGTTTAACATCTTTGTTGGTGACATGAACAGTGGGAATAAGTGCACCTTCAGCAAGTTTGCCAATGACACCAAGCTGTGTGGTGTGGTCAACATGCTGGAGGGAAGGGATGCCATCCAGAGGGACCTGGACAGGCTGAAGAGGTGGGCCTGTGCAAACCTCATGAAGTTCAACAAGGCCAAGTGCAAGGTCCCGCACATGGATCAGGGCAATCCCAGGCACAAATACAGGCTAGTCAGAGAATGGACTGAGGTCATCCCTGCAGAGGTCTTGGTGGTGTTGGTTGAGGAAAAACTCAACATGAGTTGGCAATGTGAACTCACAGCCCAGAAAGCCAACCATATCCTGGGCTGCATCAAGAGAAGTGTGGCCAGCACGTTGAAGGAGGTGATTCTCCCCCTTTGCTCCACTCTTGTGAGACCCCAGCTGGGGTCCTGTGTTCAGCTCTGGGGCCCCCAACACAAGAAGGACATGGACCTGTTGGAGCAATTCCAGAAGAGGGCCACAAAGATGATCAGGGGGCTGGAGCACCTCTCCTGTGAAGACAGGCTGAGAGACTTGGGGTTGTTCAGCCTGGAGAAGAGAAGGGTCTGGGAAAACATTATAGCGGTCTTATAGTACCTAAAGGGAGCCTGCAGGAAAGATGGGAAGGGACCTTTTATAAGAACGTGTAGTGATAGGGCGAAGGGTTATGGCTTTAAACTGAAAGAAGGTAGGTTTAGATTAGCTATAAGGAAGAAATCCTTTACTGTGAGGGCGGTGAGGCACTGGCACAGGTTGCCCAGAGAAGCTGTGGCTGCCCCCTCCCTGGAAGGGTTCCAGGCCAGGTTGGACGGGGCTGGGAGCAACCTGGTCTGGTGGAAAGTGTCCCTGCCCATGGCAGAGGGGTTGGAACTAGATGATCTTTAAGGTCCCTTCCAACACCAACCATTCTATGATTCTATGAAAATATTTTGTTTCTTGCCAAATAGGTCAAATAATTAGGAAGTTTTCTCTGCCACTGGTGTTAGTATGTTTTTCTCTCTTACCATGCTGCTTGTCATCTCAGAGAGAAAATTTGATTGAAGTGTGCATTTTTATTTGGTGACATCATTTGGCTGCTAAGGCTTTAATTGCCCCAAGCTGAGAAAATAACAAGCCCTGGGAATCTTGCCACTATACACTAGCTGTTTTGCCCCTATGGCAGTGGTACACAGCTGTCACTGGTAGCTGCTGTGGTTGCTAAGAAGAGACATACGGAGAATTAAAAGGTGTTTCTGACGAGCAAGTATTAAAGGAGCAGGTGGTTTCAAAATGGACATGAAGAAAGTGGTCACTTAGCCTAGAGGCAGATACTCAGCTAACCCAGGTGGGCAGTGCCCGTGGGTCATCCTCACTCTATCTCCTCTTTTTCAGTGTCTACAATAGAAGTGACAATCAGAAGCGTCTCATTTACATCCCTGTACTCAAACCATACCTCTGGGGCAAAACCAGTCTCTGGCAAGGCACAACCCACCTTAGCCCATATTGGGCTTTTGGTGATGGTTTCAGTGTGCAGGGGATCATTCTGGCACTCCTCTGTCCCGCTGGCTCTGCTGCCACCCCAGAAAGCCCCAGCAGCCTGGCCCTGCTCTCTCTTTCCTTATCTGCTTTTGGGTATTTCCCTCACGATTTGGGCACATCTGCAGCTAAGAGTAGAAGCTCTTCAAGGGGGAAAGTGTGTTGCCACTTCATCTAGCAAGCCGCTTCTGCTGCCATAGAGTGATTTTATCACCTCGTGGTAATCACACTAGGGTGAATAAACTGCATTATTTTGCATTAGTAATTGGAAGCCTGCTCCTCACCTGTTCCTGTTATGGTGCCTTTTTGTTGACTTACTGTACAGATTACAGCATCTAATCCTTCAAAACAATGCTCGTTCTTCCAAAACAACATCATAAATCCATCATTGTTTACTGCAGCCTGTCACCAATTTTCTGCTTCATCTCAAAACTAGTGGGATTGGGATTCGGACCTGTCATGTTACTCAGTATAATGGAGCTGGTAGGAGTACAACACTGTATTTCCATTAAAAGTATTAGATGTTCTCATTTGGAGGAGCAGTTAAGGGCAGCATTTGCTATCCCTCTTTATGTGCCATGCTCTCTATCGCATTCTCTTTAATCACAGCCAGCGTAAAGTGTTTCAAATAATCCTGTTGTTGAGAGAAAACATTGTCTCATTGCTTAGAGCAGTAAATCGTGCTGTCTTAATGCAAAAAGAAGAGATGAGGGAAAGTATTTTTGTAAGTGCTCTGATTTATCTGAAAATATGTACATGAACCTGGTTGTTATTCCACGTTGGGAATACTCAAGTATTAAATCCATTCAGATTGCCTTATTGCTGAACTTCATGGCACCAACTCTTACCTGATAGTCAGGATAGTTATTAAGTCATTACTGCAGTCATGCTTTTGAGGAGGCGGTTTTCCTACAGAGCACTCAGATCCTGATATAGATCCTTTCCTCTTTCGGTCTTAAGTGCTCACAGAAGATCTTTTCTCTGTTTTGAGAAAACCACTATACCTGCATATTTGTCCTGAGTTAAAACTACTGCATATGATTTTAATCATCTGTTTTACTGTGGGATCACTGTCTGTGCAGACCAGCCTGAAGCTTCCTTTCCTGGCTGCAGGATGCTAAAGCCTCAGTACACAAAAGTGAGCTCTCCCCTGCCTGTCTTCTTCCCAGGAGATCAGTTCACTGCAAATCCAATGTGCTGTCTCTGTTGCTTGCTCAGCCCACGTCCCAAGGTGAGAGTCACCTTTTTGCCTGATCTAAAGTGTCCAGATATCCTGCCCCAGTTACAAGGATTGTTTCAGCTCTCACCTGGGAAGGTAGGACCTGCCTTTGCCCTGTGGTCTCTGCAGCCTTCTTGGGACTTCTGCTCGCACAGCCTGGGAAGAAGAAAGGCTGGGAGTGTATTTTCCAGGCAATTGGAAAAAAATGCCAAGTTAAAGATGAAACACTCAATATAACCAGTGTTTTGGGGTTTTTCACCTTCTTACTGACCATCTTCAGAGGATCCTCTGAGGATGTGCAGCTGAAAAGTGAGCCACCCAAACCAGTGGCTGCTCTTGATGTGTCTAGCCCTGCTGCTGACCTCAGGAGAACTGGAAGGGGACCCTGGGTGTGTTCCCTGGCTGCAGGCTATTGGGAATAATCTCTGGTGAGTGATATAGCCATCAATCCAGGTTAGTTTTTGTAGTACACAGGATATTTTAGCAGAAGCTTGCTGCTTTGTAGATGAAAAGTAGTTTGGTTTTCCCTGGGAAGCAGAGATGGTTTGGCTTTTATTCTCCTAAGAATGCATTTTTTTTCCCAGCTGCAAACAATACTGGCTATAGGTAGACACTGAGAGAAACAATGGTGGATATTCATCTCTTCCTCCCTCACTCTTTGCTTGTTTTGACCACTTACACTGTAAACTCAGGACAGGGACTCTTTCCCACTGTGTGCATACAGAGCGGACCTCAAATATTTAGGAGACGGGAGAAGAGTATAGAAATGTTGCACCCCCCTGGGGTTGTTTTGACAATGACCCAAGTTGCTCGAAGGCAAGACTAGATGCAGGCCTGGTAGCTCTCCAAAGAGGCTTCATGGATTGATCATGAGGTAGTAAATAAGCAGCGGTCTTAGAGGTGATCAAATCCATTCCCTCACCCTTAGGCACAGTGAAATTTTCCTGAGTGTAGCCAAAGATACTAAACTGTTCCTGGTAGGCAAGGTTAGAGGACAAAATGAACATCCCCAGCCACACAGATCACCATGTCCCAAGTGTATAGGTTGAGATTGTGACTGCCAACCCGGGCCTTGTGTTAAAGTCCACAGGAGGTCATGGTGGGGTCCTGGGAAAGAAGAGTTCTTGCTTCAAGCGGAGGCTGCTGTCTCTGGGGGCACGGTACTGCTGTTGTCCAAAGAAACAAGCCTGATGTACACTTTTGAAAAGAAATTATTTTAAAAACAATGCCCTGGTCAGTCTCATTTATTTCTTCTTGAACCCATTGTCTCCCTCAGAAGTCTTTTAACCAAAGAAATACTAATAACAACAATTAAAAATAACAAGTGAATACTTACGACTTCAGCATGAAAGTAATATTTTAATATATTTGGTTTTGCTGACAAAAGTATTTTTTTTCATGCTGCTGAGGTGACATTTCTCCAAAGACTCTTCTTTTATGAAGAAATGCATTTGAATAGTTGACAGTCCTTTTAGTTTTACGGTTTTTCATTAAGCTTTACACCTATTTTGATGACACCTAACATTTCTCCTGTGCCTCTGGTACAGAATTTGGTCTATAGTCTTAATTCTGACCACCTGCTTACATATTTTTTTTCATGTATAACACTTCCAAGCTGTAGTCTGCTAAAACCTGTTAATTTGCTTGCTGCAATCTTTGTTTCCAGTCCTTTGACTCAAATTTTCACTTTGGTACTTGAAAGGTCTCACTAACAATTACTAGGGTTTATTGCATATATCGGTTTATTTGAAAAGCTGTAGGAAGATGGCATGATTACATTATTATCAGAAACTATGTGCTAGCTTCTCACATCAATATCCATCCTACTTAGCTGCAGTGTGCTGATGATGTGATGTGAGTTGTGTTCTGCTTTGCTGAGTAAAAGGCTAGTACACCTACATCTTTATGAACATATCAGAATTATGAAACCCAGCCCTTGTTTTTTTGTGTGTCCTTATTTTTCTCATATAACTCCATTTCAAATGAGGTGAGTTCCTCTTTTTGAGTCCTGTTACAGTTCTGTCTCTTGCACTTAATGTCTAGCATTTCAGTGATTTCTATGATCAAAGATTCTGTTTCTGAATTTGATCTTGTTTTCTGGTTTGGCTGTATCAATGTCTACTAGCTGTACCATTATTATTTGATAACTTTAAATACCAAGATTTATCAAATTAAATTTAGAGGAATTCTGTATTCTTGTAATTATCTTTTTCTCAAAAGGAAGAGATTTAGTATGGTTGGACTAGTATCTGTATTTATTTTATTGTTGAAGTAATTTTATGCACTGAATTTTTCTAAAATCAAAAGCGGTAGCAACATATATTCAACCTCAAGTTTTTCTTGTGTTTTCAAACAGAAACCAGAATTGGGGGGTTGTGCTCTGGAAAACTGACAAAAGAACCACAAATATATAAAAATTGTAAATTTATTTGAATTTTGCAGTAGTGCAAGGCAAATATCTTATGTTTAGTGTCATTATCTCCTGCATTGTGACAAAGGCGAAGACTCACGCGAGTTTTTTTCTCTTCTATTTCAGGTTGTCTATTAAAATAAGGATATTAAGTATATTAAAATCTACTTCACTTCAGCTGGGTGATCTCAGCTTATCATCACATATTTTATTAAAACACAGTAAGGGCCAGAAACTTCTGAGCAGTCGCTGCGGTTTGTTCACTGCAGCCTCCAGCCTCCGTGTGGGAACAGCTGCTGTGGGATGTCCCCAGGCCCTTTCATCTCCAGGATGGCTTCTCTGTGTCAGGATGAAACAGCTGGAGTTCAGAACTGTCAAGTTACTGCTGTTTAATGAGTACCACATCACTTCAACCACGGAAATAAGTTGTTTGTGCTCTTACTTCCTGTTGGAAATGAGAAATTAACTACCTTGGCTTAAATCTTTGCAGATCGAAACTAGCATGCTTTGTTTTTGCTGGGGACTGAGAGCTTTTAGCTACTGCTCCTGCGCAGGGACTTGTTCAGCTGCCGGGACCACTTAGGTGTCTGAGCCCTTACATATATTTTAACAAGAACTAAATTATCTTGGTGTGTACCGGGGACACTTATCATTGCTAACAGCTCTCCTTGGCACCAGAAGCTCTTCTAGGCATAGTGTCTCTGTTCTCATAATTATAGTTACACTACCAACTTGCTATAATTAGACAAGTTAAAAATTCTCTGAGCTCCTACTTATTGCTGAAACACGCTAAATTCCGGATGCAGTTGTCGCTGAGAAAAAACACTTCGAAGCTTTAGCTCCAACATAGGCAGAATCCTCACACCCTCCTCTCCTTTCACTTCAATGGAGCTTTTTGGGTGGACTTAACATGTGTGGCTGGACTTTGTAAACAGCTCTTCTTGTCTTTTTATTATATACCAGGAGAAGTATTGGAGGTTCAGTGGAATGTTTTTTTTAAAGAATTTCTTTATGCCACCTCCCACCCTTAATTGTCAGGTTTTTGTTATTTTATTACAACAGTTTTTCACTGAATGTACTTATTTCTGTGTTGGGGGCTGCATAGAGCATCCTCTGAGACTTGGGAAGAATAATCAGTTCACTCCTTTATTCTGTGCGAAGCATCTGCGCTCCTCATCCCTTACCTCTTGCAGATAGCGGGTGTGAGCTCTGGCACAGCATGGACAAGCGGTTCTTGCTTTGAACTGCTGCCAAATTCAATAAACCGTCAGCTTCGATGTATCTTGGTTTCTTCAACCTACTTTTATGAGACAAAAAAAAGCATCACCGAGCCGTATTTGCTTTTTGCTATAACCACTCCTTCTCATATCATTTTGACAAGGTAGTTGCCTTGTTACATCCCTTGTACAGATCATTGATCTTGTCGCTTTTTATAACCACTGCATTTTTGCTCCAGCCCTGCAGTGAGAGCGCTGATGGCAGAGGAACAGCAGCTCAGAGCTGAGACTTCTGGCCCCGTTCTCACAAGCATAGTAGCAGGGGATTCATCATCAGAGGCTCTCATCAGAAATCCCCATTCTTCACATAGTTTCTTATTTGTCTCCTACCTCTCGGCAGGCTTTCTGCTTCCACCCACATGGTAAAGGCTTGTCTAATAATGGCAACAGCATGAAGCCCATTAAGATCACAGTTGCAGACTAACTGAGCCTAACTCCCCCTTTTGATAGTAGAGAGTTTTCTTCTTCAAAGGAAAGCAGGAAAGTGGGTTTCAGTTCATAATAGCTGGCTGGTTTCTGACACTGAAGCAGTAATGTGTGTTGGCCCTGCGAGTGCCTGAAAGCTCAGGCGGGCTGGCGCGGCACATCTTCCTCAGCCGTGTTTGCACTGTGCCTGCTGCAGAGAGGTCCTGCCCCATCGGCAAGGAGCTCCCGCCCTGGGGGCAGGATTATTAACCTCCCCTCCTGCTTCCAGCAGATATCTTTGTTATGCTTGGATCCTGCATTTTATTTCAAGATACGGTGCTTGCCTTTCCCTTGCCCTTTCCTCAACCCTAGTCTCTGCCAGATCCACTCAAAGCCTCAGTCATCTGATTGCATCTGGAGCATCGCTCTGATGAAGGGGCATTCCCAGTGCCCTGGGGTTTAAGGGATGACTGTCCCTAGGAGTGGCAGGACAGGCCACACAGGCACTGAAAGGCTTTGAACTCTGATCTGTGTATATTAGCACCATGGTCTAGTTCCTGTGTTTAACATGTACATTAATCAGTGTTTCTTACTGCACTGTTATACATACAATACATAGTATGTATTTTGTCATGAATAAGCAGGGGAAGCTTACGTTCCCCAGTGAATTATGTACAAGGTGTTAGCTTTATAAAATAAGCATCCCTAGTTCATGATCACAGTACAGCATCCTGCACCTAATGGCATGCATGCAGAACTGTGCCAGCAGCCTGCCTGGGTAGGACGCAGTAAAGGCATTTATCTGTTGTCGAGATCCTGTTTTAGCTAAAACAGGGGGTAAAGGCCTTTAGGAAAATGAAACTTAGCTATTTAAACTCAGGTTTTGCCTAATGGACTGTATGTGTACAATTTTCATTCCTGGTAAACCCCAGAATGCATCAAGCAGACAAGTCCCTTCACTTGAAAATTAAAAACTTACATGGAAGTCCTGGTAACTGGAAGACTAAGGAGGGGCTGGAATAAGTGACTGTAGGCTTACAGCTGTGGAGTAGCTCCCTGCAACATCTTGGCCTATCAGATCTCCCTGTGTTTCACTTTTCACTGAGCCCTTTCTCCCCAAGAAGATGGGGTCTTTGGAGAACCTTGCACTTATTCCCCTGAACAGTGCCTGTGACATCTTTTTTCAAGCTCTATTGCCTGGCTGCCATCAGAGGACTGGTCAGCTACTTCACCAGTCACTTTCTGCAACCACTTGTTCCAGGTGTCCCTTGTTGCCATTCAACTGATCTCAGGGTTGAACCCTGACTGGAATCTAACCCAACACAAGAAAGAAAGATGTGCAGAAAGCTACACCAACATGAGGGAATGAAACTTGTCCCAGGCTGTTCTCTGACACTGAGAATGCTTGTGCCCACACTGTCAGACTCACTGTAGAGTGACCACCCTCAGCAGGGTGTCCACACACAACCTCTTGGTTGAGAGTGATTCCTCCTTGTGCTAACCTCTGGATCATGCCCAGGAACATGGAAACTCAGCTGTGAGATGGCCATAAGGCATTGCTCTTCTTATTTAAGCATGGATGCCTGAGCTCCAGTGCCCGGCCACATTTCCTGGCATGCTTAATTAAATGAATAGTCATGGTCCATACGGCTGTGTGACCAATCAATGAACCTCTAGTGTGGAAAAAGGCTCAGATGAGGTAGACAAGGATGGTGTGGTCATGAAGCTCGGGAAAGAATGTAGGAAATGACCATGGTTGTTTTAAAGGAAGCTGAACTTAACAGCAAGGGGATGGGAGGGTGACCTCTGTTGTAGATAGACCAGTGTATCGGTTGAATGAGTCAGCTGGTTGTGTAATTGGCCTGCCCTAAAAAAATCAGTAGAAATTATCTTCCTGAGCCAGCCAGACCAGCATGGGGGGAAGTGTATATATGTCTCATCCTTACATGGAATATAAAAATCAAAGAACCAGCAAAGTTAGCTGTGAAGAGGACAAAGGCCTTGAGTTGGTTTCAACCCACTTATTTCTTCTCAGTGACTGGAGATGCCCAGCATCCTGATAGCGAGTGTATAGAGAATGGTAATGGGATTCATGTTTGTATTGATTCAGCTATGTATTGTATTTGCTATATTATACTTGTGTTGTGATTTCAGTATATTGCTCTATTGGTCTGCTAAATCAAAGTCTTGTGTAGCATCAGATATCTTCAAATAAGTAACTTAGTATTAAAATATTAAACCCTGTTCATAAGGTATATCAGAAAGTATTCAGAGTGTTCAGAGAGTATTAGGCTCTGGCAGACTGCATGAGCATTGCTGTGGGTGCAAGGGAGAGGATGAGAATGAGAGCTAGGAGCAGGGGGAAGATGGGACCACCCCTTCCTACTTGAGAGTGCTTGCACTGGATTAAGGGATCATGGAACCATGGTGTCAGTGGTCACTGCAGACACAGGTGTGGGTGCTACATGCTGTTGCAATTGCTCCTGTTGATGGACTACTTTTCTAGAAGGTGCCTGGGATCAGACCTCTCATTTCCACTTCTTGTTTCAAGCAGACTTTTGAAAATAGTGACTTCTTTTTCTGCTTTAATTGCTTGCAATCTCTTGAAAACAGCCACTTAATACATTTTCTGATTATATTATTGTATATTTTTTCCCCCCCCAGACGTTTATTTTCCTGCATTAGCTCCTCTTTGGCTGAATTCGCAAGGAGGAAGAAAACCATGCTGTCAGATCTCATACAACTAGAACTGAAAGAAAGCAGCTTTACAATAGCATGTATTGACTAGACCTCTCTCAGTTCAATTGTTTTTTCTATTTGTCAGTGAAGCCTTAGAGCAAATTAGTGCTGTGACTGGCCCCTGCAAATTGCAGCATGTCCACAGGTGGTGGGAGTGATGGCTCTGATTCCCAGGGCCTCAGGAATGTCCCTGAGGCTTGTTAGGATGTGCAGGGTAAGAGCCCTCAAAATCACACAGCAGTGAAAAAACATCACCTACATGAAAGCTGTCCAGTCCTATGTACTTTGGGAAATTCACATACAGTTTCCAAAATGCCACAGATTCAGCTCAATGGGTAATATGATTTAAAGGAAACATTTCAGTCAAAGGAGTGAAATATTTTTTGAAACCTCTTTAGAAACATATATTTAGAAAAAAGGGAAACGTAACCCACTTTTGTTGGGTTTCTTTTTTTTTAAAAAGAGCAGGGCCAAGAGGGAAGGATCTGGTTTACATTTTCAGAGAACCAGGGCCCAGCTTCTTCTTAAACTTAAATTGCCATTGATTTTAAAGGCAAAAGGAATGAGCCTCACATTGGTTTAGACAACTAATCATTGGATTTCATGTGGCAAACCATTCTTGGATCCTGACTAATTACATCACTTTGGGTAAAAGCTATTAAAACCCCCATATTTATCATGTTCCCCTTTTAAATGCTATTTTATCTGAAAAACATCTCTTGTGAAGGGAAGAAAACCAAATTCTGTATTCAGTTCAGTTTTATCTACTGGATAACACTTCTGCATTCTGTAAAAACCGTATGTAGAGGAATGAAATTACAGATACCAGAAATAGTGGCTGGAGAGCGGGGTCACCCTGGCTTTGTAGGTCAGTGCTCACCCACCGAATCTCCCATCCCAGTGTCTGCTCAGAGGGCAGCCACAGAGCCTCAGGTGCAGGCGTTTGGCCCAGCCCATGCCGGGAAGGTCGTGTTTTGTTTTTCCATGGCCTTAGTCATCGCTGCCTCTTGGCCACTTGCCTCAGGATGTGCTGTTGTGGGCCACTCCCT
Organism: Tyto alba; assembly: GCF_018691265.1. Lineage (NCBI taxonomy): Eukaryota > Metazoa > Chordata > Aves > Strigiformes > Tytonidae > Tyto > Tyto alba. Next base: position 25,020,136 of record NW_024881316.1, on the reverse strand, counting down.
GAGGTACTTCAAGGCGTGGGTTTTTTTGCCAGCGAGGCCAAGATGTTTCTATTAAATCCAGGCTGGGCTTGGCTTGGTTCAAGCTCCCTCCTCTCCTGGGAGAACCGGGGGAGGTGCCCTAGGAGGTGCACTGCCCCAGCTTGACCTGCTGATAAGGCTCCAGCTGAAGGTTACAGCAGATCTGTAGGGACTAATTATTTGTGTCATGCCCTCTTTACATTGTTTTAGCCTTGACTGATGTGCAAATGTGCCCTGCCCTGATGTGCAAATGTTGCCTCAAGGCAAGCAGTGCCAGGCCACAGCAAGCATCTCTTTGGGGTGCATGGCAGAGGCAGGAAGGCAGCGCAGGGTTCCCAGAACAAACAAGAAGGACGAAGTCCTGGACATAGTTTTGCAGAGGAAAATAAGGACTAGAAAGGAGGTATCTTACGAGGCTTCTGCTGCAAACCATGGACCTTAACAAAGGAAATCAGTTGGCATTATTCAGACTCCCCCCTTTGCTGAGCACGGGATTTGTACAGTAAGTGTCATTAGCAGAAGCTTTGGTTGGTTAGAGGGATACGAGTCTCTTCTTGTGTTTGAATGGTCCAGATTTTTATTAAAAATCTAATTTAAATATATTAATTCTATCAGCCAGTGCTAGATGCAGCTGTCCTGATGCCACACCTGGCACAACGTCATAGTCTGCATGATTACAGAGACTTGCTCTTACCTGTCAGGTAGGGTAGTGGGCTGAGCTGAATGGACATGAGCTAAAAGTTGAGCTAATCAGAATTTGGGACCCAAATCACCTTCATCCTTGTCTAGTATCTAATCTGTTGGTCTTATCTGTTCTCAGAGCAGTTTTGTGTTAGCAACATGAACCTCCACTTGGGATTTTCTACCCCCACTGACTATTGTCTCCTCTGGGTTGTCAGTCTGTACTCTTCTAACCATGGTTGTTGAGTGCAACCTTACAGCACAGCACATGGGTGATTTGGCCCCATTCTCTGGAGGAACACAGAAGTCTCTTTATTCACACTAAATTCGTGTGGTCATGTTGTCATGTTAACTTAAGAACAAACTGATCCCTGTGGTCAGGACCAAAGTTCCTCCATCATCCAAGATTCATCCCTCAGATAAATCCAGATCATAAAAGCATCCACCCATTGCATATGCAATTTTTTGCATCGTTACCAGCCTCATTGCTAGCCTCTCTTTGCAGGTACTTTCAGAACGTCCTCTTTTTCTTCTAAAAATACGTACTTCCTTCCTGTGCCTCCCTGCTTTTTACATTATATAGTATCACTAAAATCACAAGTATTTATGTAGTTACCTGTTCTTTTTAGTTAGCTGAGAAAAGGAATCAAAAAAGAAGCTCAGAAAGTAAAGCTGAAAGCTGGTGGAAATGATGCAGAACACTGGAAAGAAATCAAAGGGAAGTTATCTTAAGGATAAAGCTGAAGAGCAGAAAGAAATCAGATAAGGTTTGAAGAGATGGTAACAAGGAAATGCTGCCTGGAAAAGAAGATGGCATTTTGAACAGGCTAACCAAACTGTAAAGCTGTAAAGAGTACAGCCAGTCATATCAAATCTATTTTAATATTCTAGTTTTGAAATACCAGTGGCAAAACCTGGAACCATAAATACCTTATTTTAAAACAGCAATAGAAACTGTAGGCTTAGCTTTCTGTGAAACATTTGCTAGCACCAGAAGTCCAGCCAGCTGAAGGCAGATTATCTCCCTGGCTTCACCAAGCAGCCGAATTCTCCTTCTCCCAAAGAAAAGCAAAAGACCAGAAGGAAAAGAGGCCGTGGACCACCACCACTTCTGCTCAGCTCTCTGGCTGGTCATCGTGCAAAGGGCAAGTGGTGGGAGAACTGCTAAGCGTGGTGGGAAACACAGCATCCTGTCCTCGAAGCCCAGCGACAGCTAATCAAATAGCCCTCATCATTACTGATCCCCAGCAACTTTGTTGTAGGGTGCTAGTCAGCAGCTTGGTTGTTTTCCAGCCCACATGACTGCTTAGTGCCTGCTGAAATTACCTTCAGCAGCCTGAACTGCATTTGGTGTCTCTCTGCATGTCCTAGGTGCTAGGAGTGCTAGGGAGACGTGTTTGTGCCATGTTGCGACTGCAGCTCTGGGCTGATGGACTGTAGGTGATGCCCACCTCCCCCTGCCTCTATCATTTCTCCTGTGTCTTCGAGCAAGGCAATTAATAATTTTGCATGGTTTTAGGTCACCCAGCTGGCAATTGCTCTCAAGGTTTAAAATATGGCTGCAGCCTTATTTGGGGATGTGTGTTTCCATTCAGAAGAGACACCTGCATGTAAGTGCCACCTAGTATTTAAGGAAGCGTATGTGCAGGCCGTTGGACCAAAGTGCCTTGACAGCTTCCCGGGTGACAGTTGGCCTCTGTTACCTAACTGTTTGCTGTCAGCCCACAGGATGATCATGTAAAACCTGTTAGCTGCAGGGATTTAAATAACAAGTCTTCTCTCCCAACTGCCACAGGCTGAGAAGACAAGGCAGGACTTGCCGATGCTACAAGCAGGGTGAGCGGGTCCCCACAGGAGCAAGCTGGGGGAGCTGTGTGTTGCCTGCCTTGGCTGCACTCACTCCCAAAATTCTGGCACCTGCCCACCCTGGTCCCACTTTTCTCTTTCCAGGATCATAAGCAGAGTGCCTACACACTTAAATTTTGCTTGTGCCATCGAGAAACCTGGAGCTGGCTATCATGTGCCCAGTTACTTCACTTTTGCTGACAAACACTAACTCATTAATCATGGTAATTTACCCTCAGCATGCCACTGCATGAAAACAGATCAAATTTTTCTCCCAGCTCTGTTTGGGCAGTTGCACAGCTCCCAGGAGCTTAAGTGAGAGGAGGATCTGGCCCTTAATCTCACAGGAGAGCCACAGTTGCTGCTTGGAGCTCCTCCTCCCAAATCCTCTGAGCTCTCAGGCAGTTTTCCTGTTGCAAATTGCCCTGAAAGTATAAAAAAAGATCTGTTGAGGCAAGTCTGGCTGAATGTTTCATTGTTCCTTTGTTTCTAAACACATGGAAGCTGATTTACTTCTGCCGCCATCCAGTTAGAGAGGAACAACTGCTTTAAAAAAAAAAACAAAACAAAAAAGAAAAAAACCAAACAAAAAAAACCACCTCTAGAAACACAAGGGAAAACAGAAAACAGTTGGGGTTTGAACATGAATGGCCTTATGGCCAAAGAGAACCATGGCTGACAAAGAAGAAAAAACAAATAGATTTATTCCTGCTATATATAAAGCAAACTGTATGTTTTTAAACCCATAAGAATAAATACCCTTTGTTTTCAATGCATGTTTGAAAATGGTGGGATCAGTTAGAAGGGAGAAAGAGTTTGAATGCCTTGCTGGGGGAAAATGGCATCAGCACTTCCCGTTTTTGTCAGTGAACTGTTCCCCAACCTTGGCCAACATCCAGGCCTCTCCACTGCATGGCCAGAGTGCCCTTACACTTCTCCCAAAAACCGTGTTTCCTCCCCCGTCCCTCCCAGCTGTCAAGTTCGGTGTTTGCTCTGAGGTCACTGAATAAGCCTGTTAGACAAGCACAAGGTATTATTAACATTGAAATATTCCTAAGATGATCTTGTGATTTTTTACAATACTACCAAGGATATGCTAGCACAATATTTCTTGCCAACAGCAACCGCAGAAGCCAAACATACAATGATAGCTACAAATGTATTTTTGTGGTCCACAGAGGGCTTTACTCAAAGTACAAGAATGAGCTCTAATGGCTGCACACTCTTTTGCTTGATTTCTTACTCTTTCTTCCAGGATCCACATGAAATTTGGCTTGCAGCAGGAGGTGATTTTGGTTTTGTTATGAAAACAGCACAAATTAATAGTTTTCACCTTAAAAATCTTAAATTGTTTGATAATATTAACTACCAGAAGATGACAATAATTTAAGAGAAACCACTTAAAGCACTTTGCAACCTCATTAAGCTTTTGTGTCCTCTGGAAGTGGAAAAAGGCTTTAAAATATGGATATACTGCAGGCTATTTTACCTAGCCAGAAAGATGTATGTAAGTACATGTGTCAGTAGTGCAATAACTAGTCTTCTGTTGCAGTAATTTGAAATTATATGCCATTCTCTTACACCTCCTTCAAAAGGCACAATTCAGAACAAGGTCTAAATGCAGCAAAGCCACCTACTGTACCTTCTGGAATTTGTAAAGGATGATGCTTTCATCAAAATTAAGATTTTTTCGACTTTTGTGTTACTTTCCCTGTTCCTGTAAAATGCACAATTCAAAGGCAGCATTCAAAAGGGGGAAATGCTCCTCAGAAACAGCTTTCTCTCTCTACTCATTTGATGCTAATATCTGCTCTAGTGGAAAGGACTGGGTAGCAGGCAAGCATGCTGTACTCCTGGTCTGTCTTCCTCTTATAGAAATGTTAAACAAAATTTTTCCTAAAATATGTTCAGTCTATTTGCAAAGGACTGTAAGGATATTGCCTTTATATGTTTAAACAAACCCTGAGCGTGGGTGTAGGTTATATAACATTATCAGTGACTGGATAAGCAGATAAGCACAACAATAGATAATCTGTTTACACATTCCAATTGCAAAACCATCCTGCTGGATGACTTTCTGTTGTCACTTACTGTTGGTGTAATGCTAGGGTAATCTCAGTGATGTAACTTCACGCCTATGGCAGTACAGGTGAGAGAACAAAAATTTGGCTGCCTACCTCATAGAATCATAGAATGATTTTGTTGGAAGGGACCTTAAAGATCACCCAGTTCCAATCCTCCCGCCATCAGCAGGGACACCTTCCACCAGACCAGGTTGCTCCAAGCCCCGTCCAACCTGGCCTTGAACCCTTCCAGGGAGGGGGCAGCCACAGCTGCTCTGGGCAACCTGTGCCAGTGCCTCACCACCCTCACAGGGAAGAATTTCTTCCTTATAGCTAATCTAAATCTACCTGCTTTCAGTTCAAAACCATTACTCCTCATATTGTCACTACACTCCCTGAGAAAGAGTCCGTCATCTTTCTTGTAGGCCCCCTTTCAGTACTGGAAGGCCATTATAAGGTCTCTGTGGAGCCTTCTCTTCTCCAAGCTGAACAACCCCAACCCTCTCAGCCTGTTGAAGTGGACTGAACACTGGCTGAATTTCCAGGCTCAAAGGGTTTTGGTCAGTGGCACAAAACCATCTGGAGGCCAGTCACTAGGGATGTACCCAGAGGTTGGTACCAAGGCCAGTATTACTTAACATCTTCTTGAATAACTTAGATGACTGAGACAGAGTGGTCCCTCAGTAAGTTTTCCAATGATACAAAATTGGGAGGAGTGACTGATGAACCAGATGGTTGTAACTGTCCTTCAGAGGGACCTGGACAGGCTGGAGAAATGTGCAGAGAGAAATCTCATGAAGGTCAGTAAAGAAACATTGAAAGTCCTGCACCTGGAGAGGAATAACCCCATGCTCCAGCTCTCCTCAGTTTGGAGAGGTGTGTTCTGAGACACCTGGGAAACTTGGAGGTCAAATGTGAGAAGAGTCTGGAGCTCAGACCTTTGTAAAAGACAAGAAATGAGCAACGGTCTGGTGCCTGAACCCATCTTGGAAAAAAATGTCAACATAAGAGGACTTTTATCACTCTCAATCTAGATAAAAAATTGCTGGAAGCCTGCAAATACCTAAATTCATGTTAGTATTACTGCCGTAAGTCACATAAAGTTTCAGCCACTGCAGGACACATCCATTGACACAGTGCTGCACTGGTTATGTTGGACCCAGCTGCTTTCCAGCCTCACTTGCAAGAAGGTCCTTCTCCTCGGTGCCAAGTCCCTATGTTTCGATTGAGGCCAGCACCTGGTCTCTCTGTAAAAGTACCATTTTACCCCAGAAATGCTTAATTCCTTTTCAGTTTCTATCCACCACACAGAAAGAAGCAGAGGGAGGATGGAAATTCCAGCTTTTCTCAGGAAGAAGGAATTGCTGGGATTTCTGGAAAAGACTTGACAGTTGCTTGTCCAAAACTGGTTCCACAGTAGCCAAATGTAGAGGAGTTCCTGCTTGCCTCACCACGTGCCAAAGCTAATGAAGTGAGAATATGAAAGCATTCTTTGGCAATCATTTGAGGATGTCTAAGTTGGAAGGAGTGGCTCAAAATGAGAGTTGTTTTGGTTTTGGTTTTGTTTTTTGTTTTTTTTGTTTGTTTGTTTGTTTGTTTGTTTTTTCTTTTAAAGATAAAATTTTGCAAACAAAAAGGCCTTCCACCCCAACTTATATGCCAACCTTATCTCCCTTTGACCATCAGGCTTCACAAATGCTGCAAAAGTCTCCCTGATACCTAATCTTCCCTGGATTTCTCCTGTTCTGCCCACTCTTGGGTTCCCTCCTATTTCCTCACTTTATTAGGTTGCCTTTGGTGGGTTCTCCTCTCCTCTCCTCTCCTCTCCTCTCCTCTCCTCTCCTCTCCTCTCCTCTCCTCTCCTCTCCTCTCCTCTCCTCTCCTCTCCTCTCCTCTCCTCTCCTCTCCTCTCCTCTCCTCTCCTCTCCTCTCCTCTCCTCTCCTCTCCTCTCCTCTCCTCTCCTCTCCTCTCCTCTCCTCTCCTCTCCTCTCCTCTCCTCTCCTCTCCTCTCCTCTCCTCTCCTCTCCTCTCCTCTCCTCTCCTCTCCTCTCCTCTCCTCTCCTCTCCTCTCCTCTCCTCTCCTCTCCTCTCCTCTCCTCTCCTCTCCTCTCTTCTCCTCTCCTCTCCTCTCCTCCATGGCCTGAAGGCTTCTAGTTCTGCTGTCCATTCTCCTGTCTCTGGATAAAAGCAGAATTTCATTTGCCTGTCTCCTTGCAGACAATTTATAGCTCATTCTCTATGCCAGACCTGCTGCCTTCTGCCCACACTGATATCTCCGCTTGTTTCTTTGAGATTAGCTGCCAGATAAACTGAGCTTGGCCAAACTGGAGCTCTTCAACATTTCTCCCTTTTCCTTCTTCCTTTTTTTTTTTTCTTTTTTTTTTTCTTTTTTTTTTTTTTTTTTGGTTAACCATGGACAAGAAAGCCACACACAAGCTTGTAGCTTAGCTTGGGCACTCACTCCGCATGTCCAGGCTGCCTAATCCTTGCAGAATCTTCCTTCATAATGACAAGTAATGAGGCGTTTTAAGAGGAGGTGGCTCAAGCCTGCATCTGGCTCCACAGGCTTTTCTTTCTCTTCTACCGCTTGGGCAGTGGGAAGCAGGCACAGCCTCCCAGTTTGCATCCTTAGGGTGTGGGGTTGCTGGCATGCAGCTGCAGAGGGGCAGGCAGCTCCCTTCTTCTGAGCCAGGAAGGCAGGGTAAAATCACCAGGCAGAGCTTATGCAGGAGCAAAAGGAGCATTTGGACTTGACTCAACCATGGGGATGTCCTACCTGGGGGAGAGAGAGAGAGACACAATGGGGCCTGAAGGAGAAGGTAAGGCTGGTAAAGAGGGAAGTAATGATGAAACTAGCTTTTTTCCCTGAAAACCATCTTTGCAGTTTCTCTCGACTAGGTTTAGCTTTGCTTCTTGGAGCAGGCAGAGCCCATGAAAGCACTAGGACGGAGCAGCTGGGATTCGCTGGGTACATGTGAATTCAGATTTTTTTTCCTATCCTTATCCCCACAGAAATCATCAGGCAGGTCACAAAACTGGGAACTTGGTGTTATGTCAGTGTTTCCTACCCCATCGAAAGAGCTTTTGAAAGTAGCTGCTAAATCACCAGCTCCTGTCATAGGGCTTGGCATAGCAGCTGATTTCCAACTGGAAGTATGCCACGAAGACACAACACTATATTTAGTGATTACAGCACTGTCTGTAATGTCCCCTGGGAGGCACATGCCACCTGTGGTGTCCCAGGATACAGACCACAGATGTCTTTTCATGGTATGTATCAGATAAACAGAAATATGGTTGATTTCGTGTCCTTACTGCCAGTGGGCTCTGCCAGTAAAAGTTGTTTAAAAGGAATTAGCTGGCATGACCAAGTTTATACATGCTCTGTATTTGTTTATGATAAAAGATAGGAAACAGGTGTGCAAGGCTGTCACTATGTAATCTCTCTCAAACTCTGGGCACAGACAAGGAAATGTAAAGACAAAGCAGTTTGATGATAAAATCAATCATAAAGCTTTTCACTTTAGTTGCAATTACAGCATCAGACTCACCACACCACATCATCCTGTGGGCTCTTCTAGACCAGTATTGCGCCTCTGGTTGCCATATGTCAACAGGAGGATCTACCTGTGCGGTGTTGTAGCATGTCATTGCAACAGCAAACGTGTTCGGCACCAAAGTTTTCACGCTACAAAACTCTGTTGACTGCATTAGGACAAAAGGGAGGTAAAACCTCCCTTTCAAGATGGAAGCAGAGCTGGAAACAGAAACCAGCTCTGCTGATGTCCTGACCAGTGATGCGCCTGGCACATGGTCCCCTCTGGACAACATGGTCCTGGATGAAGCATTCCTCCCCCCTCAGAGAACCACTTGTTCTGCTATATCTTGAAAACCATTACAGAGCTTTGTACAAACATATGAGCACAGAAGGCAGTCAGCGAGAAACAGCAGCCCGCAGAGCTTTTCACTGGCTACTCTTATTGCCGTTTCCATCTTCCGAATTTCCTTTCTGTTGCATTCGATTTTGCTTTTCCAAGGTAGGATGAGGAACAACATCTTGCTCTAGTGCTGGGTTTGGATTCAGGGTAAGCGTCAGCTCACATCAAGGCCAAAGGCCACATTGCTCAAAGCCAGAGTCACATCTGGAAGGACTGAAGGGGGCTGCAGGGCTGCCCTCTCCCCGCCTGGCCATGCCATGTCTTTCAGCCCTTGTGGTCTGAGCAGGAATGGGCAGATACCGGTGACACCGTGTGTGCTGGGATGACTGGGAAGCAGAAAATCAGAATAATGAGTTTCCAGGACCGTGTGGACACTCCCTTCTGGAGCTCTGCTTTTCACATGTGCCACTGGAAATGGCCTCATCACTCATCCAGCAGAAGCAGTGAGATTCATGCCAGTCAGGCTGTGCTGTAAGTAAAGGAAAAAAGACAAAAATCTGAAATATGTTATTTTGTGCCATTCTCTGAGGAGGCCCAGACAGTTTTTTTAAAAGTGAGTGAAGTTTGTTGTCTATAAGTGATTATTTTAAGAGCAAGATCTAATGGCATTTGAAAGGGGAATTGTCCTCTTCACCTCGCATGGCTGTCAGGATGTGTCATATCCAGAAGCACTTGGATGTTACATGTTGTAATTCAGACGGTGGCAATTTTGCCCTCAGCAGTGCAATTGTGCAGCTGAACTGAGTGTCTGAAAGGGACAGGCTGGCCTATTTTCCAGCCTGTGCTACGGCATACCCTTCAAAAACACACTAGGTCTGCCCTGCTCGTATGACATTTACACAACACGTCTGCACGGAGGGCTCCTGGCTGGGGTGTCCCCTGGGCAGCCCCATCACTGGCCTCAGCTCCCCTCCACCCTTTCCCCAGGGAAAGCAGCAGGAAAGGGCTGCAAATTTGCCATAGCTGCTCTGCTGAGCAACCCTGCCAGGGCATCAGAACATGAAGAGGTTTGCACTGGTTGCACGGACTGGGGCTAAACCCATGAGTAGAGACTTGGGCCAAAATGCACAGGGGATTTGGACCTGAAATACCACTGTGGCTCTGGCTCCTTTTTCTCTTTATTCCCCAGGGAACAGTTATTTTCTCCAGCTCTCTGCGTTGCCTCTTAACTTAGGAGGCCACCTAGGGCTGGCGCTGGGCTTAGCAATGAGTTTTTCCCTACCTCATCCCTGCCTGCACCATGAGCACACCCCAGTGAGGACCCTGGCTGGTTTTCCACTCTCTGTGCCAGGGTTATTTCACTTTGCTGGGGATGTTAACGCTGTCGTAGCTCAGGGATCACATCAGAGTTTGTATTACATTGCCCTAGTCGGGGTAGGAAATTACAGGCAGAAGTGGATTGTGCTCAGTAGCCCAGTTTGCATCTGAGACAATTATGCAACCAGATCTCCTGCTCACCAAAATCAGGAGGGCTCTTGAGAGCCGGCTGCTGGCTTCGCCTCCCTTCAGTAACATCCTTGATGATTCTCTGTCCTATTATATTTAAAATCAGATGCGCCGTAGCTGATACCAAACGGATGAGTAACGCACAGGAACGATGCAGGGTGGGGTGAAGGGTATGAAATGTGGGTGATGCCAAGCCTTTGATTCCCCTCGGTGGAGGTTTGTTGTTTTTGTTTTGTTTTTTTTTTTTTTTTTTTTCTGCAAGGCTTTCCTGTTTTTCATTAGGCAGCTGTGTGATGGTCTCTGGGCAAGGAGTCCCAGTCCCTTACACTGCCAAGAAAAATACTGCAAGTTCTTGGCCACTGAATGCCCATGTTGTGAGTAAACTGGCAGGGATTAGATGTCCAGCACTGCCTGTGCGTGCACGGATGGGAACGGACAGGAAGGCGTATAGTCCAACCTAGTAAATGGTTGAAGGGAAAGAATAAACCTAACTGAAAAATGTTGGAGAGCTTGAGGTCATCTTGGCACAGCTGCTTCCCCAGTGGTGAGAAAGCGGGAGGTTTCAGAGACTCGATGGTAATAGTCTTCACTCCTTTATGCTTTCTTCCCTGCTGCCCCCAGCTTCTTCTGAACACGACCTGCCAGAGCAACATACAGAGCAACTCCTTGCTTCTACACAGACTGGCTGTAGTCAGATAGCAAGGCACTCTTCAAGATGCCTCAATGAAAATCTGTATCATCATCCTCATTAAAAACTTCTTTCTTTTGATTTAATAGGAGTTTGGACTTTCTCCAGACTAAGAACAGTTGCTGTTGCTTAAATATTTTATAAACCATCATTCTTCCAGCCAGAACACAAACTCTTGGAAGTCAATGACAAGGAGCTATCATGCACCAATGCTTTCATTTGTGATTTTTGAGCACAACATATCTCAGGATTACCCCCACTTTGCTTCACTGAGGTCATTTTTACCTTCTCAATGACAGCATGATTACAGCTTTCCCTTTAGGTTATGTAACAGGAGTAGTTTTCAGAGCATCTTTGAGATACGTAACTAAATTCAAGGGCTAAATTAACAGACCATTACACTGCTTTCTAAGTTAGGCTTAGAAAAGACTTTGTAGCCATTTCTTGCTTAACATAAGCCATAGGATTTCCTCTAGCTGTTCAATTTGTAGCCAGCATTTATGGACAGTTACACTTTTCTTCAGGAAGGACATCACACTGTTTAAAAGGAGACGAGGTGCTGTCACTTCCATCTCTAAGCCCTTGCAGAGGGGATGGCAGGGTGAGCAGTGCAGGCGGAAGGAATCCCCCCAGCCATGGGGTGCTTGGTGGGGCTGCTGCCAATGCCTGCAACCTGCCAATGGCTCTGGTGAGGTACAATGTTAGTCAAGACCATGTTATGTCTACTCAGGACTGTGGTATCTCAGCTAGGAGGAACCAGAAATACCCCAAAGTGGAGTGTGATTCAGCAGTGCTGCCTGCAGCTGTGCCAGGTTCATCTTTAGGGCTACACACCTTACAGCTTTCACACTCCCCTAGCTGAATTGGGAGGGTGTAAATAAAATAAAAAAGGGACATTTTAATGAAACAATTCCCATTTCAATTTGCCAATATGCTTGGAATAAATATCAGGTCTGTCAACTTTGATAAAGTCCTACCAGAAACCAGGTGGGCTTCTGTCTGGAAATGTGCTCACTGATGGGGCACCCCTGCCTGAACAGTGCCGTTAGCTGCACTGCAGCCACCTTTTTAATTTGGGCTGCAGGCAAAGTGGTGGGAGGACGCATGTCTCAGACCTACAGTTAGGCAAGCTCTGGAAACTTGCATTTACTTCTTCTATCACTTTAGAGAGTGAATCCTTGTACCTGAGAAGGAATGTACAGAGAACCCTGAAGCCTGCAAAGTCTTCCAGACTTCACCTTTCTAGGAGTATCTTCTAAGAAGGAGATTCTCCTTTCTGAGAGACTCTTATTCCAGGAAAGAGTGTACTGGGTTTGTACATCGAGGTTTTGGTAGCAGGGAGGCTAGAGGTGAGAAGCTGCCAAAAGCTGCCCCCACGTCCACCAGAGACAATGCCAGCCAGATCCAAGACAGATCTGCTGCTGGCCACGGCCAAGCCAATCAGCAACAGTGGTAGCACCTCTGAGATAATGTATTTAAGAAAGGGAAAAAGTTGCTGCATAACTGGGCAACTGCAGCAAGGGAGAGGAGTGAGAATATGCGATAGAAACAGCCCTGCAGACACCAAGGTCAGTGAAGAAGGAGGGGGAGGAGGTGCTCCAGGTGTCAGAGCAGAGATTCCCCTCCAGCCCATGGTGAAGACCATGGTGAGGCAGGCTGTGCCCCTGCAGCCCAGGGAGGTCCATGGTGAAGCAGATCTCCACCTGCAGCCTGTGGAGGACCCCACGCCAGAGCAGGTGGGTGCCCAAAAGAGGCTGTGACCCTGTGGGCACCCTGTGCTGGATCAGGCTCCTGGCAGGACCTGTGGACCTGTGGAGAGAGGTGCCCACGCTGGAGCAGGTTTGCTGGCAGGACTTGTGACCCTGTCGGGGGACACACACTGGGGCAGTCTGTTCCTGAAGGACTGCGTCCCATGGAGGGACCCACGCTGGAGCAGTTTGTGAAGAACTGCAGCCCGAAGGAAGGACTCATGTTGGAGAAGTTTGTGGAGGACTGTCTCCCATGAGAGGGACCCCACGCTGGAGCAGGGGAAGAGTGTAAAGAATCCTCCCCTTGAAGAGGAAGGAGCAGCAGAAACAATGGGTGATGAACTGACCACAACCCCCCATTCCCCATCCCCTGGCACCACTGGTGGGGAGGAGCTAGAGAAAATTGGGAGTGAAGTTGATCCTGGTCAGAAGGGAGGCAGGGGAAAAGGTGTTTTAAGAATTCTTTTTATTTTCTCATTACTCTACTCTGATTTTATTGGTAATAAATTAATGTTCCCCAAGCCAAGTCTGTTTTGCCTGTGAAGGTAATTGCTGAGTGATCTCTTCCTGTCCTTATCTCAACCCACGAGCCTTCTGTTATATTTTTTCCCCCTTATCCAGCTGAGGAGGGGAGTGATAGAGCAGCTTTGGTGGGCATCTAGTGTCCAGCCAGGGTCAACCCACCACAAACAGTTATTATATATGCTGTTCCCACTTTAAATTCTAGCTTCAAATGTCTTTTTTGCTAGACTCTGCAGAGTACTGCTAGCTACAAGCCCATGGGTTGGGGGATGAGGGGTGGTGTCACTGGCTTCCTAGTACCCACAGAAGTTTATTGGAACTCTACTCGTATACCTGCTGCTGTTCTCAAGTTCAGAAGGACCTCAGGGATAAACTCAAAATATAGTGGCCACCTTAAAGAAACTAAGAAATTGCCCCTGAGAGGAGGGGAAGTAAGTTCACTGAGGCACAGCAGTGCATTGTACTGCATGCAACTCTATGTAGCAGAAAAGGAAGAAGGTCTGGGACCAGAAGCTTGAAACACTGCAGCTCGCTTTTAATACAAACATCATAATACACATTAAATTTCAAGTCTATGGAAAAAGGAACAGTAGAGCAGATCTCCATGGGTTTTGTCACCAGCAGCAGGGAGAGGTACGAGCTCTGCTGCTGCCATTTCCAGGGCTTTGCTCAACAGCCATGGAAGCCGCCCCCGATAGGCACCAAGGGCAAATGCCCACATGCCAAGATCCAGGGAGATCTCGATACTGTCCTGCAGCAGGCAATAAAAGTAATGCTGTGGAAATTACACGGATTAGAGATTCACTGAGTTGTTTTACCCAGTACACACAGGAGTTGTTGTGGCCTTCAAAAGAAAATCCAGTTAACACGTTACATTCTTCGTAAATGAAGTGATGGAAAAAAGCAAGGGACATTCCTGTTGCAGTTATACCTTTGTATAGGGAGACTGCACGAAGGGGGAGAACAGGCTGGATCAAAACCACAGAAATCCTGAGATTGGATGCTTTTATTGGGGATTACTGCCCTAAATTTGACATCTGCAGCCCCTGGAGCTCTAGCTCTGTCTAGGCTTTAAGCAGCCATGGCTCTCCTTGCAGACCTCTGAAGCTGGTCCCATTCAGCACCAAATCCTTGCATCACCTCTGCCAGTGTCAGACCATGGTTCCAGCACATTTCAGGAAAGATTTTCAGGAAGGTTTGCAGACGGATTTTCACTTCACTGGTACTGCGTAACCTTAAATGAGCCATTTTATTTCCCTTTGCTTGATTGCCCCTTCCTCCTGCCTGTTATCTTCTGTAGAATTTGGAAAGCACTTTGCTATCTCAGGATGCTGTGGGGAGAGTTTTGTTTATTTGGCATCAGCACAACACTTTGATTATATGATGTTTTACATAGAAGAGGTTAAGTGCCACTTTCCCTTCACCTGAGGAGCAGGGCACGCAGGAGGTGGCCATCCCAGGGGAACATCCCCGGGGGTGCCAGCACCCGCTCCCACCTCACCTTCTGTAGGCCAAAGACACCACAATTCACTTCTTAACTCACAGCTCGGTGAATCCTGATAGAGAAAATATCAAACACACACAACCAGAGGGGGGCAACCCAATATCCCATCTTCTCGGTCGGAGTGCCACTGCGCAGGCTGCGGGAGGACAGAGGAGGGACCTGAGCAGTGACCCGGCTGCGGGGGACTGCCGCAGGCTGGGACGGCCATCCTTGCCCTCACGTCAGCCCGTGTGGGGCTGGACTTTGTGCTTGTGGCTAAAACAGTGCTGCCAACACACGGGGGGCTGTGGCCGCTGCCGAGCAGTGCTTGCGCAGCGGCAAGGCCGTCGCTGTTTCCTGCTCTGTCCCCCAGCAAATGGGCTGGGGGGAGCAAGAGGTCCGGAGGGGACACAGCTGGGACAGCTGACCCCTGCTGACTCAAGGGATGCCCCACACCATATGGCATCATGCTCAGCAATACAACGGGGGCCCTTGGCTCCTTTTGGTGTTAGTGGTTCCGAGTTACAGGTAGGAGACACTGTGGATTAGCTCTCCTTTAATTTCAGCTAGATCGCGTTCCTGTAAAACACCCTCGATTGCGTGCACTCTGGTGGCCTTCTGTTAAGAGGCACGATGGAGAGGTTACAGCGAGACTGACGATGCTGTGCGGATAGGTTTGGTTTAGCTCACATGATAGAGCCACAAAACTTCCTATTCTACCACCTGCCCACCCCAGGAACCGCAATGTCCTCCTCCCCCATCATGGTGCAACTGCGCTCACCACAAAGTTCACCATTTACAAATGTCGTTTCTGTTTCCCTCCAAAGCTGCTTCAAGAAAATACCAATGAGCCATCAGGTCTTTCAGACTCCAAGAGACCTAGGGCTTCTGCTATAATGCTCAAATTGCACATTCTTGTTTCTATTCTCCTGTAAATCACGGGTTCTTGTGCTGCGCAGCATTACAGTCAACAGCCATCTTCTGATACCCACTGCACCAAGGAAAACCATTGCATTTCTGCTCTCCTGAAGCAGAGAACATCCTTACTAGCATATTTTTTGCATGCGCATGTGTTGTTGTTTAACCTTAAGAGGCAGTTAGAAAGAAGGGCCTGGCTCTTGGGAAGGGATTGCAGCAATCCTTTCGTGCTGAAACCCTGATCTTGCTGTCCAGAGAGCTGCTGCAGTAACCTCAGCTGTCACCACTCCTGTGACCAGCTTCCCATGTAGCAGTTCTCGCAAATTTGCTGCAAAACTGTATCAGCACACTAAATATAATCCACTTAAAAATATTAAACAAAATGACAGCAAACAAAAGTTGAGATCATTTTTCAAGAAACCTCAGTGCAGCTTCTACTAGCTGCATGCTTGTCTCACAGCAGTCAGGTTGCATTTGCAGGACCAAAGTACTGTACAAAGCTCCTGATGCACCACTCCCAGAAAGGCAAACTGCTTGCACAGCTCTGCATATGCACAAAAGGAGTCACATTTTGAAAATTTAGGACATGATAAAAAAGCATAGCTGAAATAATCCAGAAATAGACACTTGTACTTAAGTAGTTTGAATTTCAAGAGAAAACTGGGCATCAGAGTATTGTTTATAGCATTGAGACCTCTGGAAATCAGAACAAGATCTTCTAACTGAAAACTGAGTGGAAGGCATAAAGAAAGTTACTGGGGTTGAACTGGGGCCAACACATTAGCGATCACGGGAAGTGCTATGACTGATGCATTACTAAGGTCTTTGTGCAAGGAATCAATCACATTTCACCTCAGGTGCTTCTTCTCCCTTTGCTCATGTGGTTAATGGGAAGGTCATTATTTTCATGTAAGCGCTTCATGACTACAGGACCAAAAATCCTGAATTTATAGCCCAAGGGAGTTTCTCATGTTCTCTGCAAAAGGTCAGCCAGCGCTTGAGGCTGGGCCTAGGGCTTGCTTCTCCACCTGAGTAGGTGCAGATACCACAAAGCCACTCCTAAGGTATATTCAAAACTAGTGGCAAAGCTTGCTCTGCCCTGCAGCCACTCTAGTTTGCCCTGTGAGAGCCTTCACCATACCACACCATGGAGAAGAGACTGGAGCACACACCTGAACTCTTCATCTAGGGAAGGTCAGCTGCTTAAATACCTCAACAAACAAGCAGCAGCTTTGTTTGATCATTCTCATCCTTTCTGAAAACACACACAATGCAGGAGGGAAACTTCCAGCCACAGCTTCTAGGCGTCATGACAAAATTTGCTCTCAGGTACAGGACAGTAGCCACCTACTAGGCCAGAAGGGTGATTTAATATCAGTCAAAATGGAAAAAGAGCATGTGTTGCCACGTGTGTTGTACCAGCAAGAAGGCATTCTAACTTTTTGTAGGGCTCTTTAAAACATAGCACCGGATGCTGTGCAGAGATGTTACCATGACAACGGCAAGGCCCTCGCTGCTGCAGGGGTGGCAGACCATTTGCCCTTAGGCCCGAGAAGTTTCACCGTGAACAAAGGGAGTCTGGATACGGTGAGCTGTACGTGCTAGGTATGCAACTCCTTTTTTGAATCTGAAAATATGGGTTCAAGTCATGCAAGTGACCAACATGTACTGCAAATTTTATTTTTATTTCCTTATTACAGAAACTAAATTAGCATATGCCTACATCTTGATTAAAACAAATTCACCACCGCAGAAAAAAAAGCATTCTTTTTATTCTCTAAAGCACACCTGTGAACACAAAACAAAGTCTGTCAGTACATTAAAGCATCATCTTAGTGCACCTCTTCATTGCAGTTTCTCCATTAGTTCTTTTTAAAAAAAATCATTACACCTTAGGTATTTATATGTTTGCATTAAGCTTTGCATAATCTACCCATAACACAATTCACTTCTAGAAGTCAGTTAAGAAGCTAAATCAAAAAGGCCCCTTAAGTTTGCTTTATTTACACTTGCAATGGCTAAATTTTAAATACTTTACAGTCACTCCCAGCACTGGCTCCCAATTCAAAGGATTAGTGCATTCCATGATTTCTTTATAACTATTTTCTAGAGGGGATTAAGTTGTCCATACCTACAGCTATGTAGGTGTCTCAGCTATCTACACAAAGTACCTCATAGGAAACAACCATGCTGACAAAAATATTTATAATAATGAATGACAAATGAGAAACTCAACCTTTAGGAAGAATGGACAGGTGTGTGTTTTGTGCTGCTGTCATTGTCACCTGCAGGAACAGCAGGAATGTGGGAGAAAGAGCAGTTAAGGAGTGCTGAAGTCCAGAGTGGGGATTCTGGTTCCCTTGTAAAAAGAACTTTATGTTCAGCTGTTATTTCCTCCTCTCTTTCACCACATCTCTCTTGTTACTGCTGTTTTTGTTAAATCATTGGGCAAATTTCTGAACTGTGATAGTATACAAATTTACTTCATAGGGGAAAAAAAAAAAAAAAAGTGATGCATGTGCAGTGAGGCAGACTTACGTTACCTGAAAAAAGACATATCTCTTCCTCTGAGTTTTATAGTGGATGCAGGTCTTATGGTAACTGAGAAACTGCTTTAAAGATTAAAAAACAGGATGCACATGCATTTATCTGTCCTTACATACTTTCAAAACCCAAATGGAAGCAGTAAGTGTATGTGATTCAGGTAGGTCCAGCAGATTTTTTTTTTTCTTACATAATAAGGTAGGTTACTTAGCACATTCCAGGTTAAAAAAAATCACAGTAAACATTCAGTAACCGGAATGTAAATAATATACAAGTACCATTACATTTACAAAGCTGTTCGGGACAATTTTTCTTCCTAGAATAAGCATAAAAAAGTTACAAGCTAATTCACAATAACTTTAGATACAATGTTATTAAAATACATTGATGTTAATCATAAAAATATTTTACTATTTACATGTACATTGTATAAACCTTAACAATAAGAATATGCCCATTTTAGGATGCCTTAAATGAATATTTAGGCACATTGGCCCATTTTATAGTGCAGTATCCCTGTTTTGGTCTTCACACTATGAAACTGTACCAGATTCACAGTATCATTGCTAGTGCTTTGCTAAAAGGCTTAAACTTTCTATTATTTAAGAAACATTCATTCATTACAGTGAACCAGTTTTGTTTCCACTTTGTTTCTTATTAAATCCTACCCCCAACAGTTCAGGACACTCTGCCTGGCCTTGTGCAATTTGGTTGCATCTCCAAATAAGGCTATAATTAATTTCATCAGTTATCACGCTATCTTGCTTGTAGTCTGGATGCTGTGCGATAAATTCCCTCATCCATCGAGCAACTGTCATTAATTCTCCTGTGGGCAAGGGGAAGTAAAATTTCACAGTTTATACAGCTGATTTAGCACTACAACACCTAAAGTTCTATGCATTATATACACAATTAACAAATACTCCATGCTTTCATGAGAAAGACATTCTTCTAAGTATATATATTCTTTTAAAATATGGCTAAGCTGCAGGCATAATTAGCTGACATAATGCTGACAGCCTAAAATCCACTTGCCTGGTGCGATCTTCAAACTTTCAGATGTTTAAATGAGACAGCACAGAGAGTAGCAGCTACTGGAAGAGGTATTACCAGACTGTGTAGCAAGAGGTCCTAAACATGCCATTTAGCAGAGAATCTGGCTGAGACAAACCAACAGACACCTCTACAGAAATCAAATAATTCTGTAGTTGATCTATCCAACTCAACTGCTATCTTTGCTCTGTCTACCTTGATGTAATGTTCCTCCTCCCTCTGGCAGCTCCTCTAGCAAAAAGCAGGCAGGTTCCTGATTATACCCCGTCCTGGCTTTACACACTGCCTCTGCCTCACTACGCAGGGTCCAGCTGAGCATGGGGCAGTCAGCAGGTGCTTAAGGTCCCCGACACTTCTATTTGGGTCATCAAATGACACCCACCAATTGCAGGAGATCTGCATCTCTGTCAAGTAGCAGCTGGAGGCCAGCTGGACACCAGTGTTTAGGCTATTGAATCTGGTTCCTGAATGCAGCATATGCAGGCAAACCTCAACCAGCACAAGTTTAAGTTAACTGATAGTAATTAAAGTAGGCTGACAGGACCCTCAGAGCATAGCAAAACTTTAATTGCTACTAGAACCTCAGCTTCCTTGTAAGAAAACTAAGAGCCAAGGGCTTCCACTATAGAAATCTTTGGTTTAAGAGTATTATAAAAAGCAAGAGGAATCAAGTTAGTGAAAGCAAGGAGGAACAAACAAATAAGAGTAAAAAGCATCCAAGACTGTTTAAAGATAGTCTGTCAGTGGTTTTGAACAGAGGTACATCAACACAAATCAGAAAAATTGCAAAAAGTACAGGAAAGAAAAGCAGAATAAAAAAAGGTTATTAGGAATAAAAACATCCTTCAAAAAACCAGAAGTAATGTTTTAAAGAAATGAGGCCAGAGTTTACACTTCTATATAAAAATAGGGCAGAAAAAAAAATACCCAAGAAGCATTATTTGTTGAAGGCACTAAACCCTCACACAAAAGCTTTCTCAAAGCAAGGAGAAGCAGGAGGCCTGCAAGAAAATCAGTTGGGCCAGGAGATGAGCGGAGCATAAGCACACACACATTTTTGGACTAAGAGCTGCTGCAGGCCATCAGTGTGGGAGGAGGGGGGAGAGCAGCCCAGCTCACACCAACACAGGCACCCTGTGGTCAGGCAGCCCGGTCACTCGCCATCCTCTGCACTGGCATAAATCTGCAGAACCTTCATCATGAACGTAGCACACAGCTCTCCGAGCACACGAGTATCAGGAAAAGGCGCCACAGACTGGCAAAAGGTGCGAGACAACTTCCAAGTGATGGGACAGAAGAAAAAGGGAATTGCAAGTTCAGAAGCAGCAACATACTTGAGATGTTTGCAAAATCAGGTTGATAAGAAGTGAGTAGAGAAACATTATCCTACAATGTAGGAACTAGAAGGCATAGCATGGAATGACTGGGAAGAGCATTTAAACATGCAAAACTTCAGAAATTACATTTTTCAAAGAGTATGTAATAAAACTGTAGCATTTCTTATTGTATGACTTTATGGGGACCAAAAGTGTAACTGCTTCAAGAAAGGTAAGGCAAGGATCATGGAAATCCTGTTTGTGAACAGTCATCGAGCACCATGACTACTGCACCACCTTTGGCTGAGAAAAGGCCTACACAGCAGCCAGCCAGAAACCAGGAGAACACGTCAGGACAAGGATCACTTGGTGCTGCTGTCATTAATATCTGGTGGTGGCCAGCAGCTGCAGCCTGCCTAGTAAATCTGTAGTCTTATGGAGTGGAGGCAGTCATAGACCAACTAAACAGAGACCACTGAGAGCAATACCTAGCTGTGCTGCAAGATGCAACTGAACTATGTCAGGGCAAGGTTAAAGCCACAGCAGATAAGGTGCCAGTGGTTAATTCTGAGTGCTCTGTGTTCACCATTTGAGGGAAAAAATCTGAAAAATGGCCACCCTTTGTGGACATGTCTCATGCCAGACAGGCTGCAGTTTAGGAACATTTGATTTAAGACTGAGAAAGGTCACAATTGAGAAACATCATGGCACAGTAACACAATGCCTCATGCTTTTCATTCTGAGAATTCTGGTTCTTATGAAGCATAATTTAAAAATTAATTTCAGTTCAGAGTTAAGATATAAACCCTAGACTATCTACCTCGCTCACACCTCTTATGTCCGTGTAAATAAATGAGCTGGGTTTTGCAATGCCTGGGACTTCACACCACGTAGCAAAATTGTTCTTTGGAAGGGGAACACCTAGCACATGGGGTCATTAGCTCTTGGGAAAAAGCCTCTGTAAGACTTATGCATTAAGACAGCGTTTTTCTGAAGGGAAAAGCCAACAACAGACAATGGGATATTTTGAAAGCATTGCTATTTTGAGGGCTGATGTGCCTCAGAGGTTTTCTTCCTGCCAGGTTCTCTTCTCTCCCTCAGTTAAGCCAAGCATCAAATCCCCATCTATTACCTGAGGGTCAGAAGCCTCCTACAAACAAGCAGCCTCAGGAAAGAACATATACAGCAAAAGTTGTAATTAATTAAAACTTGTTACCATTCTGAAGTACTGCTAAAGTACTGAATTACCAGGTGAGAGAAAGTCCTGATTTCCAGCTCAGCTTTAAAAAGGTCTTTACCTAGAAGCTTCTACAGCAATTTTGAAGAATTGAAAAAGAATGTAACACTTTAAAACCAATTAATATGTCATTTGGGGGGGGGGGGGGTGGGTGGGCAAGGAGATGTCTTGACTTATGAGACTGAAATTAACTGTCTAGTTAAATTTACAGCATGGCAGGACTTGCACATATAAAGGTATAAAGCTGCTGCAAATGTGCCCAAGTTCTAAATTAAAGTTTAGCCTGCATTCTTTACTCATGATATTGCTGCATTTTAAAAAAGGAACACGAAGAGTCACTATACCACTTGTCTTCAAAAACACTGCAACACAGGGAAGACAGGAAGAGCCTGGTTTGCTCTGCCTTGAAGGAGTTTTGCTACTTACAGAAGGGCTTCCTTATCATGGAGCTAAAGACTAGGTCCCATGCTCTAGCAGGCCAGAATTCAGACTTAACGAATGCTTTGGAGCAGCACAGTTTGGAGTCATCAATAATACCAGACCATCAGACCTCACATACTCTTACAACACTTAAGTGACAATCAAAGGGGATTAGTATATGTGTAAACTACTACAAAGTGGACAACACACCGGCAAAATTAGCAGTAAGTGGTGCTGAAAAGAAATCTTAGGACTGGAGATACAGTTACAGCTTAGAGGGTAGTGTATCAATTACTTCTAAATTAAGTTGTAAATGTTTTGTGATCCATTTTATAATCAGAATTAGATAGGACCAGATTTAAGCCAGAGAACACACTCTAGTCCTTTGCTCCTATGATTCAACACTTAACCAGCCAGTCACAGCTGCCACCAGTTTTACCCAACTGAAAACTAGAGGATAGCCCAATTACTAAGTAGAAAAACGCCAGGAAAAATCTATGTCCAAAAGTATCAAACATACCAGATGCTCTCTTTTTTATTAGCTTCAAGTAGTTTAGGATGGTGCACCTTGTGTCTACATCCACTTCCATGTTTTCAAGATAGGAATTCAAAATTGGGATCAAACCAGGAAAGACTCCTTCCTGTGTAAGAGAACAGAGTCAGCATAAAACACACTTGATCTGATTTCTGGGAGGGTGGAATGCAGGGGAAGGTTGTGTGTTCCAGGTAGAAAAGGCTATGACCTTCCCATTGATAATTGTGTCAATGCTCATTAAGCTGTACTCTTCTGTGTCGGTGCCCGTCCCATTCTGTGCAGAGCCACATCCATCCACAACACTGTTTCCACCTTCATGGGTGACAAAGGGAAAGCAAGAAACTGTTAGAAGGCAAGAAATGCACTGAACATCCACAAATGTGTTAATCAGATTGCTTGTTGTGCTACCTTTGCAAATATCTTTTCTGAAGTAAAACATTCCCTGCCGGACAGCATCTCTTTTCTGGGCCACCTTCATGTTTTCATCCACCTGGCAAAAAAAGTATTTCAGAGATCTGTGACATTTTAGAAAATTAGCTTTTTCCCAAACACCCATATGACCATTTTGGTCCCATATTAGTTGAAACATCTACTACGTTTCCTATTATTTCATCACACATGGTCAAACTGTAGAGATAAGTTTTATTTCATTCTTCAGGGGTCCTGGGCAAAACCACAGAGGTGACATTCTATGAAATCAGGTCTCCAGCAGAAAAGGTAACGGTATTATGTTAGAATATGCTACACTAATCTTAAGTTTGGATGAAAACACAAGAACAGCTGTTATTAACAGGTTGTATCCCATCTGTCAGACTTATCTGCACATTTAGATGCAATTTAAATTAGCACAGAAGAAGAAAATTGCCATTTCCCTAGCCATAGTTTGCTGCTTTTATTAACAAAATCACTGAAGTCTTCAGAATAGTTATCACTGTATTAAACCTGTGTATGGGAATCATATTTAATCCATACCCAAACATCTGTTAGGTAGTTAGATGAACTTAGACTGCTAATACATAAGTTCTAAACTGCAGGTTTCTCAAAAAGCCTACAAAGCACTGCTCATGCACTCTGCAAATGACAAAAGCATTGTTGTGTCTTTCTAGATAGCAAATTTTGTCCAAGTTCTTTGGTTGGTATGTTCTCAGGGAATTAACATCACAGTTTTCAGACAAGCTGTACTGAATTGTCTTCAGAAGAAGGGATATGATTTACGGAATTCCTCGTTTGACCTTTAATTAAGGGCAATACAAAATCTTCAACTCACTTCTTACCTTTCAAAGCTCTGTTTTCAAAAGTCTGTTTTTGTTAATTTTATATTATGAAACCTATTTACACAACAGCCTTTTTTGAAAGAACTCCAGTCGTAGCTGACAGGAGTATAACCACACTCAATCAGACAGCAAAGATTAGTGTGAGATTAGCCCCATTAACCCGTATTATTTTACTTGAAAGAGGCAGGCTTACCAATGGTTGTGTAATTCTGCGTTGCATTACTTGCCAAATTGCTTGGCAAACGCAAATGATTTTATGTCCCTCCAGCCCCCCAACTCTGTTCAGGCTCTTTCAGCACCTGATCCCTTCCTCAGTCTTAACTGGTATTCATTGGTTAAAAATTTGTGCTTTGGAGACATTACAAGTAACAATGTAATTATGCATTGTAAGAGCTAAACTGCTGTGTTAATTATGAAGTCTGAACTCTCTAACATCAAGAAGATAATTTCCCCTTTTAGAAAACATACCAACTGTATGGTATGATTACTGTTAATTTACAACTTCAGTATTTTTCTCCATTTTAATTAAAACCACTAAGAAAAACTGCAGGATACTACTGCTATGCTATAGCCAGCACTGGCAGTATACAGTCTGTCAAAAGCCTTCTGCACTACAAGACCTTTTTTAAATTTTATCTGTAACTTTGCAAGACTATCAACTTAAAAAGACATTTTCTGGTCAGGTGCCTCAGAAAGAAGTTGTGCAAGGACAGTTTCACCTAAACAGTTCAACAGCTGTGAGAACAAGATTAAGGAAAAAAGCACATTTTGCATGGCTGGTCTGTCTAAATACAAGTCACAGTTGTGACCAAAATCAGCAGTATCTGTTTTCACCCAGATACTGTGTAACACTACGCATGCTGAACTCCTCCTTTCCCTCTCCACCAGCTACAAACAAAATAGAGAATAAGAACATGAGACATAGGCACCAGCCATGTTATAATAAATATCTAAAGTTTTTATTTTGATCTCCACAGGTTATTTTCCCCATATGTAAAATGGTGGAAACATGTTTAGTCTCAAAAACATTCGCAGTCTCAAAACAGTCTTGTGACAAAGGTATTTCTCAACATTTCCGCAGTAGTCAGATGCTGTCAGGCACCACAGAAGTTTCCCTAGTATTTATCTATAAGCTTAATTCCATGAGACAGCAGTAAAATATTTCTTTAATGTGGCAGGAGTTCAAATTGATTCAAAGTACTGGTACAGATGAAAACTGACTGAAAGATAAAAATGACTGTTCTGTAAATGCACAAACACTAGTTCCTAACTTGCAGAGGGTAAAAATCAGACTTGATGCAAATACGTTGCATTTAGCTCTAACGGACCTGATCTTTCACGCCTACCTTGGACAAAGGAATGAGAAAATCCAGTTTATATGACAGAATCACTCTGGTTAGCAATACCACGAACACAACATATGCAGAGTTTTCAAAGTCTGTTAACTGGACCTAGATATGAAAGGATCAGAGAATAAATTACTTCAGCGGGAACACTACTAGAAGTAGAGAAGTATCTGGGAGAGTTTAAAACAGCTTTAATCGAACATTCGTGTTGGTACTTGTATTCACACACAGTCTACCAGCAGAGATGGTGAGGCACGAGCTGGAATCATCAGCAGTGAGTTCAAATGCACAATGCCTGCACACACACCTCAGGCTGAACCCTTTAATCCAATGCCAAAACACACTTTCATTTCAAAAGAGTATCTAATAACCTGCATCTTCAGGCACTCTGTGTAATCACAAATGTATAACAGCTTTCAAATTTCCACTTTAAAGGGATTAAATTCAGAGAGCTCAAAAATAGGCAGTTATAAAATAAAAACACTTATGAAAACCCAAACAATGACAGTGTAATTCTTTAGTACCAGGAAAAGTACTGGAGAAATACAGTCCCTAGGAGCTAAAGGGGCTTTGTTTACTGTTGCTTTAATACAAGCCTAATTCCTTTCCCCATCACCCCAAATCCATTAGCATGCTTTGCTGTGCTCTGCAGTGGATTCTCCTGTCAGTTACATTCCCACAGTCCATGTCTGATTAAACACTGCTGTCCACTTCACTTGCATCTAGCAACTCAGAGAGGAGAAAACACAGCATAAGTAATAAGGGTTTGATACTGGATGGCAGAAAGCCTGGTACTTTTCCACTTAAAAGGAAATGTGCTTTTGTGCATACTGACACTTTCCTTACCTCCATAGGTCTGAATTCTACTCTCCATCCAATATCTGAATTTGGAGGAGGTGGCTTAAACCTCATTGTCTGCCAGTTCGTAGACTGAATATTCTGCAAAGCATATTCAATAATCTGTCACAATCAAAATATGCATCATTCTATAATATAATCAAAGAAAAATAAGCAGATAACTAGAATCCTAACATTTTCCCTGGAACAGCCCATCAAGTTAGAGAAATACTTCCAAACTAAGCAGCATGACTTCCTAAAAACCACAGTATAACCACCCATCCCAGGAGCAAATACGTTGCACTTTCTCATGCTATTTTGTTTGAGGATTACATGTAAGATACAACAGCACTGAGATTTAGCTGACTATTTTTTATGATGCATTGATGCATCCCAAACTAAAAATACCTAGTATTACCATAGCTATTATTTCATAAAGCTGTATGAGACATTTACACCTAAGTGTCATGCAAAAGAGTTTTTTAGAAAGTCATAAAAATTGACAGTTCCCCATAACACTTGTATACATAGCTATAGTTTGGGCTTTTCATATTCTATTGGGTTTAAAGCACAAGCCACCACCTTCTCCTCAATAAATGATAAAGCAAAGAATTAAATGTGCTTATAACTGCAAAGTCATATGCTAGAGAACTAGCTGAAGTGAAAAACTCAGGGGGGAAAAAAAAATATTAGTAGCTAATATAGCCATCAACCAATTAAGCAGTATTATAAAGAATGAACAATTTAATGTAAATATTTATTAAATTACTCTAAATCAGACACAACCTCAAAATGGTCGGATTCATTTGCATCGTCTAGATGTATTTTCTCCTCAAACAAAGTCAATGGGTCTCGAATGAACAAGTGTGCAATATGCTGTGCCAAAAGGTGGTCAATACCTACAAAATGAAAATTCAAACAATTCACACATAGCAAAGCAGGCTCTAGGAAACGATTTGTTTTACAAGACTGAAAACATCCAACTCTGCAATGCTACCTCAACCCACCATATCCTGTTAAAGTTTAAATGATGACTTCAGGAAGGAAGGAAATGATTAGAGAAAAAGAAAATAAAATAACGGGTTCTTGTTTGGAAATGGCAGCTGAATATTGGTGTGGCTGCCATTCTTCCTGTTTTCTGATGCACCTCTGTGCCGTGTTTCCTAAAGCAGTTCTGCTCTTTCCACAAAGATAAAACATTAATGTGTCAAACACTGAGCTGCTCAAGCTGCAATTCAGGACAGTTTCTGTTACAAATGAATACTTTTGAAAAAAAAAAAAACCTCTCAAGACCACATTACATAGATACCTCCTGAGTAGGAGTCACTCTAAGAGATGCATAATGATTGAAACAAACAAGAACAAAAATGTAAACTATCCCCACACACTGCAAACATAATTCTTAACCTGCTCATAATGAAGCAAACACTTACCTTCCTTTATTAGGTGCTCGTAGATATCTTTGTCTATTGTCAAATCAATGTCATTGTATTTCTCACCACATTCAGATAGATAACTGTCTATGGAATCATATCTGGATTTACTGATTCTATAATGGTTGTTCTTCAGTGGCTATACAATTTAAGAATA
Organism: Tyto alba; assembly: GCF_018691265.1. NCBI lineage: Eukaryota > Metazoa > Chordata > Aves > Strigiformes > Tytonidae > Tyto > Tyto alba. The sequence continues at coordinate 24,992,633 of NW_024881316.1, read as the reverse complement.
CAATATTTTAACAGCTTGTTAACAATGTTGCCTAAGTTTTGCTCACTAATGACACTTATGTGAGAATTATTATCCTGTTTAAAAAACCCTACAGCCTAAATTAAAGTTATTCAAAGCACGAGTCTTAAATAGGCTTAATAGAAAGCGATCCTGGAATTATGACTACTCTGTTTGCAGATGTATGTATCTGAGCGAAAAAACAGTCATCACACATTGACTAGAATTCTCTAAAAGTGGAAACATTTTCCTGATGTAATATACCATTACCCCAAGTACTTGGAAAGTGTTATTGCAACACATACCAATACAGTTTCACTACGCACACATTGTTAGAGATGCTCTTAAAATGGGTAGTTCAAGAAATTTCAAGTAGATTTTTTTAGAATTCCTTTTTTATTTTCTGTAATTTTTTAAGTGCCTTTAATGCCGATTCCTGATCAGAGAAACTCCTTAACTTCAAGTTCTGACAACAGGCTTTCTTCACATAATTCTAGTTTACACTACTGAATTACTCATCAGCTCCTGCTATTTAATCCAAAGCAATTTTTGCTTTTTGGGTTCAAGTACAGACTGGCAAATTTCATCACAGGAGGACCTTTTCAGCAAGCTGTGAAGGAGTGAGTAGAATTCTACTAAGATTCCATACTAACTAAATATATACTTGCTAACATAAACTGTAAAACCAAGGCGAATGTTTACACCCTCTCTCCTATATTTTCCACAATGACTGCCATGTTCCTTTGTTAGGGATTCTTATGAGTACAAGAAGAATTTGATGCTAAAAGTTCAACTTTGTCTGAAAAAACCCAGACATCTACTACCTAACATTACTTACCTCTAGCCCCCTCTCTTCTCGCGTTCGATCATCTACAGATGCAGAGATGACTCCCCAACGACAGTCAATATCAGACACGTAGCCTCTGTAGAATGGAGATGCAGCACTCAACGCCATCTAAAACAGAACAGCCTGATGTGGAAAAAAAAGGACAAACCAAGGAACCAAAAGCAAAATACAACCCCACGAAAGGGAAACTTGCTCTTCTAGAAAGTTCAACGTATAGCCAAAGTCCACACAACCACAGATCACTCCGGTGCTATCTCCAAAAAACAACTGGATGAAGGGTTAGTATTACTGAGGTGGCATCTGACTCTCTCCAAATTTATTACCTCTAAAGATCGGCATTTAAGGAACACAAAAATGATACAGGCAAGAGCAGTTTCGTGACAAATCAGCAAGTGTTTTGCTCACACACTTCCAAACTCCAAAAGTTCACCTGCCAATAGTTTTATTTTGTTTATTTTTGTTTGGCCAAGCATCTTAGCAACACAGCTAGAACATAATCTGCTCACCATCTAGACCAGACCAACACTTTTTTTCTACAACACTCATTGTAAACACCTGTTTATGACCACATGCTTACAAAAAGGACAGATGTAAACAACTTAAGTTGAATCTCTCTGTAACACCAGACCAGAGTTGAAAAATTAAAAATTGTTTTAAAGAGTGAGCTTGTCTTTCGTGAAAAACTGCCCCAAATGTATTTCTAGAACTATTCAACAAGAGTCTCATGCATGTGGGAAGGAGGGCAGAGGAGAAGAAACAGACTTCATCTGCTTTGTGGTGTCATTTGGACATTAAGTCAGTCACATTGCTCATGTGACAACCTAGAAAGAGATTGACACTCCCCCTAGAGTACCAAATTTGTGAGCAGCATCTGAGGTTTGTTTTTTTTTTTTTAATTTAGATTTTATTTTTTTACATGTAGTGGCTTTTTCAAAACAAAGAGCTGATGTGATAGAAGTCCACTACTTACCACAATGGGACAGATCGTGGCTAGCTGATCATAGAGATACCTTGCTTCAGAAATGCTGCAAGCCTGAAATGTTACCTGTTGAAAGAAGTACAACTGCTATCACAATTTCTATAATCACAGTGCAAGCATAGTCCTCCTAGATTTAGAATCAATGATATAAATAAAATGATTTAAATAACAAGAATTTTAAGCTTTTTTTGTTGTTGGTTGGTTTTGTATGTTTTTTTTTTTTTTCACGTGGGTTCCCTCCCTCTCCCCTCAATCCTTAGATAAACTTTTGCACCACCTACCAGCAGCATTTTTATCACAAGCTTCTTTCCACACCATTTCCATGTTCATTAAAATATTTCAGACCACACCACTTCTGACTGTGAGGTTAAACATACAAACACTTGCCAGAACCAAAGAAAACTGAGTTAACAGCTACAGTACACATGGGTCAGTAATTTACCTTCAGGAAATAAGGCAGGAACCTACTTACAATAGTCATAAACTATTGTAGATACAACATTTGTTTTATGTGACAGCTAATCCCACTTTAAAGAACATTCAAGATGGCTTTGTTTGATCCTGCAAAACTGCAAGAAAGGAGTATCTTTGTGTCTACTGTAACTTTTATTTAAAAAATAAAAAAGTCCAGTTTTGCCCATATTAGAGGCCAGGACACAGCAAAAGATGGAAGAGAAATGTTATTTGCAGAAGTCATTAATGATGTAGAAGCCCTACCACACATAGGCCACTGAAAATATAACTTCTTGGTAACTTTTGGTGAAATTTGCTCAGAGCAGCATCAAACATGAGATGCATCTCTAGTAGCAGACCTTACTCTCCAGGCTTCCCAAACAGACACTTTACGCATTTTAAAAACGCAGAAGGGGATCAGTCACCTCAAAAGTGTTGATACAAACCAAACAGATTAAAAGCCTCTCACTCCTCCTTTGCAGTTTACATATTCATAGATCAGAGGATAACTTTGATGGGAGCCTACCCCTGTACCATAATCATAACACTGTACAACAGGCTTCAGCTCTACGTCACCATTGCTGCTTGTTGTCCTAGAGAATGCCAGCTGAAAACAGATTTTCCTCTTCCACAGATAACAATTAAGAGTCCCACAGAACATTCAGGACAACTAACAAAAAAAAGCCCCAAAACTCATGAGTTCACTGGTGGCCTCAGTGGTAGGCTTTTTTTTTTTTGAAGGGGAGGGGAGGTGGAGGGTGTAAGGAGGAATAATATGTTATTTGTTTGGGTTTGTTTTGTTTGTCTTTTTAAATCTGTAGTCAACATTCATTAAAACATCCCAAGTTAGAAAAAGGGTGTGCAGTAGAGAAAATATTTCTTCTATGTCTATTCTTGAAGTGTCTATCAGAAAAAATACCCAACAAAACACACTTTGCAAAGACAAAATTATTTAATTCTCTTGCAGAGCAGCAGCTAAGCATGATTTCTCATCACTGATTTTGGACTTCCAGCACTAGGGAGCTTGCCTTGGGGTGGACAGGTCTCCCACCCCGCTGTCACTGCCGACCTCATCCGGACATTGTTTTTGACCTTGGAGATACATCAAAAGAAGCTGTGGCTTGATGCATAGTGAGAAGAAAAACAAAAGGAAGTATGCATGCTGCAAGCTACCTTAGAAACATAGGTGGGGAATACATGTTCTCTTCTAGCTGGTTATCAGGAGTTACCAGTTGATACACAAGCAGCCACTTACAGTGCTTATCAGGCTTGTTTTCATTCTCCCTTTGATGATAACAAGATTACCGAATTAGAATTTGACCACTGATTACAAGAATGGGGAGTAGTAAATGGTATTCCATAAAAAGGAATTTAGTATGTTTTCAAAAAAGTTCATACAATGACTGAATGGTAAGACTGCATTTCTTTTATTGGTCTTAAATAAGAAAGAGATGGTACAAAACAGACCATATCAAACTTAACACCTTGTAAAACCACACAGCATTACACAGACCTTACTACTTCATCAGATTCTCCCCAGTTTACCCTCAGCGAAAAGGGCTTTTACAATTTCTCAAAGGGAAATGCTTTGAATGGGGTTATTTCTGCCAGTGCTGTGAAACAAGAAGAGCTTGGAGAATTTCCTTTAATCCCCTAGAGGCTTAACACTAGCCTCCTCCTAGCTCTGCTTCCAAGACAGTGGTGGCAACAGGCAGATTTTATCAACAGTCAAATACATCGCTGCTACCTAAGGCATCAGCCCCTAGCATCAGGTTACGATGACAGAGAAGCATTTAAGACAAACTGATACGGAAAGATTAAAGCCTCTAAAATACAGCATCTGGATTTAAACAGAGGATACTGCGAGGACACTGTAGTAACTCAGGCAAGTGAATGAGAATGATAAAAAAAAAAATGGGCATATGTTAATGGGAGAAAACAGAACCAAAAATGCCTCCCAGCATGCAGTAGAAGACAGCTACCCACGTGGATTTGGTAGGTTCATGGTACAAGCAGTGAGAAGACTTCTTAGCAGATAGCTAAAAATATTTAAGAATGAGAAATTTTATACAGGAATTCATGCTGTTTGTAAATAAAATAAAATTACACAGGAGACAGCTACTTAGTTTTAAAGATATTCCAAGGACTTCTTGTGAATCCTTGCTTTTGCTGTTCTAAGAATGGGGAAGAAGGGAAAAACCCCAAAATGAATAACCAAAAACACACACATACTCCTATAAGACGGCTCAATTTCCATTCCCACAGTGTCCTTTGGTCATGCCTGAAAGATGACCACAGTGGAAGATGATCTTTTACACTTGAAAAGTGCTCGAGTTCCAGGAGAAGGTGCTTGACCAAATGGGGTTTGACCAGTTCAAGAAACCCTTTCAGCAAAGCATCCAATTACATTTGAATACGAGCAGAAAATAAACATGATGCAAACAAATAAACCTGGATTTTAAGACTAGATTACCAGGTATAAGATTAAATTTGTTGTTTTATTCCCCCTTTTGCCACCCTGAAAATGCATCAGTTGAATTAAACTAGAGAAATTAGACATAAGGAAAGTCTTAAAAAGGGCAGACAATACTCAGTAACATCTTGAAAGCAGATGTATTTTTACCTGAAGACAACAGTTTCCCATTCCAAAACCCATAGCATCCATGTATATATAGTCTGGTTTAGCCGCCTTTGCTGCTTCTCCATCATCATTAGGAAACGTTTCAATAAACGGTGATGGTGTGTTCTTATCTTTAAATACTGTGTAAAAGATGAAGGTACTCAGTAATCCAGAGCATTAGACTGAACAATTATTTTGAAAAAGAAAAAACATAGATTGAATTTACTCACTTGGTACATTTATCACAACCTTCTCTCCTCTGCGGTGCCGAATGTTCCTGGTCAGTGTACTACAACCAAAAAAAGTTTGCTGAAATATCTGAAAGTTCCTCTTTCTGCAATTTTTTTTTACAGTTACTTTCTCAGCAATTCTCAGGATTTCAGAATGCCAATTTTATTTATTTTGAGTATCTTTCTTTGGGACACTTCTTTTCCTAGTTTAAGATAGACTATAACAGATACAACACTGAATTTTCCTTCAGCAAAATCTGTCTTATTTTGATGGACTTCACTGTCAGTACTATACTGACAGAGTAGGCAGAAGTAAAAGGTTACTCACCCGAAGAAGACAAGGGCAAGTGAAAAGGTGTGCTTAAATAGAATTATCTTCATTCTCCTAAGTTTCACCTTACCAATGAAAACCCCTCTCAGACTATACAAATAGTTTGACATCATGCTCCATTTCAGAGCAACTAGGGCAAGTTACTGAGTACACTGAGATGTCGCTGTGACATACGCGATCAAGAGCTGGATCGACTGTGATGGAAGTAGTTAGCCATGGGATTTCAAACTGGAAACAGTTCTGCAGTAGCATAATCAACACCTTTTGCCCCACAATGGCATGAAGTACTTTATAAAGTTACTTGAACTGAACAGTTTACTTCAAGTCACTCTGACAGAAAATACACGTCATCACAACCACCTCTGTCCAAGTCCTTGTGATACCTGCAGCAACTAGCCACATAGCTCTCTATTCCAGTAATGTAAGGAAGTTGCAGTTATGCCTATGATATCTAGGCACAGAAAATTATTCAGATTCTCATTCACACTCCTCAAATACTCTTACCTAAATCTAGGATGTTTATTGATGGCTTCATCTGGAAAAAAGAGGGATTTTGAAGCTCCTCCTTCTATTGGCGTTGGCTTATATTCTGGCACCGTAAACCCAGGACACCCTAACCTATGTAACACAACAATGAGATCCAAACTGTAATGAAAACAGACTGGTTTTAAAATGGTCAGAAGATCAGAGATTAGAAATCTAGTAGACAAAGGAATAAAAAGAGGTTTTTTAAAACTTGCATTTACCATGAGTATTTCTGAAGCACTTTTCAAGACTGCTACCTACGCATGTGGAATTGTCAGAAAGAGGTCTTAAAACAGTTGCCATTAAAAGGTCAGCACTCTCCAACTGGCTTCCATGGTGGTTAAAACAGACTTTTTTTTAAAAAACACTACTTTAACATTGTACAGTAAACACGGACCTTTTCAGTGCCTGAAGCAGGCAGCTTCACAGTGTTATGCTGAGTACACACATACTTTATTAGTGTGTTAGCAGCTGTCATTAATACTGACATTCAACTGCATTTAGTGCCTTAAACAGTTTCTCTTGAAGGTACAAGTTAACCTTAATTGTTGGATTAATTTATCCAGCTCTGCTCCCAACAACATACTCCTGTTAAAAAGATGTACCTAAGCAACTCTGGAAGAATTAGACATAGTTTCAAGTGCTATACACACATCCCAAAACTCACAGCAGTTTGCGATTTTGGAACTGAAAAAAACTCATAAATGAGAGAAACATAGTAAGGAAAGAAAAGTTGCAGCTATTAGGTGTAAGATGCTGAGAGCTATGGAACTAAATCGGAATACAACCCTCCCCTTTGGAACCTCCACTGTAAGTTTAAGAGTCCTCTGAAACAAGAATAAGTAGGTTTTCAGTATAACTGAAGGAGCATTTGAGAAGTTGGAGGTAAGGTTGCAGAAGATGATTTTTTTCCATGCTGCACAGTATAAAAAACAAAGATTGTGCTATCTTGAGAGGCTCTGGTATTTGGATATTTGTATAAAAAACAGTTAGCCGATACAACTACAAGAAAACTACTCAAAATACCAGGAAACATATTTCTGGAAATATTATTTATTTTCATCATGTATTTCACTACTGTATTCTTCTTCCTGATTCAAGTATACAAGTTGTCCTACAACATCTAAACCCAACTTCATCACTCATGTAAGTACAACACTGCAAACTGCATCACTCCAGTCCTCAAGAAGGAAAACAGCTTTCTGGTCCAGTAGTGAGGGCTCATAAATTTAAGAACTAGGGATATTCATTTAGCTTCTAAGGTACTATTTTTAAATATTTAAGCATTTTCAGGTTTGTCCATATTTAAGTGAGTTATTTTAATTTGAATAAGCCCACTTCACCTTTCTTCTGTCGATTTTTTTGCCTTTTCAGATGCAATGATTTTTTTCTAACCAATTTTTTTGCCTTTTCAGATGCAATGATTTTTTTCTAACCAATTTTTTTGCCTTTTCAGATGCAATGATTTTTTTCTAATTATACACACATGTATATGCACAGACACACACAAGCATATGTACATGTTATTGTAAAGAGAATGTAGCAAAACCCTCAAACCCATAAAACCTCAGAAATATAGCAAGACTCCAGTTAAACCAACAGGAACTCCAATAGCAAGAAAGGAAAAGACAGAAATAAACTAAATACCCTAGGGAAAGCAATCTCTGAAGGATGAAACCCTGTTTAGAATAATGCACAAGTAAATGAACAAATTACATTTTATTATTTACTGGCTTTCACTGAAGTCCAATGTATTGCTCCTACAGTGATTTTTTTAAAGAGTATTTCTCCATATCTACAACATGAACTCCTCTCCCTTTTTTCCTTGCATGACTGGGCCCAAAATGTTTGTATACAAAATTTATTAAATGACACAATCTACTTATAAGCTTGCAGGGGAAAAAAAAAAAAAAAAACAAAAAAACAAAACAGTAGCCCTGTAACATACTGAAAACTACTTAACTAAAGAAGTAAGAACTTATTTAAAGAGCAATAAAGACATCTAGTACAGCTCCCATAAAGAGGAAACATATTTTGTCAACAGTGTGTTCTTAAAATAGCATTTATGGGGCACAACACAGGCATTCTGGTACCTGAACTTGGCTAAATCACACTCTGTACTGTTCCTCTCAGCAATAATTTAGGGTCATTGCATTCCATACTACACAAGAAATCAGCCAGTAAGGTCAGCTGCTTCTCTTCCACTGCAGAACAGTTTTTTTAGTATTTTAAGCATAACTATCTTCATTCATTTGACTGACCAGGCTAGTTAGAATGAATGTAATAAAACCCTGACTAGAATTATGTTTGAAAGGAAGGTGATAAAGTACAGTTTCTCCTAGGTAATGAAGTACATCCTGAACTTAATTTCTTCAAAAGTCTCTTTCCAACAATAAAAAGGAGGAAATCTACCCTTTGTAAGGGCATTATGAACCCAGGAGAGGTACGCTCCTTTCTAGATTCAACAAGTACAGTATTATAGAAGTTTTAAGTCTTCATTTTGTAAGGATAATCACATTCTTGTTCTACTGTGTGTTCCGAGCCACCAAAAGAAATTTGCATGTGCTTTAGTGAAAAAGTAGTGTTAAAAAATAGATCGGGTTAGCCATGTTTTACAAAACTGCTATTTATACAGATCAGAGGTTGCAAAATAGGTGAAGAGAAACCTATCATATATGATTTTCAGCATCAATTCAAGATGGCAAACTACATACAATACTGTATGTTACGAATATTCGGGTATTCTCCCCTAATACAAAATCATCACAGATAAGAAGTAACCTAAAAATGTAAGGTATGCTTGTTTATCTCAATGCAAAAAAAAAAAAGTTAGGAAACACAACTGGAACATTAAGTCAAAGTACTTAAACTGAATGGCATTTTGCTTGGTTTTATTGTACAGTTTAGCTATATGCAGTAAGGAGAAAAAGTGTATAACGAGAATAGCAAACGCAGCACTACACTTCAGCAACGATCTCACCTCGGAAATGACGTCACAGTGCAAACAGCCTCATTTTCTTTGAGCACAGAAGCGGCCTCTTGCCGTCTTTTCCTCATGTTGTCCTGCACAGTGTTGAATTCAGACATGGTTCCTCCATACGGCTGCCCAGGCGTCCCTTCAATCATATAGCTTCCATATTCTGGTCGCCAGAGCGTTGGGTGGCTATAATAAAAGAATAGCCTTGTTTAAATATTTCTGCAACTTCAGAAAAGATGGACTATTTGTGAGAATTTCAGAAATGAATGCAACTTGCAAGAAAAACCTCCTAATGTTGATTTTTTGGTAGAGTAACACAATGTACCTTCCAATGTACCTCACCGCCCAGAGGCAGTGAAAAGAAATTAAGGCACTGTTTGGCGTAGGAAGCGTTGCTGTGTCGTACAATAAGTACGATTTGTCTATGCCAAATTGCAATCACCTTTAGTATTGTTCCTCGGGGTTTTAACTGAAACTGGAAAATACGGAACATTCAATTGCTTCCACAGTACAAGGTAAGACAAAAGTTATGCTCAATTTCTTCTTTCTACTGCCTGGGAATACCTGGTCACATTTCACAAATTTATTAGGTTAAGAAATGAAATGAAGTTTGAGTGCACCCAGTTACCCCTGCAAAGTAATACCCTTGTGAAAAATCTCCTTGTGAAGCCATGCCATCTCTATGGAGCACACTCTACCAGAGGCAGAGCCACATCTCCCCTACTTTTCTTCTGGCAGTAGCAGGTTTGAGCCTAAAAGCAAAGGGATTATTTCTTGCAGGCTTTCAATAGTCCCTCTACTGAGGAAGACAGACAAGAAAGCCTTACTGGAAGATGAGATTAAGGTACCTGGAAAGAAGAGGACAGGCCCAGGGCACAAAAGTCTTTCAACACAACAGGACAGTCTCTCCACCATCCTGTAAGCTGTGACCTGCTTTTGGTTCTCTTCAGCCAAATCACTTTGCTGTCTCTGGTCTCATTTCTCTGCTCCCATCAATTAAAAGGCAATTCATACTTCTCTGGCTAGGTGAAGCAGGGATATGATCCAGTTATTCCTGAAAACTCCATGGGAGATGATGGGAAGAAGTGCTCTGCTGTCCTTACACATACCTTCCCAATTCTGCCAAAACTGGGAGAGTGTTCCCACAAACAGGCTTCCCTATAGAGCCCTTGCTCACTCCTGTAGTTTGGGATACAGGGGCAAGTGCACACACACACATATGCTTTACAGGGCAGGGGAGATGTAGTAAGCAATTATTGTGTACACACAGACACAAAGCTAGAGCAAGACAAAACAAATACCTGAACTGTAACTTCTGTGAGCACACCATTACATCTTTTTTTTTTCCAAGTCATAACATAAGAGGTACCTGGATTGCCTGCAAGTGTGCTCAAAAATCTTTCACTTCCTGCACCCCAGCTTTATCTGAAAATATCGGTATCTGTGGCTTACAGTTTTACCAACAGCAGACTTGAAAGTTAAGCCAGGTCTACAAAATTCTGTATAATATCCTAACAGGAGAGAAGAAAAAAAAAAAAACAAAACAAAATGAAGCAGGGAACAGCTACTCACTTGGGGTTTATCTTCTCCCCCTTGTCTTGCAGTGTTTGAAGAACTTCTTCACCACTGAGCACCAAGCGCACTTTCTTACTCTCATGGTCAAATTTTACTAACATATATTCCACCTTGTAAATAATAAAAACAAAATAAACAATTAAATGGTAAGATTTTGTTCACACACACATTGGTACATAATTTTAAGCATCAAGTGGAAGAAAAAAAGGCATGTCAGACTGAACTTTATCTCTACAGAAGCTTAAAAACCATCACTAGCCATGAATGCAATAAACAATATCACAGAAGATGGCTGCAGGATTATTTAATCTTGAATAGAGAACTGAAAGTCCTTGAAACTGGCCTTGAAAATGTTTTCTCTCCATTTCTGATTGTGGGCATTTTGTAAAAAGATTCCTGAATTCGTATTTGCCTCTGCATTATTTTTCAGACGAAAAAAAAATTAAAACCCTATGCAAGCTATTAACCACAAACATGTCTCTGTCATGCCATGAGTTACAGTCTGCTGCTGACAAAAAAACAAAAAAAACCCAGAGTCATTCTACAAACAAGACATCCATTTACACCCATCACTTGTTGGCGCTATTTAAGACTAGGATGACAGAGCCTCATTTAGGCCAGGGAAAGCCCACGGCTGTTACAGACAGCATCAGTGCTGCTATTGTCCCACTCTAGCTCTTGGCACAGCTCAGGGGTTTCCACCCCTTCTCCATTCAGCTTTGCTGCCACCTTTTCTTCCCCTCTTGCCCGGGACCTCTGCTTCCTCTGCCCTGTCCCTGCCCCAGGCTGAGACCTACACCCTCTCCTGGTGACACACCAGTGAAGAACTCAATCCAACAAGCCACTAACATCAGCGCAGCCAACACTGCCTCCAAGCACGAGAGAACACTGTTTCCCTAACAGATACTATCTGAAAGCAGCCAAACCTGGAACAGCCTCATGTCAAACTTTCTAATCTCCATGCATCCTCACCATCAAAGCACCCATAAGGACTTTTAGACCGATGAGTGGTGCAACCTAACAGCTGCCTGGACCTTACAGCCCTTCAGCACTCACTGACACAGTATATTTCCTGACACCTATTTGGCAGGGGATGCTTTGTGCTGTTTAGGATGTGTGAAAGACAAAACAGCCCCCAAGTGTGAAGTACCACGTAAAAGCAGAAGTTGTACATGGAAGTGCATCACAAGAGTGCTGGCTTTGAAAAGCCCCAGCTGGACCAGCAGTGATATGCAGTGCCTTTTGTTGGACGCTCTCAAACTACTGACTTTCGCAACTCCATTGGCCTGCAGTTAAAAATTCAGGCTGCAGTTCCACAGCTAGAACCCGTCAGAGGTTTTTGCACCGTGCCCCTCAGTTTTGTTTCCCAACACTGCCTAGAACCACATCCGCTGGTACTTACAGAACACCACTGCTCCAGCCCCAGGAGTTTACAAGATGTTGATGCTAAAGTTGGAGTGTATTAACTCATGGCAACTTCTATTTAGTACAGAAGTCTGCCATGTATCGGAAAACAGCTTGCTAAAACAAGGAACTTGGTCAGTGTTTTCCAGCATGCTGTAAGTGGATTTGTGGGCTTCATGTTCTTTGGTTGCTTCAGTGTTCATGGAAGAGTTATTGCTTGCTACCGTGACAACAAACATAATCTTCTGTTGGGATTTGTGATTAAATCACAAGCAGCATTATCCAAGAGTGTTTGTAATTCTGCAGAATCTGATTAAATACAAACTCGAGGGACTCATTCAGCAATTATACATGTTCTCTATAGCTTAAGATCAAATTTAATCCCCTAAACAAAAATAATAATTTCTATTTTTGCGCAAGACAGCATTTCTTTGTGTGGTGTATTTTGTGGTTTGTGTGTATTATCCCACAATCATCTACTTGAGATAACTACAGACTACAGTCAACCATAATGCACTCTAGCACTGATTTACTTATCTAGCACCAGTCCCTCCAGTGACACTTGACCCATGATTATTGGCAAGAAAAAGGGACTTCGCTCACACCTTCCAGTTTCCTACCATGATCAACATCATCTCCTCCAGCTTTGGAAAAGCATCATCCCCATTCAGACCCAGACTAAACCAGAGTTGGTAGGCAAACGCACAGTTCTCTGAGTCCTACAGACAGACACATGAATGGGCATCAAGCCCACTGCACACCTGGCCTCCCACCACACCGCCCCGTGGGCTCGTAGCAGAAGGGGGGGCAAAGGAACTGCTCGCTCTCTGCCTTCGAGAGACCTGAAAGCTGAACATTTGTCCACCATTACATGAATATGTTACTGTAATTAGCCTCCCGTCTTAAAAAATCCTCTCCAAATATAACTGCAATGAGCTGGTGGTGAGAACACTGTACTTTTCTATAAACTGCATTACAGGTTTCACAAATTAAAATAAGGCAGAAGTGTAAAGAAACATTAAGCCAGGAAGGCAAAACCAAAGAAATAAAAATATTTCATAATCTGAGTGCAATAATTAATATATTGCATTTATGCATCTAGCATTAGAAAGAACTACTACTCTTGCCTCCAGAAACACTGATTAAATCTTCAAAGCTGTCTTAATACACTGAAGATCTGCCATTAATTTTAATGAGAAAAGAAAAAAACTTCAGAGAGCTGCCAACAATTCCAAGCAACCCACAAAGTATCTTGCCAACAGAGGGACCGACTGAACGGGCATCCTTAAAGAATTTAATTTAAGCTCATCAAAAGATTTAGCCTACAGCTAGAAAGAGAGAAACACATTCAGAGTTCACACATTTTTACATTTAACTTCAGCTCATCATTCACAGACTTCTCACATGTTTTCTATCCACAATGAAGTTCAGAGAAGTGCAGCCAAGCTGAAAGCATCACCATGCCTGGAAGAGCTTCGGGAGTCTGAAAGCCAAATACACGGGGTTTCACCCAACATTCATAATTCATCATTTTGCCAAGCTCTTCAGAATTCACTTTTCTCCCTAATTTTAACTAGCCTCTCTAGCAAGCAGCAAAATACACGTCAGGTCAAATTACTGATGCAGGCGGCTGGCAAGGAGCCTTGCAAAGAGCCAGCTAGGAAAGCCCACCCTGCCACGGTAAGAAAGGCAGCTGCTTTGGACCCGCGGGCCCAGCCGTGCTCGCACCCTGCAGCAAACCCTGCGCGTCTCTGCCCGCGGGCCGGCACGGGCTGCCAGGCTGCCAGGACACGAGGCGGCCGCCCAGCTTCTCCCTGCGGACAGACGCGCTCAGCGCTGCTTTGCTGGAGGAACCTCTCCGGCCAGCCCAGGTCTGTCCGGCTTGCAGAAGTGCTGTGGCACCCTACCAGGGGAAGGAACAACACTTCGGCCAAGAAGTTTGCAAAGCCAAAGCTGTAAATCCCCCCCCCCCCCCAACCCCCCCCCCCCCCCCCACAGAAAGCCTAAAAAAAACCAACTTCAAAGTTAAAGGCACTGAAAAAGTAAATAAATTCTCACTTAAAGTAAATAATCTGCATGTAACAGATCTACGCATGAGCCAACACAAAGAAAAATTAGTTTTACAGGCTTCCTTCCTTTCAACTACCAGCTTGCAACATACTGCATCTACAGAGTACTTCCACACAGCTCCACCTGCCATATCTTCTAGAGAAGGAGTATGCACCATTAGCTTGCCGGCAGGACAGCACCCAGAACAGTGTTACATCACTTGTCACGATTATTTCTCAGACTTGGCTACCAAGGAAATTTCAGGCTTTTGAAAATTCTTTGACTTCACCTCTGTAAATACAGCTACAAGTGGGACCTCAGCTGGGGAGGAGCCAAACCACTCCGCATGCACTAAGCCAAACAGTTGTGCTGGACTTGCCCAGTGGCAAAGTGAAGGATGAACGTTCTCTGAAAATGGGTAAGCATGTCTGAAATTGTGTTTGAATGCCCAAGTTATTTGACCATAATTACACATATTATTTCTGCATAAAACACACTACTTAAAATGAAGAAATATCAGTCAAGCGACTGTTCAGTAGCAACTCTAAGGGACAAGGAGAACCAAAGTCAACCCGTGTCCCACATAGTATCACCACCCAAATACTTGCTTTACCAGTGGTCTGCTTTCCAATATCAAAACTCCTTCTCACACACTCAATTTAACACCGTCATGCTAAGTACACTGGGAACAAAGTCTATTTCAACAGTTGAGAGTAAAGCTCCTACTCTAGAGTTAATGTTAAAATCTTTTTAACATTCAAAGTTTCTGCTACAAGGTATTTCTGCATATGCAAACACAGGTAAGCATACAGTCTGGACTTTGGTAAGCTCAGAAGTAAGGTGTGGTGAAGATTACATAACAAAGAAAAATAGCTCAAGAATGATCTGCAGAGAAGCTTTTTTGAGAGGGGAGCAATGCAAGTCTGTACACTCTCTACTTGTGAAAAACAGTTCCCTGTTTTCACCTTTTACCACGCTCCTGATCATCCATCTCAGCTCTGGACGCCCCCTCCCTGGAAGGGTTCAAGGCCAGGTTGGACGGGGCTTGGAGCAACCTGGTCTGGTGGAAGGTGACCCTGCCCATGGCAGGGGGGTTCAACTACATGATCTCTGAAGGTCCCTTCCCACCCAAACCATTCTGTGATTCTAAAAAAAACCCCTAATCACAGGTGACTTATGGACCACCACTATTCCTCAAGGACAATCTTATTGACAGTTTTCTTCTCCTTCCACTGGGAAACTACTGTCACGTGTACTTGGAGCAATTGTTAGTGGTCTCCTCACACGTACCTTCTCTTGGGCCTGAAGCTTTAAGCAAAATTGTAGATTTTTCCTGAACACCCAATGAGGTCTCATGGCTTTAGTTTACTATTAGCAAAAAAAAAAAAGCCACAACACTCAACATAAATATTTTTGTGCAGTATGCCACATATAGTTATGTATACATTAGAAAATAAAATCAAGGTAAACTTTCTTCTCAAGAACATCAAAGAAACAAACCCCTTTTCACTACTTATTAAGCTCCATTATGGCAAAAAAAAAAAAAAAAAAAAAAAAAAGTAGTTCCCCCATACATTTATTGGTCAGTTAATGCACCCTCAAAATACTATAAATCATAAGAATAACAGTCTACAGGAGAACAAAGTTTTGATAATCTGACTGCTCATTAAAGAACCTCTGCCACAAGTTTTCAGCACTAAGATGAAAAAAGCAGATTTCTTCTGTAGGTACACATACTTTTGATTGACGTAGAGTATAATACTCAAGAATTTTGTTTAATGCAGTTATTTTTTCACCACTGCTGTGATAAAACAAGGAGCCACGGTAATAACTAGCTGGTAATGTACCTTTAATGAAAGGTTTACTGACCCACAAAGGTGAGTCAAAGCCCTGAGGGAGCAAATTTCAGAGGAGAACAAATCTGGAAGTGCTACAGAAGCTGGTTACCCCATTTCTAGCCAGCAAGCCCCCACACTGCGCACTGACACAAGACAGAACCCTTCCATGATCATGAGATTACCATGGGTGTTCTCTGCCACAGAAATAATTAAAAAAATCTGTCACAAACAGCAGAATCAAGATTCAAATGTATTTCCCAAAATGCTTAATTTTGATCAAGCAGATTGGAAGTGGCCAAGCCAACGAACAAAGTACCATCTCCAGCTCTATATGAAACTGACTCATAGACACCATGTCCTAAAACAACTGATGTTTTATATTACATTGACAATAAGCAAAAAACGAAGAACTTCTATGCCACATTAAAAGCAACCATTGATAAAACGAAAAGGACGCAGCAGCTCTCATGTTGTCAACACAGCCAGCCCCAGCTAAGCGCTCCTGCCTGCTCCCCCCTCCCACTTGCCGACATCAGGGATGCAGATTTTCTTCTTCTACAAATGGTATGACATGAGTATAGGATGTCCTGTGCTGCACACAGCAGAAAGCAGGAAGCTGGGTTATTGAAAACTAAAATCTAGAGGTTATAGCCATTTGCATGCTTATAAAAAACAAGATGTGGTGCATTAGAGAACAAAGTGTCTCTTCTTTCACTGCTGTACTATGTAACACCTGAGGTTAATACTATAAAAAAAAAAAAAGACTAGGACAATGTTAATTTTAGATTTCTGCAGCAAAGACAACTTTAAGACACTCACTTAATTTTTAGATCTAAAACAGAAAAGTAGTTGGTTTTTTTTGGCACAGCTATTTTTTGTATGCCACACAGGCTAGATGTTTTTATGAACTAGTAAGAGACCATTTATTCAACTGTGAAACAAGCTTCTAAGTTGCTACTTGCATCAGAAAGCAAGAAGGAAAAAAAGCAACATCAACAACAAAATCTTTCCCGTACTCATCCTTCCGACTCACCCTTTCTCATACTGTTAACTAAAATAAGGCATTTGCACAGCAAGAGGAAGTCCCGTAGCAAAAGAAGAATAGACAACAATCCCATGACGAGACCATAGCAATTGATTTGACATCCACAGAAGGAAGTTCACAGTGAACAGAATATGCCTTTATCAGAAATATACAAACAGTAGATAATTTAAGCTTCTCTTATTAAGATCTGAGACTGGGAAGGAGGAAATCAATGCGTACTATGAGGGTTGGTCACTATTTATGACAAATTGCAGCTTGTTTAGGAAAAAAAAAAGAACCCCAACAAAAAACACCCTCCAAACTGTTTTCCATTAATTGCAATATTAGTTGTTGAAAAAGCATCTCACTGTAAATTACAGCAAGTCCTGCACTGTCACATGCACAACACATGCAGCAGCAAAGCCCACAAAGAGGTCAGTGGTGCTGCACTATAATACATGTGTATCTTATCACCTGGCCATGGAAGAACTGAGCAAAAGGAAGTCAAAGCAGTCATCGGGGAGGCCAACACACCATGCATGTTTTGAGAGTTAGAGGGTTGAGACGTAATTCAGTTTAGACTTTCCCTGACATGAGGATTAAAGCTAGGCAGAAAAAGCAGTTTCATGACTGTCAGCCAAAACATCTAGGGAAGGAATAAACATGAAGAGTGTTTAAGGGCACCTATCTTGTTCAAGTCAAGATTTAAGGAATTATATTTGCATGCATTAGTGCACTCATTTTAGAGGTTACATATATATACTCAAAGCTGTCAAGGAGCGTGAGCTGATGGATTAACGCCACACCTTCTGACACTGGCCCAGAAAGGCCACTATAAGTAGCAAGGACTGCTACAAATCATACCAAGTAAGCACCAAATCTGTCTGTAAACAAATAATGCCACTGTCCCTTTATTTAGGCAAATAAAGCTCAGAGAGAAAGGATGAACAGGCAGACACGTGACACATAACCAGATCATCCACGAGTGCTGCTTCCCCCACGCGGCAAGCGGGCGAGTACATCTATTAAGACAGCTCCCATTCAGATGCATCCACACATGCCCCGTTTGGCAGGGGGCCCTCATGAGGAATTTCTGCATGAAAGAAATTCAAAAATGCATTCTGTTCAGGGAATTTTGCTGGGGGAGGGGAAAACTAAGTGATTGTCTTAAAATGACAGGAGCTCAAATGTAAAAAAACATTTTGTAACACTCCAGGCTACGTTAGCTTTATTATAAGCACGAGATTCCCAGGAAAAGCTTTAAAACCAGGCTGAAGTTCTGTAGACTGTAATGAAACATCACTGATTTACACATTGCTACTGCCCTGAAAAAAAAAAAAAAAAAAAAAAAAAAGAAAAAACATACAGGCTGTAAACTGCAGCAATGCATTAATGCAACAGCTAGGTCCCTGAGAAGAATCATTCAAAAGGAAAAACAGCTCTTTCCACAGCCTAGCATTTCAGTAGGAGAAAGTATAAAGCTTTAAAGAGGGTCATGCATCTTCTAACCAGAAACACCACCTCTGGGACATTCTGGTAAGAAACCTCTGGCCTCTCTTCTTGAAGCATCTGAGAAGGGCTGCTTCACTTGCACAAGGAAGTGCTGAGCAGCAAATATTCATTTTAGTTTTCATTTAACTTATTTACAAGGTATAATAAAAAAACTAATGGATGAGGGGAATGAATCAAAAGTACAGAAGAAAAACCAAAAGATGGTTAAAAGACTGAGAAAGAGATATCAGGCATAAAAAAAATCGCCCAGAATTAAGTCATGTAGACTTCCAATTTGCAGTGTGGTGGCATATTTTTCATGCTGCCTCATACAATGAATTATCAAACCTACTTTAAAAGCCTCCAAATTTCACTTCAAGTTTCCACAAAGAAAAATACTTTCTGAACGCTGAAGACGCTTACTGTGTGCTACATCCCAACACTGACGGGAACAAGACTCATACACGACAAAAGGGTCATTATGTCCAATTTCCCTAAACAAGGCTGGGCAAGTCAGATTTACTTGAAAGTATATGTGAATGAAATGGCAAACTGTCATGCTTTGCCCGTGCTTGCTGTTTGCAGCCTTCCTTCTGAGTGGATCTCCCTCCAGCGTGCCTTTCTCAACGTTTTCATATGCTAAAGCAGCTCCTCCTTACTCTGTATTGTTTCCTTGTTCCAATCAACTTTCCTTTTCCAACTCTTGCTTTTATCATTTCTTCCCAGTCTGGATAGGTGAACAGCCTGGAGAACAACCAACCTGTCCCATTTAGCAGCAAAACAGACTGCAGAAGATGAGCACTATATGCATGTATGAATACATACGTATATCTAATTATGCATGAAGTGTTGTGATTTGTACGCTCGTGTGCATGCTCAGCACAAAGCAATGGCAGTGAGCCTAGCCAAGGGCCAGCCATTCCACTTGTCTGATCCGAGTGGCCACATTAAGCTGCAAAGTGAAATTTAAGCAACATCCATCAGCTAGAGGAATGCAATCAGCAGATGAGAGGCACTGAACAACACAGGAGACTGGTAATGCGCTGGCACAGAAGAGAGCTTTTTGGGACAAAAGCTGGGAAGCAGCATAATAGGCTTTGCCTTACTCTCAAAACCCCTTTAAACTCTTTTAGTACCACTAACATCTGCCAAGCTGCACAAACTAATTGTTTCACATAGCACCTACTAACTCTATTGGAGTTTTAAAACACAGTACTGAAAAGTTACAAGTTTTTCCATCTGCTGCACAAAAAACCCCAACAACTTAATGACCACTACTCTGCAAACCCAAAGCTAAGCTAAGCTAGATGGGACAGGAAGATGAAAACACAAAGAGACTATGATGCAGTACTGGCTGGCGTGATGGGGTCTCATCAGCAGATATAATTGTTGCCCAATTTTTGAGGGTATTAAGCCAAGACTAATAAGGAGCAATTTGATGAGGGATAATGAGATAGTTCAGTGTTTTGTATTTTCCACAATCAGGAGAAGCCAAGCATAAACAGGGAGGCCAACTGTCAGTTTTAAATGAGGCAGAAGGATGATTAAGAGGCAAAGGGCCTTTACCTGCATATGCAGGTTCAGAGACCTTAAGATTTTTTTTTTTTTTAAGCAAGTCTTACTCTGTTACACTCACATTTGTAGGCCTCTCTTTTACCACTGCAAAAACTTCATGGTTGTGGAAAACAGAGTAAAAAAGAACTGCCTCCAAAAGAAACAGCTGTTTGGTAAACCCCTTGGTTCTACTAACCCTGCAAGCAAGAAGATAGCTGGCTTTTCAAGAGGTAGCAGAACCAGTGTTTTGACCTCTCCAGCTCTTTACTCAGGGGACGATGGGAGCATTAAGGAACTCTACGCTGCAGCGCGAGTTCTGATGCTGCCTCGCTTCCTTCAAAACAAATGCCACCATCCTGCTGCGTTAGCAGTTGCCTCAACACTTTTCTGGCAGCCAAGAAACGGAAAGCATATGACGATTCCCCACAGTTTCATTCCATGGGAGCACAGGGAATGGAGTCCCTAGGAGGTTACAAGCACCCCAAAGGACCATCGCAGCTCTATAACGAGCCTTACAACACACACTGCAAAGTGGAGTCCTGTTGAAAGCAGATCCAAAGCAAAGCCTGGCTCTATACTCACAAGCAAACACAGGATTTCTTTTTCACCATGTCATCAGCTAGATGGGGACAATCTTTAAAGTATTCACATCCGCCCTGAAAGACAAACTCAGTATGTGCTAAGACAGTTGTTTTTTTCCTCATAGGCATTCCTTACAAATGAAGTAAAAAAAAAAAAATACATCTTTTGTCAAACAGTCTCAGAAGCATCTCTTGAATACAAAAGTAATTTTGTTGATTCTGATTTAATCTCCACCATTACGTGCGAGCTGTCATCCTCATTCGTGATTTCTATCTTCAAGAGGTTTTTAAAACAATAAAACACCCTCAGGCTATGACTTTATACATGAAGGTCGAAGTGCACAAAAGGCTTTTTACGAAAATTATCTAATTAGTCAGTTGATTCATCTACGCTGCATATAAATGTGGCGCCGCTTTCTAATAACTAGATATCTGAGAGGAAAAATGGAAAACAAATTTACTGCTTTCCCTACTAGTCTATCTACAGCACTGCTGAAGTAAGTTATGGAGACAGGTATGTTTTTGTGTTTACACAACAAGAGCAGACTGGCATCGAGTATCCGGAACATTAATACACCCTTAAATGCTGTGTTATGTAATAAATAAATAAACGCATAATACAGTAGACTAAAGATAAGTTGCCAGACCTGAGTTTATAACCAGTTGCTAAAATCAGGGGTAGATGATGAACCTGGTTACCTGAACATTCACAGGCATTTCAAATACTGCTCTTAGCTCCTTAACAGAATCGTGGCTGTAATCATACTTCACTTATAATTTTGCCTCCTGCCACACCGGGCACGACAGAAGAAAATTGTGAATCTCCTTAAAGATAACACACCACCATTTACTGAGCATACTTTACTGAAGAAAGTCCTGATGCTCAGGGAAGAACGAGGCTCCTGGGGTGCAGCCTCACCGTACAGCTAAGCTTACCAAGCAACTCACTGCGGGCGCTGCAGGGGCCGGTTCTGCTTGCCCCTTTACTCCACACGCTCCTGGCTACTTTCCTCACATTAAGCAGAACCTGAGAAACAGCGGAAGCTCTGCTGAGAAAACAAGCCAGCCTAAAAAACTGAATGGGAGAAGAGTTTTCTGCTGGGTTAGCTTCTTGAACTGGCGCAGCCAGTAACAATGCAAGGAAGGCTGAATAAACATGAGCCTCGAGCGAGGGGAGGGAAGCTGAACCAGCTCGCTAGCGGATCAACATTAGCTATCTTGTGAAATCTCACCCTGAGAAAGCAAGGACAACTAAAACATAACACCCATTGAAAAATGAGTACCCCATCTTAAAGATTAATGAGAAAACCCTCAAGCTAAGTCTCAGTGCAATAGGGAAACTCTGCTCTGTCTATCTTCCTGAACTTAAAGACTGTGACGCTCTTCTGTCAGTGTGACTTCACTCATACAAGAGATAGAGAAACACAAAGACATTAGACAGGGGTAGATAGTATATTTAAATTTCCTGAGTCCATACCACTCTGGCTGCAAAACCCTGAGGTGCAGACATTCTGGCAGCATCATTCCCTTCACTGGGCAGATTTTAGAAGCCAAGCCCCCATTCACTCCTCTTGAAAGCAGCTCCTGTGCTCTGATGCTTGCCTTGCTCAGCTATGTGAAGTATGAGAGCAATTCCTTAAAAGAATAACATACTTGAATTGACAAGGTGTCTCAGGGTGTCCAAGGGGAACAGCATTTTCCTCTGGCAAAGAGTATCTGTGAACAGCTGCTGTTACCACCCGGATAAAGTATTCTCACAAATGCCTTTGCCATTCAGAAAGAAAACAAGAGTATGAGACAGAGATACGACAGCCAAGCCCCCACATCACTCGCTTCATACTCTGCTCTTCCAAATTCCCTGCAGTGACATCGCAGACACCTCCAAGTGACAAACGCAGCACCACATCAGCGCCATAACCAAGGACGGCTTCTAACAGCACATGCGAAGCTGCTCCCTGTCTCCAGGGAAAGCCGGGACCCTCGGGAAATCCTACGGATCAATACAGGAGGGAGACTTGCAGAGTGCTGTCAGGCTGGGATGCAATTCAGCGTAGGTCTGCACAGCAACGCGCGTAAAACTTGTGGATAAAGTTACAGTCCTCGGGCACAAAGCACCTGTAACAAAGTTCAAGTGGTGACCCAAGCGATTATCCTCGTCCTCGCTGGAAAGGCAGGCCGACTTGTGCCGCACGCCTGGGAGGCTCCGGGGTAACTTGAGGGTTGGTGGGGCCCT
The DNA here is from genome assembly GCF_018691265.1 of Tyto alba. Taxonomy (NCBI): domain Eukaryota; kingdom Metazoa; phylum Chordata; class Aves; order Strigiformes; family Tytonidae; genus Tyto; species Tyto alba. The sequence continues at coordinate 24,969,925 of NW_024881316.1, read as the reverse complement.
TTCCACGGGGGCAAGCCAGGACCACGCAGGGACCGGGAGCGTGGCGAGAGGGCTGCCACCGCTGAGCCCACCTGTGCGCCTCCAGCCCCTGCTCTACTCCCCCAAAACAGCCTCGGAAGCTGAGCTGGCACTACCTTGGGGTTTAGACACGCACATGGTTTAAGCAGACCTGACTCCAGAGAAAATAAACAAACCCACGGGGACGAGCGAGGGCCGCCTGGCATCACTCCCCGCGGGAACACCCCTCCCGAGGGACTGACTGCTGGTGGGTGGGGGGGGTTTACAGATGCCCGATGGAGGCACTGAAAGTTGCTTTATAGCGTTTAAAAACCACAAGGTGACACCGGGGCAACCCGCGCTGCGCAACCGGAGGCGGCGAGCGAGCGAGAGCGCGTTGGGGGGAAACAAAGCCCCGCCGGGCAGCCCGAACCTTCCCCTCTCGCCGAGCTACCGCGGCCGAACCAGCTCCCGCGGGGGGGGGCGAGGAAGCGGCGGCGAGCGGAGCCCGGGGCCGCACCAGAGCGGCGCGGAACAGCGCGGTGCCCACCCCACCGCCGCGGCACCTGCGCGGGCCCGAGCCGCGGAGGCCGCAGCAGGCCGTGCCGTGCCGGTCCGGTCCGGTCCAAGCCGCCGCCGCCCCCTCCTCACCTCGTCGCCCCACTTGAGGACGTCCTTGTGCCGGTCGCGCAGGGCGCGGTAGATGTGGAGGAACTGGAGGATGCCGTGCTTCCGCACGTGCTCCGCGTGCCGCCGCGTCTCCTCCCAGCTCAGCGGCGAGCCCTGCGACAGCAGCCCCATGCCGGCCCGCGGCGGAGCGGAGCGGCGCGGCGGGAAGCGCGGAAGCTGCGCGGCGCGGGGTGCGCTCTGCGCCGCGGCGGCGGCGGCGGCGGCAGCAGCCGAGCCCGGCGCCACACGTGACGGCGGCGGCGCCGCGTCAGGCCGTGACTCAGCACTTTCCGGCGGCAGGCTCCGCCCCCCGGCCGGCGCTCGCTGCGGGCGGGCCCGAAGCGCTGCCGACGCTGGCCTCCCCTCAGCGCGCACGGCGGCCCCGGGAAAAGCCGCCGCCGGGGAAACTGCGGCTCTGCCACGGTTTCTCTGTGTGTGTGTGTGTGTGTGTGAACGGGCGCCGCTACCCTGTTCCTTCGCCGGAGCACGCCCCGAACCCCTTCCCTTTCCTGCGGAAGGCCTGCTGAAATGGCGGCGGGAAAACGTCCTCCTCGGTGCCGAGTCCTGCCCTCAGCGCGCCCCGAGAGCGGGAGGGGTCGGCCGGGGCAGGAGCGGTGTCCGCTGGCTGGCGTCGGGCTTGCTGGTGTGACCGGCCGGACTGGGGGGGCCCCGGTGGGAACGGGCCCGCGTGTGACAGAGCTGTGACTAAAAGTGCCTAAATAAAGGTCCTAGAGTGTAGACGGCAGACTGAAACCCGTTGTGTATTTACTATAGATCAAAGAGAAGGACTCAAAAAAAGAAAAAAATATTAAAACAAACAAAAAACAAACAAAACAAAACAACAACAAAAAAAAACCAAAAACAAAAAACAAAACAACAAAACCAAACAAACAAACAAACAAAAAACAAAAACAAAAACAAAAAAAAACCAAAACAAAACAAAAAAAAAAAAGGTGTCTCTGGGTACTTCGAGTGGGTGGGGTGAGACTCCAGGGAGAGACCCGGTCTCCCCGAGAGGTGTCTGCTCAGGAGGCAGAGCCTGCATCATCCTGTGCCAAGGAAAGGCCCAACTAATGAAGATGTTAATAATTAGTTACCTAGGAATTGCCCTGCAGGGAATCGAAACGGCATTCACCTCAGCAAAGGGGAAGCAGGGGCATGTCGTGGGGTGTATTTTACATTTGATACAAAATAGGAGGAAGGCTTACCAGTGCTACTTAAATTTTTCTAAATGAAGAGACAAAAATAAGGAACTGAGCATTAACATGAAGAGAAAGTCACTTCTGAGAAGCTGAAATTCATTATGCCTAGACCCTCATTTTTGTTACGTTCACAGAGCTCTCCATAGGCCTTGGCAACCAGCACAGCTGGTATGCAGTAGGGTTGAATAACAAAGGGTTTGAGAATTAATAGAATATTTAAATTGTGGTGTAGCCCACTAATGGATGAATTATACTATTAGATATTTCATTAACCGAATGACTATACTGACAAGAATTGCCTCAGTGTCTTTCTTCCAGGATATGAGGTGCCTCAAGGATAGGACAAGCTCCCAACACATTAGAATAATAAATCTAAAGTGCATTAGTGGAAAATACCAAATATTAAAGTAAAACCACTCAAAAGTAAAATGTTTTATATCTTGTATTTTTGTTTGTTTGTTTGTTTTTGGTTTTTTTTTAATGACCTGTTTGTACATAAGGCCAGCATTGACAGAACAAGAACAAGCAGTGACCATTAAAATTACAAACATTTAATTTATAACGTGCTGTTTTTAGGGTTTCATCACACTTTTAAAACTCATGTTTTTGGCTGAAATTGTAGTGGCTGATCTAATTGAAAGCAATGCTGTTGGTAATGTTGTAGGTCTGGAGAAAGCCTGTTAGCTTAATTTGAGGGAGAAGATAACAATCTCTTCTAGTTAAATCCTGCAGCCTTTTTAATTTTTGAAAAATCAGAAAGTTAAAAAATTTCATACTTGGCAACAGGAGTCTGATGAGGCGTATCCCTCACACGAAAGATTAGTTGTACTTTATTTCAGATCTGAGAGGATGAAGAGACTTTGTGCACCGCCCTCCATATTTGAGGACAGTTGCACCAAAAAGATCAAGATTCAGTGTTGGTGCCACCATGCTGCCACCCAGCCTTGTGTTTTCCCCAGCTTTAAGTTCGAGGTGGGCACCTGAGGAGCCCCAGCAGTGACAAATGTGGCTGAGTAGCGCGTAGTGGCTTTTCTGCCAGCTGTGTCAGCCCCTTCCCTTCTCTAGGGGCAGTCGAGCCTGGTTTTGGAGCAAACGTTATTATATCAGAGCAGGCTTAATGCTGTCGTCTTATTAATCTGGGCAAACCTGCCTGGGTTATTTAGGATCTGTGCTCCCTTGTTAACTTGGCTGATAGTGAGAGTGCTGTGTTGCTGAGAGATGTTTTTGAAAGAACGGGGTATTTGGTATGATCCCAACTGCTTTTAGTGTGCTGCTGTGTGTAATTGACTGTAAACATTACCAGCAACATACACAAAATTTCCAAACTAAAAATCAGCTTTATTATCATGTAGGCTGCTGTTACGCAGTTGATACTCTTCAGCTGACCACTAATGCTACTCTTTGACCTGAAATTCAAGAGCACATTTTCAGTGTCTTCCTCCACATTTAAACTCAGCTCATTTTTGTGTTATTTCAGGGCCCTTATCAGCTCTGTTTCCAGTCCTGTGTGCCTAGTCTTACCAACTATAGAGCTATTACATTTTTTATAACAGAAGTGCAACATACTTTCCTTCTGCATCAGTAAACTCTCTTTTCTCACATTGTAATCTTTAGCATAACAACATGACAAGGCAGCTCCGTTTACGAGGTGTTTACTGTCTTCAGCTGAAGCCTTTTTTCCTTCAGTTCTAATGTTTGTGTTCTGGCTGTGTGGGGCTATCTATAGTCTTTTTCCTTTGCAGGGGACTGTGGCACAGAGGGATATAAGCCATTCTAAGGCTGACAGCATCACATACAGAAGGGTTCATTTGTGCATCATATAAAATATGACTTCAAGACAAATTGTATATCTGCCTACATCCATAATGTTGTATAATTATTTCCAGTACACTTAGTATCATGTATAATTACTTCTAGTACAGTGAATATGAAAAAAAGCTCTAAACATACAGGCAGTACTTTGGATGATGTTAATAGTTTAGCTCTGAACCAATATCCCCAGCCCAAAGACTTGACTAGTTTCTCTGGACAGTTCAAAGGAAAGTCTTCTGGATTCAACTTGGGGAAGAAAAAAAAAAAAAAAAAGTTTGCTAGAAAAGCATTTTGTGGCGTAGAAATACCTCCTCCTGAAAAACATCCTTTGCATAAACTTAGCAACGTTAAACTTTTGCAAGAGTAGGCTCATCCCAAATTCCCCTTAAACCCTCCCTTTGCTCCAACAAGATCTGATTTATAACTAGGCCACTTTATTATTTCCTTATCTCTTGAATAGCTGCTTTTCAGTCCCAAGTAGGGACTATTCCCCATTCCTGAAGCATTATCCACTGATCACAGAGCAAATAATTATTTATTTGGGAAATGTAATATGACCAGGGAGTGGGACTTTAGTAGGTTTTCAGTCTGATGGGGTTTTTTTGTTGTTGTTTGTTTTTGTTTTGTTTTTTAAACTTTGTGTTCAGTTGAAGCAATTAGAATAATTGCTCTAATTACATTGTATGTCCAGTTAACCAAGTACCAGCTTTTCTTTTTTTATTCTCCTCCCGGCTCTGTTCTAGAACAGAAATTTCATGGAGAAGCCTTGCCTTGTATGAGAGGGAATGCAAATTGTCTGCACCAAGTTGTGAAGAGGAAACATTTATTTTTTACAGTGATGGAAAAATTGTTTCCAGGTGATATTCAGCTATTTGTTTACGACCGTGTTGATGTAGCATGACAACACTCAGAAATGTCTCTGCTGGGAAACAAAAATGTTTTAAGAAGTAAAGATGTACTAAAGTTACAAAATCATAGGAGATCTTACTGATCCTTGCCTTGAAAACCATTAGAAAGCCATCAGCTGTTAGAATTTAGATGAAGATCAGTAGGGATCTAGAAATGCTTTAAAGTTGGAATAGTCAAGGGAAAAGGCCCATGTACTTTCAAGTTGGAGACTGTAAATTGGTGGGAGAATATATGGCATGGTACCTGCAACAGTGAGGAGTCGCCCTTAAGGTTCACATGTTCCTGCCTTCCTCCATAGAGATTAACTCAATTTTTTGTGTATCTGCAAAGCTATTCAAATCAGCTGCCACTAAATCTAAATAGAGTAGCTTGGCACTTTGAAAATACACCTGCTGGGAGAGATGAAAGATGTGTAGACTCATGGGTGAGACCACCCCTACAGAATCCTTTATTTTACTGTCTGTCATTAGAAGTAATAAGTAAGAAGTAGATGTCTTGTGATGAGGTTATTATTGCAGGGAAGAAAGAAAGGTTTGTTTTTCTTCATGAGTCATCTGCAAAAATTTTTAAAGCAGCGTTGTTTGATGTGATTGTTGAGCTGACATTGCTGAATATTGTGTTATTCTCTGAATAAAATGAAGACTTCAGATGGAAGTTTCCAAGTTTTGGAATGGTATGTTTGGTAGAAAAAAAAGATCATTGTCTTTTTTTTTTTGACCAAGTTTTTATGCTTCCAGGTCTATAATTTATGGTGTACACCTGTGTTCAGTATAATTGACTCAGGTGAGCAGCATCTGCAATAACTGCTTCCTTTTGAGCGAGGAGGCCTCCAGGCATTTCCTGAGGCTCAGGCAATTATTTCTTGATGCAGAAAGTCTTGTTGGCTAGCAACTTGGATTAAATAATCTGTTTAGGGGGAGAGAGGAGTCATGACAATGAAAAGATTCAGGTGAAGGCTCTTCTGTAGATTTTCAACTGAAGGTCTTCCTGCTCTGCAGTGAGGAAGATGACTAACAGAGACTTATTCTGGTTGAAGTTATAATGCTGATTCCTCTCCAAGCTAACTTCTCAGTTTATGAAAGACACTGTTGTGATTTCTCAGTATTGCTTTAATTTTTTTTTTTTTTCTTGTGGTCACCTGATGTGCAGAAATGACTGTTGTAGGATTAAGTTCTGTCATGAGTCTGAGTGGTGCATTTCTAGTTTTATGGGATTTCTTATTCATACAATTGGTTTTGAGGGTTGGAGTTTTTTACTTAATTCAGTAAGGATGAGTTGTTCATTTCAGTCTATAAAGTTTCATATGTTTATGTCAAAAGTGAAAATTATCACATTTTTTCCTCACTTTGGTCTTTATCAGTATGTTCCTTTTGCAAAGAACTCAAATGTCTAGTTTCTTAGTAGCTCACATATCCTTTTGCTGTGACTGTGCACAGTACACGATTATGGTGCCTTGACTGACTCTGGCATATCTAATCATGGCATGAATGCTGCTGGTGGTAATAGCAGAGGTTGTAGTATACAAGTTATTCTGCGTGCAAATTGCTGAGCTGCTACCTCTCAGAGTAGTCTAGCGTGGTGACTGACGCCCATTGCATCCCATTCCCCTTTTCTGTCCCTACCTGTTCCCTTGGAGATGTCCTCTCCTACCAATTTACCTGTCACTGTGTCCTCATCTCTCCTAAAAAGGCTTTTCTTTGACAATGGCTACAAGATGCAAAATACTTCCAAAGAAAGTAAGAACTTCTAAATAATTTCCCGGTTTATCTTCTTTCTGGCATCTTCTAAGCTGGAGAGCCTATATTATAGGCTTATATTTATATTCTTTTCTACAGGGTGACCTAATTGTTTTTTTCTTAGTAGATAACAACTGTGTATATATAAAATAAAAGAATGCCAGGTGGTCAGTAACAAAGCAGAAGACTGACTACCTTCTCATCCTCTCTGCACGCCAAGTTGTCTTCTTAAACACATCATTTCATTCATCATGAGTATCAGAAACAGAAAATTCCGTTTTAGGCTTAAGATAGGATAAACAACAGAGGCATGACCTGAAACAGAGCCTGTGTGCAAAGTCTTCCCGTGGACTTTGTTGATGACTAAGCTTTACACAGGGCTGAATTTGGACATGCGTGCAGCTTAACAAAGCAACTGAATTCCTTGGTTACTTGGATTGTCACCACAGGCAGGAGTGTAGGTCTGTGCACTGTTCTTGCACTGAGAGAATACACCAAAAAGACCTACCTCCATGATCAACTTCTCATGAAAACAACTCACAAACTCCCAGATATTAGTTGAGCATTCGTTGGAGCATTCAAAAGTTAGTTGAAAAACAGTATAAATAAATAATGGTTTTCTCTTTAGCAGCTGCCTTGTCTTTCGTGCCATACAACCTGTAGCATATTTATTTTATACAGAGAAGTTTAACAGCTAATACTAAAATACTGATCCATAGTGGAGAGAGAAAAAAAAAAAAAAAAAAAAAGACCAAACAAAAAACACAACAACCAGAATTCCTAAGATGCATTAGCAGCAGCTCTTGCCTTGGTTTTGACACCAGTTTTCAGCCCCGAGTGTTTTCCAGAGCGGGATATGAAAGCAGAGCGAGCGAGCTGCTGTGGCGGGCACGCCCCACGCCTGCGAGGGGCCGTGGTCCCACCTGCAGGTGTGTTCCCCTGCCCGGCACCAACCTGGAGCCACAAGATTTTCCGTCCCGGGAGCAGTCTGATGTGTCCTCGTGTAGCGAAGTCCCCCTGCCAGAGAAGGCAGGTGCCCCGTGTATGTGTAGATACCCAAAATGAATCTCCAGTTCTTCTATACCCAAGTGCATTCAGTTCAGGTCCAACTAAGATACTGAACCGCCACAGTCTTAGATCTGCAAAGCTGGAAATACCACAAATTTCCCAAGACAGGATCTATTCTTTCCCCCACTTTGTGTATTTGTTTATTGATTGGCAGTTTTTTGTGTGTCGCAGTTCTGTCTCCTTTCCTCATCCAGTATTGTTACTGCACTGTAAGTTTTGGTGGATAGATTCCTGGTGGGAGTAGTCAATGTATACAAGATGGCTCATTCTGTAAGCTTTGGGTCATGTAACAATGAAGCAAATGAGAATAATCCTCTTGCATTTTAAATGGCCGTACGTACAAGTGTTGGTACCTTGGATATAACAGCAGCAGGAAACAATGTAACCTCCAGGAAGAAAATGAGGTAGCAGAGTAAGATTTGATAAGAGTTTCTCAAAAACCATAGCTAAAGCTTTCCAAGCCCATAAGTAAATCCAGAATCTCAAAAAAGGATCTAATTAGAACACTTAATCTTCTTGTCAATTTGTAGCACGGATGGTCACTAAAAGATGGCATATAAATTTTCTTCTGTTGATTCTTATCCAAAGTACTAAATCCCAGAGAGTAGCTTTAATCTCAAGAACTGCATCAAGTTAGAAAGACTGAGGCAGTCAGCAACTACTCTTGGGTACTTTCTAATAACCAGTACATCATTTTCCTTAAAGACTAACCCACTCTTCACATGGCAAGAAAAATAATAACATACAGACGTTTATATAATAGCACTACTTTTCAATGGCCATTATAAAACTATGGAAAAGTAATCTCAAACCTTTATTGAATGCCATACCTTAGTTCCTCTGGCTTTTGATAGCTAGTGGAGACTAATCTATATTCAGACGTAATAGTACACCAAAGTATTTTGTTCAGGAATATAGTGAAAAAAACAGGATATGTTAAGTAGCAGGAGTAGAGAAAATAATCTGCTAGTAGTCACACAAGAATAGTCTCCAGAGGTCAATTATGCTTTCCTCGGTTGCAAGTTTATCTCCAAATCTTTAATTACAAAGTATTTTAATCTCATCTACTTCTTATTGTATGTTGTGTATAATCTACTTTATATGGAGTATAATGTTCTACTGAAAAGTTGAAAAATATTGGAAATGCATTCTTTTTGTCTCTTTGAGGAAATTGATTGCTTGGTGATTTCTAAAGGTTTTAGACAGAGATAAGTGCAAAATCAAAATAGTAAGATGAAATCTTGAAAAAGGAGAACATTGAGAGAGAAAGTCAGTATTTGTTATAACATATTCTTTGTAGGTAACTGTTATCAGCATTCATACCTCCAAGGTGTTTACACCAGATGAGAACCTCTTAGGATCTCTCTTCCAGAGGGAAGTTAGAAATGTTTTAGAGACCCCGTTTCAAAGAGAAGCCAAACAGAAGATGCTGAAAATGCCTTTTGTGAAATTTCTCTAGGTGAACTAGTTGATACCGTCTTAAAAGTTGGCCTAGTACTTAGACTTATAGCAGTTTTTAATATGTTGTTATTTATAGCACCTCTGAGTATCTGTCAAGTGGTCTAGTGTACATGTAGACAAGCTGAGGAGCAGAGATAACAAGTTGCTTTGGGTGGGATCCAGGATGCTTAATTTAAGTACCTAGAATAATTGTTGCTTACCTTAACTGTAGGCCTGCAGTTCCAGGGGTTGATCCAGTTATCTTAGAGTAGGAGCTGCAGTTTCCCACCAGGTCTGCCGCAAAATTGCTGTGTAAGAAAGAGCAGTGGCAGCCCGCTGTGGATGCTGGCAGCGGCGGGTGACAAGGCTGCCTGCGAGGAGAGGCAGCCGGCGGGGTGCAGAGCGCTTGGAGGCAGGGCCCGCCGGGCCGTGACCCGGGCGGTGGTTTGGCAGGCATGTTTTCTTGTTCCATCCCTCTGCTTGCATCTGTGTAGCTAACAGGAGCCAGGAGCAGGTGAGCGGCATCCCTGCCCTATGCCAGCCTTTAAGCGCTCACGGAACTGTGTCCTTGGTGGGCTCTAGCTCAGAAAGGAGTTTGAGACGGAAGCACCACTGACTGGGAAATGCCGGGAAAAGCACCGGGTCAAAAAGGACTGTTAAAAAGCTCAGGACTACTGAGGGACCTGTTGGTTTGAGCTGTATATTCCCTGGCAAACCCCTGACATGGGACTCGGAGAGGGCTGGTGACCTGATCTTCCCGTACAGAAGGCTCGAGGAGAGGGTAGATGAAGCGTGTACTGTGTCCTCACCCCTTCTCAAACTCACTCCCTTGGGAGGGGTGACAAACCATATTCTCCTGGCCATTCAACAGCTGAGACTAAAGCTATGATCACAAAATAATAAAGATATGCAAAAAGCTTTTAAAATAGTGCTACACCTCTATATAATTGAGCCTGTGTTTATAACCTTGCTGTGCACAGGGTTCATGTTTCAAGTGTTTAAATTCTCTGTTTCAGCTCAGACTTTGTAATATATATATATGCACATTTCAGGTGTCATTCAGGAAGATTTTTACTTAAAGTATGAAGAAATAGTTAAAGCTGAGCAGGTGAGGTAAGAGTTGGAACCCAAACCATGCTTCGCATTACTAAATCCCTCAAGGCTCCATTGTTCTAGTATTTGAGGTTTATAGAAAATAACTGCCTGGTTTCTCTCCTATGCCTGTAAATGATTATGTGCCTCACATTTCTAACCCTTTCTAATACTGCCAGTAACAGTAATACAGCCTCCATGTGGTAACCCAGTTGTTCACATCCATATCTTCTTTAATCTTTGTCCAAATCCCTGTTTCTGCCAACGAATGCATCAGGCACCAAGATAAGACTAGGGGAAATGTAACCCTTGCCCCAAAGAACCTGTAATGTACTGTAATGTTTTATCACAAGAACTGTACTTTGCACAGTTGTGTAAAAAAGCAACCATCTACCTGCCAAACCCACAACGCTCCCACGCTCTGTGGCACTGACACCAGGATTCCCAGGTTTTGCCTGTGGGATTAGCTGCTGCCAGCTGGTTTTTCCCAAAACTAGAGTTGTAGAGTAGCAGTGCTGAGGCAGCGTTCCTGGTGGGGTATGTGGTCCGCACGGATCTGTGCGTGGTGGAGAGGAGCAGAGAAGGCTGCAAGGTTCACTCAGTGCAGGCTGTTCTAGTCGTACAGCAGCAGAGCTAGAACAGCAGATACAGCCAAAAGACTCCATGCTCAAAATAATTCAGTCTAATGCTAGTTATTTTCTCCGTGGGCTTTGACGTGGGAATTACGGTGCTGTATAACCTCCCTTTTAGTGTATGCATGTGTGCAGGTTTTGGTCATATGAATCATTCCACGAGAAACCTTTGTTCTTCTCAAATTTCTCATGACTCCAGTTCTACCAGTCTGCTCTAATCTTCCTTTTCATAAAAGCTATGTAATTCTGTGGCATTCCACCAAGGAGAAGGCTTTAACTAAGTCATGAAATAGTTGTTCAAAATCCCAAGTAGAAATGTGTTTATTACTATATGTAACATAAGATTAAATTTATTAATAAGCCTAAGCATGTTCCAGGTATCTCAAGAATAAAACATGCTGTTAGGTAGCTCAACAAATACTAATGAGGCTAAAATGCCAATTTAAAAATAAATCAACTATGTCAAAGACGGAAATGTTGGCCTTCCATTGAGCAGTTCAGATATTCAAATAATTTTTCATCCTACTTGTATCTTTCTTTGGCAGCTTGTATTCCTGGATAGAGCTTCAAATCCTGAAGAATCGGTGGAATATGAGCTCAATAGCTCTGCTTTCTTGCTGTGAGAAACCATGTTGTGTGAGGGCCCAGCTCTGCTAGCTGCTCTCTCACCACTGCTCCTACACACTGCATAAACACTGCTGTTGGAAGGAACCGTGGACCGTGGGCTGCAGGGTCTTTGGTGGTGTTACCACACTTGTTTGTCAGACTGTGTTGTAGAAAGCAAGACATGGACCAAAATGACCAAGGAGATTGTGTGGAGGTGAGGGCCAGATTCTTGGAAGACAAAGATGCTACAACTAGAAAGGCACGCACAGCTCTCAAGGGATAGCTAGGTGCTTTGAATACTCCTCAGTAGATACTACTCTACATTTTCGACCTCTAAATGCTTTTAATATCTGCTCTCCAAGATAGTTTTCTCTTGGAATTCTTTATCTTCCCTATATATCATATTATTGCTCAGTCCTCTGAGCCAGGCTATATAATTACTGACAGTCTGTGGATGGCTGTTAAGACAGGTCTACAGGGCATATAACAAAGAATTAAAGTGTCTGCAGTGAAGCTGCCACAGGTGAAGTTACGCGTTTGGGCTTGAGGTGATCTAAAAGCTCATTTCTACATAAAGGAAGAGGCTCTGTGCCATTCTCCTTGCACGCCTCCTGCCATGGCCCTCTTCCCCTCATGTGCACTGGCTTATGTTTTCTGACCCTGCACCAAGGCAATTCAATTTACTGGAATCAAGAAGAATATTAAACTGGAAAAAAGGTGATTCATTTGTGATGGCATATGGAGTTGACTCAAAAGTGAACATACTGAAGAGCACCAAAGCTAATGTAAAGTATGGGATAGGATTGTGTGTCTGGGTCTGGGTCTAGAGAAAGGAAGAGGAGGAAAAGGAAACAAGATTTTTATAGCAGTGTTAAACTGGTTAATCTGCTTTGTGGTAAAGTGCCACTACCCCTGGATAAGAAATGACCAAGTTCTGTTCATGCACAGTCCATCTTCAGCATCATTCTGCATATACATGTTATTTGTCTTTCACAGAGTGGGCATAAGTGGATAAACCTTGAGAGGTGGGCCCGTGCAGACCTCGTGAAGTTCAGCAAGGCCAAGTGCAAGGTCCTGCACATGGGTCGAGGCAATTCCATTCTGTGGTTCTATGATTCTATGAAAGCTGGGACTGCAATATGTCAGATTAGCCAGTGAGACAGCAGCAACGAGGCTTTGCTCTAAGGGAAAATGGTCAATAAAATCTGCATATTTTATAAGCTCATCTCTCAGCTCCCCTCAATAGATAACAGCAATCTCTCTTGCCATCTCCATAGGACCTAGATAGGCTTTCTTTCTCCATTTTTGCTCTTTGCTTGTTTAGCTGGGGTTTTTCCTATCATAGATTCTGGAAACAAATCAGCTTTTCATCCTCCTCTCAAAAATCTGTAGAGAAACTATGAAGCTAGACAGCAAATAAAAGGCGATGGAATGTACAACCCATTAATGATTTAACATCATTCAGTTGAAGGAAAAGAATGAAAGCTAATGATTGGCAGAAACTAGTAGTCACTCCAGTGTTTCAAAGGTTTTGCAGATGAACTCAGGACATCTTCTGTTTCTATTGAAGTCAAAGACAATATTTCCATTGGCTACAATTGGAGGAGTTTAATCTCTTAAATTTTGAACAGTCCTGTTTTTCAATCTAAAATAATAAAATACAATATTATTTCAAAATTGTGTCAGTTATCTGATGTGTGGATTCATCATTCATTTTAACACTTATCTGACTGTTTCCTTCTTCTTCTGCTGAGGTTAGTTTAAAAGAAAAGGTACCTCCCAAGCTTTCCTCCCTTGGAAGGTCATCTAAGGCTTTCTTTTCCACTTGTTAAGCTCTGTGGGAAGTACAGCTTCAGCCCCATTGAAAACAAAACACAGCAAGAACAACCCGTGCTCCTCACACAACAGTGTCTTGGGGTGAACACAGCATTGCCTTGGGCACCCTGCTTTGGCCAGGCAGCTGGCAGGTATGTGGAAGCACTGGGTGTATGGCAGCAAATGGGCGATGCATGCCAAAACGCTGGCAACCTCAGCTGTTGGGGAGCAAGGCAGAGGCCTGGACATAAGCTACCGAGGGTAGCCAGGACATCCAGACAGTGCTGCAGATACAACATAGGACCTATGGTACCCCCATGCCCTCTGTGTTGGTGGCTGGAGGCTGGGTGGGATATCCTGGAGTACTCAAGAGGGCATCTACACGTGAAAACCTCCATCTTTGTTGAAGGTCCCCTAGAGATGGTATGTTAAGAAATCGTAGTGAAAGAGCTAACCCACACAGAGAGCATGCTTGCTTGTTTTCCTGAAGAGATTCTCCTCTTAAACCTTTAAATGGATTATGGGTTTCCACTTTAGCTTCTTTTTAAGAAACAAGCTATTTGTGGTGGTTTTTTGTTTCTTTTTTTTTTTTTTTTTTTTTTTTTTTTTTGCTATAGCTTATTGGACCTCTTGGCAGTCTGAAGGTGGAGGCTCCCATGCTGCAGTTGCCACTGCCTTACAGGCAGCTCTCAGCCCAGAGCTTCTGGTGCCACAAATGAATCACTCACGTTGCCTCCTGGAAATCAGGAGGAATGGATGCTTTGCCTAATTCTGCGAGTTTTAGTTAATCTGTCCACCTTCAGGATCCTTTGCAGAGAGGTCTGTTCTTCTGTGTGTGTGTATATATAGGCACTGGACATAGCAGTCAATTCTGGGATAGATCAGAGGGAATTTCAGGTTTTCAACTTCACACTTCCCTATGATACCTTCAAGTTTTCTGTATTCTGTAGGATTCTGTACTGTGCAAACATAACCTACAGTCAGTCAGTCAGCCTGAGGACATTGGTGTAACTGTGCTCAGCAAGAGTAAAAGATGCATTTTTTCTGGGCTTGGGCCAAAACGTGCTGCTCTCTGGAAAGTCTCTGCTGTGTTTGCTGCAGAATGTGGTCAGCTTTTAAGGCTGAGTGGGGAACTTTCAAGGAGAGTAGAAGTAGTGCCACAGTGAATGCAGCTGGACATGGCTGCGTTGTGCAACCTGGGGGATACAAGACCAGAAAAATAGCTTTTCAGAGCTTGCTTAGTCTGCATTTTTTAGTTTCCTATCTTGGACTACTGAGTCTTAGCACTTGGCTGCAGCTGAGTTGAACTTTCAGAATAATGACATAAAATATTACATTTTTAATTTTCTATTCAGAGCTGTACTGGGAATGAGTTCAGTAAACAAAAGAGGGCGCAGAAGGACAGTACTAATAATAATCCTGCCTAGATTTTCATTAAGAAATCTCAGCTGTTCCTATGTACTGAATGAAGCAGGGATCTCTTGAAAGAAGCGTGATGCAGTAGTATCATTAAAAAAGTGTATCATAATATATACACAACAGGATACCATATTAAAGGCAAGCTTAATTCTGACATTTCATTATATTAGAAGGACTGACTTTGTAATAATTTTCTTTCAGTGCAGGCTCATTTTTGCTGGGGGTTTGTGTGCGAATAACCTTCCAGGTTTACAAAAGGAAAGGTGAAAATGCAAACCTATGTATACACCATGCATGTTGACAGTTACGTATTCATCACCAAGTTTTTGGTTCACAGCACTAACCTCTGCCCTTTGAATCTGTGCACTAAGAGATAGGCTGTCCTCCCCAGGGATTCAGTCCCAAAAGGATGCTAAAACATGTGTGCTTACACCACCTTTCACAGATTATATGCTGATAAAAGAAAGCTATTTATTCCTGGCTCCAGAAGAAGTTGAGATTAATTGAATATGGAATTGTCCAGCTATTTTCTTAACATAATTTCTTTGTGACAACTGTGTATCTTGTGCCGGTCTGTTGGCTTCTTGTGCTGATCCTTTCCTTGGAGCCTCCACAAGAGCAGGAGGCTGGCCCAGCCAGAGCAGCTGCAGAGGTTCTGTATGGGGATGGCACATCTCTCAGACCCTGCTGAGTTCAGAAACCTTCTCACAGACTGGAATATCAGGGTCTCCTGGGCACTTCCAACCTACATTTGTTGTGTGTTTGGAATCTGAGGATTTTTTCATATAGTGCAGCCCCCACCTCTCCAAAAAGGAAATTCCCCATCAAATTCATAGATACTGAAGAGCTTCCTGAATGAAGCTGTAGTTTTGTTAACTTAGGAAACGTGGCATGTTTACTACCTGGTCATGCTCTCAACAGTGACTGAACCCAGAAAAAAACAAGGTTAATTTCATGTCTTGTCTTATTCTTAGCAATGACAACCATTTTTGTCAACATTTTCTAATGATGGGCATTCTTAGGGATATCAAAGATGAAAGCTTTCAACTCTGTGAAGGTTTGCAAAGTCAGATGAGGATCTTCAGATGTGAACTGCTGGACACTCCTGTAAATGCTGTTGCCAGTTCTTTGCATGGTATCCATTAGAAAACACTAAACAGAACTCGGTCAGAAATTGTTGGTTTCTGTCCTGATTTTATCACTGAAATATTCTTTTTCCTTAAGGCATATCACTTCATTTTCTCTACTGTAAAATAAAGATCATAGAATCGTAGAATGGTTTGGGTTACATGTAGTTCCAACCCCCCTGCCACGGGCAGGGACACCTTCCCCCAGCCCAGGTTGCTCCAAGCCCCGTCCAACCTGGCCTTGAACCCTTCCAGGGAGGGGGCCGCCACAGCTGCTCTGGGAAACCTGCGCCAGTGCCTCACCACCCTCACAGGGAAGGATTTCTTCCTTATAGCTAGTCTAAATCTATTTGCATTCAGTGCAAAACCATTACTTCTCATACTATCATTACACTCTCTGACAGAGTCCCTCCCCATCTTTCTTGTAGGCCCCCTTTAAGCACTGGAAGGCCACTATAAGGTCTCTGTGGAGCCTTCTCTTCTCCAGGCTGAACAAGCCCAACGCTCTCAGCCTGTCCTCATATGGGAGGTGCTCCATCCTCCTGATCATCTTCGTGGCCTCCCCTGGACCTGCTCAAGCAGGTCCATATCCTCCTTATGCTGGGGGCCCCAGAGCTGGACACAGCACTGCAGGTGGGGTCTCACAAGAATGGAGTGGAGGGGGACAACCTCCTCCCTCGACCTGCTGGCCACACTTCCCTTGATGCAGCCCAGAACACAGTTGGCTTTCTGGGCTGTGAGCACACATTGCTGGCTCATAGTCAGTTTTCCATCAACCAACACCCCCAAGCCCTTCTCCACAGGGCTGCTCTCAATCCACTCACTGCCTGTATTTGTGCCTGGGATTGCCCTGACCCATATGCAGGACCTTGCACTTGGCCTTGTTGAACTCCATAAGGTTTGCACGGGTCCACCTCTCCAGCCTGTCCAGGTCCCTCTGGATGGCATCCCTTCCCTCCAGTGTGTCACCACACCACACAGCTCGGTGTTGTTGGCAAACTTGCTGAGGAGGCACTCAATCCCACTGTCCGTGTCACCAACAAAGATGTTAAACAGCACTGAACCCAATGCCGACCCCCAAAGAACACCACTTGTCCCTGCTCTCTGCTCGGACATTCAGCCATTCACCACAACTCTTTGAGTGAGACCATTGAGCCAATTCCTCAACTATCAAGTGGTCCATCTGTCAAATCCATGTCCCTCCAATTTAGAGACAAGGATGTAATGCGGGACAGTGTCAAAGTGAATGTATTTCAGTGGCAGGTGGATTAATGTAATTCATTGAATTGAATGTAATTCAGGTGAATTGAATGTAATTCAATATCAGGTGAAAAGTTTGGACGGCATGCCAACATTTCATCCTAATGTTAATGTATTATCTTTAGGAGAGTCCAAAGGGCAGCCTTCTGGAATACGAATAAATGAATACCCTTAGCATTAATTATTTTTAAACTTTCTGCTTGTTTTCCAGATAGCATCTGTTCTTCCTAAATGATTTTAATTCCTCAGTTGAATTGATAGATCAAATTTGCCATTGACTTTGCCACTTTCCTACCAAGTGTGGTAGGAAACAATCTAAAACAGAAGAAGGGATAATTGTGACAACTGATATTTTCTCTTCTGATTAGCGAGTTCATTTATTTTAATCCTCTGCACTGTAAATTATTTCCAAAAGCTTAAAGTGGAAAAGGCAGATGTAAACAGAATATTGGTACTTCCAGGGATCACGGCTTGCACAATAGTTTCAGGAGAAAAATATAGTTTCAGGAATTAAACTCAGGTGACTTTCTTTTCGAAGTGCATTTCTGTTTGTGCGGAGGAGGCAGCATGCAGCCAGAGGAGGCAGCAGCCTTCAAAGTATTTGCAGGGAGGTCACAGTGTGGCAGCATAATTTCCCATGAGTTCACCAGCACAGGGCCAGGCTGGCCCCAGGAGCCCACATGGGGGGAGAGAGGCTTGCCTGGGCCTCTCCTGTCCTTGTCAATGAGCAGTGCACACAGAGGTCCCTTTTCCACCTTTCATGGTCTGATACAGCCCAAATCTACTAATTCATTTTGCAGAGGGGGGAATGACAATTTGTGAGATTGCTTAGTCATTAACAACTTGAAGCA
Organism: Tyto alba; assembly: GCF_018691265.1. Lineage (NCBI taxonomy): Eukaryota > Metazoa > Chordata > Aves > Strigiformes > Tytonidae > Tyto > Tyto alba. The sequence continues at coordinate 24,952,290 of NW_024881316.1, read as the reverse complement.
TAATTAAAATAATGGAGCAAAAGGCTCAATATACCGTTGTCCATGTAATAACAGTCCTCTCCAAAAAATAAAAGTTCAGGGTAATTTCATTTAAATTTGAAAACATATTTTGTTTGTAACACGATTCTAGATTAGCGGAATGTCCCTAGTCTCAAGCTATGGTGCACCTCATGTACCATGTGCCCTTCTATAATGTGAAGGGTCCCTATAATTTCTGTCCAGTCATCCTCTGTTGGCCCTGTTTCACATGAGCAAACTTGCTAGCAAACCAATAACTTTGTATTTGCATGAAACACCTAGAGCCACGTGGCACCGGGACAGATTGTCGTTGCACAACTCTGCTGTGCTATCAGCAGAAGAAAGCTGACACTCCTTCACCAGGCTGATAAGAAACAGTACCAAAGACATTGGCGAAAGTCTTAATTTCATTAAACCGTATGCCTTTCTAGCACAATATAAGGAATGCACTATATTTTTTTTCCAGGTTTTTCTGTTTAAACTTCTTGAAATCCTTAATCTTAACTGCCACAAAATGGCAGTTTTCTGCAACTCTCAGTGGACCCACCAACTTGAATTGGATTTCTGTGGGCCAGTTCCCTGGGATTGAGAAGATGCTCCTTCTGCGTTGTGGCCCTCTGATGCTGGAGGTTTTTCCCTCTCCCACTCAGCCTCCCATGAACAGAAGCCCTGGCCACTGGGCCGGGGCTCTGGGGAAAGGGGTGCCTGTAGGTGCAGCCAGGCGAATTTGATGAAAGACTGGTCTTTCACAGGGAACTGCAGATTCACTGGAACCAACATTTCACAGGCACACACCACTTTTGACCAGTGCTTGAAACCAAAGGGGTCCCTCGGGAATGTGACAGGTCACTTGGCTGCTGGGCTGGGACGGTGGGCAGGACACAGCTTTGCCACGGGGTCTGCCCCTGAGCAGCTCAGGCTTTCTGCATCAGAGATAGAAGAGTGGGAAGTGTGAGATCCTCAGATTTGTGAGAAGCTTTGGCAGGTCTGCACTAAAATTCGGAGGGACCAGGCTGCTTTGGCTCACCCTCTGCCTGCCGGTCCCACCAAAGAACAGCCTGTGTGCCCTGGGGGGCTGCCAGAAGGAGTCCCATGAGATGCGGGCAGCTGACTGCTTCATTTAACTTTTCAAAAAGCTGGTGACTTCTCGGAGTTTCCTCTCCTGGCATTTTCAGTTTGCATTCCAGTTCAAAACAATCACTGCTATTTTCAAACCATATGACTTGCACAGCCCAGTTACAGCAGAAGTCATGAGCCCTTTGCATTCATGGAGAAAAAGCTGAAAAGGACTGCTCTGCTAAGGCTGAGAAGTTGGTTCAGGGGTAGGATTTATATTTTTAAGCTGATGTTAGCCAGAATCAGTGCTAAAAGATGTAGTGCTGCCTCCCTCACCTGCTCATTCCTACCCTCTCCCTTGAGTTTGCACAAGCCTGATCTGAATGACACAGGAATTGATCCGACTGAAATCTCAGCCAACAGGAACAAAAATGCAGGCTGCAATCTGGCTTGGGGACGTGATGTGGTTTTCCATCCAGCTGTATGGACATGTATGCCCGCAGGAGGCAGAGTTGGAGGGGATGGAGAGAGCTGCCTCTGAGGGACTGGGGAGGAGGATGCACGGTGGTCAGTCGCTCTGGCTCTGGGAGCTTGCGCTTCCTCACAGGGTGAGTTTACATGAGGTGGGCAAGCCTGGGGGTGGCTGTTGCCTCCCAAATCCACCAGGAATTGATGACTCTTGGTGAAGTCTTTATAATCCTCACTTCCCATTCCAGGGACGGCACACATAGGAGCGCCAGCCACCAAAATCGCGGATATGGGCATGTGGCAACCTGGGCTGAGTATGAGAAGTGGTGTGTAGGAGATGCTGGGGGGTGCCCCCACCCCAGCTGTCCAGGCATTTCACTCGCGAGCTAAGTGATGAGTATTTATTGTACAACTGTGTTTCAGAGCACCTTCTCACAATGAAGTTGCACAAAATAGACTCTTTTTGTGTGTGTTGAGAAACCAATTCAGAGTTGTAGAGCACTTCTGCATCTGCACAGTAGCCCTTAGTGGGGATTTTGCAGGCTAGCTCCAGGCTTAGAGAAAAAGAAGCATGTGGAAACTTGGACTGTCCTCAGAAGGGGGCATGTAAGAGAAAGTTTTGAGGTCCTTTACAAGTTAATGGATGTTTTTTCTGTTTTCCAAAACAGAACAACTAAATATGCTCATCTTGTTGGAATCCATAGGCCTTGTATGACTTCTCTTTCATCTTCTTTCTTTCATCACCTTCTTTATCTATGACTGGAAAAATACATGTTAATTCCTGGAAAATCTTGCAAAAGACAAATAGGTAAGTGAACTTCACCTTTGTAGAATAGGTCAACTTGTTGGTACTTGCTGTCAAACAGTGTGCAGTAGTTTTAACTGCTGGGAAGATGGTGGTGACACCAGCACTGGGGTGTCTTGCTCTAACCGCTCACATGCAGACAGGAGCTGTTGAACTGGTGGAGAGGGCTCAAAAAGTGTCAGCGAATGGATTGAAGACTGAAAAACCTGCTATATAGAAGCTTTTTAATTTTTTTTAAGCTATCAAAGGAATAAATGTAATTTTCTGAATTTATTTTTTCAAAGAAAAAATTTGTCTCAATTTGAGATTCGCTATCTTTCTTTTGTCTATTCCCTACTTTAATGAGCAGCTGTGAATTTTTTGTAGGAAATACTGAGTGCAGCTTTCCACCATTTATTAGGTGGGATATCAGACCTTAAATATTTATACCTGATGTACAGGCATGGAATCTAGAACAGACTGAGTGACACAACAGATAGCTTATTAATTGAATGTAGCATCTTTCTCTGTGAAAATATGCACAAGTATGTTCTTATTTTCTAACTCTTCCTCAAAACTTCTTGATTTCTCAGCCTAGCATCCAGATGAAGGAAGGCTTTGGTGATCACAATGTCCATCCATCTGTCCCAATCTAATAACTTTTAAACCAACTCCACACTTTAACATCATGCAGTAGTGTGACACACAGCTCAAAGGCATTAGGGTAGGATTCATTTCACCTAAGTTTAGACTTCTACAGTATCAATGTCTTCATCTGAGATAGTCACCTAATGTTGTCCTTACAGTTAGTAGAGACCAACTGGCACTTCTAACCATGATTCAAGTGACCTGATTTAGATGTCTATTTTAGGATGAGATGAATCATGGACTAAGACTACCTTTCTCTCTTTCCTGCTTAGTTAGAATGATTGGCTGATATGAAGAATAGCGGAATTTTCTACACGACTTATGAAGACCGGCTCTAGATAAGAAAGGAAATTTAAGGAGACAAAAGCTGAAGTGTGTGCTCACCAGAAGTGGTGGGCTCAGTCACTGTGGATATCAGGCTGCCAGCCAGCACTTGCCCCTTGACGGGAAGCCAAGGGAGATCGTGCTGCCCTTCACCTAGCTGCTATTTAGAGGACATGAGAAGAAGATGAGTGTGCTGCTGCGGGGAGAAGAAAGTCATACAGAGCTTTAGGGTCAGGAGAATTGTCGGGGTTATTGTGTTGGGTGGATAAGAGAATAAGACCCTGGTTCAAAAGAAACAAGGCTTCACTGGATTTACTGATCACAGAATTAATTGCTTATTCCCATGAATTCACCACAACTCCATGCTGTGACTGCTCGGATAAAACAACTTCTACAATAACTGTTTCAGCACTTAGAAGGTCAAGCCCTGCCTCTGATCAGCTTATGAAGAAAATTTCCATTTCCAACTTGATGATTTTCAAACAAGCACTTTCAGTGTTTTTCCCCACAGCCACTCTCCAAAAGGTTATTTATAAACACCTCAAAACCCCCTTTCTTTTCTCTGAAAGTCCTCAGGCTTGCTAAACTCCTGATGATGCAGCAGCTGCTGCTGAGGATTGATTGCCTCTGTTTCCTGTTGCTTTCCACCTGATGGTTCCCGGTCTAAGTTCTTCAGGTCAAAGCACTTCTTTGTCGTGCACAGTAAAAGTCTTAGTCAACAAAACTGAGTCTGTAAAATTTATGATAATGCAAGTAAATAAATGAGAATACACTACCATACTGGTTGTGTCCTGAGAGTGTCAGTACTGGTGGAATTCCTTATAAAATGAAAGGTCTGGGAGTCATTATGACAGTATCTCTAAAATATACTCCCCACTGAAATGTTGACTGGTTAAGATCAGTCACTCAGTTGTTTGTGGAAGGAGATTGAGAAGCAGGATTGAGCTGTACATGCAGGAAGGGCAGCCATGGACAACAACAACAGGAGGAAACAAAAACCCAGAAAGGGCCATATCTTCTTCTAATCCCTGCAATAGCATTGAATGAAAGTGTCACCATCACCTTAATAACTGTGGTAACAATTTGTGCTTTGTCACGGTGACTCTCAGCATTTTGTAAGGCAGGGCATTATTCAAGACTGGACTTAGTGAAAATGCAGTTGCTCCCACAAGCATGTTGTCATCTTAGGATCACTTGTTAATGCATGTTTATTTAGTAATTTACTTTCTGGGAACACTTCCATTCATGTTCACTTTTTCATTATCAGCAAAGTGTAACTCATAGAGTCATAGAATGGGTTGGGTTGGCAAGGACCTTAAAGACCGTCTAGTTCCAACCCCCCTGCCACGGGCAGGGACACTTTCCACCAGACCAGGTTGCTCAAAGCCCCGTCCAACCTGGCCTTGAACACTTCCAGGGAGGGGGCAGCCACAGCTTCTCTGAGCAACAGGTTTCAGTGCTTCACTACCCATACGTTAAAGAATTTCTTCCTTTTATCTGATCTAAATCTACCCTCTTTCAGTTTAAAGCCGTTACCCATTGTCCTATCATTACCCTCACTACCTTGTTTTTCAGAAGGCACAGTTAGGATATGGAGTGAGCTAGATGCTTGCTCAGAGCCATGGAGTGGGTCAGTGACTCATCAGCAGAGCAGTTCAAATAGCAGGCAGGTTTTGTTTGTGTTTCATTACAGGAAAAACAAAAAAAGTAATGCAGGCTGGGAGAAAAGCTTCAAAACAAATGAACTGGAACAATCACTCCAAAGCTGATTCTGTCCAGAATTTGGTTCAGTGTCCTACATTGCATGATGAACTGTTGTGGTTTAAACCCAGCCAGCAGCCAAACACTGTGCAGCTGCTCACTCATCCTCCCCCACCTTGGGGAATGGGGAAGAGAATTGGAGGGGTAAAGGTAAGGAAACTTGTAGGTTGAGAAAAAAACAGTTTAATAATTGAAATAAAGTAAAATTTAAATAATAATTGGCCTCACAGGTGGTTGCCCCTATAGCCCCCTCCCCTGCCACCAAAAAAACTCCACCACTCACTCAACCCAGGACAATAATAATAATAATAGAAAATACAAATGAGTAATGCACAGTGTGACTGCTCACTACCCGCCTACTGATGCCCATCACGTTCCTGGCTAGAAATCCCAGAGAAGAGAGAATCCTGAAACCATAATCCTCGAAATGAGAGCAAGCTTCCCAATCTGTATACTCATCTATATTGTCTCATCTATATAGTGAGCATGACGTTACATGATATGGAATAGTCCATTGGCCAATTTGGATCCATTGCTCTGGCTGCGCTCCCTCCCAGCTTCCTGTGTACCTGCAGGACATGGGAAGTTGAAAAGTCCTTAATTTCTTAGCAACAACTGAAAACATCATCAGTGCATTATCAACATTCTTCTCATACCAAATCACATACTGAATCTAAAACACAGCACGGTTCTAGTTACTAAGAAGGAAAAAAATTAGCTGTATCCCAGCCAAAACCAGGACATGAACAGCGAATGCTAGATCGTCATTTAATCCTCAAAAGCTTCATTCTCCATAAGTCTCCAGCAAGGTTGCTGTCTGTTGGCCATGATTCTTCTTTTTAGGTTGCGTCATCTTCCTGGTAGGATAGCAGAAGGAAGCATGACACATGTGACATCCTTGTTGCCATCCTCTTGCCAAGGCAGCACAGGCCTTCTGGTCATGATGTAAATGAACAACTCACTCCTCAGAGTTTTCCAGTCTGAGTGCTTCCATTCATGTCCTCAGTTATCAATATTGACCATTTCCTTGTCCTCACTTTACAGCTTTTTCTGGTGCTCTCACATACTTTCATTCCTGCTTCACCTGTAAATATCCAACCATTTTTTGTCTCTGTACTCTGAAGGAGGGTCACGGGGCGGATCTCCAGGGGCTTTCTTGCAAAACACAAGTAAGCCAAACCTAGGAAGGTTCAAAAGCAGTCTCTACATGCTGAGCTAGCTGCGTGCATGTGTATTTGCTCTGTACCAGCCTGTTAAGACTTAAGAACATGAACAGTTGATGAACAGTATTTCAGGTGAATGAAACAAAGCATGAGAGCTTCTACAATTAAGACACAACAGGCTCAAAGCAAAACTTAAAGCCAGCGAAATCTTCAAGTGCATAGAAAGATAGGTAATATCTGAAGTGTAATTCAGTTCAAAGTGAGGCCCTTAAATTAACGTGTCTACAGACAGGTATATATAAAAATATGCTTGCTGTCTGTGTTTTAACTATGGACATGAGTGGCTCAGTGGAGACCAGAGGCTCGATTCAGTTGCATAAATGTTCATGCCATTTAAAGTATTTCAGAAGTCCGAGACATGTGGCTGGTACTTAAAACACAGGGGAAACTCATGTCCTTTTGGAATGGCTGGATGCCAGACAGGACACCCTGTGCTCAGATGGTGCTGGACATTTATATGTGAATCCTGTCTCTAGCCAATACAGTCAGTAAAGCCTAAGGAGCACCTCAGGTCATCCTAAAGTAGGACCTTGTGGGTGACTGAATAAATCACTTTATACGCCTGTATTGGCTGATACTGTACCTTTGGCTATATTGCCTGTCCTGGGTTGAGTGAGTGGTGGGGATTTTTGGTGGCAGGGGAGGGGGCTATAGGGGCGTCCCCCTGTAAGAAGCTTCTCAAAGCTCCCCCAGCTCCAAGTCAGCTCCACTTCTGTTTGGAAACTGAGCCAATCAGCTGTGCCTCTGCGATAACGTATTTAAGAAGGGACGGGGTGATGTGCAGTGGGACTTGTGAGGAGGAGTTGCTGCAGCTGCATGAACACCAAGGTCAGTGGAGGAACGGAGGAAGAAAGGAGGGGGGAGGTGTGCCGGAGCAGAGACCCCCCTGTATCCTGTGGTGAGACAGCAGGGCGGGCCCCCCTGACACCCATGGAGATCTACGGTGGAGCAGACATTGATTTATGGCCTGTGCTTTTCACCTGGATGATCAAGGTGCTGTGCCCGAAGGCAGCCGGGGTCTCATGGGAAAAGGTAGCCCCGCTGCTGTAATTCAGCACTGGGAGGATTGCAGCATGCGGGGGAGTCCCACACCGGAGCAGCTCGGGAAGGGCTGCAGCCGTGGGAGGGAATCCAGTCGGAGGAAGTTAGTGACCCATGCCGGAGCAGTGTGGGGAATGCTGCGGCCCATGGGAGGGACTCACGTTGGAGAAAGTTTGTGGAGGACTGTCTCCTGTGAGAGGGGGACCACGATGGAGCAGGGGGGAAAAGTTCCAAAAGCTCCCCTGCCGAAGATGGAAGATGCGGCAGCACTGACTGCACCCCCTGTTCCCTGCCCCTGCGCCACTGGGGGAGGAGGTAGAGATATCGGGAGCAGAGCTGAGCCCGGGAAGAAGGGAGGGGTGAGGGTAAGGTGTTCTCAAGATGTGGCAATGCTTCTCACTGTCCTACTCTGTTATGTGTTGTTAGTGTCTGTAATAAATGTATGGTCTTTTTTTCTTCCCCTAACGAGTCTGCCTTTTGCTCGTGACTATAAAGGGTGATTTTCCCCCATCCCAGTCCTATCTCAAACCCAAAGCCTGGCTCTCTGTCCCTTCTTATTGCTGGAAGAGAAGGGAGAGAGAGCCACTGCATTGTGGTTGGCTGCCGACCAGGCTCAAACCACAACATTGCCTATAACTGGAGGTTTAACATCTAGGGCATATATAGATGCCTAAATTTACGCTTCCTGACCTTGAATTGCCTTCGGTGTTTCAAAGGAGCAGTGGCAGATATGAAAACACTTAGGATACCCAACAGCTAATGCCTGTGACTGCTCAGTTTCATGACTTGTGTGACAGATATGACCTTTTTTAAGTAGTCTGCCTTTCCAAAGAGATATGATCACATGGGAATTCTTCAAACACTTACTTCTCATATGAACGGATCCAACTTCTGGTAGTGTGACCCAAACTGACATATCTTTCTGCTCTGCTTCTCCTGGGTGAACCAGTCTCTTTTCTGTGACTCCCTGCAACAATTTCAGCCGAAAAGATCTTTTATTCCAAAGGGTGGTTTGATATAGAAGCATTCAAGCTGCTGCTAACAGCTTAGGGTGTTATTTATTACTCCCATAACACCACAAGAGAGCTCTGCATTGAGTTTTAATATATGATTTACAATCTCTGCTTTAATTTTTTTCAGCTTTTGCTAAGATTCCTTTGGAGTCTAAGTGCTTTGCTCTTCACCTGGCCTGACACCTCTGTTTCTCCTTCAGAAGACGTGATCTGTTACTTCTGACAATGTGACCAAGGTGTCTTTTTGCCAGAACTTTTTTTGACACCAGCAATGAAACAAAGGGACCCTGAAATGTCACTGACGGCCACATTGGCTGCTTCAGTGCATTTGCTTTTGTTCCAGTGAGCGTGATCTAATGGAAAGCAGAACACTCTTATTATAGCAAGCTATAATTCACTGGCTGAACTCTCAAGTGCATGCAGCCACCAGCATAACAGTTAGCTTCAGAGCAGCAGCTGGGCCAGGAATATGTTGGCTGCACCGTTCTCCCAGCAACATGGGAAATAACTGTTTTCCCCATCTGTTAAACTTTGGTAATTTCAAAAATGTGTTCATGCTGCACTGGGATGAAAGCAAAAAATGTTCTTGCAAGAACTTGTCCTGAGCAGAGATATCAGCATTGAGGGCACTGGTTTGGGAGGCTGAAAAGAAATCTATTCAACCTCCCTCTGCAAGGGTGGTAAATATTAAATTATTTATTCAAACTGTAACATCTCTGACAGAGGAGACTGAGAAAGAGAAACTTTCAAATAGGTTGGTGGTGAGATCACATATCTGGGACATGTAAAGAAAGTTCTTGGTGTGAGCTGAAAAGGCATATATCCTCCCCAGTCAAGGCTAAGTGTTCTTTTCACTGTGACTCCAAGGATGATGCTCTCTTGTGGTGACCAGAAATTCATCCTGGACCTGAGAAGCCTCTTCCTAATGAAAATGTTGCCAAACCTCATGTGCTGCTGTGCACTTTGGTTTTAGCGAATCGGAATTTTTCAGCTTATCCTTGTTGAATTACACCCAGCATTTTTCAAATCATTGCACCAGCCTGTTGGGATCCTCCAGAGTTACAGTCCTCTCTCCCAGAGTATTTGCAGACAGTAGGTGGACATGAGAGAAGGGAAAGTGGGCAGGCCACTGCTGAAATACACTTTTTTACATGATGTAACTACTGTCTTTGATGCTCTTCCTCTTTTCCTCCCCTTTCCCCCCTGCCACCAGCACTGCTGGCTGAAATAAGTGCTTTATGGCTTTCTCTCTGCCTTCCCCCACTGCTGGCCCCGGCGGCCGCCAACTCCATCCTCCTGGTGCCCTCCAGTGTCTCCTTCCCGAAACAACTCAGCAGAGCAAATCCCTTAAGATCCTGTGTGAGTGATGCTCCGTTGGGAACGCGTGAGGACCAAGCTCTGAATTTAAGTTTGACTTTAATTTAGTGGGTAGGCAGTATCTTTGACTAAAGGCAAGAAATTTAAGCGCCCAGCTGACATCAACCTAGGCTGGGAAAATCAAGCTTTGCTATGGTCAGGAAGGCAACATGGTGTTCGTGATTATCTGAGTAGCTATTTGGAGTGCTGCCTTATCAAAGGTGTTCCCCATATAACCGTTTGTCCTGTAGTTAGAAGATGGCACTACTGAACATAGAATGAGTAGCTGTGATTTGTTCTGTGGCTGGTTTAAGCATTAAGAGTACGAGTTACAGACTGCAAGACTTTTGTTCTGAATTTTTCTCTAGATAAGTAACTTCAAAAAGTTCACTATTTGACTCAGAATAATTGCATACATAAATAACTCAAAATAAAAGAAATCTGTTCAGTTTGGATGTTTCTAATTAACCTTAGCAAAATTCTGACCCTAGTGATCTTAATGGCTATTCTCATGTCGCTACGTGGGGATTCTACTTAAGGAATACACAGTGTCCTCCAAATGTAAAAAAGAACGTATTGCTATAGGCTTGGGTAACATTTACCTTTATAAGAGTTTCACAAAAAGAAGAAACACACTGCTTTATAGGGCTCTACATACTGGGTTTAATTTGGTATAATGGACAACAAAAATTATGCAAGATCTACAGCTAAATTATGGATAATTTAGGCAAAACCAGCGTTTGCTAAGTGAATATTTCACTCATTTAACTAGTTTTGAATTAAAATGATGACATAACAAGTTCTTAAATCTATCAATACAGAAAAATAAGTTTTCTCAGACCCTTAAGTAGCAAGGCAAATATTATAAGAAATAAAGGATCTAGGTAATTTTTACTTTAATCCATGTTTTTTACTTTAGTGATGCTGGCAAATGATGCATTTATCAAGACTTGCTTAAAATATTCCTTTTTTTATGTTATAGTCATAGTAAGTTCTGTCTTTTTAGCAGTTTTTACCACACAGATTCATGGCTTGACTCCTCAAAATTATCCCTGAATTTTGATCTGCTCTATTTCAGCTCCTGGCAAAGATATACATTATTCTTTACTTTTTCATTTTTTACTTTAACATTATTTAACATTATTCTTTCCACCCCAGCTACCTGGACTATTTTGAAGATTATACCCAGAAGATGAAGAGCTTGCCATTTCAGAGACAGATACTAAATTGTCGTGATACTCTGTTAATTTCTGTCTTTTTTTTTTTTTTACAAATGAGTCCTGGATGTTCATTTTACTATCTGCTCTCTGTAAGAGATCACGGATTGTTGTGTTGCTGTAGAAGATTTGGTTGGAAGTTTAACATTTCTTCCCTGTTCCCCTCTCTGGTTCAGGAATAAGTCATCTAGCAATGGCCTGTGCCAGCAGTATGTTGTTTAGCCTTTTTGTGGTGAGGACATAGCAATGCAACATCGGTTTTACTCCCTCCATGAAGTCAGGACTTGCGTGCTACTAGCCTTGGCAGGAGGCCGAGGGACACCCTTTCTCTTCCCTTTCTGCACAAGAGCAGGTTGCAGTCCCTCTCATACTGCTGTGAGCTTGGCTGTGTTTCCTTACAAATGGTAAAACTTTGGTTAGAGTGAGTCAATAACACAGCTTATACTAAGTCTCTTTCTACAGCTTATGCCTCCATACAGAGAAATCTCTTTATGCCAAGCAAAGCAACACTGTCTTTCTTTCCTGGCAACAGCATTATTCACACAAAAGGACCCATCCGAGACAATCAAAGATTCAAGTCCAGAGTCTGAGGACTGTTGGGAAATGATTTACTGATATACCTCAACACTTCATGCTTGCTGGGCGGAAGTTCTGCACCTATGTTCCCTACATCTTTGGCTTTCTGAGTCACACCTCTATCCGGGTGAAATATAAGCTGCAGGGTCTAGAGATACATTTGTTCCCCAAGAATTGTTTTCACCACTTTCTTTACACTGGTAAGTTACCAACCAGCTATCACAGAATCACAGAATGGTTGAACATGGAAGGGACCTCTGGAGGTCATCTGGTCCGAACCCCCTGCTGATACAGGGCCACCTAGAGCTGGCTGTTGTCCAGCTGGCTTTTGAATATCTGCAAGGATGGAGACTCCACAGCCTCTCTGGGAAATCTGTACCCGTGCTCAGTCACCCTCACAGTGGAAAGGTGTCTCATGATCCTCAGATGAAACCTCTGGTGTTCCAGCTTCTGACCATTGCCACTGGTCATGTCACTGGGCACCACTGAAAAGAGACTGGCTCTGTCCAATTTGTACCCTCTCTTCAAATGTTTATATACATTGATGAGATCCCCCTGAGCCTCCTCTTCTCCAGGCTGAACAGGCCCAGCTCTCTCAGCCTTTCCTCACAAGAGAGATGCTCCAGTCCCTTCATCATCTTTGTGGCCATTCACTGGAGTCTCCCCAGTAGCTCCATATCTCATACTGGGGAGCCCAGAAATAAACACATTAGTCATCAGGTAGTAACAACATGTGATCCTACTGTCCTGGACCAGATTCAGACATCATCACTTTAAACAGATTTCTCCCCTGATGGAAATGATGTTTATATGTAGCATTTGAGTAGCTTTCTACCAGCATTTGAGACAGGAAGATGAGAACATCAACGTAAATTTTGATAATAATTTGTTTATATCGGGTATTTATAGTAAGTTATAATCACACAGTGATTTTACATTTAGCAGACTTTTTTGGACAATGGCTTCAGTGCATTTTAGACACTGTAGGTACCCAAGACAGCCAGTACTAGTGGACATATTAGACATATTAGCATACTGAGAGGACAGCCGTGCACTCTGGACTGCCAGGTAGAGACTAGAGGGGCCAAATAAACCCCCTCCTCCAGGCTTGACTTAGTGGCCCACAAATTGACACCTAGTGCCATTTGAGATGCTCTGCAGCACCTGGGGTGCACAAGGTATATTTAGATGACTTGAGTCCTGACCTCCAGACTTGACGCATGGGTGAGCACACCCACGGGCATGTGGTGGCTTTTCAGGTGCCCTGAGGAGCCCAACTGCTGCCCTAGGTGTGCATGGGTCCTGGTTCATGGCGAGCGGGCTCACCTGGCTGCCTGGGCTCACCTGGCTGTCAGCAGCCATAAAGGCGACCTAGTTAGAAGTGGAGAATTGCTGAACAGAATAAACTGTCTGCTGAAAATTACTGACAGAGAAAAGCCTGCCAGTCTGGGACTGTGAGCCTGGGGACAAGGCCTGGGAACCACAAGTATCCTTGAAAAGCGCAGCTGGGGACCTAGAAACTGGAGACATTCCAAGGTGCCACCAATAAGCGCATAAACAAGGTACTGTAATGGCAGCTTATCATCTCAGAAGGTAGAAAACAGAATAGAAAAATAGAATAGCTCTGAAATAACAGAAAACAGAATAATCTTCTGGCTGAAAAATAGAAATTAACAGCACCTATTGGCTGCTCTAAGCAGGATGTCTTATTTCCTCTTATGTCTTTAAAGGACTTAATTTTTATCCAAAATGGAGTCTCTCTCTCTCGGAGAACTTCCTGGTTGAATCCTGCATGAACTTTCCACATGCTCTTGGACTTTCACCGGGGTCTCTGGCTGACTCCAGACTCCGTGTTGGGGATCCACTTTGAAGGGAAACTCTGTCTGTTATCTTACTGCTTGGGTCTGTCCTCCTCTCTTTTGGAGATGGTTGGGTGTCCTCCCTGGAATTGTTTTGTTCCTCCCTTTTGGGATAATTTGTCTCTGTCTGAAATCTGTCTAATTCGCTTCATATTATTATATATCTGCTGTTATATTGTTGTTGATAAGCTTGCTTCACTAATGATAAATTGTAGTAATCTGTAAGTATAAACCTACTTGGTTGTTGCTGTCATTGGTTGTACTACCATACTGCTTGATGCTATTATTGACTGACACCATACTACCGATTGATACCGTATTACTGATTGCTGATAATAATTTGTAAGAGCTTGAAATATATGAATTCATATTCACTTCATTTATCTTCATATTAGTTTATTAACCATAGGTATATTTGCTAATGGTGATTTTTGTGGCTGTATGCTTGCTAGCAGTGAGTTTTGTGCTGCTGGTGGTAATAGAGAAGTTTAGAGAATAAAACCTTTGTGTCCTTGTCTATTATGGAATCCTAGGAACCCACAGTCATAGTATTTGCACAGCTACAGGCTGGGTAACCCTTCAGGTTGTGACATCTGCTGAATGCCAAATCATGCTTTGAACCAAGCCCATGCTGTGAAAACACAAGGAATGATTTTTGGCACCTCAAACCCTCTCATCTGTGTCACAACTTAATTGATTTTCAGAGTTGGGACTGATTGGTTTTTTTCTTGAAATTTAGATGGTTTTATTTCTGATACTGTTACTCATACAACATAAATGAAAACATGTTCAATTGCTAATCAGGCATCTGATTTATCATCATTTCTTGTTAGGCATTTTGATTGCAACAAATGACTGTGAAACTCATTGTTAAAAAGAAAGTTGTTGTCCTTGTAATAAAATGAAAAAGATAAAAATGGCTCCAGTGTCACACTGTGTAGCTTATTGTGAAGGTGGTTTGACAGGCTGGGTGTAACAAACATTCCAGCTGGCTGATATAAAAGCAAGGATCAGCACGGGGCTCAGAAAACAAAGCATATTTCAACTGCAACCAGGCGTTCATCAGAAAGAGAGTCTCGCAGTTTCCAATTGATTTTACAATAAGAATAATTTGTTTGCACTGTGTGTTGACAGTTTTATTTAAAGCATACAATGAAAAATACCAACATGCTGTTATTTCTCTTAACGACAACTGCTGTACTATGAATTTTAATTTTTAGTAGTAACATTCTCACATTACACTTACAGATTCCTTTTCTGTTGAAATATGTTCCCTTGTGTTATCACAGTCCATCCTTAAAGTGTATAATTAGAAAACCTATCTGTATAAGCAATATGTCTAACACTTACAAGCCGGGGAAATGTTTTACACAAATAAGTTATATTTTTAACTTTTCATGTTGACAAAAATACTGCCAAGGCAGCAACTAGTGTAACATCCAGTGTTATCTAAATGTGTGTGTTCCCATTCCTACCAACAGAAATAGACTATGTATTCCTCACAAGTTTACTAATTGTCTATATTTTTATTGAAAATTCAATTTTCATTGAGACAACAATGAACTCATACTAGTCTTTTGCATGGCAAAACTCATTTGGTATTAACTGAATCTCTCACACAAGCTATATAGAACTGCATGTATTTTCCTTTATTCTTTACAGAACTTCTGGGAACAGAGCTCTGAGCAGTGTCACACTTACAAATGAGCACCAGCAACTATTTTTCCACCCCTTTTTTCCAGCAAGCTTTCCATAATGTGTCCTTTTCTTTATTGTGGCCACCAGCAATGAGATTTTTTAAATTTGATTCACAGGTGAGCTTTTATGTACTGTTCACATCTGTGCATCCTCTTTGGTGCCCTGTGAGTCACTCAGTTATGGATAAGAAAAAATAACAGGGACAAGAGATCCTCCTCTTGCATGGAGGAGTCAAAGCATAAATCTGTGTATTACAATGTTTTTGATTACTTATACAAAGTAAGTTTTTAAGAAAATAATGAGAAGATTAATTGCAAAAAGGTCAAGAGACAATAGTAGGACTATTGGCTTCAACTGCATTCTCCAAGCAGGGGGATTCAGACTTTGAAAAAGATCTTCCATCTTGGGTAAGCCTGGGTTAAAATGGATTGAAAAGTCAATTCAACTGAGAATTCAAGTTACAGGCAATTGAAAATTGAGCCGCGCTTTTCATAAGAAAGGCTGGCCCATCTCAGTTACGGAACATAAGCAAAGCTGCTTATGAAAAGGTATGTGTTGAAGTCAGTGCTTCTTTCCAGCACATATTTCTCAAGCATGCTTGAGAACTGGGAACAAAATCTTAGCCTACTGACTGTTCTAGGGGGCTCCACCTTTCCCTTTCTACTATCTGGAGCCTCTTGCATCTCCCATCCTGTGTGTTGCACAAAAACCCTTGGAGCATACATAGGATGTCATTGAGCAGCCACCCCCAAGAAAATAATCCTTATGGAGAAATCTAGTCTCAGAAGAATTTCATGTGCTTGCATGGTAAGTGGGTAGTTGAATGGTGATATTGAGGATCAGGCTAATACCTTCATGTTGGCTTACATTAGACATTTATGTTTGTCTACGCATGGATTTAGTTCTTATAATTCTCAAAATATCAACCCATGAGAATAACTGTATATAGGAGAAGTACCACTGAATTCAAGAAAGTATGTGTGCTCATACAACTATTTGTGAGACTGTTGGGTTTGCAACTAGAATTATCAAACACAGCTGCTACTAGGGAAGACTGCCCCTAAACACAGCATGGGTTTGGAAATAGTTAAAACTGTAAGATCAGCTGATCTAGGTTTCAGGATAATATAAAACATGGTCTTATCCAGTCATTTAATTCATCAGGTACTTTTTCCTGCAAGAACTGCTGTTTAAAAATCTCAACACAAAGCACTTTTCAACACCTCATAGCTTTGGTTGTTGCTAATTTTGTCTGCTTCCCTTTTTGACCAGCTAGAAGTTGGCACTTAAGCTTACTGGACTCTTGACTGATTCACAGATGATCTTGCAGGTTAACTTCGGGAAGATATTAAATGACCATGATCTCATCTTGATTTAGATCTAAATACAACATCTTCCTTTCAGCATAACTATCTAACAGTAAGTTCCTCCCTCATAACCTTGCAACACATTCTCCCATGCACCTACACAAGCATGAATAAACAAGAAAATAAAACATTATCAAGCTTTTTCACTCAAAGACTGAAGAAAACTTATTTCCAGACTTGAATTCCTTGGAAGCACGGATGTTGACTACAAAATGCATGGGCATAAAGAATTTTGAAGATAACAGCATACATATATATATATGTTTGTTGGTTTTTTTTTGTTTGTTTTGTTTTGGGTTTTTTTTCTTTTTGCTTTTTGTTTTTTTAAACTATTAGTATAGCGTTAAAGAAGATCCCTGCAGTATTTTAACAATTTGCATCTCATACAGTTGGAAGCCCTATGCTTTACTTAATATAACCATATACAGTACTTCCTAAACTGCATTTTTAAATTTCTTTTTTGGATATACAGTATTTCAAGCTGAACTGAGATGTTTTTATTAAACATCTGGAGATTGAAAGTATGATACCAGACAGTGAAAGAAAACCATCCCATAAAACACAACATACAAACCATTTATCACAGTTCTAACACAACAGGATTGTACATACAAATGTCACAAATAGCTCAGTACATCGATATGATCAAAATAATATTAAGTTTAGCTGATATTGTCACATATTAAGGGCCAAATTCTGGCTCAGTGTGCAGTTGAAGCCTGAACAGATATTTAGAGAAAATAATATAAAACCACCCTGAAGTGCTATACTGATAATACCATTTGTTAATCTACCTAAGATTTTTGGCATGAAGTACATACCTAATTTGTGCTACAGAAGGAACATGTGGCCAAGTGGAACTTGGCTCCTGCCCTAGGACACATCCCTATGGATGTGTCATGGCCACAGGCAGTGGAAGCTGAGGAGTAGTCTTCCTTCTGGGTATGATAGTTTTGGCAGGCACCTATTATCTACCATTCTGTCAGAATTTGGCCAAGAGTTCAAAATCCTGTACATCTTATTCAGTAGTCCCACTGAAGTCAATGGAACTTTTTTACGAGTAAGATGAAAAGGATTTGGCCCCCAAAGTTTTTAACCCTTTAAGTAGTAAGAGAGTATTTTCATTGCACTTAGCCCATCATTCACAAATAACTTGCTACTCAAGAACAGAAGATGGTTGTTGATGTATTGGAAATGTTGGCTCGCAAAGCTGAAAGTGTGCAGCAACATCTGACCACTCATAGCATTTTGGAATTGAATTCCTAAAGGGAAAAAGAGACACTTGCATATGACAATTTCATGCACTGTTTGCCTGAGGCCAAAATAATTGTTTCTTCAATTCCTAAATACCATTTTATAGGTACCTGAGAAACACTATAATATCTGGAGTATGTATACAATTATACTTGGGTATGTGTATGTGTGTCTCCATTGGACTGGATGAATAGGCAACTTCATCTAATAGCATTAATATTTTACAAAAAAATATTGAAGAAGATGGATTTTCCAAAGAGCTTCCTACATGCTTGAATACGGAATACATGATCATGACTTTGAGTAAAGAGAAATTTTGCTGTCATCCACGAGAAGTTTTTGGTGACTGGAATGGGCAAGAGCAGCATTTTTGTATTTAAAACAAAGTAATCTTACTCTATTACACAATTCCATGCTTTGTTCTGTGATTGTGAATTTAAATTCTTATTCATTTTAATTAAACAGGATAAAGGATAACTATATGCTAATTAAATTAATCAAAACTATATGACAATGCTACTCTGACCAAAAGTCATTGCATTGCAGTGTATTCTAATAACATGCAGCACTCAAAAATAGAATTTGGGATTTAAAATTGTGTAGTCAGGATGCAGACACAAAGTTAGAACTGGAAAACGGGACTGAGTACCATGGAGTTTAATCCCAAACGACAGAGTGAATTACTTCATCTCTAATACTGTGTCACACTCATGCTGATGCTCAATATGTAGCTGCAACAAAGCTACAAAGAGGAGAGCATGAGTCCTGAAAATGCTTGCCTCAACAATCTCTGCACTTACAATTTTATAGTGTTCCCCTTTTGCAAATGAGATAAAAATTTGGCTGCCTTATAAACACAGCTAAGAGCATGCCTTCTCATTGTCACCAGAGCCTGGAGATGTGAATGATAATCTGAGAAAACTACATGTGAAGCTTCTCCGAACTGGTTAAACTGAATGAACTCCTGCCCTTTTGGCTGTATTAACTAATTTTAGTTCCTTGTATTGCTTCTTTCCCTCCCAAACAGAAGGATGTAGACATTTGGTGCTGACAGCAGTCCTTTGGTATCAAATTCTGAAGGGACATTGTGGGCTGCATATCCCTTTGGCTAAGGGTATAGATTAGGTTTCATGCTCAATTCCCCCACTGCATACTGAAATTGGGGAGGAAAATTCTTGGAAGGTATTCTAAGTTGAGCAAAGACTTCACTTTACTCACTAGGAAAACTTGACAGACTTCAACAGGCACAGCATTAGTCTTTGGAAAACCACGAATAAAAGCTCTGTAAATAGGGCTGTAAAGAAGGCTTCATGATGGTATGCCCAGGAGAAGGCTGCTTTGGGTGATGTTGTGCCTACAGCTGGTAAGAAAGGTATTAAAGTATCTCTGTGTTCCTATTAAGGAAAGTCTTTGATTTCATCCAGTTTTCCCATGATTCACTGTTTTCCACACACATCCTACTCTTAAAGGCAGATCCTGCAGTCTTTATTTCATCTTTGTTCCTCGCTCTACTGGTTATTTGTCAGGATAACACTGAGAGAGACATTCTGTGCATCTTCTCCATGCTCAGACACCATTGGCCCTTGGTGCCTCGCGGCACAAACTCAGCCTCTAGGTTTTGCCCCTGCTGTGGCAGCTCTGAGCTCTTTGTATTGGTGCGGACCTTCTCAGATGAGAAGGTGACAGAGGTACATTCCTACACAGATGGGAAGGGTAGAAACAGGAGGAGACATGCTGACTGGCCTTCATGCCTTCCACCTCAAATGACAGAAGAGTCTCCCTGGCATAAGGAGGAGGACAGGGCAGTGGTGTGCTCCTTGGTGTTCACATGGGGGTCAGGAGAGCAATCAAGCACCCAGGGTAGCCCTGGGGGCTGGCCCATAGCGCTTACAGGAGCTAAGGTATTTTGTGGATTCAGGACTTGAGCACCATGTCACAGCATTATATATGAGAATTAAAGAGTTTCATGGCAGAAGATAGGGATCTCTTTCTAACTTCTGAAGAAGAAAATATTTTGAGAAATTTTCTGTGAATACCACTGCGCCAAAAGGAAAGAATGCACATGCTATATGCTATATTTTGGGGGGGTTGTTTTTTTCTTTAATTCCTTCTGTTTGTCAAAACATAAAATGCTTAGAGAAGAACAAAACTGATTAATTTTATGATGATATGGCACATTTCTGATGTATGTTGAGATTTATTACTAGAAATATTTTACTTTCATTTTGAGTTCTGAAATAATTTAAAACAGTATTAAAAATGCCTCACAACAATCTTCTGAAGAAAGTTTATCTCTATTTTACAGGTAAGGAAACCAAGGCACAAAGAAATTAAATGATTTGCCACAGACAGTACAGTAACTCAGTGGCAAAGTCAGGAAGACAATGAAATTCTGCAGTTATGGGTTAACTCTCTCTTCCTGCTAATAAAATGAATCTTATCCCTAATAAGCTGTTTTGGGCCACCTGTATTAAAGATGATGAAAACTGGCTGATTTGCGCTGTTAAAACTGTTGAAAAGCCAATTACTTTTTTCCATATAAGCACAGAAATGCTACTTAAAGGGTTAATTATACTTCTGTGCTGGTAAACATTTTCGCTTATTGCTGGTTAGACCTGTATTTAAATACTGACTGGCACAGAAGAGACTGAGCTTGCCCGGGACTCCCTTGTCTTGGTGTTGGGCATGGATATCGTACAACACGATACGCCCACAGTGGCCTCAGGCAGCTCATCTTCCTCTGTCCATTCATTGAGATCTGGGTTATAGCACTGAATGCACTTCTTATATTTTTTCTCTATTTCATTCCAGCCACCCACTAAGTAAATTTTCCCGCTAAGGGTGGAGGCGCCAGCCGTACTAACTCCGGTTTGAAGCGGCGCCACGTAACTCCATTGCCCCGTGTAAGGACTGTAACACTCCACGGGGAGAACGTCGACCCTTTCGGCTCGCCCCCCCAGCTGAGACCCACCCATGACGTAGACCCTCTCCAGAAGGGACACCGCGCAGTGCCACCCCCTTGGGGTGCTGAGGCTGGACTTATCTTGCCAGCTATCTTTGCTGGGGTCGTACATGCACACCGAGCGAGAGTAAGCGTTGTTAATGTAACCTCCTGTCACCAGGACCCGACCATCCACCACTGCGCTGGCATGGCAGCACCTGGGCACCTCCAAGGGTGCCTTCAGCTGCCACTGGTTAGTCGCAGGCACATAGCATTCAACCGAGGAGAGGCACCCCTCGGAGTTGCGACCGCCCACTGCAAAGAGGAGGCCGTTGAACACGTTTAGGCTAAAGTGGGTGCGCCGCTGGTTCATGTTTGCCAGGTGAATCCAGGCGTTGAAACGAGGATCGTATCTGAAAGCATTAAAAACATGAGGGTAACTGTCTCACATACCGCTCTGCTAAATTCTACAGTCTCTGTCCCATTACCACTGCAGGTGCAAAGTTGCTAAAATGTTAGTTATTTAGACCATTAGAAGTCAGTGGAATGGAAGTGGTTTTCCTGGTTAAGTTTCCAAATAAATTTAGGTTTTGACTGGAGAAAAATCTGTATCTATCATTCAAACTTGCTATTATTTCAATGAGGTAAATCTGACTCTTCTGTAATTTGATTTTGTACAATAACCTCACTAGAATATTGGGAAGAGATACTTTTAACATATAACAGAAATTTTAGAAGTTTTTTTTGCAATTTACGCCTACAGCAAAGACATCAAAATTTACTCAAAGAGTTTTAAAAAATTTTAGGTAGTGATTTATACTTGCATCTTTTTACTACTTTTTAAATCATAAGTATTCTTTCCCTGCCGTGGAAAGAACATCTTTGCTTTCTAACACCATTCCTATCTGAAATCACATTCTCTGTCTGTGACATCTAAATGAGCAATTTTGAAATAGGAAAGAGCAAATTATGACTCCTGAAGGAGTTGAGTGAGGTACCTTGTTAGGCCCATACATTTCTCCTGTTGCATGCTGAGAGGACCTGAGAATCACACCAGAAAAAGGCTATGGGAAAGTAAATACTAATTGTTAGCTGCCATTCAGCATTACTACCTGCAGGTCTGAAAGCAAGTCCGCAGACATAGTGATGTAACTTGACGTGCTCAAGGTTAATGGCAGAGCAGGGAGCAGAACCCACTCAGCTGTGGACCATGAAGATTCCCCCACCTCCTTCCCTCAACCAAGGTGTGTATTGAGCACGTATCTCCTTGTGAGAACATGAGGCATAGCTTAAAAGCAGAAGGCGGGAAGAGCAACAGCATAATCTCCTTTTCACGATATAATTTTTTGACAAAGTGGATTACACAATAAAATTGACCTAGAGAAAGTTCCTCACTCATTAACTTTGTATGTTGGTTGATGTCCTCAGAAGAAGTTCTCTGAATGTTCCTTCTGGGAACAGAAAAGGAAACATTGGTATGACTGTGGCTGTGTATTGCCATTGCTTGTCCATAGTCAGTTAATTGATAAAAAGCTGAACTGTCTTGCCTTCAGCCTTTGCTTCAAGCTATTGTGTGCTGTCAGCTTTTAGGCTGAATTATTTAAAAACTAGTACCACACATTTGGCTACTGCATGTTAGCCTATGCACTCTTCTGACCTTGCTATCACCAGTGCAGGCCTTGGATGACTATAGATAGGAACTGTAATATTTCAAGAGTGAGGTGTTATTTGGATACACTGTAGAATGGAAATAGAGCCCTCAAGAACCAGTGACAGTTTCTAAACTATTAATAAAAAAGCTAAAAGACATGAAATGCAATATAAAAGCTGCTGAAAACATGGTGGATGGAGCACAGAAAGTCAAGATTATTATACCTAAAAGATGTCTTTCAGAACTTTCTGTAAGGCATTAGAAGCTCTTGAAATTTAAAAAGTCTCCCCTCATCTGATTTAGTGCATTTCAATGGTACCTTATAACACCCCAGAACTTCCTATTTATGTTCCTATTTATTTCCTCCACTTGGAGTAAGTTTTCTTGATCTTCCTCACTTCTCATGGTGCGTGTGTAACCATAGCAAAGTTTCTGCATAACTTCTGTTGCATATTTCTGTTCATTCAAACTTCAATATGGAACAGCATCCATACCTCCCCCACCCTGTCTCCTTTCTATTTATCTGAGCAGTTAACGCTGCACATCACAAAACAGCTCAGTCTATCTACCTGCATTGTGTGGAACAGATCTCTCTATCCCTTTTAAATAAATAACTAGTTACCTGCAGAAATTGCTGACTGCATGCTTGGCTTGGTTCCTGGCATCATTCTGGTCTTCCCCACCAGCCACGTACAGAAATCCATCCATCACCGTGACACACTGATTAAAACTTTTAGCAGGCATTTCACTCAGCTTCTTCCATCCGTTTTCAGGATCTCTGTATAAGATGTCTCTGCTAAGAGACTTTTCTGTTAGAGCAGGGCGTCCCCCAACAGTAACTAAGACTCTGAGACCTCCACGGATCCTTGTTCTTCTGGACTGAAGTGTATTCTGGTGATAGGGAAGCAAATGATAGTTCATGGCATCCACTAGGAGCTTATGGCAGTCTGCATCTTGCATCATTCTTGGCACAGTTTGAACATAATTGACAAGGTCTTGGGCTGAGATGGTACCAAAACGGATGTTACCTAAGAGATCGGCAGCAAACTTTACCCTTTTTTGGTCAAATTCCAGCCATTTTATTGCAATCTGGAATGCAACAATTTCAGAAGGCAACTGCAAATCGTCATCTGCAAGAAGTTCGTTAATCTGATCAAAAGTAAGTTTTAAGAATTGATCTGTTTCTGAAAATTCAATGAAGTTGTCTCTAATAAATTTGTGTGCTGCTTCCTTGGTTGTTTTTAGTCCATATGTTTCTGCAATATTGGCAACATACATACAATTCTCAACACTGATTTCTTGGATTAGAAAGTCACAGCACATCTTTACAAGGGTGTGAATCTGTAGATAAATTGCTGTGGAAATAATACTACCTATTGTATAAAGTGAGAGAGTAAGTTTTCCAGTGTAAGCATAGGTGATAACAGTAGCTAGGCCCAATGGGGATACATCATTGAGGTCTACTCTTTGAGTGGATGGATCTTTCTTTAAGATGTTGTGAAAGTAGTCACTGCTTGAAGCCATCACCACCTTATGAACGCTGAAGGACTTGGTTTTGGTACTGATAGTCAAGTCACAAAGAAAATTTTCTTGTCTCATTCTGCTTAGACCTTCCAAGAGATTTGGGCTATACAATGGGTCAGAAACTTCAGATGAGATGCAGCTGAAACCATTTCCTCCATCTAAGAGTCCATTCAGGCCATTTAGTTTACTGAGGGGGCCATCTTCCACAATGATAGTCATTTCATTGATATCTGCTTTGTTCTTTTTCACATTCTTCTTCTTAGGGGCCATGACTGCAATGAAATATTACAGCCAAGAGCTTGCTAAAAATAAAATTAAAATGTTTAGAGCTACACTGCAGTTGTGAAATTTAATAGCTATGTGATCATGCAACAAATCTAACCTTTGTCAATATATGCAAACGCCACTAAAACAAACCACACAGGATAATCTGTCTTCCTAAGAACTATTATACTGCCCTGGATTGTAGTGTGGCTGATTATTAATAAAAATAAATACTTAAATTGTGAAGAACACATCTACAAATAATTCCTTTTTTAAAAAATAACAAGGTCGTAAATTAACTTTCACCTATTATCACCACATTCAAAGAGTTAAATTCTCTAAATGAGTTTGCCAGAGTGTAAAACTGTGTAAATATATATTTAAATCAGCCAGGTTCTAGACCTGAATTCATTACTCAGAATTAACATAGGAAAGATACGGGTCCCCAACTTTGTTCGTTCTTATTCCTGGGCTAGTAGAGACTTACAAATTCTGAGGTGAGCTCAGAATTTGACCAGGAAATACTAAGAGTGGTATAAATTCTTAAAGAACACAGCAAAATAAGACATAAAGAGAAAGTGAATTTTAGTATGATGTCACATTGATCTTAAATTTAGGACCTGCTCCAAACTGCTTCCAGGTTTTTGTAACTTTTGATTTTTCTAGACTGATGATATTCTATTTCCCATGTCAGATTTGCAAATACTTTTTACTCCTGGAACACTTTGCTTGCTTTTCAAATCAGTAACTTGAAATTTATAATTGTACTTTTCAGATTTTGTGGAGATTTAGGGAGAAGATGTCTAACTTTTATTTGAAAAAAATGTCATGCAAACTCTAGCAGGACGTGTTATTTTAAGTAAGCTCTTTATGTGTGAAGATAAGAATTACTCCCATACAGTTATGTTAGAACAGTTATTTGAATTACATGTATCAACTCTAGGCAAGTTCCAGCTCTGGCTGAAATGAAGAGCTACATTTTTGTCAAATGCAATGTAAGACAGTCCCAAAGTAATTTTCAAAAGGGCTATTTTAAACAAATATATGTATATGCAAATATGCCTTGAAGGAAAGCACTGATCTTCAATAACACAGTTAAAACAGATTTGCTGAGATCTGCATTCAAATAGATTCAAATATAGCATTTATCTCCAGTACGCCCGCTGATTTTAAAACAATTTATACATGCTAATTTTCTGTCTGATCCTTGTGCTCATAAACATGAGAACATGAAGAAACAAATGACTGGATTATTTTGGATAACTTAATAAAAAGACTTCAGTGATATTTCAATCTAGAATCTGAGCCCATCAATTTTTGCTTGAGCATACAGCATGTAACAAAATGATAATGTAATTATAGAAAGGAATGGGTGCTGCCAGTGAGCACCCGGATTTTTTTTGCTGCTGCTGCTGGTTGATGACCATGTGCAGAGCAGGCGAGGGAGAAGGCCATGTGTGCCCAAAGTGTCAGTGTCAGCTTGTGCTGACGTGAGCTGTGATCCCCGAAATGTCGGTGTGCCAGCGTGGGGGTCAGCTGCTGCCCGGCTCCCCCCCCGGCTCCGGCTGCATTCCAAGAGCTGCATCTGTTGAGGCCTATCAGAGTCACCTCCCAGAATAGCAACGTCCCAGCAGCTTGCCATTTTAAGACAGGTTCAAGCGAAGGTATAGCTGGTGTTTTAATACACTTGTTTAACACAACTTTTGTTGCAAAAAAAAACAATGATATTGCAAGTATCTGTGTATCTGTTGGCACAGAATAAAAGAAGAACAAAACTTTTGAATGTCATGGTATGATATCCACATAGTTATAGCTTTGCATATTAACAGCCACAACTTTATAGCTGGCAAGGGCATATTCTTTTGGCAGTCATATTTGTGTTCCTAAATATCTTTAGAGACTTGTAACTTAAAAATTGTAACACGTGCAGCACTTAATGTTTATTGCCTCATTGCATGATGGCAAAGCTCATTTAAATATGTGACATTTTAAGCTCTCTGTTAAAAAATGTCCACTCTCCAAAGTTTTTTCCTGAAAAACAGTTTTCCATCAGCAGAAATGTCACCGGCTAGCTTAGTGTACAAGCACGTAAGTGACAGGGCACGCAAAGCTAGTGAAACAAGTCAAACTATCCTATAATAAATCAATTTTACTGAACTTTGAAAACCCCGGATAATTTGGTTTTCTATAGCTGTTTGCTTTCAACTATTTTAGTTTAAGAACAACTCATGCCAAAGGACATTTGGGGTCCCAAAGCAATGCATTCAAACAATCAACCTCCTCCCTGTCCCTTAAAATGTCATCTTCTAAGCACTACCAAAGTGAGGCGTTAAAAACCCCTTACCTTCCTTAGAAAATGTTGTCCCAGAAGCTGCCAGTGAAAATGCCTCTTCCTTGGAAAATTAGAAGACAAAAAGAGAGGAAGTATGGTAGAAAAGAGAGAGAAAGATCAGAGGCCACTTGGTTAGTTCCAGCTTGTGGTTGCCAGTGCGACGCTTTGCTGTCACAGCCAGCAAAAGAGACTGGAGCCTGTGCTCGGGTGCTCTTTAAAATGACCCCTCCTCTCCGTGCCTCGCTCCCTGCCTCTGCCCAGCCACGGGAACTCGGCTTCCCTGGGCTGCCTGGCCTCTGGAAACCAGGGAGACAAGCCTGGACCCTCCAAACGTACAGGTGCAAGGGAGGAAAGGGAGTGGAATGTGAAGATGGCAGATCCACAGCAGGTAATAATTGTCCCAGGTAAGTGTAGAGCTGGGTGCTTGGGTGAAAGCCAGTATGCTCGGGGAGGGGGACAGGTATAGACTGGACATAAGGAAGATATTTTTTATGATGAGGGCGGGGAGACACTAGAGCAGGTTGCCCAGAAAAGTTTTGGGAACCCCATCCCCAGAAGCGTTCAAGGTCAGGATGGATGGGGCTTTGAGCAACCTGGTCTAGTGGGAGACATCTCATGGCAGAGGGGTTGGACTGGATGACCTTTGAAGGTCCCTCCCAACCCAAACCATTCTGTGATTATATTATTCTATGATCTCAGATAACCAGCAGGAAATGCCATGGAAAAGCTGGGATTTGAGTTCCACTAAAAGTTTAGTTCCACTGTGAAGATTTTGGAGTTTAACTCTGGGCAGAGGGAAGGAGACTGGATGATGGGGATTCACAGTCATGTCTTATTTCCTGCAGTTAGGTCACTGTTTCCATAAAGACCTGCCTTGGCTTTCAAGGATACTGGCTCGCATCCCCTGATGTATTTGCAGAGAGATGTGAACTTTGATCTTGTGTCTCACAAGAAGGTATCCTAACTTGTGGATTATACTATACACTGGAATGATTTACCTCCACCTCTTGCCAGTCAACCTCAGGAATAATATAAAGCCAAACCTCCACAACCCCAGAGAATTTCATCCCCCAGAAGAGACAAAAGGGATGTGAATGACTGCGTGAGTAGGAAAGGACATTGGGGGAAGTGGAAGTCAGAGGAAAGGAAGATTTTCTCTTAGCTGTACTTTGTGTAATGCTTAATTTGGTAGATTTCTTCAATCACCTCCAGGCTCGGATGGGCTATTACAACTGCTGCAAAATAACACTTGTCATTTTGAACAAAAAAGCATTGCTGTGCTAGTGGAATTACAAAAAGTTACAAGACAAAAATGAAAAAACAGAGTAGGGAATGAGAGGCAATCACACATGTGAAATGAGAGCGAAGGAGAGGGACATAAAGCCAAGCCCTCCCAACAGCAGCAAGGTAACCAGCTTTCCTTATGAAAAACAGGGCCACAGCTGTGAAAAATTAAGAATGAAGCCTTATTTTAAGACATATCTTAGGAACTTCTCCTTACTATACTACGCTTTTTTTTCCTCACGTGTAGATTCCTACTGCCTCAAATATACAACTCAGAACAACACTGATTTAACATGGAGGATGACATCTATGGTCATCTTAACACATCTCAATATATTTTAATCTTCCAGTTCAAACTAATAATAAAATTCCTTACATGGACAATTATTCTTAACTTTTTCTGAAGCTCTGCCTTAACAGGATCAGCTGTAATGATTTTTACACAAAGAAGATATTCTCCACTGTGCTTCATGAGCCTTAAGGACTTGTAACAATTAGTTTTGTTGATAGAAAAGGCATATTTCTAAAACAAGACTCCCAAACATATATATACTAGTGAACCTGATCTACAAAGTGTTCCCTTTCCTAACACCTCATGTCCAGACATTTATCAATTTTTATAATTTCAAGATGTCCTAAAAAGCCAACATTTTTCAGAGAAATAATATTTTTTCTTTTGTTATTTTTCAGCTATTTTTTTTTTTTTTTTTTTATAAAAGGGACAATTCTTCTCCAGAATGAATACACTATCATGATCCATAGAAAATAAAAAGATTATTCTAATTTCCATACCATACCTTTAAAATTTACTAGCACACTGTAAAATAAATGTAAGCACTATTCAGTCTCTACAAATGTGTTTCCAAAATCCTTATATGGCTCACTGTTGAAAAAACCCACACAAACGACAGCAGGGAAATATCCCCACTGAAAATACAAAACTAATTTCAAATCTCCTGAAAATGCTGAACATGCTTTGAGCTGTGTAGTATAGAGTTAACAATCTCATGGGGCATGCCTCAACATCTCAATGTACCAATGCTGATGCAATCAAACATCTCCCATAGTTCTGAAACTTTGGTTGTACATTTGGGCAAAACCCACGAAACCTTTAGTTACTTGGTCCTCAAGATCAGAGGACAACTAATAGCATACTTGGCTATTATGAAGCATGAAAGCTGGTCTTAGAGCTAACCATTCTCATTTTCCATTAATTTTCACACAACAAAGTCTTTTAAAGAATAACCAGTACCAGCATTAGCTGCAAATCATAACACATTTTTTAAAAATAAAACTTTGATTTAATGGTCTTTAATTTTCAGATATTCTTAACATTGTTTCATTTCTATCTTGAAAATAATCTGTTGTCTTTCTGCTCATATCCTTTCCAATGACACAGAAATTATTTACTATATTATTATTAATTACTATAAAATATTTTTATATTGATTGAAGTCCTTGCAATGAAGTTATTATTATCTTCTCATTTAAAAGAGGGGATAGTGTATTTTTTTGGCAATATCTTAAGCCTCTCAAGATGTATCCGTTTAGGTATGATTGAATCTTGGGGAAAAAAATATTTAATTTGTTCCATAATCAAACGGTCTATATGGATGACTAAGGACAATACTGTCAATCCATGCAGCAGTAGTAGGTCATGTAGTAATGTTTTAACATTTTTAGGGGGAAAAAAAGTACAAACATTTCAAGAGATTTGTTCTTAGCCCAATAAACAAGAATAATTGTTATTATTTTCTCCATGTGCATGAGTCAGGATCAGCAACAGGGGAACTTCTTGTATCAGCAAAGATAGGCCTTAAGGAAATAATAAACCATGTTTTCTAATCCATGTACAATCATGACTGCAGTCTTTCAGGAAATTGTAAAGCCTTTTCTCCGAAGTCAGCATGCTTTGATTTGTTGGCAGAATGCAAGTGTCACAGCCATGGCCACATGGAGATCTACCTTGGTCAACTAAAGGTGTTAACAAAACTCAGGCTCAGCTTTAGATCATGACTGCTTTGTTTGTTCTGAACCCTTTGTGTATACTCAGCCAAATACTATGCACCCCCAAAGCCCATATTAATTTCACTATGATAAATAGTTACCAAAAATATCTTTAAATGAATTAAGCTGAATGTATTGAGCAATCACCACGGTAATGCCTTTAGGAAGGCTGAAACTCCTTATGCATATTGGAGATAAATGTGAAAGCATATTGGATTTCAGTGGGAACTGCAGTGTTTTCAATAAAGAGATGGAAAATAAATGTGTTTTCTTTTTAAGCTGCTGAAAAAATGTACAAACTAGTACTGTTTAGGATCAAATGCCCAGACCTTGATTTCACAGAAGGTAGCTTTGAGCAACTGCGTTCAGCAAGACACCCTACCCCAGGTGGGTCATGCAGACCTCCCCCATCAGTCAGACCTCCCCCAGTACTCAACCACTTCCTCCCAGTTCATTGCCTAATTTGCCCAGCCAAACCTCTTGTATTGATCCACGCCCTGAAACTCTCACCTAGCTCTTCTTCTTAGCCCATACAAAACTTATTTCTCTTTCTGGTTTCACTCTTTCTTGGAAACACACCAAGCTCTGGCAGTAGGGCATGGAGAGGACCCCAGGGATGAGATGAGAGTTTGCAAGCCTTGGAGCAGAGTTGATGGCACACCACAGCTCTTGAGCATGTAGTGACAGAGCAACTATCAGAGCTGTATTGTTGTGTGTGGCAACCCCACTTCTTTCTAACAGGAGTCCCGCACTGATGCCAAACAAACAAAATCTTGTAATGATCAGCACTGGCTGTCAGTTTTGAAGAATCAAGTAAACTTGGTATTCTTTCCTCTGCCAGTTACGACAGATGGTATGAGAAATGCTGCAGTTAGATCTGGGCTGGGAACATTTTTCTTATTCTAGGAAAATTTCTGAGATTTTAAATGTTTTTGTCTTCGTTGGCATGAAATCATGATCTTTCAGAATAATTGGGCAGAATTGCAGCAGGGAGTTTTTCCTCATCCCAGAAACCCCAGTAACTTGATAATTAAAGCTTTCACACCACACATGGGAAACCTAGCTTCAATCGTGTAATACATATGACAACCTGAGCCTCAACTTCCCTCCTCAGAGATGACTTTAACCATAATGCTGGTGTGGGCTGAATCTCTACCAAGATTTCTTCTGTATAAATGCCATTTTGTGTAAGTAATTTCATGATATTAGGGTCAGAAAAATAAAGAATAACTAGTTGTGGACAGCTGATTTTAAGGTAGAGTTGATGAAGTCTCTACACACTGTGAAGATGAGTTAATTCTTTCTGTAAAATAAAAAGATGAGCATGGGAACTGGAGAACCAGTCTGCAACAGGGACTTGGATTTGTTTTTTCCATAACCAACCTGACCACTCTATCTATCGTATTGCCCTACTAGTTATTTCGGTTTCTCTACTGATAAATTTGCTGTGCACTGTGCCAAGCTGTGACAAGATCTATTTTGCAAGAGTAGTAACCCTAATGTGCAAATACCAGACTTTTGCCTACTTAAAATTACTGTGTAATTCAGACTGGATACGCTCTTTTTAACGCTTCCCATGAATGCTGCTTTAAAGAGTGAAAGGTGTTCTATATATCTATTTTAATTATATCTACATTAAGTTCCAAGGAAATACTGCAAACCCGTATTTTTAGGAGGGAGTCATTCAGCTTGGAGTATTTCAAGCACGTGCTCAGCCCCAGAAAGCTCCATGGCACAGATCCTGTTTCAGCTATGCAGTTTACACAGCACCAAAGACCAGTGTCCTGCAGACCCTGTCTTGTGTTTTTTGGGACCTTAGGTAAATCACAGAGGAGCCATGCTGGAAGTTGCAGGGCCCAAAAGTGCTCTGTCCCCCTCCAAAAAAAAAAAAAAAAGCATTAGCTATCCGGCTGTAAAAGAAGGAGGACAGAAAGCAAAGGATGCCCTCTTCAGCCCGAGTGCTGCCCTCACCCGCAGGTTAGGACCGCAGCGGGTGCCCGTGGTGCCACTCACGCCTTCCCGGGCTTGGCCTTGCTCCCTCTAAGCAAGCCATCATGCTTAACGTCCACCAAGCAGCCTTACAGCCACGCACGGACAACAGAAACGCTACAGACCTTGTCATCACCTGCAGGTAACCCAACAAGCTTGCATAAGCAACTGCAAATGACTCCGTTGCTAATGATGTCCCGGCTACCACCCGGTACAGCCCTGGATCACACACCTCTCCCGGCTTCTCCCGAGGCTGGCACAGCTGTGTTGATGGACCCACCTCGATGCTTTTGCAGGGTCTGAGTGCATGCCCTGGCGTTTCTTGGGGCAGGCTGCTGTTCGCCCCCCTGCGCCCTCTCCCCTGAATCACCTCTATGGGCTTACTTCAACCGTAGCTCTGCTTATTCGCTCAGTACCACACCGTGTATTTAAATAAAGCCCAAAGAGGCAGAATAAAGAAAGGCACGTAGTCTTTATCACTGCTTAGTCTGGTAGCAAACCACCAGGTCCGGTGCAGCCATCAGCCACCGGCCTGTCAGGGAAGAGCCGCCTGGGGCCAGGCCCTGTGGCTGCACCGGCCTCCGGTGACTGTTGGAGAGTGGCTCAGAGCCAAGGGTCCTGTGCCTTTAGCCAGTAGATTGTAAGCCTGCATGCCTAAGTTGTGCCTTGTCATGTATTAAGAAAATCTTTGAACGAACGTTGGCGCAGGCTCTGAAAATACAAAAAGAAAAAGGGGGAATTGTTGGAGAATGGCTCAGAGACAAGGGTCCTGAGCCCACCGAGCAATTGTATGATCAGAGCCTGCTCTAGCTGCTGATGCTGGGCCTCACTAGGGTTTGCCTGCAGCTGCTCGCAGCTGCTGATACAGGAGGAATGTCAAGGATGCTTCAGCCCTGTGTACCGTGGTGTGTCGAAAACAGGTTAAGGGGAATTAGGAATAGTGGTCTGAGAAACCTAGTGTTATGATAACGGTGGTCTGAGAAACATTGTGTTACGGAACTGTCGTGTATCGAAAACAAGTAGCATGAGAAACTTAGTGTTATGAGAAGCTTGTGCTGTAAGCTAACTGCAAGTAGGTGGACCGTGCGAATACGACCTTTAGAGCTTAAGCCAATCAGCTAGTGACTAGTAGGCATAATAATTATCATTGTCTGTATAAATATATGTACCCTGGACCAATAAAGACACACGTTGATTGATGCTCTGTGACCCACACTGAACCCGTCTCGGCGTGTCGTTCGTCCGCGGCTCCGCAGGTGACGAAGGAGCCCAAGAGCTCCGGCCCGGGCCGCTGGTCACCAGGGCGCCGGCACGGTTCAGGCAATCAACCCTCGCCCATGAAACCCCCGGGGAAAGCTCAGACGGGGCCGTGGGGCGGCTCGGAGAGGAGCAAAGAGCCCGGTGGAAAGGGGGTGGGGGGGGGGGGGTTAGCTAAGGAAACAGCGGGCAGCGTCAGCCTCCGGCGAGCACGGAGCCGCCTACGGCGCGGCGGGCGCTGCTACAAGAGGGGCGGGGCGGTGGCGGGGCGGGGCGGCGCGGCCGTCATGGCGGAGGGGCGGAGCGCGGCGCGGAGGGTGCTGCAGCTGAAGCGGCGGCTGGGCGGCGCGCAAGAGCCCGCACAGGTACCCGCCCCGCGGCCGCGGAGCCCCCGGCCCTCGCCGCGCTGAGGCGGTGCGGGCCCCGCTCCCGCTCCGTCCCCGCCGCGTTGGGTGCCGGCGCTGGGAGAGGGGTGTTTGAGCTGAGGGCGAGCCGGGGTGTCAGACTCCGGCGCGGGGTCTCCATTTTGTTTCTCTTCCCTATCGTATCCAGGTGTGGTTGAGGGAAGACTGAGGAGCGGTCAGGTCATGCGTGGGTTTTTTTCCGGGTGGGTAAACGCTGAAGCGTTTAGTGGGTGGCCGGGAGGCCCTGTGTGCTGTCACCTGAGGAGGAGAAGGGTGGCCAAAGCTGTGTGTCTTGTCTTTACGTTTAACAGGTAATGCTGGTTGTCTGAAGCCAGCCAGGCCAGAAGGTCAAAGCACAGTAGCTGGGGTGCTAACTTCTGTGTTCATAGGGGCTTTTCTTGGTGAAATAGGTGTTTGTACTTTGTTTTAACGGTGCGCAGCAAGAGGAGCGGGAGCTGTCTCACCCGGTGTTGTTATTCCTGGTGCAAGAACAAAGCTACTCTTATCTCTGAAAGAAATTAAACAACCTCTGTAGGATAGCGGGGCTGCTCAGTAGCTGCAAGGACTAGATAAGGAATACTTGAAGCAAGCAAACATCAGCGGGGAGATGGATCAGAGCAGTCTGCAGAACCTGTGCTTGACACTCCTGAGGTACTGAGAGGCAGATGGGGAGATAAACACAGGCTCCAGGGTGGCGGAGGATGGAAGGCACCCTCGGCTCACTGAGCAGCAGCTTGGGTTCTGAAGAAAATGAGAGCAAAGTATGAGTCCATTTGGCCTCAGTGTTTTATGAAGTAAAATCAACATTTGACTGAAGAAGGTGTATTTGAAAGGGTGGGGATTTTTTTGAGGGTTATATTCAGTTTGAAAGTACAGAACGCATTTGCCAGGATAGATTTGTAAGACATTAAAACTTTAAACAGTTAGTTTGTGGAAGTATTTGGAGGCAAAGGGCAACAGTAAAAATTTAATCTGCATTATAACTGGTAGTTAATGAACGTGAAAAGCTGAGTTGCTAATCATAGCTACTGTGTGTTTTCAATGTCTGTATGCATATGCATATATACGAAATAGTAATTTTCTTGGCCGATAATGGTGTGTCTTTCTGAATGCCAGTGCTGTGGGCAATATCTGTCTGAAATACAAATATCTGTAAGAAGCAGGTGGTTCTTAAGATGTTTTACCTTGCAGTTCAATGAACTTAAAATTTCTTTCCATACTTCAGAAATTATCAGATATTACAGTCTTTGAATTTTTTAATACTTGGGGTTGGTGTCGATATGCTATTCTGAACAAGAGATTGAAAGGGAAAAGAAATAAACAATTCTAGAGGTAATTAATGTTTAAGTAGTCCCAGAACAGTAAGTTTCAAAAAGCACTCAACTCAAGTGAAAAATGTGAATAGCCCCAGCAGATTTGATTCCATTAAGGTAGGAGATGCACAATTTTTGTGGCATGACTGCAAGCAGGTGCTGCATAAAATGGGACTAATGGTGGTGCTGCAGCACTTCTGCTCTTAGTAAAACTATGTGTAGTGAAATAGAAATATTTACAGATAACAGGGGCTAAGGAGTGGTAGGGGAGGTGAGAAACTGATAGCTGTAAATTGACAGTCATGAAATGCACCCTAATAAAAAGTAAATTAGTAATAGAAAACCTAGTTACCATGTTAAAGGCAAAGAGGAAAGTTTTAGGTATGTATGGAAAGAGTAATAAATCTATATTACAGATGCTTTTGTAGGTTAGCGTTGGCGTTATCAGATCTTTCTGTTCCATACTCGAGAATAATACTTGTCTTGACACTTTTTAATAATTGCTGAATACTTTTTGATCTGATAATAACCAGGGAAGATGAAGGACATTGATTGTTCATAGCAAAAGTTTCTTAATGTGTGAGGTTTGATAGCTACCCCAGTGAATTTTCATAGAATTGACCAAAGAATTAACAGAACTAATGATTTAGGTATTGAATGATGCTCAAGGTACTAGGCAAGTTCAGAAGGACAGGAAAAAAATACTGTGCTATTGTTTATACAAGTAAATGAAATGGTCTTAATTGACAGTGATCATGAAGGAATGTGTTGAGCAGCTGCATGATGTGCATTTAAGAAGTAGCTGATGTAGAATTAAAGGATGGTGCCATGGTCTATGCCACTCGATGAGACTATGTAGATGTGTACTGCCAAATTTATCTCAAATCATATTCAGCTGACACTGTCATAAATATATGCAAATCTCTTAAGGCATTTGGCTTGCTTCTGTGTGATGCTGATTACTGTAGCAGTGTTATGGACCTGATGCAGTACATAAAATAGATTTCAGTTGCACTCACCAGAAATAAGTGCCAGAGCTCATCAGAAAACAATGTCGATTTGTGGTTTTGGTTGTGGGTTTGTGGTGGGGATTTTTGAGGTGGGGGGTGGTTATGCATCTGTTCTTGACATGATGCTTCTCAAATCTTTATTTAGAAGATGACAAACATTGTGGGGAAATGCTACAAATACCGAAGTAATTCATGTCACGGAGACTCTTCTAGAAACCAACTTTCATCGTGTGCTAGGCTATATTCATTTGAG
The DNA here is from genome assembly GCF_018691265.1 of Tyto alba. NCBI lineage: Eukaryota > Metazoa > Chordata > Aves > Strigiformes > Tytonidae > Tyto > Tyto alba. The sequence goes on along the minus strand of NW_024881316.1, from coordinate 24,916,398 downwards.
CAACACACATTTTAACATGGTTCAGTGGAAAGTCACAGCTAGGAGCTATGAATATAGGTCACTCAGGATAGGGGACTGTATTTTGGAAAGCATTGACTCAGAAAATGATTCGGAGCTCTGATGTATTACCAGTTGAGCATGAAATTGCGGTACAATGCAGTGGCTTATGGAATAAATGCTATCTTTGGGTAGCTTAGCTGGGTTATGTTATTACTGCTATATAGTATTAGAGGGACAATTACAGGAATATTATGTCCTGTTCTGGGGACTGTTTTTAAAAACAACTCTGCCAAGCTGGAAAGATACTAAGACAGCCAGAGAATGGCTACAGCTCTGGATAGTATAATTTACTGAAACTAAAGAACCAAGGTGAAGTATGTGATTAGTGTTTACATTTCTGTGTTGTAGAAGATGTTTGAAAGAAGACTTCTTTAGTTAGCAGAAAGAGATCATTAGATTCAGTAGCTGAAGACAACACTAGACAAATAATTCTAGGCAAACAGTCTGTTTGCGTGGTTTTGTAGTGTAGGTGTGTTTTTTTTTTTTAACTGAGGACATAGGAATGACTTGCTTGGGAATGTGTTGGATTTCTCTAATGTGTTGTCTTCAAAGGCTTGATGCTCTTTCAGATGAGGTGTCTAGCTCAGCCAGAAGTTATGGACTTGGTGAAATTTTATGGTCTGTGTTATAGAAGAAAAAGAGCTAAATAATTATAGGGATCCCTTTGAGAGAGAGGAGCAAGGAGGGAAGGAGACAAAGCAGGAAAGAGTTACTGTGGTGAAATGTTGAGTCAGTCCCTTGACCACAGATGGTCTGGGGACCTGGTAATGGGTCCCATAGTTCATGAGGGTTCAGGCTCAGCTAGAAAAAAATGAGACTGTACAACACTTATATAAGGGATGATGGAACAACACTGGTGCCGTGGGAAGAGGCCAAACTCAGCACACTTGGGATCTGTTGTCATCACTTTGCTTTCAGTTTTGACTCTGGAAAACTTTGTTTGCTTGCATGTATCTTACCCATTGCTCAGTACTGTTTCTTTCTGCTTTCTAAATGCCTGCCTGCTTTCCTTCCTCCCATTCATTTTAGCTCACTCTTGCTCCTATTTGTCACCTTTGCTTTTGACTCTCACCAGTATGTGTGTTCCAACTCTGTCCACCAGTTTGTCTGCTTCTGGTGTCTTTACATTTCATGAAGACCTGTGTCTTGGGCTTGCTTGGAATGTTATTTATTGGAAAAATAACAATCCTAGAGGCTTTGGGTCATCCTCTAGAAATCCATATGTAGGGATTAGGTAGAGTAGTTCAGGAATTGTAAATATAGCTAACTTTCATGGTCTTCATAATTTTTCTGTAAAGTTTACCATCTCTTTTAAAGTCAATAGAGTTTTTCCATGAGAGTATACCTCATAGTAGTGTGCAAGGTAAAATAGTCTGAAAACCAGTGAAGGGTTACATATGTATTGTGTGTATGGAAGAACCGTGGGGAAAAAATTACTGGATACTGTCCAGTGAGATGAGAAGAGCCAGGTGGGCTACAAATGCCATGGTAAAAGATCCGGTTAGAGCAAGGTGCCTCAACAGTCAATCTGCATTTTGTTTTTGAAGGCCTGCTCAGAACAGACTTCAGATAAATTACTTTTTCCTGTTGCCTTACTTTATGCAATAATTGTAATAGTGCACCATATAAATATCATGATACTGAAGTCTGTGTTTCAAACAAGGTTTAGTTTCAGTGACAGGCTTTCTCTGCCTTCACAGTATACCTTTCTGCTGCCTTCACCAAAGTCTGATATATACTGGAGCTTTGTGCTTTAAAAAGCAGATAACCTCTCCTAGTCTTTCATAGAGAAAGCAGAAGTGAATAGGATAAATGCAGAGTTTCTCTGCTATTACTGATGTTTGCCACAAATTAAATTAGCTTGTTTCCTGATTGTGTCTGTAAGTTTGGTTCTAGATGTCAGGGGCTCAGAGATGGGTGATTCCTACCATCAGGCTGGATGCTGCCATTGACATTGGCCAGTTACAGTGCAAGGCAGATGGAGCTCGCTCTCCTTTGGTAATCCCATACTTACAGAGCTGCCAATCTCACTGCAGCCTGAGCTGTTTCCTGCTTTAGAGATCAGGATTGATTCTCCTAAAAGGCTTGTCAGAGTCTTTGATCAATGCTTTCTATTTTATTTTTAATTAAACCCTCTTGTTTGTCTTAATTTGCCAAATGTGATATACATTTCAAGAAAGCAAAATGAACAGTGTGGTCTTTGGAAAACTTTGAAAGATTTGTCTTTCATTAAAATGTGTTGACTGCTTTTGGACATGCTTGTCATCTAGGTACTTTTATAATTTAGCTTGTTGGCTTGAAGTTGTATGAATAGTGATTGCCTGCTTCCTGAATCTGTTCTTCTGAAATGAATTAGCTTGGTCCAAAACCCATCAAGAGGAAACACTCAAACCCCCCATTCTCTTAGTAGGTCAATGAAAAAAACCATCTTTTACTTTTTTTTTCACATACAGGATTGTTTCTGGCCTATGATACTTACTCCCAGTGGCTTGTACTGCTTTGAGTAGCTAGTTATCCTATGTAGCACAGTATAACCTGTCAGCAGTGGGTTATGTCCTTTTTCACTGCAAAATAAATTGAGTTGGTATATATTTTTTTTCAATTAAATAAGAAAAACAAACAAACAAACAAAACAAACAAAAAAAAATAACCTGACACTGATAATGTAGTTTCTAATGCTTGTGATTATCATTGTGGGCAATTACTATTTTTTCTGCTTAAGTATCTTTGCAACACATTTTTTCCCTGATGGGATTATTTAGAAAAAGTCTTCAGCTCACAAATTACGTAGGCTGTACCTGTGAGGTGTCTGGAAAAAAGGTAAACATTAAGCTGGTATTGTTCTCAAAAGGAAGAGTAATTATCTCGAGATGCAAAATTATTTTTGACTTCACTGCAGGCATTCTTAACACAACTTGCTTGCTCAGGGAGTGTTTTAAATAGGAGATAAGCAGAACTTCACATGGCTTTTGTACTGGTTGCAAAACTTTGGTGAGGAAGCTTTTTTGTAGGTATTCTGCCATTTTGTAGTTAGCTGAACTTCTTGTGAGAGAGTTGATTTGTTACCTCTGTTCCTAGGTTTATGTCTTACCATTGGCAGCTTTTCTCATGTTTTCCCAGGCTGTGAAGCATTTCTCCTGTACTTCTCTGGGTAGCAGGGTAGATGATTTACAGGAAGAACTCTATGCCAGGCATGTAGATAGAACCCACTGGACGCAATGAAATCAGTGTCAAGTGTGGGAATGGGATTCCACTACTAATGCATTAGTAGGAACAATGAAACTTAGAAGAACAGTAGAGAAAAATATGCACCCCACCCCCCATGCTGTTTGTAAATTGTTTCTTCAAGTTTGCAACTTGCTTATTTTAGTACCTCTTCTACCTCCTGCAACACCATTTCAGAAGCAATATTTAATATAATAAATGACCATTCATCAGTAGTTATAGCTCTTCTAATAGTTAAAACATTTCTGGGTAGTCTTTTTTTTTTTTTTGTTCCTGCCACTGCATTTAAAAGTGGTAGTCATCTGGAACTTGATTAGTATGCCAGGCTTTGTGAAAGCCTTAAGAAATGTTATTTCAGTTGCAGATTAATTCTGACATCTACATAACATAGCTTCATGGAAGTTTGCAGAGGATAAGGCAGTCGGCTTGTGTGTGCTCAACTGCAAGACTGGGGTGCTATCTACCCATTGTCAAAGAAATTTATACTCATAAATGGGACTTTTGTGTTATTAAAACACTCCTCATAGGAAGATAAGCCATTTTATATTTGAAAAAATCTTTCCTGTTTTGATGGAAATGTTTTTTTTTTTTTGTAACACGTGTACACTTTGTCAGTGTGAAACAAAACAGCTGTTCTAGCTTGAGCTCATTTTATTAATGTATAAATTGCAGTTTAGTTTTCAAAACCTTATTTTTTGCAAACCGGGCTCCCACCAGCTCTGCTGTCCTTTTGTGGCCCAGGCTTATGGAGTGGTGCTGCTGACTGGGAGACATGCTGGGAGACTTGCTGCTTTTTGCATTGTGCTGGTTCTCTGTAATGCAGCCTTTCTATCAGTTGTGTGACAATTGAGGGTCACTGCTAAACGAGGAGTGTGGACATACATTTGTAGCCTATACTGCTGTATTATTGATCTTTCATGTAGTCTCTGTAGTGGTAAATTCTTACCTATTGAATATTCTGTTGTTGCTGAAATTGAGAGGTTGGCAGAACTGTACTGGTTCGTAGCACAGATTTCGGGCACAGTCCTGATGTGCAGTAAAAGAGTGCTTACAATCTCCTGGAGTTACTGGGTATTGCTCTTAACACTGTTAAGTATTTTTGGATTAAACATGTAGATGAAGATGAGAAAAACAGAATAGAATTTACAATTTTTATTTTTTTTTTTTTAAATAATCAAATGTTTCCTTCCAGATTATAAAAACACTTAAAGTACTACAGGATTTGGATATATCACTGGATATCCTAGTGGTAAGTGACTGATAATACATTAAACAAGATACTTGGCTGGCCTATTCAGGCAAAGGCATTTGCCTGCATAAACACAGGTAGGCTTCTACTGGAATATAGCAATATTTATGTATTTTTATTGGGAAACAAAATAATCTCACATTGCAATTAGTTGTTTAAAATGAAAGGGCTTCTGCATACAATTCATGTTCCCAGCAGACTTGCATGCTTTATAATGTGACAGACTTTGATGGAAAACTTCAGGTCAAATAGAGGAAAAGGTGTCTTACAACTGAGGACTCCACCTATTTTTAATGCATTTGAAGAACATAAATAGTTTTAGGAAATAATCCCACCAAATTTCTTGCATATATTTTCAGTACAATGAGCTACCAAACCAGTATTGCTCAAATTATATAGAAGGTAAATATCCTTAAAGTAAGTTTAAGGAAGCCTTTTCTAAGGTGTGAGCTCATTATGTGGGAGTAGCACATGGATAGCTCTTGCTCAGACTTCACAGGAGCATCATTTCACTAGTTAGCAAGAGCATTAACGGGTTGCTGCTAACATAGGGAATTCCAGGTTTTGTACACAACTTAAAGGTGAGAGTTCATGAATCAGAGATACTGAGAATACGGGATTAAAAAGAAGAAAATCACCTGTTATTCTATATACACTCAAGGTCTGCAAGATAGCTATGTTTAACATAAAACTCAGTAGAGCAAGTCTTCAAGGCACAATGGTAATATGAAAATAATTGTACTGGCGGAAATCAGAAAATGACAGGTTTTAAATGTCAAGCATTTTTGGTGTTTGTTTTGTTTTGTTTTTTCCTGTGACTGAGACTAAGTTTAGTCATGTGAACTCTGTTCCTCTGACCTCTCTACCCCATACAACTCCTGATTGAGATGCGTTTTAGATTACAATGCATTCATCATATGTGCTCTCTAAGATGCTAAAATGTACCTTCATAAACCTAAAGGAATTTGAATTGATTAATTCACTGGAACAGCATGCATTTCGTGCACTGAAGTATTTGAGCCAAGTGAAATTCCTGAAATAGGTACATTTGGTGGAGAAAAATTACTTCTCTTAGTTTTATGAATTAAGATTGCATTTTGTTTCCTATATTTGGTTATAAATATCTACGTTTCCTTCAGTTCTGTTTGCAGTATAAAGAGTGTGTTTATTTCTTTAGCTGCCATAAGATTGCTCTGATTACTAGGCTAATACTGCTTGTAGCATTTTTAGAGAAGGGGTTTTTTGGGATGTTAGTCATGATTTATTCTGTCCATCTTTCTTGCACTGTCATCAACAGGAAACTGGCATAGGCAAAACAGTTAAAGGTTTTAGGAAACATGCCGATGTTGGGAGTGTAGCTAAAACCCTGATAAAACAATGGAAAGAACTTATTCCTCCAGAAAAGAAAAGGTAGGTGTGAACTAACTTTTAGAAAAAAGTTAATTATACTCTACTGTAACTTTATAAAATACAGCTTGGAAAGCTTAGGAAAGTGTTTGTAATGACAAATATACATTAGGACAAATGCATAAATTGAATGGAAGAAATGAGTCTTTATTTTATAAAATACCAGAAAGCAAATCAGAGACACACCTGTATTGGTCAATTAGCCAGCCAGGACTCTGACTTCCACTGCTTTTTTTCTTGACTGGCACAAGTTCTTAGGTCCCAGCTGATGCAAGCAAGACTATGCCAATGATGGACACTGCTCTGCACTTCTTCAGGAAAGTGGGAAGCTTTTTCTTTCTTCCCAGAGGTGGTGGTTAAATGAGGCAGCTCTCCAGTGATTTGGTTGTATAGAGTGCTTTCTTACAAAGTTCTTGTGGACTGAGATGGGCTTCCAATATTGGAGGAGTCACACTGAGGATATGAAATTTCTTCTCAGAATGAAGCAGCCACCATTGCCATAGCTACGCTGACTGTGCTTTAAATGTTTTGCAGACCTCTGACAACTTGAGGCAGCTGAGCTGAGAAAGCCAAAGTTTTAAATTGACTAAATAGTACATTTTAAATCTGAAGTTGTTCAAACAATGGGAAAGGGAAATATCAGAACCCATGATAAGCAAAGCATAAAGGCCTGACCTGTTGTAATCCGTACCGCCTGCAGAGCATGTTGCAAATTTTCTGTCTCCTAGTTATTTCAAGTACCATGTCTGTGGTATAAAGCATGCAGGGAAACGTGTCAAAATGTTACCCAACATGTTACAAGCAAATAATACTGTCAGGTATGTTTTCCTACTGAAGGTTATGTCCCTACTCCCCACTTGTCTTGATGTCAGTTCTTGTTGCAGTATTTAGACGTGCTGGACCTAAGAGCCGCTTCTTTGGGATTCTGTGCTGATAATGGAAGAGTAACAGCACAGCTGAGTACAGTTCTGGGTCTTGTATAAGTGACACATGGTGTGATTTAATGCTTTTAGTTTTACTAAGTATAGGTAAAACGTTTGTTCAGGAATTTAGCATCAGATGTATCATGGGATGTGATAATTTTTATGTTGCAGTGATCACAGAGGAAGAAAACAAAATACTGGAAAAGAAAAAGATGAGACAAAATCTTCAGTTTCCAAGGAGATTGAGCCTTCAGAGAAGTCCAGAGCATCTGTACTGGCCTCCAGAAGTTCCAGTAGTGCGCTCATTTCTAAAAAGTTGAATAAGCAATGTACTTGTAGTAAAAAGACCTGCCCAAGTAGAGATTCTGAGTCTCAAAAAGGTGGTGATAACAAAGATTGTAGCAGCAGTGGTTCTAGGCGTTCTTCCCAAGGTACCAATCCTAAAGCTAAAGAAAGTGACATCAAAGACAGACCCTCCACAGACAGCAAGAAATCTTCAAAAAAGCAGCGTTCCTCTGTAGCCAACAAAAACTTACCAGCCCTGAAAGAAAAGCCTAGTAAGGATGCTTCCAAGCAGACAGATCCTAAACATGTGAAGAAACCAGAACAAAAAATTGTGATAAAAAGCAAAGCTGAATCATCTAGTGATGAGGAATTTGAGCCCCCTACTGTGTCTTTTGAATCTTACCTTAATTATGATCAGGTTGCCAAAAAAAGAAAGAGGAAGGCTTGTTCTACTGGTGAACAGCCAAAGAAGTGCAGTGAACCGAACAGCTTATTACCACAAAAGACTTCAAAATTTTCTCATGCAAAATGGGGAGAGGAAGATGGAAAAAAATGTGAGGGTGATCAGTCAGAAAATTACAATAAAAAGGTAAGCCACTGCATGGTTGAGATAATAACAAACTGCAGATGAGTAAGTGCTTTGGACTCTTACTTTCAGTAAAATTCAGCTGTATTTTAAGCAATGGATTGCATGTTGATGATAGATCAGCTGTGTTGCAGTTGCCAATAATTGCAGTGATTGGGGGGAAAAAATGATAGTTTATTGCATACTGTCAGTTTACAGTTGACTTGTCTTGTATTTTTAGGATGATTTCCAATATGACAATAGTCTCTGATTCGTATCGGCAAATTTGCCTTTAAACCACAAAGTAAAGGTATTTACCTTTGGAAAGACATTCCCTTCTATTCTTGACCAGCCTCGTTTGTGACTGTACCAGCTGTTTGTGTATAGCACAGACGTTTTGTCAGATGCTGTGGTTCCCTAATAGTGAATGTTAAGGTTTGCAGTATAACTAAACTTTCTTCTTTAATGCGTTGAATTGAGCCACAGTATTGCATATAAAAATAGCTTATACATGTTTGTAATGTTAACTCTCTTAGTCCCGTGAAGTGAAAGAAGCTTAAGTAGCTCCTCTGAGCCAAGGTAGATCTAAACGTGTATTAATTAGACATTTTAAATGAAGCCCTTTTGTGCACTGGGGATTAGAGGTGTCTTCAGTCTTATCTTCATTGTGATGCGAAAGCTCCAGGCTTTATTTATTATGGAAGATGCGATCTGAATGTGGTATCTTCTGTCCCACATAGAGAAATACTGATGTAGAGGCTCACGTATGATACTCTAGCATAAACTGAGGAAAAATACTGGATGTTCAAGCAGTCCTGGAAAGTTCTTGAAGACACTGAAATGTAGTACAGGGAGATGCAAGTTTTGGGCTGTAAGTGCCAGACTTTACAATTGGAGGACACCTAAGACCCAATTTAGATGTTGCACACAATGCCAGGCATTTGTAGGGACCTGTCCTTACCAGACAACTGCATTTTTAAATCCCTTTTTAAGGGGTTATCTGTGGAAATTTTAGGCTAAATGCCTTATCCAGCACAATATAGGAGACTTGATAAGACCAGGTATAAAGCTGTTTCTTGTCTTTCAGGATGGAAACATTTAATTGTGCCTTTAAACATTTAATTGTGGCTTTGTGATCTTGCAGTTCTGTCTCATTCACTGTATGCCTCTAACATCAATAGTGATTTATCTGAAAGCCGGTTAGCTGAGCGCATCTACTCTGTTCTTTAATCTCTTTTTATGTACTGATTGCCAATATCCCACTAAGTTCCTTTCGTGATGTAGTCTTGTTGAGTATGAAAGGGTATGCTGGAAAGTAATCCAGTGAGTAAACTTTAGTGCAGAAGAGCAATAATTCTAGTTATCCTACTTAACTTTGGGGTTTGCTTAAGGTTTGTTTTGTTTTTTGTAGCTTATTTTAAGTCTTGATAAACCCAAATCTGTAACACTGAAGCAATGTTTCCTTGACTGTACACAGGCCAAGGTGGCATCCCTCCAAGATCTTCTTAATACCCCACTGCCTAAATTTCTGACAGGCATCTCAATCTCTTCTCCCCCATATACTACAGACTTTGAAGGTAAGTAGTATACAAGGCTGATAAATGTGAAATAGTACAAGTTTTTATAGCTCTATCTAGAGATGTCTTTATCCCCTTTCCTAATAAGCTATATTAGCTCATCCGTCCATTGTAAAGAAATGCCTCACCTTCACTTTCTGATCTGTAGAAATCATATTGAAGCTGAAGTGAGTTATAAAGACTTCCCTCTTATGGCTTGCTGAATAAAGAAATGCTGTGAAAGGTTACCACAGATGTAGAAAAGGCATAGGTCAGGTGGTAGTTCTATACGCTCCATTTATCTTTACTTCTCTCTGTGCCTTATAGCAGGCAAAGCCTTAGTAGAAATTATCTTAGGTAAAACAAATATAGGAGGCGCTAGGCCTAGCTTTGTCATAGGAACATCTTTATAGGTAGGTAGGTGACACAAAGGGTGAGTGGTTCCCCTAGCAGCTCTTGTGATGTTTCAGTGATTTTGTATCATTCTTGTCTTGAAACATCACTGCTAATTGCAGCTTCTAGCTTCTCTGGGATAACTTGGGAAGATCAATAATGTGCTGTAGACTGGTAACAGTAATTTAGATGTGACTACAGCTGCTGTAGACCTGTGCTAAATAATGGAAGTCTAGTTTGAGTTGGTGCAGCTCACTTGCAGCATACAGGCTGTCTTGGTGTTAGATGTTGATGAATGTGACTTCTGTAACATATGAGTAAGGGCCCCAATCTATAATGCAGTAACTTTGTGCTTCAAGAAAAAATAATATACATGTGTTCTACCAGCTGTGTTTCTCTTAAAGCTGGATGTTTAAAGCATTGTAAAATGTCAGGAGGTAAAGGAAACCCTGCCTGTTTTGTTTGCAGCTCCCCTAGCACCTGTTGTGGAAGCACCCCAGCAACTCAGTGAGACGGCTCAATTCACAGGACAGAGACTGAACTCTAAAATGCAAGTTTACTCTGGCTCTAAAGCAGTCAGTCTTTCAAAGATGCTTACACTCTACGAACAGTGCATCCGTGTGCTTCAAAATAATATTGATTGTGAGTACTTTAAGGGATTTGTAGCAGGCTGTGCCTGAAAGTGTATCAGATTTCTTTTTTTTCCTGTGCCAACAACTGGCCTACTAAAAGATATCGCCCCTCCCTACAAACGGTGAGTCAGAGCAGGTTGAAAGGCACTTAAAAAAATGGATTTATGGCTGTGCTAAAATGTAGTTTTGTTTCGAAAGCTTACCTTTTGAAAAGTTCCAATTTTAGTTAAAACATGATATCCTATAAGTCATAAGCCAAAAAAACTGCTGTTTTATTTTTTTCTCCTCCAAGATGTTTGTTTACATAAATTGGAAGGAGTGATCAAGAAATTTATTCCCTTGTGTAGGCAGAGAGGGGAGTGATGCACATCACTACAGATGGGGCAGTAGCTAGTCAAAGATGCTTTCTCCATCCTCGGATTAACTGCCAGTCAGTATGGAACTGCTAATTTATAAATATTTCCATAGCATAACTTCAAAACATGTTCTGTTAGTACTTGCTAAAATTATCTTGTATTTTTATTTTTAAATTGGTTCACTACTGTTAGCCACTGAGTAAAAGAAATGACCTACTGAAAGTACTGTCCTCTTTTGTAGTGCTACATGAAGTAGGAGGTGTGCCCTTTGAAATTCTTGAGCCTGTGCTAACACGTTGCACACCAGAACAGTTGTTGCGAATAGAGAAATGTAATCCGGTAAATTCTGCCTTGTTAACTTCAGGGAAGCACGGAGGACATGAGGCATCTGTTTCTGCCTTTCTTACACCCTTTTTGATAAAGGTTCATCACGAGTTACACTGGCTTTCTATCTTGCACACTTACTTCTTTGAATGCAGCTGTCATTATCAAGCCTCCCTTTCTCAAGTGTCAGGATTTAAAGCATTTTGGAGAATTATTACTGATGACTAAGTGAAAGCCAGTGTGGGTGGAAAAGTATTTCTGTTTCTAAAAGTAAGAAGAAAAAAAAAAAAGACCACAGTATTTACCCCTGAAATAACTGACAAAGTCATAATAGAACCAACTGTTTTCAAGCAAATTGTTCAAGTCTGCAAAGCATACCAGTCGGGAAGTATCTGGGGTGAGATTTCACGTGTGGTAGATTTTTATCTACGCTGTTAGGACTTCAGCTCCATGATGCATTTGGACACTGAGGTTCTGAGCATGTAGCACTTTGTCAGGCAAGTTGGCTGTTTCTCTGCATGCCTAAATGAGAACTGGTGTGGCCCGAGCCTGTACTGGAAGTGCACGTCTAACCTGTAAGCATGGCTTACTAACCAAAATATAGAGCTCAGCTATTTGAAGCTATGTGATTGGTAGACCGAAGTCAGTATCTCTGTATGGTATTGCCTTGCTCTGTGTTGGGGTACCCGTGAGGGTACCCATGACAGCATGTGTGGTGGGATCTGTTCCACATCTTTCTTCACTGGGGGATTGGGTTTCGTCTACAGGCTCAACTAACAAGTACTCCTAAAAATGTTACTTTTAAATCTTTAAGATATCTTGTGTTTAAATTAGACATTTACAGAAGAATCTGACCACCTGTGGAAGAGACATTGCCAGAGAGATTTTAAAAATGAGAGTCTCCCGGAACATGAGCCTTGGCGTGAAATGTACTTGAGACTGTTTAATCAGAGAGAAGAAAAACTGAAGAGGCTTACAGAAAATATTATTTCAGCTCAGTCTAAGCAACCAAAAGGTAAAATCTGTGATTAGCTTTTCCACTTGCAAAACCCAGTCTCTTCTGTTCTTGACACTTACGTGGGGCGTAGTTACTTGTTTGAACTGAGCACTAATGCTGTACCTCTAGAAGTCATCAAGAAGGGACACTGTTCCTTTTAATTCACAAGTTGCTCAAAAAATAAATACATGCAATAATACAATACATTAATGCATAATACTTGAAACATACAGTAGACAAATCTATCCTTACTGGTTAGACTTAGGGTGCTAAACAACAATGAAAAGAGTACAAATGTAATTATAAATACCAAAGTTAATATGACTGCATGAATGCCTACAGTATTTGCCATGGTTCAGTTAGTACTGTGGTACCAGATTTTGCTTTTCTGAATTTTTTTTTTTCCCAATTTAAACCTAGAAATTGCCACACAACCATATTGTCAACTGAGCTTTGAACATAAAGGGCAAAAAAAGTCACATAGCCTCTGCTTCTTGCTTCTGTATTAGGCAGGCAAGTAAAAATGGCTTATGTGACTGGTACAGTAAAACCACCCAGGAACATTTGCCGACAGCAAGAAATCCATGGGACAGCAGGACCTGTCACCCAACTTCATCCCGTAAGGAGATGCAAGTAAGTGTTGTATACTGTGCTTTTAACTTGAGTTTAGCTGTTTTTGTCAGTGCAGAAGTTTGCTGCCAAAATATTTTTTAAGTTATAAATAGCTCTCTCTTTTTGTAAGCAGCTAGTGGCTAGAAACTAACTTGCCTTTTAAGTCTTGCACGCTCCTCTGCTGCATATACATTGTCATTACACATTTCTCCAAAGTGCCAGTGATGAATCCACCCTCCCAGCTGGAGAGTGAGTGGACGCTGTTTTTTTCCAGATTACATTAATGCTGCTTGACATCCTGGGGAGATTCCAGTGTTAAAGTTTTGTGTTTATAAACCTGCCTAGTAGACGCACATGTTCTTCTGCTTTCATAAAATCCCAGTTAGCTGTCTGGAGTGATAATAGCTGACCAGAGTGAGTCTCATCAACTTTTAATACTCTTGATGGTGGGTTTCTGCTTTGACAGCTTAAAGGAGTCTCTGGAACAGTCCGTCTGTAGCAGTAGCCAACACTAATCTCCAGAGGAATAGAAAACTGGGAATCCACAAACGTTTACTTTGTACAGCACAAAGCCAAATTTTCTTTGTGACATCTTAGTTCAGACTAGTTCAACAGCCATGAGAACCAAAGCTGAGATGTGATGTTTGTCCTACTTTTCCCGCCAGCCTAGTGAATTCTCCTGTACCCAAGAAGATGGATGCACCAGGGAGATAAACCAGCTGTAGCACCATCTTCTTCTACCTTTTCTTCCCTTCCCAATATGTAGAGACAGACTGCTGGTTTTTACTGTTTGAATGTTGGTTCTTGTCTGAAAGAAAAATGAGCATTTTGATTTAGAAGCACCCTATGGGTTGATGAGTCCATGTGCCAGCAGTTGGACTGTAAAAGCTATGGAGAGTATTCATACTGTCTGAATGTAGGTATCTTAAGCTGTGGTCACACTGCTGTGGCTGCTGGTGAGAATGGTGCCCTCCCTTGTCCCAGTTGCCTGTAGTCATTCCTATGTTGGCATAACTGCTCTTCAACTAGCTCTCAAATTATCCTTTTTGGGGAGCAGTAGGTAGAACACTTCATTATTCTGAATTAAGGAACAGTTATGCAGGTTGACAAATATGTGAGTAGATAGTGATAGACAGCTGGGAACAGGGAGCATAAAACTTAAGCTGTTGTAAATGTGATGTAAGACTGACAGTGTAGCTGAACGTGTCAGGAGAATCATTAAGTTGTTTCTGTTATGATGCCCCAGTGCTTGCAATTGTGCTGGGTAGTTGTTTGATCTTAGGCACATGAACTAGATAACTGAACTGACCCAGGTTTATTGGGTGGGGAGGGTGGGGGTGTGAAAACCCCTACAATACCATGTGAACGTGTTTTCTGTGAATTTCAGAAGCTTAACTTAGCCAAACACCCTTGACTGACTGTTCAAAATGGTGGTAGTATGGAACAGGAATGACAGTCTGGATGTAGGAACCTCTTAAAATCAACTTTTACACCAGATACAATGTTTTTATAGCTACATGTTTAGCTGACAAAATTAGGAAGCTGCTTTCCATACTGCCCTGCCATGGGCAGGGACACCTTCCACTAAATCAGGTTGCTCAAAGCTCTGTCCAGCCTGTTCTTGAACCCTTCCAGGCAGGGGGCAGCCACAGCTTCTCTAGGCAACCTGATAGTCCCTCACCAATGCAGTAGCTTAAGGCACTTCGAGTTAGGCTTTTACTTTCAGTTGCCCTGTGGGACGTTGTATCTGTGTTGAGACACCAGCCTTCCAGTTTAGGTGCTTCAGGTACAGCAGTGTAAATGTCCTTTTTGCTCCAGTAATCTCTGGAGCAGTAGCTGAATGATGTACTCAAAGCCCTGCATGTTGTTTTCTCAGGCATGATAAATTAGGAAGAACTGCTGTTGTGTGAAAAAAGCTGTATGAGGGTTGTTGCTTTGCCTTCTTGAGAAACAATTTGTTTAGGCACAACTGAGTTTAATCTCATTGCTTGGACCGAGTCCTCTGAGAACCCGTTGGTTTTACAAGCTGTAGAATTTGTGCAGCTGAAATCTTCTCTTAAGCTGGCCTTGCAGGAGCTGAAAAGGTCCCAGGGCAGATGTGCAGATCCCTAACAGGCTGCTGTTTGCAGTTCAGCATGCAGCAGTGTGTAACTGGTAGCAGACGTCAGTGACTGGCTCCGAGGCGTACAAGGCTGCCTAGATTGGTGACATCATGCTGAAGCTTTAATGCTGTGTTGGTTTAACTGTCTTTAGCAGCAGGCATCAGCTCTGCATCTGTGTCTGCCTCAGTCCTTGTTATGTTGATTGAAGATTCCAACCTAATATTTAGGGGTAGTTATTGTGCCTTTTGCTAGACATTCCTACTTGTAAAAAACCAAACTCCGCCCCCCCCCCCCCCCCCCCCAAAAAAAAACAAAACAAAACAAAACCAACAAACCTTGTGTAAATTTGCCCCCATTTTTTGTCAGAGCTAGCTACCAGTTCAGCTGTGTTCAAAATGGAAAATAAACACAAAGAGCAAATTAGAGCACAGGGCTTCATGAATCACAATGGTATTGCTAAACGCTTTGATCTGTCACAAATGCTGATCATTTAATTTTAAAGACAAAAGAGATGCATCAAATCTAATAAATGGAAAATGTGTGCAAAACCAGAAATGGACTAAATGACCACCTAAGATCCTTTCCAACCTGAATTATCTTATGATTTTTAAATGTATAAAGTCTTAAATGTTTGTTGTCCATTTTTTTCAAAATGAGCCAGAGCAAATAGTAGTTTGATATCAAATGATAACTTTTTTCTTATTTTCTTGTTTTGAAAGAGAAATGATTCCAGAAAGCAGAGCTAGGAATAACATACCATCAAATCCAGTCTCTGCTAGCAACAGTGGAAGCTTTAGCTCACATGCAATGACTCAACAAGGAAAGAAGCCTGTCAAAAGTAAATGGAATTTCCTAAGATTATCAAGATAATTGTTTTAACTTGCTGTCTATTAATATATGCTTAATATTATGCTAATATCATTTTAAGTCACTTGCAGCTGTAATCCTAACTGATCTCTTTTTTTTTTTTGTTATTGAAGAAATTGCACCAATCATGAAGAAAATTTTGAAAATGTTAAAGAGTAGAAGCGGACGACCATGAAATGAGGCTGTCTATTTGAAGTTTATGTGACTATTTGTATATAGTACTACAGCTAGTGAAAGTAATGTTAATGTAAACATTATTCAATTTGCTTTAGTTAAAATAGTTATGAAACATTACAGTGGAGAATGATTTGCAATAAAAATTGAAACATTTCAGTCCTTTCATACTGCTGTTTGCTTATTCATGGATGAGGAGAACTGAATTAAAATAAGGTCAGTACACACTAATGACAAATCAGTTTATATGGACTCTTATAGATGCTGTCTTTATCAGTTTATGTACACATCTGCATAAGCCTTTCATATAAGCACTTAACTTTAACCTTGGAAAAATATGCCCACAGCTTATCTTGCAGAAATGGCCACAAAGCGTACTTAGATAAAATTGCAAAGAGGTCTTGGTGTCTCTTGCACAAAAGTGTTTTGGATACTTAGTGTATTTGTTTCACCAAAGCTTTTCCCAGGGAGACTTTCATATTTTTCTTTTTATGAAAATATGATTTGGTTGGATTTTAGTTTTTTTCTCTTCCAGAAACAGAAGCCTGTTTATAAGACAGTCCTGGAGCTCAGCTTCTGACCTGCTGGAAGTGGGCTGTGGAACGTCCATACTCAGGACACCATGTGCTTTACAGCCCTTTTACTTGACTTAGACAACAAGCCTGTAAAAGAGAGGTAGAAGACAATGTTTAAATTTAAATTGCTTTTTTTTTTAAAGCAGGACTTATATACTGCCAGGGTAAATAGGGCAGGCCATGCTGGTGAGTCAGTGAAAAATCCCGTGTTATTCAGGAGCTCCATCTAGTTGGGACATTTTTAGTACAGTAATTAAAAACAGACCTGTCATTACGTGATGCCATGTAAAGGCTTTAAGTCCTTCTGTGGGAGAGAGTATTTTGGGAACATGCAAAAGGGAAGGAAACAAAAAATGTCATTAGTTTGATGCTATGGTCATCTTGTAGAACTCATGCAGAGTAATCCATTTAAGTATGAAGATGAGAGAAGACTTGTGTTAGACTCTGATCTGCTGCTCTTAGCCTGTTGTGAAGAGGCCTAGCTCACAACCTTGAATGCGAGCTGTTCGTGTTCAAAATGAAAAAGCTTTTTGTTCTTGGATAGCTGTCCTTGCAGGAGTTGGGGACTGCTGCAGTTTGAGATTGCTCTATGAATGGATTTGCTTTTAGAAATTAAATATTGCTTCATCTAAACCAGTTCATTTGCATGAATTGTAAGTCTGACTTTGCCTTGAATGCGTGGCTTACAAATGGAAGGGACTCTTTCTACAGAATGCACTCAGTAGCTGCAAGTAGGTCTTGTTTCTTCCTTTGTACTTTTATAGGATTTGGCATCTTGGAACTCTTTCTGAAGCACAGGCTAAGAGTATGATAATCATGAAAGCCATTGCTGTCTCTTACTCAAGACTCCTTATGTGTGCATTTCCTCACCATCCTGTACATTTTCAGATAGATTACAAAAATACTGCTATTAAAAAAGGTTTTTATAGCCAGGTGACATAGTCACCCATACATAACAGGTTGTGCAAGTGCTCTATTTATAGAGGGATTTAGAGTCAGCAGGTGTGCTGCTGTGTTGTGGTTTTTCTCCATGCATTATAGTTCCACTAAAAAGAAAGAAAGATGAAAACAGGTGTGTTGACCTGGAAACTCTTTGGGGAGCTTCCTTCTGTCTCTGGGATCAAAACAGGCATAGACTAGTAGGAGAAGTAGTGCAGTATCTGTCATACACCTGTAAAGAATGCTTCTGGGAGGAGCTCTTCAGGACTTACACCTGGCTGAATGGCCAGTGTACCACCCTTTGTCCATCAAACAGCTCTGATCATCATATAGTTGCTAATCAGTAGGTGCTGGAAGTTTAATTCAGCTGGAGGTTTGTATCAAGTGTAGTGTGAATTGTTCACAGACTGTTCTTTTGCTAAACCTCTTTTATTTACTGTCATTGTTGATGGTATCCTTTTATGTGAGAAAGGACAAAGCTGTAACTAAGCCTTCTTTTGAACTCTGGCACTGCAGAACACAGCTGTAACTATTCAGAGCAGCTGTAGATGACAGGGGTGTCCCCTGAGGAGATTGAAGGGTAAATAGTTGTTTTAACTAGTAGACTTGCATTGTTAATTGAAGTAGGAGATAATTTTTTTCCCATCCTTGACCCTGATGGCAGAGCTGTGTGGAAGGCAAATTTGACTTCGATATCAAGTGGCTTTCGTTTCCTCTTCTTATTTTCTCTCAGTTAAAGGCTATAGATGTATCTCTAAGAGATATGCAGAGGGTACCCATGGGATTGGATATTACTGACAGTTTTAATGTTGGAAAATACTGTAGACAAGCAAAGCTCTTTACAGTGAAGCAGTTGGTGCTACACACACTTAAGGCTAAGGTTTTTCTTTCACTTCAGATGTGCCGTGGTCTGTTCTGATGGACTGAATGCCCACCTGAGGCTACAGTGTGTCAGAGGTGCTCTGGGAATGCATCTCCCAGCTCATTTGTGAGGAATCTTGTTTTTTGTGGCTTGACAGACATGATTCAAAGCATATGTGAAAGTAAATTCAAAGCTTACTTTAAAAGCATGCCCTTTTAATCTGAACTAGGACACTGATGTAGATGCTTCTGCAGTCTCCTGCCTTCCATCCCCGTGTGCAGTTATTCCAGTAAAGAGGAGTTTGCTAGGTCTGTGTGTTCTTGGCATCTGACATCCTTGACGATACATGGTATTGGAGTATATTGGCCTGAGGCAGATCACATTCCTTCTGGTAGATGCACGGAAAGACTTTTGGTTGGTTTAGTTACATACTCCCTAGTCTGGTTGCCACACCCCTCTTTCTGATAAATCCTGTATCCTCCTGTAAGCGTGTGAGGCCTGTTCTGTGTTCGAGCCAGCTGGCTCTGAGCTCCCTGGTGAAGAGCTGACTCAAGGCATGTTGGAGGAAGAGACCTGTGACCTTCTTTAGGGAAGTGGCTGTTGTCACAGAAAGACTAAAGTTATGAGTGCATGATGGCCTTCTCTTCCTTAGAAACACATTGCAGCTCCTAGTACTCTTGCAGTACCTCTGGAGCCTTTCATCCCAGCAGCACAGCACTTTTCCCTCCAAGTGATGAGCAAGTTCCATATTCATTTCTGTCAAGTTGTGTAATGGGAGAAAAATATGGTCACAAAAGGAGAACCCTGCTGTTGTGGAAAAGACCACAAACTGTCCATTTCATGCATAGAAACCACTTTCCACTTCCTGCCAATGTTTGTTTCATAGCATTCAGGAACATTTTCCATCCTGTTAGTGGTTGAGCCCCAGAAGAAAGCATGGCCTGACTGCTATTCCACTTAAAGGATGTATGTTCTTGCCATCTAAACAGTCCCTGTGGTGGGAGGAGAAAACACAGCTTTGAGGTGAAGTGTTCTTATAAGACCCTGCTCAGAAGACAATGTGAATTTTCAGGATCTAAGCTCTTCTTAGGGACCACGTAGGCGTTCAAATGCCAGGTTAAGTCCTGGGCCAAAGCCCGGGTGCAGTTAAGGGTTTGGCGTGATCCTTCTGGAAGAATTTGGACACCTTGGTGAACTGCCCTATGCATACTGTTGTCAGTTGTTTCTGTTCTAAGGATCATTATTTGAGCTGCTACTGAAGCAGGGAGGGTCTTACAGCTCTGATCATGGTACTGTTGGTTGTCTGGTAGTTGGGGATTTCTGGCAGCCATAGGTTAATCTTGGCAGAGGAAAAAGAAATCTCCTCACCCAGTGCAAATCTCAGACTTGCCATCTGAAAGTTCAGGAAAAGTTTGTGCCAGGATTTAGTATGGTGAAAAATGTTGATGGATTGATGAGTAAGACATCATTCCTCGATACATTGCTTCTGGGGGAAAACCTGAACAAAACACCACCCAACAAAACAAAAAACAAACAAACAAAACAACCAGTGAGGGTTGCCTGATTATTTGTATTTTCCTTCTCTGCCCTTCCTGTAAAGATAGGAGAGGTCTCTAAGTGGGTGATCGAAGGCCTTGGTTGGTTAGCCTACTCTCCCATTGCAGCCACTCCCACCACTGAGCAGAGGTTTCTTTCTTTGCCCAGAGCTGCCAAAGGCAATGTCCACAGCAGAATTTATCAAGATCTTTTTCCTGCAGTTGTAACTAGTTACTGCCACTGGAGGAACAAGTCTAATTCTCTCCAGATCTGTAACGTCTGCTTGTGGCAAGCTTAATCCTCCTAGGCAAGGGAGGAAGGAGAACTAGCTTGAAGGAGTTGCTTGTTCTCCTGGTTCACCGTCTATGGCAGAAGTGGGCTTGTTTCTTTACAGGCCAAACATACTGTGGATTTTTTTTTTTGCTTTGCTTTGTCAGTAGCTTCCATATGAGCAATTCTTTCCTCCAACCCCCAAAGAATTTCCCTTCTGATCTACTGAATCAGTTGGGGAAAAAGGAATGGTGATGTGTCCTCATGATCAATCAGGTTTGCGCTGTAGGGGCTGGGTTCAACATGTCTTGGTGTGATAGTTTGCCTTTGATTTTCAATGGGTCTCTGCTTTGGCTACCATTGTTTGGCACTGAAACTTTACAGGAAGGTGGTGGAATCACTCTCTGCAGTTGTGCTGCTTGGAATGAGAATGGAAATAGATCATTCTTCCTCTTGTTTAATGGAAGTGATGTGTAGTATACACAGGCGTGTAATCCTCCTCTCACAGTTTCTAGTACACATGTTCTAATGTGCTTTTTTAATTTTCCGTAGTGAGTTGCATCCTTACACAACCTTTGGATCTTCTCCTATCTCAACAATTTCATAGAGCTGAACTCTGTTTTATTCTGTGGTACAGTCATTTTCTTTGGTTACATGTCTTGTGTTGTTTTTAAAACTTCAACTTTAATCTGTAGCAAAAAGGGACCTCTGTGACTACACACATTCTAGAGACAGAATTGCAGGCTTTCCAGAAAATTTGTGGGGAGTTGGGATCCAAAACAACAAAAAAACCATGAAAACCAAGCATTTCCAAATGTGCAAAGGAATGTACTAATCACAGAAGATTTGATAAGACTGTTTCTGAAGATGGACATACAAAGTCCAAGTCTCTCATGGCTTAGAACCATAAAGATAAGGAGAAGCTGTATTCTCCAAGATGGAGCATCCTGGAATCTGTCTAACAGTCCTGTGCCTTTACCCCTTCTCAACTTCCGTACCAGTGTGGCCCTAGACAAAAATTACACTAAAAATGGAGCTTAGAATTTCCAGTACTGTAGAATTATAAACATGATGAGGCTGTCATAGTTTTTCAGAAATGAAGCATCAAATACTCAGGAACCTACCAAATATTTTAAGGCATAGAAATCTAATTTCAGAATCTAAGTGTGTGTTTCTCTTAGATTCAGAAGAAACAACTATTTGGGTCAAGATAGTGCAGAAGTCTGGGGGTGTTTTGTGTGTGGTTTTTTTTTTTTTTTTTTTTGGCCTCAAACTGCAAGATTTTGAAATCCCTGCTTTAAATGTGAAACTACAAAGTCATGAACGACATCTTCATATAGCTTAAGCCCTAAATGGTGTGCTTACTGTGGGAAGTGCCAGTAGAAGCCTTTAGCAGTGTATGTTATGTGAACTCTGTTTACAGAAAAGTTGCTTCTTCTTATCCCTGGTGCCAGACCTAAAAATGGCACTTGCTTAGGGAGAGGGCTGAACAGCTCTGAAAAAATCTTACGTAGCTGTCCTCCTACAGAACTGCAAGTGGGTATCCAAGCAGTAGACAAAGCTCTTTATCACTTCTACAGGCCCTATCTCTTTATGGAATTGTTGGTGCTGTAGAAGGGATGCCACTTGCTGAGGCCTGCAGAAGCAGGAAAATAAGCCGCTCAGATGGAAACAAAGAGGAGCGGGCTGCTGCTTGGCTCTGGAAGAAGTAAGGAGTCTAACCTGCAAAAAGGGAGAAGGCTGCTGAGACCTGACTGGAAAACAATATTCCTTCTTTTCAAGATGCTGACCTCTGAGGGGAAAAAGTGGAAGCCCTTGTCCTCCTGCCACCTTACTCCATATATTTCACAAGTTTCTTTTTGCCAGACAAGACACTTTTCCTACTTACAGCTCTTCACAACGCTCAGGGCATTCTCGGCTTTTCTCTCCCATGGATGTGCTGTAGCCAGCTCTCTGCAAAACACATTTTCCCCACAGCTACCTTTGATATGGCTTTTCAATGCTTTCAGACCTTTCAGCCTGAAAGTTGGATAATTAGTCTGTCTGAAATTTAGATAAACACGAAAGTGGAGCACTAAAGTGTGACTTTTCAGAGCATTAGTATCATGCTGGAGCAGTGCTGACAGCTGAGTTCTGGGCTTAGGCATTTAGAAAAGCACAGAGAAAGTGAAATGTTGCAGAGAAGTACCAAAGGCTTATACATGAAGCAGCTTCTCCAGTTTTCCAGAAAGCCTGAGACCTGAGTTTGCTTCCACAGCTGAGGGATGAATACCACAGACCCTGAGCAGAGGTACTGATCTTTCTAAGTTTATAGGGAAGGAAAAAAATTATGTGGCTCTGAAAATGCAGAGACTTCATTATAAAAAGGAGCTCTCTGCTCTGTGCCACAAGGTTTTGTTGTGAACTGGAGTTGATTACCAGCTGATTAATCAACTGTCATTGTTTCAAATTCCTTTCTTTAGTGAGGGGGCATTGGATCATGAGGAGGCTGACAGCCTCCCTGACCTTTATTATCATAGCAAAAAGTATTCAGTGCTTTAAGAAGGGGAGAAACACATGAGGAAATGAGGCTTATGTTACCTCTTGAACATCTCCATCTACTTTTCTCTTTGGGTTTAATGAACGAGAGAAATGTATATTATTTGAAACCTATTTTCCCAGTGACTATTTGGAGAACAAATACTTATCAAACAGGCAGAAACTGGAAGTGTCAAGACATTGCTTTATTTCAGAAGTCCTAATAGATCCTTAGAAGATGTTAAAATTTAACATTCTCAGAAAGGTACTGGCTCCTAAGAAGGAAAATGTCCCCAGTCTCTACTGAATGCCTTCTCCAGAAGTTTCCTGATCTGGAGAGCTGTACTAAGGTGTACCTGTGTTTCCTCTGCTGTTTGATACAGCAACATGTTTTTCAATACTGAGGGCTCACGTCTCTTTGGCCTGCCTAACACGAGAGGTTTAAGGAAGAGTTTCCTCAGGAAAACCTTGGAGTGAGTCTACTATGAAGTTATTTAATCATTCAGTGTTACCAAAACTTTCAACACTAAGATGACAGCATATCTTGATTCTCTATAATCCGTATCAAGAGCTTTGGGGAAGAACTCATGCATAATGTATGAAGCATTTGTCTCGGTTGTTAGATAAGACTGAGCTATATTTTGCATATAAGTCAGTGTTAAACACTGAAAACATGGTATAATTTTCTCAGAATTATGGCACTTAGTACAGAAAGGGCTTTTTCTAAGGAATTAGGGAAAAACCAAGGATGTGACAGACCATGTTTTTGGTGCTGCTCTGACTAGCACAGTGGTTTACATTCTTCTTAGATCTCGGCAGTTCAAACCCACTGAGATCCTGAGCTTGTAGGGGACAAGACAACCATTCTTCCTACCAATATTTTTTTCCTTGCTCTGGAACAGGAAGCTTAATCTCTTATCCATCATTCATAATAATGTGTTGAATTATATTGAAAATAATGCATTTCTTCTGGGGATGAACTGGTGTAACTCTTAGGGTGATTATTTCCTATAGCACTACTGTTTCCATAGGAGAGAAGATGTTTTTGCTTGGCTGCTGACCCTCCTCCTGGATGCCCATCTGTTATTCCCTGCCTCTTCCCAGCAGTGCCTGGCTCCCACCTTGCTGTAGCTACCAGGGTGCCACTGCTGGGAGAAGGGGAGGCTCTTAACTATGGGGAAACATCAGTGGGCTGCCTTTTTCTTCCTATGCTCTCAGGTACGTCCTGATTACCTAAGTTTAAATCTATTCAGCTTTTTTTAGAGGTTATTATACTGTGGTTTCCAGGCAACAGAATTCGGCAAGAATTTCGACAGCAGAAAGATAATGGTGTCATCATAAGATCTCAGTCCTGAGGGTGGTAAGGAGTCGGGTGGGTGCTGTGCATCCTACCTCCTGCTGTTGTTGAAGCACGGCCCCTGTCCCGGCTCGTCTGTCCTTCCCGGCGGCTGTTCGGTGGCCCAGGAGGGGTTGTTACAGAGGCGTTCAAGTGCTGCAAGATGTGGCTGTGAGAACTAGGTCCCCCTTTCTTCCTGAAGCTGGGTATGATTTTTGACTCTCTTAACTCCCTTGGGGAATTTTGAAAATTATGGTCTGGGTCATTTCCTCTTAACTTCTTTCTGAGCATGCTGGCATGCAGCTTAAGTTTTTTTTTTATTTTTTCCTCAGGATAGATGCCAAGCCACAAGCATGGGCAACCTTAAAAATCATAGAAACATCAGGCCATTCCCCAGCTACGAAATTAAAAATAATACACTGTGTTTTCAGTCTGTCATCCAAAAAGCTAATGTAGCTCTTTGCCTTGCCAGCTCTCCTCATAACATCAAGTAAGGAGATTTTGGTTCTGTCTCTTTTCCGCCCAAAATCTGTTGGTGTTTCCAGCCTTTCCTCATGAAAGGCTCATTGACCTGTGCTGTGTCCTTACCCCCACCTCGGCACCTCCTCTGTTCTCCCAGCTCTTGTAGTCTGTCTGTTTGTCCTTTTTTATTACAGCCCTTCCTCCTTCAGCTCCTGATGCAATATGGCAATGCAACACCCAATGGAGGAAGATCTCTGCAAGATTCCCTAGTGTATATTCTGCCTTTGTCTGTGTTGCACATGTGTGCTTTTCTTTTCTCTCTCATTTTCAGGGGTGTAACCTTAGTTCTCACGTTGAAACTACTCCCTAGTCTCCATCATAGATAACTTTAGAAATGTATTTCCAATGACATTTTTCTTTTTTGGCTCACTCCTACAGGAAGTTAAAGCTTCCTAGTTTGACGCAGCTGTTCCCTGCTAATGTATCCCAAAATAATCAGGATGCTGTTGACGTGCTCAAAAATGAGGATGTGTTTGCTATATTCAAGTGTTCATGCTTTTCAGTTTGCTAAATTTGTTTTCTTCACACTTTGACTTGCTGATTTGTCGCTAAGTGTGAAATAGGTGCTTGTGTTCCCGAAAGCAGATGCTTCGAATTCAGTTTTAGAAAGTCCAATTTTAATGCCTGTGTATGAAAATGGGACTTTTCAAAAAATGGAGCTTTCTCCATACCTGAAACCTGCCTTGCTCTCGGGTGTTGCTCATCCACAGCTTTGCTTACAGCCTTGCATGACAAATGGGCTATGCCTGTTCTGAAGCGAGTAGATAAAGATGCTGCCCTCTGGTTGCCTGACTGGCTCAGATGCCTTTTTGCAGCTTTTTAAAAATGGTTTTCTTCTTTTTTTTTTTTTTTTTTTTTTATTTTTTTTTTTATTTTGTCTTTTCTCAGAGAAAAACCTGCTATTTTATCTAGTGGAGACAAGATACTTTGGAGTAGCGGTAGCTATACTGATCTCCATACAAGACCACACATGGCTCAGTTGTTTAGAGGTCTGGTGGCCTCGGCATATCAGCCTACAAACACCAGAGATCAATGTCTGAGCTTGTATCTTTAATCAGATGTCACTTCTTGTCCCTATTACATAAGAGCAAGATTTGCTAGAGGCAAGACTTCCTTGAGTGCCTTCCAAGAGCTCCATCGTTTTACATCTGGACTGCATAAAATACGTCTCCTTGTCACATCGGCCCCTGTGGTACAGCCCGGTGGCTGGCAGCGTGGCCACAGCAGGCAGCAAACTCCAGATTTCATTTGGGGTGAGTTAGCAATTTGCATGAGTGTGCTGCTAATGGCCTGCCACTTCCCACTACCGAAAAGTTAAGTGCAAAAGGTTTAAGGAGAGTGACATTGCTTTCAAGATAGTTGCAGCACATTTGTGTGCAGACTGTGAGGGTTGCTGCTTCTCTTCATGGGGAGCCCCATCAGCTCTTTATTCTCATCCTCTTTTTACCCGCTGTAAATAGCAAGCATCTAAAAATCTCTTGCTTGTATGAGACAACACTTACAGCAAAATAGGAGCTTCAGAAAGTTAAAGAAACCTGATGCTGCCAGGACAGAGAGGTGGTAATGCTTACTTTATGGGAATATTAGTAGGAGTTATCCACTGAAATGACCTGGGGTTTGACTGGAGAATAAATCTGAGCAGAGATGTTGACTTGTAACATTGCAGTGGATGTGTGGGGGAGGGCATGCCGGATTGAACTCAGAAAAACTAATTTTCCATTGGTTGGATAATCCCTTCAAAATCTGTTTTCTGAGCATCAGGGTGAGATCTTATCTCTCTATTTATGTCTGCATAGTGCCTGTGTTCAAGCAGAATGGGTATCAGCGGACAAGTAGCCATGGCAAATGCAAAGGCTCT
The DNA here is from genome assembly GCF_018691265.1 of Tyto alba. NCBI lineage: Eukaryota > Metazoa > Chordata > Aves > Strigiformes > Tytonidae > Tyto > Tyto alba. The sequence goes on along the minus strand of NW_024881316.1, from coordinate 24,890,256 downwards.
TTTGATACCCAGTCAGCAGTCGATAGCTGTGAAGCTGGACCATTTAAGTATGTGCTAATATTCAGCACTTGGGATTTATTTGAGAAAATTTATGCTGGAAGCTGAGGAATACAGGAATAGCAATATTCACTCAGTCTGTCTGTCAGACAAATTGCTCAGTTTGCAATATTCACAGTCCGTTGAGTCCAATAAAAAAATCCACTATCACCAAACTGGAAAAACAAAGCTCTGTGATATATATCTGTTATTTTTCAATACGATAAGCATAGCTACCTTCAGTAGGACTTCAAAACTGCAAGCCACTCTGAAAGTGTAGCTGAATCTCTTCAAAACACAGTGCACTCACTATTTTCAAACCTCAGCATGAAACAGCCAGCAATTCTCTGCCTTGTATTTTCTGTCTTATTACAGACAGCTGGGTTTGATCTGGATCACTGGCTCAGGCAGACACAGAAAAAATTATGATGTTGTAGTATCTAGTTTGTTGAAAGGGGATAGAATATGGATTTTTTTTTTTTTTAATCTGCAGAGGATGAGGTATGGATACTACATAACTTTCTGAATGTTTTTAACTGAAAAGAACAGTTTTGATGGCATACAGATCAGAGGGAAGGAGAGTATTTAGTCAACTTCACAGACATTTGAGGTTGATTCTACTGTCAGTAATGGCTATGGCAATTTTGTGCTATTGGAAAAATCAAAATATGTATTTGCTGTTGTTTTTTTTCCTTACAGTCCTTATGCACACAGTTTTTTCCCCCCTTATACTTGAAGTAGAAAGGAGGAGAATATTTTTGCCCTTATGCCTCACAGCTGAAAACAGGCATTTGAAAGCAAATTAGACACATGAGAGTGAACTAATGTGGTTGTTTTGTCATTTTCAGCCTGCATACAGCGGGGTTTCTGTCTTTGATGGTCTGGTGAAAGGAATGGAAGGATGAATTGCTTGTCACCATATAATCTGTAAATATATAATTTGTCAATTTATAGTCTGAGGCAGCCTTCAGAGAAATAAGTACATGCTTTGTGGTTGCATTCATAGTAAATTCAATGAAATGCAGACACCTTGTATAAAGCCAGGACAATCTAGCCATAAGACTAAGATAATTGAAAAGATCTAATTTCGGGATGAAGTTCTTCTGAGCTGGTAGGGGATCTACGTCAAAAAAACATACAACAGTGCTGTTGTAGAAAGAAAAGAGCCCTGAAGCTCTCAATATTGATGATATTCAGTTGCTTTGCCAATTTTCTTGTGTTACAGCTCAGGTTGCAACACCTCTTGGAGCTCCAAGCCACTTTTCCCCACCTGTCCCTGCCTGCTGTCTGTAATTTAGCTGCTCCTCACGAGCTGTTCTATGAAGTTTATGTAATTAAAATTACCTTTGCGAAGGAACAAAGAGGGAAGTCAGTAATTCAGAAGTCAGTAATTCAGTTTGACCGGGAACCTTGACTTGACTTTGCTTAGTGCACTAGTTTAAGCATCTGTGCCCCAAACAATGTAACTTTTATCAATAAATAAAATCAAGTAAGTATCTGAGTATGACACTAATGGTCCAGAAAAGATATAAGATACTAGAGAGGCAGAGAACACCAAGAGTAATGAGGAAAAAATATCCTGAATTTCTCATTCACGCTCTTTGCTTCTACATTGCAACATATGAAAGACAGCAGGAATTTATATGCTGCTAGCCAGCAGGCATGGCCACCCCAAATTCTGCCTATCATACAGGAAATTTTAATTTACAGGTGCAGAAATCCATTATGGGATTCTCATTCTGCTCTTCATAAGCCCCAAGCCAGAGAAGAAAAATGTGCTGTAATCCTGGAAGATTCAGTCCTTGAAAAACTATAGCTCTCCTTCAAAAAGTTCCTGGGACTGCCCAGCATGCTCTTCACTCACCATTTTTTTTTTTTTAATGACCTCTAAATATAGTTCCCAAACAATAAAGCTGTAAATTATTTAAGATATAACAATGTGAGCTGGTTAAAACTGCCACAGTCCCTATCTCTTCTCTTGCTATTTGTTCCTGGCTTCTTCTTTTTTACCAAGCTGCGTGTTTTCTGACTTAGCAGTGAGCCAAACTGGTAAAAATAGACTCCCAAACTGCTGACCAAACATTTCCACCTCCTTTCTTGAATCAGATCTAATGCTCGTGTAGTATATACTATGTTGATTCAGCATTCAAAGCCAATGAAAGCAAAAATGTGTACTTTTATATTTTTCATACTGGTTTGGTTTCCCACAGGATCAGCAAGCTTGATCTTACCCTGCTGCTGTGACCATTGCACAGGAAATCTTGGGGAAGGGGAGTCAAAGGAAAAGAGCATTTTTCTTCAGCAGAAGCCTGCAACTAGAGAGGTTTAGGCTGAAGAGTGGCTCAGGATGGCCAACAGTGACCTGAAGCCCTCTGGGAGGTGGTCCAGCCTGTGCTTGGCTGCAAGAGCACTGCCAAATCAAGAGAATTGTTTTGCTGGGGAGTTTCAGGGCTATACCTTCTCTTTTGCTGATTGCAAAGGCATTGGGTTCAGTTTGAAACATAGTGGTATAAGCCTAGCTTAAGTGACTGTCTAGTGGTTCAAGCTTAAACTGAAAGTATAGCCTCAGATTCTAAAAACATGCAACTGATGAAAATTGTATTGAATTGGTACTTGTCCTATGGAATTGGGAACTGAAGTGGTTCAGAGAGCAGATACAGCTACTGATGATGGCTGGATTGGTTTCCAGTTGAATTGGCTTGCCTGAACTGGCAGTAACGTGCCTGCACGAGCATTAGTGCTAGCCGGCACGAGACAGCAGAGGCGAGAAGGACAAGACTGCAGCAGCCTAAATTTAGGCTTAAACTGCAATGTAATTTCATATCCAGAGTGGGCTGAGAAGCAGGTTACATCTGTCCAAGTGGGGAACCTTAATTAGTGCAACTACGGTCGGCCTAGATAGGAAAGATCAGCGGGAGCAGAAGGTGGAGACCACAGAAGTCTGTGCCCTTGGACCTGCACTGTGCACGCCATGCTGAAAAGGACTGATGGGAGGTCGGAGAAGGTCTGGGGTGCTCTTACTGCTTCTGTTTTCAGTACTTGGCTTTGCTGGTTCAGAGAAACGAGTTGTGTGAAGGGCTACCTGATAAATCTTCAAGGGATTGCTCTGGGGTGTGTAGATACAGTCCTAAGCAACATTAGTTCAAACCAACTTTTGAGGAAGGTAAAGGCTTTTCTACTCACTAGCTGTACTCAGCTCATCTTGGAAACTCAGCACAATTCTACAATTCTTAGCTGCCAAATTCAGTGCCTGATGTTGGGTGAGATGTTACTTATTGCAGACAGTGATATTGTATGACCGTTCCCCAGGGGAGATCATGGCCTGTAAATGTGCAAAAGATCCTGTGGCCTGTTTCCTCTAGATGTGACTGATTTTTACATATTTTCATTTTTTTTCCTGTTATGGTTCATACAAGGGATAATATTCTTGTCCTGGAGTGTTATATAGTTGAGTTATCAGTTGCTGCAGTTTCATGAATTTGATCTTTTAAGATTTTAGTGCCTATCCTACAGTACGTATTTGGAAACGTGATTAATTGCTACAATTGGTCTTTAAATGTTTTTGTAATATAGGAGCTAGGTGTAAATATTCAAACTGGTGCATCTAAGGCTACATTACTAAAAGCATGGTGTGCAATGCTTGCTGTACTGATTGGTTCCAGAGGGACTGGTTAGGTGATGAGGGTTTCTAAAACTCACAGCCATGTTTACACTCTGTAACTAAATAAGAGACTTAGAGGCCAAACTAGAAACATGATGGGATTTGAAAGCTTTTTCTTCCTTTTTTTTTTTTTTTTTTTTTTTAATATAAATAAAAGCATAAGCTTATGATCACAGGGAAGCAGAGAGAGAAAGGTGAAGCAATATTCTAGGTATTACTAGGTGATACTTACTGAGCCCGCCTCAAACAATTTGTTACAACGATGTAGCCCTGTAATTAAGTGAAATTTACCCCAGCACAGAAGGCTTCTGTGAAAGCCTTTACTCTGCACACCCCATACTTCATGCCTCTGTGAGGGGCAGAAATTTGGCACAACTGGTGAGGTTCTGCTCCAGACACAAATCCTTGATGAAGGATTATATGAATGTTATAACATTCAGCCACTGGATGTCCTCATTTTCAAAGGTCTGCAGAGGTTGATCAGCTGGAAAGCCACATGTTGTTGACAGTTTGCAGAGCATTGCATAAAAATATTCTGTGTGTTGGGTATTGCCAAACTCCAAGCTTACCACCCATAACGCAGTGGAATTGGTTTCACTTCTCAAGGTAATTAAACTCCTACTGGATGCAGAACATGTATTTAATCGGCTCCTTTCTCCATCTTTCTCTTTTTTTTTGATGACAACTGTAATTTACGTAACAGCTTGCTTTGCAGGACTCCTGCATTCCTAAACACTGAGAAGTTCGCTACATCTGTTTTTTTTTTCCAGTGCTACCTTCACTGGAGTTTATTGCAGTTTTTACTGTGGATTCTGACTGCAGCCTGTCTTTTCTCAGTTCCTATGAATTCCCAAGGGTGCATCCCTCTACTTGCAGGAGTCCTGAGCTGATCCCACAAAGACTTAGCGATAGGTAATCACATCGTGTGCGTAGCTACACCTGCCCAGTGAGCTTCGCTTCCCTTTTTCTCAGAAGGCCTGCTTTCTCCTGCAGCTCATGAGCCGTCACCACCCACCCTTCCTTTGCTGCAGGTTCCCCTGCCTGCACCATCACGGAGGGTGTTTCTCAGCCCCAGCTTCCCCTCCAGCTAAAGCTCTCATCCAGCCTCCTTGCTCTCGCAGCTCTAATGGCTGCATCATCCTCGTTGCCAAACATTCCTGTCTTCTGATTATGATTTGACATTGCTTGTCAGACACTCTCCAACAACTTATAAAAATCTGAGCTGGCAGAAAGATTGGCAAAGGGCTGTCTGTAGCTGCACGTGGATTTCATGTTTGTTCATGAAACATGGAAAACATGTTTGTGAAAGTGTCTGCACTGGGTGTTTTTTTTTGTTGTTTTTTTTTTTTTTTTTTTTTTTTTGGTCTGAAGTTTCAAGAAAGAAATAAATCTACTTCTCTTAGCTTTCTGTCTTTTAATTTCTCTAATTTAAACTGCTGTTTGACTACATTGTCTTTCCAACAAGGGGGCAGTTGGTGCTCTGTAAACACTTGTTTGAAATCATGAAAGCAGGTTTTGCCAGAGGACAGACTCAGTAGAAAAATTAAGGCTAGACTTCTTTCCCTCATAAAGAAAACTCACCTTCTGGTATAAATGGGCATAGTTACACTAGATAAGTACTGTTCATGTACCAGCATGGTAGTTTCGTTCCTACCACGCCAGTGCATGAGGCATATCTCCAGCAGGAATCAGCCTCTGTAGCTGCTGAGGTATCCTAAGGTGACTGGGGCCAGGTATGCATTTATTTATCTACTTGCTAAAATCTCTTTTCAGTGGTTCAGCATTAGATGAGTGCTTCATAAAAAGAGATGAATGTGTTATCTTTCCATGCACTGCAGGACCGGTAGATCCTCACAGAAACTCGCTCAGCCCCTGCGCATCCCGTTGTGCCCACTGTGGAAGGGCAGGAATGCCTAGGGCTGCCCAGGAACCTGCGGTGCACCCGCGAGTCCTGGGATTTGCTCCCAGCTCGGTAACTGTGCTGGTTTCCAGACCCTGAAACAAAATTCAGGTGAGCCGGGAGAAACATTTGGAAGGTAGAGGGCAGAGATAACCACCCTGACGGATCTGGATGACGTGGTGCTTGTCACAACGTTGTTACCTTAACTCCAGGTACATGCTGCTGTTTCCTTAACAGGGAAAGTAGCAGAGTGTGGTTGGAGCACGCTGCTTTGCAGACACAGTGAGGAGCTAAGAGCAGGTTCAGAAGAAGACGTGTTGCAGGAGTCCTCCCATCCCAAAAGTGCTGGCATCTGAGGAGCTGGCCGGGGCTGACTGGAAATGAGCTCTCTCCATTCCTGGTTCAAGACTAACTGGGCTGGGGGAGCAAATTAAGTATCGTGTCCCTGGTGTAGAATCTGTGATACTGCTGTGAAATTTGCTTGCCTTAGATGCACCGTCAGCATCATTAGCCTAAGTTGTCATCTCTCAGAAAATTAGGCTTCTAAAGTGCTTAGGAACTGGTGACAGCCTCTGGTCTGCTCAGCCTTCGCCCTCTTGCAGGAGAAGACTTACTGATCCTTTTCTGTCGTGCTGAAGGGTGTTGTGGGCCACACTAACAGTGGTGGCAGATATGGATGAAGAAGAAAGGGGGTTGGAGTCCAGTATCTATGTTCTGAGGTCCGACACTGCCACTTTTCCCTCTGGCACTCATGGTCATCCCTGGAGAGCTGAAGCCTACTGTGATTTTGGGGAGAATCTGTCTACTCTTTCTTGCAGCTTTTTGAAGAGCTCTTTGGAAAATGTGGGACACTGCTTTCAGTCACTGCAAAACTGGATATTTGACTTGGAGTGCTGAAAAGAGATTAAAGGTTTTGCGAGTACCAAACCCTAGATTTACAACAAACACAGAGGATGTTGCTTCCTCGGTACAAAAGACCAGATGCAGCTCCAATTAAAATCAATAATTGATCTATGTCCATTTACAGATACATCTACATTCATGTAGGTTGTGAAACCTTATCCCTGTGTGTACATTTGCCTTTTAAGCAGCTTCTGCTCAGGCTGCCTGCAAATATATCTGCTCATCAGGCGGGCAACACTCAGTCCCTTCTAGGAATGAGCTAGGGCAAATTTTTTATGCTGGATGCCAAGAGGAGGATTGAGAAGACACATGGAAGCTGCTGAATGGTAACACAGCTTGTCAGAGAAAAGTAGAGCCCTTTAAAGCTCAGCATGCAGCCAGGATTTACCTCTGGAGAAATGGCAGCAGACCCTAAAGTACATAGCTTGCATGGGCAACAATTCTGCCTCAAAATAAGCAGCACAGATGCAGCCTGTTAGGCTGAACTCAAAATAAACCTTTTTTTTTTTTTTTTTTTTTTTTTTTTTTGTCTGAGATGCTATAATAGAGGATGAGGCTGAGCAAACATATTGTGACTGTCCTCTGTTTGGTGCTCTATGTCCCACATCACTGACTGTGCAGCTATGCCAGGCTACGGGTCATGCGCCTTTATTCCCTGTATAGAGAAAAATTCTTGCTGTGTTAATAATGACAGATCTGTGAGGAATTTAATTTTCTCTTCGGCTGGTTAACGAACCATGGTCTTATCGGTGCTTGCAGGGAGCACATTGCAAGGGCTCCTCTTCTCCAGCACCGTGCTGGTGAGATGTCTCCTCAGCAGAGGGTATCCCCTGAGCTGGGGCATGTCCTGGCTGCAGGATCCCACGGGGGATTCCTGCTGTGGGGAAGGGCCCAGGGACATGCCCCAGGACATCGCCAGCTGCTGGAAACCTAGTTTGGGGGGGGGGGGGGGGGCGGGGGGAGGGGGTTGTAGCCCCCTCTGCCACCAGCAGACCCAGGTCCTCCCCTTCCCTGGAAAGGAACTGATGGTGTCCACCTTGGGGTCCAGCTCTTGAGGGCACTTTGGGGTCTGTGCTGCTGGAGACTGACACCCCCCCCACCCCCCTTCTCCTGTCCCATGCCCTTTCACTCCTCCTTTGCTGTTGCCACCGGGGACCCCTGTCCCTTGCATCCCCCCCACGCCCATCGTGCCCAGCCCTCAGTAGAGGCAGCCCCCTTCTCCCTGTGCCCCAAGCATGGACAGGCAGGGGCCCCCCCAGCCCTCCTGCCGCTGCCTGGGGGCACGTGGGCAGCTTGGGCAGCATGACGCAGAGCTGACCAAGTCCATGGAGGATTTGGAGGATTTTTAGCTGTTAAGTATTAGGCTTGTTAGGTACGTGTGCTGCTGAGGCTATGTGAACTGATTTTTATTTTTTCAGATGAATCTTGGATAAGTTTCACAGCAAAAGGCCCACTAGCGACAGGAGGCTGAGCTCTCTGCTCAGTGGCCCTTTCTGCTAAAAGGACTTTTTGGTTTTTTTTCCCTCCCCAAAGCAAATGATCACAGTTGCAAAATTACTATACATCTTCTCAAGGTACAGTGTATTGTAATTTCCGGTGTGTTCTTAGAACCAGCTGATGGGTTTAGCAGAAACTTTCTTAAAAGTACCTGGGTCTGAGTCAGACACTTAAGGTAGAAAACATTATCCTGACAGTTGGAGTTTGGGGAAGTTGCAAGCAAGTAGAAACTAGATCTTACAAAAGGAAGTACTGGGCCAGCTAAAGATGGAGATTATCAGCTCTTCCCATCAGTAGTGATGACAGGAGAGAAGGTGCCCTTCTGCTTCCTAGGGAGGTTTCCAAATGTAAAGAAAGGGGCTTTGTTTTCAGTTGGGGGTGGATTTGGGCTGAGGAAAGTTAGCAGGGAAGCGGACAAAGCTAGGAAGCCTGCAGCAGCTGGGCATTGTGTGCGAGAGGAGAAGCTGTGCGTTCGGTGTTTACAGGAGTTAGAAAGGGCAAGATGCTTTTATTTTTAGCTTCATTTATAGCTGTTGTGTCCTCTCACCATTCCCTCTTTTCAGCTTGCAGACCTGAGATTAATTCAGACTATAGCACTGAGTTTCCCAACACCCAGAAAATAAATGTTGTGATCTCACGTGGCTCCTGGATGGACAGGGAGGAAGAGGGAGACAAAGGAATCGAGGGAAAACTGCATCATCCAGCCCGATCTGCACTGGGTCCAACATCTGTATCCTGGGATCAGATTTCTGCTGAGATTTCTCTCGAGGGCAGCTTGTCCTTCCTGCTGGGAAGAGACTGTTTGCCATAGGATGAGCGTAGCTGTGTTGGGGAAGTTGGGGGAAAAGCCATATATAGAAAAGGGGGCTCCAGGCGGGCTCCTTTTCTCTGGGGGAGCCCATGTCCCAGCAGCATTTCCACATTGGGACAACCACATCTGTATGGCTCCTGAACATGAAAGCACTGATGTATCTGAACAGCCTAAAGCACGCGAGCCCATGACAAGGAGTGGGATTTCAGGCAGACGAGAAGTGAAACCTGTGCCATGAGCCAGGAGAGCCCAGCGGCATGTGCAGCAAGGCCACATGGATGTGTAAACTGCACAATCACAAGCTGCTTCTTGCCAACTGTGTAGCTGCAATGAGCACACTGAAGCAGACCGGATTTTCCGTTCACCCTTGCCTGGCCTGTTAGCCTCCACCTCTGCAGGGTATCTGGAAGAAGCGCTAAAAACTGGAAATAGAAATACAGAATGAAAAACTTGAATAAAATGTCCAGGCTCAAGATGTGTGTTTGCACACTGGCTGAAGAAATAGTGGGCATTTCGTAATGAAAGCTGAGTAATATCCACAGTGGGTGATGGTGCTTCCATGCGAGGATTCCCACCAATGGGCAAGACCAGATGTATAGTGCACCACTGGTGTCAGCTGGAAGAAGCCTATTTTTTGGGTGTGTGTCCACAGAATCACCAGATTCTTTTCTGGTCCACACATTTTCAAGTGTTTGCAGTCATCTCAGATCTTCACATAATCAAATTAATTTAAACACTTTCTTCAAATACAAAACAGTCTTAACTGAGCACATTGGCACCTGCCAAAACTTCTTCTCTCATCAAAAGATCAAAGGAAGGATAGGATAAGATAGGATAGGATAGGATAGGATAGGATAGGATAGGATAGGATAGGATAGGATAGGATAGGATAGGATAGGATAGGATAGGATAGGATAGGATAGGATAGTTGGAAGAGACCTACAATGATCATCTAGTCCAACTGCTAGGCTAGTAGAAGTTCTTTGCAGTTGGAATTTTGCTAAAGGCAGGCTAGGGTCATGCTCCGGCCCAATTTGCTTTCCATGTACTCCTCCTGGTGGCCTGCAGAGCTTCTGAGGTGCCTGTATGAACTTACCAGTTCACCACAGTATGCCTGTTTGCCAAGTGTTTACCTGACCTAAATTCTTTTGAAAACCATCATTTCTGACAACTGTAGTGCAAGCTTTACAGAACTGGGTAGCTGGTTAATAAGTGCTGTGACCGGGACACACAAGCTCTGCCATTTTGTTATCAACAGTGTTGGCAGTTATTTTTCTATTTTATTTATGTTTTAATGTTAGCTGTTTCCTTAAACTATATTTTTTTTTCTAACCAGAAGATTGAGCTGTTGCATATAAGGCGTAAATTGCTAGTTTACTTTTTGGTCCTCAGCATAACATCTCTTCAGAAAGGTATTTAATTCTGAAGACAATTGTGCTTCTCACTGAATGGTTACATCATACCTGGTAACTCACTGGATTCAGATGTCTGCTTTTAATGCCAGTTGTTACTGTGACACAATTAAAGGCAGAAAAAATACTTTACCTGGTGCAACTGCTTACTATAATTTTTCCATTTGGCATTCCAAATGAATTCCAGTTATATTTCCTTTATCCTGGGTCTGATTGCTTAAATAAGCAACTCTCACAGTCTATCAGTTCCTCTTGCTCTAAGCAGTGTGTCAGAAATTTCCTCCTTCTTCTTTCTGAAGATCAATAACACTTTTCTAACATAGCATTTTATAATTTGAAGAAAAAAAGTCTTCTATGGTAAAAGTAATTGAAGTACAACTATCTAATTAACATGCATTATATGAGCTAAATAACTATTACAGGAAATCAGTGAAGAGTAGACTCAACATTAAATTTGCATTTATGAACACAAAATCTGGAATTGTATGTGTGTGTAATTGTAGATAAGACCCTGTTTGACTATTCTAAGGGCATTAAATTTCTCTTCCAGCTAAGATGAGAGAAAGAATGAAATTAGGAACCATGTGCCAAAGGGGAAAAAAAAAAAAAAGTTTTGAAAAAATCATGAGCCAGTCAAAATATTTTTCATTGTTGTCAAATTTACGTTAGCCCCGGTGCTAGCTGCTTCCACCTCCCATCGGTAAAACATTCTCCAGGTCCATCAATCAGGACGCGAAGTGATGGGCCATAAGGATGCTCCCGACAGAAGTTCTTGACACGTGGAGTGATGCTCCTCATTGCTGCCCTTTGGCTGGCACAACCCTGCACCAGCCCAGCTCCCCTAACAGAGACGACGTCTCCTCCCAACCCTCATGATGCTGAATGTGTCGTGGCTCGGAGCCCACTGGAAGCTGGGGGTCTCTCATCGTTCAGGGGATAAAGATCATGAAACGTCATGAAGCGAAGGTGCTGGGCTGATAGGCAGGGTGACCTACCTTGTGCTGGTATCTGCCTTTTCATTTCATGCCAAATCCAGCGGTGTGGTTGTCTCGGTTGGCTATGCAAAACAAAGCACCAAACTACACTTAGTCAAGTGGTATTTAGCTACATCATGATGTTCATTTGAAAAAATAAACACAGACCTGAATTCATGTCTTGACTTGTTCTCTTCACGGTGGTTGGAGAAGCAAAAGTTGCCATGAGAGTTTCTAGCTGGTTGCATTGGACCAGCTGAAAATAGTGAAAACCTGAAAAAATGGTTGGGGCTTGGAGCCTATCCATGAACTGTGACAGCCAGCCCAGAAATTGGGAGGGGAAAGAAAGAAAGAAAGGAGGGAAAAACACCATCCCAGCCTCCAGAATCTGTCTTCTCCTTACCTGCCAGAACCCATCGCTTTGTTCTTCTGGCCAAAGACGATGAGGGGTGTCAGCCCTTGAAGGCTGGTGTGAAACAAGAAACCATCGGACACAATGCAACCGCATATTACTGGCCACTCCTTATGAACCAAACTAAAGCAAATAGGATTAAATCAGAGTAATACCTCATGTGATTACAGCTCATTGTGTTCAAATAAAAGCTGACGTTATCGTGAGCGATTTGTTTGGGGGTGGGGGTGGGGGTGGACAGGAGAAGAGATGCTTTTGCTCACAGTGATTGCTATTTATAATGCTGTAAAACCACAGTGAACGTGTTAAAAGCACTGCCACGAGCACGTGCTGCTTAAGCTTGGCATTATGGCTATAATAATTCATTGCAACTCTTAGGTATGCCTTTATGCTAACAGTACGTTAATATTAGTCTCTATCAATTATTTCAGACATACAAAAACTTTGTAGATGTGGCACTTGTAATGATGTAACCAGAATTTGTAACTGTATTTGTAGCTCTGTAATCAGTATGGGAAAACTTTATAGTCACCTCTACATGCTGCTTTTACAACTCCCTTCTAAACAATTTAAATAGAAACTGAAGGGTAAATGTGACTGGAGTCCTCAGCCAGCAAAACTGAGGAAAGAGAAGTATGTCAGTGCTAATTAACTCCAGCGCCCTGCCAGGCCTGGCTCTCGGCAGCTCTGCAGGCTGTAGTATGGTTACTGCAGCTTCAGTAGTATTCCCATTTAATTTGTTCAGAGGGGGTGGGTAACTACTCTTCCAGCAGGAATCGAATGCTGGTTAGATAATTATCCCTGAAACTGGTCCTATTGCCTGTAGTACTAGGGTCTTTCTCTCTCCGTACTCTTCTTGCTTTGCTCCGGCTTCTCTGTGCTCTGTAACTGCATTTCTTTCTCTCTAACGAGGCTCGGGAAGTCTGACTGGGGGAGGGAAGAAGTCCTGAACACAGAAGAGGCTTCAGGAACTGGGCCTGCTTTATTTTTATTTATTGTATTTTTCCTAGTGTTAATTTAAATGGGGTTTGAACAATGAGCTTGATGAACTACTTAAACTGTGCTGATGCAAAATCTATTTCCATCCATTCTCTTCTTTTTTTTTTTTTTTTTCTCTCTACCACACAATGTACTTAACTGTTAAGTTCTGATTATTCTGAATATTACTGCTTTCTTTGTAGCAGCACTGACTTCCTCTGCACTCACCCAAACCCATGGATATCCTTGCTTTAGGGCTTTTAATAAGCATTTCAACTTAAAATTTGGTGTTGTTTGCTTGAATTGCCTTTTGCCAGAAAGCAATTCTGTCTGAGCTGTGCCGAGGAGGGGGAGCTGCAGCGTGACCTTGCTCTTGCTTCTTTCAAACAATAACTTCCAGGAATACTCCTGAGATCAGCCCAGCCTTATCTCTATTTTACATTTCATTGTCTGAATTCCTTAAAAGTCACATAAACCTAATTTTTTTGTTTGGGAGCACACAGGATGATGGTATCTAGAAAGAGAAATTGAGATTTTTAGCATTTAAATTCTTGGCTACGTACCCAGACCAGACCGGTTGTGATTGAAGGATGGCTGTTTGCTTGATAGATGATAAGACATGAATTTTTTGGTCACGACCTGTCTCCCAAATTTCAGCTATGATGTGACCGTATGTGTAACCGGTATCCCTCCTGCCATTCCCAACACTGGGAGCACTGACCTGTTCAGCAGGGCGATCCCCGCTGGCAATCCCGTGCAGGAGAGCTTCCTCTTCTCCTGCTGTGCATGTGTTGTGAATAACTGGGGGTGCACCCTTTGTTTATATGCACCTTAGCGCTGTTTAACGGGGGGGCAAGGGTGACTGCCACAAAGCCTGATGTGGGTTGCCCGATCACAGGGCGAATGGCAGAAAGAAATGTGGTATCACGGCGAGAGCAGACTTCATCTGTTCCCCTCGGGAGCAGAGTTGGTAGAAGCCAGACCTTGCCCATCCGAGGCTGAAGAGAGCAGCCGGCCAGGAAAGAAGCACGAAACTGCTCCCCACACCCATTCATTGCTCTCGCGAAAGAGGAAGTGGCATTACCTCTCTTGCAGATTTCATACAGCTTGACGGCTCCTGGCATTGCTGTGAGAGTCTTAAAAATAGTATTAAGTTGTCCCAAGTAACTGAAATTCAGCCAACCGATATATAAAAGTACTAAAATACTTTTAGAACTACTATAAATAAATAAATACATACATAAATAAATAAAGTAGAAATGTAAATATTTGAATAGCAAAGGTCAAAAAAAAAAGTAAACCAGGTTATCAAATGGCAGTTTGCAGTTTGGAGCCAGGTAATCCCCTGCAGAACTGGGAGAGCAACAGACCTATTTCCTCCTGCACATAAGCCACACCTTCGCTTGCCATGGAAATGTGTTACACAGCAGGACTGCGGCTGTCAGGGCAATATTTCTCTTACCCCTGGGGGACACAATTGCCCCAGGTAAGAAGGGTTGTCAAGTATCAAGTGTTAGTGCAAACTCTAGCAATTTGCCGTCCTCCTCTGCTTGCTCGCAACTTCTCCTGCATGCCTGGTTATAGCTTCTAGTTACTCTATCACAAATCTCTTTGGCCACCCCTTTTCAAAGACCTCTCCCACCAAAACTTGCCCCGACACGAGGTCACTCTTCTGGCCACACAGGATACAGAATTTGTCTCTTCTTGGTTTACGGAAGGGTTTTTTATTGCTGCTACTTCTTAGTGTGGCAGAACAATAAAGACTAGTAACTCATTACACTGACCAAAGCTGAGCGGGTTTACTTGCTCAGGATGATGCTTTTTGCTGTGAGGATACTGTGTCCTCAACAAAGGCGCTGGTTTGCCTTTTGGCCTCCTTGATGCCTATTGCCATACCAGAGCCTCAGGCTATATCTTCAGGTGTGCAGTGGACCAGGGCCACCAGCACTGATTTGATGTCCTAATCTCCCAAGGATTTTATCAAAGACCCTATGACATTACCTGTCCATCTCAGAGAAGGGGAAGAGGCTCGTCATCCTTATATTGAGTGTCACTTGGTGAAGGCAGATTTCATAAATAATAAGCTCTCTTGCCATCACTCTGTCTCCTGGACTCCCTGACCCTCCTGAGAAGCATGCGATTAGTTTGCCTCATCCTTCAGTAAAGTACACAGACTCACCCGATCGTCACTGTTACTTTCCTGTTACTGTCTAGACTTGTCACAGTGAGACCTAGTCATGAGACACATGACAGCATCTCCAGAAGTGCCACCTCACACCCAACTTCACATCCGTGTCATGCAAGAAAGGCTCAAACCGTTTACAAGCCTCCGAGACAGACTGGTGTGCTGGGATCAGGAGCCCTCTCTGGAGGGTGTGCTGGGCATTTCTCCCAAATGGCACAGAAGACGGTGGGGCAGATAGCACCACAAGCTGGCATGAAATCCATCCCACAGAGGCCACTGCTGGAGCTCTTGCCTGGTGTCAGACTGAGCTATGGGACAATGTGGGTGCTTCCAGCTGAGCAGAAAGTGCACAGAAGGTCCTGAAGTGCCACCACAAGCCCGTTCTTGAGAGCTGGAGCTCAGGAGTAAACCCGTTCATCCTTCCGTTTGGCAATTAAGTGAGTCACATTGTTCTTCAAGTGCTTTGATGTCACCCCATCCCTACGATGTAGTCTCATATAGGACGGCCTGTCCTGTGTAAACTGGGGGCAGCCAACTGCAGCCCTCCCTTCTTCACATGCCTCGCTGCACGACCCCCCTGCAGTCCCGCTTCTCCAGAGGGTTCCCTAGGAATGAAAGGCACTGAGGAGCTGTAACACTCCCTGAATTTAGGCAAGGCAATCTTGGTAGCAGATCTGGGCTGGTGTCTGCGGGGAGCACCATGTTCCCCACATCTGGTTCAAGACCTCCCATGTCAGAGCTTGGGCCAGAGCTGCCACGAGAAGCTGCATTTTCTGAACCTTGCCCTCGGGGAGGACCAGCCTCACCAGCAGCTGGAAGAAGTGCATCGGCTGGCCACTGCCTGGGACCCACCAAGTGTGATGGAGATGGTCCTCCTCATCTCCACCTCTGAGATCTGCTGGGGAGCCTCCTGGATTTTGTCAAGCTCTGTGATGATGCGCAACACGTTTGTTTGATTTTCTCCTGTCTTGTAGTTATCTAATCTCCTGCCCTGGGGCTGGGAAGGCCTGAGAGGGCTGGTGTGTACGTGCCCGCCCCGTTTCCAAACACACGTGAACACATTTACAAACGCTCTCTCCGTGGGTACTGCAGGAGCTGAGGAAGGCTTTGCCTCAAAATATTGTAGCTATATTGAAAAAACCAATCTCCAAACCCTACTCGGAATACCCTTAGGTAATGATCTTCCTTTCAAGTGCAGGATGAAAAAGATCAATCGCTGCTTTCTTTTTGTGTGTGCTATAAGCAGTTTGTACATTTGTAGTGGATGAAAATCGTGTTGGAAACTCAGTTACAGTCCTCTGAAGTGAAATGCTGACACTTTCGCTCCGACACACATTTTTTAACCATGATATGGTCAGAAGCCAGATCGTTTCCTGCAGCTTTCTGAAAAAACACTTCAGTTGTTTTCAGGTCATCAATACTTGCGGTTCTTTCTCCGCGGACTAGCAGATTTCTTTACATACTTTATCTAGACACACTGGGAGGTTCCACATATTTTTTCTGTGATTACTTGGTATATCAACTGCAGAAAGAAACTGTTGGTTCTGACCGATTTTTAAAGGCACCTATAAGAAAATGGTAACATTTTTAAAGTTTCTCGTTTTATGGGTCAGCAAAGTGTAACAGTACACAAGGTCCTAAAATGTCCTTTATTAGAACCAAAAGTAGGCAGATCACTGCAATTCCCACAGAAATTAAACAAGTGTAGCTTTCAGGATTCATCGGCTGTTTTAAGAAAAAACAGCAACAAATACACTGCAATTCTGTAAGACTAAGTATTGCCACAACGGTGCAGGGATTGAAGAGAGAGGGCTACAATCAACTTCCCCCTCTCCCCTGTTCCCGTAGCTGCACCCATTTGTAATTATGCAAGAAATTAGCAATATTTCAAGAGCAGCTCCGATGTTTAGGTGCCTGTTTTCTAAAGTATTTTACGTCGCTGTGCGGATTACGAAATTGCTATTATGCAACCTAAGAGAGGAGAGCCTCTGAGACTGTGTTTTGTTGGAGCTCAGCACAGCCAGGGGTTTGGGGAGTGGGGCTGCTGTGGAGCCGGCAGACACGGGCAGAGTGCTGCCGGTGTCTTTACCTTTGCTAACCCTTCTGACCTTACAATCGGCTCTTCTGAACGCGGATTTTAAAAACCTTATCGCAGAAAGCCTCGAGGACAGCGTCTCGGTTGTTTTTGACGCCACAGCAATGTAGTTCGAAAGGAAAAACAACACCCACGACCACGGGTACCTGGGCAGCGCTCCGCACGTTTCACTGCGCGGCTCTCCAGACCGCGTCGCGTTCCCACAAGCGCAAGGCTGCGCGCCCTCCCGCCGGCTGCTGCGAGCACCTGGGGCAAGGAACCGGCGCGTCCTGCAAGGAGGCGGTGAAACCGAGCGGCCCAAACCCGTTCACGCCGTTCCCGGTCACCTCCCTTCACGCCGCGTTGCACCGCCGCGCCGAAAGCAGGCCCGCGGCGGCGGCAAACCCACCCCGCGGCGGGGGGAGCCCTCCCCCCGGGCACCCCCCTCTACCCCCGGGGCACCCCCCCTCTACGCCGGGGCGAGGCTTCTCGCTTCCCGCCGTGCCGGCGCGGCTTTCTCCCGGGCGGAAAGTTGTGCGGGCGGCTGCCCCGGGGCGCGGCGGCGCCGGGGGTTGCGGGCGGCCGGGCCCGGGCCCGGGGCCGGGGCCGGGGCGGGGCGGCGGGGCCCGGCCCCGCTGATGTCAGCCGGGACGGGGGAGGAGGGGGAGGAGAAGCGGGGGGAGAGGCCGCCTGTGTTCCGGGTCAGGCGCGGGAATGCGCGGCGGCCGCCAGCAGCAGCAGCAGCAGCCGCGGGAGCGGCGCTGCCCCCGGCGCCACACCATGCCCCTGTGGGGAGGGCAGCGGCCCGCCGAGGAGCTGTAGGGGGGTGCTCCCCCCTCCACCCCCCGCTTCGGCTCCCGCTCATTGTTCTCCCGGGGCTGCCGCGCTCGCCCGGGGCCGCTTCCCGCCGCCGGCGCGCTGGATGCGGGTTGCCGCTGCCGGCTCGCCGGGACTCGCGGTGCGCGGCGGCGGAGCGGGGCAGCGGCTCCGGCGGCCGGCGGGGAGGAGGGGGCGGCGGTGAGCGGCGGCGCTGCCCGCCCCGCGGCCCCCGGCGGCCCGGCCCGCCCCCCCCCCCCCCCCCCCCCCCCCCTTCTCCAGGACCCCCCTCCGCCGGCGGGGCGATGTTCCACTGCATCCCCCTGTGGCGGTGCAACCGCCATGTGGAGTCCATCGACAAGCGGCACTGCTCGCTGGCCGCCGTGCCCGAGGAGATCTACCGCTACAGCCGCAGCCTGGAGGAGCTCCTGCTGGACGCCAACCAGCTCCGCGAGCTGCCCAAGGTGAGCGGGGGGCGGCCCCCCCACCCCCCCCCCCCCCCCGGCGCTGGCCCCGGCCCCGGCGGGAGCGGGAAGGGGAAGGGGCGGGCGGGGGGGGGGGCGGGCACGCAGGTGAGCCAGCCCGGCAGGTGCCCGCCGAGCGCCCCGGCCCCGGCGGGATGAGGCGCGCCCGCCCCGAGGCTGCGGTGGGGGGCGGCTGGGGCCGGTGGTGGTTAACCTTCGGAGGCTTCAGCGTCTCACCGGAGTTTGGTGGTAAAGGAGCTTTCGCGAGCAAAAAAAAAAAAAGCTGGGGGTGCACATCTTCGCGGGAGGAAGAGCCCTGTTTGGAGGGCGGGGGGGCGGGGGGGGGGGGGTTAGGACCGGGGTCACGGGATGTGAATATATGTTGTGATTAACATTCACGTCATCGGAATTACGAGACCTTGGAGGGTATGAAACCCTCCCCTTTTTTCCCCTTTCGATACATACTATCTGCTCTGTACATGGGAAAACCAAAACCCCCTAGCAGATAGCAGCGTTCCCGTTTCTGCCTTCCACTCCTGGAAACTTCGTCACGCAAAACGCGGGAGATGAATAAGCTTTTTTCTTTTTCTCTGTGTAAGTCCCGCGCAGTTGTCAGTGTTTTCCTTCTTTTGTGAAAGAGGCAGCCAGATTTTTGTGCATAATACTTTTTTGGTAGTATTCTCGAAGGTGGATTCACTTTCAGTTCAGCGTGGTTTTGAGGCGCCGAGGTGGTACCTGCTGGCGTGACCCGCCGGCTGGCACTTGCTGGTTTTGCTAGAAACTCCATCAGAGTGGTTCCAGCCGGGCACTGGTTGGACTTCACGGGTACAGCATGAGTGGGAGGTGCGCTCGACTTTTGAGTTGATGAACCAAGGGCTTCCTCTTTAAACTTTGGACACCTCAGAAGCCGTTGTGCGTCGTGGTTCGTAGAGTTTGACACTGGAGGGGAAGTGTTATCTGGAAGCTGCACCTTAAAAGTGCGTGAACTCTTACTAGCTTGGAATCCAAGAAACTAAACTCAGTAGCCAGAGAAATTTTCAGAAGCACCTTTGTTTCTACCCGAATCAAAGTTGGTCTGTTCATAACAAAGCTTAAACAGTCTTATTTTTTTCAAACTCAGTACTCTCACAGAAATTGATTTTTTCACTCTAGGTAGTAAGAGTAATCATGGTGAAGAAGTTTTCCTACAGACCGTGGTAAAGATGTTAAGTTGAGATGATGTATTAAATTTGGCTTTTTCTTTTGAAAACCCCAGGCACAGGTTTGCATCCTGTTGTGAGTGAGCTCTTTATCCTTCTGAAGTAGAGCAAAACTGGTTTACATAGCCTCTGTGTGGGTGCTGTTTTTACTTCCAGCAGTTTCTGCTGGCTTTGTGCACAAACTAGACTTGGGAGTCTCTCTTTTTGTACTAGACTTTTCTACTTAGTGTTGGCTTTCAGTCTTGTACACTTCTTATTGCAGAGGTATTGAATGTGCTTGTGACTGAAATCCCATCGAGACCTATGGCTCTCTGTTTGTTTGGGGTTTGTTTGTTTGTTTGTGTTTTCTTTTTTTTTTTTTTAAGTAATAAATCCCCCCCAACTGGCTGCTGTGTACAAATATAAAGAATAATGTCTGTTGTTCATGGTGTTATATGATATTTATTTCTGTAAATAGGGTGGAAGTATTCATTGTTTCTTCTATTCCTTGACTTGCAATATACGAAATAACCTTTTTTTGTCCTGTGATGGCTAAAAAGAGTGCTTCTTTCCATTACTTGCATGTGAGTACGTATTAAGTCACATATCCTCTCTGCTATTTTCTACGTATAAAAAAAAAAAAACACCCAACCCAGGTTCCTTGGCATTGCAATGGAATCAAGCAAAAGTTGAAGTTAGAAAGAGGATTATTTTTTTTTTTTATGTGCACAGATCAGATTACAGGAGTGCCTAAATATACTGAAGGAATATGTTTGTGGGTTTTTAGCTGGACTAGGAGGAATCCAACAAAATACAACCGCAGAGACATACTTGTATTATCTGTTCTGAGTACTTTGTGCCTTGTCAGCAATGCAGGAAGGCATTTTTATTGGGGCTTCCTGCATGGGCCTAAGAACTTTTTCTTGTCAGTACCTTATTAATGTTTTATGATAAATGGAATATAGTGCCATCATCTCGGGTAAGTGTTGACTCTGTAGGAGTTCTGGGTACAAAAATACAGCTGCAGTCCTAGTTGTGAAACTAAGCTATTGAAGCTGGAAATGGATGGGAAGAGCAAGATGTAATATTTCTACCAGCAGATAGTTTTAAAAGTTCTATTATAGGAATCTGGTTCTGGAGAATAGTGGAAGATCTCTCTGTGGATGTTAGCTACAGGGTACACTGTTCGTTCCCCTTTATATTAAAAGGGTAATGTTGATGCAAAGTACAGATACAGAACTGGAAATAAGTGCAAAAAAAGAGAGGTACACCATACCTCTTGTTGAGAAAACACGAGGGAAATAATTAGGGTGTATAATTAACAAACTGTTAGGTCAGCAAGGATCTTCGTGTTCGTTACACCCTTAATCTAGTGTAATGCATTGTATTAGTCTTGCCTTACCTCAATTAAGTTTCCTCTCTATATGCATAAAGGCAACAAGACGAAATCAAATTGATTTTGGGCTCATCTCAGGCCTAAGCAAGTCAGGGGACTTGTTTTAACTCTCCATGGCCTGCTAGTTCAGTGTTTTCCTGTACTTGATGAAGGCCTGATGTTCACAGTGATCCGTGCGGATTCCTGGTGAATCATCTGTGGGCTGTGCTCATGCTGTAATATCTCCCATAACACCGATATGGTCTTCGTGTCACTGAGATGGTTGTGATCCTCCTTAGGAAATTGCTGCTGTAAAGGCTAGCCTTGAAACTAGTGAAGAAGAATCGCCCCATGGACTCTGTGACTTGCAGTAGAAGTTGCAATAGTTGGATGAGCAAAAGCACAACTCTGCTGCCCTGCTCTTCATTCTACACACTGGTAATTCAGACCTCGTCTTCCCAGTGTGGGCTGGTTTGGTCTGAAGCGGCCAGTGCAGCAGGCGAGAGATCTTGGAATGCTTCTCTGAAACCAAGCAGATATTGGGGAGCTCTTTTCCTAGCTTTGCCATGCGGCAAGTCTGAGACAGTGATGATGGCTTTATCTCTAGACATCTGCTTTCCTTCCACTTGCACAATTTTTTTTTTTTTTCATCCCTTCAAACATAAAGCTTTCTGAGGCAGATAAATATCAGCAAGTGGCACGTTGGAATACGTGGACTTGCTGCGCTTTTCTCAAGTCGATGGGGCAACTTGTGTTGGCTGCACATGCTTCCCCCTTCTGCCCTGTTTCTCCCTTCCCCTGTTGCTATTAAGTAGCAATGAAAGGGCTGCTTTGGTTGGCTTGTGCCAATGCAGTAAAAGCATATGCTCTAATACACCCTAAAACGTTCATTTTGAGGTACAGAAGTACTCTTAGGTTTTGATTAATCTGCAGTTTTTGCTAGCATACCTCTATTATTCTAAACTCTGTTGTTCCAGAGGACAGTAGAGTATGGTGTGTGTTAGAGTGTTACTGAAAAAAAACCCCAGCAGAACAAACACACACAAAAATCCCCTCAAAAGACAGAAGAGAAAGGGATTGCTGTAGCATCTCAATGGGAAAGGAGCTAGCAGAAAGACCCAGCAGTATTGCTGTGTTGTACATTATGAGAGTCATCTGAAGTATCCGGAGGAGAGAAGAAACAAGAAATACACTTGAATTATTTTGAAAGAATTACTTGGTTGGTTTTATTTTTGTTGTGTTGGCTGACCAAAATGTATGGTAGAATTCTTCACCTCTTTGTGAAGGGAGAGGGGTAGGAAGTGTTCACTGGGAAAACATCTGAAAAGAAATGTCCAGGAAGCAGAGGGAGATGTCTTTGTCCCCATTATTTCCGTTCTTTCCCTTGTTTGCTCCCTTTCGCGTTAATGCATATGTGAACCAGGAAAAGAACTCAGTTTCTCTGTCCCCCTTTTCCCTACAAATAATGTGTTTTCCTAAGCTATACCTGTCAGCCTCTCAGGAATACAAGTTAATAATTTATATTTTTACAGTAACTTACAAATTTTTTATATCATTTTGCTACTGCACAGGGATCCTTTTGGTTTCCCATGTCAGTATACTGATACTTTCTCCAGGTCTCCTGAAGCGCTCTGTTGGATCCCTGGATCCCTTCTTCCCTCCCTTCCCCAGTTACTTGGTGGAGAACTTGTGCTTATGTTGACAGTGACCTTTCTCTGTCGTTACCGCTGGTGTCTCAGACTCCCTGCCCTGCCTGTTCATCATTTCCCATCCTCCCCTGTCCTTGATATCCCAGGATCTTGCTTGCCTCCTCTGACCTAAACAGCTCTGTCTGCCTTGTATTTCTGATTATTTGCTTCTTCTCCTGTCCCTTCTGTGCCAGCTTCTTGACTGCCCTTGCAAATATTTTCTTTTTTTTTTTTTTTTTTTCATTTTCTCTGCTTTCTGCTGCCTCCCAGGTTCCCTCTTGTGCTCTTGCCCTTCCTGCAGGATGAGCCAGCCTCGTGGGATGTACTGGAGGAGCCGGCTGTGTACTATTAAGCTGCTGCTGGTTTTCCACAATATTGAGGTCTCTCTAGCCTTTCTTGGCAGATGTGGCTGTTTTCCCACAGAACAGCAGTTTCTAGCTGTCAGCATGCTTCTCACCACTTCTGCTTTACAAGACAAATTAAAGAGCTGCACCCTTCAGTCTCAAAAGCAAGGGCTTTTGTACAGGGACAGTGGTAGAGTGTCGCTCTCAACTCGCTTAAATAATTCCTTCTCCTGTGTTGGATCCTAAATGCCTTCTGTTGAATATTTAGTGTATCAGATTTAATTGGAAAAAAACATAGTATGTGGTCACCAGTGTGCAGAGAGTGACTTAAAAATGTAGTTTGTGTTTGTTTTTTTGTGTTTGTGCTTTTTTTTTTTTTTTTTCCTAAATCTGCACCATTTTAATTTTCCTTAAGAGTGAAAACTTGAAGGCTTTTTCAACTCAAGTTGTAACATGTAGTATATCATTTGCTACATGTCAAAAACTATACTTCACCAAAGAGTAGGCTTTCTGGCAAATTGCTTTGATGGAAGAAAATAACACATTCTGCCTGATACATTTCAATAGCTTCTGTAATGAAAAGCATCAGATAAAAATAAAATGCTTTCAATTCTATAGATCAGTCTGTAGTTGATGAACTGTTGTTTTCTACTCCTGTACATTAGTATTTAAGGGCCAACACATTTTGTCAACTTAATTTCTCAGTGCATGGAATTTGCAGTACAAAACTGGATCTCTGCATATTTTTTTTTTCCACTGGTAAAAAAAAAATGGAAATATCTTATGAACCTCTGAATGCAGTATTATATTTTGGCTTTCATATTAAATCACTAGCATTCTTTGCATTGGTGGGTGGTGGAAATAGCTTATAACTCTTGTTTTGCTGCTATTTTGTCTCGCTGCGGCTCAGTTGTTTTACTCAAAGGATAAAGACCATTCTCCTGTGAGACTTTTTGCAGATGTTGTTTATGTGAAAACTCTGGTGGCAAAAAATGAAATCAAAATCTTATGTATGCACTTAGTTTAGTTTAAAAGTCTGCTGAACTCTCTTCTTTTGAGAATGATTTTTGTGTAGAGATTGTAAACCTAATCTGATGCAACTCTGAATCATTTCACTTCTCTGAGTTTGCAGATTGTATCTGTCATCTCTAATTTTTCTTCTTGGTGTTATATGCTAAAGCTTCTCTGTAGTTATTTGATTGATGTGAGACCCCTTCCCCCAGAGACCTGGTTAAACCCTGGCCTCCTCCCGCGCCCCAGTTTCTGTGTGAGAGAAGCCGATGGTGTGCTGCTGTTTGGCTTTCGGCTTAGGCAGTGTCTGTATCTCTTCATTATGTGTGGTGTTGAAATCCGGGGTGCTGTTATCATACCAAAATCTTGTGAAAGCTCCTTAAGAAAAAGTCCCTCTGTTCTTCCCATACCACACCTGTTTCTCAGGAAAAAAACCTTTCAGACTAAATTTCACTGTTCCACCATAGTTTCTCCCATTATGCAACCATAAGCCTGAAAGACGCTTGCTTGGTCAGTGGCCAGTAATCTGCTGTGGAAAGAGATAATATCATATTATACCTCTTTTTAAATTTGTGCTTATGGGTTGTAACCATCCCTTCTTAAGATGTAAACATCTAGAAACTTTATTCCCCTCTTTCAAATTTATAAATCTCACTGGGATCACAGAGGCGTGGTGGGATATCTCGCATGGCTGGAGTGCCGCAATGGATGAAAGTAGGCTCTTTAAGAAGGACAGGCCAGGAAGGCAAGGATGTGGAGTCGCCCTTCATGTGAGAGAGCAGCAGGGATATGTGAAGCTTTTTCTTGGAATGGATGATGGGCCAGCTGAGAGCAGGTTGGGATTAGTGGGTGGCGTTGTTTTTGGTGTCTGCTGTAGACTGCCTGATCAGGAAGAAGTAGTAGATGATGCCTTCTTCCCATAACTGGAAGAAGCCTCATGTTCACAGGCCCAGGTCCTCATGTGGGTCTTGAACCACCCTGACATCTGGAAGGACAACACAATGGAATGTAAACAATCCAGGAGTTTTCTGGAGTGCATCAATGATTTCCTAAAGCAGATGATCAAGGAGTCAATGCACAGAGGCGCTCTGTTGGATCTCATAAACAAGAAAGGACAGGTTGAGATGTGAAGGTCAGGGTTGCAGTGGTTGTAGTGACCATGGTCACCTGGGCTGTAGCTGCTGTGAGATGGTGGAGTTCAGGATCCTGAGAGGAGGGAACAGGGCAAAAAGCAGCATTACAACCCTGGACTTCAGGAAACAGACTTTGGCATGTTCAAGGATCTGCTTGAAGGTGGCTGATAAGAAAGATGTTTATGCTGCCATTCAGAGGGACACTGACAGCCTGGAGAAATGGGCAGAGAGGAATCTCATGAATCTCAGTAAAGAGAAATACAAAGCCCTGCATGTGCCTAGGGAGGAGTAACCCCATTCTCTAGTTCAGGCTGGGGGCTGACCATTTGGAAAGCAGCTTTGCAGAAAGAGGCCCTGGGTGACCTGGTGGACAAGCTGACCATAAGCCAGCAGTCCTCCCTCATGGCAAAGAAGGCTAATGGTATCCTGGGCTGTGTTAGGAAAAGCATTGCTAGCAGGTGATTCTTCTGCTGGTTTGTGTGAGTGGCTGGGGTTTTGGGTTGGGGGGGGGAAGCTACAGTAGTGGCCCCCTGTGAGAAGCTTCTTGAAGCTCCCCTGGCTCCAAGTTGGACCCACCTCTGCACCAAGGCCAAGCCAATTACTGACAGTGGTTGAGCCTCTGATAATGTATTTAAGAAGGGGAACCTGGGAGGAGGAGTTGCGAGGAGAACATCTATGTGAACACTAAGGTCAGTGGAAGAAAGGAGGAGAAGGGCGGGAGGTGTACCAGTGCAGAGACCCCCCTGCAACCCATGGTGAGATGTCAGGGCTGCCCCCATGCCACCCATGGAGGTCTGTAGTGGAGCAGCTGCACACCTGCAGCCTGTGGAGGACCCCACACTGGAGCAAATGACTTGCACCTGAAGGAGGCCAGGACTCTGTGGAAAGAAGCAGCCACCGCTGTAGCAATTAGGCACTGGGAGGCTTGCAACACGCAGAGGTGATCCACACTGGAGCAGCTTGGGAAACACTGCCGCCTGTGGGAGGGACTCATGTTGGAGAATGTTTGTGGAGGATTGTTTCCTGTGAGATGGGAACCACTCTGGAGCAGGGGAAGAATGCAAGGAATCCTCCCCGTGAGGAGGAAGAAGGAAGAAGCGGCCAGACTGACTGCACCCCCCATTCCCTGCCTCTTGAGCTGCTGGGGGGAGGGGGTAGAGATATTGGGAGCAGAGCTGAGTCTGGGAAGAAAGGAGGAGTGGGGGGAAGGGGTTTTTAAGATATGGTAATGCTTCTCACTGTCCTACTCTATCAAGTGTTTTTGTTGTTAGTGTCAATTAAATTTACGTTCTTTTTCCTTCTCCTAGTGAGTCTGTCTTTGATAGTGACTGTAATGGGTGAGACATGCCTCCCTGTTCTTATGTCGGTTCCTGCAGCTGTTGCTTTATTTTCTCCTTCTCAGCGCTGGGGGGAAAAGGGGCAGTGAGCAGCTGCGTGGTGCTCAGTCACCCACTGAGCTCAAACCACAACATCTGGCCAGCATTGGGGGAAACACATCTGGGGTGCAGTGTCCAGTGCTGGGCTTCCCAGAAGAAGAGTCATTTGCAGGATTGGGTCCTGCAAAGCACCACAAAGACTATTAAGGGGTTGGAGCATCTGTCATGAGAAGAGGCTGAAAGAGCTGGGATAGTTTAGTGTTGAGAATTAAAAGTCTTATGGGATCTTATTGGTGTGTATAAATGCCTGATGAGAGGGTGGAAAGAAGAGCAAAATTCTTCTCAGGGGTGCTCCATGCCATTATAAGAGGCAATGGGCACAGACTGAAACACAGGGAATTTTGCCTGAAATAAGAAAACAATTTTTTTACTGTGAGGGTGGTCAAACACTGGCACATGTTGCCCAGAGATGTTGTGGAGTTTCCATCTTTGGAGGTGTTCAAAACCTGACTGGACATGGTCCTGGGTGACCTGCTCTAGGTGTCCCATGGTTTGAGTAGGGGGTTTGGATAGACTAGATGATCTCCAGAGGTCCCTTCCAACCTCAACTGTTCTATGATTCTGTAGAGAGCATATCAAGGATTTTATCTGTTTTTGGCTTTGATGTTTTTAATGATGCAAATAAAATTGTCATGTTTTTCACTGTTTAAACACCCTCTAATGTTCAATTGCATTTTACTTTTGACATTGATAGTGTCATGGTGTTTTTGAACATCTTGCTGTAAATCCTTGAAGAGATACCACTATATGATTTGAACAAGCATGTACTTCCAGTTAATATTGGAGGGAGGGCTATGCCACTGTGTGAAACGGAAGTAGACTGTATGCACACAGTAAAGGTAGTTTTACTGAAAGTTTAAGAATTTTTTTCAGTATGACAAATGCTATGCAAAATGCTTTCTAAGAACACCTGTAACTTTACAACATCAATGTCTTGAGAATGCTTACATTTTGTAAAAAGCTTTTGTGAGCATAGTCAAGTAGTACTAGTGGTGCAATGCATGCTTGAATTACTAAAATAAATAATGGTTTGTAGGGAAGCAACATTGGATCCTTGTATTAACAGCCCTCTAAACACAGAACATTGTGTTGAAGGCTCCAAAAATGTTTATTACCAGGTAAGTATCTCTGCTTTTTCTGCTAGCTTCCAGATTCTTCTGTTGGGTTGCTTAAGACTTGAAGAAAATACTGTGCCTCTTGACATCAAATTTGAAAGACCACAGCCTGATGAGACCAGAGGGAGATCTTGGTCTGGTGTCCCCTACGAAGTCTGACTTCCCTGTTAATGTCTCTGAGATTGTTCAGAAGATTTTGAAGTCTGCTTGGTTGGAAATATTCTCTAATGTCAGGTTTTTGTAGTAACAGCTGAGTTCTATTGATTTTTGATCTCAGCTGGAAGAAAGTAATTAGATGGTTGTATTTCAATACTTTTAACTTTTTTTTTTTTTCTGTACTGTTGTACTATATTGGTAGCATCCCTTCTCTGTGTGATGTACGCGGATAAGAAAAGGTTTGTGGGCAGAGATTGTATATCTGTATCTCTAAAATAAATCTTATGATTATACATAGAGTTATTTTTTGAATTATATCAGTTGGTCTAAAAAAAGATGTTACTTCCAGCCAACAATCTTGTATACTAGAAAAATGCATGCTATAAATTCATTAGTGGGATTAAATGTGTTTGTGTGTTGTTTTTTTTTTTTTTCTTAATTTTTTTCCTCCAAATGGCAAATGCATTTAACTGCAATGAATCCATATTTTGTTGTAGCAGATGTTTTCTGGCCTC
Organism: Tyto alba; assembly: GCF_018691265.1. Lineage (NCBI taxonomy): Eukaryota > Metazoa > Chordata > Aves > Strigiformes > Tytonidae > Tyto > Tyto alba. The sequence continues at coordinate 24,862,182 of NW_024881316.1, read as the reverse complement.
TCTTAAAGGCAGAGATGGTCCCTCCCACTGCTGTACTCTAATGGCTACGGCATCAAGTGCTCTTTAACCTTTGTTGCCTCCGCTTAATCGACATAAAAGAGAAAGTAAATCCTTGCCTGCCAGGAAACAATATGAGGCAACCTGTTCAATGCATCACTCTGTGGAGCAGCGTTTTGATTCAGTGCTGCAGTATATTGCTTTTTGAGAGTGGATAGTCCTTGTTCGTTTCTTAAAATGGATGGTAACAACCGAGACTAGTACCTGCAATTGGCCCATCATTTGCTGTAGTTCAGAAAATGACAGGTGCTTTGAAAATTGGGGCCAGAAATGTCTTGGATAGATCTGGAATGCCACCTTTAGTGAGGCATTGGTTACCGTTTTTGCTCTGTCTCTTGTAGACCTTTCCCCCACAATCCTCCTGCCTGGATGATCCTTCATATCGGGTTGTAAAGCATCCATTGGAGGGGGAAGATGGCAGTTAAACATCTGGTTCTGTTTAGGATACACACCTATGAACTGTGATCTGTCATTAATACTTCCTCTTGTAAAATCTAGTAATTTTAGTAATGTTTAGTATGGATTCCTGCTTGAATATCTGCCCCTTTGCCATCTGCCATTAATATTCATGATGACAAAGTTGGTGCTAGGATACTGCAAGACCAAAGTACAGCTTCAACATACTCTACAAATATGGTTTGGGTGTGTGAAACAATCTTTCATGGTGTCAAAAATGTGTAACTGTTCCGGTTTTACCGTGAAACATGTGAAGACAGAGTTAGAGACCTCAGGTGTGTGGAGCCATTGCCCATGTACTGGCTTGCCACCTAGCAAGTTGGCAGAGGTCTGTGTACCGTGGTCCATCACCAGCTGCTGCTGCATCTTCTTATGGCTTGAGAAGAAATCCATTAGCTGCTTCCAGTAACACTTCGATACAGTCATCAACTGGGTGATGACTGCTGTGCTGCACTGTGAGTTAGCCCTTGCCCTCAGAAATCATGTCAGTACCTCGCTTAGTACTTTATTTGAAAAATTAAAGTGTGTTTGGCCCAAGGGATCATGTAGGAATCATATTTGTGAAACCCTGTTGCCCTCACCAGCTGTCCCTGCTTGCAGGTGAAAGCAAGTGGGGTGACTTGAGGGATCTCGAGATTGATAGCAGGCTTTGTGGGAGATGCCACGCTGATAACACCCATACTAGACTTCACTGGAGTCCGCTGGGAACTCATCACACACTTCACGAATCCAGAGTGGGATCCAGATTCCTCAGTGTTTCATTGTGCAGCTACTTAGGATGTGCTTTTAGGGGAACATGTCTGTTTTCTGTGTGCTTTCTGTTTTTCCTCTCTCTTTCTGCTCGTGCTACTGCCAGGAGTCTCTGGGATGGATTTTAAGATGTCAGTGTACAGGATTGCATCCTAGAAAGAGCTTTTGGCTTATAAATTAGTTGTGGCTTTCAACTGGGGGGTGCTTTGAGGCTTGAGTGGAGGGCAGGGTGCGTTACAGCTCACTGTGAGTGTAAGCGTGGCTGTGGTTCTTGTCAACTCCGGGCTGGTATGTCCACTGGCTGACTTCAGAGTAGAAGCAATGTCTGTGATCCCACAAGTTGGTTCGTGTAGGACACTGAGTGTCCTGTCCTCTTGGAATCTTGGTCACTGAATGTCCCCTCTGAATGGTCTTTTGAAGAGTTGACTGTTGATGACTTCGACAAAAGCGGGGTGGGGGAGGAATGAGGAAAAGCTCGCTCTCTTCACTCTTTGCCTTTGTGTTTCTGACAGACAGGGGGAATGTGTTTGTATGTAGGCCTGTACCAGAGCCTGGTTGTTAAACACATCCACAGGAAGGAAAGTACTTGAATTCAGCACTGCTTCTGCCTTATGTGATTTAATCCTTGTTCTCCTTGCAGTGTCCTGAACACCAAGCAGTGTGTTCGCCTAAAGAAAGGTTGAGCTTCCCCTGCTCTCTTGCTGAAGCCATGCAACGGTGCAGGCAAAAAAATAACTTCGGGGGGCCAAAGGCAGGTGATTTGGGACCTTGCCGGGGAGCTGGAGAGTGTTGTGTCAGCCATGCTGCAAGGTTATTTCATGGATTTGATGTCTTATCTGGTTCACTGCTTTGCTTACCAAAATCGCATCTTCTGCTTGTGTTTGCCTGAAGAAAGACCTTTTTCTAAGGTCTTTCTGAGGCAGTATAAAAATGGTGGGGGAAGGATTGATTGCAATTTCCCTTATCCGATGACTGAAGGAGGACATGTAGCTGATAATGGAAGTGAACAAATAAAGTGAAGGCTTCCCTTATTGATTTTTGTTTACAATGTAGGAGAAGAAAATGGAGCTTGAAGTAAGATTTGAAATAGGTGTGCAATTAGGAGTTAAACTATATTTAAATTGCTGTGTGGGATTTTTTAATTCTAAAGTGCAAATATCCTTTAGCTGGTCAGTTATAGATCTGGAAAATTGGCAAAATAAATATAGAAGGTCTTTAAGAAACAGGACCTAGTAGTGTACTATGTCTTGGTAGTTTACTCAATTCCTGTTTGAATATAATACTGTAATTTCCTGAAGAAGCCTTAGAAGCTGAGGCAGCATGTGTGTGTTGAAAATCCATATTGGTGTCTAAGGGAAATTTGACAGAAGAGCAAGTACTCACAAATTTTTAAGCTTGTCAGGAACAGCTCAAGTGCCTGCAGGAAAAAAAAAAATCTATCCTTTGCTAATATAATCCTGAAACTGGAGTTAATTTGCAGTTTTTCTCCTCTCCCCTTGTTCTAACTTCTGCTGCTCATGCTGGCCAATCTCGAAAATTAGGCAGTGGATTTCATTAAAGTCTCTAATTTTGAGTCTCTTTGCTAGTAGTGGCCTTTTTATGGGAACATTTTACTTAACACAGTAAGCATTTAGTTATGCTACCTGTGCCAAATGGGTTTGGAGTTTGACATGTCTCTAGCAGTGAGATGTTGCTCCTCCCCTTAAAGAGTGTTAGCTGCAAGTAGGTCTTTTTGCTCTTCTGTGTTTTTTATTTCAATTGCCTATTGTTTTAATGTATTTCCTTTTTTTTTTTTTTTAAATATCAGGAAAGGTGCTGGAGCATTTAGGCAAGATTCTTGGGCATGAATGTGTTGTTGCAGGAGTGAACCACTGAAAGAAGGCCAGCAACATGTGTTGTTTTGGCCACTGTTGCAGAAGATCTTGAGTTTTATTAATCCTACTAGTTTGGCTTAGTTCTGTTAACTTTTATTTCTAGAATCACCAGTGCCAGTTGCAGTGGTATTCTTTTTTTTTTTTTTTTTTTTTAAAAAGTAGTCTAAAAATGAGGACTGTGGGATCACACTGCCAGTTTATACTTTTCAGTGAGTCATGCACTTATCTCTTATTTTTTTTCTTCCGTTGGCTGACATCAACCCCATTTTGTCAGAATGAAGTTTTTTAAAAACTATGCGGCTGGGTAGAGGAGAGAGACTTGGTTAGTTTTCCAGTGCGGGAAGGGCTTTATTAAAGATGTGTATTCTTAGAAAATCCATATAAGAGAAACCTCTGTAAAATCTTTGATAGCAAGAAAAGCTTCAGTTGAAGGTTGGGAATTGCTACGACATAGAAAGTCGTAGGCTACTTTAGTGCTGATGCTCGTGGAATTGTTTGTCTCATTTAAGCACTATTAATTAGGCTGGCTAAACTAAGCAGCATTAAAAGTGTTGCCAAGATACTCGTAGAGACGTCGGGTCTGCAATCAAAACCGCCTATTACAGCATGCCGGGTAGACGTGGTGCTCTGGCCAACAACCCCACTGCACTTTGGTTTGTGTTAGAGCTTTTCAAATAGAGGCTGAACTGTGTCTGATATAGCAAATTAGGAACATGTTTCTGGTTGGCATATATTTAAGAAACTACAGATATTTATATATATACACATATATATTTACATTTGTTGAACTCTATTCAGTAAGCTCTTAATTCTCTTTCTTCCCCTTAGCCTTTTTGACAGGTAAAACAAATATGGCAAGAAGGAGTTGCTTGCATCTCCAGTAGTGCTTTAGAACACTAATGATGTGCCTTGGATAAAGGAGGAATAGTTGCTGAAATGGGAGTAGGATGTACTAAACATGCAAGAGTGATTGAGTTCTGTAGTTTAAAGGAAAAAAACAAATAAGAAGTTCAAAGAAATGCCATTCACATAACTGCAGGTTCTGATTTTATCTAGGAAATGGTGTCATTCATTAAAAATTGTTATGCAAACTAGAAATAAGGCTCCCAGTTCATTTTTATTTTAAGTAGTCAGTTAAAGAAACAGGAATGCTTTTAAACATTGTGTAATTTTGTTTGTTGCACACATGTGCTCTGCACATTTCATAAATGTATACAACACTGACACATGGTGTGGTGAGAGCCCTCAAACCTTCCTAGGGATGTCCAGTCCTTAATAGCTTTTGGGTGACCATTCTGTCTTTTAACCATGTTCCTTCTGTCTTTTCTCTCTTGCCATTGTAGAGCATCTCTGGCAAGGACAACTGTTGCTTGTGAGAAGATCTGTAGTAGAACGTCAATATTTATAACTCATGGCAGCTGTTTATAACTTTAGCAGCTACATGCTGTCTGAGGAACACTTTTTGGCAAGTATTTATTTTGGACAGTGTTAGGACAGATTGGGATCTCTTCTGTGGAGTGTATTCGTGCTGTGTTTTCACAAAAGTATCTTTAAGTGCTTTTCTAAGATTCTGGTGGATTCTTGGTTTAGTCACATTAATAAATATTTATCAAAAGGAATGCATTTGTTTTAGAAGATAAAAAAATGTTAATGAGATGAAAATGCAGTTACGGATCTTGTGAGCACAAAGAAGGATTAAAAAAACATTTATGGCTATTTTAATTGTAATATATGTTTTTAGAGAGCTAGATATGTGGAATTGCAAAGGTTTTTTTATATTTCTCTTTGATAATAGAGTTGAAATTCTAAGGCATTTTAATACTTGAGGGGAAAGGAGTGCCATTCTGACCCTAAAAATGCCTCTGAATTTTTGCATTCAGATATGGTGTATCTTTTGACTGCTGAGTATTTATAAACATTTTAAAGCTCTGTCCTTTTTATTCCCTGAAAGGAACGCATGTTTTTGAGGGAAAATACATTAATTTCAGTTGTGCTTTATTTTTCTGTGACAAGGAACAACAATGTATATTGAAAGACTGGTGCTGAAGTTGTAAAACCTTGCACCTAAAGCCTGATTTATGATCTTGGGTATAAGATGCTCAAACTAAGTTTGAAAACCTCTGTCTTAATACAGATTCCTAAGACTGTGCTTTTACCTTGTGTCCTAGTAAGATGTCTGTCTTAATGCCCCTTTTTATGTCAATCTAAGATAGAATTGAGTGACATTCAGAGCACACACCCCAGCACATAAATAAAACAACAATAATAATAACGATAATAATAATAATAATGAAAAAGGTTCTGATTTCCAAGAAAAGCTTGCAGGTGATTAAATGTAAGCAAATATCCTGAACTTACTAGCATCTTCCAGTTACCCTGAGGGGAGAAACCCATGAAGGTACAGGCATGCATGCGTGCCTCGAGTGGGTGAGATGACCAGGTTCTAACTGCTGGGCAAAACTGCCTGTGCAGTCTGGGGGCACGAAGCTCTCAGAGTTTGAGGAGTCTGGTCAGTTATGGTCAATATGACTTGTATACGAAGTCATTTAATTCTGCACAGATCCTCACCACTTGCAGTCACTCTCATTCAGAGGCCTGCCTGGAAGAGAGGAACGCTGTGATGAGATAAGAAATCTCCAACTTTCCTAGGGGTGCCAACATCTCAGTAGGTTTTTAATGACCACTTTGTCTTTCCATTAACCTGACTTACAGCTTGGCCTGTCCCCTTTGATGGTTGTATTGTCTTGGGGGCTTCCAGACCCTCTGATCCCATAGCTGTCGGTCAGAGAAAGTTAGCACCCTATCTATTGCATTGCATGCCCATGTCCTCATGGTGGAGACAGGACTGGGTTGGGTTCCTCCTCAAGCTGAGAAGACCTGGAATTGTGCGTATCCCACCCAACTTTCATTAGTCCTTCTGAAACTGGGCCACGGAGCAGAGGGTGTATGAGGCTAGAAAGTCTTCTCAAGGGAGGCAGGCTCTGTAACCTAGTTGGTTATGGTGCTTGCTGGTGAAGAAGACCTTGGCAGCCCTTCTCTGTGGGTTTTCAGGGTTGTCCTTTAGAAGTGTCCCTCTGCATGAACTTCCTAATGAGCCCCAATGTGTAATTAGGATGCTATTAATTACCTTGATGGGTAACCTCACCCCATTAATGATTTTGAAGCAGACACTCTGGATTTCACTAGCGTCTGTCTGCTGTGATCTTTAATGGCAAGCTTTACAGATTTTTTTAATAAACTTTCATTTTAGGTAAAACACAGATTATAGCCTGCTTGTATGTAAAAATTAAAACAGAATGTTCATTCTGATGCAGGTCTGAAAGGGGTCTTGCATAGCTGATTTTAAATAACTTTAACTCAAATTTTGAAAGCAGCTTCCAGTTACTGCTTATCATTTATCATGCTTAGATGTCTGAGTTTTGCGAACTGTTTTCTGACATGGAATTTTTTCTTTCTTTCAGCCTTTCTTCCAACTTGTGAAGTTACGGAAACTTGGACTTAGTGATAATGAAATCCAGCGGCTCCCACCAGAAATAGCTAATTTCATGCAGCTGGTGGAACTTGATTTGTCTCGAAATGGTAAGCTCCAATATTAATTTGTTTGATTCCATACTGTCCTATGACTTCGTCTAAAAAATTGGGTTGGTAGGGTTTTTCTGTCTCTGAAGTTGCGATCGATGTCCTGCAGAACTCTTTTCCGTGTAATTCAATTTCCTGTAGTTCTACATAGGGAGGAGGGAAAGAGCAGAGGAGAGCTTGTGGAGGAAATACAGTAATAAAACAACACTTGACTGTAGTTCTGCTTTTCTGAGAGTCTGCTTCATTTTCCAATTTAAAGAATGCTTTACATCCCATTTTTATATGTGTCTGTCACAATTTTGATTTCTTTCCCCAAGCTGTCTGAAATGCCTAGAATTTAAGAAGAAGAAAAAAGAGGTTGAAAGAAAAAAGCTTCTCTTTGACCAAAAAAGGTTGCCTGTGAGTTAGGAGTCCAATTCTATATCTCTGCTCTCCTCTTTACCTGTGATTTGCAAGAGGCAGAGGACTGGTACTTCTAGTTGTACTTCTGGAAGAAGAATGAGTCTGTCTGTCACCTTCAGAGGTAAATTCAGAAAAGGGAGAAACTGTCTTTTAAAATGTGATGTTGGAACCCACATAGGTTTATCATTTGTTTTAATGTTTGCTGCTTAAATTGTCCTGGGTTGTGATGGAGGGAAAACATATTTTTTTTTGTGGCCTGCTGAACTTACCAGTTCTACAAGAAGTTCAGGGGCTGGTGGGTCACATTTGAGCAGCTTCATGACCCAGTGATCTAGAAACAGTGAATTTGTGCTACCAAATTAGAGCAACTGTCAGCTATTTTTGCCTCCTCGTATGCACTGGTTATGCACAAAATGGTCTCTGAGTTATGATGGATGGGGTGGGAAAGAGCAAGGTTGCATAACCTTGTAAATAAGTGAGGAATGTAACTGAATATTCAAGAGAAGAAACAGTTCAACAGGGAGCCTTTTTTTCTTTATTGTTTAAGATCACATTGACCCTTTGCCACTGAAGAATATTCAGTGGCCACTTTACCATCCTGTAACTATCTGAAATTTACATCTTTATTTGGTGCTTTTAGTGCCATCTTTATTTGATGATATAATTGATGAAGCATAATGAGTCTCCAGGCAGTTGCTGAAAAATTTCTGTGAACCATATAATTTTATGCACATTTGCAAAACCATGTAACAGAAGAAAGCTGGAAAAAAAAAAGTGAGAGACAGAAGAAACACATTAGTTAAAACATTTTAGAAATACACAAGCATTAATTGATGCAGTATTTTGGCTACCGAGTTTGGCTGAGTTGGGTGCTGTCTGTGACAGACCTTATACAAAAGGAAACACTGTTGGCTTAGTAGTTCTCTTTGCAAATGAGTAACTAGCTGCAAAAGAGCTGGTGGATCAGAGCCATATGAACTCTCCTCAGTCTGACTTGGAAGTTGGCTTGAGAGCTCAGCTGTAACAAGAACAGATGGTGTAAACATTTCTGGTTGGGTAGATGCATGCATGTCTTTAGAAGTTACTGCACAGGGAAGTGTTTTCTCAAGTGGTGGGTTGGACTAATGCAGGTGGCAGGGAGCAGTTGCTCTCCTGTATCCAAGGTTCAGTGTTAATTGCCCATTTTATTGCATTACTTTCTCTTCTCTGTGGTTGATTGCAGAAGGTGACTGATACTGTTTCTCTCTGCTTAATCATGTCACAGTTATTGCACGACTTGACTCTTCAAATGAAAAGCTCACTGTGCGAGGTGATACGTGGCAGAAGATGACTGATGTTACTTTCTGCTGTTTGGTCATGTTATGGTTGTCTCACAGCTCTTCAAATTAAAAGGCAAAACACACACCATCTGGGATGCTGCAGGGGGAATTCTCACATAAGATTTTGGAGATATACAGTATTTTAATTTCTTAGCTTTGTGTTTTGAACCCATCTTCCAATATGTCAGATTCTCAACCTGCCAAAGGTTTCTTCTGTTTGGTGGTTTGCACTCCATCAGTTGTTTTTTTGTTGTTTTTTTTTTTTTTTTTTTTTTTTTTTTGTTTTTTTTTTTTTTTTTTTTTTTCCTAACTATCAAAGTACTTAGGAAAAAAAATAGGAACTCTTTGTATTCCTTTCAGGCGGAGAAAAACAGCCCAGCTTTTCAAAACGCAGTATGCTGCATGAATAGGAAAGTGTGACGGTGACATCTGAACTTGGGAAATAAGCGATCATTGTTCTGTGTTTTTTGTTGTTTTAGCTGTCTGGTTCGGTGCACTAATTGCTTTCAATTCTGGCCATTCTGTTTCCTCAAGAGCTTAAGAACGCAAATATAAATTCATTTAATGTCCTGTGTACAGGAGTAGCCCTTTATATTTTAACCTCTCATCACAGGAGGAGGAGGACAGGCTTTGAATAAACAAAGTACTTCCATTTCCCTCATAATAAAATGGTAACATGTCATCCTTTCTTATACTCTAATCCTTTGGTCAGCGTATGATCTTTGAAGCTCTGTGAGATGGTGGGTATATCATGTGGCTTGACCCAAGTGCACTTCCAAGCTGCAGTGGCCAGCTGTGTTTTGTGCATGGTGAGGTGTTGCATCTGGAGGTGGGATCGATCCCTCCAGGCAGGATTTCTCGCTCTTCCACCTAGGTAGCTCTGGATACCCATGCAATGTGGTGTTACGTGCTGTGTAAGTAGCCCTAGTTCATAGGCACTCAGGAAAGGTGAACAGGGAAACTTAAGTGTGGCTTTCTTAAATTCCCAAGTGTTGTAAAATGCCCAAGACATGCTAGCATATTGTAAAAATGTGCTACATAATTAATCCTTTAAGCAGTTTTTCAGTAATAAGCGAATCTAGAACTACAAAAATCCTTCTAACCTAAAAAAAGTTAGAAGACTTAAGAAAACTTAAAAATCTTCAGCAGTTGTGAACTTGATGCTCCTGTGATCTTGGGCGTACGTGAGAGAAGTCTGGGGAGAGTAAAGTGAGAGCCTTAGTGGTGAAGCAGAAGGATTTGGGGAAGGCTAGGAGCCATATAATTTTAAACTTTTCCTGGATTATTTGCATGTTGATGCTATTTCTTATTCCTCTGCAAGGCCCATGTGTTCATGCGTATTTCCTAGGAAGTATCCCCACTGTGCTTTTCTAGTCAGGCTGAGGCTGTTATTTGAGCAAAGGTTGAATGGATGAATCAAGGATGGGAATATCAGAGAGCAGGGAAGCTGTGCTAAGAAAACAGCATAGTGATGGCGAACACTTTGAAGGTTATTTGGCAAGGCAGTTTATCTCTGCCCCTTGGTCTTTGGTTGTTCAAAAAGCTGATGTACTAGTTCCGAGGCTAAAGAAAACAGACGTGTAGGATTTCAGCAGTGGATGCCTGAGCTTTTGAGTTGCTGGCAAAGCATGTCTGAGTCTTGGAGTATTCCCTTTAGCATCTTCTGAGATACACAGCAGTTGAACATGTATCTAAAGCTACCGCTGGTTCCCTCAAACTCCCCAAGCTTGGCTAAACCTTTTCCTGGGTTCTCACATCACTGCTGAATTCTGCGAGGACACTGGGTTGCTGAAGCATCCTTGCTTGATGTCCTTGAAGTTTGGGTAGGGCTCTTGTGCTTTGCATTGAATTTCAGCACAAGTCTTTTGCTCTACATGGTAGAGGAGAGGTGTTGCTCTAGGCACAGTCAGAAGTCCGTGTCTGCTATTTGTTTTCCCACAGCACTTGGGCACTCTCCGGGACAAGTCTTGAAGGACCCTGTGATTCAGAAAAGAAGTGCAATCTCCAAAGGAAGAAAGACATGCTCAGATTTCTACAGTTTTTTCCCCATGCCTTGGCTGACATGTCATTAAGCTTCTCTCTCTCTCTCCCAAAGTGCGTGTTGCCTGCTTGAGATCCCTGGGAATTGTAGCAGGCTACTACCCCTGCTGCTCATCCCACAGAGGTTTCCCCCAGTGACTCTCTCCCCCCTTCTCTTCTGAGCAACCCCTGGAGGCTGAATTCTTAGAGTTTAGGGCCTTGCCATCCCAGATTCATTAAAATGTTAATGGATTTTCTTGTTCTGTAGCTTCTTCCAGACAGGAGGGGTAATGCATAAAGTTTCTGTAGTTAATTTAATGCATGCTGATATTTGGGATTATGTATGCTACTATGTGTGCTGTGTTCTTGCAGACGTGCTGCGTTCCTTTTTAGTATCCCTCTTCTCCAAGAAGAGGGTTTGTTGTTTGCCTTTGACAAGTATTAAATCCTCCAGATTCCACTGATAAGTTTTTGTCACAATGTTGTATGCTCCTTAAAATGCCCTGAAGGTGTTAATTTAATTGTAGTATTTTTGTTAGAAAGAAATTGCTACACATCCCACCCCCCCCCCCCAAACACACACACACACACACACACACTTGACAGGTGTGGAAGTCTGTTTTTTGTTTGTGGTTTTTTTTTTTTTTTTTTTGTTTGTTTTTTTTTACTGTTCTGTGCCTTTGACAGATTATCAGCAGATGGTTTCATTTAGCTCTTTTAAGATGAGAAGTAAAATCACTGTGATCTTTCACACTGGACAGTGGCTGTTGGGTATTAGGCAGTGGGGTGGCTTTCCTACCCTTCCTAGCTGCAGGAGTGCCATTTGGACTGTCCTGCTCTCCACCACCTTCTCTGATGAAGACTAACTCCCTTGCTTATGTAGGAGATGAGCCTCTTGCACTTCTGTGTGTGCCTGCATGTTGCTGTCTCTCTGTGATAAAAGCCTGGTGGGCTTCTCTGCTGCTGCTGTTGCTTCCATTGAACATGCCTCCCAAGGATTTGGTCATGCAAGCCTGTAGCATCACTGTAGTTGCTGTGTCCTGGCAGATTTGCAGTAACTGTCTGTAGTGGCTCTCTAGCTGTCAGCAGGCAAGACAATTCAAGTTAGCAGTTCCTCCATGGAAGTGTAACCTTGCAGTTTGGTCTTGTGTCCAAAACCTGAGTCTCAAAACAGTGGAAAAGGTGCAAGTGTGTGTACAGTGGGAGAATTAAATAGATTTTTATAATCTTCATAGATGGATTATGTTGGTTCTGTTCCTGACTCTGTTCTCAGCAGAGCTGAAATCTGTTACTTTGTGAACTGAGGGGCAATGGGTTTCCTGTGGCATCGATTGAGGAAATCTGTGTGTGGGCAGATCTTGTTAAGCCATATGTGACTCCGCATGTTGCTTGATACCAAAATTTCAATGTGATTCTTTACTTTGATATCCAGTAAGAATAATACTGTTTGTTTAATATGTGCAGTTTCATACCTACTGTAGAGATGGATTCTGGCTGCATGATACATTTAGTTGCTACCCATTTCTGTAGTTTCTGTTTAAACTGAGTTTACGACTATGTTGATACTGCAGTTGTTCTGAACACAAGTCTTGTGACACCAGGATATTCTCATTCCAAAATCTTCTCTCAACACAGTTGCCATGTTATGGCAAATATGCTGTCATTTATGCGAAAATAATTACAAATTTCACAAAAGATAAACATACTACTTGAGGTTTACCCTAACAGTAGAGATGGTTCCTCAGAAGCATCTCAATAGTCACAATGCTGTAGTGTAAGGAGAGAGGTGCTGCTATGCAAGGCTGATGGTCTGAGCAGTGTCAGAGATTTTGGAGGTCTTTGGCAGCTGTAGGCCAGTGTCCCAAATGCTCCATGAGCCTTATTTTTACCTTGTCCTTGCTTTTGAAATGGATTATAGTTGCAGATTTAGAAACTTCTGTTTTGTTTTGACTTCAGTTATCAGGGTACTTTCAGAAATCAACAGCAATGGTATTTAACTGTTCTACTTTCAGTTGCAGGCAGTTTGATATCACTGCTTTTTATTTGAAGTGTTTATTCTTTTTAGTGGCTTTGTAACCTAATTAAAAGTCTCTATAGAGATCTTAGTCATCCTCAGGACACCACATTCATTGTGTATTGTGTGATAGGTACATTTTATTCAACAAGTCACTTAGAGCTTCCCGCGAAGGCGGGGTGAGCACGCAGCAGCTGACCTGCAGAGCATCAGCCCATGCCACTGAAGAGCGTTGTGTAATCTTTGCTTCACTCTCTGGGGCTTCAGCTCACTTGTTTGTATCAGTGCATATAAACCAATGCTTTCCCTTTTTAATTCAAAAGACATACCTGTCATCTGTACTGTAGGATTACTTCCTTGCTGCCCACAAATTAGATAACTGTCCCCCTTTTCCTCTCCTCCACTGGAAGCAGGATAACCAGTGTTTTCAAACTAGAAATACTGATAGAGGAAAGGCTTGAACACTTGTTTCAGTTCAGCCTGGGCTGGTGACCCAGCTATTTTACGGCGAGGACATAAGCTAATTAGGCAGAAGCACTCTTAAGTCTTCTGATCCTGTCCTGCAGCCCCACATGGTCTCTGCTTTCTCATCTGACAGCTGCTGCCTTTTGCCCTGTGCTCTCACCTCAGATCTGGCTGTCCACCTCTGCACTTCCACAGCATCTGAGCAGAGACCTCCTCTGTGAAATCCTCTTCTTTGCCTGCCACCAGCTGCCCTGACACAAAGGTGCTGGTACAAATCTGGTGGTAAACAGCAAAACCCAGAATGCTGAGAAATAAATGTGAATCGACACTTTCTTGCTTGGCAGACAAGAAAAAAAAAAAAAAAAGGAAGCCAGCAAGCTGTGTTGTGAGGCAGTATAGATGGCAAATGCATCTTTTTGTTAACATATGAAAGTGCTGGATGTTGCTTGTTGCCCTCTTAGCTGATTGTGTCCAGGTGAGCGCTTAGGATAAATAGGAATTGCTCTCCTACTCCTCAATGGACACGTCTTACCTGGTACAAGAAAGCATCCTGTGAATGCACTCAGTGCAACCCTGGTTGTGAGCATCTGAAAGCCATGGGATATCCCACCAGTGACTATTGTGTTTTGTATGGTGGTAGAGCACTACTGCAGGTGATCTTCAGCTTTAGCCTGGGTCAGGCCAGCAACTGTTTTTCAGTTTTATGGTGTGTGGTTTTTGTTGAGTTTGTTTTTTTTTTTGTGTGTGTGTGTATGTGCTAATGAAAGCAAAGCTGCGCTGTTGCAGACTTGGGGATAACAGAATTTTTCACTCTTTTTTAGATGGTTGCTTGCTAACAGTTGTGTAGGGTGGTTGGTTTTGGGTTTGTTTGGTGTTTTGTGTGGTTTTTTTTTTTTTTTAATCTAATTTCTAGTGACACATATTTTATTTGCATTATCTGCCATCCTTCCTTTGAGGTTAGTTTAAAACCTGTGCTTAAAAAAACATCATCTTCATGTCTTACATGGGGTTTAGGGATCAATGTACAAAGCAGAGTACTAGGGAAGAAACAAACGTTTACTACGTGTACTGCAAATTGCTTTTAGATTCTGGAGCACTGCAGAATCCCATAGACATGTAGAAATTCTTGTTCGCTTTGAAGAAGTGATGTAAAAGTTGGAATTTGTGAATCTGTGTCACTAAAATGATTTTAATGTTAGTAAGTTAGTGGAGGAGGTAAGCTTTATATGCAGCAGAGGTAAGGTGAGAGAGAAAAGACTGGACCTTGTTGTCAAGCAATGCTCATCAAGCAGGGAAAGGAAGAAGCAGCAAGTGCTGACTGTGATTGGGAAAGAGAAGATAAGTGAAATCTCATGATGGAATAATCTAATTAGAGAAGTTGAGAAGTTGTTATTTTTAAACAGATTACAGAAAAGTGGAATTTTCCATCATGGTATATTCTGTCAGGTTTAACTGTGTTTTCATAGGAAACTTTGCTAATGTTCTTATGTATGCATCTAGCAACAGTGTCTGGCTTCATCCAAATGTAAGAGAAGGCTGTTGGATTTTGAAGGATTTTTATTTTTTTTTCTTTTTTGGGGGGGGAGAGGGGGGAGTGGTTTGGTTTTGTTTTTTTTTAAAGCAGTAAGACAAGTTAAAGACAGAAACCTTTGGCCTACAAGTATCAGCTAAAGCATTAAACATCAGATAATCCATATGGGAGTGACATAAAATAAATACTTAATTTTCTGGAAAATGAAGATTAAAGATCATAAAATGGCAATTTGCAAACAAGTATTGTTAGGCCTTGTATCCACAAAGTTGCTTGGGTTTCGGTTTCTTTTTTGCTGAGAAGGTTAGATGCCATGACTATGAAGTTAGTGAAGAATAAATCGAATGAATCTGTCATTTTGTTGTTAAAACACTTTATATACTTTCTGTCATCCACAGCTTTATAGTTAGAATACTAGCTTTTACTTCCCCCCCCCCCCCCCCCCCGCCTTGTTTCTCAGACTGAAAGTGTTTAATTCCTGCTGGCCTTGAGGTCCAAGATGTAAATTTTTATAAAAATGCCTCCAAGCTTTGTTGAACTCTTCATTGGCATGTATCAGTAAAAAGGTAGAAGACTTAAATTCCTTGCCAAACTTGGACTCTTCCACTTAATTCACCTGGAACTATTGTTTCTTTGTGATGATCCTTGAGGTCTTTCTGCCTCTGCCTGCCCCGCCCCCCCGCCTTGTTTTTCCTCCTGTTTCCAATTAACAGAGGACCAGGAGCTGTAACTGCTTCTTCCCGCAGCTGAGGACAGTCTGTTGATTTACCACATGCTATCTGTTCAAAAACCAGCTTTTTTTTGTATCCCCACACAGTTTTCTTGCAAGTAAATTGCCTAATAACTATGTATCCATGAAATGCTGTTTTGTGAGAATTTTTTTTCACTGCTTCTCTCCTCCTTTAGAAAAGGGACATATCCAGAAACAATGAGGAGGAGGAATGAGAGGAGTACCTTGCTTCAGTTTCTTGTTTATTATATAGTAAGGGATTTAGTTGAGAAAACCCAACCTGAACCTGTTTGTGAATTTTCCATAAAGCTGTAAAGATGGGTCTTAAAAGAGTTGTATCTCTTGTGTTTTGTATATCCTCAGCCTCACAGCACGAAGAGGAAAATGTTACAACCTGTACAAGAGCCACTTAATCTCAAGAGACTTTGAAAGAACCTTGTGATTCCTGTCACGTTGTGTCCCAGAAGGTGCAACACTTTACTTAAAGAGTTTGATTACTTCAGCCTTCAGGGCTAGCAGCAAAACCTTATGGTTGTTAGGAAAAAAGTCTGTCAGATCATTGTGTGATCTTAATGTGGAAATGGAGGGAGAGGATGAGTAACCTTCCTCCATCCCTTCCCGCTGCAAAGGTAGGACCTCTGGGAGCTGCGCTTGGCTGCTTTGGGGAAGGTGAGGAGCTGTGGTGGTGGTATCTGCGAGACAACAGCCCACTCAGCTGGGCTTTCCAGCTGGAGAGCCCTTTGCAAAGACAAACAAATATTTGGCAGTCCAAATTCTTTCTTGCAAGGTATTTGACTAAGTGGGTAGTTTCCTTCCTCCCATGTTTGGAAAGTAGAGGAGGTGGAGAGCAGGGCTGGAGAGCTTTCCCAAGGGCAGGCTTCTCCAAGACTCCTCTGAGAAGGTGGGTGGCAGAGAGGAAGCTCCGTGGAAGTGAGAAGAGAACCTTTAAGCTCCTACATCACTTGAGCACTGCAGGGCTTAATACTTAAGTGGACCTTTTGTGTCTGTGTTACACTATAAGTAGATTTTGTATATTATATATGTGAGAAGAGGCAGGGGGAAAAAAACCTTCTGTGTATTGAATTGGATGGATGAGATCTGGTTCACTGCTGGTTATCTTTCTCCTGAAGGATAATGCTGCATGGACTCAGTGTCTAAGTCTGGAATGGGCTTCCTGGGTATACATGTGTAAACTAATCAACTACTTAAAACATTTATGAAGTACTAATCACTAAGCAATTAAGGTGCTTTGCCTGTGTTGTATATACCTGGTGGTGGGCCTTCCAATGTGACCATTTAGATTAGTATAGTTCAGTTGACATTTTCTGGGGTGTATGCAGTGTGCCAGCTCCAGCCCTCCAAAAACACAGTGCTCCATTTTGCCTTCATAGCTCGAAAATACAACAGCACCCAGGGAGCAACGTAGTTGCTCCCTGAAAGACTCTTGAACACTGTAAACTCTCCCTCAGGAATGTGGTGCATCTCTCATGTCTGAGACTTCAGCAAAGTTCTTGTAAAAGTACTTTTCTGTTTGAGCTAGGGTCCTTTGTTTGAGTAGTTCTGGTCTGGTAGGCCTGTTGCAGACTTGGACTAGGACCTTTGCAGCCATTGCTGTCTTGATATTGATTAGGTATTGGAAATTATGTTCACTGTTGCAGAATGTGTAAAGAATGCTGGCTGTGTAGCCTTTGGGTAGACAAAAAAAAAATATGATCAGTTCTAGAAATTTGATATAAAATGTAGTAAAAATGTGCCACATGAAAGATTTTATCAGTTTAACAATAAGATTCTCTTCTCCCCCACCCTCCTAGCCATCAGAAGAAGGCGAGTGGAGGAATGGGGATTGAGAGATATAGCTGTTGTAAAGATCTTCAAAGAAACCAAAATTGGCACCAAAAAAAAAAAAAAAAGATTTTTAGAAGTAATTTTCTCATTCAGATAGTACAGAATTCCTCAGTGTCAAACTTAAGTCACTTGTACAGGGCTTGCTAGATCATTAGCAAATTCTTGTGCAAGCTCGAAGAATAAGCATCTGAAGAGGTATTTTGAAAGGGGGGGGGAAATATGCCCTCTTACATACATGACTGCCAAGCTCGATTTTCATTTACTTCTGCTGGCATGACTTCTTTTTGCTGCCAGTGTATTTGTATTGTCACGTGTCACAGGGCTTATGCCTGGTTTATAGCTTTATTATTAGCAATGCTGCACAGTCTGTATGCCAGAACATCTGGGGCATCGTGCAAATGTAGAACATTTGTCAGTGTGTAGCATTAGAAGAATCCTAGATATTTAAGTAGGATTTGAGCTGGTTATTCAGCAGTGGCAAGAAAAGCATTCAACCTTACTGCTGCTGATAATGTCAGAGATATAAGTGTTAGTGTCTGTAACAAAATTGAGTAGTCAACAGTAATGGTGAAAGTTGCTTAATCCATCAAGAGACAGAAGGACTTCTTTATGTATTTTAATAACCTCTCTCTCATTTCAGTCGATTAGGTCAAAGCTTCTATTATGGACCATCATCTTCTGTTATAATTATCACACAAGATTTTTGCTCATGTGGTGACTTTGTAATCTGGAATACCTAGGCTGGGGAAGCATATTTCATTTTCAAAACAGATTTAGTAATTTGCAAATGCATCCAAGCTATAAGCAAAGTCTATATTGTCTTACTTCAGGTAGTATTTTATATTGGAGTAATCTTTACTTAGCTCAGATACTTGTTGGCTTTTACAGATAATACCCAAGACTTGTAATAGAAAAATCTTATCAAAATAGTTTTGCCGAGAAAGTGTATTTTCTGTTTTTCATAGTACATCATACAGAAGTAGAAGAGAAATTATTTGCAGTATTGCAATGAAACTACACGTTGATGGAGGAAATCAGTAGCAGAATTAGTTTCAGAAACCCTACCATTGAAGATTTAAGCTTATCTTCTGCTTTATACGTTGCATTTTTATGTGTGTGTATATATATATTTATTTTTTTCTCAAACAAATTAAGATAGTTAATTCTCCTTGAGCTTTCATTTTTGTGTGTATTTTTTTTTTTTTTTTTTTTTTTTTAATCTGGGAATGATTCATAGAGGGAAGCGTGTATCTGTGTATGAAAGGGTTGTGTGTGTACATATGTGCATATATAAAAGTTGTGGACACTGGTTTGGTTGCAAATAAACTAGTTCTTTTGGGTCATCAGAAGCTTTGAAATAGTGATGTTCCTCTTAAGATAATATGAAGACTAGATGATGGATGACATTCTTTACTTGATGCTGGTTAGCTGAGCTCAGTGTTTATGAATGCACGTAGGACCTCTGTCATCAATAATCCTGTAGTACAAATTTAGTCTTCTACGTGTGGCACTCAGTCATAGAATGGATAAAACTATCAGGTTTCCTGTCTGTAAATGCAATTTTGATACCGTTTTGATTTTATGTGTATTTTTTTGTAGCTAAAGGGAAGGTTTCCACTTCTGCATACTGTTTGTATCTCTTAGAACACTCTTTCAAAAGTAAATGCTTCTACACAAATGTTGAAAAAAAAAATGAAAAAAGAAGTAGTATTAGTTTATTTGCCATCTGTTTTGAAAGACAGAGCAATGTCCTTGCAATGTTACCAGTGCTGATACTTTCTGGAGCATTGGTGACAAGTAAATGCTTTTAAGTATTTCGAGTGTTAGAGGAATTTATCAGTTCAAGGTCATAATTTAATCAGGCAATCTTAATGAAACTTCTGTTGTTCATTTTAGTTACTTAAATGCACCATTCAGACCTGTTTGTCCCTACTATATGAAAGGAATAAAGTGTGAGGTTTTGGCTCCTGAAGCGAGGTCAGCAGAGATGCTTGTGAATGTGACACTTTGTAATAGGCTGGTTGTTCAGGTCTCTCCCTTTCAAATTTGGGAGCCCTGTGGCTCCTGTGGTAGTTTCATGGCTATTTCTGAGGTTCTTCATGGAGGATCACCTGGTTGACTGCGCCACTGGCACATGTGCTGGCCTTAGGCTTGAGATGAAACCCATGAAGAGGTTTGAAGAGCCTGACCATGAGGCTTGGTTGCTCTCCAGCCTGACCCCCCCCCACCCCTGCACAGGGTCCCACATTGGGTGCCCACACCTCTCTGGTCTTTGGACCCAGGTGCAGTCCCGCCGGGTGGTCTGGTCCTTCTGTGTGGCAAGCTGCCGCAGGGGAGAGAGCTCTCTTAATCTTGATTTGGGGACTCGGTGTGACCTGTCCCTTCTAAGCTTCAAGGCCTCACCTAATGTTTCACTCTGAGTTGATCTCATTGATGTTGGATTTCTAGGAAGGATCAACTGTTTCCCCTCAAATACTAAAGCTGTTATGAAGGAGTGGGTGGGTAAGAACATATAAAACATCTCAGATGGGACTTAGCCCCTGAAGTCACCTATTCCATTTTATGGGACAGCTCCTGCTGTGGATGGGCCTTAGGGTTTGTGTAGATTTAAAAGTCATTTATTCTCCTTCACCAAGTGAGGGGACTATTTGTGCTGTGGTGCACTCTGCTCCATGCAGACCTCACCCTAGTTGGCTTGCTTTGGTGCAGCTTGGTTGATTGATATGTCTTACAGTGGGTACTCACCTCTCTTATTAATTATTTTGATATTCAGAAAATGTATTCACTGTTACTGTATATGTAGCGTATTTCTGGGGTTAGCAATTAGACCAGTCCAGAGCTACTCATAACTGTTAGGAACTGGTTCTCCATCTGCCCAAGCTGTTTTCAAAACTGTGCCTGGTGAGTGTACTGGAAGTGCTGGGGTGCATGAGGCAAGAGCGATTTGCTTCCATTCTAAGAGAAAGCATTTCTTGGGATGGAGTGAAACCCATTTGGGGGTGTACATCTCCCTCCTTCCCTACAGCCCTTCCCACTCGCGTGGGAAATGGAAGAAGGTTCCCAGAAGATGCTCTTATACCGCCTTTTTGTTGATGGTTCACAACTGGTGACCTGTGGGTTTGGAAGATGTTCTTGATGGCTCTGGGTTGAGTTCTGAGCTGGAAATCATTCAAAGTAGATGCATTTGCTCAGATTACCTGGTAAGAGGTGAACCTGATGAGCAGGTACTCTATTCTCTCCTCTCTCCTTCGTACCACTTTTGGGGAGAAGAGCTGAATGAAATACATAGGTAGTCAATTCTGGGTTATTCAGCTAGGTAGGAATAGACCTAATTTCCAGATATTTTTCAACATATTTATGTCACTGATGGCTGCTGAGGTCAGTGGTACCACTTGCACGAGGAAAATCTCTGAAGACATTTCCCAAAGTATTCTTTGTGATGAGAACATCAGAAAGAAGAGGTGGAGTAGATGTAATCTTCTGTAGAAAAAATGGAAATAGGAGAAAACTTAGAAACAGAAGTCTAATTTTTACCTTAAGATTTGTCTCTTTTTTTTCTTTTTGAATTCTTTTCAAAATGAATCCTAAAACTTGAAGCTGTTAAACAAGGAAACCAAGCATATTTGTTTCATTTTTGCTGGATCTCAATGGCAGTAAACAAGGACTTAGACAGAGGACCCACAGCCTATTTGTGGAAATACAGCTTGATGTAAGAGGCCCAGAAGACAGTTTCCTAATTTTATAATTTTAATAGCATGCCTAACTTCAGTAAGTAAATGTGTTATGTTGAAGATACTTGAAAAAAAATACCTGTTTTCACATACAAATATCTCTGATTACTTTCTGTCATTCTGGAATAGTGTACTAGCACTTATTTAGGACCAAGCAGTTTGAATATTATTTTCAAATTACCTGGCTTTAGTGTGAGGGAGGCTGGTTCTGCTCCCATGAGTGTATGCTACAAGTGGAGAGACTTGCACAATTCTCTTCTTCCTTCCCTTGTTCTCCCTCCCCATGTACTTTCTGCCAGCACAGATTGTGAGCATGTATTGATCAAATTACAAGAGGTTCAGGTTTTAATTATTTCTTTAGGAAAGTCCTAGCACATAGAGTCTGTTTTTTTTTTTTTTTTTTTGAATGGGCAAAGACTGATAATGGTCAGTTCAAGGACAGGTGAGTAGTCTAGGATCAGGAAGACAAGTGTGGAGCAGGAGGGGGAAATGGGATGTGTAAAAGCACAAAATGGCTCTGCCACGATAGCTGTGTACTTGGACATGGAGTAGTTTTGCATGTTGGAATGTCTTGAAAGATACCAAGATAACTCCTTGCAGTACAAGTTACTGAATGTAATGAGGCAGTAATTTCAGTGTAGATGCAGTACAGTTGCTGACAATTTTTTTTTTCCTTTTTTTTTCTTCTGCAGATATTCCTGAAATACCAGAAAGCATCTCATTCTGCAGAGCACTACAGGTAGCAGATTTCAGTGGGAATCCACTGACTAGGTAACTTCCACCTTCTTAGTACTTGCCATACCAGAATTACAATCTTGCTGTAACAATTACAATTTTAAATAAGCCCTTAAAAATTGTGATACAGAATCTCTGTGAAATCTTGCCAACAGTGTCTGTCTCTGGCAGGGACTGCAGCAAAAATTCAGATTTAAAAAGTGATGTGCATCTTTCCTGGGAGGGGATGAAATTTGTTAGCCAACCAGGAAAAATGTAAATCTGGTTGTCTCTTAAGTAATTTTTATTCCTCATCTTAAATGCATAGGAAAACCATGCTCATACTTGGGAGAGATAACGCAGCAGTTAGCACGAATGCATTGGCACAAACACAAGTGCCTGACGATCTGGAATAGGCTTTAGATCAGCTGCTGCAGATAATGGCTTTTACTAATGATTAAAGCTTGGACTAGCACTTCATCACCCTCCCATCAATTGGGACACAGTGACACGCAGTAGCATGTGGCAAAAATGCACTGCATATGTCGGTGGCTGCTACGGCTGCTGCTGGTCTGCATTCTGATGAGCTGGAGTTTGGGGATTACGCAGGTTTTTAGTATAGAAGAAGAGTTTTGTTTCCCTTTCTCTGTTCCATTTGCTGAAGAATTTGAAATTTATCTAGTGAAATGAGGCTAGGAGGAAGAGGTGATCTGCTAGTTAAAGATTTTGAATACTATTTGGAGAACTGTTTCTTAACCCAGCCCTGCCACAGAGCTCCTTTGTGATGCAGAGCAAGTCACATAAGCCAGAGTATTCACAGTGGGTACTCACCAACAGGCTTTGCTTTGCACTGAGATGGTCTAGGAATACTTACAGGATTAGCTGCTGGCTGGGGTGCAGGAGTACTAACAAACAGGAGAGTGTCTGTAATAATCTTCAGCCGCTGCTGTGGTTTTGTGAGGCGGCTTCTCCCACGTGTGCAGCTGAGGTTCTTCAGAAGTGCACTCTGAATATTGCCCATAGTGCGTCCTAAATTCTCTGGAAAGTCACATCTCTGAGCATTAAAGGGACACTTGTGATCTCAATCCCTGTGCCTCTGTAGCCCATTTATATAGTGAGGATAATAATACCACAAAAATCCCGTAAAGCAAACGGAGGCTGAACTGGTGTTTAGATGCGGAAGTGGTGAGGGTCACCGAACAGCTTTTTCCCAGGCATCAGTGTGCAGTAGATAAAGCTCAGAGCTTTATCTCATGGTACTGAAATCAAAATTGCCTGTAGTAATGTGCTAGTTATCCTTTTCCATTTTGTGTCCTGAATAAGGCCTGGGGCCCAAGTAGTGTCTTTCCTTAAACAGTAGATGTAATGCACAGCTACAGCTGAGCAGAATTAACAAAAGAGTTGAAAGGTTTTTTAATGGGGTTGGAGTAGATCTCATAACTCTTTGTTGACAATTTAAGGGAATTTTAAAAATTCTTGATAAAGTGACTACAAAGTATATGTGTGTCCTGGAAAACATCACTCCAAGCAGTTTACTGAGTTAGAAAACACAGACACCAGATGCTGTTTACACACAGTTGACAGGTATTTTCTGTGATGAGATCCAGAATTTCAGTTTCACCTATATAACAGCATGTAGGTTTTGGCACTAATTTCCCCAAGCAGAGTGAGAAAGTCTGGTAGTGATTTCCTTTTCTGTGTGATATCCTGGAACTTTTTTTTAGCCATTTATTCTTGTCCTTATTTCCTCCAAGCTTAAAAGCCAGTCAGAGATCTTCCTAATCAATGTCCTTCCGCTAATACAGTATGTTACCTTATGGGAAAACTTAATCATTGATGAAACTGCAGCATTAAAAGTGGCTGGCAGACCATCTTTCCATCTGTTTTCAGATTATTTCAGGTTTATATTAATAAAAACCAGGCATATTGTAGAATAGAGTTCCAGTCTAGTCTATGCTATAAATAGCATAGAATAGAAATGTTTCAATTGTAAGGGACCTACAACAATCATCTAGTCCAACTACCTGTCCACTTCAGGGCTGACCAACAGATAATCAGACCATTTAATTCCAGTCTTACACCTGTTAGAGCATAAACGGTAATGAATAGTTACAGTGGGGCTCACATTTTGGAGATACTGAGCATGCTCTGTTAATGAGGTCCAAAAAATGCCAAACAGTGCAGTATGGAGTTGAGCGCGTGAAAAGCCATCCCTACTGCTCCCTCCACCCCTGCCATTTGTCTTATTCCCTTTCCCCATCATACACAGTTGTAGGTGTGCATCTCCTTTGGCTAGCTATCTGCAGGTCATACCATGTGCCTTGAGCTTGGTGATGGGTAGAGCAGGAACCAAACCAAATGCTCCAGCTTGAGCTTAAGTTGCGTACTCTGGGGGTTGAGCAGGAGTTGGATGGCTGGACCCAGGGCTTCTCCTCCTCTCCCTCATTGCCCCTTTTTACCCCAGCCTGTCTCCTATGCAACTGCAAACTGAGCTGCTTGGTGCAGCTTGGCTGCCAGCGAGATGTGAGTGGTAAAGGAATCTGTTCATGTGAGGGAGGGGGAAGCCGAGACTTGCAGAAGACTGACTGGGTGATGGACCTAAAGGTTTTGGGAACTTCGGGAGCGTTTCGCATATGGCTTAATTTTATAGTGTAAGAAGGGAAGGATTACATGCTGTTGTGTTGTGAACCAGTAAATGTGAAATGCTGTAACAGCAGAACATTGTCTTTATAGTGAACAGACTGTTTCTTCAAAAAGGAGCATCTGAAGAGCAGCCTAACAGCTAATATGAAATGGCCATGCTGTAAGCATGTATGTAACTGAAGCCTGAATAAAAATAATTTGTTTAATTATTTTACCATATGAGTGATACAGGAAAATAATAGTAAAAAAAACTTTTTTTAATATGTTTGATTTTTAAAAATTTGTAAAAATGCTTAAAACGTTTTCAAGCCCTGAAGCTTTTTAAAGTTGCAAATTGGGGACAGGGAAGAGGGGTCTAGGAGACAGGGATATTACCTGTTCTTTAACAGAGAAGAAAATTTGAAGTCTCTAAGTCATGGGTTTTTTTGCTTACTATGATCCTTAGAATTTTCTGAATGTCATGCTGGAGTCTGGGCATGCCTCCCTCTGTGTGTATTTGCTAAACAGACTCTTGTTTTCCACTACATGTTCTATTTTCCTGTATGTATTACATTAATGTGAGTACTTCTGCTGGAAGTCCTTGATTTAAATTAATATCTCCATAGGTTGCCCGAGAGCTTTCCTGAATTACAGAATCTAACATGTCTTTCGGTAAATGATATCTCTCTACAAGCACTACCTGAAAACATTGGGAAGTAAGTTTTTTATACTTTATTACTATCTTAATTTATTTTCTTTTTATCGTTGCACCTAGTGAATAAATTATTTGCATAATTGTATGTAGTAAACCTATAAACTTATTTAGAGGTCTGCACTTACTTTTTATATTCTTTCCAGTCTGAGTGATCTGTTTAAGAAAAACCCCTTTGCATTTTCACTTGACATTAGCAGGCTAATGCAGAATCTGAATCACGTGTGTGTATGTTTCGCCTGTTCTCTGGGATTTGGATTAACTTGGAATTTTAGGTGCAAAATTACGTAAGTGTTTTGTGATGCAGATCTGACCTTTTGCTTTCCTTCTTTGTAGTAGACCATTGATCTATTATTGTGAACATTGCAGATGGCTTGCAGCTTAGCTCAAAACTGGACAATTGTTGGCACAAGAATAGATGGGTAGAAGCTGGCTGTGATCAGGATGGAAATTAGAAGGTTCCTAACTATAGCAGCAGTCTGGTTCTGAAAAAAACTCCAGTGGGAGCTGTGGAGATTAAAACTGATGGAACAGTACGTAGGATGAAATTTGATAAACTTTTAAGGTGTATTTGTTAGTTCTGGAAGTAGAGCAGGGTTCCAAAGTGGAGACGTGGAAAACAGTGAACATTGTTTATCTGTCTCATTTTGACTGAAATGAACGTCTACACTTGCAGAAGGGAAATCTCTCTCCTCTTAGTGGAGAAAATGGTATCTCTTCCAATTTGAAGGAGAAGAGGTAATTCCATGTGTCCTCACTTGAATATCTGAAAATGGCTGTGCTGGTTCAGAGCAAGGGCTCATCTAGCCTAGCTGTCTTCTACAGTTGCCATAAGTAGATGCTTAGTGAGGATTAAGAAAGGCATGTGTTTGATTTCTGCTCTTTCCATCCCCTGAATGGTTCAGAGGATTTCCTGAGCTTTGGATTTTGGTCTGTCTAATTGGTAGCCCATAATGAATCTCTCTTCCGTGTGCTTGTCCAGTTTCTCCTTGAGTTTCTGTAGACATTTTTAGTATTCTCTCCTGGCAAATGGCTGCACAGGTCTATTACCCATTGTACTGATTTTTTGTTGGGTTTTTGTGAGCCTGGCTCTACGTACCTTGCCAATGAGCCCTGGTGCTGGAAGAGACAGTGAGCTCCTGATCTGCCATTGATGCTTTTGTGGTTTTCTACCATATACCTGGGTGCTTTTTTCCAGGCTGGAGAGTCTAACTTGCTATTACAGCTTCAAGAATAGTCTTCACAGAACTGAAGAATTCTGTGCTTTAACTCAGAAAAGTTATAGTTTGCTGGGAAACATAATTTTAGAAAATTTGTAATTTCTTGCAGCACTTGATATCTTTTTTTTTTTTTTTTAACCTTTCCTTCCCTTCCCCTCCCCCCCCCCCCCCCCTTTTTTTTTTTTTTCTTAAAAATCTGTACCTGCCTTTATGGTTACCTTACCTGTATTGATGTTCTAAGTTGCTGTGTACTGAACCACTTCTGTCTTTCTTCAGGAAGCTATAGTAACTCAGATGGTGATTCATGAATATCGGTAGAGGCCTATTAATCTTGTCCATCCTTTCATAAAGTGGAATGTTTCTAACATGGATTCTGTGGGGAGTCAGCATGGTCCCTAACAGTAAAACCCAACTGTTTCTAAACAGAGCAGTCCTCCAGAAGGGATCTTATTATTAAGAGCTCCTGCAATGTAGTCAAGTTCAGACCGGCATTGCTTTAGCCACTTCCCATGGGTATGAAAGCTGTCAGCTGGCACCACTCCATCAGCAACAGAAGTGGAAAATGTCTTTTGAAACCTTCCACAAGCACTAACAGGTACAGCTAACATGTGCCCAGTGACTATGGCAAAGTCTTACCTAAAAATTGTATGGGACAGGACTTTCGTGACATTCTTCCTTTTCTGTAAAAGTTCACAAAACTTCTAATGCAGCTTTTCGCAGCACTGGCAGCTAACAACAGGCTTGTTCAGACTTTGTGGTTACTGAAAAGCAAGGCCAAAAATTTGGGATCCTGCCTGATTCTGCAAATGAGTACAAGGAACATGACAAGCAGAAACGATTCCCAAAGCATGAGGTGAGCTGCTGATTTGCAGACAGTAGCAAGAGGAAGGTTGCTGGCTTCCCTGAGAGGTCACTGGTTGCGGTGGCTCTGGCTTCTTGCTTGTCCTGCCTGTCATTTGTTAGTGTGAGTGGTGATAGCCTCTGTTTTGGAGCAAATGATTAGAAACAACTTTGGTCAAAATGGGGATACCAGACTTTTGTAGAGATGTCAGTATGTGGAGCTGTGCAAGAGTAAGTGTAAAAATTTGCCTCTTATTGATCCAAAGCAGTCCAGGGAAATGCGGTGATATGATTTCAGCCCTACGTGAGCTGTTGCAGAACAGAGCAGTGTAACCTGTCCTCCTTTACAGTCTGTGTCCGATTCCTGATACTGAAACTAAAAACCAGGGGTCCTCACTTGCTTCGGGAAGAGCCATATGCTTGTCCTGGTGGTCTTGGTGAGTTCTGGCCGCTAGAGTATGTGTGAACTTAGGGAAACGCATCTTAAATTCTTACGGTCTTACACTCTTGTCTGGGAAACTGCCCAATACAGACAGTGAAATCTCTAATTCATCTTCATGTACTACAGTGATTGATATATACTTAATGTCACTTTTTTTTTTTTTTTTTTAAGCTACTCACATAAAATCTTGTGTCACTGCAAATTTGCCCTACTGTCTTAAATGGGGAAAGCAACAAAAGTAATGGCAAATATTTTTCAAACAGCAATACTCTGAAGGTTAGTGAGGAAGTTCTTCCTAATGTGAGGTAATAGACTTGAATTGCCTTGTGGTGAACCATTAGTGGAAGTGTGTCTTCCTCATGAATTCGGACATCCAGTCTTTTTCACATGATCTGATGTATAAGATGGATGCCAATGTTCAGCTTCACTGTCCCAGTATCTGAACTTGTTCAAGCTATTGATACGTAGAATTGTTGTTAATATTTCTACTATGCTGTTAAGAATTCTTCTGCATAGACCTTTTGTATTTTTCTTTTCTTTTGTGTTTCCAAAAGGTGAATTTTAAGGGTCCCAACTGGACATTGAAGAATAGGCCAGGCCTCTCTTGAACCTCTTGACTTTTCTCTTGCTTGTGCATAGTCATGGTCATTGTATGCCAACTGTTTTTCTGCGTGACCACTTCAATCTGTTTCTCCAGGGCTGGTATAAGTGCTGAAAGTTTTCCCTTGTTAGATGAAGCATTCCTCTAAGCCCATTTATTGTTTTAGGGCGTACTGGAAAGATGTGTGGCACACTGCTTTAGGACTTGATAACAGACTACATGTCTTAATATTACCAGTGCTATTTTTTGTGTTTCTCTGTGCTTTGTGTTCTCTTAACTCATGATGTAGTTGCTATCTGGAGTAAAACAGTGAATGCTAATGTATGTGAGATATTTTAACTAATAATTAGGTGGGTGCAGCTTGGAGCAGGAGTTGTCCTGCTGGCTAGTTGAACCTTTTGGAGAAACAAGTTACACAATTTAAGCTGTGAGTGGGAGTGTCTTTTACAGCATTTCTCAGTCTAATGAGACCAAGTGTAATTTCCTTGCCTATTCTGCAGGACCATGTGTGTCTGTAGAGCTGCCCAACAAGCAAGCACAACCTGTTCCTCCCACTGTGGGTAGCATTTAGGAATTTCCACTTGCTTCTAGGATTTTTCTTCAATACTTCCTTATTTGTGTAACGCCTAAAACACAGGGCATGACTTTTTCCTGAAATTAAAAAGTCAGAATATTTGTATGTAAAGCTATTTGGGTAAATCAGAGTGCCTTCCTACGGCATACTTCACAGCAGTATGAATAATCTAATGTCTGTCTGTCGCCAGCACCTTCTCTGTCCGTATGTGTTCATTCTGTACCGTTGGCTTCAGGATTAGTTCCCCACCACCACCAACCCACTGTGATGTTGGCTTTTTACCAGCAAAGATTTGGGAATTTACAGATCCATACAGTCCTCTCATCTCTTAATGTCTAGAAAGAGAAGAGAGATTGTGTCAGTTTTGTATGTTTATTTATTTGTGGTTCTTAGACTTGAATGAAGTCCAGGTACCTTTGGAAAGCCTTTTATGTGTGTGTCTGGTGTTTAATCTAGCATCGGACTCTCAGATGGGTGCTTCACAAGGAATCAGCCCTAGCCAAAAAAACAGTCCTTTCATCATGAAATGCGTATTTGAAAAAGACAGTTATCTGTTAAACTGTGGGGACAGCAAAATCAGCAAGTTTCTTAATGTTTGAAGCAAAGTGCAGAGCTTCACTACTGTGCTTTAAATTAGGATTTAAGGCCTGCTGCCCATCAGCACACCAGATATTTAACTTGTATCCAGTTTTTATCTTTCACCATTTTTTCAGCAGTCTCGTCTGTGCCTGGAAGAGATAAAATTACCTCTGGTGGTTTATTGTTGTTTTTTTGTGTTTGTTTTTTTTTTTTTTTTTTTTTTTTTTCCAGTGCTAAGAGTTAAAGTATGAGATTATTACTGACTGGCAGGTAGAGTGTTTTGGAAGTTCCCTGCCTGAACTCTAGCATGGCAAATAAAAAGCTTTCCTCTGCCATACACAGGCTTCTTTATTCCCCCCCCCCCACCCCTAAAATGTACAGTTGGTCTCCTACTTGGACATGGTCTCCAAATCCTGAGGATTCAACAGAAGATCATAGTAATATCATGATTTGTGGTATCCACATCATTCACAGCCTCCCTCCCTCCCCCTCCCCCTTTTTTTTTCAGAGAACTTCACAGTCTGTGATGCAAGAAAGTAGAATAGTTTTATTTTAGCTTTAGAAACTTTTGATGTGGGAAGGGGTGAATTTCTTTAGATGGGTAGGATATTCTTCTGATGCCAGTGACTGATGAGTCTGGTTTACCCCCAAGCTGCAAGCAGGCTGAATGGATCTGTGGACCTTACTACTGAAAGGGAATTACCAGGTAAGCAGAGAAATTTTCCTCTTAACGTCTGCAGTTAGCAGGTAGAATGCTGAAATAGGCATTTCATTATGACTGAACATAACGAAAAGAAGAGAGCAAACATTACTGGACTTAGGAGCATTGTTTTATTGAAAAGCATGCCTATAACAAATCCTTCCAGAGTCATGGAACCACAAATATCCAGAGATTTTGCGTTAGAGAAACAGTCACTGAGCATGTTTTTTTTATATATGCATGTATTTAATTCAAGAGGTTTTGAAGTTTTCAGTAACTTCTGAACTCAGAATCTTTAATGTTGATCTGGAAAGGAGTAGCTGGAGAATAAAAGGCCTTCAGAGGCAAGGATGTTGCACTCAATGCAGGTGAAGCCGATCGGAATGGCATGCTTATTCTGATAGTGGATTCCTGGGCCAGTCCTTGGCTGTGTTTTTCTTAGTGTATGCTAGGATGCCCCAAGTGTACACATCTGGTAGCATCACACAGAATAGAGAATGCTCTTAAAATTGTGTGGAACAAGACAATGTAATTCTGTTTTAAGGTTTAGCATAATAATTTCTGATTAAAATATTGTTTTACATGATACAGCAGAAGCGATGGGGAGGCTTATCTTGCAAATACATAGAAGGAGGACTGTTTGTAGGTGGTCTGGCTAGGCTGATATAAATAGTGTTAAAAGCTCTCACTCTGGCTTATCTGAATTTAGCATATTTACAGAGTTTGAGTAGGTAGAGCATTCGGTGTTAATCACAGCTGTTTGCTAAATGGCAAAAAATTAATGTTAAGGAACTCGAAAGTTTATTTCAGGAACACTGTTTAACAATGCAATAGTGAATGCAGTGCCATCTGGCCTTTAAATAAGAGATGTTGCATCTTTTATGTTACACAAGGAAGAAATATTTAACATATTTAGCAATATTTTTTTGAAATAAAGTAATTTGAATTTTTTATTTAAGTTGCTGAAGACTGACATTGCATGAGTGGAATGGAAGATATTTTGAAAATGAAGTCTTGTTGTAATAGTGAATTGGCTTAGCCTCCCCAACCTGTTTCAGTAGTCTTGATAAGCAAATTGGAGAATGTTCAGTTAAAACATTCAAAAGTGAACAGACTGAGCTGTAATTATTAATTTCTCTCTTTTTAATGGTGCCTTTTGAAGGTCACAGGGAGTTCAGTGTTCCTGTCCATTTTTTGGACCATGCTTGTTTCTGTGTGTGTGAGAGAGAGAGTAGAACTGGTCTCAGCAACTTGGAAACCAAGCTTTTGTAGAAATCTTGGCTTAATTAGCAGCTTAGACTACCTCTATTATATATTTAGGGAGTTCCTTGGTCATAAACTGTGGAACTTTCCTCTGTTTTTAAAATTTGGATGTGACTTTTACTACTGGCCATCTGTTTAGTCTTTCCTCCAGTTTAGGGCTGAATAGATACTGATTTTTTTTTTTTTATCCTGCTGTTATCACTTGTGGAAGATCTGTAGCTTCTTACAAGCCAATTAATGGCATTGACAATTCAGTTCAAGTAACTGACTATGCAAATGCTCTTCCTCTGACTTTCAGTGTCTTTGCTGTTTAGAATGACAAAATTATCAATTTTACTTTCTTTTGTGCCTATTTAAAATCAGTCTTCCAAGGAAGGAGTATTTTCTCCCATAATTTGTGTCCTCCTTTCCCAGCTTTGTAGAAAGTGGCAAGTATTAGGAATATAATCCTTACTTTCAGATTTTCTTGCTAGAATACTGTTCTACTTGTCAAACTCCAAAAATGGACTTCTAAGGAAAGCTTCATGTGCCTTTTCCCTGCACTTTGTACACCTGAACTTGAGAGGAAAGAATAGTGTTTAATGTAGATGCAAGTTACTTCAAGTTTCTTTGCCTTCAGAAAGAAGGAGGGGGAATGCCCTCAAAGATGACTTCTGGAAGAATGGTCTTTAACAATACTGGTGAGACATAGTGACGGTTTTATCAAAACTAAATCTAGTTACCTTGCTTTGCAGTTGTTTTTACAGCATCCCTTATATTCCAAGGTAGAACCAGAGGACTTCATGTGTGTGAAGATAGTTTACTTTGAAATGGATAAGCACCCTCATTTCGGAAGTTAATACTTCCTGTAATTTCTGGCTCACATAAGAATTTCTGGGATTCAGTAGATAAGAATTTGCAAAAATCACTCTCCCCTATTGCATGGTGTGGGCTCAAGGTCTCTCTCTTCATGTTCTGTTGGATTAATTTTACAAAAATTCATTAGTGCTGCTCCTTGTCATTCACACTGTATAACAGGTTTCCATAACCAAAGGGTAACCAAAGAAAGAGGCGGGAGACTGATTAAAGCTGACATTTGAAAAAAAAAAAAATTCTTTAAGATAGACTTTTTGGAGAAACAATCTTCCTGAGAAAAGGAAACTAGCTGCAATTCTGTAGTATTTGTAGGTTACCATATAAAGGATATGAATTTTAAGGTTCTTTCATGATAACTTTGTCTAATTATATGCCAGCATTAAGCAGTAGTTGGAAGCAAAGTAAGTATGTAGTGTTGAACCTTTTACAAAGGAGGTCAAAATGCATACCAGGAGCATATAGACCATGAATTACATGGTTATATGTTAACAGAACATTAAGAAGGAAGCATAATCCTTCCCTTTAAGGCTAATACTGCTTTTATTAATGGAGCTGGTTGTTCAGACACTGAGGAAGGATATGGTACCGGCAGGTATAGCAACTGCGTGTGTGTGAAATAAAGCAGATTCAGGGAGGAACTGAAGTGATGGCTAACTCTGGAAAGGGGTGCATGCTACAAAAGCCGTTAAAACCACCCAAGTTTAAGCACCTAATTTCACATAATCGTAGAATGGTTTGGGCTGGGAAGGACCTTCAAAGATCATCTAATCCAACTCTCCTTTTGTAAGCAGAGATGTCTTTCATTAGACCTGGTTGCTCAAAATTCCATCCAACCTGACCTTGAACACTTCCAGGGATTGGATGTACACAGCTTCTTTGGGCAACCTGTTCCAGTGTCTCCCCATCCTCATCATAAAAAATTTCTTCCTTATATCCAACTTAAACCTACCCTCTTTCAGTTTAAAACCATTGTCCCTTGTTCTGTCACTACAGGCCAAGGCAAAAAGTCTCTCAATTTTTCTTAGAAACCCCCTTTATCTATTGAAAGCCTGCAGTAAGGTCTTCCTAGAGCCTCCTCTTCTCCAGGCTGAACCTTTCTTCATAGGAGAGGTGCTCCAGCCCTCTTCCACCATTTTCATGGCCTTCCTCTGGACCTGCTTCAACAGGTCCATGCCTTTCAGTATTCGACTGACGTAGGAGTTGGAGTTTGGAGACTCGTCTTTTCAAGCTCTTTCTGTAGTCAGTGATACAGTCAATGAAGAGAGAGTGAGAGGAAAAGGCTTCTTTTGGGAGTGACTTGGAGCAGGAGCCTATCCCAAAGGTGTATGCTTCGCCTTTGAATACTTATGTTCTGAGTAAGTGGCATTTTGAGAGCTGGCTAGTGACTGATTAACCCTGTAATTTCCTTGGGGAAAAAAAGCTTCTAGAGGTCAGGTTCTCAGTGAATTGTCAGTCTTCAGCTGGAAGCCTCATGGGGTAGGAGTAGCTTAATAGGATCCTGTCAGATGAGTGACTAGTCACCTAACTGGCGTGTCCTGGGCAGGGTCATACATGTTACTGGTAGTTTAATTTGGGCAGTGGGGATGGGATGCTATATATTTGAACATGGCTAGTTTCATGCATTTTGTATGCTGTTGTCAGCGTACCACAGTTAACCCTCTCATCACTTGGAAGACCCTTGATAGACAGGAATACACAAAAAAGAAAATAAATTGCTAGTTTAAACTTCCTTCCCTTCCCAGACTAGTGTCATGCTGAATGTTTCAAAGTGTATGTGCTGTGTAGAGGTGCAGGGGCAGGATGTTACTGGTAATCTTTAGATGCAGGCCTAGCGAGCTGAAGTCCTTTGGAACTAGTGGAAATAGCCAGAATACAGACTTTCTATTGTATTTCTGTATGCAGCATCCTTGGGCTGTGTTCTGTAGCTATGGCTACTGCTGCATAAAAAATTCAATACCAGATTAAATTCAGAATCGATACCGTGTTTTCACCTTAGACATCCTTATTGTGTAGGACCTTCGCTTGTGCTGTATAAATATGTGGCTCATGCTAACTCTCCTGTATTTCCCTTCTCTTTGCAGTCTTATGAACGTGAGAAAAAGATCACTCTCTATCTGTTGCTGTTACCCAAACTACATTTGAGATTTTGCATTCCACTAACCAGCTGAAACTTGCTGGAAAGGGTGCAAATGGGGCCATGCATTTCTGCAGGTGTTTTAGATCTTCACCTCTTCCAACTCTACTTCGTTGTTTCTCAAAGCCTGACTTCTTGCCTTGCATGCTTGACTGCTGTGTTCTTGACATAAGGTCAAAATGTGTGAGACTTTCATTACGCAAATAAGAGAAGGCTGTTGTACAGCTTTTGTTGATTAAGCACCTTTAACTTTGATATTAGTTCTTTTATCATCTATCTTCATTTTCTCCTAGGTTTTTTTTTCACGTTTCTTTTTCTATCTTTGGGTTTTTAATTTAATCTTTACAAGAAAACAGCGTATAGCTCACTGTGCTTCCCAGTACTTTTCTCAGAAGCCTTTGCTGGTGTACCTCAAGGGCTTGAGTGCTCCCAGTCTTCTTGTAGGCTAGGTGGGGAAAAAATGGGCCAGATAATGTTGTCTGTTGTCACTCTTAAAGCTGTCTTTCTGTCCCCTTGAATAAGAGAATGATATAGCTGTCCCTGATAAAGGTAAAGCACTTAAGATAACTCCTCTCAGTTTTGTATTTTATAATTTTACAAGACAGAGTATGTTTAATGGATGTCATACACTGAAAACATTGTAATTTAATCTGACTAGGGAACCTGTCTCCATTTATTTTTTCTTTTTTTTTTTTTTTTAAAAAACTGAAATTGATGCTGTTCTACCTATCACAGTGAGTTTCTGTTGTCCACAGAGTTGCTTGCTTTTGGAAATGCTTGGTTTATAGGGCATGTTGCTTTTGATAATCTCTTTGCAATTAATCCAAAGAAAAACAGACTTGCTTTGGAAGAAGGACTTGCTTTGGTTCTGATGTTAGTGACTGGTTCCAGTCTTACCTTTATTTTGGAGGAGACTACTGCAGTTGACATGAAGGAGTATTTGGTGTGTTCCCTATGTGTATCCTTTTCTGTAGACCACAGTGGATTGAGTTTCTCTCAAATCCTGCCAGAAATGTTCAGGAAAGTCACTTCCAGCATTTATGGACTACTTTGTTACTATTAGATTAGTTTTGCTCTCAATTATTGATTTCACATTTGTTCTCCTCATTCTTCTAACTCACATGATGAATATCCGTTCCTATGGTTAGTTTAGCTACAGTGCTGAATAAGTGTATCTGGTTCATACTGAAAGTGGCATTTTTAACCATGTTGTACCTTTAAATTTTACTTGGTTCCACCCTTACACCAGAAATCATGTGGAATGGTGAGATGGAAAACTTTGTAATTATTTCAATTACTGCATCCTCTGTCTGGTTTGGCCGTTGCCTTGTGCTCAGTAATTTCACACGCATGTTCAGCGCTTGGGGTGTGTGTGGTAGCTTTTGTGGTGAGAATTATTACAATATTAATGCTTTTTACAAGTTTCTGTGAAGTTTTTTTTTTTTTTTTTTTTTTCCCCTTTAGAATATAGATGACATTTTGTTTGTACATTTTCTGTTGGCTTTTTTGGGAGTGAGGACTGTTTGTGTTGGAGAGTGGCCTGCAATGCTCTGTGGTGCATCTGTATTTCTAAATGCAGTTTGTGAACAGCCACTGGCAGAACTGTCTCCTGTATGAGTAGACTAGATTGCTATTGCCTTTGTGTTTTATGGATTGGAACAAGTAACCCCCTGTGGCAGGTTTTCTCTCCTAGGTAAAGATCAGGATTAGGGAAAGACTTGGAAATTAGTAAAGTATGGCCTCTTAGTTCCTTTCAAAAGCTTCAGAAAAACTCTTAACAGTGCATCCATAAAACTAAGGGCAGCGGAAAAAGAAGAAATGTACTTCATTTAGTACATTGTGAAAAATCTTTATTTGAGAAAAGGAAAAATTACACTTTCTGAAGAGAATGTGTTATTTATGTCCGAAAACATATTTGAAAGATAGCACTAAATGCAGGATTTTTTTGCAAATGACTGAAAATTCTGTCTCTTAAAGTACCTCAAAAGCAGAAAAATGTTAACAAATGTACAATGTGTTAAGAACCTGTTGGTAAACTTAAGGAAGAGCGATATGTCTGCTCTGTAATGTATCAGAAATTGGTTCTTCAGTATGTCAGCATGCCTTTTCCATTTTTGCCTCCTATTCTGTACTATACTGTCACGTTTTCCCATTTTAAATTGCAGCACATGGATTTGCTGGAAGCATCTTCTGTAACTAGTTGAAATTTAAAGAACGAGTCAAAAGTTTCCTCTCATTTTCTGGTCTCTTTTCAGATGGATCCACCTTAAACATAACACTTCAAACTAATAGGGCAGCTTTGCTGGTGTAAAATTCATAGACTTAGTCTGTATTACATGATAGGAAACTTTATTATACCTATTGGGGTCCTTTTACATTGGGTTTGGACTCAAGACCTTGGAAGGAGCAAAAAGGATAGATGAAAGGGGTGGAGGGCAGTGTCTTTATTCCAGGGTAGAGTTACAGTTGTGAGCATGCTGTGGGTGAGAATAGCTGTAGAATAAAGCATTTTTCCCCCAGAAAGCTGTGCCATAGAGGTGAAAACGTAATCCTGCAGGAAGCAGAGACCCCCAGAAGAAGAGAACCTAGCCTGGGACTGTGGTCAGCCACGGCCAGACCCCAAAAGGCACAGTATGGGATGGGATGCAGACAGCTGCTGGTGGGTACCCCCGAGGGCACAGCCACCCGGTGAGTCCCCACAGCGCTGCTGGCTTGGGCAGGAGAGATGCCTGCCTTGCACCTTCTCGGCAGTTGCACTGGTCCAGGTGTTTAAGGGGATTTATTCTGTGTTGGATTAGGGATCTATGTTACCTTTTTGTGGGGTTATTTTTAAGCAGGATCAATTTCCTGAGCTGAATCACTGGCCTGCCGCAGCTTAATGATAATGATGAGGCTGGTTAAGATGGTGGTTCTCAAGTTCTTGCTGTTGAATGTGGTTTTGCTGAAAAAGATTTCAGTTTAACCATGGCCAAAGTGTTGTCTGATGTAAGAAGAGAAATTAAGAGATTGCCCTATTTTACTTGTCAACACTTCAGTGTGATGGGCAGGGAGATAAGTAGATGCAAGATGATCTGTAAACACAAGATTCCAAGACAGCTTGATGGTGTGTGCATCCTTTCTGTATTCTCTTGATAAAAGTGAATCATGGGCCTCACCTAATAGGAGCTTGAAGAGAAAGTGTGAAATTCAAAGGAATATTGGAATAGGTTTCTAGAAGACCTGTAAACAAAAATGTAATGGCAGTCTGTGGGTGGCAACGTGAGTAAAAGCAGACCCACATTCCTCTTGGAGAGAAACAGTTCTCTATCCCCCCTTACCTCTCCTCCTCCACTGTTTTGGTTTCTGTGAGAATCCCAGATACCATGTTCCATATTGGCATGTGTTTTATAGTGTTAAAAATTTTATGTGATAGTTTTCTCGTGTCGTTGGAATGATGACTTCTATATTACCTTGTTTTTGTCAAATGATTTTAAGTGTCAGTAGCTGAGTTATTCTTGCTTATCTTTTAATTGATTTTGTAATAGGCTTCTACTAAAATATCTTCTCTTATATCGTATGTTTTAACTGTATTTCTTCTGGAGGAATACAGAACCCATTGGGTAAAATATGCTTATTTTACAAGTTGGAGAAGACTGCTGAGACCATAATCAAAGCTCCTGTGAGATTTCATTCACTGTTTTCTGAATGCAGTGTGAAATAGGTGCTTGAAATAAGGATGTATTTTTCAGACATCATCCAAAGGCAATCATGAAAAATCTTGTTTCCCCTTTAATAACTCATTACATCAGTTATGTTGCTTTTGCTGCATAGATAGCTGTAGTGGAGTTGCAATATGAAGGATTTTCTTTAGTTTTATTCAAGTTATCAGCTGCTTTTTTACTTGAGCTAACTAATGATTCTGTAATTCAGTATGTTGATATTGTTTGAAGTGAAAAAAAATACTTCAATTTTATGTGGTCTGGGTACATGAGCTTGTTTTTACACCTTAGGAAAAAACCAAAAGCATTTTGGGTTTAGATTTAACATGTGTTTCAAATTTAGTGGAAGTCCTTTTTTAATCTAGATTTTAAGGCTTGGCACACTCTCCCCCTTCTCTGAGCACCACGGCAGAACACATTTTGTAGTAGGAAACTACTTATTTGCAGTCACCATATCTGATTTTTATTTTTCCCTGGGATGCTGGAGGATTAGAACAGATTATAGTGTTGGGATAATGCCTGACTCCTTGTGTTCCATTTAGTCATAAATAAACCCCTGAAAAATCTGAATGTTGCTATGGTAATGTTAGTAAAAGCCTAGAATATGGAGTAAGTGAGCTGCTTAGAAGCATAATGTCACTTACAGTAATGAGCACGCTGTTGTTAGAACAGTGATGGGTTTACCTGATGCTCTGTAATTTTGGTAGCCCACGCCAGATTCTGAAAGTAAGTAAATGCAATTCATATGAATATGCCCTGTTTACTAACTTGCAACTACTGACCTTTTAAGAAATGAAAATTTGTGTTTTGTCTGTTTACTTTCTAGCTTTAATGTGTTGAAGTATCACAGAGAAACAAACTAAAACTTCCAGTCTTTGTATCTTGCCTTTCACATGATGGTGTTGTTGAATTAAAACAACAAAAAAATCAGTTCACAGCAATTTTGTTTTAAACTGTGTAAATACACACTTTTCTTCTGAAAGTGTGGAATGTAAAAAATAAGATTGCATTAAAATGTGGTTTGTGTTTTTTTTTTGTTTGTTTGTTTGTTTTTTTTCTGTTTTGTTTGGTTTTTTTTTTTTTTTTTTAGTCTTTATAACCTGGCTTCACTGGAACTTAGAGAAAATTTGCTGACATATTTACCTGAGTAAGTGGCATTTCTTGTGTTTGATTATATTAACATAAAATGTTCTTAAAATTTGCTACTGTATGAAACTGAATGACAGCTAGAAAAAATGTTCAGTGCCTATTGACAACGCGAGAGATATAGCTTTGTTTTAGCAACACCTACTTATATCCATTACTTCTAGGTGTACTCGGTGACAGAAGTAGCAGAAGCATTGAAGTCTCTGTTGGCTAGTTTTGCTCTATACAATATTCTGTATAAAATACAGCAGCACCAAACATTTCTTCGTGCTCACACTGAATGAGCGGATCAGCAATGGGAGTGGTAGTTGGGGTTGTTCTCATGCTGGAATTTTGTTGCTGGAAGTAGGGTAATAGGATCTCAGAGATTTCCACTCTAGACCTTCATAGCTTTTAAATAAGTGTTTGTATTCAGGGCTAGGTAACCAAAAGCTTCCAAAACTGGGAGATCAAAACCCTGGTGACAAACAGATGTCTGAAGCCTGACTCCACACTGTGATTTTGGGGAAAAAAAAAGATACCTAGATGACTCTGTGCTGTCTGTATTGTGTCAGAGGAATTGGTGGGCTTTTGTAAGATTAATCAGGTATCTTGTATTATGGGGATCCTTTTTGGCTGCCTGGAAGAAGCCTCTTCTTTCTCTAGTGAAGGAGTTTCCTTCCTTCACTACCTGTCTGCTTCTTGCAAGAGTTTTGGTGACTCCTATTCTGCCTGTTTAGATAATCTAATAGATACTGTAATATATTTAACCTATTTTAATCAGAATGTCTTCCGCAGTTGCTTTGGGGTCCTTTTTTCCTGTTAATCTACCCAGTTCCTTGGTTGTGGCTGTTTATAGCTATGAGCCACAAGGCACTTTAAACGTCAGTGGTCAGAAGATATGAATTGCTAGCTAGGTTTTGCCATGCAGTGTCAGAATGAAGCTATCACAAATGTTGACAATTTTTTTGCTTCTGGAAAATTCTGTCAGTAATGTAGCTGATGAGTCTCACTGGCTTTCATGCTACTGTGGCTTTTGTGAAGGTAAGCAAGAGCTCTACAACAGACTTCTTTTGAAGTAGAAGGATGACCCTCTGTGTCTGTTCATGTTTAGAGAACTTCTTTTACATCCTTTTGGGCTTCCCTCTTTGCATCCTCAAATCCAACCTGAAATACTTGAAAAATGGATAGATCATGTTGGGAAGATAAATGATGGATTTATTGAGTTGAGTCACACTGTTACATGTGATCACTATGGGGAATTTTCATCCAGTTGTGTAACTGTAAATTCCCCCTAAAAATAAATCTGACCAACTATACTAAACTATGTGGCATTGTTCACCCACAGGGACTGATGGATAAAATAAAGAATAATGATTTGATCGCCTGTACTAAGTTTTAAGTTTTGAGTGCATACGGTTATACTGACAAACCAAATTATTTTTTCTGTAAGATATTACTGCAAATAGTCTATGCCCAGTAAAATAACTGTCTGTCTACAATACATTGTAATTTGAATTACGAGTTTCAGTAAAATGAGCTCATTCAAATACATGGAGCTTCTGTTGGTTTAGTCTGATGTGGTTTTTGTTTTGACTTATCTCATCTCACAGATCACTTGCCCAGCTGCAGCGACTAGAAGAACTTGATTTAGGAAACAATGAACTTTATCACTTGGTAAGAGAACATGCCACAGAAAGTGCACGTTGGTCTTGTTTCACACATCATTTAGATTAAATAGCTTGTAGCATGTCCAAAATTAAAGAAAGAAAAATGTATGGAGGGAGAGTCTCTTCATACATACAGATGAATTTTGGCAGTAAGCTGGTGCTTCCCATATCTGCTTAGTTTTGTTCAGTACAATATTACTTTAGCCAAAAAACTGCAGCTGATCTCTAGAAAATGAGAGCACTGCACAGACTTTTTCTACAGGAAAAAAAAAAATGGAGTGGAAGAGCACAAACTCTTGTCTGCACTTGCAGTTACAATGAACACATGGGCTTCTGTAAGGGGCTGGATGTGCTGAGCACAGGCGAAAGCTCAGCTATTTTCTGGGTGGGAGCAGGAATCTTTGGGAAAGATTTGCTGAGGCAAACTGTTGAGAATTGCGGTGTCTGACATTGTGGCAGATAGAGCTACCAAGAGATACCTGTCATCTCTCTTAAACTGACTCAATTAAATGTTGGATTTGCAGTAGATTAAGAGTGTACATGCGATTTGTTAGTGCATGACAGGTAAAGTATGGTAGCTTGTTAAGCTGTAACAATTAATTTGTATGGTGGAGTTCCCAAGTGCCTACAGTCACCCTTGCTGCATTTAACCATGGTACCTCTATATAGTGCTCGGAGTAAGGATTGGTTTACTCAGACTGTAATTACGGGGTGGCCATTCGGTTTTTACCTGAAGCTCCTATGCTGCTTAACAATATTACTTTTTACATTCTAGCCAGAAACAATTGGTGCACTTTTCAATCTTAAAGACCTCTGGTTGGATGGAAACCAATTAGCTGAAATACCTCAGGTAAATGTCAGCTTAACTGATAATGTTTTGAATATGTTTTTAAAATAAAGCCTTTTTGTTCATACCTAAAGGGAAGTGATTTAAAATCAAATAGTTTTCTTGGTTCACTTTGCCTGGGCTTAGTTTTGGATGAGTAAGGGTTTTCCCTTAATAAGTTCCTCTTCAAGGGATTGTATGTGATTCTTTTAAACATCTTGGCAAAGGAATTGTTTCCTAACAGGCACATTGCGCAATTTATAGGCTGACAGATCCTCTGTTTATAGTCCTGGCCTAATGATCAGGCAGCCACTGTTTGGCTGAGCTAACCCTCACCTTTTGTGCGCAGTTTTGACAGCTTTGAGGATGAATCATTATTTTCTGGCCATCATCTTCCATTCAGATACAGTATTTGCGAGAAGAACAATGATAGAACTGTTGGCTACAAATGGGCATTTTGATTTATGCAGGCAAATCCCCCAGCTGATGTCAGCCATGGTATGAGGGGCCTTAGCATTTAAAGCTTACAGCACTCTGAATTCCTTTCTTAAGAACTGTGGTAACATGTGGGGTGGTTTCTTTTCCCTCTTTCCTTTAGAGCCAAGTCAAAACCTGTTTTCTCCTGTTTCTCGTACAGATTGCTGTTATTTGCTGTATTGACATCATTGTCAACAGTGTAACTTGGAAATCAGTTAGTGTAGTAGCCGTTGTTGGCTTGGCCTAATATGTTAACAGTAGATGTAGTTAAACAATGATAATAATTCATAAAATGTCAGGTGTGCCTTCAGCAGCTGTTTCTATTGAAGCTGGCCATTAGTGTGTATTTCGTCGAATGTCCAAAAGATGAACTTGTAGGATAAAGAGTGTGTGTTCAATGAAAGATCCTCTTGAGAGGCAGACATTTCCAAAATCAAAGGACTGATCTTGTGAGTTAGGATCAAGGCTGTCACTGTTGAAAATTTCACGTATGTGGAAGTATATAATTGCATACATGTAAAAGGACCCTTCTGCCCCAGCCATTCTGTTCTCTGAAAGATGGGTTGGATGACTAAAGAATTTGGATGATTAAAATGAGAACTATTCTAGAGCATGTATGGGGGTGTCTATGTACATG
This sequence comes from Tyto alba, assembly GCF_018691265.1. Lineage (NCBI taxonomy): Eukaryota > Metazoa > Chordata > Aves > Strigiformes > Tytonidae > Tyto > Tyto alba. The sequence goes on along the minus strand of NW_024881316.1, from coordinate 24,819,721 downwards.
GGGAATGGGAGGGTGCTCTGATGGCTAACAGAGACAAAGGTATTTCTCTGTCAGACTTTTAAGCTAATTGGTGGATTACTGTTGTATAAAAATTAAGTAATCATTAATAATTGTAGGTGATGGCAGTATAACTTGGCAGTTCAAATATGCTTGCTAGAGCAACACTCCCAATACCTATTTCTACACTGGTTGCAGTTGGGAGATGCGAAGATATGAAATCCCTAGATGTCACGGCATGTTGCTATATCAGCCAAGAGAAACTAACCCTAATTTGCCTAGGGTTAATTGGGAGGGGCAGACTTTAATTACGTGGAGGTTGATAATCTGTAGTTCTGAAAAAACAACTTCGCAGTCTTCACTTGAGGAAAACTCCAGTTTTGGCTGGTGCTTGCCTGGGTGTGCTCAGCGTGCCTTGTCTGACTATTGAAGCCAGTCTTAATAGTTAGAATAAAAAACTGACTGAATCACTTGATCTATGATATGCAAAATGTAATTATTTACTCTTTTCTGCATTTAGAGGTCTGCAAAGAATGACCAATTTAAAGGTCATAGAGAGAATTGTTTTTCTTTCTGGAATTTCATTGCAATAGTACATTTTTCAAATTGCTTTGTTACGTGTTTGGGCATGACTTAAATTTTTTTGTCTTCTATTGCAGGAAGTAGGAAACCTGAAAAACCTGCTTTGTCTGGATGTTTCTGAAAATAAATTGGAATGCCTTCCTGAAGAAATTAGTGGTCTGACTTCTTTAACAGACTTGCTTGTTTCTCAGAATTTGCTTCAGGTCTTACCTGATGGCATTGGTAAGTACAAGGTGAATTCTATCACACAGAACCATTTGATCCACCGTAAATTGGAAGTTGTTTGGTTTAAGTCTTTTGAAGTCTTTTTGTGCAAGAGATGAGCTTGTATCAGCTTTTTTATTTTTTTTTGCTTAGTATGAAATGCATAGCTCTATTAATTTTGCATTTTAATTGTCTGCATAATGACTACCTTGTAATCCTCTTTTGGTCTTCACTTGATACCTACGCAAACAAAATAAAAGTTAATATATCCTCTCTGTTCCTACTGTGTCCACATCACCAACATAATTCTTTAACATTGTTAAATTCTAGCTTGTAGCATTCGGTAGGTCACTTGATAAGACTGACTGACAGTATCACTACAAAAAAAGACATCCTTTTTAGTGGGGACGTATAATTATCTTCAGTTGGACAGTATGGTTTATGCTGTGCTGAAGCCAATAGAAGGCTGTTGAGGAAAGTTTTCTGAAGCATTACCAGTGCCTTTTTTAAGGTAAATGTTTTTACCCCGGTGATGAGGAGTCAGTGAGGTGTCTTTACTACTCATCAGCTGTTTTTCCAGAGTTTCATGTTGCAAGAGCATGCCTTCTGCTATTTGCCATGATTTTTTTTTTTTTTTTTTTTTCAAAAATAAAAGTGTAGGGGAGAGAGGGCTTGTGAATGTGGTTTAACCAGAAATGTGGAAGAGAATGGACAGACCTTACCCCTCCTTCCATATGCTATATGAGCCTAAGAAAGGATTAATGTTAAACTTGGGAGAGTGGGGTGACTACTGTGGGTCTAGTGTGTGTTTGGTAGTGACTTGTAGCACCCCCTCTGATCTGAGCTGGCCAGTACAGCTGTACATCAGAAATGGAGCTGTATCTTTGGAAAGGCTACAGCCCACGCAGCCTGCTTATCTGTAACATTGGCTGGTGAACAAGAGGAGCTTCTGCTTCTCAAGAAACCTGTTAGATGGAGATCCTTTGCTGGGGAAGAGGATTGCGAATGACCAGGCCACTTCAGGCCAGGCTTCATTTGCATGTGCATTTTGTAACATTTTCTGGATGTAATTTCGTTATAAAGGCAAAAAAAAATTGCTACTTATGTGAATATAATAGCTTACTTGTGTTTGGAAAATTGTGTAGGGCTACAGTACTTATTCTTTTTGTGTAATATTGGACTTACTATCTGAAATTGAGAATCTCTGATATTGTGGTTGAAGTGAATCTTGCTGTTCTCTGTGGAAGCTACTGGGAGGAGCTCAGCTGGTCACTGTATCCTTGGTTGGATTGGGGGATCTGTAGAGCCCTCAAAGCAGGGCTCTCCCCAACACCAGTGGGTCAGGTCAGTGGTGGCCATGTCTCACCAAGTCTCTAAAGCCCCTAGCAGAGGTGGCTCCAGCAGCCCCTGGGCAGCCTGTGTCAGTGCTGCACCACTTCCCAGTGAGGAAGCTGATTTCCACCTGGGACCTCCCACACTTTGATTTGCAGCCATTGCTGCTGTCTCACCTGCCACTGCAGAGAAGAGTTTGGCTCTGTCATCTCTGTAACTGCCCTTCAAGTATTTGTGGGCTGTTCCTGGATGCTTCTTTGGCTGCTTCTTTATTGGACTCAACAAAGCCAGCTCTCTCAGCTTATCTGTGCCCTGGTCATCTTGATAGCTTTGTGCTGGACCCCCATCAGCATCTTTCTTGAACTGGGGAGTCGGCAGGGAGGACAGAACAGAACATGGAACTGTGCATGATTTTTCAGGTGTGGCCTCACTGGTGCCAAGTAGATGAGATATAGTTGGCCATAGTATAGTATGGCTAAGTGGGTGGCCATAGTTCTCCTAACATAGTCTAGCCAGGGCTTACTTCATTTCTGAGAGCACACTGCTAGTTCATATTCAGCCCAGTGCCCACCATAAGCCCCAGGTCCTTTCCATCAGAGCTCCTGTACAGCCTGTCACTTGCCAGCCTGTACTGGTGCACAGGGTTATGCTGCCCAGGTACAGAGCTCTGCAATTCTCCTTGCTAAGCCTCAGGTTTCTCTTTAGGTTGCTATCTTACTGTGTATCAGCCGTCCCTTCATGATTTAGCATCATAAGTGAATTTAATGTGCTAGCCTCTTACAGGTATTTTGGATGGTGTGGAGATGGGCAGGGAGGTGTCAGCAGCTAGTACTGTCTTGTGAATTCTTGGTCTTGTGCTCTGCCTGGGTCAGCTCTGCTTTGCACCAAACATCATGCTGATACAAAGGAGCAGAATCATTGAACGGTGTGGGTTGGAAGGGACCTTTAAAGGTCATCTGGTCCAACCCCCCTGCAATGAGCAGGGACATCTTCAACTCAGTCAGGTTGCTCAGAGCCCTGTCCAACCTGGCCTTGAATGTTTCCAGGGAAGGGGCATTTACTGCTTCTCTGGGTGGCCTGTTCCAGTGTTTCACCACCCGCATTGTAAAAAATGTCTTCCTTATACAAGGAAGAACAAGGTGAGCTTTCTTGCTCTGAAATAGTATTTTGCCCCTGGGGAGAAGACCTTCAAAGAAGTTTGATTTCTATTCTGAAAAGTGAACTTGGGTTTCATGTCTGACTGACTGGGTTCACTATTAGGACAAAGAAACCGTGATCCTGTTTGAATTTGGGCTGTCACTTCAGTGCAAGGCTTTCTTACTGTGGCTGAGTTTGGCATAGGTGATCTTTCAAACACTCCTTTATGAATAAATATTGTATAATTGAGGAAAAAATATATAATTTTCTCCTGTTTATAGGCCTTTGGGTAGACATGTCCTTGACATTTAGATGGGGTACCATTCAGATTGCAACTTTAATATGCTTAAATATTGAATATGAATATATTCAATATTAATTCAGTGCTGTTATAAACTTGCAAAAATAGTGCCAGTGCCAAGTGAAGATTGGCTTGATTTTTTTTTTTTTTAACCTGAAAAAAAATTTCATTATGTTAGAGAATTTCTAAAAGTTTTGCAGCAGAATGATTTTCTGTAATTAAAGCAGGTATTGGAGGATATTAAGCTAAACAAATATGTTGTTTTTTTCTGTCTAGGAAAATTGAGGAGGCTCTCCATTTTGAAGGCTGATCAGAACAAACTTATTCAATTAACAGATTCGATTGGAGACTGCGAAAGCCTTACTGAACTAGTTCTAACAGAAAACCAACTTCAGGTAAACATGGTCATGACTGCTCAAATGGCTGGCAGTAATAAGACCTGCTGCTAAGTGCTGAATCACTTAGCTCATAAGGTTACTCACCGTTACGACTGTTAAGTAGTGAGTTTCCTTTAAATGCATCTTATTTCTAACCTGTTAAATGAATGCTGAAGATCAAGTTGTATGGTAACAATCCTCCCTTCCAAAGGCTTCAGCAATTACATATTCACTCTTGAATCTTTCATGACCAGTAAGGGAATCGAAGCTCCTGGAGTGCAGGTATCGTTTACTTTGTTGTGTTTTTAATGCAGAGGTTGTGCTGCATTGCGTTGTTGCCAATTTTACTGTGCATTGTCTGGATCAGACTTGCTGGAACTGAATAGAAGCCCTGAGTGCTGCAGAGCTGCTGTTGTACTGCTCTGCTGGTCTTTTCCAGCCAGGTATTAAATATGATATGTGGTCAATTAAAGTAAGATCTCAGACTTCCTTTCATTATGTGTTTCCTTCCATTATTTTGAAACTGCCTCCACAGAACACTGACACATGGAGAGCAGTATGTTTATAAAAATCTGGGTTTGAGCATTTCTAACTTAGGTTGGTGGTTGTTTGGGTTAGGAGCTTAAGCCTGTTGGAAAGATTCCTCTCCAGAGGTCAGTTGATAGCACCTAAGTCAGAAGCTTGCCTCTCGGTTAGCTATTTAGATAGCCTAAAGTTAGATAATATGGACATTCTGCATATATGCTTCTGTACACAGCTGTTGTGCATCTATCATCTTAGTGCAGAGGTAACTTCTGAGTGAATTTGTATTAGAAACTGACATTCCTAGACATTTCTACTGCAAGATAAAACCTTGGATCTCCTTTGGAAGGCCTGGTAGTAATGAGGGTTAACTACACTCCAGTTTTGGAAAATGGATCAGTCTATTAATTAATTTTTAAAGTGAGATAAGTTTTGTTCTGACTCGTGAATTTACAAATTCAGTTTGCATATTATTTTGTTTTTGTTGGCACAGTCATTGCCGAAGAGCATTGGAAAACTAAAGAAGCTGAACAATTTGAATGCCGATAGAAACAAATTAACATCTTTGCCCAAAGAGGTAAGTTTTGTGCAATTTGCTGTCACAGATGTGATTATACAAACAAAAAGTTTTTGATTTCAAATGCCTACCAGAAATAGCAATCAGCTTGGATCCACTGGATATTCTTCCCAAACTGATCACAACCAGAAACTTGTCCGTTAGATCTAACCGGCATAAATCTGAACAGCAGCCGTGGCGATTTGGTGGGGTGGAAGTGCAAAATGTCTTTGCAGTTGAACAAGAAGGCTCGGAACTAATTGGCTTGTAACTAGTAATTCCCATTGTGGGTGTCAGGCCCATCACTATTTGAAGCCTGGGAGTTCTGATAGTGTGAATGCATTTAAACATCAATATGCTTCTTCTGCATGTAGTATAAAAATACTGCTGGAGTCTTCCTCGCCTCATTCTTGTGAGCAATAGCAAAGGAGAGGTTTCACATTCTGAAAAATGATTCAGAGACTGCAGAGATCTTGGGACTACTTTCGGCTTTAAATGTGAAGACCTGATGTGACCCAGATCACTGATACCTCAAATCTTACAGCTGTGATCACTAGGACTTCTTGTCTATTGTAACACTATGTGGAATGAAACGAAGCTAGAATTTCTGTTGTGAAACTAGGTATAATGAACGACTTACAAGTTTGGTTCAGTTAATTCTGGAAGGATAACAAGGGAAGCAGCATCCTGTGATTGGAGCATGGGACTTTGAGTTGGTTTTGTTTGTACTGCTGTTTCTCTAATTTTTGCCCAAGTAGTTCTCCCCCTTAGTTTTCCTATCTATTTCTAACATGTGGCTCTGAGGTTGTAGCTTTTGTTCACCACTTTCAGTCACTTCAGGAGCAGGAGTGGTATGTATTCGGGTGGCAGCTGATGGATGGAATTGAGAGAAGTATCAGCTGTGGCTGGTGAGCACACACTTCTGCTCAGGCCTGCTTACTTAGGGAGCTTGGACAGCAGAGTAGAAGGTGTGAGGAGGAAGCACAGTGGCTGGGAATGGGAAGATGGGGGAGCGCCGATGTTCTGGAAAGGAGGGATCGAGCAGGGGCAGAGGGTGCTGCTGTGGCACTGGCAGCGACCATTCCAGTGGTCCAGGTCTGAGCTGCCATAGCTCAGTCACCTAATTGGGGCTCCATGATAGCACTTATTGCTTCTTCACAGATTGGCTTGTAAGTGTATATGCTTGATGGGGTGGAGGGAAGATGAGGGAAGATGTGAGTACTGCAGCTCCTCTGGCAGGACAGTGTCTCCTCTGCAGGGGTGTTGCTGGTTCTGAACAGAAAATTGCAGAGGGTGTACCCAGGTGGGTTGCATAAACTCTAGCAAGAGGCAGGACCTTGGGAAAACTGTGTTTCTGCGTTGGGATGTGATGGCAGTTTTGATCTTGTGCTCATTCAGCAGAAAACTTCTCCATGTCTTTACAAAGAACTTAATTTAATACATTACAGAGATGTCATAAACTGTCTGTACTTGAGACTTGTACAAATTTGTGCCTAGTCCACCTTTAAGCAGAACTGCTCTGAGTTTGTTATAGCGTATAAGGATTTACTGATACACTTTATTTCCAGATTGGCCATTAATAGCTTATATAATGTATAAGCACTTTTCTGAGTTAAAGAAGTTCATAGTATTGGAGACAGCACACGAGGGCAAGCATCATGGCTTGGGAGGAGCAGGGACAGGAGCAGGTGAGAGGAGAAGATTTGGCTTCATAAGCAGGTAAAGCAGGGTGAAAACAGGTGTGTCTGTCTGGGGGGAATAACACAGCCAAGGATTCGGTGCAGAATAATAAAGGGATTAATGCTGAACAAGGAGCAGGAGACTTGGAACCAGAAATGGATTTCAGAGGTGGAAAGCATTGCCCCATCCGTGAAGGAGTTGGGGATATCCAAGGGTGAAGTGAAGAACAAGAACGTGTGTGGAGAACATTAGTGCACATGAGAGAGAGGGGAGGGAACACCTGCACACAGGCTGGGATAAAGTCAGGGATGAGTCTGCGTTTGGAGAAGGCAGGTGATGAGGAAATGGTGATATCTGGAATGAGGTGATCTGGGGAATTGTGGAAAGACCAGGAAATAAAGATGGGAGAGGGTGGTTCCCAGGGAGCTTGGCAAAGAAACAGAGGAAGCAGAGCTCTTTGGCATCCAGTTCTTTGAAACAGAATTTTTTTTTTCCTGTAAAGGTCTCCACACCTATGTATCTTTCTCATTAGAGCAAACACTTTGAAATTACATTTAATGTAAGATTTCCAGAATGTTTTATTAAAGTATGTTTTGCTCTGTGGTTTTAAAATATTTTTTTATTTTTAAAAGAGGTCAGTCCTCCTCCAACTGGAGGGTCATATCCACCCTCTAGATTGGTGGATTTGAATTCCAAGCTGATAATGGTAACAAACAGAAAGCATAAACAACTGATGCAATGGTTTGTCTCAAAAATACTGTTAATATGCACGTATTGCAGAACGTAGCATTTACCTAACAAGACTTTACAGTTTCAGTTTTTCAGGTTTCAGTTCCTTGTGCTTAGGCTGTGCAATAAAACTTTTCCCCCAAAGTCTTTAGATTGCCTTTTAAGAATGTTGAAATGCTAGTATTGAAAACAGAAAGAAATCTACTGCTCTCTGCTCATGTTTCATCTGTTCCTGGAGCTGCATTTTCTTTGTGTAGTATTTTTCTCAACCAGTACCTTTTTGCTTTAAACCAAATGTGAACGTTTCTGTAGTACAAGTTTTCTGGTTAAAATTTAGAGAAATTCAGTGAAGAGTTACATTTCATATGTCTAAAAGAAAAATGTTCTGCATAAACAGGTAGAACGAGTACTGTTTGCTGTTACGCAAAACATCCACAGGAGCAGCTTCAGGGGTGCTGATAATGACAGATTCCAATTCTGAGCTTCCCTTTGGATGGCAGGGAAGAACAAGCTGGTGTCTTGGTGAAATGTTCAATTTCCATTTTCCTTCTCATCATTACTGACTTAGGGGGAAAAAAAAAAAAAAAACCAAAAAACCAAAACCAAACAAACAAAAAACCCAAACAAACAAAAAAAAAAAAACACAAACAAAAAAACAACCAAAAAACAGAACTCATTGGTAGAGCACTTAAAGAAAACTGAAAAATGTGTCATCCTTTTTCTGTCTACTGGAAGGTTCTGCTTGACAGTGAGAAAGCATACTATATTTTCCATTTACTTTCATCTCAAACTGACTAATTAATATTTAAAGCCAGGTGCAGCTTCTGACAGCAGTCATTTTCAACACCCCTGCCTGCTGTGTGTTACTTAAGATGTCTCCTGAGATAGAATGGTGAAGATTGGGGTCTCAGACCTTTGCACATCAATCAGTATTAGTACTGGTATGCTGGTTCCCTCTTCAGAGAGCAGAGCGGAGTATGCAGAAGTAGAATATGCACTGCAGATACTCTCGCTTGGTATCTTACCCTCTTTTCCTTTTCTCCTTTTCCTTCTCGCTTTTGCTCGTTCCTTCTCTGCCCTACAGATTGCTAGAACAGCTGTGCTTTTGTGATCTTCATCCTTATAAGAAATGGGTGTGGGACAGGCGTTTACTGGTTTCTGTCGGAGAGGGACAAAGACATGTTCTGGTAACATGCATACAGAAGATATGGGACTTTAGTATGGAGAAGAGTGCGTGTAACAAATATCCTATCTACTTGCTGGTGTCTCTGTCCTTTCCTCCAGAATTATTCCTGTAACAAAGAGAGGTTTTATAGACAGAAATTATGTGCCTGCTGTAATATAACCTGGTGAGATAATCTATGAGTTCTAGCCTTTTTGTGATGGTGTGGGGGGTTTTTTGGTGGTTTTGGGGTTTGTTTGTTGGTTGTTGGTTTGTTGTTTTGTTTTTTTGTTTGGGTTTTTTTTTGTTTGTTTGTTAGCAGTTTACTAAGATTGGATTTTGTGTCAGCCTGTCAAACCATTATATTGCCAGATTGTTTCAATGCACACTTGTAAAACAGTCTTTACCTTTTGGTGTAAGATTTCCTGACTGGGTATTATTGAGGAGTCTGTATACAAATACTCCTTTAAAGTTTCCTGGTTCAAAGGTTCTTCTGTATCTGGTGCCGATATACAAGGTAAAACCCGGAACAGCTGAACGTCTGATCAAGACTTGAGTCACTCACAGATTTCATCTTTAGTATCTCGCCGCTCCATCCCTCCCTCACTGAATTGAGTGGTGAAACAAACTTCAGCAAGAACTGAGAATGTCTAAACCTGTTCATAGTTACAAATGTTTTTCCCCTTAAACTTGAAAGACCTGCCTGGTGACTCTTCGGTATTGAAATCCCACCCTGGCACTGGAACGCTGGTGAAACTGGTGTGTTGATTTTGGCACTTGCATGAATAACCTCCTTGGAATGTTTTCCAGTTCATGTGCTTTTATTAATGAGTCTGTACAGCCTGCAGAGATCTGGTAATGTGTCCTTCCAGGCTCTGAGGTATATTGCGAGAATTGTTACTAAAGTAAGTAAAACTACAGGGTTTTTTTTTGGCAATAACTGTGCTTTTTACATTTTTCTTAATTTATCCTTTTTAAAAAACAAGTTGAGGCCACTTTGCTGTTTCTGGTTTTAACTTCTGGAGTCCTGTTTCTCCCCTCATTTTGTAAAAGTATTTGTTTGTGTGTGTCAAAGGGAATAAAGGCACTAAGGAAAAATGCAGGAAAATTTGTCTTGAATCAGGGGGTAGAGAAGCTCTCTTGGTGTGCTCTTCCCATACTATTTACCAGTGATGCAGGGGGTGTGGAAGTGAGTTTGCTGAAGAGTTTCCTATCCAATTTAAAGTTAATAATAACTGAATAATAGCTAATAATAGCGAATTGGGCAGGTTTTGCCACCTATAAATGTATTCTGTGATTGCAATTAAAGAATTAATCTGGGGCCAAGGAAAATTCTGACTTTATTTATTTTTGAATCCAAACAAAGTTTTGCTTATGACACCCTGGAAAAGATTTTACAACACAATAGGAACTGTGTTTAAATTCACAATATATTTGAGTTGTATAAACCTAATGAGAGTTTTGATGCTGACAGCAGTATTGAGAGTTGAATAAAACAGATGTGTCCCTGGACTTTAACTAGTTACAGGCTAAAGAGTAATCATTGTAGTATTTGTCATAATGTATTTTTTTTTTTTTGCATTGCTTATACCTGTGTGAAATATGCTAACTGGTAAAGGACAGAAGAATTGATTCATAGCTTTCAAGCAGTTAACAGGTGCTGAGATCAAAAGATGTTATTCAACTAATGTAAACTGAAGGTCTTCTAAGTTTCCCACCTTTAATTTGTGTTTTGGCTCTAGAGCACTAATAGTGTGAGGATGTGCCATCGTAATCAGTGAAATTTGGTCTGTGGTAATGACTGACTGTAACCAACAGCTGGGCTGAAGAGAGGGAGCAAATGGGAGTTTTGGGGGGGGGATCTAAATGAGAAGAGAGCAATGAATCTGTACACTCTTGTTGGGTTTACCTCCAGAAAGCTACAAAGGTGTCATCGGCAAGAAAAATCAAATGTCAGCCACAAGGTTATTGTAACAGAGGAGCACAGTAAAAGTCAGGTGATCATACATATGCAACTGATGGAGGTGTCAAAACAACAGTCTGTCTGTGGTAGAGAAGAGGAGTCGTCAGAAACATCAGCAGAGAAGTGAAGTGCTAAGACTTGCAGTTCTGGAGGACTGTTTAAGATGGACTGGCAGTGAGTGTGTGGATGTCAAAAATGCAGGAGGCTGAAGTGGTGAATGCTGGTCATGATCAGAACATAGAGGGGAGTTTTAGCAGCCGAGCTGACATCCTCTCTATATATGTCCAAGTGTTACTGCTGCTCCAGAGCAAGGAAACTGTTAGAAAGATGAGCCACAGGCTGAGATAGAAGAGCAAAGAAGTCCTCCACAGGGGTACAGTTTCGTGTGGAACCCTGAGTCATCCTAGTGATGCTCATCTTCTGGACCAAGTCCACCTGAATGCAAATAAGCAGTTTTGTTCAGACTTCACAGTACTGTAAAATCAGTGATCTCAAAATTAGCACTTCATAGTAATGCTCATTTTCTGCCTGACTGATGTGCGGATTTTGTTTTTGTGTTGTTTTTTTTTTGTTTTGTTTTGTTTTTTTTTAATCTAGGCTGACTGTTCATTGGAGATGGTGTAATGAGAGAAGTGAATAACCCTTAAATTAAAGTTGCTAGAGTGAAATAAATCTCAGCAGTATGACTTAGACATGCACAAATCAATTGAGACCTTTTCCTGATGTCTAGCTCACTACAGAAGAACGTGAGGACTCCTTTAAGCCTCCAGTCTTTGGAACAGTTACTCATGTGCCTAGAACTAAGCACATGCTTGTCCCCATTAATTGAAGTCTGTGCTCGAAATTAACTGTGTGCTTAACTGTTAAATGGGCTTGTGGTCTCAACTGCGTATTTGGTGCCTATGCGATGGTTTGGCGAAGTCTGTTGTAAGCATGTGATCAAACCCCTGGAAAGCATGGCTCTTTGTCAGTTAATGACACTCAGCCAAACCAGCGACGTTCTGATACTGAATTACTTCATGGTGGTCACAACAGTGTTTTCCTTTCAGCATGCCATTTAGTGTGTGCACTTTGCCTCAGTGGCACTGCTTTGTGTTCAGGTTTTCAAATGTGGGACCTGATGTCTTTCTGTACTGCTGGATGGGTGTCATCTTTTTTTGAAATGACAAAGATTTTAGTTTTTTTTTTTAATTGTCAGCTTGTCTTTTTTTCTCTGTGATATCTCACCCGATGCTGCTTGTTAAATGCTGCCTGCATTTTCTAAAAACAGTTTCATAAAGGAAATTCAGTATATGTGTTATCTCCCCTCCTACCCTATGAAAAAAAAAAAAAAAGTCTTCACTACTTCTGAATGAAACAAAACCTTTGAACAATTGCCTACTGACTGATAGAGCAAAGGTAAAATAACTGAAGTTAAAATAACTTTAGGAGTTCTAACACTCTTTGGCAGTAGAAGAATGTATGTTCTGTCTCCATTTGTTGGCATGCTCTTCTCCAGTATGGATAAAGAAAAATAAATTGAACATCTCTTGTATTTTCTTAATTGTTAGCCGCTTGGAAAATTATGGGTCAGGTAAATTGATAACCCTGTAAGTATTATTCAGTCCATGGTTCTACTGTTACCTCTCATTAAACTGCTTTAAATGCATGATGACTCAGGCCGGCCGGTTCCACTCCTGCATTTTTCCATTGTTAAAAGTATAGAAGTTTTGGTCTCATCAGGGCTGCATGGCTTTACCCTGTTTGTTTGGCTAAACTGTTTGGATCTCCATGCTCCAAGACTGAATAACGCAACCTTCATTCATGGAAAAGCAAACACTTTGTGTACAGTTAGGGCATCACTTGCCAGCTCATCAACATTCACTAATTATATCTCTTGCTTTTCACAGCTCCTCATGTTAGATACACCAATTAGACACTTAGTGTGTGTGTGTGTGTGTGTATTACTATATTTTTTTCTATATAACACTGTATTCTATGAATGTGTCAAGGCACATTATTTAAGAATCTATACACGCTTTAAAGTGAATAGCAGAATTATTGCACTAAGAAATATTTGCTCGTGATTTGAGCACTGGTTTCTAAGGGCTTTGATTCACCAGCTAAAATGGCTAACAAGTTTGCTGCTCCTAGCATACACGCAGGTCTGGGAGAGCTGATACTCTTGTGAAATAGCTGCATCCTAGAGTGCAGTGATTTAAGGGAAACCATCCCAGATTTTGTTTTGTCAAGAGAATGCTGTGCTGTAACTTTGCGCTGTAAATAGCTTGTGAATCAGAAGCTTTGAGCAGCGGATTACTGATTTCTTCCATTAAAATGTATTTATGATACAGAGGAAGGTGAGTGGGCTATAAATGCTCCATTTGTTTGTTTTATTTTCTAAGGAACAGTTGCATTCTTTTAAAAATGGTTTTTTCCTTGGTGAATAGTGTAGGTTAAATTGACATGATTTTTACTTCGACTAGTGGAAAAGCTTTTGTGGTATTTGTCTGTAAACTCAAACTTGGGTTTGGACTGAATTGTGGATTTTGCAAAGACAGAATTGACAGTTAACTAGAACACATAAATAATTTCAGCTCAGATTTGGGGACTTCTGACCAAGGTGTAGTGACATGTTGGCTATATTGTGGCAGAAGAACCTTCTTACATGTGTGTGACTGTAGAAGTCCTCTAATTTTTGAACTAAGATCTTTCAGTAGGTTTGCTGTCTATAGTTAGGTTCTAAGTCTGCTGAACTTGAAAGCTTCAAAAGGCATTGGGATATTTTGCCTCTAATACTTGGAGTAAGAGAAGAAACATTCTTTTTTTTTTTTTCCCTTCTCATGGTGAGTTTTGGAACTGGCAAACAGCAGTGCTTTTTGAAGCTCTGTATGATAAGCAAACAAAGGTAAGTTTCCTTTGTGAATAGGAACAAAGAGTTACTTGAAGCAGCTTTCAAGTTGCTAAAACTAATAATCTTGGTGTTTATAGGAGTAGTAATTGCCATCTGGAACAAAAAAGTGGAATGTGGTTTTTTTTTTAAATCAAATATGGAGGGTTTATTTTTCTGAAAGCACGTACCTTTGCAAAACACAGATATTTTAAGAGTAAAACTGAAAGATCCCATCTCTTTCACCCAAAATTTAGCTTGGGAATGCAGATGCTTATGTTTGGAAAAGTTGGTAGAGACAGAGGATATTAGATTAAATTGGCCAGTTCACATGGGAATCATCTTGAAATTAGATGCTTCTAATAAAACAGGGCATCAAAAATGTTACTCAAAGTTTACTTTTTGTGAACTCTTCATTACTCTTTGCAGACTCAATAAACGTTGGGAATTGATACATTTAGCATTTTGCCTTGCCTAAGCTGCCATTGCACTTGCTTGTACCTAAAGTTACCATGAGGAAAGATAATATGTAAACTAGAAAGAGCTGAAAGTTAAAGCTAGTATTTTTTGTGAGGGTTGTCTACAAGTGGCATCTGTGTGGTTACTGAGTCCTTCCTGGCATGGAATGCTCTAAAAAGTAGGTGGAACCTGACCGATTTATAAATATATACATTATTTGCAGATACAGATGTTCAAGAAACTGCTCCATCAGACTTGCTTCAGGTCAGAGTTCTTTTAAGCTAACACTTGTTTGCAGTCTGTACCTCTGGGTGAAGTGTCTGGCAGGCATCGTAACTTGAATGCGCTATGACATATTACATGACCCGTACTGCATGCCTTTGTTTATACCATTGTACTGCAACAAAACCAGACTTTTTTTTTTTTTTTTTTTCTCCTCTAATATAGATTGGAGGGTGCTGCAGTCTTAATGTCTTTTCTGTACGTGACAACAGATTATCTCGAATTCCTTCTGAAATTTCACAAGCCACTGAACTTCATGTCCTGGATGTTGCTGGAAACAGGTAAGAGATTTTAGTATTGTCACATCCTTGTGCTGGATTTACTTAATTCTTTTTAACAACAAAAACCATCCAAGAATGAAGTAACAAAAAGCCAGTTAGGACTTTTGTGTTAGCATTACTGTTGAAATTGTCAAAGTAATCTTCCCCCTTGGCCCAAAGTAGCAAAAGTAGCATAAATTGTATGTTGTCATGAGTATGTTTTCTGGATTGCTCTGACCATGAGGAAAAGATAGGATTTAAAAACAATCTCTGGATTTGTATATTTCTGAATTAAAACTGAGAATCTAGGGCATTTGGTAGAGCTTCAGCTGAAACTACCAGCCTTAATGTCAAGTAACACTTTGCTTAGTGTCTTATCTTAGAGATACAGTGCAAGTAACAAATAATGCTACTTTGACCTTGTGGCTTCTCATGAATCTTGGTTGATATGCTTCAGAGATCAAAATGCAAAAAGGAGTGGTTTGAAGCATAATCCAGCAAATTAGTTTGGTTGCTTAGTAGAAAGTTAAATGGAAAAGGAAATATCATCGCATTTATGCAATATAACTGTCTCATAGGCACTTACATATTTCTGCTTTGGCATTGCGTATATGTAAGACTCCAGAGCAGAAGCAGCTGATTGCCTTCCAGGAAATTTTACTGCAGCAGAAAAAGCTCAGCATTGTTTTATTTGTTATTCACAGCTACAGAGACTTATGGCATAAAGTTAGGCTGCAGATTCTTTTTCAAAGAATGGAGTAGTTGGTGTTGCTATTAGAGGCATTAATCTCAATCCTGTTTATTCCAATCAGGCATATATACTTAAGAATTGACTTCGTCACCATCTGTTAAATCTCCCAGAGATTACCTTCACTTTTTTACTTTTCTTTTTTGAACTAGGCTGACGTATCTTCCCCTCTCACTGACTACCTTAAAGCTGAAGGCTTTGTGGTTGTCCGATAACCAGTCCCAACCTTTGCTGACGTTTCAGACTGACACAGACCCCGAAACAGGAGAAAAGATTTTAACATGTGTATTACTTCCTCAAATGCCTTCTGAGCCTGGTTGCCAAGGTAAGTGCCTAGAGTCAGTTTTTCACATACAGAAGTACTTCTTTGTTTACTGTGTTGTCTGTTCCATAAAGGTTTTTAAAACATGTAAAAACTCTAATGAGCAAAATAGCAAAGTTCTGGTTGAATTTTCGCTTTAAACTTTTTTGGTTGGTTGGTTTTGGTGGTTTGTTTGTTTCTTGGTGGATTTTTTTTTGTTTTGTTATGTTTTTTTGTAATCATACTAGTTTTCAGAAGACTTGAAAAACACAGCTGTGACTATTACTGAAAATACAATGACACCAGCTACAGAAAATAAAATACAGACCTGGAAGAAGAAGACTTAATCATATCATTATTCTGAGGCTTGCCAGTGGGACAAGTAGTGATGTTCATATTTGTGCACATTGATTGTACCTCTTAAATACATACATATGTAGAGAAGATCGATGACTTTCCAACTACAGTCTCTTTACCAGAAAAATAATTGCATAGCTGGTAATAAGCACTAGACATTTTACTTTTTAGCAAGCTATTTTTCTTTCAAGTGAATATGCTCTATAATAACTTTATTATATTTTTCAAGAAGTGTATAACTGCAATATAAGTTGCTATTACCTTTTGTGCTGAAAGTTGCCTTTGGGTCAGGTAAAACCATAAACTCTTTTTCACTATTGGCTGGGTTGCTACTCCAGTAACTTAGGGATATTTTTTGTCCTCAAGCTTTTATAGCTATGTGTGAGAATTCAAGGGGATTCATCCGAGCTAATATTTAAACTTTTGCTGTTATCACTTGAGAGTCATTTGTATCATCCAAGAATAGACTTGTAAAAGAAATCATGTGGATTCTTCTCCACTGAGTGCAAAGGGGGCCTGAGGAGAAAAGCTCAGCTGTGGATACCTGTATTGTACGTACCCGAATTTCCCTAGATTGATTCCACTCTTTCAGTGCTATGCAGCTGGAGCAAATAGAAACCATTAAAGCAGAAATGGTGTAGAAAAGGCTGTTTTGTCTCAGCTTCTGGATTTTAAGAACACAGATTGTATTAAGAATTAAAATAAATAAATGAATTAACCTCTTCAGATTTAGACAAGATTAAGCTAGTTTAAGAAGAGTAACTGAGGTAGACTGACTTTCTCTAAAGATCTCACTACTAGAAATTAGATTTCCTCCTCTCCAGATGAATGTCATGACTTCAGTGGTAGAAGGCTTAGAATTAAGATTGTTAGACATGTATGCCTGGTAGTACTAAAAGGATGAGGCCAGTAAAAGCAATGATCCTGTGTTACAGAAGACCATTTAGGGAACTGGCCAATAGCAGATGGAAGCTGTGATCCAGAATAATAGTGTGTATAGTGGCAAGTACATTAAATTATGTAATCAGTACTCTGAAACTCACAAACCTGAAACTGTCCAAGTACCAAGATTTCTAATTTTTACAGAAACTATATATTGTATGCACTTGATAACAGAAAATTAATGCAAGTTCTGTTTTCTATTCAAAAAAATAGAAATAGCCAATTGTAAATCTCAGATCAGTGAGTGGTTGAATATTGCAGTTATTAACAATATAGCATGTTGATGTGTTAGACATGCTGTGAATGTTTAGTTACATTTTGATGCTCTAACAGATAACCTACCACGATGTGGTGCACTGGAGAGTCTGGTAAATGAAATGTCAGATGAAACATGGAATGAGCGGGCAGTGAATAGAGTCAGTGCAATTCGCTTCTTAGAAGATGAAAAAGATGAAGAGGACAATGAAATGGTATGTTTTCCAAGCCTTTGGATACCTGGAGACAATATGACTTTAATACAGAGGTGTAAAAATTATCTGAGCTCTCTTGCTGTAAATATTTCAGCTGTGACTGCATGCTTTTGCATACTTTTGTAGCAAAAACTGTTCAGTGTTGACTACTGAAACTTTTCATATTGAGTTAAATTGCCTTTTTTTTTTTTTTTTTTATTCTGCTTTGCGTATGACTTATATGTTCTCATGCAGGGCAGTCTTTGCTTCACTTTGTTTTCCTGTGTTTGCTCAGCGTGTTTTCTTTCCAGAAACAAGATAGGATCTTTCTCTGTGAAGCCTAACTGCCTGAAAATATATGGGGTCTAATTTAGGATTCCAGCACTCTGGCATGTGTCTCCATTGAGTTTGCCATTGTTTGTCTCTCTAATCTCTATTTCCAGTCACTTTCTTTCTCTCTCTCTTTATTTCTTTTTTTTTTTTTTTCCTCCACCATTTGCATTGAAACAACCATAATGTCCATAAACAGCATGTTGCTCATTAGTTTCCCACTTAAACAAAGGATGTGGGAACATCTGTCACTGTACTTATAAGACCTCTCCGTTAACTTGGGTTCTGCATGTCCTGAAGATCAAAATGCATCGTGTTCTTTAGCTTTATTAACTTTCATTGACAGTTAAAACTCTTTGTAAAGGTTAAGACTGCTTCAATCAGATTTTCAGTGTGCTTCTCTGATGCTCTAAAAACTTGCTGGTGGTCCTCATTAGAGCTCAGCTGGAGATACTTCAGGGCACTGTCTGGATTGTAGCACACTGGAAACATAGTCTTACTTTAAAAAGTGACTATAAAAATTCTTAGAGAAATGAACATCTAAGTTTTCAAGTAAAGTGGTTGCTTAATCCAAAGCAGTAGAAAGTAAGTGTCTCTGACAAGTGTGGTTTGTAGACTGACTGATAAGGGAGTTCAGAATGATCCCTCTTAACAACTGCACCAACCCGAGAATGTCCACACAATAATGAGGGCTCAGATGTTAACTGCTTTCAGTCATGGTATTACAGCCTGACTTGAGGCAAGAACCTTTTAGGGGAAAAGCAAGTTTATGATTCTACTAGGGAGGAGGAAGGGCAGATTTCCAAAGCAGTCTTGACCAATGCACCCATTTGTGGGCTGTCAGTTCTGCTGTAATCTGCACAGTTTACATGTATACCACTGAAAAGTAATTGCATGTATATATGTATTGTACTGATACATATTTGTGCAATTATTCTTGATGTTCTGTTGACCTCTAATCTGGATGCTAACTGGGGTTTTCCTAAATTTTATTTTTGTGTTTCAGCACAATGATGTTAGATATTCTTGTGTCTAAGATGGGAGAGAAATGCTCCCTCCTCTTCTTTTCAAGATATTTGTTCTCAGTTGACAAGAGAACTAAACTGTGGTGGGGCTGGAAGGCATACAAAGCTCCACACAAACATGTATTTGACACTGTAAAGAGAACTTGTGGGATTCTTCAAAACCAGCTGAATGGTTTTTGCTTGAAATGTGATTTTAAATCACTTGGAGGGTTTTGGGGGAAAAATAAATAAATTCCCAACTATATTCATGGAAGAATCTTCATAATTTGTAACTGTACTTCACTTGAGTGGCTTTCAGATTAGTAGGTCGAGAGAGGAAAAAACTTGCTCCTAGACAGTTCTTAAAACATCTTTCACTATCTTCATAAAAAGGAAGCAGCTATGAAAATAATGTTCAACGTGGAGCACTGTAGTTTGAAAAGGAAAAGAGGGAAAAAAGAAAGAAAAAAAAATGATACCTAATACTTGGTATGTGAATGCTAAAGCCTTGAAAGTGTATGTTGTTTTTCAAAGAGACGAAGGCAAAAACACTTATTGCGCTGTTTATTTTTAGAGAACACTTCTAAGGCGAGCCACTCCACACCCTGGAGAATTAAAGAACATGAAAAAGACAGTGGAGAATTTACGGAATGATATGAATGCTGCTAAAGGACTGGATTCAAACAAAAACGAGGTCAATAATGCCATTGACAGAGTGACCACTTCTGTGTAGAGTTTCATCTCCGGGTTTTACCTCCTGTGTCTTCCCCTGCTGTTGAAATGTTCCTGTCGTCTTCTGGGACCTCACTGAGCCCCTTTTTGTTTTTAACCAGAACCTGCTTCATCATCTCATATATGTGAAAAGTGCTGCCCACTGGAAGAAAGTGCCTTATTTCATCCAGGCAGTGAACCAATAATTTCCAAATCAATATTGTAATTTTAATAGTGCTAGGCTTTTTTAAGTATAATACACTACTGTATGCAGAATACAATATTTTTGTCTTAAACACAGGGGAAATAATGCTTTTTTTTTCCAGAGTGCTGGGCTATCTCTTTCCCAGTGGCTGGATGTGCTGGTGAGAAATATAGTTTTGTGGAAAATTGAAACACTTTTTTTATTTTTTTGGCAGCTCAGATGGTGTAAATTTTAAATTTTTGTATAGGACTTTCATAACAAAATGATGTATTTCATTTTTAAGAGAAAATTTATCTTGAACGGTACATATTTTAGTATTTGTGGAAGAGAACAAGTTTCATGGACAACTGTATTCATTCATTTGTACCACCCATTGTGCCTTATTGTGTCTTGTATGTCATATTAGTCTTAAATATAGCAATTATTGAGGAAAGTGAGTAGATTAAATTTGGTCTCCTGTTTTAGATATGTTTTTCTTTTCAGACAGTAATTTGTTGGGATTTTTACAGCAGAGAATTTATATCACGGGATTTTAGGTTGTGAAGCACAAATATTAGTTTTGTTGTAAACAGAATTAAGATTAAAATGACCAAACTGCTATTGTTTATTACATGATGCACTCACACTTTAACTTAGTTGTATTGAAACATCTTGTTTTGGATGCTGTGTTGCATTGCAGTCACTAGAAATTCATGCTTCCGTTGTTTTTTTAAAATGTGCCATCTGTAAAATAACTTGAAAAACAGCACGATAGACTTTCAGAAGCACAGTATGAAACTAGTTTTATGTGTTACACAAGAAAGCATGGTTCTTTAAAGTGCTTTGATGGTTTTTTATATATATATATATATATATATATATATAAAACCATAATAAAAAAAAAATCTTTAAAAGCTTCAGTAGATTTATTGTATCATTAAAAGAGCAATTAAAGTATGTATGAATTAGTACTGGAATTTACTATCATTGTTACTGTGTTGCACTTCCAGTGGTCCAATGCTGATTTCAAGGTCTTATTAAAACTGTGGGTTCTGGTTTGTTTATAAAGGTAAGTATTAACTGAGTTGAATTCAGTAAATAACAATTTTGCAAAAGGCTGATAAAGATTGATTTTGGTGTCTCTGGGTTCTGTATGTGCCATGAACTAACAAAGACCACTTAATTGTTTTGTGCAGGGACTTGAGCAGTATGAATTCTGAGCAAAGATTTGACATACTAAGTGTGAGCTAATGCAATGAACCCAAATTTCAACAAAATGAAAGACCTGACACTTCATGTATGGCTAACCACATCCCTTCTTCTGATGAACATTTCTCCCAGAAAGCGTTGGTTGAAAGAGGGTTTCTGGGAAAAGGTGGGAAAGGAGGAGATTAGGGCAGTCATAATAACTTCTGTGTCAAAATTAATAACTGCAATATTTGATAATTTTTATAATTTAACTTTTTCATTTGAAGCTTTTACAAAAGGCACTGCTTTCTTTTTGATATTGAACAAGTAGGTTCTTTCAAGCCATCTGCAAATACTTACATTTAACCTGGAAAAATACATTAATTTTTATTAATTCTTCTCATACCAGATTTTTCTCATTTAAGCTTCAAGCTTCTCTTTGCAGAAGCTGGTGTAGGTCACTAGGTGCTAGGTTAGTTCACGAGTAGTACAATTTTATTCTTTCCAAGGCAGAGTTCTGACAGTTGTTCTTGGTGTGCTGCTATTAAAATAAAACCAGAAAGAAAATGAGGTTTTGGTACGGTTGACTCCAACCTTGGGCAGGATTTGCTTTTTAAAGTACTTAGTGGGATTGACACAACAAAAGTTTTAAAATGTAGTCCAAGTAAACATCAGCAAACCCACTTGAGATGAAAACAAGTTCCTAAAAAAGACCAAAGCCAAAAGCAGCAAGATTCTGTGCTCTGTGATGACAGTTTGTCATTTGGAGGCTGTGGTTTGTTTTGTTTTTGGCATCTGATCTCTCGAATGTATGTGTGCCAGTTCACAAAATGGTTTAGGTACATTTGTCCTCCCAACAGTGTCAATAAGGTTCCAGGCAGTTTTAACTGTGTTTTGTACCCAGAAAAAGCTGATGATGTTTGTTATGCTGAAGCAGCGTGTGTCCTTGAAAGCAGGAGCCCTCCCTTCCCAGTCTCTGTTTGGCTCTTTTCTCTTGCTGATGCTTCAAGGAGCCTGAACAGTGAATATAATTTTGTAAATATAACTTTGTGTGTTGTTTTTTTTTTTTTTTTCTCGTTAAACTTTTTCAGTTGCTTTGCAAGTCGTTTGGGGGGGTGGGCCTAATGCAAGGAAAGAAACACTACAAAATTTGCATGCTGCTTTATTAGCTAAACAGGTAACCAGGGAAAATCAATTGACCACACTGGTGGAGTGGATTTAATATTAACCTGTCTGTTACTGCATGCGAGTTCTCTTTCTTGAAAGTCACAATTCTGTAGTCCTACAAGAGTAGGGAAAAAACCCAAAGCACTCTTTTGCTACCATTGCTACTGTAGCCACAGATTTTTCCATCCTTGTGTGTTGCTCCAGGCTTTTTCCACAGCTTCCATATAATTTATGTGTCAAGATTATTTTTCTGGCTTACATGCCATATTTTTGATAATCAGCGTATTGTGGGAAAGTGAGTACTGGAAACTTGCATACTGCTGTCCTTTCCAGCAAATGACTTGTTTGTGTCCGGGAGAAGCTGATCAGCCTGCTTCTTGTCTAATATTAGTGCTTTACTAGTGCTGGGTGAATTGTTTTTAGCTGATTAGCTACTTAACAGGTTTTACTACTTACTGCTTATGAATTCAGCATTTGAGAGGAGACTAGTGACACTGGGAATTTAATTTTTTAAAAGTACGTTCTTTAGTTTATCAGTTGATCCTAGCCTGGCTGGCTGTAAGTGTCCCCCGCCAAGGCTGAAGCATACTAATTATCAGAAATGCCTAGATCTTTTGTTAGTGGAGAATTCACTGCTGTTTTTTTGCCATGACTCTGGAAAATAAAATTACTTTAGTTTTTCAGTTGACTTGATAAGAGTGTTTCCCACCTTTAGTTTCTATCAAACACACTGTTTCTGTGCTTAGGTTGCTGCCAAAGAAGACGAGAAGAGCAGACTGGTCTTGGCTTTCAATAAATGTTTTGGGCGTTCCCTCCTGAACCAGCCATGAAATTTTCAGAGGGACAGTGCCTTCCTCTTTCATTCTGAAGTCAGGAATGTAATCGGCATCCAACCAGCTTAATGAAAAAACGTGAGATTTTTCCAAGTGGAAAAGTGTATACCTGGTTTGAGGACAGTTTTGTCAGCTGCCTTGCAGGAGCCATCTTATCTCCTCTTCTGGTGGATGTTGGAGAGACTATGGGTTTTATCACCTCTTTTATGGTTCTTGTGGCAACAGGATGGCCAGTCTTGGGTTCAGCCAGAGCAGAGGGTTTGGAGGGGCTCAGTGCGTGTGGCTGGACTCTACCTTGTACTAACTTCAGGACCAAAGGTTCATGGCAGTCTGGTTTCGAATTTGTAACTTGTTCAGGATGTGCCTATTAACACTGATGTCTTTAGTAGCTTATCTTTATACAGATTTCTCCTGAAAAGTACATCAGTGTTGTCAGTGGAAAGAACTTTCTGGCTCCTCAGCAATGTTTTGGAGAAGGGATTTAGCAAATCTCCCTTGGCATTAATGCTGGGAAGTGGACACCTGATGTCCAGTAACCTTTGACACTTCTCCTCTTCCTGCTCATCTGTTGCTGGAGAACATTGCCTTGACTGAAATCTCTGGATGTGCAGCTGGAGGCACGGTAATGTTAGCAACACCCACTGCAGTAGACAAGTGCTGACTGTGGTAACTTTCCTCAAAACCCATGGATGCACACACAGCTTGCAAATACCACCAAAGCATCAGCAGCTTGAATTTCAGTTTGTAAGCATCCACAGAATAATGCAGAAACAAGACTTAAGTCTTCAGTTTGTTTCGTGTTGGACTGAAACTCTCTTCTTTTGGTCCTGAAGCAAACTCGAGCAAATTATGGGACTATGCTACTGATGTAAGCAGTTTGATTCTCTGATCTTTCCCAATAACTTGCCAGTTTTAGCACCCAAAATAAATGGGCTGCATTAAACCATTTTGAAGGAGGAAGTATTTCTGGAAGATTAAACAGTGTACTACATGATTAAAAACATGAGTGAATTTTTCTATAGTTTGTTGGTGATATTGCGGACTTCCACTAAGCAACTTAAAACCAAAACAAAATCTAAACAAACTCACAAAGAGTGACTGAATGTTGCTGATTGATATTTTTTTTTTTTTTTTCCCCCATTCAAAAGGGGAGGAAACTGCAAGGCTGAGACGCATTTACATAGTGGATGTTTTTAGGATAACCTACAGCAATTTTAGGGTTTTTTTAGATGGTGTCTTCAGGAAATTCAAAAATCTTCTCTGGCTAGTTAATATTTGAATATCTAAGCTTAAAATTAAGTCATGTATTTACTGCTAGCAAAGTTTTCCTGTGAAAGGCTTGCTTCAATAATCTGTTTGGACAGCTTTTATGTTGCCTCTTCTACAGTGAAAGCATATTCAAGGATGCCTTTGTTTCCACAGCATTTTGTTTAGCTTTCATTCTTATTTCATGCGAATCACACAAAGCTCTTTTAGAGACAGCCTTTTGTACTTTGAAAAGGGAATGAGTCTGAAATAGGTTTCAATTAGTAGAATAAGTTTTGTATAGTTATATTTAAAAGGAAGAGAATGTTTTTATTCTAGGAAATATATCTTTAAATACATTTTTTTTGCCATATTTACTAATTAGTTAAACTATTTAAACAATTTTTATTTTATTTTTTTTTTATATACAATAATACGGAAGAATGTGTACCTGGGGTTTTGAGTTGAATAATAGTAGAAGGTGTATTGCCATTGTAATATTCTAGGTAACTGAAAGCACTGGCTGCTGCTTGCTGATGGTGACTGGGCTGTTGCTGTAAGTCAGGGTGTTTCACCATCACTGAATGGTTTCAGTACAGTACTTCAGAAATGTGGGTGGTTTTCATGTCTTGGCTTTTAATTTTAGGGTGGTTTCAATTTTTTCATTTGCCAGAATGATTTAAGGTGATACATAGCGTTTGCACACCTTTGTTGCCTGGAGGAAATTAATTCTCTAGAGGATTTATTAGCGAGATCTTATCAGAATAGACACCTTGTACTTTATGAGAACAATTTATCCTCTTAACATCCAGGGGTATGATACAGAGGAATACTTATATTCTGAAGAGACCACGTTTGAAAACATGAAAAACATGTTGAAAAGAGGTAAAAAGGGAGCCCACCTGACTTGCTCATGAAATATTGAAGAAAAATGGTGTTACCAATCTGTTAGGATCATTACTAATGAAGGGAGATGAAAAATGTATTTCCATGGAACATAACAACTGCTGAGTCTGATAAATAGGCTATCCCTCCAAATACTACTTGTGCATTTACAAAACATCAGTGTTTACACACTCCAAATACCCATGAAGCTTGAAGTCCGAAATACTGAATTCACCACCTTTGTTTTATTAAAAATATTTTTAAGAGAATGTAAATCTATGTGCCTTACTCTGTGTTTGCTACTAATGACTTAAAACATGGACCTTGTTAACCTTTTTGGGTCTCAGCTTCCCCGTGTATAAAACACAAGAAGAAACTTCCTACCGTACCTGGGTAGTAAGAAGACCAGTTATCATCTGTAAAATTTTGTAAGGAGAACTGATTTTTCTCTCTTAATATTAGAATATTTGCCAGTAGCTTCTTTTGTCTGAAAGCATGGTCCTATAGCATTTAAAATAATGAGAATGAGCTAATGAATTACTGGATGTCTTTTAAGATAGCTTTGGTTTTGGACTACAAATCTACTATCTGTTGGCTGAACTGTAGTGATTTCTGTCATGAGGGGTGATGGAAGCTTGTTGCCTATCTAATGCAATTTTGATTAATACATTAGTGTAAGGAGTTGGTTTTATTTTTGGGAGGGAAGACAAAATCCAGTAAAATTTCAGATTAAGTGGTAGCTTTGCGTTAAAGCACAGCAAACAGCGCTGTACCTTCCATCTCTTCCTTGTAGCAAACTCTTCATGTGACTGGGCTCACTGGGAACTCTCAGCATTGTGCAGCACCTTGGCTACTCTTGGCTTTGTCCAAAAGGATGTGAAGAGCTGAGCATAGTATCACCCTAGCAGGCACTGGCTCCAGCAACATCATCCCTGGCATTCACTTTATATTGCTATTGAACTCTGGATTAAAAGTCCACATTCTTTTTATTTCCACCCCCTCCCCCTTTTCTTTCACCAATAAGGAACAAGTTGTAAAAACTGATTAAGTTTTCTTTTCAAAGTAATGTTAGTCTACACTCACAGCAGCAGCATTGATTGGCTTTGTTTCTTCATTTTATTTCATGAAAGCATAATCCATGGGATGTTTTGCTTTCAACAGGTACATGCAAATGTAGGCTAAAAGGCAATTCTGGTTGTTCTAGTCAATCTTTTCTCATTGACATAACCAAACTGTGAAACTGCTTTCATAAAGATAATGTCATCCATGGTATTGTATAGACCTAGTGAAAATATGAACAGCTCTTACCCAGAATTGTCATTTTATTTCTATTTTACTTTAAAGTACTGTAGGCAAAGAATATTGAAGACTAAAATCTCTTGGGTTACAGAAGGTGTGACGTGTGAAACAGATACTGCATTTCCCTTATAGCTGTGTGTCAGCATCCTTCCGTAGGAGAAGACAAGGCAGGGAGGAGGAGTGCCCTGCAGCTCTGCCTCCCCAGCTCAGCTGCGGGGGGCATGGGGATGTAAAATCTACTGATGGATATCAGCTTGCTCCTTGTGCATACAGGGGGCTACCACAGCAGTTGAATGTGTGCCTAAGATGGTGAAGCGATTGTCAGCATAAGCTTAGTTTGAAATCTGTATCTACCTTGAGGGTATAGCCTTTTACTGGTCTTGAAGAATTTGGCAAGCTAGGTTTGAAAAGCTGTTGTTCAGGATTAGGACTTGGGGTCAAACAAGGATGAGAAATTTCATTGGAAGCAGTTAAATGCTTCACTGTACCTATGTTTATTTTAAAAGTGAAATTGTTTTATGACTTCATAACGAGCTTAAAAGTTGACAAGGACTTAAACTGTGTCTGGAAATACCCTGAACACTGGGAGGTGTCACATTAACTATTCTGAAATAAACCAGACCAGAACTATAGGAGACAATTTCAGCTAGTGTGCTATTTACCTATCTGATTAGAAGTGCTATCCACCTAGTTAATATTCATAGAAGACAAAGCTTCTATTTAAGGGTGTCCAGTGTTTCCTTACTCAAGGCACATGTAAAGAAATACCAGGAGATATGCTGCCTTGTGTTTCCAGTTGTCAGGAGGACCAGAAGCCACTACCGTGTCATGATTATTTGTGCTGCTTTTGCATTCAATTCACTGATGAACTACATTGACAATCAGCTTGAGCGCTCTGAGTGGTGTGGTTTAGAATAACCAGAAATATGGGCTGTTCATCAGCAAACAGTGGCATCACCGAGTGTCAGTGCAGTTCAAAATGTGGTTTAATAGTAAACTTCCTATAGAGGCCAATCCTTTGTTGGGGCTATGATCTTTCCAAGACTCACCGAAAGGTCTATAATATTTTCCAATGAGACTCTGAGATACTGTCCTTCTCCATTTCCTAGTCTTTTCAGCCATCCTAAAACCTAAAGCACATAAAGAATCCCAAGTGCACCTCCTTCGACAGCTGAAGATGAAGCAGTATGTTCAGCATGGACAGCCTTGTCCTATCTCCTTTTCTTTCTCAAGCTTAGATCTAATAAAGATAGTGCCATCTGGATGCTGATAACAGCAAGAAATCTACGTGTGTGAACTTACACTTCCATTTTTCCTTTTTAATGTAGCATGGTTAAACAGTTGTTAAATCTGAATCAAATATCCGTTTAAACAATGTGAAACTCAGGGTGTGTTGCTGACTTGCCCCACTGGAAGCTTGTTGATATTTTTTTTTTATTAATTTGTGTTCTCAATCTCTTTACCTTGTTGGATCACGTGCATTACTGTATCTGTTTATATGGCATAAGGCTGCTTTCTGCCCTTGGATTCGTATTACCATAAGAAAATTTAAAAGCGAGATTAAAATAAAGCTTAAAAGAAATATAAAGGTTACTTTGAAAAATGGCTTCTGAAGTTCAGTGAAATTAAGGCATATAGGCAACTCTCACATGACTTGTCACGTATGAAATTCTGTGTATGAAGAAGAGAGGTGGAGTTTTTTGTTTGTAAATAAGTAATGAATGTTTTGGGAAAACTGGACTATAATCACTTTGAAAATCAGCAAACATTAAAAGATCAATTTAGTATTGTACTTTCTACTGGGACCATTCAACAAATGGAACATTTTATTCAGTGAATAATGAAAAGAGGTGTTGACTTGACAGGTTTTTTTTTTTAACTCGGGTCGTGAAATGAGATGGTCACTAAAGATCTTAAGTACTCTTGTTTTCTTAATAGTACAGAGTGTAACATTATTGAAGACTGTTGTTGATCATTAATTCTTTACGTTGCTGAAGGTGGGCTTGGTTCCATGCTCATGTAAGTTCTTAAAGGCTTCCACTAATTTCAGCAGTCTTTGCTTGCTCTTTGTATCACCGGTATTGCCTATTGAATGGCAAAGTGTCTTTCTGGGGCTGAAGGGACCTCTCAAGGTAAAAAGGGGAAACCCAGTATTTTCAAGATACTAAAATACCTTGCAGAACTTGCCAGACAATTTCTGCACATACAAACTTCAATCGCTTTCTTAAAATCTATTCATTGCCTTTTTTTTTTTTTTTTTTTTGTCATCTTCCTCCCAGGACTCTATTAAGTGGCTTCCCAAATCTCCTAAACTGTGCAGTGGCCATAACTGGAGTTCCCAGGGCTCTCGCTGGGCCTCCTTGAAAGGAAAGGAAAGTTTTCATGGTGATAACCTGTACAAATTCAGCTCTGCTAATGAAAAATGGAGAAAAGGAAGGATCAGTCCTGAGCAAGAAGCGGAGGAACTGGAGGATCCTGATGATGTAGGTAGTCTTGAAGTCAGGAGAGACAATATGGTGTGTCCATCAAGAAATTAGTCTGCTCACAGTGCTATGCTGCCGATCACTTTGTGTAAGCAGGAGGCTGCACTGCCTCTACTTTCATACCCTTGCTTGTGCAGAGAGTACAGAATCATGTTCAGTGTTTTATTCCTTCACTTTACTTGCAATTAAACAATCCATCCAACCCCCAAGAGTACAGTGCAATTTGCAGGTTAAGATGAGTAACCTGGGCAATGATGAGGTACATAGGCTTTTTATTTTACACTTACTTATATCCTCAGTTACCAACATCCCTCCATCTCTTTCAGGTAAGCAGGTTGTTAACAGCACTTGAAGATCCATGTCTCCGAAGAACTGGATGGTAGGAAAGTGAGGTTGCAGTGCTGCTCCATTACATGTTTAGTTTCGGGTAGTATTTTTCCAGGATGCTGACATCACGGAAACCCTGGATGCTGTGGTTTCTCTAACCTGTGCCCACCAGGTGTCTGGCACCTGGGCAGCAGCTTGGCTGTCTTCTTGGTCATAGCCAGGGGAAAGGAGGTTGTGATTGCACTCTTGCAGCCTTTTCTTTTCAGGATGTTGCTCACTAGATGTTTGCTTGGAGTTGAGGAAGGAATTGGGATCCCTTCTCCTCTGCCAGAACCTCTTCTGCCTTCCGAGCCCCCGATTCTTGCTGGTGTGCCCCTTCCTCTAGCCCCCACTCCCAGCTCTTGCTCCTGGCCTGTCTCCCCAGCACCCAGGGCACCCCACCACTACTGATGGGTATGGGTCAATCAACCCAGTGCTGTTAAAGAGGAATCTCTCAAGATAAGAAAGATAATGTTTTGTATGAGTTCAGGCTAAACAAATTCCCTTTTAATTTTAAGTGAAAATAGGAAGCAGTCATGCCTTGCTTGCGCTCTCTGGGGTTGGCGATGTTTCTTTCCATCCCAACCAAAAGGAGATTGTAGGAAAGCTCTGATATAGATTGAAAACATAAAGTGTCCAGTGGGGTTTCTGCACAGCTGTTTGTAGCAATGCCACTGCTTTTTATTTCTGATATTAAACTTCCAAGCTTAGGAAGACATTTATAGGGTTTATTTTCAAAGGTGTTGTCCTTTGTTTGCTACATCATTTTACTGTTAACAGAAGATATAATTATTCTGAAAATATGAAGATCTGATTCAACCTAACCTATCAAATTGAGGAGCAAAAATCAGTTAAATATAAAGGATCCCTAAAATGTGAACAGAATTTGACCATCATGGCTGAATTTCATTTAACCACTTTGCCAAGCATAACTGACAACTGGAAAGTGTCACTGTTTTGAAAACTTGTCTGAAGCTTTAATTGTTTGGTGGATGTGTTTTAACTGTGTTTCTTCTTTCAAGCCCTTGTGGTTTATCTAAGCATAGGGTCACATTGTCAGTTCCTCACTGCATCTCAGAGGAGGTACAGCCTAGAGCCAGGCTTCAAAGCAGGCTTCAAGATGCCTTACCTTTGAGGCTCTGCTTCCAGTGGTCCCCTTAAACACTTAAGTTTGCAGGTCTGCACTCACTGCCATTTGTAGCTAAATAAAGTCAGTCCAGTTACTTAAAATATTTTTTTAGAGACGTAGATTCACAGGTAGGGGGCTTGCCTTCCCACTCTCACCTGTGCTCCCAAAAATAGAACGCGAGCCTTGAGTAACTACGAGAAATGTTTTATTTTCTGTATGGAAAGCCCTTTAGTTTGCTTCATGTGTGTGGTTTCTTGCCTGGGGCCAGTGGACTCAGTGCTACTGAGCTGCCAGAGGCTGCCCAAAATAGTCTCATTCTCATGCTCCACCCTTTTCATAGGGCATTGCAGGATTTAGTTTGGTGTATGTGTGTTTATATGTGCCTGTGTATGCCAGGGGATCTAGAGAAAGGCTATATGAATCCCAGTCCTCTCCCTGTTCCCATAATTTCCATCCCTGTATTGAGGGAAAACCATGCCCAGAGAAATAACGGTAAAAGAAAGATACTTGTAGGGTTGCAGTTTTGTCTGCAGTGAAACAAGTGCTAATGTACAGCAATGTCATAGAGAGGAACAAATCCAGTTTAACATGGGTAGGGTCTGGTATCAGGTAGGTATTCTTCCTGCTGTTGCTGTGTTTACCTCCTTTATCTTTAACCCCCAGGAACCTATTTCCAAGTTTTCTGGCAGCCTTTTTGATACCGATGATAGCATGAGAGATCAAGTAAATACCAGAACAGCTCTTCAAGAAAAGCGCAAGTCAGCGATGAAAGGGAAGACTCTTCCAGGGACTAACACTAAGGTGCAGCTACCCATCTTGGCAGCGGGCAGCTTCCCTGGGGAGAGTGGCCGAATCCCAGAGGAATCGAAGAGGGTGGATGTACTGCAGCCCCCACTGAAGGTATTGAACTGCTGCATGGGCTGGGCTTGCTGATGGTGGGGCTCCACGTGTCCGTGGGGAAGTCTGCATGTCCGTGGGGAAGCCTGCATGTCCGTGGGGAAGCCTGCATGTCCGTGGGGAAGTCTGCTTCTTGTGCAAGGCAGGTTATAAAAGATCCAAAGAAGGAGGGCCATTGCATGGTAGATGTCGTGAGACTTCTCTTTCACAAAGTGTAAGCTGAGGATTGTCCTGGCTCCCACTGACTTATATGGAAAAAGAGTTTTCCATTAAGAAAACCCAAACAAACAAACAAAAAAAAAAACCCAAACCCAAAAACTTTCTTTTTAGCCATTTGATACTGTCTCATTTTATATATCCAGCTTTGGTATTGTAAGGTCAAGCCAAAGGTGCGTGCAGGTAGGCAGTCAGCTAAGCCTTCACTTAATCCATGGTTTAGAAGCAGCGGCATGGCCTTACCCTCAGGTCATGAGAAGGCCTCTATCCCTTGAAAAGGGATGGGAATATTCAAGTGAAAATTTATCAGCAAGAACTAAAAGATTTGGGCTGAAGTTTACGGAGAAAGCTATACTTGACTCAATGGTTATATATCCAGTCTTTGTATGCTTCAGAGTACATGAGGAGGAAATATACTTTATGGGTCGGCTCCCAGGGGTGGCCACTGCAGATTACACCTCTGCTGACCTCCCGTGGGGCAGGAGATGCAGAATTGCACTACGTCGCTGGGGTCATGGGATGCAGCACTGGGAAAGGCAGCTGGCCTGGTGTGACACCTGTGCTGGGACCTGTCACTGCTGGTAATCATGAGCTTGTGAAGTCTTGAGTGTGCAGGTAATGCTAAGTCTAAGCAACATTTGGCAGGGTGGTTTTTATTTGACTGATAGGGTATTTTCGTACCTTTTTAGGAATTAGGAATTTCAGATAAGTATGTTATATGTGCAAGAGTAACTGCATACATTCGTTAAATTTTGAAATGCAACTGTGTTGAAATATTTTTTTTTAATTATATAACAAATTATTCAAATCTGAATTGTCTTAGTGATATGAAGCACATAAATGAAAATAAGAGCATTTTGCTAATGTGATAAGGTGAAATGAAATTTACATTAAAATTTCACTATACTATGGCGAGGTGTTCTGTAAATTCAATGTGATTGCTGTTTTAGCAACTAGCAAATTATTATTCACTACCAAGATTATTATATACTAAAAAAAAAAAAAAAAAAAAGGCAGCCAAAAAAGCAACAACAGGGGTAATAATTCCTAAATGTGAGGTGTCTTTGGAACTTGAATCTGATTTTATATGCTCTTTGTTGTGAATTCTGTAAATTCAAAAAATTATCTAAGATTTTGTACTAAATTTTTGCTGATACCAGCAGGAGGATAATAGACTGGATAGATTACAATTCATGCTGCTTTTTTAAAAGCTTCCTCATATTTTTAGGTCAAGGAATAGAATACTGCCAAATCTTTTGACAGAGTTAGCACATACAAACAGAAAGCCTGTTTAAAGAACATTAGTCTAGTAGTGCTCAAAATCAGTTATCTGTTCTCAAAAGAGGTGAGAGTAAGCAAATTAGAGTGTAGAAGAGGTTCCAAAGTAAAGGGTTTTCACCAACTTACTGAAAATATTTACTTTTCACTCCTCCTGTGTACTGGCATTGTTGCCATTGTGAATCCTCAGTAAATCAGTGGGTTTCATAAGACAACTGGTTTGGTCAGGAGACTTATAAATAGCCTTATATGGTTTTGGCATGACTCTAAAACCTGGAAAAATAATGCATTCTTGGTGTTATTGAAGAGTAAAGACTAGTCTTGCATGTGCCAGTGTTGAAGCACAGCATTATTTTTCTCTTAGTTGAGCTCTAGAGGGGCAAATCTGCTGGTGTTCAGAGTGGGAGGTAGATTTTTCGTTGCTCATGTAATTAATAGGCAATGTTTTTGATTAATCAGGCCACTTATCCATTATAATTCTTTTCCAGATAACCATTACTGTGTGCAGTCAAATGGGGAGTCTTGGTATTAGCATTGCTGGTGGAAAGGGCTCATCTCCATGTAAAGACAATGATGAGGTGCATTTCATTACTCAAAATTTATCTAGTTATCATTAGAAAGAAACTGATGAGCAGTTCTTTGAAGCTACTGTGTTTTGTTGTTTTCTTTCTGAGGTTGTCCTCAATGTAACATCACTGTCTTCATAATAAAGCTAACAAGGGTAAACGTGGGTAACTTATTTCCCAAAGTAGAAGCTGGCAGTAGATTTTGATGGGGAAGCTCCTGGAGGGATGATATTGGAGAGAAAACCCAATGTAAAGCAATGATTGTCAAAAGACAACCTGATGGCTGAAACACCGTTGGCTGGTTTCCACTTTCCACCTCACTTTGGGGTCACCCCCTTGGCAATCCACATGCCTCTCTCATCCCATTTGCTCATTCCCAGGATCTAACTTGATTAGAGAGAAGTATTTCTCACATCTTCTCGCTTAATTAGCATTTAAATAAATCTTTGTTTCCCAGTCTGTCCCCCATGGTGAAGTTTAAACAATTAATGACTTCTGTTCATTGTTGTATGTGTCAGCCATGGAGGCTTTTTTCTTCCTGCTAATGTACTAAGACATTTAGTTTTTATTTTAATAGAGGCAGCAGAACAACAAGTCTTGAAAATTAATTACTTCCCGTTTGCTTTTTACATTTAAGAACAATGGAAGGAACCTTGTCAGGTCTGAAACCTGTCTTTTGTGTTACCAGGGGATTGTGACTGCATGGCTGCCGAAAGGTGGTGCAGCAGACTTGGCTGGGGTACAAGCAGGAGACAGAGTGGCAGAGGTAGATGGGTTGTGTTTTCTTGTTATCTTTAAATCGAATCACTCAGAGTTGGGGAATTTGAGATCTAGATCTAGGTTTGCCTTAGCTTTTTAGATACTTCCCAAACTATGTTATAAAGAAATTATAATAACATTAAATTGTTGTATTCCTTCTTATTATATTCTGGTTTTCAGATCTTTATGTTCAAAGTGCCAAACAAAATATTATTCACTTAAATGGCTGATTCGTAAAGGAAAATAATGATCTTAGTAAGCAGTTATGTAAGCACAAATGCAGTTGTACTTGATCTAAGAAGCTTTCTTATGACATTGTATTAGATTTACTAGATGAGTTCACTGCAGTTGTTACAAAGAAATATAAACTAGATGAGCTTGTTTCTCCAAGGTAATTTTTGGTTGGGAGAGAATAACTCAAAGTAACTCCCCTGATGGAAGCTTACAGTGCCAAGGGATAAACGTGTGTCTCGGGCTGCTCCACCTCAAGCCCCATCTTTCCTAGCAGAAGCCACTCTCTCAAGCTTCAGAGGTTCCCAAGAGCAGTGGTGATCACGTACAGTTCTGTGATACATTTTTTTGACCTACTGTTTGGTTTCTACATGCTGAAAAAGGTAGAGTGGGAGGAGAGCCTCTCCAGAATTACTTTGAGGTGAAACTGGTCGATAATTTTTTTCAGCTCTTATTTTCTTAAAATGCATTTATACTTGCTTAAATTAATAGTTTTTACTCCAACATACTCCTTGTTGAATTAAGGTAGGACAGAACAAGCAATGTTGTATGTCCGTTAAATTGTCAGGAATGAGGACACAATCTATATCAGCCAAAGACAAATTAATGATAAATTATTTTACTCATTTTGCAAAACTATGCTATAGATTTACCAGGATTATATAGACTTGGAGGATTGTGCTCTGCAATCCACATATGGATGTTAGCTTAATATTTTTTAAAAAGTTACAGATAAAGTTCTGTAACATTTTACCTTTTTTCTTTTATGAAAGGATTATCCTTATCTATTTTTTGTATTTTAACAGACGTGAGAAAATTTAAATAATCTGTGTAACCTTATCTAATTTTTGTATTTTAACAGATGTGAGAGAATTTAAATAATGTATATATTTCACATTATCAGATCATTAGGGAAAAAAACCCCAGGATTTTTAGTTGCTATACCTTTAACTTCTGAGCAGAGTTTCTGGTAAAGTCAATATCTTAAAAATCAACCGCTTGGCTCAGGTTCCTCCATGAGGCTATAACTCATTCTTATTTTGCGGGCTATGTGAAATATAGTAACTACTAACTAATGTTTGTTCGTTTACTGAGTAGTGAAACAATTAAAAAAGAGAAGAAATTTGTGTTCCATACTGTTCTGTCTTGCTGTTGGTATCTTACAAATAGTTATGATTTCTCTGTCTCCCACAAGATGGCAGAATCATTCATCTATTTAAAGAATGTAGAAAAAAATATCTCTGCTTTTTGTATGTGTGGGAGATGAGAAGAAATTAATGCATTCAGCTGTGCTATGGGAGTCCTAATGTTTTGACCCCAGGACTAATCTGTGTACAAATAAGCAGCATTTTTCTCTTGATATTATGTGTTACAACTTCTTATTCTTGATCTGGCCACTTCAACAGTTCAAGGGACAGCAAGAACTGCAATTTTATTTGCTTTTGTTGTGCAACCATATATAACAATAGGGCCAGGTATTTGTATACTAACCTGAGAGGGAGGGAATTGCTCTTCTTAAGCAGCAGTCAGAATAAAAATATGCATTTCTGCTGCTTTGTTTTTAAAGGTATCCCTCATTTCAGAAGCCGATGCCCTTCATGCTGGTTCTACTGAAGCTTCTTCCAAGGGCGGCCCTTTCCCAACAGTAAACCACGTCATAACCGTAAGTAAGATGTCCCTAGTGAGTAACAAATCATTCTTAGCTAAGTACTTTGTGTTATCTGTCATTAATGCTCGTATAGATGGTGAAGACTGGCACAAAACTTGTGAGTGGCTGCATAAGAGGGCAACATGTACCAAAGATCAGTGAGCCCAGCATGAGTTTACTTGGCTGTCACTGCAGCTGGAATGTGGCTCCTGGATAAGCACCAGCAGAGCAGCCCAGAGCTTTCAAAGCACTCTGGTCTGGGGACTTCAAGCATGGTGCCCATTCCCTCCAGCTTAAGTGTTTATTCTGTTGTCTGGACTCTCTCTCTAGCTAATGGACGGAGCAGCATCTCCAGGGTGCCTCTTTTAGGAGGAAGAGGTTGAGCTGCTACCTGGAAGTGACCATTTTTACCTTTAGACTCAAGGGCAAAATTGCACAACAGGCTAAGACTGCATGCCCATATTTTAGGTGACTGATGTCAGACAACATGTGTCACAGAAGGAAATGGCCAAGCATCCAGGATGGCTTTTAGAAATCTGATCCACTTTCGTGAACTTCTGTAAAAAATTCAACTCTCTGAAGACCTATCCCAGTCATGGTCATCTGCCTGCACACCTGAAGTTATGGTTGTACTAGGAAGGTACAATAAGATCAAGGTATCTGAATGATTAAGGTCAAAAAGCATCCTACTCGTATTAAGCCTGAAATACCAGGAAACAACAACTTTTTTTTCCCTACAGTAAATGCCAGAGAAATGCTTTGTTCAATTCCTCCAGCCTTTTTTTATCCTCTTCCAGGAATACCATTCACAAGCCAGCTAACAGCAAAAAAATGAAAGTTCATCTATTATATAGAAGACTGTAATCAAAGGCCACATTCAATTTTTATTAACCATTCACATTTTTTAAAATAATGTCATTTGTTGACAGAAAAATAAAAGCAAATAGACCATGCAAATCTAGTTTTCTCTAGTTTCCTACATGGTTTAATATTTAAGAAGGGTTGAGCTGCAGCTTTTGTCTGAGATGGACTAATGAAGGTTTTCTCTTCTATTCAGTTGCTTAAAGAAACTTCTTTTGAGGCCTCTTGTCTCCAATATCATCTTGTGAAACATTTAGACCAGTTTTATATTCCAGTTGAAAACGCTTCCATCAGTATTTGTTTTTGTCCAGCCCTACTTGGTAGCTGTTTCTTATGGTCTTAACCCACATTGCAGTAAGCACGAGGCTTCCTGTTAGAGGAACCACTATTGAAAGGGTTGATTCACACGTTGGTAGTGACCTAGATCTGTTGCAGTAGTATCTGACTTTTAGTGTTTCCAGCCAAAAAGAAGAAATGGCCATTTTTTAATATTGTATGCCTCTTGAAAAATAATGCCTCTCTTTAAAATTCTTCATCTGCAAGGGGAGGAGAAGGCACATTAGACCTAGCTACTTACCTTAGTGTACAGTGCACAGAGGGAGTCAACTGGCTGAATATGTTTCAAGTGTCAAAAGTAGCTGATGTACAAGTGCTTTTGTGGAGAAACATTTGTATTTCTGGTTTTGTTTCTTTTTTTAATCAAAATCTTTGTGCTGTAGCAAATTGTGTATGTTACTGCCCTTAACCCTGAGCCAGCATTCATCTGTCTTAGGGTTTACGGGCTTTTGAGGAGTATTCTGCTGACTCATGAACTGGTCAGTATCTCATCTGCTTTCACTCTGGGTTTACTCTGGTGAAATTCCTCTTATTCCTCAGTAACTGTCTTATCTGAAAAATGTTTATAACCTGGCTTCTTATGGAGGACATGCTTTGCATGTTCAGATAAGCAGAAGGCAGTAGGACCTTAATGCAGAATCTTCTTTTTGCTAGGAATCTGGGAAGGTTTATTTCCTTCATATTTTTGACTAGGTTTCAAGAGAAGATGGGTGCATCTACATCAAGGGAGGGAAGGAGAGAAGCATGGTAGCAAAGAAGCCAAAGGCTCCTATTATCCTTTCTGCAAAATCTGAGTTATATGCTGGATGGTACCTGTCTTCCTTCTCCCTCTTTTCCATGTCATCACTGCCCTCCAGCAGAGATTCTGTCTTCATCTATTTATTTTTATTGACTTTTAATCAACTTCCTTTTTGCATATGCTCTCTGTGATAATACATGTCTCTTACTTGCTAGCTATAGCCCTCTAGCCATCTCTTGCTGTCTCCAGGCCTGGTGCTGTGACATTACAAAGTTCAATGCTGCTGCCAGATGGGGGTTTGCTCTCCATTCTTCATGGACCTGGTTGCTCTAACTTCTTCTAAAAGGCTCATTTGAATTGTTAACTCATCCAGCCAAACTCAATTTCAAACCCTTTGTGCCAGCTTTAAGATTTCATGACAGTGTGAATGACAAGTAATTAATTGAAGAAACAATAAAAAGTTTTTTTCACTCTCAGTCACTGTTTTGCAAAGGAAAAATGAAAATTGCCCTTGGTTTTAACTATGATTGAGTACTTTATTGAAATGTAGAGGCCTCAGAACTTTAATTACAATTAGATACTTTTTTACATACTGTATTTTATAGACTTGTCTCAGTTATGCTAATCACACCTCAAAATTATGGAATCTGTTTATTTAACTTTGTTTTATATGTATATATCAAAATAAAAATATTTTAATTGAACTGAAACCAAGTCTTTGGATTTTAAAATGGTAATCTTAAAATAAGAGTATCTATGTAAATATGTGCATCAAAATATAACAGATTAGAACCACAACTGATATGGTTATCGACATGCAGACTGTGTGTAAAATATTGCATGTCTAACTACAGGGGGAAAAAGAGTAAATCAGGGATACAAACATTGCCAATAGTGCCCCATTATGACTTTAACAGAAGGAACTTTAACTTGGATTCTGGAGCCTTTATTTCCAGTTCTCTATTCCTCTGTCTTCTGCTCTTTGCTCCTCACTTCCTACTCATCCTCTCAAACATAGTATCAACTTTGCACAGTCTTTCTCCACCAAAAATATTTTCATTTAAGCTCTGACTGAAATTCCCAATGGATTTTGTCTGACTGGAGAGTGTGGACAAGTTTCAGCATCTCTTATCACTTCATGATGTGCATCACCACGTTACCTTCTTTGATCCATTTTTGGGGCTATCAGCATCATAAGGATATTAGATACTTTGTAATGAATATAAAATCTCTTAAATATTTTAATCTAGTACTTCACTTTAGTTCTTACCATATTATTTTATTTAATTGTATGCCTTTGCCCTGGAAATTTCCCCAATTAATTTTTTTCATATAGTTCACCAGGTGTACAACTGTCACTTATATCGAGGATTTTCAAGGAAGTTCAAAGTAAGAGTTATCAGTTAAAAGTGATTGTGTAAAAGAAACTTGCAGCATTGGAAAAATCTGAAGAACTTCTTCAAGCTGAAAAAGCCAAATGTTTTGGTTTCTCTGTTAAAATGCAAAGATACCAAATGTTCCTAAATATGGTGAGAAAGCAGACAGCTTCAGTGTACTAGAACCTGTGGTGTATATCAAAGTAAAAAGCTCCTGTACCTGCAGAAAGTGAATAAGCAGATAACATGCTCTTACAATACGTAGGTTGCTGGTTTTGTGCCTTTTTCCCACATTGTTTAGATGCAAGTCATGAGAAACTTTACAGGGATGAGAATCACAGCAGGTCTATCTTCATTTCCAGCTGATACAGACTATTCAGGAAAAACTCTTAATGTACTTATACCAGTTAAAAATCTTCATAAATCTGAGTATCAAACCCTGTCTTTATTCATCTGGGCAGGTTAGTTCTAGCCATGTCAGAAAATTGTAATCATACAACTTAAGCATAGTAAAACTTCTTTCTTGTTTCTTTAGTCATTGTCTTGCTTTTTTCAATTTTAAAAGCAAAACCACTAGAACGCTCAGGTCAGAGAAGCACTGTGAAAGAAGACAACTGAAGTGGGATTCAGAATGTCCCTGTCATCATCTCAGACAGATTTCTTCTGACACTTCTTTCAAACAATAAAGACCTTGCTCAGAGGCAGTGCTTGATTGACCTGTTCTCATAACACCGTATGACCTAATATTTCAGTCTTCCAGTTTTTTATGAAGAACTGCTTTGTCTTCTCTAAAACATTCTCATGAATCTTAATCTTGTCAGGTAAGGGTGTTGTTATTTTTGTATTATTATTTTTTTATTCTGACAAAGTATGTTAGTTTTAGAAGTCAGGAGCCTGACTCCTCACTGCCTTGCATCTTGTACAGGTTTATACACACTTGCAAAGAAGCCCATGTGCAGCCTTGTTGGCTTAGCTAACCCTGTACTGATCGTGGGTCCTTGCACTCTGCTGAAGCTCAGATCTGCCATGTGATTTCTCCTCCATTCCATCTGCTAGTTTGATTACACTTTTATCTAAGTGAGGATTTCTGAGTCAGGATGAAAGTTGAAAGGTGTGTGGTATAGGCACTATATTTACCTCCATAGCATAGTGGTTAAGAAACTTATTTTGTGAATTTGAGATTAAGTTCCTGCTCAAACAAATGTTTCTGTTTGCACAGTGCATCTTTTTCCGTCTCTTCCTTTTAAGTAGTTTTCTCACTGGACTCGGTCAGAATTGACTCACTTCAAACTTTAAATTCCTGGGTTTTGCAGAGCTTGTAGTTAACAATGCTAAATAGGAAAAACCTTTTTTTTAAAAAAAAAAATGTCATTAACTGATCTTTTCAAGGCAAGATATTCAAATACTTCAAAGTTAAAAAAGAAAAAAACACAAAATAAACCCAATCTTATGGTAGACAATATAAGCAAAAATACATCCAAAAGACAAGTAGATTCAAGCAAGGCATCTGGTACCATGCTGTAGGACATAGCGTACTATTTGCGAATAAAAGAGGATAAATGTTTGAACAACCACACAAATGATAAGCACCATCTTCCCTTGTGAAAGGTGTCCTCACAGACTCTGTGGGAATTCAGCAGGGGAGAAGACTCTACTGAATTTCTGCGGACATTCAGGTACAACCGCTGCCTTTCACGGGGGTGATGAGCTTTCATCAAAATCAAGGGGTTGGTAACTTGGGCTGTGGGTAGCACTGCTTATGGTGGCAGTACCTTTTAAGTCCCCCAGTATGATCAAAGCAGTGCATTTTCTTTATTGTTTTTATAGAATCAGGACATAAATGATTACACAGAAAGTGCTAAGATGAAAATCTATGTATCGGGTTCCATTGTCAGGGAAGTCACTATCCAGTGGTGCATTAGCAGATGAAAGAAATGGACCAAGGACAATTTTCATAAGCGGTTGGAATCGTATAAAAGCTTTTTGTGTCTGATGGCACTGCAGATATGACACGATGAACACTGATCTTTCATTTTTGTCTGCTATGAAATGGGATGGTGAGTTTG
Source organism: Tyto alba (assembly GCF_018691265.1). NCBI lineage: Eukaryota > Metazoa > Chordata > Aves > Strigiformes > Tytonidae > Tyto > Tyto alba. The sequence continues at coordinate 24,778,715 of NW_024881316.1, read as the reverse complement.
ACTGAACTCCACCTTCCTTGCCTTGTGCCTTAGGAGGCAGTGAACTGCTGGATAGGAATAACAGAAAGGAGCTTCACTCTAAATGTGACATGCCCAAATGTTATATATACTACAGACTGGGAAACAGCTAAGACATTCAAGGAGTTCTCTTGCTATTTCAATAAGAAGCGGAGAAAATACACAGTTTTAAACTTGGCCTCTAAAAGATATCAATCTCTAGAAAATTCCCATAGAGGAAATTTTAGGGAGAAGCACCTGGAGTGGCACTTGTCTGGTGCATCAAACCTTCAGGAAATCATGCTGAGTTTAATTAGATTTTGGAGCAAATTGCCAGGCACAGTATGGGAAGAACAATGAGCTCGGGGAAGAGGGATGGGCTGGTGGGGTAGCTGTGGCTCGGGGCCCTCACGGGGCTGCTGCATGCAAAACCAAGGCAGGGCATCCAAAACCACAGTGCCAAAGCTCAGGCAGGAGCCTTTGACAAGTGCTCGAGAGCAGTGTGCTTGCTCCAAATATGAGGGTGAACTGCATTATGTGGTGCCCTCGCCCAACCCTGAGCAGCTATAGGTGCTGTCATGGCTCGGCCGTTCCCTGAGCACAGCAGCGTGGGCCACCCTGCTTTGCTTGTGCAGAGGTCTTCTGGTGCCTGACCATAGATTTATCTTCCCCAAGGTGCGGAAGAGGTTTATACCTCTCTCTCCATCCAACTTCAGAATTTCAGGAGTTTGGCCGCAGGCCTCAAAAAGCAGTGAAATAACACTGTAATGCACCAGGGAAAGGGATGTAGCGAGGGATTTCCAAGACCAGGAGTGTTGAGGGTGGACCATAAAACACATGCCGGTTAAAATGTTCCTGATAATATGCTATAAAAGGGAAGGTGTGTTGAATGCCTAGATGGGGTTTGCAAATTCTTACAGTTTCATACACGTGGCTGCCCATTAGGTGGTTTTTGTCATGTCCCCCTTTCCCCCCTGCCCCAGCTGCCTTGCCTGCTGCACGCTGGCTGCCTTGCCTGCTTCTGCTTGGCAGCAAGATTGCTTGTGGGTAATAAATTCACAAGGAATTAATTAGGCTTTTTTCTCCCTCTTGTATCTCTTGCACGTTTTCTTTGGGGAGAAGGCTGCTTTTATCTGTTGTCTCTGTCTTTGGGAGCGAAACATTTCATCGCTTTAGTTAAAAAAGCCACCAGATGCCAGTTTGGTCTGAACTGTGCAGAAGTTGATCAGCCTGTTCTCGGCTGTTCTTGTTGGATCTGTTTTGGCATCCTTTTAAAACTATTATTTAAAAATCCAGCTGTGTAACATTTTTCAGTCATGACTAAATGCACTCCACTTTAAATTTGATTTAGACAGTTTCTTCTATGAATACAGTCATGATCAAATGCAACCTTTTGTATCTAGCAAAGGCATGCTTTCATTGCTTAGTGAGAAATCTGAATTTCTTGTTGTTCGAATCTAAAATTCTACTGCCATCACCAGTGATGACAAAAAAAGGTAAATTAAGTATGAAATCATAACATTCATGAGGTTTATGCAGACCCCTGTAAATGCTCTCAGTTGGGCAGATGATTTTATTTTCATCTATTTCCACCAGCTGAAGGGTACTAGCCTTAGCACTGGTGTCAGTGAAGATCAGCTGTTAAGTCAAATTTCAAAAATATGTACCATTTAGATATTTGGAGTTGAACTAGGCAGGCTTCCCTATTAGAGGTATTTTCTAGCTGGGGGATATTTTCTTTAGAAAGTGATCTGTTTGAACTAGGCTTAAAAGTATGCCTGGTTTTCTTCCAAAAGGCCAATCATAATCCTTTTCTCTTGCCCTTATTCTTTAAAAATTGGGCTTTTCATGTGTCATATCACTTTCTGATTCGTAGCCTCTCTCCCCAGCAGCTGGCCTTGCTCTCAGCTCTGCTTTGCCCTGTTGTTGATGGTTATGCCTTTCATGTGAAGCTCAGGCTTTAGCTGTGACTCTTGGCTTGAGAGCTTTCTTCTGCTAAAATTCGAGTATAGACCTGTGAGGAGGGAGGTCAGGGGACGAGGAAGGCTTATACAGGAGAAGAAAGATGTTAGGGTTTGTTCTGTTTGGTTTGGGTTTTGAAAATGTTATAAAAAGACAAAATGAACTGTCTTTTATGGACTGTTCTGCAACCTTTTGGACAAACATTTTTATTAGAAGTGGAAAAGGAAAGCATATGTGCACAACTGGAAGTTAAAAATTATTGGTTGTTAACCTGTTGGCAAGACATCTCATTTATCATGCTTTAAGAACATGCTTTCAACTGAAGCATCATAGCTAGTTGTGGGTTTGTTCCTATCCTGTTTCAATGTGAAAGAATTTTTGTAGCCAGCGCCGCAGCTGAATTGCCTCAGGTTATTTAGATGGGTTTGTTTTACTGTTTCTTGCAGTGGACTCGTAGTGGACAGACAGCCTGTGTCTGTGCTTCAGTTGAAGGAGTCCAACTTTCAACAGGGGGTGGTAATTCCATTAAATGAGAGTATCTGAAACAGTTTGATTTTTAGTTATGCCTGATTTAAACAAAAATGACATTTTTAGTGAATCTTTTTAGTGTCCAAAACCTTAGTGTTTATGTTGAAAAAGTGTAAGCAAGATGCAGACAAGGTAGTGAAAGAAATTCCCATAGTGAACACATTGGTTTTGGTATAGAACATGTCCTTTGTGAATTATACTTTTTAGGCACTGAAAATACAGTTTCAGGGGAATAAAGGAAAATAGTAACCTTTTTCAAATGATTAACCATACATTTTTCTGAAAAAGTATTCTACATATTTTGATGGTTTGGGATCGACTAGTATTTCAGGTATTATTTTAATAATGAGTGTATGATGATGGAAAGTGAGTAGGAGGACTTTGCGATTTCAATAGAAATATTTTAAACAAGTTCAGACATTATTCAGTAAAAACTAGTGGAGTAGAACAGTGGAACAACACAGGATCCTGGATAATTTGCCCTCCTACACCAGGATCCACTTCTTCTGAAGAGTTACTAGTAGAAGATGGAAATTCCACACCTTCCTACATGCCTTAGGCAAGTGACTCTTGAGCTCAGCTGCCTGTACTGGAAAGGTTTCTTTGTTGCCATCCTAAATGTCTCTGTCTTGCCCTGTCTGTCATGGGCAGTGGAAATAGTTTGCTTCCTCTTTGCTGTGACATATTTTTGCATGTGAAATCTGTTCTGTCTTCCTTCAGTCATGGTGCACCAAGAAATGTACATTCAAATATGAATATTAAAGAAAATCTGCAAGAGCAAAGCTTGCCTATTTAATAGGGTGAAGCTGCAGTCAATGAAGATAAGCATGAAAATCTGAAAGCAAGGGTAAAATCCCCTGGGATTCTGGGAAGAGAAGCACTGGGTTTGAGAAGAAGATTGAAAAAAAAATAATGCAAGTTTAGAGTTGTTGATTTTTGTTACTTTTTAAAAAAACGAAACTGGAAGAGGAAAGGAAGCTGATAAAGCTTAGATTGTGATTTTCCTAGAGGCAGGGTGACTGTGAAGGTGGTGACGGATAGAGTGCTGGGTTCCTAGGGGATAGCTTGGTGAAGATGGAAAGGCCACTGTGGTGAGAACTATAATGTGCGTTTCTTAAATCTGTTTCGTGTTGTTTGTTTTTTTTGTTTTGTTTTGTTTTTTTTGTTTTTTTTTTTTTTTTACATGAGATTAATTGATAACTGTTGATGTTAGGAGAGAAAAGCTTAGAGGCCTGAGTCTTTTTCCACTAAATTAGATCTTGTACAAATGCATACTCTATTATTTAATTGGATTTGCTCTCAATTTGCAGTTGCGTAGGTGGCACAATGCACAACCAAGAGTTGTTTTGCCATTGGTACCTGTGCTTCAGCCGTGAGGAAGTCAGCAGGGCTCCTCCACATCCCGTTGGGGAGGTGGGTGCAGAGTGGGGCAAGGAGCAGTGGTGGGTTTGGGGACAGCAGTGGTATGTATGGCTTCGTGTGGGGTTTCAGAGGCAGAGCGGTCAGGGAGATGTGCTGAAAGCAGAGGGACGGGACACGGCAGCGCCTGGACCAGAATATTTTTTTCGTTAGGGAAACTCAGCAGAAATGTCTCCTAATCAGCATGAGTGGGTGTATGAGCTTTCCTCTGCCTGGAGAGGATGCAGAGGGACTGCTGTAGGTCGGAGCTGAGCCCGCTCCCCTCTCGGGAGCGCAGGTTTCCAGCCTTTGCAGCACTCCTGGGCTGAGGCGCTGCTCAGCCTCCGCTCTAGAAAGCCGATCGGTCGTGCGGTGCCGGTTCCTCTTTACCTGCAGCAGCTCAAAGGACTGGACAAAAGACTTCCCCCAGCACTGCTTATTTCATGGAAGCGGTTGACAGTTGCTGTAGAAATGTTGGGCAAGCATGAACCGGTGGGCAGGCGGTCGACCAACGGGGAATCTTACCAGGGGCGTTGGTAGGGGAGTTGTGCTGCTGGCGGGGAGGGGGTGTCCCCCGGAAGGTCCACTGCAGCTCAGGTGTTTGGACCGTGGGTGTGGGGGGAGAGCGAGTTGTCAAGGAAAAGAGATGAGTTTTTGGGAAAGTTGTGAAAGCCTAACTACAGCTTGCAGTGTATTGAACACAGGGAGAAATGCGAAAGAGTATTCGTGCCAGGGCTGAGCATCCTGTGGGATTCATTCCTCTAGCAAGATCATTACAATCTCAGTTTTATGTTTCTTTCAGATGTAGATAAATAATTAAGAAATAATAAAAAAAGGAAGACTAATTTTTCTGTGATAATTAAAATGAATAATGGTCTCTAAAATAAGGAGTATTTCAAAGTGCCTAAAAAGAACTCTCCAAAGGACCTCTGTGCCAAATCAAAACTCTGAGTGTGTATGTTCGGGGGTGATGGTGGAGTGCAATATCCCACAACAACTTCATGTTATTAGTTTAAATTTTTAAGGTTATGCCTTACCAACAGCTAGATTTTTTTTTTCCTATTTTCCATTTCATCAATTAAACTCAGTGATTTTGAGACCTTGTCCCATCATAATATTTGAAAGATAGTATGGAAAAATCAAGCTTCGGAAGTCATGAAAGGTTTGAGGAAAAGCTTTTTTAGAGAATTGGATTTGACTCCTTGCAAGTAGGATTGCTGGGAAGTAGAAACCAAGCTGATAAAGAGTGTTTCAGTAACTTACACTCAAAATGGCTAAGGGCTATTCTTCAAAAGCAAAAAGAACTACTGGCAACTATTCCTTTATTGCTAATGCAATGCGTGCTTGGTCTTGGAGAAATGTGCACATCTGATTTTTGAGTGGCACAGTATGCAAAGAAAGGTCTTCCCTGAGCTTTGAACAGACAGCTCAACGGAATGCAAAGCCTGGTCCTGGATATTTCTGCAGGTAACTTCAGCTAGGGCATAGTCCTCTGCACTAGTTTTTAAGGTGGCAAAATTTCAATATATGACCCAGTACACCACCTGTATGCGTAGGGTGTGCGTTTGCTGTATCACAAAGCAGCTGGCTGCAGGCTGTCATTAAGAAAGAAACATCTTTCAGCAACGAACAGAGCCAAGAGAAACATCCAGTGCGTGGAAAGCGTATAAATGCTATCAGGTGTGCATGACAGAAGCAAATCTTCCCAGTAGTTGTTAGCTTGGCCAGTACTTAGGATCTATATAGGTTATTTAAAGCTTCCAGAAATGAGTTTTCAATACCCCAGGGACTATAACTAAATTTATACCTGGTTTTAAAATTAGTTTGTGTCTATCACAGGTAAGATTCAACTCCAGACTGACACGTGCATTTTGGTACCTACGTGTAGTGTGCCTGCCTGTGAGCCAGGGGGGTGCCAGAGCCCCCGACAGTCAGTGGAGTCGGAGCTGATGCAGCCAGTGGAGCCTGGGGAATAACTCATTTTCCTCCAGTGCAGAAACCTACCCCCTGGCTAGCTGAACAGCCACGAAGCACCTTTGTGCTTGTGTTGTTTCTTAAATCAGATAATGTACAGCAGGGAAATAATAGATAAATGATTTTACTGTGCGGTGTCAACTTTAAACCTTCTTATGAAGTGTGAAGAAATGTAACAAAGTATCTAATAAATAAGAAATACTACCTGTCTTGAAAATTTTCAGACTACTGGTAAGATGGACATTTTATTTATTACACATTATTATATTACCTGCTTGTTAGATATAGTGACTTACTGTTATATCTGTTTTCATTACATGTTAAACTTTTTTTTTTTAAATTAATAAAAAGTAGGATGACTAGGCGCAGCAGAGTTAAATTTGTAATAATGCATTCATTGATACAAACCATTACTGATACATTATTTGGCTATACATAATGCACCTGACATCCTTCTCTTTTTGGTTACAGCATTTAAATTAATTTTAAAACATTACAGTATAATTCTCAAAGAATACAAAGTTCTTGGCCAAAAAATTGAGATGAATCAAATCCATGTATGCATGTTTAGTAACTAACAAATTTACACATTAATATTTTGTCTTAATGTTTCCCTTAAATGTATTTTGTTTGTAAAAAAGCCAAAATATGCAAATTTTCAAGATCAATAATTTATATGCTTTATGGTTCTTAGTTAATCCTTTATTGCTTTCAGGTGCAGGAATTTAATAAATAATGGAGTTATTAAAAGTGGATGTATATTTGTTATATTCGCTTGTCTGTTTTTTAGAGATTTTTTTTTTTTAAATCTTTTTTCCTATGGAAGTTTTTTTTTCTTTAAATTAGAGACCGAGAGGAAAGGCAATTTACCTCAATTTTGATTTAATTATCAGTGCAGTTTGTGGCATAGAACAGTTCACTTGTCAGGATGCCCTGTGGCATGACATCTCTCGTGTATTTTTTCATCACCTGCTTCCCCTGTACCTTTAAAATAACCCCTTTAAACACTTCCCTGCTCTTGATCTGACTCTTCTCTGAAATCTTTCACATCTTGCTGAAGATACCTCGGATAATCCTCACGCGCCCTTCCACCTCCGATGAAGATACTGACCAGTTGCCTCCAGACCCGGATGACTTTGAGCCCGAGGAACCTGACAGCGCAGAAGGCCACGCCTATTCGGACTGTCTGAACAGTGCTTTTTACCCTCCCTAATAAAATACTTTTCTGGAAAGAGATCACCGGTGGTTTTCTTTCCCATTGTTCGATTATGTTTAATGTAGTATTTGAACCGCTATGCCTTATTTGTAGGGAAAACTATTACATGGAGGATGGATTTGAGTGGGGGAGCAGAACCTGTGTTTGTGTTTCTTTGCCTTGAACTTTCCTTCGGACAGAAATTGTGCACTTGAAACAAAATGTGGTGGGTGAGCTTATGTGAATGCCACCGCACATTTCCATAGCCACTTGTAAGGGTGTCCCACAGCACCTAAATGCAATGGTGAAAAGGGCAGGTGTTTTTTATTCGGATGGTACTTTATCCATTTGGAAACACACTGAAAACAATTGTATAGCTAGTTGGAGTTGTTTTCTAAACCTTGTGTCCATGTTTTTTCTGTATAGCTCACCCTTTTGTCTACACCAGATTCCTTTGAATTGTCCCTTTTAATGTTGTTTTCTATGAGAATAAAAATTCCTTTCTGTCTTTTAAATATTGCTGTTTTTTTTTTTTTTTTTCCCCAGCAGAGAAATGTTATTTCCATTAGAATTCTGTATCTCATTCTAGCATAAAAAAGAATAGTTTCTTCAGGTGTATCAGTAATGCAAACATATATCAGATTTGAACAGGACCTGTAAGTTACGTTTTGTTAGATCTATATGCAGGAGGCATCTTATGCAACTATGCACCTGAGAGTAAACTGAGAAGCAATTTCTTATGCTTAAGGAACTGAGACTCTTTTATTTCTTCTCCTGACTTGCATATAAGCAGAACACTAAATATGCCTTACTGCAATATGCCAGTGTTTCAAATATATATATATGTCTGTCTGTGTGTATATATATGTATACATGTATGAGGTAAGCATTTAAGAGCAAATTTTATTGTACAACAGTGTTCAATCCTTTAATTCTCTTCACTGCTAGTCATGTTTCTAATGCATTTTGAGGTGCTTAAGAAGAACCTTTTGGGATTTGATCTTTATTTGGGATTCCACAGTACTGCCTTAACTCGGAGGAGGTGGCATCTGACCTTGCCAGACTGGGATGTCATGACTTTTTTTTTCACATGCATGAAGTTTTGCACGTGGTGGTTTTTATGACGTGTACTGTTTCTTTTCCTGTAAATATAATATAGCACAACTCAGTGACCTGGTAAATCCTCATCTTTTATTCACATTCTGAAAGATTTCTCAGGTGATCATTCATATATGACTTGAATGAATGCTGGTAGCTGGCTTTTCAGGAATTAGGAAGTTCCCAGGAGAGTATGGCTGTCACAGTTAGAAGGATATCGCTTACTGATAAGAGGGGCATCTTATTTTGAAAAAATAGGTTTGCAATAACACTATGATACCGAGATTTCTCTTGACTCTCAACTGCATCCACTGTGGCTTTTTCATTATCTTGTACATCAGCATTTTAACTGAAGATAATTTATCAGCAATAGGAATATTAAACTAATTTTCATTCATTTGCAAAATGAACAATACTTTAGAATCTGCTATGGCTTTAATAATAAAGACTGTATTATATGCATAAACATTCCAATTTGAATTAGCTTAAATGATGTTGATAAATTATATTTAAGATTTGCTTCCCATCCCTTTTCTTCCTTCAAAATAAACAGGGTTCTTCCGCCATGACTTAATGTTTGATCAATGCATATTGCAAAAATATCATCAAGCTCAGAACCCATAAACGCTTTGGCAATCCAGCTGGTAATGTAGGGTTTATTATTGCTTTATTATGTCTCACTAGACTGCAGAAAAAATAAGCTAATTCTGCTGTTACAAACCAGCCCTGGGCTGCAGAATAAATTCTAGTTGAGAGTTAGTGAAATAAAGTAGGAGTTCTGTTGAGAACTCTGCATTTTCATTCTTTTTCCTCCTCATGCACAGGTGTTCGTTTTAGATTCTTCATTAGGTCTTGGAAGTCAGAACATTTGCTATCAAAATAATGTGCTCTTAACCAAATACTGTTAGCATTCAGATAACTTTTAAACACTTGGTTCTTTATCTGTCCTTTTCAACTGAATTTGTTTTCAAGGCAAATTTCATATTGCAGTGTAGAGATTTTTGCTGTGGGTTTTAACTTACAGTGTTAACACTCTCTATGGCAAAAATTAAACACACATTGGCAAATAAACCGAAATAGTTTCGTAAATGGATATGCAACTCTACAAAATATATCAACGAGAGCCACTGCTACACATTTATTCAGGCTTTCCTTAAGCAAAAAAAAAAAAAAAAAAACAAAAAACCAAAACACGCTGGGGCAGGTGGTTACGTTTCACTTTTGTCCTGCAGAAGAGGGGCAGAGGTAGAGGTCAGAAGCTGTTGTCCTTAGCAGCACTGAGTAATTTCTCTTTTGAGGTTTGGTGTTTGATAAGAGTGGGCAGAGTCAGAAGGTGGAAAAGGTGCCATGGGAGTTGGTCTGTTAATGACAACTCATATCCTGTGCTCTCCCTTCCTGCTGACCTGAGAGGTGCCTGCTGCCAGACTGTGGAGCAGCTGCTCATTTTCTGTGGGGAACTGGCTTCTCCTTCTCGTCGTTCCCAGCTGCCACATCAGTTAAAGGATAGCTAAGAAGGTATTTAATTCTTTCCTAATGTGTTTTGTTAGCCATGTCTCATCATTGTGGAGGAAGGCAATGCAAAGAGTACCACTGGATATGGGAGGGAAGATTTTTTTGGTGATGCATCTATTGAAATATATTTTATAGTCTGGAATAATTTGGCTTGCTGGGTTATAGCAATAATATTCATGGACATCATGTGTATAGCTGAAACAATGGATATCCCACAGAAAAAGAGGTCAGTCGTTCCACTGCTGTCTGTACTCCTGGAGGACAGCAGATGCAGGACCTTGCCAGCATGAGGTTCATCCACTTTGACACGATTACCTTAAAAGTCTCATGAAGAGAGGAAGGCGCTTACAGCTTCCATGGACTGCCATGTCAGAGAAGGCTCAGAGCTTTCATAATCAATTTACGGTAACGTTGAAACAACCTTCTTTGGTTTTATCCTCAAATGTATTCAGAGTTGCCCCTTTGGACCAAAGCTGTCAAGGTGTCTCGTCCCCATACATGACGTGTAGGGTTCAGCTTCCTCACACACAGAGCAGAGGCTTGCAGTCCCTCTGGTGTTTCCCTCTCTCCACACCTCCCACTCGGGGAGCGTTCGCAGAGCCGGCGGGGTGGGCCAGGGATCAGCAGCCGCGTCCTCCGGGAGCCACGGCGGGAACGCGGGCCCACCTCACCTGAGGATCAGCTTCCCGCCCTCCGCTCCCGGCTGCCTGGAAGGTAAGCCTGCTCCCTCTGCTCTCCCAGCAGCTCATCCTGCTTGTCGTTTCTGCAAGGAATGTGCCATGAAATACCAGCTAGAAACGCTGCCAAGGTCCTGATGTTTCCAGGCACGTGTGTGTGACCTTGGGCGGGTGTGCTGGGGTACCACAGCGGATGCTTCCTGGCGTGGGCGTGCTGGGGCTGAGAGGAGGGTGGGCACCAGAAATAACCTGGGAAGCTTGACTTGTGGCTTCTGCTGGACTGGTGGTTACAAGTAGTAAGGGAGCCTACTGAGTTTTGTCCTTTTTTTTTCTTTTTAACTTTTTGACTTCAGCGTGGGAAATAAACTCTCTCCACATCAGTCTTTTAAAAACCACTGCAGATATGATTTCTGTATTAGTCTTAGTTTTTTTTTAACTGGTATATATGACTTAAGTAGGTGGCTTTCAACTGAATATATGATTGAGCGCATCAGGGTCAGAATTAGTACTTCTGACTGTTGAATGCTTATGGTATGTCTGATGCTGAGAAAATAAAAGGTACTGGCTTAAGAAAGAAGCGGTGCAGATGAATGACATGTGATACAGTCATTGGCTGGCAGCCCTGGGCTATAGCCGAGTCGGACTGAAAATAAAAATGTGCAAAGTAAAAGAATTGCAGTAGCCACATCAGTGAAAACACAGCTGAGAGTGGCACACAAACATCATGATAATCACTTGCTTCCTTCTCCAAAAACAGCAGATCAAGTGAGCACAGTAAATACATCTGCTTAAATGGTTTATTTACACAATACTACTATTTTGGGTTTTCAGCACTTGCCTCTTACAAAAAAAAGAAAAATGCGACCTTCCCCCCATCAACTTAATCTCTTGGCCTCTTGTTAGGTCCTGCTCTGAGAAGAAAAACAGGTGTCGAGAGAGACCAGTGACTGTAATACAAAGAAGTAATTGAAAATAGCCCAGTAATTTAGGCAATGTCTAGAACATGCTTTTTGCTTAGCACCTGTTTACTATGTTTTCCCTTGCAAAGTAAAACAGGAAATATACAGTTACTAACTGTTCTAGAAAGTCCTCAGAGTAGAATAACCATTATTTCTATGTAGGAATAAGATATGTACTCACATAATCATATAAAACCAGATTCTCATATAGTTAGGATCATGGTCTTTTCTCATATCTAATGTTGAAATGTCATGCTGAGTAAGATGTGGTAGATAACAAGGTGATGTCAGCCTTTCTGTGCTCTCTCCGGGGTCCTTATATATTAGCATCCAAGCTACAGAAGAGCTTTGCATCCAGTGGTTCTTTTACTCCCTGATTTCAACATGATGGCATGAAGTTTGGTGTCATACTCTGTTGCATTCTTAGCTTTTTGCTCCCCTTCCCATCTCCAGTGCGGTCTGCTTCAACTCCCTAGCACTTGCGCAGTCAGCAGCATGATGCATCCAGAATAAACACTTCCATTCATGAGTAATGGAGCAATTAGATAGTTCCCTATCCTATTATTTTAATTTTCACCTTTTTTTTTTATTATTATTATTTTATGTATGGAATCTCCTGTTCAGGCTGTAGTAGCCACACAGCGGAAGAGGAAGAAGTTTTTTTCTTTATTGTAAAGGTGTCTAACAGCCCTCACAAGAATATTAATTGAAAACTGCATGCTCTCACCCGCATCTTATGCTGGAATTATTGTGAGTAAAGTGACTTCATAGTCACTTCCTTGGGTCTTTCTGTAGTGATCACCTTTGGCATTCCCATGGGTGAGCCAACAAAAGAAAACAGTGTAAGACCCTGGAGGCAGAGAATATAAACATGATTGAAGATTAAGTTTTAGGGTAGTTAGTATGAGTGCGAAGTTACACACAGCACAAACTTCAGATAAAACCTGCCAATGCTGGTGTAAGTCCATATGGACATATATATGTCCCGAGTTCTGCACTGCTGGTTCATTGCACCGCTGACAGCCTGCTCTTTTACCAGCACGGGTATCTCTTCCCCAGCACAAGGCGGGAGCGATTTCCCTGGGAGCTTCCATTTGGGAGCCTGCTGACACCCGGGGTATCCCGGCTGCCAGTGGGACAGGGCTGGGGAGTGCACCGAGCACACGCAGCTGAACGTGCCCACCTCAGATGCTCCAGTCCTTGTCTGTGATTGAAACCCACCACAAATGGGCAGGTTAAGGAGAGAGGAGGTGCCTCAGGTTTCTCACCTGCACCACAGGACTTGTTGGTAATGTAAGCAGCAGCGTAATGTAAGCTGCTGTGTGCATCCCACTGAAGACCTCCTTTGAGGATGTTAAGTGGTACAAAGGCATTATGCAAGTCCCTCACCACAGGGATAAGTTTCAGCTTCACAGAAAAGATTCTGGAGATACAAATGTCTTAATACTGTTTGCTTTCCTGCTGAAGAGCAGAGAACTACAGCTTTCCTCTAGGCATTATGTTGCTTACTCTTGTTCCTTTTATCCCAGGATTTCCAGAAGACTTGGTGGGGTGTATTTTTACTCTTGTGACATTAAGCTCATATTTATTCCCTCTACTACAGCAGCCCTTGTGGATTTGACTGGTTCTTTGTGTTTGCCTTGCCACATTTACTCTTCTGCTGGCTCCCTTACACTTCTGAAAACAAAGGTAAAAGAGAGGCTAAAGAAAAAGAATTGTCACTGGAGTAACTTTTTCTTTGTTCTGAAGAATGTTTCAGAACAGGAACACTCTAAGGTTTGCGTTTTTTTTGGTCACCTTTTTGTATGTAAACTGTATAGACTGTTGTGTGACAACTTCTTTGACTGCCTTTTCTTCCTATCCAAGGATCTGAAGATCATGTGAGTATAGTATCTATCAAGAAACAAGCTGAATAGAAAGGACTGTGCCTAGTTTTGGCTGTCATTTCCACAAAGATAATTGAAAAATGATTAGTAAAAAAGGTTTTTATATTTATTTGTCTGTCTGTCTATCTGTCTGTCTATCTATCTATCTATCTATCTATCTATCTATCTATCTATCTATCTATCTATCTATCTATCTATCTATCTATCTATCTATCTATCTATCTATCTATCTATCTATCTATCTATCCATTTATTTATTTATTTTAGAAGAGTCTTCTTTTACCAATGTGCTGAGAGGAAGAGAGGGGAAGGATGTGTGTTTTCTTTACTAGGGATTTAGTGAGGTGCTTAAACCGCTGGCTTTACAAAGGATTATGCATTTCTTAATGAATCACAGATTGATTAGAGAGCACATTCTTGTTTAACAGTAGCAAACGCTTTCTGTGTGATTCTGTGTCATTGTGCTTCCCCTTCCCTTGCTGGTACGTGCAGAAACAGCCTTGCGTGTGAATCACCCCTGAGACAACGTGAGCCCTGTTGATGTGGCAACCGGAGGGCGTGTTATAAACCTTGGCATCCACAGCAGATCCGAGAGGTTCCCCCGGTGCTGCAGTTTCTAATATTGGTCTCCTGACTTTATCACTGTGAACCAGAGCCAGGTTATTCTTCTATAGTCAATTAACAGACTCCACTACCACCATCTGTAGGGGTATTACCTCCACCTTAGATGCTCACTGGTCATTTCTTGTACTTAGGGGTGCTCATAGTGCCTGCTGAAAGTTTTGCAATTCTTTCTGCAGTTCAAAAATCCAAGAAGATGCCATGTTCTGATGTTAGAAAAGGAGAGTACACTCTGCATAAGCGTATATTAGGAAAACTCAGTCTCAAACATTCAACAGGGACAGATCAATAGTCATGCATTTAAAAATATTGTTCTGTACACTTTCTGTCTCTCCATAACAACATGGTGCCAGCTAATAACATTTGTCATTTTTCTTACTTAATAATCTCTGTGATCACAAGTTAGTGCTACTGAGACATAGCTATTAATTTTCATGGACTTTTTCAACATGAGCTTTTGGAGTAGAGTGGGCGAGGGGGGAGTGAATGGGGCTGGTAACCAAAATCCCTCCTGAACAATTTGATGCAATGCCAAAGCGTTTATTGTTATCGGAGGCAGCTGCCTGCCCTCTCTCCAAGCTTCTATTTGTGGATTTTCAACAGCTATAAATGGAAACACATGCTGACCAGAAATCACCACAGTGCAGCCTGATACTTCTCTCTCCCAACTCCAAAAGTACAGGGATATCTAACATGTAGTCAGGTTAAATCACTCCTGCTCAGGATATTAGGGTGTGCTTTATTATTTTTTTTTTTTTTTCCCCTGAGAAATGGAGTTAGGAAAACATGAAAGAAAAGTCTCAGGAAGAGAAGCTTTAGAGGAAAAGCAAATGGTAAGATAAGTTAAGAAATGTTGATTTTTTAACTTTTTTTTTTTAATTTAATGTTAAGAAGGAAAGGCAAATAATCTGTTGTACTTTGTAGGAGTATTTCCCGGCTTCCTTTAACCACTGATATTGAAGATTAAAGCTTCATTCATGTATGCTAAATTAATTATGACAGTACATTTCCATGGAAATTATGGAAATTTGTGAATGCATATTGTGGGCATGTGAAGTGCTAAAATCTAGTTCAATGTCGATTTGTTATTGTAACCCAGACTGATAGCTAACAGTCTGTGGTTTTCTTGGATTTTTCTTGAAGGACTATTTCATGTCTTTTCACATTATTTTCCATAACTTTAGACCAATAAATGGCAGAAGAAATTGTTTGCCCATGTCTGGAGCATGTCTAGAGCTTACTGAAAAGAAGTGTGACCAAAACAAATTATTAAGAGAAAGTGAAATCAGTCAAAACACAGCTTATTCCTTATTATCATAGGCTTGAAATGCAATTTATAATTTTCCTTGCATTAACAAGGTTATTTTCTTGATATTACAAAAAGGGCAATTTATTCTCGACTTTGCAAAGTTGTGAAGAAAGGTGGCCATCGCTTTTCTTGCGAAACAAATTAGAGCTGAATTTTTTAGCACTTAAACAGTACGGGTGTTGCACTGATTTGGTTTCATGGTGGACCAGCATTTACTCTTGTTTAAACACAACGTTTGCCACTACTAGCCTCAGTTAAGTGTGACTTGGAAAGCTTGTGTGTTAGTTAATAGTTTTAAATACAGCTTCACCAAGGCAAGGTGCATTGTGTAGGAAATAGGGGAAGTGCTGAAACTGGAAGTAATGACCTGGTCCTAAAGTACGTTTTCTTTTTTTTTTACAAAAAGAAGTGTTTAGATAAAGATTAATGCCTGAAAGAACATTGCTAAAGCTTCAGCACAAAGTTATAATGTGAATATTCTCTCATGTTTTATGTGTTCATTTTCTCATTAATGAATTAATACATTAGACAGTGACCTCATTTTGAATTTGTGGTTGATATATAAAATGTAAGGAAAACTCTTCAAAATTAAAAACAATTATAAAATCCACAAAAGCTTCAGGAAGGTTTTTAAAGGAAACCTTTGAAATTTTGTTCTAGCTCGTATGTGGAGAAAATATATAGCAATGTAATCAGACAGTATGATTATCTAATTGCAGACTGCATTGTGATGCACAAAGAATTGAGCAGGCAACCTTAAGTGAGGCTTTTCCAAAATGCACATCGCTTCATTTGGAACCCTAATGATCTTCTGATGACTTTCTCTGGGTGTATCATTTACTAATTTTAAGAATGGCAAGCTGGAGCAAACAAGGACCCCACTGATGGGAGGCACGGTAATGCCTGTGCCAAGTCACCTGCTGTTCGGTAGTTTCAAAACTGAATCCTCCTAACATGTCGAGCTTAGAGCATCCCTGCAAGTAGTGGCAGGTCACATCCCTGCGGGTGCTCAGCGAGGGGGACGGAGGAGGCCCTGGCTCAGTGGGTTTCACATCGCTCTGCTGACAGCAGAGGAATGCCCTGGCCCCAGGCCAGTCCTCCCACCCCTTTCCCTGGCCCTTCCACCCGAGCCCTAGCCTTCTCTCCATCCCACCTCTCTCTCTTCGCCTGTTTAGTCTTAATGCCTTTCTTTCTAATTGCTAGATGGATTTCACTTTGCCCCCACATTTTTTTCCCTGGTTTTGTACCTCCAGGGTTTTAATTGATTCTGCCCTTTTCTTCTTTGTTACCTGCAGACCAGGGCAGTATTCAAACACTGCATGGGAACAGTGTCAATCTGTGGTACAGATGCTATTTGTACATGTTATTGTTGATGCCTGTTCACATGTTTAACTTCGGTATAGCAAATACATAAATTATTTCATATTAAAGGCACAATGAAGTGCCCATTTTCAACATTACATCCTATAAACTGGATGATACTTTATATATGTATAACTGGATGAACCTTTTTTTTTTTTTTTAATGTCTATTTCATAGGAGTATAGGATAACTCAGGTGCAAAGGGAGCTCAGGAGGTCTCCAGCCCAACCTCCTGCTTAAAGTGACTATGGGGTCAGACCAGGCTTCTCAGGGCTTTATCCAGTTGACTATTGAAAACCTTCAAGAATGGAGACTGCACAACCTCTGGGCAACCTCTTCCACTGCTGGGCTGTCCTCATGGGGAAAAAGGTTCCTCCTCTTATCAAGTCAAAATCTCTCTTGTTTCAATTTTTGTCCATTTATCTTTCCTTCTGCCATGCATTGCTGTAAAAAGCCCTGGCTCCAACTCCTCAATAATCCCCCACAGGGACTGGGGCTACTGTTAGGTCCCCCTGGAGCTATCTCTTCTCTAGGCTGAACAAGCCCAGCTCCTTCAGCCTCTCCTCACAGAGCAAGTGCTCCAACCCTGACCATCTTGGTGGTCTCCACTGAACTTGCTCCAAACTTTAAGTCTTCTATTGGAAGGCCCAAAACTGGATGCCCTATTCTAGATGTAATCTAGTGAGTGCTGAACAGAGGAGGATAATTCCTTCCCTTACTCTACTGGTTGTGATCCTGTTAGCACAGCCCAGGATGCTGTTGGCCATCCTTGCTGCCAGGGCCCACTGCTGGTGCAGGCTCAACTCTCTGCACACCAGAACCTCCAGGGTCTCCTCAGCAGAGCTGTTCCCCAGGCAGTCAGGCCTCAGCCTGCATCACTGACTAGGGGCTTTCCCTTTCCAGGTCCATAATGCTCCTGTCAGCACATTTCTTCAGCCAGCCATGGCCTATCAGAATGGCAGCCCTGCCCTCAGGCAGGACTCTCCTCCCCAGCTTGTTATCTGCAAACCTGGTGTGTTCCCTGCATCACCTCCTCTGGGTCATTGATGAAGATGTTAAACAGAACGGGTCTCAGGACAGAGCCCTGCAGCACTGCAATTGTTACTGTCCACCAAGAAGAGTACAAAACATTAACCATGACCGTCTGAACCCAATCATCTAACCAGCTTTTTAGTCATCCACTTGTTCACCACCTAGGCTGTCATGTTCTAGCATGGATATGAAAATATTGTGGGAGAGAGTGTTGGAGGGAAGTCAGGGTAAATGACATCCACTATTCTTCCCTTGTTCATGAATCCAGTCACTTTATCATAGAAGACAATCAGGTTGGCCAGGTATAAGCACGAAGGTCTGGGAGGCCTTGTTGGTGAAGGCTGAGGCAAAGACATCACTGAGCCACCGCAGCCTTATCTGTACCTGCTTCTACCTCCTGTGCTGCTCTTTTGCACTGCAGCTCAGTTCTAAACTCCGTGTTTAGCCACAATGGTGTCCTGATAAGTCTGCTTGTCTTCCTGAATATCAGTATGGACAGTCTTGCACGCATAAGAGGTTGTGTTCAGAGACATGATGACTTCCCCAAGCTCCTTTTGTTTCCAAGCTGTCTCCCATGAGATCCCACTTACTACTTCCTGGATAAGCCAAAGTCACCTCTCCTAAATCCCAGGTCTGTGCTCTGGTACTTGTCTTCCTCAGTCCCCCAAAAGGTCTTCAGCTTCACTATTTCACAATCACTACAGCCAAGCCTGCCACTGAGTATCACATCCCCAGCCACGTCCTCCTTGTTTCTGAAGAACAAATCCAGCTGTGCATGACACTTGTTGGCTCATCCAGTGCCTGTATCAAGTAGCTATCCTTAACACCCTCCAGAAATCCTCTGGATTGCTTGTGTTCTGCTGTTTTGTTCTCCAGAAGGTGTCAGAGAAGCTAAATCTCCTGTAAAATATAGGGTCTGCAATCCAGATAGTTTAAAGAAATTGTTGTGAGGGGTGTTGCCTGCTTCCTCACCCCAATCATGCTGTCTGTAGCCCAGTCCCACCGTGATGTCACCCTCACTGACCTCTCCTCTGATCCTGACCCACAAGTGCTCGCACAGCCCTGTTGTCCAACCTGTACAGGAGCTCCTCACAATCAAACTACTGCTTCACACAGAGATATCCTCTCTTCCCCATCTTCCCTGTCTCTTTCTGAAGAGCATATGTCCATCCATTGCAGCACTATAGCCATGTGAGCTATCCCACCTTATCTCAGTTTCTACAGTGTCATAGTTCTATCACCTATATATATTTATGTGTGTAAAACAAATGTTGGTTTTGTATACTTTGCTACAAATTTTTCAACCTATTTTCAAAACAACAAAGCCTGTATCATCCTGAAAATATTCTGATTGCAGTGTGTCAATTAAATAGACACCAGTTCGTGCTCTAAATATAACCTCCATAGAGAACAACCTCACAGACAGTTTTATTAAGTCGTATTGTACCTTTACATTCACTGCTTACTTTGGATGAGATAAATAATATAAAGTTCTCTACCACTTCAGGCTATTTCACTTAATATTTGTGAAATTTATTGTTAAAGAATTCTTGGCCTTCCTTCCTGGAGGAAGATCCCTCAGCAGCCAGAATCCTGAAGAGATTCTTTGTGTGGACGTGGCTGTGGAAATGGAAGATAATGGAGGGCCCATTTTGTGACGGGAAAATAGAATGACTCACTATAAAATAGATCGGACTAAGCAGATGAACTGAATTTTCCTTTTCATAGGCTTGATTTTAGCATAGCTCAGGACAGGGTAATTCTAGAGTTTCCCTATTGAAACAATGTCTCAGCTCAGAATAGTCTACATTCTGAAGTCCTTCTCTGTTAATGCATATTGCCTCTGTTATTTGAAGTTAATTTAATTGTATTTCACACTTGTCTGTTTCCTGTTTGATATCTTCTCTCCCTATGAAAATACAGCACATGAAGTATTGTATTTAAAATAATGTTTACATTGGTATGTTTAACAGGAAACATTTGATCTTCATACTTCAGTTTGCATTATAAGTTTTTTTTTTTTTTGTTTACTTTCTTGTTACATGAATTAGTGATAAAGAAAAGGACAGTCATATAGTGAATATAAATTAAACCATATGAATATATGGATCAGAATGAATGCCATGCACTGCTTGAAATGGCATCAAGGTTAGTTTTTGGATGAGAGGATGTATTCTATAGAAGGGGCTGAAGGACTTCATTCAGAGAATTAGTGTTTGCTTTTCATAAACAATACGTGGAAACGGCTCATATAGAAGGAGGCAGTTCAAATCAAGCCCACTCAAGTGAAACAAGGATTAATCTTTGTACATTGGTAGCAACAGAAAGAGTCCTGTCAAGGTCAGGTCCTCTCTGTGGGAAGTGAGGGAAGTAAAGACTCCTCAGAGAAGACAGCCCATTTCCTAAAGTTTGCCACCTAGGGGAGCCCAAACAGAATGGAGGATGGTGACTAATATGGCGATGACTGGCCCTGCTTGCAGGTTTAGTTGTTGATTTAACTATGTGTAAAGCAGGCAAGAAGTGAGTATGGGATGGGAAGGGTTATTTAAAGAGCAGGAGAGAAGAGGAGGAGAGCTGGATGGAGGCTGGTGGGAGTGGGCATGGCAGGAGGCACAGGATGCCACCACTCCCCACCATGGGGACCTCTTCTACCAGGTCACCCTTGCTCTTGTGCTGGTGAGGGCTGGAGGTGGAGTGGCAGGGATGGCAGCACAGCCTCTGGGCTCAGGCTGGTTGATTAACAACAGAGTAGCTGCTTCTGCCCGTGGCATTGGAGAGGAACCATAAATATGCCTGTGTGACACACCAGACTGTGAGCCTCTCCTCCTGGTGTCCACAAGCAAATGCCCTTCCAGATTCACTGTAGTGGGTGGCGGAAGCAAGCCTGGAAAGGTCGAGATGGGAGGCATGTGCTTGATGCTCAAGGGAAGCAACTTGCATTGGAGTCTGTGAGAGGGGCACGTCCGCAGGTTCCTCGTGCATCAGGTATTTTGCATCCGTGCACAGCTCACGGTCTGCATGCTTGTACGCGTCTAGCCAGGACAGTGGTGTAAGGTCACAGGGCAGCACCATGGAGGTCAGCCTGGCAACTTCTTTTTCTGTGGAGAAAGGAGGTGATAATTGCTGTTGGTGAGGATGGCAGGGATTCAGAGGAGGTGAAATACAGCCCAGAGCACAGAGCGTATAGGTGCTTCAGTAGGTTAGGCTCTGTGAGAAAACCAGTGGCACATATATGGAGGACTGCCAGAAACCCCTCATCCTCTTTGCTTGTTCTTTCCCCTAACTGAGGACAGGCTGGGAACTGCTAGCCTGCCAGTTTAAGTGATTCAGATGAGAGGGTAAAGGTGATAGGTTAAATGCGATTTTTTTTTTTTGTTTAAATACTCTTTATTAACTGGTTCACTTTACACCTTGTCTTCTTTACTCCTGTAAGAACACACCTACCCAGAAAAGAAACTCCTAAAAATACATTGACTAAATCCATTCCTCGGTTTGATAATTGATCATCATGCTTATCTCCAGCATAACATATGAAATGAAAATAAGCACACATACTTACTATAGAGTCAGAGAAGGTTTTATGTATGTATACATTTAAATAATTCCTGTTTAGCTAGGAGGAAAGCTTTATTTCTTTCTCTGGAAGTTGTCTGTGACCTCCTGTGGGAGCTTCTGTCATGCAGCTGAGTTCAGCGGCCTGAGTTGTCACACTTAAGGCATTTTGTACTACTTATCCCAAATTACAGAAGCCTCGGCTAGAAAGGTTGGTCATGGGAGACACTTTCAAATATCCTTGAGATTTGAAGAGCAGGACTGGGGCTTCATAGTGGCTACAGCTAGAAACTGATAAGAGCCTAGCATGGAGGCAATCACATATTGCTGTGTGTGTATAAGAAGATAGCTGAGACAGCACCCCAGCTAGAGGATCAGTATGTCATCTTGCATACCTAGAGTTGAGGCATTCCTCAACTGTAGCTGTGTGGAGGCATGGATTACTCCAGCAAGTGATCACTAAGGAGGAAGGAATGAACTCGGAGGCTGCAAGTAGCAGGGTATTTTTAGCACTGTTGATGTGATATTAAACAGGACCAAAGCAAGCGGGAAGCACTGAATCCCGGTTTGCCCCCCTTTCTAATCCTGTCACTTAGCTCTCTCTTTATTGAGTTTATGCTACTTTTTCTTTAACCTAATGCCAGTAATACAGAGGCATTGCTGGAACACTTGAGGTAGGCTTTGGTTGCATCAGGGGGAAAAAAGCTATCTTGGGGAAGTGCCATCAGCGCATTTTTGTCTGGAGTTTACGTGAAACATTGCCATGCAAATTCACACAGGGATTCATCAGATTCCTGCAGGGACTTGAATGTGATGGTAAAAGAGACTTTTAATGAACAAGTAGCAATTGTACATTTTAACTTTTTGGGGTGAGGAAAGATAAGAGCACCTGTAACAGCTGGATCAACTGCTGCAACAAAGTCATGCAGAGCAAATCAAATGATTGTATTTTGGGGGAGGCAGCAAAGAAAGCAGTATTAGCATGGAGAGGCAGACCCTGCTGATGCATTAAAACAGTTCTGGGAAATGTTTCTAGGCACTGGAACTCTCTTGAATTCAGTTAAATCAAATGATTGGTCTGTAGTATATTATTGGTTTGGTAATTGCCTGAATGATACCCACATGTAGTTTGAGAGTTAGAATGGGCGAGAGACCATTTTGAGGAATAAATTTGGGTATAGAGACCATTATTGAGAAAAAAACGTGTGTTTTTAAAAGATAGTCCTCAGCAACGTGAGAGTGAGTTATGGGTAATACTTGGAAAGATGTTCACTGTCCATTGTTACTGCTAACACTGAAATTTGGGACAGAAACCAGGAAAAGCTACTTCGTTAGAAGTGTAGGGCAGCACTGAAACAACCAGGGAGTTGTGGGCTATCCACACTGGGAAATTTTCAGGACTCAACTATATCAAGCCATGGCTGACTTGGCCTTGGTTTGTCAGTAGTCCTTTGAGCTGAGCGCTGGAGGTCCCTGATAAACAGCATTTCTTTCATTTGTTGATTGAAGCTGCACTACTGAATGCTAACACTTTTTCCATCTGCAAGACACCTTTAACACATTTAGCACTTTTAACATGGATACACAATGAGACTGTGCTTATTACTAAGACCTCCTCATACTTGCATTATAAATCTACTGCTTTCAATTCACTGTCCTTTGAATTCTGAAAGCACTCAATAATACAGCAGTAGCATTAAATCTGTTACTCTGATATGAATTCCTGGAAATAGAGTTACCTGACAATGAACAGAATAAAAGAAAAGAAGTGATTAATGAAAGGGAGAAAGAAGGTAGATATTAAATGAACTAGACTTTGAGAGCAACAGGCAGACAAGCAATAATATGCTTCCATGTTTGCTTTGTATCAACTACGAAATGCATAACATTCCAGTACGTTTTGCCCATATTGCCCTCCCCGGATACACCATAAGATTATATTTAAAAGCTGGTAATTAATGATTGCTTCTCAAAATAAGTTTCCTAAATGCATTTTAGACATTGAATCTAAACACCTTAGGCTCTAACTTGTCCAGAAAAAACAGTCTTTCAAAGGAAAATGATTGAAATATCAGGGCATCTGTTCTGCTTATCTCTGAAAGACTGGTGTTGTGGCAGCAATGATGCAATAACTTCATTGATATTTCTCCAAAAAGTGAATGTATTAACTTTATCAGGGCATTTTATCAAAAATTTCTCCCAAGGAAGGCAGTGATTACTTTTTCTCTCTCTTTTTATAAAAAATATGGTCATATAATGTAGTGTTGACTTTTACAGGGAGTCTAAATAATGCACTAAGTCTTTGTCAAGTGATGTGTGATGTCTGGCTTTTTTCATCTCTCTTTGACGAGAAGATTCCACTGGATAAGGAAAAGTGGGAGTAAGGTGGCTTATATTTCATGTTTTAAATATATAGTTTGCTGCACTGATGTTAGCAAAGGCAGGTTGAAGATGCACAGCCTGTGTGTGGAATGAGTTTGCGCTGCAGGCAAATGACGAGGCACTGGTGAGCACCTACCGCTTCCTAACAGGATGGAAAATGGAGCAATGCCTGGTGGTCCTTAGTTTCTAGGACCATCCAAAACCTTTGATTCCCATTGTTTCTTCATTAGGGGTGAGCACTACCCTAATTGCCTAAGTTCTGCTGTATCAAGGAAGCAGAGCTGCAACTCTTTTTTTTTCCTGCCATAGACAGAAGACAGCCTATGGCAGGAAAAAAGAAGTGTGCTATCTTATTGACCCACCACATTGCCTGTGAAGTGCTGTACTAGGCACTCTGCAGCCTCTCCTGCCTTTCTAAGAGCCAAATGCTGTGCCAGTACAAGTGGAGAGAGACCAGGGAGCACAGTCTGGTGCGCTGAGGCAGGGAAATTGCTGTAATGCAGCCCTGCGAATGCCATCTCAGCATATGCAATACTGCACAGCCAAACCTGAAGGCCAACGTCTGTTCAGAAGTGGAAGGCTTTCCACCATGGCTCTGTGTTTTCACAATAAATTTTTGTTCACACTTAATTTTTTAATATTTATCATGAAACAACAGAACTATTGGATATCTTGTCCAGTAGCAAAAACTGCATCTTATGATTTGGCAGTGAACATACTGTCATCAGAGCTATTTGATGATGTTGTTTTAAGACAAGATTGATCTTGATTGAATGTGATGGTCATACAGGAAACCTTTCTGCATTAAACAGTTCATTGTTGAGAAGTATTTTTCCAAAGGATTGATGGTGACATGTAGTATATACTGCAGAATACTTTCTGATGGCATTTTTACTATATTCAACCCCTACCTGGTCAGCTTAAAAGGATTAATTAAATATAGATTGAACTAATGAAGATCCATTCTTGAGAAAAAAGGGGCAAAAGCATATTTTCTGAATTTAGGTAAAAATTTAATTTTGCTCCACAGCTTTTAGTTTGTTCATGATTCTGAAAAGTGAAAAGCAGCAAGCTGAAGCTTTTCATATCTTGAATTGTACACAAATGAATGTATTCATACTGCAGAACGGGCATAGTTACAGAAATCTAAAGGTGAATTTCAGATTTGTCTCTATGAGACAGAAATTGAATTGTTACCATTCTGGTTTTGCTGTTTCATGTTTCTTATCTTGATCATGAAGAAAATTTGGAAATCCAACATGAGAAAATGATAGGGATTTTTAAATGTCTTTAAATGAAGTGAAATAAATCAGTTGGATTCACTTGAACCACTTAAAATTGAAGATTGTGGAAACAACCATCATTTCTTTTCCCCCTTGAATAGATTTAAAAATGTTTTCATAGTAGTTACAAACATCTGAAAAAAAAAAAGTTACTGACAGCACATTTAACACCATTTTACTGCTTCTTACAAATATAGGTGTTGGTGATGATTTTATATAACAAACTTGCTAGAAAAAAACATTAGATTTTTCAGCCTCAAGCAAGTACTAAGTAATTTAATATCTTTCTTTAGTAACTGCACCTTGAAATGCATTCAGATCAAAAGCCAGACATTAGCTGAACTAAGTGATAATCAAACAAAGAGATGGTAATTCGTAGCAAAACTCCCAAGCCAAAACTGTGGTCTCTCTTTCAGTCTGAGACAACAGTAACAAAATGCGAAGTATTTGTATTTGAAATGCCAGCAGTGAAAAGGACATGGTCTCTCTCTTTTTTTCTTTAGTGGATAATGTTTTCACAATGTCATGAAACTGATCTCAGTTGGAAATACAGTAGTTTTCATTATAGTTATGTTATATACAATCAGTTTACTTAATAAGGTGACACTGATATTTGCATATAAAAAAAGAATCCCCAAGAAACTGTCAGTGGTTTATTTATCAGGAGAGTAACTAAAGCTAACAAAAAAAATTTTTTTTTTTTTTTAATAGCAAGATATCCTAGTTTATAGAGTCTTTTTCTGTGAAAATGTATGTGATGAAGGATAACAATGATAAATTATTCCTTTAATGAGGTCAACCTTCAGTTCCTCTCCAGTTTCTAAGGAGCAGAAGTCAGGGATGAGGGGCTCTAAGGTTGCCAACCTTGCCAATGACTTGTGGTGATGCAATGCTGCATCATGTGATGGGTTGCCTGATGTTTTCAGGGTCTCCAGTGTTTATGGCTTTTAAGAATTTACATCTCAAAAAAATGCACTTTAGAGTTTGGAAAGTAAGATCATCTGAGCAAATTTAATGTTCCCTTTGTTTTATTTGTGTTATGACATAAAGGTCAATAACATGATTATGGGATATTTATTTCTTCTCAAATAGAATCACCACCACCAGCTACATCAGGATATGATGTGATCAGAACAAAAGAACAGTTACCCTTGGTGTTTTTATAAGTAAAATACGGTAAAATAAATCCTAATATTTCATCCTTCTGTTGCCAATTGAATATTTTTGCATTTTTCAGAACATGTTCTTCCTGACACATGCAGAAAATGTAAGTCAAATGGTTGAGATGTCCAAAGAAAAGGAAATTAATTTTTAACCTGCCCACACAATGGCAGTCAAAGTGATGAGTTCAGAAAAGAGTTTTGCACTCTGCAAAGTGCTCTCAGAAATCATCCACTGGCAAGAAGGGGGGTGGGTGTCACTCTCAAACTTACTAGAGACAGGTTAAAGGTGTTTCTCAAAAACAGTAAAATCTGTGGATATTAGTAATTTTTTAGAAGTAGAAATGACCAGACTACTTGACTTCCTAGGAACACTGTATCACTGTCTCTGTGAAGTGCTCAAGTACTGCAGATGTGAGTGTCATGAAAAAGTCTGGAAATAAATTTCCTGATGCTCTCCACAGTGTAAGTCTAGGGTGGGGTGTGAGACCAGGTGTTGCAGTAACAGGATGTGCTTTAGCACATGCTGATGTTGATTTTCAGAATATACTATGGTGTAACTACCAATATTGCATACTCCTTAAAATTCAGAACTTAATCTCATTTGAAATGTTGACCCTAGTATTCTGAAAGCATCTCTTTTCTGGTTTTATGCATGACTTTTTTTGATAGGAAATGCTCTTAAGAACAGAATTACTTATATAGTTCTATTTTTGTTGTGTATTGTAGATGTCTTATAAAACATTATTTGTCTATGAAATTGTATATTATAATGTTGAAATTAATGTTCTTGAGTTCTGTTTTTATTACTATTTCTCATACAAAAACTTACAGGTTTAGTTGTTCCTTCGTTAATGATGCAGAAGAAGGTTTAAATATTTCACTTGTCTTCTTTCAGACTTCTTAAACAAGAAAAATTTGTTCCAATAGTAGAATTATCTTCAAAATAATGGATTTTGCACTAAATGTAAATAGTTGCCAACAATTATCTCACTGAGCTATCTCAGGGGAGCAGTAATTCAGTTTCACAGTTGTTTGTCTTCCTTTGTAAGTGCAGAGATATATCATAGTCTTACATTGTAGCTACCTTATTTTTAATGTCTGTGAGACAGTACAATTTCTAAATAGATATACAGCAGCTTACATGTGTAGTCTGAGAATTTATCAAATAGTCATTGCATGTAAATTATTTAGAGGGTTAGTCAATGATCCTCAAAATATTTAAGTCCCTTCAAAAGCAGATAACACATTTCAAACAGTGTCGGAGTGAGCAGACCATAATATTCCATTATATTTGTTGTTACTTATCTGTGTATGTCTTCTCACATACAGACTATATTAGGTAAAGTGATGATCTGTGTGGCATGTCTGAACTACTGCCCTGCAGCAGAATAGATGCCAAACCATGAAGAACAGTGTTTTTGTATTTGACTATGCAGGTACGGGACAGCATTTGCTGCAGAAAACGTGAAGGGAGCTGATAAGCACTTTTGTAAACCAGATTTCACTTTTGAAGCAGAGCCCAAAGGTACTTTAAAGTATTATTAGGTGTTTCTGAGTTCAGTGTATCAGCTTTTGCTCTCAAAAGAAGAGACCAAGACTTGTTCGGAGTGTGTCTGTGCCTTCTTCTGAAAGAATCTGGCCATTCTGGGACATGCCCTAGCCACATTTTCTTTTTTTATCTGCGGGGTGGTGGAAATTGGGAAAGAGATTTTTGTGTTCCAGCTTATTGAATGAATGCAGAGTAAAATGAGTGAGATAACATTCAGGAATCAAATTCCCCAAACAACATTCAGGTTGTTTTGGAAACCAATGGAGATTCTAAATCACCGCATAAGTATTAATAATCTTTGCATCATCATTAGCTTTACTAATATTGTAATTTTATATGATGTATGTTGCAATTTCACCCATGAATCATCTACATCAGGGCCTCTTAGCTCAATGTTGGGAGCAAATACATAACCAATCACTACTCTTCAGAACACACTGCACATGTTATTGTACACTGAATTCTTCATATGAATTCCTCATAAATGTCTTTCAAGACAAGTTCAGATGTTTATTTTAAGCTGCT
This sequence comes from Tyto alba, assembly GCF_018691265.1. NCBI lineage: Eukaryota > Metazoa > Chordata > Aves > Strigiformes > Tytonidae > Tyto > Tyto alba. The sequence continues at coordinate 24,750,751 of NW_024881316.1, read as the reverse complement.
GTTGAATATACAGAAAAAGCACTATTTCACGTGATCTTGAAACAATTTTTAAAAGACTGTAAACAGCTCATTTTTTCCCCTCTAAGTCACGACAAAACATTCTGGCATTTGTTATATTCTTGAATTCAATAAATAATACTCTAATTAAATGTGTGCAATTTTAAATATGTAGATTTCATAAATAGGAAGTTATTGCCATAAATTACAATTTATGTGTGTTTTTGTGCTGAAGAATTAGATATGTTTTAAGTCAGTTTTAAAGAAGTTTTAAAACTGTAATTGTATCATAAGTTTAAAATGTTTTGCTTTCATTTCAGATGAATGAACCTATCTGACTTACAGACAAATGATCATAAAGTACGTTTATGTTTGTTAGCTGTGTGTTGAAATCAGTTATTTAGAAACTGACTGAAATGACTCGCTAGGTGTTGTGTGGCATGATGAGTACTTAAGGTATCTGGATCTGTTAAGTTTACATTTTTGGTCCACTGTCGTGATATTTCATCCCTCTCTGCCCTCCTCCAGCTGAAAGGTGGGGCTGCACCTCGGAAACGCCTGGGTGTGCTCCGCGGTGCCTGGGGTCGTAATGTGGCATCTCTGCTTTTCCCGAGCGTTGTGTGTTGCGGATCAGGAGGCGTGGATGGGTTTGTGATGATATCTGAATAATAAATCATGGGCTAGCTTTGCACATGAGATGAGCACCTCGATGCTGAGCTGACCCAAGGTAGTAGCGCCTTTGGACAAGCAATAAAGGTAGCATAGGTACCTAAGGATGTTCTAGTCCCTAAATTTAGGCACATGTGGGTTTGCAGATGCTGAAAAGGGACTGTACTTTGAAAGGAGGAGGAGCAGGGTTCACAGGTTGAACCTAGGAGCACTTTTGAGGCATAAATTCTGTTTTGAATTGCTAAATTGGTTTTGGTGGGAGCTTCAGCACTTAGTTGTTTCCTGATGCACTGGGATTTAGCTAAATCATTTTACTCCTTCCCTGTGTAGGCCATTGAAATCAGTGCTGTAGGGAAAAGTACTGGTGAAGTAAAAAGTGGGGTGAGTCTGGGGGTTGTCTTTGCACTCAGCAGTGCTGCAGGAAAATGTGAAAATTGCAGCGTTAGTAGCTGAGTTAATCTGGTTGAAGTCCCGAGGACTGTGACATATACCACAAATTTTTTAGTGCTGTACTGCAGATTACAGACAGAGTTGTAATGCACGCATTAGACAGGGCTTGGGAAGAAAGTTTATAGTAAGACAGGAGAGGTAGGGAGTCCTAAAAATCATTATGATTAGGTGGAGAAAAAGTAATAGGAGTCAGAAATGGGAGAAATGAAAGAAAAGGAAAAAAAGAAAATTACTATTGAAAATTGAAGTAAAACCACTAAAAGATGGTGGGAGTGAGAATTAAATAGATAAAGGTGAATAAAAAAGGTTCAGGAAAGATAGGATTAGAGAAAGAGAACAAAAAATCAGAGTTATGATGAGCTGAACATACTGCAGCCTTATCCTTTTAATAATTGACATGTGCGAAGTGAATAGCTGCATTATATTGATTGATCTAATACTTTGTCATTTGCACCTAATATTAAGTTTCCTCACACTTGTGGTAAATAATTGTGTGGAATTCACAGATCGCTTGCCAGAACACCTGTAAGCATCTTGTAAGCATGGCTTAACAGGAGAAACTCTTTCTGTTAATGTGTTTATAACAACCTTCCACGCTGATGAAGTGATTCTCCCAACAGCTGTTAATTCCCCACTAGACACTTATAAGCCTCCTCCAAGGAAAAGTTTAGTTGTTCTTTTTCACATATTGCAGAATAAGAGATTTCAGTAAGGAGACCAAAACCTTCCCGCAGTTGTATTTGTTTGCTGGCTTCATTAGCACAGCTTTCCACGTGGGTTGATACTGATACTAGGGACAACTCTTTTCTTTCCGTACAAACAAGTTTTGTCATTGACTCCCATACCTGAGCCTAGTTGAACTGTAAACAAGATTTCCCTCCTTTCCCTCTGGCACTTTTATATAAAGTACTTGACTGCACTCGTTACTCAGTCTCACCCAAATGATTCTATGTTCATCCATACAAATAGATATAGATAGGTATAAAGAAGACTTTTATATCCCAGGATGGCTGTATAACTAGAAGATATATTTCTACTCAGGAAGCCAGGAGTGATACTTTCCATCATATCTTCAAGTGAGAATGCTTCAGCTCTTTGCTTGATTTATTTTGCTATTATTATTTCTCTGGTTAATATCTCTCCAGCATCTGCAGGCAATCCTCCTTTGCTGCTGTTCTTTCAGCGCTGAGGTTGCCTTCTCACTCATCAGCACTAGGCAATATGTCACATTTTTGGTTGGCTTCTTGTTCTCCTGTGTCTTCTGAAGTGTTTACAGGATTTGTGTCACTCCGGCTTGCTGCACGCCAGGCATGTGAGGCAGCCGCTGTGCTTCAGCCTGATGGGAGCTTTGGGCATAATAATAATTGTCCTTTCACAGCTTTTCAGTGCTCTTCAGTCCCATGGCTGGTTCTTTGTTTGAGTGTAGCAATAACCTTGCTTTTTTTCAGCATTAAGAAGCCTGGAGTAATATCAGATAACATAAATTAGAATGTGCAGTTGTCCTGGTTGTTTGTGGGATCTCACAAGGTTATGTTTTAGTTTCTTTATTTCCTTTTCAGTTGTCTTCTGTCACTTACAGCAATAACAGATTGACTGATATTAGTCTTTCATTTCTGACATATCATTTATTTTTTTGGCAGCTGGTTGCCAGCGCAATTCCTGTCTGATAAATACTTGGGGCTATGACTTTGTGCGGATCTATGCACACACTTCATTAGAAGCACTCCGCTGATTTTGTTTGGATTGTTTTTGTGATTTAATCTCTGTAGGGATCAGAGTTTGCGGTTGAAAAATTTGATAACTCCATGGCAATGATTGTTGTAAGCACTGTGTGATTGGCTGCTAATACAGAGATGAATGTAAGCGCTGACTGTATTTGCCATTAGAAAAAGCATTCACACTGTTATTTGCTAGTGCTCAGCTTCATGTGGCTCCTTTTCTACAAATGCAGACAGTTTTGATTATACACTGTCCTGTTTTGATGAAAAAAAACAACAACAAAACCCAAAGCACGGAAGCTTCAAATATTTTTCTAAAGCTTACCACTACTGAACACAGGTTTACCTTAGCCAGACAGTTTGCATACTGAAATAGTTTCTGCTCCTAGTGCTGTCTGTTCTTATGGGCTCTCTATACAGGCTTGGCTGCAGTAAACACAAGCAAAATTTGAAAAAAAACAAACAAACAAACAAACCAAACAGGGATTTTTTTTTTTTTTTTTTAAGGATTTTCTTGTAAACCGCTATAACTATTTACTGGTTTTAACAGCATTTGAATATTCTTGTATGGGAGGGTCTATTTCTACCCAGTTTTGAAAGAATTAATTTACACTGCTTGTATTGGAATGTAACAGTAATTCATTGCTCTCTGGATTAGTATGGGATGAATGGAATGGTGGTTACTTAGTGCAGAATATTTTTAGGATTCTTGTGTTTATTTTGATTTTTCACCTTTTTCTTTTTCTTTTTTTTTTTTTTTTTTCTATAGAGCCATTTAAAAAAGGCTCAAAAGAGATTGTCTTAGCTTAATATGGCAAATTTTCTTCTCTAACATGCTTCTCTCCCCCATTTAGGAGAAGTATTTAATGTGAACAGTATATGTCTATTTCAGTTTGTCATTAGAGTTCAGATGTGGCTATGCATAGCAACAGTCACTGCTGAAATACAGTAGTTAACCTGATGGCTAATTTAAAAGAAAAAGAGGAATGTGGGGTTTGGAGGGGGGAGGAAAAATAAAGAATATGCAGTACATGAAATATTTTTTATCACAAGCAGATCAGAGTTTATGTGCTATTTTGTGTAGCAATGGTAGCTCATCATTGAGCTCCAGATTATTATTGGGAAATCCCCACGTGTCTGATTCTTCAGAAAAATAGTTACAGGGGTTTTAGGAGATGGTTTTGTGTAATGATTTGGTGTTCTACTGCCTCAAAATGAAGAGAGGGTTAATGCAGTAGAAAGAAGCATTATAAAAAGCAGCCTTATCTCGTACTGTTTGTGTTCTCCCCTAACAAGATGGAGGTAAAAATTCAATTAGCAGCATTAGTCACAGTCTAAGATTTGCGTTCCCCAGAAAAGCACTCTGCAGTCAAGTTCTGCTGCTATTCTTGGCAATTTCTCAACCTTGCCCAAAAGGATGGAAGATGAGACTACTGCTGATGAGTCATAATGATGACAAACAGAATGGATAATGTCAAGTAGGTGTTTGGCTCCTACACTAACTGTCCTCACCAGTAAATATTTGTGGTGAAATAATGTATTAGGAATAGAGAATTGGATCAAGCACAAATGTTTTGAAGTAGGATTGTAAAAGCAGGTGGGGTGATGGCTTTCATTTTGTGTTTATGCTTTGAGTGTGTTTCCTGGTGTAAAACTGAGCCTTAACTTGCATTTGGTAATCCTAGAAAAAGTAGTATGTGTGAGGCAGGGTTATAATATTCCTTCCTTTGCTTACTGCCATAAGAAAAGTATTGGAGGTATTAGGTCAGAAAATAAGAATGGACATACTGACTTAATTGGAGGTCCATCTAGCCCAGTATCCTATCACTGACTGTTGCCTGCAGTTCATGCTTAAGGGAAAAAAGGCACAGGGAAAAGGATAGATAATCCTGTGCCTTCCTATTCCTCCCGGCCTTAGTGTAAATGAGTGGATCTCTTCACCATGGATGTATTTTCTTGGGTTTTGAACTGTTTTTCTTTTTGACATGTGGAATTTCCTGGGACAGTGAGTTTCATAATGTAAGTACATGTTATATGAAACCCTACCAGTTGTGATTGTGTGATAAATTCATGTGTGCCTCATGGCAATTTTGGTTTTATACCAATAATCCATGACATTGTAGTGAAAACTGACATTTATACATATCTGCTTTTCTACACAGTATTGTAATAGACATAGTCTTGCCCTAGGTACCACTGGCTCATGTTTACAGGGAATCTTGTGCATGAACGGTCTAATTAATATTACTTAGACAGGATTTTATCCCCTCTTTCAGATGTCTATAGTGTAATTCTGAGTGAGAAACTCATCTAGGTTTCTTTTACAGTCTAAGAAAAAACAACCACAGGAATTGTAGAGCATTATTAGCCTGATCCATATTAGACATTTACCTTTGAGTAGGATGAACTGTATCTCACAAGTGCCGATTTCTCTCTATTGCATATAAAGAGAACACGACTCAGATTTAGATTTCTATTCTGGACACCTCTGCATTTGTCAGATAAGTATCACTCTTAGTGAGGTCATTTGCTAAGGAAGAAGGAATATACATAATCCTGGGAAACAACTGTGCTTTAGGAAATGGTTCACCAGATAAAAGGCTGGTAAAGTGTATTTTACTTGCTGTTCTTCCTCAGACACCCTTTGGACAAGTGGTAGCTAGACCCTTTGGGCAGTAGCTAAGATGCTTCTTCAGTAGAAAAAGAAATGGCAAGGAAATTTCATCCAATTAAATACTGTTAAAACATTTTTTTTTTCTTTTTCTTAATGCCTGATGTCATGGTACGCCCACACATTTTTGTTTGTGAAATTCTCTAAAATCTCAAGAGAACCCATTTCTGGGATGATGCAAGTGCTTCCTTTGGACTGTAAAGAGGGTTCCCAGCACAATGTCTCTTAAAAGGTCACCCAGAACATTATAATACTATCTTATTTATGTTTGTCAGCTAGAAATAGAGAGGAAAATATAACACAAGAAAGCACAAGGCGAGGTGAAAAAAACATTTTGCTCCTTTAAGTAAATGAAGGTGGCAGGTAAAGGTTATCCTCACAAGCACATGGTGTGCAGTGGTTTGGAGAACAGGAGACGATCCCAGGACTGGGGGAAGAGGAGAGTTCGTCCCTGCACCCAGGAGATAGTGAGCCTCAGCTTGCCAATACCTTGGTGGTGTGCCTTTAGCTGAGAGCTTGCAATCTCAAATCCATTCCAAAAATGTGATCTCCCTGATGGCTGAGGAATCTGTCACTGCCATACCACATGTTGGCACAAACATACTGCCTTGCGATTGATGTTGCCCTTTTGATGTCAAGTCTTTCCTGACCCTGATGCCAAATCCATAGTGTTTGATTCTGCTAGGTAATTGGACATGATATTTTGATTTTAACTATTTTCCAGTGAAAAGATAGGAAAGGAAAATTGATTCAAGGACATAAACCATCCTAGACTGAGCCAATAGGTAAGCATTCAAGAACCTCTAGCACTTGACTTACCCTAGTTTTGTGGTTTCTGTAATTAACAGCAGATGACACTTAGTTTCTAGTAGTGCTCTCTGGCATTCTTGTGCTATGCTTTCTTCAAAACAAACAAAAAAGACATTCTTGCCCATTTCTTGGATGCTCTGGCATTTCAGCATTCCTTCCCACAGAAGTTTCAGGTGTCAGCATAAGATTTCAATACAGAAATTGTAAAGAAACTATCAGAATATAATTTTAAGTTTATTTAACACCTGTACGATGAACTTTGGATGTGGGAGTCAAGATCTAGGCGTTTGAGACCAGCAGGAGATTTCAATATTCTACTTGTAGTCTTCAGGAATAATCAAAGAGATGGGAGTGGGTAGACCCTGAGTTACAATCCTATTTCTCATGCTAATTTAGAGTCTAATCTTGCTTTAATTACCCGATCTTCATTCTCTGAAATCAGGAATTTAGAAATTCTTATTTTAGTTAACATGGTTAGCCAATAGGTTGTGATTCATATCTCCTCAGTTTAGACAGCTGCATTTACATTTGAACAGGTTGTCTAGACTGCTGTTGTAGTAAGTGGATGGAAATAGGGACTTATCAGGTATTACTCTCTGATGTAGTTTAGATGCCTCTCTGAAGGTGTAATGAATCGTTTTCTAAGAAGTGTCTATTCTCTCTCCTTTGGCCATAATGGAGCCTTGAACAAGCTCAAATGTAGATGTGGTAAGTGCTTACATTTACTTAGCTACCTGTACAGGAAACTGCAATTTAAGTCTGCAGAAACTTTTGTTTTTCAGATTATTGTGATGTTATTTTTTTGCCTTTTAAATTATTTCATTCATCACTCAGAGTTATCTTTGGTGTGGAACAGAGGTATCAACTGACACACCAAAATTTTAAATGGGAAGTTCAAGATATACACAAGTGAAAATGTAGTGAAAATGTACACTGAAATCTGGGCAAAGTCACAAGAAATAGCCAGTGACATTCCTACTCCTGTGAAAAGACTATTTTAAGAGCCGCTCTTTTTGATTGATAGCACAGGGGGTTTCAGTCTGAAAGAGGCTTTCAGCATGTTAAGTATGTCAGTGGCATTTATTATCTTGCACACTGTTGTCTTTTTTTTGTGTTTTCTGAAGTCATTCTTTCACACAACCTGGTTAAATATTCTATTACGTCCTGAATATTCTTTCTGGTACACTTGGCAAGCTAACAAGACTCTGCTCGTGTTTCTCACTTGAACAATAAAGGATATAATGATTAGGAAAGCATTCAATGTGTACTGTTAATTATGCAAATTTAAGTACTTCAGTTTCTGAGTTGCAACAACCACAACCCCTTCCTTTTAGGGAACACTGCCATTTAGACATCACTGCTGCCATGGAATTGACCCACACAGTTTGTATATTCCTTTATTGTCTTATCAAAGAGAATAGTCCTGGAAGGTTACTCTCTTTGTTATATTTGTGAACGCAGAATGGTCTCTATGATTTGGAAGTTACTAGAGTGGAAAGAAAAAAACCATAAAAGGACATGACATTATCCTGAGAAAGGGCAATCACACATTCAGAAAATAATTGCATATGTGATAAAAGGAACTATCTGTTTTCTCCTTGGAAGCTCTATTTTGTTTTGGGAACATAGAATTAAGAAATATGAAATCTTCATATTAATGGGCTGAATTACATATATTTAATAAATGCTTGTCTCCTCATAGTAATTTGTCAGAAGCAGGTTCGAAGAACTTAACTAGAATGTATTCACAGATCAGACAAATCAATCTATTTTCCTTCAAAGAATCAATGAAAGTTTCACTTGGGCTGCAGAGAACTCTTCTGCTCCTTTTTCATGAAAGTGAGGGACAGAAATATGTGAAAATGTCCCTCTCTGCTTGAATTTTGCTTAACTCCACAGTGTATATACTCCTTTGAGTATGAATTGAAGCAGTAAAATTATACAGGAACTATGAATAATTTCTTGCAAGAATTTACTGGAATTACAGCAAGGGGAACCAGTTTTCCATTTCTGTTAGAAAACCACAATGCAGAACAATTCAGTTCTAGAAAAAAAATGCCATGCAACATAATATCTTTACAGAAAAAGTAGCTTTTCTCATTTAAACAAGAATAACTTCACAGAGTACATTGTCTAAAAACAAAGAAGTAAGGACATTCCTTTGTAGGAAGAGACAGGCACTGAGTTACATCTCACCTGATAGGCCTTATTAATACACATAGCCACACTGTGCTGCATCACCAAGAGTGATGTAGTCTACAAACCTGAAGCCTCTCCAGCAAGAAAAAAATCAAACATGTTATATGCAAGGGTAAGCTGAAGTGTGCCTTGCCTAAGGCCACATGGTGACAGAAACAGGAATGAAATACATGAGATTTGTCAAAGATATCAACCATGGTACCCATAGCAGGTGAAACCATTTAGTAGCTGCATAACTTAACCAGATACTCTGTTTCATTGCACCTGGCCTAGGACTCATCTGATTTCCTTCATGGTTAATATTTATTGGATGAAATTGGGAGTCATTGCAGTACTTTTATTTGGTAGACTTTTTTTCACAGAGGAAACTTAACACTGATGCAGGGGAAAATTTACGTTACATAAGGAAAGGCAAAAAGCTGGACAGTTGCACCAAGGAGAGAAAGCACATCGCTTGCAGACAAGGATTCAGGCCAGAGGAGAGCCGTGCCTGCAGGCACAGTGAGAAGTGCAGGGCAGGTTTGGAAAGGGAGCTGATGCTTCTCTCATTCATGTTGCTCACTGGATTACAGGCTCTGCAGATCAAGGTGGCTCAACTGAGCAATAGCCTGAAGTTAAGTAGTATGAAGTGGAAATAGGTGTATATAAAACTATTAGACTCAGTTTGCTTTGGTCAGAACTTATTAAAAAAAAATCCACCATTTTTACTGAAAGCAGATGTGGAGTTATTCCAGGCTCTTTAGAAAATTCTGTACCTCCACTTGACCCCAAATGTGCATGAGACCATGAAGCTGGCTTCCTTCTCTTCCCTGCACACCACCACCCTGCCTTTGTAAAAAGATACCCTAATTTATTTAATTCATGTACCCAAAAGGAAGTCTTGGAAGGACATCTTCAATTTTGTCTGCCTTCCCAACCTGATCCTTATGAACACAATGGCTTAGCATGATGCATGATAATGGCAAAGAGTAGGGATAGGTGGGACAAAAGTCTCAAACCTTTAGTAATGTCAGTTGAAAGCAGCCATGTGCCCCAAAGGGCTGATGGTGGCATGATGGGATACGTGACTTCCCAGTGTGCTGAAGGGCTTCCCAGCATGGTTTTTCCAAGTAGAGCCCGTGCATTCAAATCCTTGCCTTTGGTGATTAAATTCAATTCAACATTGCAGGAGTGGAGGCAATGGCCCTGTAAGAAAAAAAAAAAAAATATTTAAGGAAGGAGAGAGCACAAACCACAGCAATAAATCTGCAGCCATATCAGTTTTGACAGTTAAAGCCAATCTGTAAGTGAATAAGCGTTCACACAGCAGCTGCCCATTCAATCTTTGGTGGTTGTGTTTGAGAATTACTTCTTCAGACAGACACACAGACTAATGAACTTGGCCATTGTCTTTTGAGAGGAGATTTGTAGGCACGCAAAATCTGGCAATGCTTTCAGAGACTGATGGGATGAAAATGACACCAAGTGCTATTGAATAGCCTAGCCTGGCTGAACAGACTTTCTGCTACTTGGTACCAGAGTACGTAGAGAATAGCTGGGTTAGGGTAGGGATGTACAAGCATTTATCTCAAGTTTTCTATCTGACAAGAGGTATTGAGCATCTCTGGGACCCATTGTACACCAGCAGGCAGAGGTGCTTGGTACTGTCTTATCAGTGTTCATTGACTGGCTTGCTGTCAGGGTCGGGTTGCTCTTCTAACCCACCCTGAAAACATTGTTCTGAAGAATCTATAAACTTTAGGATAATGTAACACCATTGCATCAAAGCAGTCCTTGTAATATTATGGCCTGTAGATTATTTTTAGTCTGTTTAGTCTAAAACAAATCTGGTGTTTTCCTATTTATTTTCCCAATTTATACCACAATTCTCTAACTAGAGATGGCAAAAGACAAAAAAAGTAAACGACCTTTACTGACCATAGTTGCAAGCTAGTTTACTGCAGTGAAAGGAAAGAAACTGTCTCCTACTCTGGGACCTGAGCTGAAAAGCCTTTCACATCCAGAATAAGATTCAGATAGAATTTAAATGTCTCAATCAAAATTCTGGAAAACCTCATTTTTAGTTTCCTTCAGGTCATGGGCAACTATCAACATAAGGGCATTCAAGGCTTTTTCATATTCAAATTTCCCAAGCACATAAATTTCAGCTTCAATGACTTTATTTTACTGTATGCTCTGAGTATTTTAGTGACTGTCTGAAACCATAGCCCCATCATGAATGCAGAAAGCAGGAGCTATTTTGAGAAGTCCTCTGATCCTATGGGTTTGATCTAAGCCCACCTCACAGAATGGAGATGCATGGGATGGCCATTTCTCATTAATACAAAGGGAAAGAAGAAGTCTTTGGCCCTTTTTATAAGACATCCTACTGAGTTGGGGATGGGGGTGGGATGGGGGGTAGCTCTAGTATCCTGGAGGCCCAGTCATTGAACGATTTGTTTAAACCAACCTTAAGATGCATCCCAAACCCCAAATCTCATCCTGTATTAAGAATGTGCCCAAACTGTCAGCAGACAAAAAACAATCATAAATGCTTAATATTTTCTGAATATAAAGCAGCTGTAATAGAAAAGGGAATGAGCATCACCTCTTGCAAGAACGGCCTCTTGCCTGGTGGTTGGGGAATACATGGGTTTAAGTTTCTTCAGGCAGACTTTATGCAGAAAGCCTGTTTTAAAAGGAAACCCAGCTGCCTTTATTGCACACCTGCCTTAATTGTTAGTACTGTAACCATCTCTCTGTTGCTAACCTCATAATATAAAGAATACTTGAGTGTTGGAAATACTTGTTGAATTAAACAAGCTATAAATAGCATATGGAGGATGTTAATTGAATGCTTAGGAGGGTATTTAGAAATGGGGTATATGCTTAAGGAAAACATTGCCTTCCTGAAGCCTTAAGAATCATTCTGTCCAGCTGCACAATTTTAGCTCTTTAAAAACTTTGTCCCATCATTATTTTAATGATTTCTTCTAGGAAAAGTGGTGTCAGATTTATGTGTGTTTTTTTTTTGTTTTTTTTTTTTTTTTTTTTTTTTTTTTGCTTACTACTGCCAATATATCTAGATAACTTTGAAGAAAAAAGAAAGGGTTTGCATTGTTTTATAGGATCCTAAATTGCTGCTTCACAGCAGAGTATTCTACAGGAATGGTGCAATATGGCATATAGCATTTTATATGGTACTATATATCAACACATAGCACAGATGATAAAAAGGCTGAAGTTGACCACCAGGTGACCACCAGCTTAAAGATGATCACTAGCCTAACCCAGACCTCATCAGATATTCTCAGTGATTTGTGCTAATGAACAAAGTTTTGTTCTTCTTTTGTGATTATCTGTACGAAAGCATTTAATATTATGGTGGTTTTGTGGTTGGAAAGTCATTTGTTACTTTATTTCTGTATCACATTTGATGTATAGTTTAGGATTTGCCTACCAATCACGGGGTCTGAATCAAAGAGTACAGTATCATTAGCATTTTCTTTTCTCATTGTTACGTCATTTGTCAGGTCTGAGGCTATTTGGTTTAATTTAAAATTTTGTTTCGTTACGGTACTTATTGCGTGGGTCAAGTATGTTTTCTGGAAATACTTGTAGAGAAATAAGGTTCAATAAGGTGCAGTAATATTTATATATATTTGCGTATATTTAAACATGAAATTGATTCTGTTTGGAGATAATGGGTAGACAGATCCCTGAGGCTACTGTATTTACATCATTGGTATTACGTATCGCTAAGAACGAACTTAGCTGGCTGTCATCAAAAACCTTAATTTCCATAACAGGCAGAGAAATGTAATTGCTTTTGCAGTATTGCATATGGTAAGCTCAAGGGCCCTCAGTGTGTTTTATTACAGTTGCAGTTGATTGATGAAGATTAAACTTATGCTAATCACTGTAAATGTAAAACCTGGTCTTAGATGGTACTTAGTACAAAGACTACTGATACAATTTATTCATACAAAATTAGTAAGTTATTTTTTAGTCATTAAGCAGCCATTTTAGAATCTGTCAAGTTAATATGTTAATTCTTAACGTCTATAATACTTATGGTGTACTTCCAGTCATCACAAGACATGTTGCTCTTGATTTTGGGCAGCACAGAGAAAATATCTTGCAAGTTGACGGCATTTAAACTGTCTAAAGCATCAACTTCTTCAAGTAATAATATTGTAAACAACTTCATTAGTGATTCTTCAAATCTTTTAGTACCAGTCATGTGTCTTATTTAAGGAGATGGATATTCATGCCAAAAATAATAATAATACTAAAAAAGTTGTTGTGGAGGCTTGTGTAAAGGGTAAGCTATAATGTATATTTTACATCTAGTTCTCAGTGTTGCACAGTAATAACACGTAGTCTTGTTTGCAGTGTAGCCTTCTGTTTATTGATTTGGGAGGACCTTGCACAGGATTTGACTAGATTTCCATTAAAAGAAATACACTGCAATAATTTCATAATTAAAGCAAAATTAGTATGTAAGTAGAGAGAAATCATATGACAAAACACAGCCCACCCTGTGCTTTCTTTTCTCATTAGAGAAAGCAAGAACAACAGATCTCCATTTGACCTTGCATAAACATTTTCATTAAAGTACTTTGGACAAAGTTTGAGCATACGTTGTTTCTTCACTGAAATTAATAGTGAAAATCTCAGAGGCAACTCTGGTCCCAGCATTTCCACCCCACCTCTCCCCACCTCATAACTCATTCACTGATTTGAGCAGATAGATTGCTACATCAACACCCTTCCATATGAGTGACACACATACACGCTGGTTAGATGTGACATGAGCATCTGCTACCACTGCTGTAGGCAATGTTCACTGGAGCTTATTGAAGTAGGGATGAGATACAAAGGACTACTTCCAAGTTGTTAGAGTTTTAGGGACTAGACTTTCCTGAAGATGATACTTGGGCACAGAAAGCTGCTGTCATTCATATGAGTTTTCTCAAGCGGTATTTTTATTTTATGAGGGCTGTCACAAATGGAAAACAATAGTTAGGCTAGAATGATGGTACAAAGGATTTTTTTGTCTCCTTTACTGACAGTGAAAAATGCAAAGTGTCTCTTGAATACTTCTGCTGGGGTTCTTTAACTCTTGTAAAATCTTCACTGAGAGTAAATCTGAGAAATTATTTCAAGGTCTTGTGTAGATAATCATAGAATCATAGAATACCAAGCTGGAAGGGACCTCAAGGATCATCTGGTCCAACTTTTCTTGGCAAAAGCAAGACAAGATGGCCCAGCACCCTGTCCAGCTGAATCTTAGAAGTGTCCAATGTTGGGGAATCCACAACTTTCCTGGGGGAGATTATTCCAATGGCTGATTGTTCTCATTGTGAAAAAATTTTCTCTTGTGTCCAGTTGGAATCTTCCCCGGAGTAACTTGTACACATAATCGAATATTTCTATTATACTTCCATTATCATATTAATAGGTGCTGTGTGTGGTGCTACAAAGCTGGGGTATTTTCATAATATAAAAATTATCTGAATGTCCAGCTGTAATCATTGTCTTTTATAATCATAGATTCATCAAATCATAGAATAGTTTGAGTTTGAAGGGACCTTAAAGATCATCTAGTTCCCAACCCCTTGCCATGGGCAGGGACACCTTCAACAAGACCAGGTTGCTCAAAGCCCCATCCAGTCTGGCCTTGAACCCTTCCAGGGAGGGGGCAGCCACAGCTTCTCTGGGCAATCTGTGCCAGTGCCTCACGACCCACACAGTGAAGAATTTTTTCCTTATAGCTAATCTAAATCTACCTTCTTTCAGTTTAAAACTGTTACACTTCATCTTATCACTACACTCCCTGATAAAAAGTCCCTCCCCATTTTTCTTGTAGGCTCCCTTCAAGTATGGGAAAGCAGCTATAAGGTTTCCCCAGAGTCTTCTCTTCTCCAGCATTAACAACCATAACTCTTGAAGCCCATCCTCACAGAGAAGGTGCTCCAGCCCTCCAATTATCTTCATGATCCTCCTGGACCCTCTCAAGCAGGTCCATGTCCTTATCATGTTGGGGGCCCCAGACCTGAACTCAGTAGTCCAGGTGGGTTGTCACAAGAGTGGAGTGGAGGGGGAGAATCTCCTCCCTCAACCTGCTGGCCACACTTCTCTTTATGGAGCCCAGGACATGGTTGGCTTTCTGGGCTGTGAGTACACACTGTTGGCCCACAGTCAGTTTTCCATCTACTAGTACCCCCAAGTCTTTCTCCACAAGGCTGTTCTCAATCCACTTGTTGCCTAGCCTTTATTTGTGCTTGGGATTGCCTCAGCCCATGTGCAGGACCTTGTACTTGACCTTGTTGAATTTCATGAGGTTTGCACAGGCCCACCTCTCAAACCTGTCCAGGTCCCTCTAAATGCCATCCTACATTTGGAGGAATCTTAGTTTGCTTGTAATGCTTGAAGGTTTATTATTTATTCATCATCTTTTTAAGTTAGATAGCCTCAGTATCTCAGCTTTCTGTAGTAAAGCATGTTGATTAGTGTTTTCTAGAAAGATCTGATGTACGTTAGGTTGATATTGGCAGACACAGGAGGCTAGCATATGTAGTGCATTATCACTATATGCTTTAGCTGTTGACAGTGACAGAAGCAAGCTGACATTAATGCATCTTAATAAGTGATATTGCAATTATCAGTGTCACTTTTATCATCAACTACACAAAACATTGACCTAGGTCTCTGATTTGATGTTGTAATAAATTTGACATGTATTAGCATACATATCACATCAACTTCTTCATGACATATTCCTTGACAGGAGTACGATTATTGTGTGTTGCTTCAGTTCACTTGTTAGTATTGCCCTTAACATCTCCTTCAGAAAGCAATAAGGTGATATTTATTTTTTGTGCTTTTTTTTTTTTTTTTTTTTTGATAGAGATAGCATTTATTGGTTTCAATATGAAATGCTTACATGCAATATTTTCTTATGAGAGACTGTCATACAATTAATTTCATTGCCAGCAATTCAAGATGTTGTAAACAGATTCAATGTCATTCGAGACTTTTTACTCTTTCAAAGAGTACAAATTCATTTTGGATGTTTCCATCAAGATTAAATGTCTGGGGAAACATAGATTTTCTGTTGAAAATGGATTTGTGTCACTATTTATGTAATGACTGATATATCTTTAAAATATGCTAATTGTTTGATTGCAATTTAAAATTAATTAGAGGATGCTAGCTTCTGAATGTGAAAGACTGGTATCAGAAATGTAGGCTGATTTAACAGGGATGTTTTGGAAAAAAAATGCACTGCAAATTGCATGACCCTCCAAAGTTCAGCAGTTGGAGGGGAATATAACTGACGTGAACTCTGAATGGACAGTGAGAATCTGGGCTGTAAGGGTTTAACTTGCATAAGTCCATGATGATTTACCACTCTAGATATCACTGGAATTCATTTGGTCATATATTTTGATCTTATTTTCACCATATGGGTACTATAGAAGGATAAATTAAGCAAATGATTTTCTCTAGAGCATAAACAGTCTAAGACTGCAAGAAATTTGAACAGAAGAGATCTTTGGTGAGAACTGAGAGTTGCTGACTGGGACCTGTGAGTCTTTTGGGGTGGAACCACAATGACTCAGTCCAGCGTTGCTTTTGCAGCATAAATCTTCAGGTGCTTTGGGGGTCTCTTGCAATCCCTGGGTAGTGCTGCATGCATGCTCCCTCTACTGCTTGTGGGGCCGTGTTTAAAGGAAAGGATGCAAGCATCTCCCACCTTGCTTTCCAGCATCTGGGTGGGAGCCACTTCGGTGTGGAAGATGTCATTTGTTTAGCACAGATCTGTGCTGTACTTGTTAAATTGAGCGATGCGTTACACAATTAGCTTGAGCTTTGCATGGCTGCTGACCTAGACTGGCTCGAGTCTCCTGAGTTTAGGAGCTTAAGAAGGGGTCACTCAGATCTATCTGTAGCAATCATCCAATAAAGTTATCATCCCAAAGTCATGATATTGAGCTGCCGCAGGGAACCATCAGGAAAAGTCAGCTGTAGAAAAAAGCTTAAACCCTAGTCCTTAAAATCAGTAAGCATCTGATGTTGGGCCAGAGGGAAGCAGGTCGCCTTGTTCAGCATTCTCAGCTGTGTCTCTTTCCAAATTTAGGCCTCTAAACTAGATATCAGTTTCTTACGAGAATGAGACTATAAAAACTGCCATGCTGGATCAACCAGAGTCCCCTCTTGTCCAGTGTCCTGTCTCAGAGTGTGACTGATAGCTGACACCCAAAGAAAAGTGTGAGAAAGGGGCAAGCATTATGAATTGAACTCAGATCTCCTCATTTGCAGGAGAATTACAAAATTTTATGTTAGACACAGAGTATGTGAGTGAATTTCTCCTAATTAAAGTCTCTCATGTTGTTTAACTACTTAAATGTTCTCTGGACCAGAGTGGGGGGACCGAAGTTGTCCTTTTCTATGCCCTGATGCCCAGATAGTCCTTCACTGCTTCTTCATAGCCCTAAATATTAATTATTTACATGGAAGTTTTTGTAGAATTTCTATGTATTTTTAAATGAATCCATCTGTGCTACTTCATACTAAATTAGTTTTTGTTGGTATTTTAGCATTTTTTGTTTCTAAATGTTCTTATGGGCTTTTTTTTTTCTTTTTAATGATTCGATTTTTCTCAGAAAATTTTAAGAACCTTTTAATGGTTCTTAAAATATGTTTCATTCTGAACACAATTTAGATGAGTGTTTGAAAATCTTTTATATTTGATGGCAAGAACTAACAGAAAACTCACATTTGGTGTCTTTTTTGTGCACCCTTTTTGCTGCTACATGAGTAAACAACAATCTTTGCATATTCCTCAAAAATATTCTGCCTTTTTTTTTTTTTTATTTTAGATTTAATGCTTCAATAATCATATTGTTATTTTATAATGAAAAAAATACATCTGTGTATTGAACCAGCATTCATTAAGCTCCAAGAAGGTTTGTGATTGTTAACTTAGTGGATGTTGTGTGAGTGATGCAAAAGTGTGAACTCAGTCTGAATAGAGAAGAAACATGAAGCCTTACCAGAGGGTTTATCTTGCCAATCAGTTGTTATGAGGGATAAAGTGTATACAAATTCTTACCCAGAAGATACTTTCTAAGTGTGTATTTATATACTGGTTGTTTTAAAGTTGTGACAAACAGCAAAAAAACCAGCTAAATATATTAGAAGTGATGCAGAATTCAATGCTGTTGACTAAGAAATCTTGCAGAAGACTTTTGTGTGAAGTTTCAGGTTTGTTTTACCAGCTATGAGAGGCCATGTGATTGCAAGTGCTCAATTAACACATTCAAACAAGTTATCCCTTGTTAATGGAGACACATTCTCACACTGCCCAGGGAAAAAATATTGGTAGGATATTTAAATAAACCCATTTTCTTCACGATCATTTTTTTATTTTGCAATTGCAGATGTCCAACAGCCCATAGGTGGCTGGTTCATTATGTGTACCTTCACTGACAGATAATAACCTTTTAAAATAGACTCACAATCATGTGCACATGCTCCAAGAGAGAGGAGTTGAGTTTGGATGAGTAAAGCAACTTCTGAAGTGTGCCACTTAGGTAATTAAGACAGCGGAAATAAGCTGATCATTTAAAATTTGATATTTTGATGTGCTATGGCATAATTCTTGTGAGACTGTGCCTTTAATTAGCCTTCATGGAATGAAGTATATTTTTAAGTAGGCAGGTGCAAACTTATCACAGCACATTTTATTTTTGTTTTTATGTGATCTCAAAAACTTCATAAAAACTGGTGCAAAAACTAATTTTTTCCCAGGTAATCACTAAAAACTCGAGAGTTTCATGTGAGTAAGTCCTAATTTATTTTAATAGGACTAGTGTATAGTCTGCTGACATAGCTATTTGTAAAAGCAAATCACAAATTCTTGACACTTCACCTCCACCCACATAGCATTCTCCTGTCTTTCATTTTACAAACACGCACACAGACACACTTTCTACAGAAAGCATGCCAAAAGCCTCTTAATCCTGAATGCTCTAATGAATGTCTGAAGTTCTAGTAAACCAGAGGGAAAACGTAATCAATAAGAAATAGTTTGTGCCCTATGTAGCAGACAAGGAGCCCTGAAGCAGACCTCATTTTGTTTTTGTAGCAGAAATCCTCTGTATAAGCCTTTTTTTGCTGTCAAATTCTGCTAAGAGGAGCTATGGGTCAGTGCAGCCTTAAATTTTCTGTTTACTTACCATTAGTAAGAAGTCAAACAAAAACGTCTGCCAGTTACTTCAAATCTACCTGTGACCATGTGCATTCCTCAAATGCATTGTTTTGGAAGAAGAATAAAGGCTGATGACAACCCTTCAGTCTAGACCGCCATCGGCAGCCTTCTGTCTTGTTTGCGAAATTCAGGTACTGCAAGTGGGTCTCAGGTGCTCGCTGGAGAAAGGCAGGTGCCAGCGAGCACTGCAGAACAAAAGGTGTCCTCCCAATGTTGCCTAAAGCTCCTCTCTCGCTCCTCAAATCCTTCATCAAAGGCCTTAGCTTCAGGGTTTTTGTGCTGATTCCTTCCCCAGCCCTGGAAGGTCCTATCACCATTATAACTTTCAATGACTGGATTTGACATTTCTGGCTAGGAAAAAACTTTATCTGAAGGAAAGTTTCAACCTTTGGCAATTTGTTTTCTGATGCTAATGGAGGAAGCCATCTTTCAAAGCTTATGCTGAAAAACACATCTGAGAAAGAGACATCTGAAAATAGCCTGGTAGCTGGGGCATTCATCAGTGCTGTAGGAAACCTGGGGTAAGTTTCCAACTTGTCCTTCAAAGAGAAGCATATTCAAAAGCAGTTCTGTCTCTCCATCCTGGTGTTTCCACTGGTCAGTCCATCCTGGATTCAACGAACGTTCCAGATGAAAAGTGAGTGAAAGCAAATATGTTCTGTTAAAAGATTTTGCTCAAGCAAATGGACTTTTTTATGTGGAAGAAAATACTGAAATGAAAAATTCCTGGTCCACTTCAGAATGGCAAAGGAGATGAGATTTCCTATGTATAATGGCAATATAGAGTCAGCTGAGGCAATACTACATGCAACATACACAGCGTTTGACTTGTTCTACTAAAATTACAGACAACCTTTTAAATGAATGAAATTTTACCAGCTACTAGTATATCTGGTAATTTCCTACAAGGATCTTTTCTCAGAAGCAGAGGAAAAACAAGCACTTGGTACAAGATGGCTTTTGAGTCACTTCCAAAAATAACTTGTTTCATTTCCTTAACTTTCAAACTTTTTTCTCTGTGCCAATTTCTGTCTAGTTAACAAACAAGACCTAATAGACAGGGTAGATGCAAAATCAGAGACTGGAGCTGTAAGACATGTACTGCATGAGGTAACTGCTTTTTTGGTAAAATGCATGTCATTTATTATACTTTCTTTAAAAGTCAGAGAACGAGCATTTCAGAGAAGAGGACTGGTCCTGCCGACACATCTGCCTTGTGCTTTTCTTGAGTGCCTGAGCTCTCCCGTTGACCTGTAGTCTCTGCTGTAATCAAAACCTCAGCTGGATAATGTTGGCAGGACTGAGCTCCTAATCATGTTATTTCCCAAGGAAACAGTCACAGTCAGTAGGAACATAAGATCTAACACCATGAAAAAGATAAAATTTGACAGAAATAATACAGCAATGTCCTTTTCTTAAAAACTAAGTTAAGACAATTTTAAAATAATCTGAAGCTTTAGTACAAAGTGTGCATAAATACAATTATACTGGGTTGCCAATACATAGCTGTTAAGATGTTCTTAATGCATGACTTACAGTTTTAGTTTGTTTGTTTGTTTGTTTGTTTGTTTGTTTTTAGTTTGAGACTAGATATACTTCTGTATTATGTAAACCCATGAAGCTGTTCAGAAGACATTGGTTAGGAAGCTTTCAGATTGCATGATGCCTTTGTGCCTACAGATGTGAGAGCTTTATTAAAACTGATTGTGATTTCTTAATATTGTTCACAGGACTTATATAATCTCTGGGATAAAGAATCCTGGCAAGAGTTATTTGCTGAAATGTAAGAAGGAGTTTTATTAAGTCCAAATCTGTTTATTATCTGTAAATCTTCTAACTTGTCAAAACACTGGGTGGAAAAGTAATACATGAGTTATAGTGTCTTTCCTGTTGAATTTAAATGAAGTACATATATTTGATGTCTGGTTTAATGATCTACGCTAGTGGAAATTAAGACTTTGACTAATATTTCAGAACAACAAACTGATAACTGAAACCCTTTAAGATTTAAAAATTTATATTAACCTCCTGACCTATATAATCCTCATTTCAACCTGAAATCTTAATTTCCACCTGAAACATGTTTTTCAGGAGATGGATGAAATACAAAAAGCAATCTATGTTGTTAGCAAATTATGCATATATAATATTATTTTCCAGAGTTTTGGAGTTGACTCTAACTAAAAGTAGAGCTTCTTTTTGAAATAATGTACATTGTTATTATTGGGAGCATGCTGATAAAAGGTACTGTTCTATTAGTAGTAGTAATGACAGAAATAGCTTGACAACCAATATATACTTCTTCCCTTTTCAAAGCTAAGACCAAGTTAAGAAATCACATCCATTTTCACTCACTTTTCAAAATTTGACTTATTGCAAGTAACTCTCAGCAAAGAATGGTCTAAAGTGATAAAAAAAAAAAATCTTCTCTTCTGAAGTCTTGCAGGATTCTCCTCAATACAGACATTTTAGAATAATGCAGTAAGCAAGCAACATTCTCCCTGAATCTGGCAGCTCTGCTCTTAGGGGACTGCCGAGTCATCTGCCACTAAGGCAAAAGAAGAAAAGGTCCCTTTCAGAGGTTATAGAATTTTGGAGTATAAAAATTATAAGTTGAAGCAGAAGGTATGTGTCTTCAGCTAATACAAAAACATAGCACAGGTTAACCTCAACATAAGAACGCTGTTAACATAATCAAAATGCTAAACTGCTGGACAGGAGGAGAGAAAGAATACATCCCATGTGGCATATATTAGTTATGTAACTTCATGCACAACTTGAGGGTAACCAGTTCTCCCTGGTGATGAAGGTAGTTTAAGGATCTATACGGAATATACTGGAATTACTTTCAGGGTCAGCCTTGACTGTACTGAGTTTATTTTGGGGTATTATAGGGAATACGGTCTTTGAAATATTTGAAGGTGATAAAAATGTTTATAAAATCTCTGAAATTGTAGTTCTGGCAATAAACTAACTCAATTGCTTCTTTAATCTAAAGCTATGATTATTACATATATGCCTTCATTCAGTTGCTTAGAATAAAGATGCAACATGAAAGTACAAATACATAGGAATCAAGTACTCAATCTACATTCTTTGTCACTACATGCAAAAATATTTTTCATTGCATTGTCACCTGTATTCTTTACTGGGAACTTCTGAAGAAAATCTTGGTAAGAACTAAATGACAACATGCAGATTTTTGTTTGTTAAAATTAAGTCATCTGCCCTTTTTATAATACTGTGATCCTTTTGGTTAGTTTGTAGTAACTATAGACATAGTGTTATTTACACATTTTCAGCAGAAAGTCTAAAGTATTCTTTATAGCATTGACATAGTTTTGCTTAAATTGGGAAGAGTCCTCTTTAGAAGCCTAACATTAGTAGCATACTTGGTCATGAAGCTGAAACTAAATATACCGTGTTCTCTCACTTTTCTAAAAGTCTCCTTCAGATGTTGTAAACTCTGTTTGTCATAACTTAAAGGTAGACTGGAAACTAGAAATGGAGAGGAGAGTGATGGAGAGAAGCCTAGGTTGGTAAGAGATTAGTACGGACAACATAAACAGAGAAAGGAAAGAATCACTGGTCAGTAGATGTGTTAATTTACGCTGAAATATAAGACTACAAGCATAAAACTAGAAAGAAAAACCTGATTTGGGAAGTAAACACCACCATTTGTATCTCTGTTCTGGAAGGAATATGACTTGCAGGGCAAAACTAGAACTTGAATTAGGTAAAGATACCCATCTGAATAAGATAGTTCTAGTTATGAAGAGCTGCTTGGCTGGACTGAAATGGGAGATTTGATAGATGCCATATGTCATCCTTAGGTACATAAACCAGAAAGATGAGAGTTGTCAAGGCTGGCACATGCTAACTACACATTACCTTCACCAAAACTAGTCAAATAATGTCATGTGGATGTAGAATATCTGGGAATATATGGTGAAGAAGTTGCAGTTACCCAGGGACTGTCAGAATATTTTAGTATAACAAGGTTATAGGAACTTACTCAGGGCTGCACAGGAAGCCTGAGGCAAAGTATAGATTTCAGTTTGCAGGCTGCCCAGATTTGTTGGCTAAAGAAATTATGCTTGTTCTTGGTACAAAATGTACCAAGTCTGCTGTGGAAAATCTACTCCTATTCTTTCTCCTACACTCTAAAATATCTGAGGAATGGTACATGACTGTACTTAGCTGAATGATAATGCCAGAGTGCAAAACTCAAAATGTTTTTTTTTTTTGATGAGACAAAGTCAAGTTTGTGAAATGACAATTCTTCACACAAATGCTTTTGTTGGAAAAAAATAGAAATAAAATTACTTAATTGTAACAAGTGTAGCTATTCTTCCAAATAGATAAAATCGTATGCAAATGACCCTGGCACTGTTAAAGATGCAGTATTCTTGGCATCTGGGAAAGCTCAAGTTAAATGTTTAAAGACAGCTACTTTTTAATGATTAGCACAGAGAAGGAAATGAGATTTTAAGTTTATCATCCTGCCCTCCTGTGAATGTGCAGAAGAAGCCAACAGCCATTCAGCTTTACCTTTTTGTTGGCTAGTAGCTGAGTGCCAGAATAATTACTCTTTGTAGCCAGCATTCTTCTGGGCCTACACAGACCTACTCAGAAAATAGCTCATTAAAAGGACTTCTGAAAATCCTTGCTGAGAAGGGGAAAATATGACCTCTTCTTCAGTTTTATCACACACATTTCTTCAGTGCTTTTTTATGTTCATTCTTTATTTATCTCCCCACTGTGCTCTACATACTACAGAAAACAGCCTGGGGAAAGGGACATCTGAATTATCATCCTACTGAGTTTTATTAGCAGAGGAGAGGTAAGAATGCTTGTAGATGGGTTTGTACTGATTTTTCATTGAATCCCTTGTGCAGATGACTGTAAAGATTAGTGTGGCTTCTGATGGGAAGCCTATTGATGATTATACAGTATGAAATAATCAATTTCTTAATGATTAAAATATTAACTGACTCCTCCTATAGTTGATTAAAAAGCTGAAAAATTAGCATCTAATATTTCCAAAATACTCTGTGTATCCCTAATGTATCATCACTGAGAGCTCTGTTCTCTTCATTATGGAAAGGAGCTGAGGGATCTGGGCTAGCTGGAAGACTTTCACTGCTGTCTGCTGGAATGGCAGCAGAAAAAAATAACAGCAGGTAAACTAGAAGTCCTCAGTCTGGTCATATAAGAGTGGTTAAAGACTAAGGTTTTAATTTGCACTTCATGAAATATATGGAAGCACCTCTTTTCTCTTTTTTTTTTCAAATAACTTTTTCTGATTGATCAAAAAACTGATAAATCCAGATTCCAGATGGGTTCTTGGCTCTTGAAAATCATATTTGAGAATATGTCATGAACAATTAGTGAGATAAATGTAAAATATGAAAGATGTGTTATTATCTGTCATTGATATGAGTGTGCCAGGTGCATAGCCTTTGAAAATTTAAGCTGTAGAACATTATGAGTTTCTTCATATCCTTTGGATCCCTGCTCCGAAAATGTTGCTCCTTAGCAAGACAAATGCCCAGACAGAAGATGTAGCAGTTTGGGAAAGGAGGTATCTATTGAAAGTGTCATGCTTCAGAGATTTAAAAGAAATAAACCTGAAAGTTTTATAATAATAATAATGGAAAAGTCCAAACACAGGAGACAACTTGATAGAATCTGTGCTGCCAAGAGGAAATCACATCAACCTTTTCTTTCCACCTGTCAGATCAATTACTCTAAAATGAAAAGTTACTTTCCAATTAAACTACTCTTGGCCAAAATGTTTTAACATTCAAACCCCCTTACTTTTTAGTTTTCAAAAATGAAAATATTTAAAAAAACCCTAACCTGAAAAAGCTATCAAAAATTTAAATGTACTTTTAACATTGTTTAGCTGAGAACTGACAGAAGTAATAAAAGAGGGAAATGAGAGGAACAGGGAAATTTTAAGGAACCAGAAACAGTCAAAATGAATGAGGAGACAGATGTCAGTGGTGACCATATGCCTACGGTACCTACAGGATGTGTGTGAGTAACAGCATCTCTCTGGTTTTTGGTGTTTTGGTGAGAGCAGGTGAAGTTGGTTGGTTGTATCTGGGGGCAGCAGGTAATGTTAGGAGGTACTAATCTGGGACAGAGAGAATGGGCACGATCTTAAGTCACCCAGAGGTAGATGAAGCCTCTGGGTGGGGAGAGACCTCTCAGTGTTTGAAACTGTCTTGTATCCTCTCCTGGAAAAAGGCAGTTTTCTTTGCTGAAGGTGCTGGAAGTGAGAATGAATTTGAGCCTGAACCTGTGGTCCTTCAGGTTTGAGAAGAATTTTTTTTAGAGTGCTTGCTACAATATGAGGTGACTGTGGTATAAGGGGCCATGGCTGTTCATTTCTTGCTGTTAGACTTGGATGATAGGGGTGTTCATGCTCTGTGTTGAAGTGTTTTGGATAGAGTTATACCTGGAGAAACACAGACTGCCAGTGCTGTTGCATACTCTGAAATATTGCTAAAGTGCTCTTGCTAACAGCAGGTTTGTGCAGTGAAGTACTGAGAGCCCTGACATCCAGAACACCCTCATCAGAGTTCACAAGGGATTTCACACACAGCTGTTAACCTGGAGCTGTTTAAAGCATACCTCAGCTGCTAAAGTGAGACTGTACCAGTCCTCCTTCAGTTTTGTGTAAACAAAGCAGGAAGACAGTCCTTCAAAAATGAGCAGAAAAGTTGCACGAGTGGGAAGTGCTGAATCCCATCTGCTGCGTCCAAATCACCACCAAGCCCCAAGGGTGAGATACAAGACCAGATACCTTATGCAGCTTATGTGAGTTAGAGAAACACACATAGAGATGCAAAAATCTGTAGTTAGAATAATCGAAGTATTATCAGTCTAATCACAGAGTTATAATGCTGTTAATTCCCTTTTCCCTGACAGGGAGTCAAGTTGGAAGAGGCACCCCTCACAAAAGATATTTATCAGAATGCTTTTTATTAGTCAAGATATTATCATTAAGAGAATGAGGCTGTTCTTATTAACAGCAAATAACTATTAACATCGTGCATTTAGTTACTCATTCAGGTCTTGGGTACATTCATGCACTAACTCATAGCTACCCAGCTGGAGGCACAGCTGAGAGGGCAACCCTTTGTGCAGAAGCAGAAGGTTGGACTCCTATGCCTTTGGCTTCTAGGTGAGCGGGCAAAAATGATGCTGGGGCGTCTTGTTTTTTGTTTCCTGCAATCTTTCTCCATGTATAGCACCTATTGACTTCTTGGATGGAGTCCAACTCGTTTGCTGCTGATACCATTGTGTCCTGGTGATCTTGGTCAGATCGGGCTGACTCTTGGTATTCTGAATTTATCACATCTTGTGTATTCAGCAGGACCACTAATATTCTGAGCTTATCAGTCTGGGAGGGAATTCCATGCACTACCTTTCATACTTACCCTCTCTTCAGTCTACTGTTTTCTCTTAGCACCTACATCCTCATTGTACTGTTCACAAACATGCACACACATTCACATGCAAATAGAGCTTATATGATGCTTACTAGTCCAGTTGCAGCAATACTCACACTTAAAGACCAAATGGTCTAATTATTACATCTCATTCCCAATAATTATACAGTTAAAACTCATCTAGACAAACTTTCTCATTTCTACCTCTTCTTTTTTTTTTTTTTTTTTTTTTTTCTATGCATTTTATGGATGTTACCACCACCTGCAGTTGTTTGCAGGGGGGTATATGATGTTGATGGTGGGATTACCTGTAGTGCATTTTTAGCCCAGTTAGAGTTATTTTTATGTGTTTGCTAACAGTTCTTATTCTTACTTAATTGTACAGCAAATTCTATGTTATATCCAAATTCTACCACGTTTGATATGTTTTACATATGCTGGATACCAGTTCTTCACTTCCTCTGTTATCCTTAATACCAGCACACAAGGTTGCATTCCTGTAGTGAGTAATAACTGATCATTAATGATTTGTTCTTGTAGCCCTCGGGCTTCTACCCTATCCACTTTGAAGTCTTCTACTATTATTCTGTGCCTGCATTTTTGGAGGCATCTGTTAAAATCCCCTGTTTTTCTTCAGCAGTCTTCAAGCTATGGTTTCCTGATAACATGACATGTTTTATTAGCACATGTATATAATTTTTCTGTAGTCACTCAATAGTTAGTTCACTGTGCAAAAATAATGGTCTGTTAGAAGACACGTGCAGGGATACATACAGACACAGATGCGGTGATACTGGGCACCACCTGCTCCCAGAATTTATTGCTTGCAACCATATCACTGGCGTGTTGCCAAACTTGCTTTGCAATGCATGTTTGATAGGAGAGCTGCTGAGGTGCTCACTGGTGGTGGCACCACCACATGGGCTTGATCCTCCTGCGGTGCTGAGGGCAGGACTGGCAGTCCTCAGTGGTGTGGTGGTGAAATCTCATCCCATGGGAGCCCCAGGTCTGTGGGTAGGGAGCTGGTTTGGCTGAAATCCCTCTGGCCCTCAACCACTCAGACATCTTGAGAAACCAAAGGGCAAATGGCTGATGTGTGCTACTGTAAAACTGAAGTTCCTGGCTAGCATGACAAAAGATTGATCTCTCAGCTCTGACAGATGTAAACAGGGATTTATTTCTATTCCCAGTGCTTGTTTTTGAAATTAAACCTACTTACTGATAGGTATAGTTTTTGGGAAAAGAAAATAAAGGGAATTATGTCATCCACATTAATGAGGCGGTGCTGCAAGACTGCTGTGAGGATGACAGCAGCATTCTGGGACTCTTTTGCAGGCCTGAAATAGTAAGAATAAATTCAGGTTAACTTCCGATTTTTCACTGAATAACTGAGATGGAGTTGTTCAAAAAAGGACTGGAAAACTGATATCTGTTGTGCCTCACTGCTGTTATACTAATGTGACTAAGCAGTCTGCAGCATTTTTGTTGGGTAGAAGTATCATGACACTATATAAATATACATTATGTATATCAGTGTTTGTGAATATGCCTGTGTATACATTAGTATGGATACTCTACAAGCAAACTCATAAGTCCTATGACCTTGTAAGGACCTAAGTTCAGATGCAGATATTTTTTTTGTATCTACGTGCACTGGACTTAGTCTGAAGTTTCTCATTTCCTAAGGAACCTTCTGACTGCCAAAATATTTGGTAAGTGGCCCATGTGTATGCTAGACAGCACCATTTTTTTTTTTCCTTAAATTTTCATTTACAGTCAGCCTTAAAACTTTTTCAGTCTACTTTTGCCAGTCTTTGACTGACTTCTACACAAGACCAGATGGCAAGCCTGGCCATACTACAAGAAAACCTGTACAAAATCAGCAGCAATATTTCTGGGTCATTTCTGACTGATCCACACAGTATAATGAATGCAGGACAGACAGAAGTAAATGGTGATTACCTGCTGAGGGAGTAGCTGGAAGCAGTCTGGGTACAGAACTGCCTGGCTGGAGGTTTGTGAATGGGTGGTGGAGTAGAGCAACTTGGTATATTACAATAGAGGTGTTTTTAGCTTGGAAGATGTTACTTCCTAGTAGGACACTGGAGCAAATAAGGGATTCAAGGGTGTCAGTGATCCTAAAATATGATTCAGAGACCCAGGTCACCTTAAGGTCTAAAGTTTTATGACCCTTTAGTCAAACTTCATTTAATTAAATCAATTAAGCATAACAGGCAAGGTATTTTACTCCCCATTTGCAAAGGAGGAAATTAAAGGTTATCTTTACTTACTTTTCACCATGCTTAGCTGCATGTGTGTAGACCAGTATGAAAGAGCAATTACAGTTGTATAAAGTCTGCTAGGCTAAAGAGCTAATTAAAATTATTGTTGGAAAGAAACACTTCAGCTGAGTGAGCTCTTGTGTTTTGAAAAATAGATTACAATTTTATACTATTACTCATTTGCTCCTTCTAGTGCTTTACACACATTAATTTTCAAAAGATATTTGTCTGTATGTGCATTTTAGTGTGTGCTGCTGTACTGAAAGAAGCAAAAGTGATCTGCTGAAGGTGATACAATGGGCACATCACGGGGCTTGGGGAAGCTCCTGGATCACAGCTGTCGGTGGGAATTTTGGCACACACTTCAGCTGGGCTGTAATTTCATCCTGGACTTCTGGAGTGAATTTAGCTTTTTCCCCTGAAGTTTCACAGATATAACATTGGTGTTCAGATGATCATCTGCTGCTGTTTATAAAAGGTTTTAGATAAGCCAAAGCTCATATTACACAATAATCAGCTAATCCTTATTAGGTTACTGTGATAGCTATAATAAGTCAGGATATGAAGATATGCTGAAGATTTTTACATCTCTTTAACTGATAATTTCATCTGTAGTAGACTAGCCTTTTTCTCTGTCTCGCGGAGGAGACAATGTCTCTTTGTGGTTTGGCTGTAGTCTGAACACAGAAAAGGAGTTTAAGGAGAGGTTACACAACCTGGGCCATGTTTTCGGATGGCGGCTCTCCCTGGCTGGGTGAGCAGCGTTAGCTGTGCTCTCGCTGTGTGTTAGAGCTATATTTATCACACAGGAATTGCAGGCATGCGATTTTGTGCTCTGACCAAAACAGCGCTTCAGCCAACGTGTTTCTATGTCATGATGCACATGCTTGTTATTTTGCTATTATTTATGCATACAATAAATTTTCTGTCCTTTAAACAAGTAAATAAACAGTCTCAAAAGGAAGTGCTTGATATTTCAGGAGCAAGGTTTTCTCAGGGTGTCATTTTATTAGTGAAATGACTTGCATTAGTAAATCAGTGGAAGAAGTGGTAATGTGAACCAATGTATTCAATTTCACTTTAGCAATCTGTATTCCAGAAGGAAATCCTGGGAAGCAATCACTGAC
This sequence comes from Tyto alba, assembly GCF_018691265.1. Taxonomy (NCBI): domain Eukaryota; kingdom Metazoa; phylum Chordata; class Aves; order Strigiformes; family Tytonidae; genus Tyto; species Tyto alba. The sequence goes on along the minus strand of NW_024881316.1, from coordinate 24,721,107 downwards.
AATGGGACCTCAATTTAAATTACAAAATAGGCAGCATGCTGAATGCATATAGAGCATGTGAGAGATTAAATGGAAGTGTTCATTTGTCTTTATAAGGCAACCAAGACAATAAAAATGTGCTCTACAAGTAAGAACCATAGAAATTGTGGTAATGAAATCAATAATTAATATAATTTAAGTTAGTATCCCCAGGGCAGTTGTAAATTCATGGTATTAATTATGCAACAAACCTGTTTGTAAATTGATGACATAGGAAGCCATGGAAGTTATCTAAAATAAGTTTCTCCTTTAGAAGCTATTCAGCAATGTATTATGCAGCAGCCTATAACCCCCAATGGATATTCAAAAGTTATTTATATTAAACTCTATAATTGATATCCTTCAAAGAACTAAGTAACATGAAAGGATACAATTAAAAACAATTATTTAATTGTGCAAAAAGTTTATGTAATATGAACCAGAATTATTAATATTAACTTGAATAGACATTGTATATGGTATCTTTCTGCCACTGTAACTGTATTTATTCAAGTGAAATACAGCATCAAGGAATATAAGGCATTGAATTCCTTCTGTTGTTACTACTGGTTATGGAGAAAAGATAATAATCTGCAAGGAAGTTTCATGTATATATTTGAATTTTAAGGTTATTTCTCTATTATTTATCTCTACATGTCAGGGTGGTTATTAATAGATGTACTTAAATGCTGAAAGTCCAACCTGTTTGTTTCTTTCAATTCTTCAAGGATAGAAACATCAGCCAGAGAGATATAGCAGATGAATATATGAAAAAAGGTGCAAAAATCCTTTCTCAACCCTTTAAAAAAAAAAAAAAAAGGAGTACATTATGGTTCCTTCTGCTTCACATTGTCCAGTTTAAATTTTAAAATATTAAACTATCTTTACTTATTTTTTGAAATCTGTAAAATGAAAACCACCACTTCAAACATATTTTTAAACGAGAATTTTTTCTCTTTTGTTTTCCCCAGTGGAAACTTTTGGGTTTTCTGACCACTCTTGTAATATTTGCTCATTGTCTAGGTTTCTGTGATGCAGCCTAGATTGCATGGCCAGTTTAACCTGCTAGAAGTTCCTGTTTCCCACTCACTATGAATGAACCCAAGTGGAACATATTCCTCCACACGTAAAGCTTTCTGAAATGCAGTAATTCTGTTTTCTGGTTTATAATTTCTAAACTCCAGGAGAAATAAAATATACTAGAGGAATATAAATAATACCCTGCTTTAATGGCATCCTCCACCTGAAAAAGTATTCTAGCTTGCACATCTCTACATGTGTTCTCCAATCTTGTTTTAGCTTGCAAACAATTTTGATGGTTATTTCTGCAATGTGTTTAGGCCAAATACTGCAAGGGGTTTTTTTCATTCATGCTTTAATTTTTTCACCAAAGCAATAAAATTAGAAGTGCGGGGTAAGACACAGTACAGAAGTAGCTTCTGGCAAGATCTCCCCATTACTATGCAGTGGTCTGGAGCCTCATAACTTGGCTTTTTGTTTGTGTTTCCTCATTACAAATATGCAAATAAAGTACTGGGACTTTAGCAAATCTATCACATTTGATTGAAAATTTCTATTAATGTGTTTGTGTGAGAGCTTGGTATTTGCACATTTTATTCTTTCTTCCTTTCTCTTTTAAAAGGAATATTTTGTGCTCTGACACACAAATACTCACTGGTACAAAACAATTGATGTCAAGCAACAAACAAGAGCACAACAAGAGGGTGGGGTAGAGGGAGAAACTGTTAGTAAAGATGATCGAGGCATCCAGAGTCACTAACTGCATTTCCTAGTTAGGGAGGAAAGATGAAAGCAAAGGCCATCTCTAGCTGATTTCAGTGGAGACCCAGGTGTTGTGTAAGAAGACACTAATGTTAATATGATGGGTGCTCCTGCCCATGTGCAGGTAATCCTGCTTCTTGAAGAGCACCTTTGGGTATTGCAGGTGCTCGGGTGGAGGCTGCATCCTTGGCTACATTGTAGGGACTGATGGTTGCTTGCTAATGGGTATGTCCTTGAGAACTGATATTTTTCTGCTGACTTGTATCAGGAGCAAGGATTAAGTGTTTAATGTGCCAGTTATTAATGTTTTAAAATTGTGTTGCTGCTTTATGAAGAGCAATGATCAGACTCATGTACCTTGGCTGCTGAGGGAAGGATAGAGCTATGTTGCTTTCTCTCTCACATAAAATAACATCCACAGCTCCTGGTGTGGTGGAGCAGTCAGTAGCCACCTTTTTACTGATTCAGACCATGCATTGTGTGCTCCAGTGCTTGGCCACTTTTGTGAAGTGGAGGCAGGGAAAATAAGAGACTACCTTGTCCCTGTACCCTGACAGTGCAGACCTCTAACTGGGTGACAAGCCTTCAGTGGAACGTAACCTACTCACGTGAGTTTGTGAATATAAAGGTCCGATGTCAGAACTGAGATGTCTGCTATTTATTCAAATTTTTCACTTTCAAACATCAAAACACCTTATTCTTTCAGAATTAGATGTGGACATGTGGAAATTTATTCTGGGTGTGTCTGAGAGAGCAAAGTTTTTCTCCTAAATTATAAAGAAAATGGCAGTTGGCAGTGTTTGTATAAATAACATGCTTCTGTTTTGCTTAAGACCTCCAGGAAACAGCTGTCAGTAGAAGTAACTAATATTTGCTTATATTTTTTAAAAACTGGAAATCTGTGTTTATTGTTTTTAATGTTCCAGCCATGAGAAGACTGAGTCATGTGAATGTATTCCATAATCCCACTCTGTTCTGTAATTGCTATTTACTTATGGATGCAAATTACAAAGAAGCATAATGAGAGCCATAGCACTCCAATTTGTTTCACTTTAAACAAGCCAAAGAAAAAGAGTCAAAGTGATGTCCTGTTTTTCTCTATGATTCAACACAGTTCAAGGTTCTGCATATTAGTTCATTGAAAACATGATTAACTGCCATAAGCTTTAAATCAGATGATAAAACAAGGGAATATCTATGTATTTCATAGTTTTGAATCTGCAAGAATGATTTTCTATACCAACAAGTAGTGGGAAAGTCAGCATATCAGGTTCAGTGGTTTGGGATGTGGTTCCCTCTACTTACCTTGCCAAGGCCTTTTGAGTTCCTCTCCCTGATAGCTGGAAAAGCAGCTGAGAGTTTTACCATGGTGTGTGCTTCTTTTTCCTGTCTAGTATCTCTTGTGAAGGAAATGGAAGTGATGGGAGAGCACTGTCATAAAATTGAATGTTTACGTGAAATTGCTTTCTCTTAGTTTCTCTTCTCTTCAGTGCATTCAGCCCCTGCATGCATGGCCCTAGTGAGAACGCAGGTTGGAGAGGGAGAAATGAGAAGACAGACACAGAATTAGTTGGTGCATGTGGCTGCATGGTTCAAGGAAAATGGGAGAAAATACTTTCCTTGAATCAGAAATCATCCCAGATGTTGTTCAGAATTAGCTGCATTTGCATTAGAAAATGTAAACATGTTCTGCTTGCTTTCTCCAGAGCAAAGGTTCTTCCAATTTGTTATAAGCTGTTAAGAAAATACTCCAGAGGCTATATTATGACCAGATACAGTGCTATAATTACATAGTTATTCTACTAAAGAGGAGTTAAACAAAGATAAAAGCAGCCTTGAAATTAATTGAATATAGTTTTCTGTTTCTGGTATGGAAAATGGAAAGAATAACAAATTACTAAACAGAGTTTCTCTTGTCTGCTGTGCCACACCATTAGAATATATAGGATGATGATGATGGGTACAATCAAGGCAGTATTCTGTCTGTTAAAGAACACCTTAATATACAATGACCTGTTAAAAAACCCAATGACCAGTATAGTTAACAGTAGACTTGTAAGTTATGTAGATGAAGTAATTAATGTTATTCCAACTCTGACAAAAACAACTTTTACTTGGACAAAATGTTGAACTGATTGTGTGTTTTGTAGGTCACTTCTCAAGAATCTGGAACGAAACCACTGACCTTCACATTCATACCATCCATTGGAAGACTTCCAACTCATTTTGAGGTTGTAGATGTTTCTAAGTTCCTTGTGACAATTCCAGATGAGCCAAAGGATCTGAGCAATCAAGAAATAATAAATAAGGTAGGCTTTTTTTTTTTTTTTGTGTGCTAATTTTTCCACTCTTTCAAAAGCTACAGAAAGTTTTGTCCTGAGCATCGCTGAACTGAAGCGCTTTCCCTTGAACAATTTCTTGGCTTGTGTTTTATTTTAATTACCAAGCCTACCAAAATCATTGTGCAAGAGAAGACTGATATCTGCTCAACAGCCTGTGGCAGAGTTTATATTTGAAGGCAACCCTTGCACATCTCCATACTCTCCTCCGTCAGTCATGCAAGGGCTGTATTCTTGGCAGATGAGGGGAAATTCCTTCTTGATCTTCATGAGAGTGAGCGAGGGTGGTGTGTGAGGAGTGTTATCACATGGGAATCGACCAAGACTTGGCTACTGGATCCTGGTATCAGCAAATACCGGTGCTGTGGCTTCCAGCAAAGATGCCAATCCCTTTCATAACCGTGTAGTAACACAGCAAAGTGAAAGCTTGCTTTTTGGTTTTGGAAGTTTGTCCACAGGATTTCCTGTGACTGTGAAGTCAACAGCACAATATTCCTGGTTCTCCTGCCTTTAGTCAGCCCATAGTGTTTGTTATTCCTTTCCTACCTCACAATGCTTAATAGTATATTATTTTATTCCATGCTGCTTGAGAGGAAACTGGAACCCTCAGATTAATATTAATGCTTATGGTGATTCTGCTCTTGTGTAACAGCTCCTTCCCTGGGACATTGCTGGAGCTGCAGTTCTTGGTGCTAATAGACTTTTCACGTGAGTTCATAGTCCTCTGACCAGAATATGCTCCAGCATTTTCAGTGTCCTATCTGACTAAAAGAAGGGATGTTCTGGGCAGAGAACGGACATGTTTGAAGAGATATGCATTAGAATATTATCCTCAGGATGTTTAACTCATGAGTTACATTTCCAGCCACTCCGTATTGGTTTTGCTGCAAGTAGTGCCCTGGGTAAGGCAGAATCCGGTATTCCTGACCTCTGTCCCCTTGTGTTTCTCTGTAGGCAGAGAAAACTTTCCAAGCAGGTGATGCAGTAGTGAGGCCTTTCTCGCACTGATTACTCCCTTTTCTAAAATGTCTAGAACCTGAAAAAACATTTTAAAAAAACAAACAACATCAGATAATGAAGATAAACCTCTAAAGACATACTGGTGGTATCCCTCTTTATGGTCCAATATTTTTTTTTAAAGAACTGAGCTCCAGGGACTTGTGGAGCTGCCACTGAAAATTTTTCATTACTAGATTCCTCAGGCAGGATTCAAATCTGTGCCCCATCTACAGACTTTCTCTTGCAGTGCACAATATTTCTATTCTTTTACCTGATTCCTTCTTCAAGAGAAATATGATTACCATAACAGTTTCAATATTGAATGATTTGGTGATGTGTGTGTCCTATGTCCAGCCTGCGCTACTTCTGCTCTCACCCAGAGTACGCTTGAGAAGTTACATACTGGAAGTGGAAAATGCAGAAAATATGAAGAACAATTGTGGTCTGTGCTGAGAAGCTTGAACATACAGTAAAGCTCTCTGACCTCAGATTCTTTGTCTGCTCTCTTCAGAGAATGCCCTGGCTTAATGGCCTTTGTTTCTTCATTAATATGTATAGATTTTGTCCCAGATTTATCTGTCAGACTCCTCTGAGGAGCATTGTCTGCTCCCGTGGATCCCACAGTTGGGATGCCTTCCCATCGTATCTGGCGTAGTCTGGTCTGACAGCTCATTCGGCTTGACTGCACCCTCTTTTTTGGTTCCCGTGCCAGTCCCAGGCTCGGGCCATCGTTGTGCCCAGAGTCCCCTGTTGCTCTGCGAGTCACCAGGAAGGCATCTTCCACAGCATCGGCTGGGGGGCTGGAAGCTGGGGCGGTACCTGGGGAGCTGGTTTCTGCTGGGTGCTCATGCCCAAATTCTTCATTTGCCCTCCTCACTTTTGGTAGCGCAGTGCCAGCCACTGCTGCAAGCCAAAATTATTTTGCATTTTGGGGAATACAAATTAAACGCAGCTAATTGGGATCTTTTTCCTCCTATCTTTTGTAGTCTAACACAGTCTTTGATGATCTGGCCTTAAAGAGAGGGGACAGAGAAGACTGTGTGTCCGCTGTCCATACAGACGGCACCCGAACAGCTTTTCAGTCCCCGGGGTGCAACTTGAGCAAAGGAGAAATGCAGGAGAATGACCTTTTCAAGGCTGAGTTTATCCTGATTACGGACTCGGGTGATGAAGATGAAGTAGCCGCTGCTTCCAACAACATTCATCGGCCTTCCAATGGCTATGGTCCCATCAGCGCTCAGCTGCTGGCTACATCCCACGTTTCCCCTGGCACCGGGACAGGGAAACCTCCTGGTGATGGGCATGTTCCAGGTGCTGTGCTTTCCCACAACACTACTGATCCACAAAAACATCAGGTAAGCTGCTCTTTAAACTCTAGAGCTAACTTTCCAAAGCTTTCAGGACATGGACACTGAGTCAGTTTGTAAAGCAGCTTGGCCAATTTATTCTTTAATTAGCATTTATGTTGTCCATTCCTGAAATGTTTGGACTCTAAGGAGTTGTTCCAACCTTTTGGACTTGCTGCCTCTCCATATGACTCTGTTGTATATATGGAACATATAATGCAGATCTATTGTTCTTTCCTTTAAGAGCAGCTCGTCCTGACAGCAATTTAATCAGGTGTTAGATTCCTAGCTAGCCTGAATTGTCTAAGGTCATTGAAATCCATGGAGTCTATACACCGTTTGAATTATTAGCATCAGACATCCCAGGCCTAGTCTTTTTTTCTCAGCACCTGCCTCAGTCCTTTATGCTAGAGAAAGAAGCTGTAAAAAATCCCATTATTCTAATTGGTAATAGCACTGCCTTTGCACAGGTGTAAAGAACTAATGAAGATGAAAGGTCCATTTTATGTTAGTCTTTATAAAACACATTTATTGATTTATTAAAATTTTAAATTGTCACCGGGACAATTTGAAAAACTGTCTTTGAAATATTTCATTTTAAAAATGCATCAATCTGATTTGCTTCATGAAATGTTAATGTCTCCCATCTTGGAAAGAACACTGATAGTTTTCAAGGATGTATATGGAGTGGAAAATTCTACCTTTATCAAAATAGCAATATCCTTCTCACACTGAATAAATTCAGAAATTTCCTTTGACCTCAACAGGGTTTCCATGAGTTGAAAATGCAATTCTTCTTCGATAATTTAAAAAAAAAAAAAAAAAAAAGTTAAGCATGACTTTGATTCTGAAAATGAATAGGACTTTCTATCTTCTGTTGAAATAGTTGTGCTACTTTATTTTTCATCAAATTCAGTGTCAATTTATTATTGAGGAAATTGTGAATAAGAAATCCACTCTGGTTTAGGATTCACAGCATTATGAAATATTCATTTCTTCTGAGAAACTCCCAGTGAAATCAGTGAGAATTTTACCCAAGGAAGGAGTAAAGACATAGTTAAATCTACGTAGAGGAAGCAGCCTGTAACAGAATAATTGTTCTAGGCAAATACAAATTAACTTCAGCAATGTTCAGAATGCAGATTCTGTCAGACTTACTTGGGTGGTTTCTTAAAAAGCTATTACAAAAATTGGGTGGATTTTTTGTAAGACTGCAACAGGAAAATTCATATGCTATAGCTTTGTTAAGCTTTTGATTACTTGACAAGTAAACAGGGATTTGCTTGGTAAAGTAACAGAAAATACAGACTGCACAGAACAAGGAATTAAAGTCTAGCTTTACTAACTATTCACTTAAATGTGAAGAGAGGTAGTAATATGGGTAATGCATATCTCATCATTGTTCTTAATTCAGGTTTTCAAGGCTGTAAGTACTTCCTCAGTCTTCATTATCTATCTATCTATCTATCTATCTATCTATCTATCTATCTATCTATCTATCTATCTATCTATCTATCTATCTATCTATCTATCTATCTATCTATCTATCTATCTATCTATCTATCTATCTATCTATCTATCTCTATCGCTTCATAAGAAGGGGATGTTTTTCCTAAGCTACTTTTCACTGATGTTCTGATTCTTCTTTGGTGTTTCCTGAGGCATCACTCTTTCTGGCTTACTATCTAATGAAGTATCACCAGTTCAGAAATGAAGAAAATACACAAAAAGATTAAACGGATGCATTTTTATCTGTTGGCTGATTTCCTTTGTACAAGGTATTCCATATAGGGGTTATTTTGTCTGTTCTTGGATTATAAAGGCAGTATCATGTCACACTTAAGAGTTATTACATATAACATTATGTTCATTTAAAAGCATAATTAGACTATGGCTTTCCTGTCAGAGGTGAGAAAAACAAGGACCGACACTGGGGACCACTGTGTCGTACAGGGGATCACTCTAACTAAACCAGAGAGCTCCTACAGCTTAATTCATTTCTGACCTTGTTTAAATGAAAGAAAAAAAAAAAAAAAAAAAGAAAAGCATTGAAAAAATGGAAGCTTCTATTGTTCTTTGAGATGTAAACATCCTGAATGATGTTGGAAAATGCCATGCTATATTCAAAGTCTGAAAAAAAAAAAAAAAATCAGTTATCCTGGTCATATTTGGAAATTTTTAGTGATAGTTTACTGTTTATATATTGTGTGTGTGTGTATATATATATATTTATCTATCATGTTAAAGAGAGTCTAGCCATGCAAGAGAGAAGTAGACTGACTAGACTGACTCCTGACCTTGGCATCTTGCCCATTAGAATAAGGGGGATGTCTGTTCCCCTGAGTGCCAGGACATGAACTCAGCTTGGAGAAACTTCTTGACTCATGGTGGGAGTTCAGTAGCCAGAAGGCTTTTTTATCTAGTTAAAATGACTTGACATTCCTATGTCCAGTACATGTTATCTGGTTTGGCTCTTCCAGACAAATCAGTCAAGAGTCCCTACAAACTCCTGCCATCGCCAGGAAGAATGCACCTTCCTTGATGGGAGAAAGAGAACTGTTCTGAATGGCATCTATATTAATTGGGTCTCAGCTTGCAGTCTGGTTTACTGTGCTGTCTCCAGAGATTTTGTTAAGTTTTCTACACTCTCCAGTGCTTATTTCTGACTTTCTGGTTCTCAAATTGCAGGCTTGATAGGGAATTTACTTTACTTTTTTATATCTATAATCAAATTCTACTGAGATAAATCATGGTTAACTGGCCCAAGGACCAGTTCTACATCAATCCATATCTTCTCTCAGATGTGATTTTTGCTTTTTGGGCTCTCAGTTTGTCACACACTTCCTCTTTTCATGTTTGACCATCACATCACTCAGGACCTTGCTAGTATAAATAACTGAATTTTTTGTGCTCTTCCAAAACTATTTGATCTCACCAGAAAGACCACTTACCTTGTGTCCAGCTCAGCTCTGTCATTTCAAATGTGCTGAAGGTCTCCAGGGCAAGGCTCAGTACTAACACTATGACCTCTTTGATATTTCTGGGATTATCATCTACAAGGCACCTAGGTCTTTTCCAAGTTCCTTGATCCCTTTGTGCTAAGGTAACCTTGCCACCTATTTTAACTTTCTTTATATGTTTTTGGGAAATGTGTATCTGAGGTGCTCCTGAGAAGAGAAAAAGTCTTGCAGTTGAATCGCAGACCAATGGAACACAAATCTACTTTGGTGACTCACTTCCTCTGCACTAATCCAGTACAACTACAGAAGTGTTTCAAACCAGAAAAGAAACTGAGCAGAAAAAAAAGGCAAACAAGTTCCAAACAAATCAAGGGAAGTTATATCTCACCTCCTGGCACTGGTGAGGCTGCACTTGTAAAACCATGTTCGGTTTGGTGGCCACTCACTGTCAAATTCAAGAGATGTGAAGAATGGGGATCCAGCACAAAGCAATAAAGGTGGCTGGGAAACATGTGAGCTGACGATGAAGGAACTGGATTTGCTGAATCTCACCAAGAGGCAGCCAAGAAGGTATCTAGGAACAGCCCACAACTACTTGAAGGGCAGTTACAGAGATGACAGAGCTAAACTCTTCTCTGCAGTGGCAGGTGAGACAGCAATGGCTGTAAATCAAAGTGTGGGAGGTCCCAGGTGGAAATCAGCTTCCTCACTGGGAAGTGGTGCAGCACTGACACAGGCTGCCCAGGGGCTGCTGGAGCCACCTCTGCTAGGGGCTTTAGAGACTTGGTGAGACATGGCCACCACTGACCTGACCCACTGGGGTTGGGGAGAGCCCTGCTTTGAGTAGGAGGCTGGACTAGATGACCTCAAGAAGTCACTTCCAACCAACTTTGATTATGTAAATAAGAGGGTGATCAACTATAGATGTAGTTAACACCGTACTACAATAGCAAAATCTTTCCAGAAGACTTAAATAATAGCTCGCTTAGCTCAACATGTAAATATTCAGTGATGTTCAAACTGGAAGAAGACTACTGTAAAATATCTTTATAATATTTGCAGGAGCATATTTATCATCTGTTACCATGAACATTTTCCTAGCTGCTCATAAATCTTTCTGATCAGCTTCTGATTAATTAGAAGTCATTGCACATCCTGCTCTTTCAGTATGGAGTTTCATATTTGTTTCTCATTTTCTTTTATTCCGTTGTCTTTGTAAGGGAAATTTATCTATTCTATTTTGAAATATAAAGATTTCATTCCCCAGTTTTGCTTTGGTAGTTGATCAGCTTCCAGAACTCATTATTAAATTCAAGAAGCTTTTCCAAATTGTCAGGTGTATTACCATGCTGCTTTTTAACTTGCTAAATATTTTTATGTTTTGTGACATATTTAATAATTATTTTTCATAATGCTTACATATTGGCAAATTATTCTCAGTTTCCAGTATTTTTTCTTCTTCTTAATTAGAAGCTTTTTCAATATGAATCATAATTTCTTAGTCCAATACAATATATGGTACGATGATATCATGGATATTAATTTCTATATTCTAGTGTTTTCCCTGTATACATCCATTGGCTTTCCACTTTGAAATGGGACACCTTAGCACATTCATAGAATAAGGGGAAGTTAGTGCGGTTTAAAGGCATTCTGATAGTTGGTGTTTATTGCTATAAATTGAGTAATTGCCTTGGCATTTCTGAAGGTATTTTATACAGATATTGTCTTCAGTTTACAAGGCTTGCTATTTATACGATGTCATTCAGTAGGAAGAACTCACTTATTTTAAGTTATAAGGATTAATAAGGTTCTGATGTGCATGTTTAGCCCATATTTAGCCTTTTAGGTATAGTTTAGCCCTTAAAAACCTCTAAGTCTTGCTTTTCTGTCACAACTTCTTCCAGCATGTGCTTTCACTCCAAAACTGTTTGATTTGTTCTTATCTTTGTTTTGTGATGTATCAATACTGTATGACATAATCATCATCATCATCACAATTCTTCTCTTCTATGGGGAAGATATTTATATTAAAAAACATAATTCATAAGCTAAGCCACAGCCATGGGCAAGTTATATATGTAGGAACTGAATGGTATGACTGTCTTTTGTAGAATTGCATATTTTTTTTTCAGGATATCAAACAGTAGATAAATAGGTGTTCTTATATTTATGTGAATTTTGTAGGGATTGGAGTCAATTTTCCTGCTTTCAAATTGCTCAGTCAAAAGTTAGGTGATAATTTGTAGCCTTTTGATTTTACAGTTGACTTAGCTCAGTATTTCATACTGATATATTTTATTCATATTGTGTATACCCCAGTTTTTAATTTCAGCATTATAGTAACTTGGAAGATTTTGAGGGAATTTCTTTCTTTAAAGCATAAAACTGTATAAAATGTTGATAATATACTTGTATGTTCTAATTAGTTTTGACAAGTCCTAATTAGAATAGACCTAAGAAAAAAAGGCACTCATGAAAGAGCTTGTTACTGTTTTATTTGTGTATTGTAAGACTGTGGAGAAGGGGATAAAGACTCTTATATGCCTGCAAACTGTCAGATTCACTGCACTGCGAATGACAAGAAAAGTGAAAAACAAATTGGATGTCTGATTTAAGTCGTTACAAGCAAATTTCTTGTTCTGATATATCAAAGTGCTGCAGAAGGTGTTGTTTACTAAATGAGAAAATGAGTACTTGCTTTAAATCTTGTTTACAGAAAGGCTACTTTCCACTGAACTGGTAAAATAAGATGAGACAATATTGCAATTTTCTCACTTTCCGTTGTGTTTATACAGTGCGAATGGCATCACATGATCCTGGACACTAATGGCACAACTATCTCGTGACAAAATGAAAAATACAGTAGCTTTGAATATTGTTTATGTCAACAAAACAGACATCTCATAAAAATAAAGTAGTACATAACCTGCCTACACTCAGTCACCTCCCATGAGAGCCTTATCCATTAGGCTGTATCCCTGAGTTTAAGACAGACCTGTGCTTTTAACCCACAGAGCAGTACTAATGGCAACACTGTATGCATGACCACAGGACTGAAATGTGGGGTGCTTAAGAGTTCCACAGGTTCCACCTATACTAACATTTATGTTTTTCTTTTTTCTCCAGTTAATTTCTACTCTTTCCATCTCTGATCATCTTTCCTCTAAAACACCTGCTGTCCACTTAATTTCTCCGACTAATCAGAAAGTAGCGTGTGGTGCCATGGTTAACCTGAATCAAGCTTCTTCACTGGAAGACTCTCGTAGAAACTGGCAGTCAGCAACTGGGTTTTCTAAGCAAGATTCATCTATCTTCTTTCAGTCTGCTTGCCATAGTTCACCTCCCTCCATGTCTAAATTATCCTCTTCTGCATCAAACAATTGTTACTCCACTCCTCGATTGTATGATAACCTACAAACACCAAGTCTCTATACTCTTGGCTGTGATTGCAAAATGGGAGACCTCACCACATCCTTTGTTCCAGCAAAGAGCCCAAGTCTTTCCCCCAATCCTCTACATTCAGCTGAAATTCAAGGATCTTCAGCTCTGTCTTTATCCCCCAGTTCTTCCAAAAGATTGAATGCTTTATCTCTTGTCCCTGTACATATAATAACACATTCACTATCTCCCAGCCCTAAACCTTTGTCTCCACCCTCTCTTTATGGGTCCTCTTTGACCATATGTAGTATAAATGAGCCATGCACACAAATGTCACCTAGAGGAAATTTAGCAAAGTCAGGAGCCAGATCCCCTCTGCCAACCAGACTGACCCTCTTAACTGCTATTTTGAGATCAGGATCTTCTCAGCAGAGACCACTTTCACCTGCTTCTTGTCCCACATTTTCTTCTAGCTCCCTTAGTTCCTCAACACTTGCAATAGATCAAAAATCCAAAACAACTCCCCCAACCCCCAGGAAATCTGTTTCAAGCCCTCCTATAAGGCCAGATTCTCCCAGCAGAGGGGAATATTGGCTTTCAGGATGGGCTCAACATCTGCCTTTACACTCCAAGCCTCATCCCACACCTCGGGCGAGGTCCCTTTCTCCTAAAAAGCACCTGCCAGTCAGAACGTTTTCTCCAGACTTCCAAAGTCCTCTGTCATCCCCCATTTCCTCCCATAGAAAATCAATTGCCTCTCCAGGCTTGCAGTCTGCTCCTCTTCCTCCTTGTGCCCTTGCACACCCTACCTCTCCTTCTCCAGAAGGGTTGAGGTATGCTGCCTCCAGGTCCCGGGCACCTCAGAAGTCTCAGAGAGTACACACTTACTCACCCATCTTTACCTGTCGGTCATATCCTTTGCTTTCTTCTACCAGTCTTAGTGGCATACTCTCCTCCACCCTAGAAAAACACTCACCTCCTTCCCCAAGTCTTTTGCATTCAGCTTCTAGATCTATATCGGATTCATCCCAAACGTCTGTTCAGGAGATGAGTGCCTCCTCTCCTACCCCTTCAAGTGTCTCAAAGCAGCAGTCTCTCTCATGGATTCATTCTACTCCACTGGTTCCACAAACTGATAGTATTAATTCCCATTCACTGAAGCTTAATTCTTCATTGGTGCACACAAATTATAGATCTAATACCTCCTCTCCAAGACCTGAGCAATCTGCCACCTCATCAGTTTTAACATGCAGATCTCCTGTCTCAGACAAGTCACCAGGCACACTGCCATCAAGACCCAGAAAGCTGACTTCACCACAGTCTTTTTCCCTGTCTTCTGACCATGAAAACATCAAACCCAAGGTACTCTTGGTGCATGCTTATTTTCTAATAGTTCTTTGTCCTTGTAGAAAAAAAATGCGTTCTTGTTGCACAATGTGAGTAAAATAAATGAGCTGTGGAAAAAATGTTTAAAAAGGAACAGTTTTTGTATTGATAGTGAAGATAGCAAAGACTAAATTCTACCATATTAAATTTCTAGCAGTGTGTTCTGTATTATGGAGAAGATGCTGTAGGAATCTTTAGCATAAAAACAAAAGTCTTTATTTATGTGTAGGAGGAGATACTACTGAAGGTGGATTTGTGTCCAGTGGCTCTGATATACATTTGGTGCACTTTTTTTTGATGTTCACCTTTATCACTAGTGTGTCAAAAATAAACCATAAATCATGTTCTATCTACCCCATGCTGATGTAAACCCACGCGTATTCCCACTGAAAGTAACAGAAGTATGATGACCATAGGTGTGAGGCTGAGCTAGGAGCAACTTAATCTGATTGATGTGAACTGGCTGTTCCAGTGACAACTGATTCCCAAGCAGCTCTTCCTACCTGTGCTGCCCACACCCCAGGAGGTTGTATTCACCTTATCCACTCTGGCACCAGCCCAGAGGCATGACTGAGCTCAGCCTGAGCAAGGTATTTGGGGCCAAAAGCCAGAGAGAGAAGACAAGGACAGTATCCTGCTTCTCCCCTTTCTTTGCCACTTCTCTGATCTTGTTGTGATAGACAGAGAATGAGGGGGGAAAAAAGCCAAGCTTCCTCCAATATGAGCTACTGCAAATATGGCAGTCTCGCACATGATAGATCAGTCACACTCCTGCTGTTTGTCATCCACCCAAAGGCGGGGGAGCCCCAGGCAGAGTGAGAATAAGCAATGATGTCGATTGCTGCAGGAGGGCTTGGGAACCAGTCACACTTTAAACTTAAAGATAAATCTCAAGAATGGAAGGAGAATGAAAGGAAAGCTGATCAAAAAATATGAAGCAGGTAGGTGAAAATAAAAGGAACTGCTATGCAAAAAGGAAGAGCTGGTGGCAAGAGACATCAGAGCTGCAGAAGGCTTTCCAACCTCTTTTATCATATCTCTGCACTCAGTGCTTCCTTTGTGCCTCCTCTTGCTGGTATCTGAGCTCTGCCAATCACCGAAAGGCTATCATAGTTTATTGATTTATTTGTTCACAGCACAAAGTTACAGCCTGGTCTGCCAGATCAAGTTGTGTCAGATGTGTTCGTAACAGCTTGGCCATGGCAGGGGTGGCTTGAACTGCTTGGAAAATGTTAATTGAAAATGAGAGGTTTAAATCAGCACAAAATAGCAGTTGTCATGAATGGTTCTTCTAAAAATCAAACAACCCAAGAGGAACCATTGTGCTAAGAACAGCTGTACTGTGTTGCTACACCCTGTCAGTATTACTTAATGAAACAAAAAGAGAAATGAAATTGTAGAAATTCCAAGAAAAAAGCCCCTGAGACAAAGCTAGAAGGCGTGACTGAGCCTGCAGGTTGCAAAGCAGTTGCAGTTTCTGCTAGTCAGTACAATGAGCAGTGTGAGAGTCTGGTGGTAAGGAGTTCTCTGCTTGTGACGCAGAGCTATTGTCTGGGTTTATATTTACAGAGGTTATTATGCTCTTTCTATTTTCGTAACTGCCCCTTTTCCTGCTAATTCTGCTTTGTCATATGACATGATGACACTTTTGAAACTGCACCACAACCTCATGGAGACTGGGAGAGTGTCCACCAATTTAAGTGACTTGGCCCATTAGTCTGGTGCAATTTTCAATCACGGAGACAAAGGTGGCTCCCCTGGGGATGTGGAGGATCTGAAATCTCTAGATCAAATGTATCTGGGTGTTCAGTGCAGTAAAGGTCTTTTGTGGTTTTAAAATGTGAGGCTGAGACTTCATTTGCAGTTAATAATAGTGTGCATTCAACAACCTCCTTTTCTTCTGCTCTCATTCTTTCCATAACTAATTTACAGCAGAGCTCAATGAACTTTGCCGATGTGTTAACGGTATCAGCCTCTCTGCTAACACTCCAGCCTCGAATCTCAGTGTATTTCCAGAGAAAAAAGGAAAATATTGAGGAGAGACATTAACATCCTAAGCAGAATTTAGGTCTCTTTAGTACCCATCAGCTCAACTTTAGAACTAGAGAAAAAGCAGGTTGCTCCATCTGATGACTGTTGATGCATGACAAAATTTTTGCATGTATGGATGTGCAAAGTGAATACCAAGGGAAAAGCACATCACCTAGAAGTGCTTGACTTTGGCACGTGTAATTTTGCAACCTTCATGTTGCTTCAACAGTGGTTGAAGCAATGTTAAGATATGTATTAAACCACACTCATTAAACCAGAATTTTGACATTAGATGTAGTTTTTAGTATTCACATCAAATTGTTTCATTAGCATGATATCAAAGCAGTTATGCAAAAAAGATTCTTTAATGGAAATCATTTATATGTCTATGCCTATGCATGCACCAATTAATGCAAATCAAAGAATAACCTATGAACTTATTTAACTGTTTGCATTTGTATATATAAATACCTGTGCTTTCCCATGCTTTATATATTTATGTTTGTCAATGATTTAAAAATATGACTGTGTTGCAAAGTGAATATAAACATAAATCCACAGATCAGTGTGAAGTGTGAACTGTGGGTGACCACAGGAAATAAAAATCCTCTCCCTGGACTTTGCAGACACTTTAATAGTGTCCTCATGGATCTAATATAGCAAATGAACAGGAGGATGAAGTGAAGGCAGATAAAATTGCTGATTCTTCAGGAACAGATTAGAGCAAAAACTTCTGGCTGTTGTTTGAAAACTCTCTGCAGTGGTTTCATGTGGTATCATTCCTACATATTCTTTGATTTTTTCCTATCTGAATGTAGCACAGGAATGCATGTAGATCTACCCAGAACAGCTGGGGAACAAACTAGCTGTAGCAACATGGAGTTCAGCACAGCTGCAAAACCTACCACAAAGCAGGAAAGATTACTCATGATGAGTTCTACATTACCATGGTTAGTCACTGTTTTAAAGCCTTTATAGGTATGCGTCTAGCACGCTTTGCAATGCTCTGTGGTTTCCCTAGGTGAT
This sequence comes from Tyto alba, assembly GCF_018691265.1. NCBI lineage: Eukaryota > Metazoa > Chordata > Aves > Strigiformes > Tytonidae > Tyto > Tyto alba. Next base: position 24,703,839 of record NW_024881316.1, on the reverse strand, counting down.
CATCTGAGCAAAAAAAAGTAGGACATTTTCCCCAAAACTCTCCAGGCTGATATTTGCCTGAGTTTTGATATTGGAGTTGGTTTGCTTCTGACTGGACCATGGTGCAAGCCAGCAGATGTAACTGGCCATGGCTGTTTAAAAATGCTGCTAGATTCCTATGAACCAGATTATTAAATGTATTTAAGCACTGAAGAATAATTTTGAGTGCATTACACTAATGTGTCAAGAAGCATATGCATATAGATGAGAAACTGAATTAAAGACTTTCCACTCAGACGCTGTGACAATAACACATTGCTCAGAGGTTCTGCAGTATCTGTAAGTGATAAAGCACATTAAAGCAGTATAAAAACTTTTACATTTTAAGAGTCTGGTATGTCTTTGTGTAGTTCATATAACAGTGCAGCTAGCTTCAAAGAGGTCACAGTATTCTCATATATGATGCCCATATCACATGTAAAAACATATGGACTAGTGAAGATGTTGCATTTTATTTACGTGTTTAGTTATATAATTTTATTGATTGAATATCAGTTATAAGCAAACAAGGATACATTCTGTGGATATGTCAATTATAATAGTTGGAATTTTAGTCTTTCACCTTACTTCAGTGAGCAGTATTTTATGTCTTATCCGCATAGAGATTTTATATATACATAAATATAAAATACACACATGTATAACAGAGTGTTGCTGTCTAAATGTTCAAAGGACAGCATTCAACTCATGTGACTTTTGATGTTTGAAAGTTAGATATCCAAGCACAACTTGTGCAATTCTATTATAGTTAATGGAGAAAATATGGTCTATTTACAGAATTATTTTATTTTACTTTTCTAGGTGCCTATTTGGGTGGAGATGAATTATCCTTTGGAAATGCCTATGACTATAAAAGACATTAGTTTTGACTGAAGCACCTAAATGGCAGACATCCAAGTTAGAATCACTAAATATCATATAAATTACTAGCCCCCCCCCCCCGCCGCCAAAAGAAAATAAGTGGGTTCCAGAATTTGCAGTCATCTGCTTTGTCAGACTGTTCATTTAATATGATTATTGTGATTATTGACTTCCTGAATGTCTGTCAGTCTCCAACTTCTGACTAATATGAGCAAAGTTGAAAGCAAATATAATGTTATGTATAGGAAGAATTAAAAGGTTGTGTCCTACAGTATTTCAAGATAGGTGTGAGGATGATATAAATTTCTCTTATCTGAATTAAAATTTCAGCCCTCTGCTGTCATTGAGAATTTTATTAGATATAAAGAAAAGAAAAAAGTGACAAAAAATGACCCAAAGTACAGCATGCTGCTCATCCCGTTATCTCATAAACACCAGTAGTCACTGCTGCAAACAGTACATTAAAAAATGTGAACTGATCAAGAAGTAACTTTATTTCTGGGTGACGATCAAAGAAATAATCGATCAATAACTTAAAACTCTATTATTATGTGAATTTATGATATTCTATTAGAATGTTGTTGAAAGGTAACAAAGTAGCGAATCCCTATTTAATTGTTAAAAAAGGAAAAAAAATCCAGCAGTCATGTGAATAAGAGTCCTAGCTCTTGAACTCATGTAAGTATAGAAGAATCACATCAATCACTTAAAAATTACTGAATTCAACTTCCATAATTACAAAGAAAATGTAGAAAGTATGGTTTCTAAAGAGTTAGAAATAACTGGGCAAGTTAATATATTCTAAAATATAAATTGTTTAAAAAGAATACTTTTTGAGGCTGATTTTAGAATATTTGTACTCAAACCCATGTGCTTTGTATGGTTTAGATTGTCAGTTCTGTATGCTTTGTTAGAATGTGAAAATTCCTACACTTGTTTTGAAATACTTTTTTGAGTGGTAGAGATTTTTATTTGGGAGATGAAAAGCAGTGGTATGACTTAAATGATTTACGCACTCACACAAGTAATTCACCATTTAAGGTTCCTAACCAGTCTCAATAAAGGCAGTCACAGAAATCCCTCTGACTTAGTGGTCCAGGACCTCACCACATAGCAGCATTTGTTGAGGTGCATGTACTGGCAGAAGTAGCTGTGCATTAACATATCAAATCACAAGCAAACTTGGAAAAAACTCACAGCCTCTCCTGATATATATTTAAGGATAATAGTCACCAGAAAGTGGTTAAAATCACTTTGGAATTTATAAGCTGTTATAGGGAATTCATAAAATCACTTTGGAATTTATAAGCTGTTACAGGTAATTCACTTTGTCTTACTTCATTCCTAAAAGCAAAATATGTACGTTACAACCCTTTAAAGTCTTAACAGAAACATTAGTTTTTATTTAAGTAATAGCTTTCTTAGGTAATACGTAAGCATTGTATTGTTGCAATGTGTCTGCAAGGCAATTGGAATAGTCTTTCATTCTGTTCTACCTTTCCCCTCTTCTCCCTCTCCCTCTTCTACTTGTTTTACTTCTCTTCCTGCTTTCTGGTTTACCCTTTTAGCAGTACAAGATCAAGACAAGCTACAAGGCATTTGCAGCAATCCCTACAAACACAGTACTTATGGAACAGAAGGTTAGTGCTTCATCAAAGACATGGGAATTGTGTTGTATATTTGAGACCATTCAACTTTATGTACATATTCTGACATTTCTGTGGGGGATATCACAGAATGTAAGCTCTGGTAATTAACTGCTCAGGATAATAATTCCAACCATTTTTCAGGGTCAACCACTTTCCACTGAAGATCAAAGCCTGCACTAATCTGCATTTCTGCAAATAAATTTACTAAAAAAAAAAAAAAAAAAAAAAGCATGTCCTAAAGGAATTGCCATTTATGGCAAGATCTCAGAGCCTGTTTTGTTATTGGAAAGTGTCTGGAGCACTGCTATTCTGGGACCTACCAATCAGTAGGTCTTGATCAGTTAATGATTATTCAATGGCTATGCTTATACTAGTCAATTTAACATCCCAAGATATGCAAATTTGACCAGCTGCATTGTTAAACTGTGAGAATGGTCCTGGCCATTGCACTGGCCTCTATTAACTACAGTTCTCCCAAACAACTTCCCTGAGTTCCTCAACAGTTAACATGGTCCAGGGGTCTGTTTCCAGTACATAGTTTGGAGTAACAATCATTTGCTGTAGAGTAGAATGATACATCCAAATAACAGTCTTTAGTTCAGTTATTTGCTACCAAAGACACAGACAACAAAGGTTGGGTTGTATTTAGATAATGCACCTTTGGAAGTCAATTGAAAATTTAAATTTTGCATGAAGGGTTCAAAGTACCTACTAATGTCTACTTATTAAATTTTTTTCCCAAATTAGTTTTGCACAAAAGAAAAACCCACTAAGTTTGACAAAAATTTCCTATGATGAGCAATGAGCTAAGCGTCTTATATGTTTAAAGGCATGCTTAATCACTTTGACATCCAGTTTATAGCTTTATCAGAAAAATCTTTCTGTGGACCTAGTTCAGGAACTTAGCCTCTGATTAATTTCTGTAAGATTAAGCATTCCTAACTACACACTTAAATATATATTCACATACATAGCTCAGTTGATTTCAGTAGGAATTTGCAGAGCTTGAAGACCTTTGAGGGGGTGAACTTAACTATGAAAAATTTTTAAGATGATAATTTTGCCCTTGAAATATTACTGATTGTGACCTAGTAGTTGTCAGTTAACTGCTATAAATAAGATTGATTTGTTTTTTCAAAAAAAAGGGACATTCTATTCTTTTCCAATGCTCTTTAATTATTTGCATAAAACCTGATATGTCTCTTCCTTAAATCTTGAATGCACTAATGAAGGCTATGTCTGCATTAGCATGCAATGTGGTCTAATAGAAATGTCTCTGTAGAGGAAAATAGCTGATGCAGGGAATCCTACACCCCTATGGAATGTATTTTGGGAGGGTTTTTTTTGGTCAGAGTGCCTGTTAGTGGCTTGAAGCATTTGGTGGATTCCTGAAATGCTACTATAGGGCTGACAGTGTAAAAAGCATCCAGTTTATACACTCTAAGACTGAACTACTCTGCAAACCAAGACAGGTAGGTGACTTTGAGCAGGGTATTCACTTTGAGAGCATACTCCTGATGTGAACTAGCTATCTGACTGCACAGAAGGAAGGAAATTCCTTTTGATATTTTTTTCTGATGCTCTCTGGGGCATTGACTCACAAGATGCGTGCTACTTATCCCCAACACATAAAATTGAATTGTACAATCTAATGCCAGTATCTGTAGAAAAAGTAATGACTTGAAAGATATCTGTGTTTAGGTACTTTTGTTTATTCACTGCTTTATTGAAAAAGCTAGCTTTGGTGTATACTTCAGTAGTGAAATCGCAGTCATGTAAAACTAATAAGAAATCAATTTTCTGCCACAGGGTTTGCTTTCAGAACAGGCTTTTGACTCCATTACTTTGTAAACTGTATGTTTCATCACAGCCTGACTATATGCTTTCTCTCATCTTGGGAATTTTGAACAACAATCTCTTAATGATTCATGCCAGCATCTAATTATAGCTCTCCTAAGGTAGTCCTGTTGTGTTAGCTGACATGCATTTGGAGTATGGATCTTAAAAAAGCATGGAGGAGTCACATGTCACACACAGACCCCACTGTACTGATCCTTAATATCAAAGTATTCTCCTCAAAAATATTGAGGAGGAAACCGGGAAGTAACTCATGCCACACCATTGAATGTAATCATGTTGCTCCCAGTTCATGGAATGCATTTTTGCACTGGATTAAAAAGAGAGAGATTCAAGACAAGAGGATTTTAACTACATAAGTGATGTTTTATTAAGATAATGGTTTCGTGGAGAAGTTTTCAAGTGGCTCTTTTTAGCAAGGAAGGCAGGCACGTAACATCTGCAGGGCACAGATATTACTGAGCTGAATGCATGATTAGGAATACATCATCTGCCTGAAGTGCTAAAGAAGTGTTTTGCTATGTGATTGAACTGGAAATGCATATTCTCAGAAGTCAACTTTTTCCATGGTGTGAGTAATTATATTACCTAATTTGAGTGGTCATGAGAAATAAGATTAGTCAGAACTGTGATGTGGGTGATCTTAATGGCAATTCATGTGCAGTATTAATTAGATCCCATGATAGAAAGCTGCCATCAATATGCCATGTAAGGTACAATGTTTTGTCTGCCTCTAAATTGTCTCCTTGTGTCTAACTTTGTCTCACATCATTTTTTTTCTTTAATGTGTGTGTAGATGTTTTAATTTCAGCCATAATTTTTCAGCTTCTTCTTATGAAGCCATTAGGCTATCATCATCTTAATGGTTTTTCTTAAACATGTTCTTATCCTCCAGTACTCTTACTGAAAGTGAGTTACTCAAATCTGTGCTCGTTAGCAGAGATGAAAAGGTTTATTGACTATATATATGTATACTTTGTCAACCCCAGAAGTGGCTTAATCTCATCAAATCCCAAACTGGCATGCTTTCCAGCTGTTTGAGCTTGTGTGAACCTCATGTTCCTCACACTACTTGTGTTCTGCTCAGAAAAAGCTCAATCAAGGATATATCTTGGAAGATTGGGCTGTAACTTCCTTCACGGCCAGAAGAACAAGAGCTTGTTTTTAACGGACTTATCCTCAGCATGGTCAGGCTCTGTCAGGAAGCAGCAGGAGTGGGCTGCTCCACAGGGAAAGTGAACCGGGAGCCTGGGTGACAGCAAGGCTGGCAGGACAGAGTCCTCAGCAGCAAGCACACAGCTCCACAGTGCCTGAGCAAGGAGAGCAGAGATGGTGGTAATGAGGTGGTGGTAACCGTGGTCAGTCAGTAGTGCAGTTGTAACCACACAGATTCATAGCAGTGAGGCAGGTCCACAGACCGTGATAATGAATTCTTCAGCCCAGCAGATGGTAGGATCCACTGGCTGGAAGAGGAAACTGGACAAGCTTAATGTAGACATAAGTCAAAAGTTTAACAGAAAGCATTAATTGACCATTAGAAAAAAGTTCCAGAGACTGAAATGGGCTCTCTATCACAGAAATTGCAAAATCAAGACAGGACACTTTTCTGACACATCATACAGTAATTCCAGGCAGTTCTGTGGTTTAAAGAAAAGGTCAGACTAGGTGATCACTGTGGTTCCTTCTGGCCTTATTAACATTGAGTTAGTGAGTCAACCCTCTACTGACACTCACTCTTGTATAGCTTCTACAGTTATATAGATGTGATTACAGTCTAATTCAAAATTCCATTCCTAATCAGATAGTATTAAAAAAGTAATGTATCTATTATTTAGAGATTGTATTTATCAAATATCTATAAAAATATCTTTCAGTCAGATAGTGATGAATAGTTTCATTCAGTTCAGTACAGAAAAATTCTTAAGTAGACAGTCTTTTAAACCAGATCTTACTTCACCTTCAAAATTATGTCATATTTAAGATGTAACTGTAAAACTGTTGGACACCTTGGAATTGAAAACCAAAAAAGTCTTCTCTTAACAATTCAGTGGTCTTTAGTCTACTGCAAGGTCTATGCAGTGACATTTGGATTTGCTGTGTTTGTCCAGATACACACCTCTTCTGCATGCTGATTGGGGTGAACATCCCTGGGCACCATTTTGATGGAAGGGAAACCAGGGCATGCAGACTTGGCGGGGGAGAGGCACTACAGATGTTCTCAGACTTCTTCCAGTCTGAACTGTGATGAAACCAGGATGATGGGGTGTGACATGAATCACACCTGCTCCACAGTCGAGGCTTATCCCACACTTACCAAGCCTTCTGAAAAGAATTAGGTATAGCTGGCTATGGATGGAAAAGGTGAAAATGAAAGCAATGTTGACTTATCTGGCTTGTATTTATCAACTAATTACAAGTAGAGAACTATAATTTCAATTTAAATAAATGTAGAAAAAAATCCATCTTGAAAAAATATTTTAGTTTTTTTTTTTTTTATTTTGTTTGTTTATGGTTGTTCTTCATGTTTTCTCTTGTCACAGTGCAATTTGGATAACTTCATGAGAGTCTAAAACAGTCTTTCCATATGATGTTACATTTCTAGGAAAACTCCAAAGACCTAGTAATTGCAACCTGTCATCTACACTGAAGACTGCCAACAATGCAGTATATTGTCCTTGTGGAGAAAAAAGAATTAAAAAGGGAAAAAAAAAATAGTTTCCTCCTCATGCAGAAGGAAAAAGAGGGTGGTTTTTGTTTTGTTTTGTTTTGTTTTTCATGAAAAGAAAGAAATGCAACTGAGGAAGTATGGCAATGATCTGCTACATTGAATTCCCAGCTTTAAGTTCTTACCTTGAGGGAACTGTTATCTATTGTATTATCAAACAACCATTGGTACAGGGACTGATCATGGCAAATGCAGCTTCAAGTTTCTCCTTACAATGATACAGAAGAAACTTGGAAGCCATTTTTTCCCCACTCTCAGATAGTAGACCTAACTGCTGGACAGTTGGCTATTATCAGGCATGCCATGATCTTTTTGGACCTGGAAAGCATTTGTGACAACATTTTGTTGAGAATATTTTGGTAAAAAAAGATTTTAATTTTTCCCAGGTACTTCTGGTGTGCACTTACTTGCATCCAGATTATGTGTTCATGTCAAAATGTTTCTCAAGGAGAGAGATAAATACTTAGTGGTAAGAAAGAATGGAAATAATTTGTGCAGTTGTAGAGTGATAAAAGACCTAGTTCATCTGTAGTAATAACTAAATGTACCAATGTAGGAACAGGCTATGATCTCCCTATTTCTTTCAAAGTCCTTGGACAATTTAGTATTAATTATTTTATAAGAGTAAAAGTAGTCAGGTCTTTTCAATATCATCTTCCAAGATCTTCAAGGAATAAGTTAAAGGAACTAATAGTATGTGCAGTTTCATTATAGGGAAGGATATTTTGTATGTAATGAGGGCTTAGGAACAGAAAATGATGAGAAAAATATGCGAAAGAAATAAGAGGGGTCTTCTTGGTTTTTGCTCAGCCAAGGGTTTTTGCAATACAGTAAGAAGGAAGGTGTGTCGGATCCAGGTTACAATATTCATTTTTCACCTACTATTTATGTGGTTTATTGGTGGATGGAATTATGTTCTGTATTTCCTATATGTTGCCAAGAGCTTTCATTCTTCTAACAAAATATTGGAGATCCTGTTGAGACCATTTACTAGTATCCTTTCAGATCTGATACAGCTCTAGCAATCAAGTAGCTTGCAGCAAAGAGAAGGGAAGGGTTGTAGTCCTCACTGACATCAATGGCATATATGCATCACATCCCCAAGGTTGCCCTTTGCAAGGAAAAAATAAGTGATTCAACAACTGGTTATTTAATCTGAACATTTACATTCTGTCACAAATACATTTTCATTCTCTAAATTGCCCTCTTTTTAAAATTGTGGTCCCAATATATTTTTCATAGATAATAAAAGAATTCAAATGCCTAAATAGGAATGCTCCACTTTTGATACTGTTAGACCATCAGCATGTGGAAGGAAGTGAAGTTTGAATACCATTGATAGTACTAGTCAACAGTACTGTAGATAGCACTAATGCTTTAAATAAATCATAACATTATTGCCTGATAACTCCAATAATGAGTTCAGAAATACTAGTTATGTTTTTTTTTTTTTAATTTCATATTTTATGTGGAAATAAAATAATAAAAAAAAAAGACATTCCTGGGGGTGTGTGTGGGGAATTTGTATTTTGAAAAGCTAACAACAGATTAAATAGAACATTTTTTCTTTATAGAGGTGATAGGGATATCTAGAATCTAGTTCTCTTTGTTTCTCCTCTTTCTTTGGAGGAATTGGACTGTTCAAATAGAAAATAAAGAAAAAAAAAGTCATAAAACAACAGTAAGAGAATTTAGATGGATCACTTTGAAGATTAAAATTTTCTTTTCCCAAAGGTTCAAAAAGTGAGAAGAATACTGCAGGTTTCTCTAACATGGCTCCTGCACAATGGCCGTATCTTAGGGGGACTGTGGAGAGCATAGGTCTTGGTGCTGTGGTCACCTGAGTTCTTTAGTCAATGAAGGCTTCAAAATACAAAGATATTTGGGTAGCCAATTTCTACCGAAACTGATGGATGTTTGGTACTTAAATTATGAAGAGTCTTGGTTCTGAGCAGAGACTTGTGGATGTGGCTGTAGTTCCTCTAGAAATATTCCTCAGTATCTTCTGGGTAGTTATTTCTTACCCTTGATTTTGATGACCGTTTCCCACTGCTCTGGTGAAGTAAATATGAAACAGAAACATGGGTTTTTTTCTTAACAAGTACTTTACTATGTTCATTACCCTACTGATTTCTCAGGGGTTTTGAGAAGCTTAACAATTTATCCATTCTAAACCCATGATTGACTAAAATTTGTTGTTTTTCCTAACTCACATTCAGACTCATCACCTCTTTAAAACAGTCTGCTTCATCAGTCCTGGCCCCAGTGGGTACTGGAATAACTCTTTTACTTCATTTTATCACTTGATTTTATGTTTACCATGAGGATGCAATCTCAGCTGAAACTGAACCAGGGACACAGTACTCGAGTGTAGTACTGAGCCCTCTTTAGCTGAGTCCTCTTCTACTGGACTGTTTGTTAATCTGAGAATTTAGCTGGATAACAGTGATCAAATAGCAGAGATGAGAAAGACTATTTATCTTGTCATCTTCTTGTTTGGGATAAGATTACACTAATGTGTGTCAAAAATAATCATCCTTTTGCTTTTTTCCTTTGAACTACAACTACTGTAAGGTCAACAGGTTTGTCTAGAGCTGGAGGAGAGGTAAAAATATGTTTGGAAAGAAATTGCTCTTCATTTTTTGTTATTGTACTCTCTGTTAGAAGACATGGTGTTCCATAGATGTGCTTCTGTGCAGGATCATTTGTGGATGGTATTAAAATAATATTAAAAGTAAATTGCTATTAACTTTTTAGTTCTGCATACGTAGATGCATGCTTTCAGTAGCTGGGCAAGGAGAGAAAAATGACTGTACTCAGCAAAATTAAACTAAAAAATAAATTACTTAAGTATTTATTTCTTTATTTATTTAAAGATTCTGCCATTTTCCCCCCAGCTCCACGTCTTCTGTGATGGGCAGCCATGATACCCACCTTACTGGGATCAGTCACTTCCCACAGAATCTCACATGCACGAAAAAGTGTTTTACAGGAATGTTTTTTTTCCTCTTATTTTATTTATATATATATATATATATATATATATATATATATAATTTTTAGTTTTTTTTTTTTGCAAATAACTCACAGAATGAAGCCTCAGAAAAATGTAATGTGTTAAAAAAAATCCAGAAACCCTGCAGGTTCCTCACCTGTAGCTCAGCTTCACGCACCAACAGGCTTCCAGAATAATTTTTGGTCTTGGCATGGAGTCTATTTGAAAATCACTTCAAAGCAGAAACGGGTGATGGTGGTGAGAGTGTGCCTTGCAGACTCTGGATGAAGATGAAAAGGGAACTGAGCACAGGAGTTTGGCTTTTGAGGGAATTTTGTTAGTTTCCTAATAAAATGGAGGGATCAGCAAGCTGATTCCCATTGTTCTCAAACCTGCTCCAAGTACCAGTGTAGGAAAGCAGGACATATATCCAAGCAGAAGCAGCTTGTGTTTTGTTTTGGAAAGATTGCACACCTGCTTTGAACAGACATGTTTTAGTGTGGTATCACACATGTATAGCACATACTTCACTCTATACAATTCTAATTTCAGGCTAAAATCCCCAAATGTCCAGCACTGGTTTTGTCATGATGTTGAATCACCATCTTCTTTAAACAGGAGGCACTTTTAAAAGAAAATGACTAAAGGAGAAAAAGAAAGGGCCTCCTGTGCACTTAGACCCCTGCCTTGTCTGCCTACTTATAGCAGTTGGCTTTCCTCCGAACGTGTGCAGCAGTCAGACCCCCGACGCCTCGGTGGCATACGGAGGGACAGGGGAGTTGTTGAAGGAGAGAACAATTTAAACTGGTAGATTCCGATCTCTAAAATTAGAGACAATTCACCTAGCTCTCTCCTGCTCTGCAAATTGTTCCCCTCTAATTCAGAATCAGAAGTTGGTAACCAGAAGAACCTTACTAGGCCTGTAATTTCTTCTTTTTCCATCTTTTCACGGTGAACTGAAAAGTGCCACATCTGGGAACACAGTATTGCAAAAAGTGTATGCTTGCTTGATTTTTAAAATTTTGAACTCAGTATCACACCAAAATCTTTTGAATTGTAGGCATTAGAAGAGCCAACCAAGACTGATAGTGTGACTGAAGGCACTGTTTTGGACACCCACTCAGAGGTAGTGCTGTTATATCAATTTCAAATCTTTATTTGAAAATGAAATGCAAATGTTAACTGAGTGATGTGTCCTCCTTTTTCAGATGTGCTCCCCTGCCCAGCTCAGACAACAAACAGAAGAGCTGTGTGCTGTCATTGATCAAGTTCTGCAGGACCCATTGACTATGGTAACCCATCAGTATGTGGGATTGACTTTTTATCTTCCTTTTCTTTTGTCTCTTGTCGCTAATAAGTCTGTTCTCTGTTGAAAATAATTTTACAGCGCCGATGTGAATCTTCTCCAAGTTTTCTGCAGATGAGCACTGAGTCAGATGTTGGCAAGGTAGGTGAATAAGTCCAAATGCTCTTTACAGGCTCTTTACAAGCAAACAAAATCACAACAGTAAACCCTATAACAACAGAAAACTCCAGTTAAGAGGTGCAACATCAGTAGACTTGTTTAGTGATTTGAAAGACATGGAAGGACAGAACTGTAGCCCTGGAGTCGTACAGTCTTTGTTGCAGGATGCTTTCCTGAAGTCAGAAGGAGTTATATTATGAAAGAGAAGCTATCTGTTAAGGTTTCAGAGGTTAGGATCCACAAGAAAGAAGTCCTTCATATCTTGTCTTCCATATTGCAGGATCTCTGGTTCTTTCCTAGATTTCATTCCATCTATGGGTCCTTACTGCAGAGGAGCCAGTGTTTCTAGCTTCAGTGATTGGAAACAACCTTCAGAACAGATTTATTTTCATATTCATTACTGGTTTTCAAACAATGGGATAATTAAATTATTATGTTGACTTGCTCTTAAGTGCTGATTTCCTTTTAACTCTGGCCCCTCACAACAGGGGGATATCTACTACATCCATTTACCCTGGCTAACTCAGAAACAGGTAGTGAGAGGCAGGAATAACTTTCTATACTGGTGTTAATCTTCTGGTTTCATTACCTTATATTGGTGTGCCTTATGGGTTCAGAAGGATGAATAACCAAGGGAGGAGGGTCCTGTATTCAGTTTGCTTGAGGTAAATTTAAGTTGGTATTACTAGTTATAGGAGAGTGAAAATGGCAGAAATCCAACTGGAAAGAGGAGGAAAGGGATTTCTGAGAGAGGAATTTATCAAAAAGTTAATATATTCAAAAAATCCTGCACAATGTCCAGTCTACCATGAAAAAATAGGGCACAGAAACAGCATTCCTGAGAGATTATATTCAATATACACTTCAAATTTCATTTTCATTTTTAAAATTACTTCTGTCAACCATCATTCAGTGGTGAATCAGGCCTCAGGCAGCTGTAAGATGGAAACAAATTAAAAGATGGTAGCTGAAAAAGTAGGCAGAGACTGTTATTGAGAAAATGTTTTCCAGTGCCTGCACTGAATCCAAAGTGGTTAGAAATCTAGTACTAAGTTGAACTTTTTTGCTGTAGCATCTAAAAAATACTTCCTTGGGCCAAATGGAAGGCATTTGTTAGCAGTAATGAAACCGAATAAAGGGGGCAAAAGGTGAGTTTAACAGGATGCAGCATAGGGACCAAGATAAAGATTGTGAGAACCTCAGAATGAGAGCACAAAGTGCTTAAACAGAGGATAATAGGGAGTCACAGACAGGAGGGGAAAAAGAGTAGGTGTTATAAGTAAATGCCTTAGCAATATAATGGATTAGTCTGATGACAGCAAGTTCTTGCAAAGGACATGGAAAGATGGTGTTTCAGGTTATTTTGTGAGCAAATGTCATGGGACAACCACACCTGTGGCTGTCTACTAATAGGCATTTTGTTATGGGAGTTCTCACAGATAATTCAAAAGCCAGCTTGAATAGAACAGGATCAATATTTTTTGAGCAATAAAAATTAAATATATGTTCTACAACAAGTACCTCAAGCAAAACTTTAATATACCTTATTCTCATTTAACTCATGAACCTTTATGGAAAACTGGTGTTTTCTTGAATTTGAGCAACTAGTAACTTGTCACAATGATGAAAATCTCTGAGTTACTCCACAAATTAACACATTGCTCTTAATATAACTATTTTTTTTTGTATAAGGTGTCAACAACACTGCAGAGAGCAGCTGGTCGTGAAACAAGATATGTAAGTACTTTTATAATTACTCTATATTTTTCATGCAGAATTGTCTCATTTGTCTAATCTTTCTACTGTACTATGTGATTCTGCATGTAGCAGACATGGGCTTCTACTCATGACATGAGGCGTTGCATCTAGTACAGAGAAACAAGTATGTTAAAGCAGTGGCAGTTGAGACTTGAGATATCCCACTGCTGTAGATCCATCATGGCTGAAATCTCCTCAGTGCAGTGTGTACTGAAAATTTTACCGCTGAATATGCTGTTAAAATTCATTTATTCACACACTCTATTGTTGTTTGCTTTGAGTGTTGGGCAAGAGCTCAGCTACTTGACAAACAGACTATTACAGGTGCGGAAGGGTTTATTATCGGACTCAGCCTGCATAGTAGGGGACTTGCTTTGGTAGGAGTCCTTTGGTTCTTGCCTATCCATCAGAATTTGAGGCTGACCCAAACTTTTCCTTCCAAACTGGCTGAAAACCCACAGTTTAGTCTTAGATGAATAGTAGCTGTTTTGTCACATATACACACATTCCAACATACAAAGCAAATCTCTGTATTGAGTCATCAGTTCAATTATTGAAACATTAAACCCAATTAACATTTTAATTCTCACTAGCACACACAGTTACTTCAGGCTCCATATTGTACTTAGAACTCATCTAGTCATGTGGTGAGAAATCTCTGCTTACTATTCATCATTCAGCATTTCTATTGAACCTCAAATCAAAGCAGTGCTGGCAAAGCAATAGAGGCCTCCCAGTTTTATGCCAGCACAATGCTTGACTGATCAATTCCATTTTGATTCTTGAATGTGGTGGCATGCATATTTTATTGCATATTGTGATTTTTACTTGACAGATTGTGCTGGCTCATACTAATTAGAAAGCATATTGGAAGAGAGATTTTTAATGAAATAAAAGAGTGTGTTTCAGAGGTAGTCTGTGAGAACAGAGTATATTTAATATCACTCCAGTGCAGATCTCCAGGTCCCAAAACTGTGGCTGACATATAACATAAATTCAGGCATTCATTTTATATGCCTAGGGATACAGTTAAGTTTTCTTTGCTGGCATAGAAAATCATCCTTATAAGCTCTTACTTCCTAGTCTCTCTGGAACTTTCTAGATAAATGAAACAAATCATTATTTAAAAATACATTTGGGAAAAACATAGGGGATTGTTGATAGTCTAACCTTTCCTATAAATTGTACAGGCATGTTGAATTTTTTGTGTGTCAGAATACAGACTGTGGTCTTCAGGATGTGCTGTGGTGGCTGAACTTGGTGGGTCCAGGCTCTTCTGGACTCTGGCATCAATGCACTCTAAGCATAGTCTCCTGAAGGATGACCCAGGTGTCCCTAACAGCCCTCATACATCACAGCTCTATCCGCCTCTCTTGCTCTGTTTCCTTGGTAGGACATACAAAGGCTATTTCTGTCCCAGCTAATAAACCTACTGGTGGCTTGTCCTTTGGTGCTTAAGGTGAGGTCACAGTGAGGTGCTTTTCCATAGATCTGTCTTCATCTCTTCCTTCCACTTCCCTCCCCTCAAAGTGAGCCCCCCCTAGCACAAGACCCAGGATGGCCTCATCCCTTAAGCTACCATGCAGACCATGATGGAAAACTGTCTGGAAGAGTGGTAGTTGGTGTACAGCAAAGCATTGAAGGTAGGGTGCTAACCATTAACTGGAAAGGACCCGTTCCTAAGCCTCTGTGTATGCTGACTTTTGTTCACCAGAGGAGCTATAGTCCAGGGGCCAACATTTCTTCACAGTAGGTACAAGACGTCTGTTTTGAAACAAGGTGCCTACTTTGAGCCAATTTAACAGTGTCTTTGATAGAAATCAGGAACTGAGTATTGTACAGACACTTGTTATCATAATATCAAACTGTGAGTTCCCCCAGGAGGTCTGTGGTGTCTCATGTGAGATGTCATGGAGTAATGATTTTCAGCCATCCTTTTCTTGCAAAACTTTTTTCTTTCTTTTAGAAGTAGGATTTTAGTTTATACAACTGAATTAATTTTACTAAAAAGAATTAAAATGGTAATTTAGCAATATAGTTTTCTTAATCTTTTTGAATTCATGATGTCTGCTATTGAGATACTTGTCAAAATCTTTCTTTGAAGGTGTTTTTGGTTAAAATAAAAGATCTATTTTGTTTATGAGTCAGGGATAGGAAAATCTGTCCTCATCCTAAAGTTTTATTTATAATCGTGCACACATATAAATGTATGTGTATGCACACATGATAGTGCTACTAAATACTTCAGCAGGTTCTGTGGAACAGTAGAGTATACAAATATGTTGAAATATCCTGTTATTTAACTATTAAAATGTCATAGATTTGCCTTCGCCTCAATTACTTTTTGTCTTCTCATGCGCTTCAGAACCTTTTGAGGACGTACATGATTGTACAAACAGCAAGGAAGTGTATAAAAAGTATAGAAAAATGTCTGACTTCAGTGAAATTACAGCAGTTTGTACCAGCTGACAACTTAGTATTACAGTTGTCGTTTAACAACTTTTTAAACAGTATAGTCTTTGATATAATCCTATTCATCATTTTATAATAGTGTATGTCTGTTAGCTTTAGGGATGGTACTGCTGATTTGTAATAATAATGTAATAATATAACCATTCTCTAAATGAATTACTTTTATGGTTATTGAGTGCCCTAATATATATAATTATTCATTACATTTCCATATAATTAGTCACCAATTAAAGCTTTCTTAATTTTAATTTCAAATTCTAGCAAATTTAGTTTTGTCATTTAGCCCACTTAATTTATTTTAGAAATAATTTCTCATGATTAATTGGAATAATTACTTCACATATTATTGGCATTTTGCTCTTTTTGACAGTTCTATTCTAAAATTTTTTTTTAAGTGTTACAGACATGACACACAGGTGAAAAAATGAAAGAACATGAAGCAGCTAAAAATGCACACAGACATGTAGAAATAAGTAGCGCTTTTCTTTATTTGTGGTCTGCTGTGTTTATATGCATTTCAGATAACTCCTCTGAAGTGAGATTTACTCTTAATTTGCACCACTGAAGTGAGACAATTTAATCCCAGCCTGCTTGTATCTGTAGATCACTCTCAAGTGCTTTGATGTCTTTAAGCTCACATGAGATCAGTCATCACACTTAGTTAATGGTATGAAGGACAGTGGTATGTAAGTAACCATTAGTAAAAACTCTAGTTTACTCTGTCAGGGGAAAAAGATGTACTTCTGGTAGATTTAGTGCTAAATCACAGCTGCCCCGTTGTGAGTGGGAGGGTTTCCTCCACCAGTGGCTCTGTTTAGAGATGTGAACACTCAGTGATGAGTACAGTCCTCCACCATGACTTGTGGTGACGTTGTTCTCACCACCAACGCAGGAGTAGAGCCAACAGGTCCAGGGAGTGATTAAACGTCTCTGTTTAACACCTGAGAGACCATGTCTGGAGTTTTGTGGTCAAATCTCTGCAAAGCCTTTGTCACAGGGAAACATAGGAAGAGCATGTTCTTCCATCTCCAAATGTGATGGAGTTGTTTTTCTTCTTGAAACAGTGAGAGGAACATATAATTGAGTTGATAAAAACACAATAGTAGTGGTCCTTCTGCAGTGGGTGCAGGCAGTAATGGCACTGTCTCGTCTTCTACTGCAGCTATAACTTCTAACGATTGTATATAGTACATTTCTACCACCATACTGAAGAATATTTACATTTTAGAGTCTTAAGGCCTCCAAATCACACCTGCATCAAGGAAGGATGTTATCTGTACATAAACACTGTGATATCCAGTAAAACTCATACAGAGCTTGAAGGAGGTGATTGGATGGATTAATGCACCAGAACTTCTGAATCTCACCGTTGTGTGGGCAAATAAGCATGTGGCACACGCGTATTTCACATACATACACACATACTTTGCATTCACCACATTTACCCTTGATCTGGAAAACAGGGCTTCTGCTGTTCATTGTATACTCAGAAAAAAAAAAGTAATGCTTGAGTAGGATTGTTCTGGTTTTCATAATGTAACGTCAGAAAGATGAGAAGGTTGGACTGAACTCCCAAAACAATTGATAATGTTAAAAACATTGATGCTGCAAATTAACAGACAATGGCAGTCTCAAAAATGTCAGGACTTACATCTCAAGTTTACATTGAGATGAAAAAGTGAAATTTTCTTGAACTTGGAAAAAAGTATCCCTAAAATTTTAACAACAGGCATTCATACTTGATTATACCTAGAAATAAACTGGAAATTATAGTAATTTAAATTCTCTTACCAATTGGATATCACTGCATCAGTGGTAAAAGCTTCTGTACCTAAGATTACTGATGTCCATGGATTTTTCTTCTGTCATTGCTATGACCACTATGATATTGTATGTAATACTGTAAATATTTACCTTTTTTGCAGGCCAGCCTTTACAAATCAGCACCTATGGTAACAGAGAGTCATGTGGTATGTATTGCATAGCTGTGATATGCTGTTTTTCAAAATTTGCACAAGCACAAAATCTAAAGTAATTATTTACTTTCTTGGCCCTTTGAAAGAAGCTGCAGTCAGTACCCTCATACAAAGCTGCATTGCTTATACAGAGCTGCATTGCTTTCTTCTGTATTGAATACACACCTGTTTTAAAGAAACTGTAAATTCTGACCCTACTTGTAAATCCATGGACCAAATTACAAACTAGAGAGTCTTTTTGAATCTTGAGGTGTATGACAACTATGGAGTCTACTACTGGTCCTTGGACTCTTTTAATATTCCATTCCTACAATTTTGTTTATATGCAACAATGTTCTGGCATATATTTTCTTATTATATGCTTGTTTAAATCAAATCTGGCTCAACTAGGGAAAAGCAAGGGTAAAATCAAATAAAGAAAGGGAGACTATTCATCAGATGTTCATTTTAGCTCTGATCACAGTTTAGTCCTGTTGCAGCTAAACTTCCTGAATAAAAGTCAGAAGAGAGGTCATGGAGCCTGTCCAAGTGACAATGACCACAAATGAATGCCTAGGGAAAAAATGAGATGTGGTTGAGAAATTTTCCCAATTGTATTTCAGCTAAAGGAATTTTAGGGACTTCCTGAATCATTTTCTTCTGTTTTGTAATCTTTGACCACTTCTTCTTTCATTATTTTTTCCAGTTACTTTTTGAATCTTGTTATACTTTGGTGTCTACAACATTCTGTAGCAATAGGGTTTACTTTTTAACAATGCCTTGTGTGAAGTACTTTATTTCTTTGTTTTAAAGATACTGCTTGACCTCAGTACTTGTATTGAAACAGTAAACAGTTGTTCTTTCTTCACATTTTAGATAATATTAATGATTTTCTAGGTATTAACCATAATACCTTATCAGTCACCTCGTTTTTGTACAGAAGAGTCATAGTCAGTTAGTTGCTCTTTGAGAAGTATGGATACTGTCCCATATCTTTGATGATCCTTGTTCTCCTTTTTTATATCATTTTCAGGTTTTTGTTTTTGAGATTGGGAGACTGAAACCATAAACTGCTCTTGTCTAGCTCTGGACACAGTGCTTCATTTTTACATGATGACGTGATAGAGTTCTTTCTTATTTCTATTCCTTTCTTAATTCCTTGTGATTTATTTAGTTCTTCTTACTTGTATTGATCAGTAAGCTAAAGTTTGCACAGCAGAGTATACAATAGATCCAAGATATATTTCCTGAGTAGTGAGAGCTAGTTTCTGTTCTAACTAGTTCATCACTGCATGTGTAAATTTAGGATGTAATTTAGTTTTTTTCCTGTGAAATGTACCAATGTTGAATTTAGTCAGATTTCACCTGCCTTTTTATCATTCATTGACTCGGTATTATAAGATCTCTCTGCAACTCTCTGCACTGATATTTTGGTTTCACTTCTCTGAATGATTGAGTATTACCTGCAAACTTTGATATTACTAGCCACTCTTTTCTAGCTAGTACATCCATAATTTAGAACCCAGATTCCAGAGCATGTCTCTGAGGAACTCTATTTGTGACTTTTCTCCACTGTGAAATTTAAACATTGATTCCAGCCTTTTGCTTCCTATCTTTTAACTGATCCATAGGAAATACTCTTTTACTCCGCAGCAGTTTCGTTTTCTTAGTAGACCCTGTTGAAAGACGTTCACTAAAGCCTTTGGAAATCCACATGCAGCATGGCTGAACCTCCACTGGACTTCATGCTCTGTGATGCAGCCTCATTTTGTTATCGCTGGTTATACATTTAGGGACCCAGTGAGGAAAAAAACCCCAAATACTAAGCCTCGCATAAGATGACCTGTTGATTCTCACTTGGTTTCATCCAATGTGTGTTCCTAGATGCTGAAAGATTCTCATATTGCTAGGTTAAACATAACCTACATCTGCCATATAAGCCAGCTTTCTTGCATCACTGACTCTTTAAAATAACTGTAAAAGATTTATCAGGCATGAGTGCCCTTTCAAAAGCCATTCCCTATTATTTGTCCAAATGTATACTAATTCTGTTCTTTAGTGTAATTTGTTCCCACTACTTTGCACAGCTTGAAATGTCACATGTAGTGATTTGTGATTCCCGGTACCCTTTAGCATCCTGTAGTAAAACCTGACCCATTGTTGCCACTTCTCATTCTTCTGGTGCTGGTTATGTCTGAAAGATTAAGTTAAATATCACAATTCATAGTGTGGTGATTTCACACTGGAATTGCTTCACAACTTTATTTATTCCTTGCATTTTATTTGCTTATTTTATTGATTTGTTCTCAAATCTGTTTTATTGACACTGCACTTGAGACAGTTCCTCCAAATTGTTTGTCAGTGTGAGAACCTCCCTAAGTCTTCCTGTGAGGAAAACTGAAGTAAGGAACTAATTTTCAGCTTGGGTCTCCTCTTCATTCATTTTTTTATGTCTTGATTATAACTACTGGCCCCAGTAGTTGTAAGGAAATTTAGCAGGTTCTTTTCTCAAAGCCTTTCTTGGCCTAATATATGATGTTTTTATATCATGGACTAGATTTCCCCTGGATTTCCCTGCCCCCCCTTCCCCTCCTTCCCCCTCCCCCCCCCACCCCCTTCCTTTATTTTTCCTTTAGACTTTATTTGAATACAACTTTCTGTCTTCAGAGCCTTTTCCTCTTGATTCCTTTTTTTACTTTGCACTGTTCTTCGAACACCCTAATATTTACTGATATCTTAAAGTCTTATAAGCTGATGCACAGCTTCTTTGAAATGTTACTGTCTTAAACATTATTCTGGTCACTTATAACCATTTCATCTTTTTGGCAGCTCCTTTGAATTTTTCTTTTTTTTTTTTAATAACTATTTTAATTATTTAACTATTTTTTTTTCACTTGTTTTAAATTGCAATCACTACAGTGGAATTCTTGTGCATGCTTTTTGTTCAGACATCAGTGCTCCCTCTGAGCACGTTGTGATCTCCATGAATGATTTTTCAGCAGTAAAATTTTGACCTAGAAATTTTGCAGGATTTATGATTCAGCTAAATACTTCTCCTCTTGTAGAATCTCTGACTAGCTATACCAGGGACCGCTTATTTGTGGTGACCAGAAATCATGTATCTATACCTCTCAACTATGTGACTTTTATCTGATGGACAGGTAAAACATTGGGCATGCCTCTGTGACTCTCATCAATAGATCTTCTACTGTTTTAAAAGATGACTGTTAATGACTCGTGGTAACAAAGTACAACGCCATACCCAGCACACCAACACTACACACAGTATTGTGGTTATCATTATAATTTTTTTGTTCTTTATGTATAAAACAAGTAAGACAAAATTCAGATGGGACCGGTTTTCCATACCTTGGTACTATTTTTCTAGGGTTTTTTTTGTTCAGACATTTTAATGTTGCAACAGTCATTCAGGGTGTTTGAGTGTGCACTTGAAGGACAGCCCTGGGGAGCGCGGTGACCAGGGCGGGCAGGCCGGGCGCGGCGCGGCGGTTTGCACAGCAGTCCGTGCTCCTCTTCCAAGGAGAGACATTCCACGGGCCAAGAGGAGAGGCTTGAAGTCCCCCCAGCCCAGCAGCGGGGCACCTTTCTGTGACCACCCGCCCGGGCCACGGGCACTCCTCCTCCCTGCCCCTGAGGGCAGGACGGCGGGCACTCCTCTGAGAGCAGAGGCGGCAGCTCCGGCGGGGGGGTCTGCGCCATCTGCCCCGGCGGTGGCCGGTGCCTCCCCCCAGCCGGGGCTGCGGGAGGGGGAGGCCGCAGTGCAGGCCTCAGGCCGCAGGGAGCGCCCAGACCTTTCTCCCGGGGCAGGGACGGGCGGCAGAGCTGCCGGCAAAGGGGGAGCCCGGGCGGAGGAGCTGCCGGAGCCGCTGCCGGGCTGCGGGAGGCGGTGGGAAGGCTGCGTAGGGTCAGGGGGGCTGAGAAGGAGTTAGAGAGCTGGTTCCAAGAGCAGTCTGCAGTGGAACCGCAGCCCACGGCCAAACAGCCAAAAACTCCCCCGCTGGCACACACGGAAGGGAGGGGGGGGGCAATAATGCAGAAGAATGGAAGCTTGCAATGGCAGGGACCTGCAGGAGGAAGAGACTTCCACCAAAGCCTGAGGTGCCCTCACAGAAGCGCTTCACCGCTCTGCAGAGGGAAGAGGAAAGACCCGTCACAGCAGGAGAGAGGCTGGAGCTGAGTAAGGCAGCCTGACCTGCTCCCTGTAGAGCAACGTGCACATCTGAGGAAAGACAGTGGGTGACAGGAGTAGGGGACTCTCTTCTGAGAGGCATGATCTGCTGACCTGATACACTCTCTGTAGAGGTGTGCGGCTTACTGAGAGCTCGTATCAGGGATGTCACCAAGAGACTGCCAAGCCGTGTACAGTCCATCTACAGGGATCTGCTTGGTAGACTAGCATGGGATAAAGTCCTGGAGGGAAGAGGGGCCCAAAAAAGCTCATTAATATTCAAGGATCACCTCCTACAAGCTCAGGAGAGGTGCGTCCCAACAAAGAAAAAGTCAGGTAAGAACGCCAAGAGGCCTGCATGGATGAACAAGTAGCTCCTGGACAAGCTCAAACACAAAAAAGCAGCCTACAGAGGGTGGAAGTGAGGACAGATAGACTGGAAGGAATACAGAAAAATTGTCCAGGTATCAGGTTAGGAAGGCCAAAGCCATGACAGAATTAAAAGTGGCCAGGTACATCAAGGGCAACAAAAAAACCTTCTGTAGGTAGATTGGTGATAAAAGGAAGACTAGGTAAAATGTGGGCCTGCTCCAGAAGGAAATGGGAGACCTCGTTACCTAAGATATGGAGAAGACCAAGGTACTCAATGACTTTTTTCCTCAGTCTTCACTGTCAAGTGCTCCAGCCACACTGCCCAAGAGGCAGAAGGCAAAGGCAGGGACTGGGAAAGTGAAGAACTTCCCACTGCAGGAGAAGGTCAGGTTCGAGACAATTTAAGGAGCCTGAAGGCGCACAAGTCCGTGGGATCTGATGAGATGCATCTATGGGTCCTGATGGAATTTGGAAGGTTGCTAAGCCACTAGCCATCATAGTTGAGAAGTCATCACAATCCGGTGGAGTTCCCACTGACTGGAAAAGGGGAAATTTAACCCACATTTTTTAAATGTGAAAAAAAGAAGACGACGGGAGCTACAGGCCAGCCAGTTTCACCTCTGTGCCTGGCAAGATCATGGAGTGGATCCTCCTGGAAACTATGCTAGGGCACATGGAAAATAAGAGGTGATTAGTGACAGCCAACATGGTTTCACTAAGGGCAAAACATTCCTGACAAATTTGATGGCCTACGATGGGGTTACGGTGTTGGTGAATAATGGAAGATCAACTGATGTCATCTACCTGGATTTGTGTAAAGCGTTAGACACTGTCTTGCATTACATCCTTGTCTCTAAAATGGAGAGACATGGATTTTATGGATGGAGCACTCAGTGGATAAGGAATTGGCTTGATGGTTGCACTCAAAGATGGCTACAGTCAACAGCTCGATGTCAGAGAGGAGAGCATTGACAAGTTGAGTCCCTCAGGGATCAGTATTGGGACCAGTTCTGTTTAACATCTTTGTTGGTGACATGGACAGTGGGATTGAGTGAACCCTCAGCAAGTTTGTTGATGACACTGAGCTATGCGGTGTGGTCAACGTGCTGGAGGGAAGGGATGTTATCCAGAGGGACTTGGTCAGGCTTGACAGGGGGTCCTGTGCAAGGCCTTGCACATGGGTTGGGGAAATCCCAAGCACAAATACAGTCCAGGCAATGAGTGGATTGAGAGCAGTCCTGTGAAGAAGTAATTGGGGGTGTTAGTTGATGAGAGGATAGACATTGCCTGGCAATGTGCCAACTGTATCTTGGGCTGCATCAAGAGAAGTATGGCCATCAGGTTGAGGGACGGGATTCTCCCCCTCTGCTCCACTCTTGTGAGACCTCACGTGGAGTGTTGTGTCCAGCTCTGGGGCCTGCAACATAAGAAGGACATGGACCTGCTTGAGAGGGTCCAGAGGAGGCCACAAAGTTGATCAGGTGGCTGGAGAACCTCCCCTGTGAAGACAGGCTGAGAGAGTTGGGATTGTCCAGGCTGGAGAAGAGAAGACTCTGGGGAGACCTTATAGCGGCCATCCATTACTTAATTGGGACCTACAGGAAAGGTGGGGAGGGATTCTTTATCAGGGAGTTTAGTGACAGGATGAGGGGTATCATCTTTAAACTGAAATAGGGTAGATTTAGATTAGCTATAAGGAAGAAATTCTTTACTGTGAAGGTTTGTGGCTGCCCCCTGCCTGGAAGTGTTCAAGGCCAGGTTGGACGGGGCTTTGAGCAACCTGAACCCAGTAGAAGGTGTCCCTGCCCATGGCAGGGGGGTTGAAACTAGATGATCTTTAAGGTCTTTTCCAAACCAAACCATTCCATGATTCTATAATGTATCAAAATGTATTTATACACAAAAATAGTAGAAGAGGAGTCATATATTTAGAGCAAATACAGAATGATATTTCTGTATTTTGTGAGCAGGTTTAAATGACAGTAACAGAAACAACACAGCACAGATTCTTGCATATAAATGATTGTGGATAGGAGTTGTAGGGACTCACGGCTAGACAGAAGATGATTTCAAACATAGCAAGGAATAATAGCATTAGAAAAATATCGATAAGGCTCATTTTCATGCAGCCAAAATACCTTCTGTCTCTGAAGAAGGGTGGCCATGTCCATACTGCCTATCGTGAGGCACCCTGACCCAGACTATTTTTCTGTTTCTGACTGTGCACTCGCTGACCTGGCCCAAAACTATGCCAGGGAGCACCCCGACACCTAATCAGTACAACTGATTATGAGTCAGCTCTGGAGTTTATGTCTTGTCCCTATGTAATTTGCTAATACGGCTGTAGCCAAATGACAGCATCCCACTGCTACCATAACAGCCCTTGCCATTTTTCAGTGCTGTTGTAAGAAGATGAACACTTTCTTTGGCAAAACTAAGCCTTAGCTTGTTTCTCAGCGGTGTCAGTTGTGCCACCTGCTATCAAAGAAAGAGTTCAAGTTTTTAGTTTTGGATCAAAGATTTTACACAGCTTGTCAGAGAGGTAATAAAGTATTTTAAATTCTGGTTTCTGCTTGATATCTGCCACTCTGGTGTCAGAGTCAGACATAAACATATGACTCAGTCATCACTTGAGTGTGCAATGTTGTTCTACAGCATGCTTTTGCAAGAGTCTTTCTATGCAAGGAGAGTAGCTTATCCTTGGTGATTTCAGGTACCTCAATGGGCTTTTAATTGCATGATTACATGGTGTGGAGGAGTGCTAGAAGGCCACAGGTCCTTTGTTTGTGTAATGATGACTTGATAACAACTGTAACGTTCTTTTTTTTTATATATATATTTACCTTTGTGTTGAAAGCCAGGAGTCTTTCACTTTTACAGACTGTTCTCAGAAATTTTGGAGAGGTAAATAATTATTTTATGGTGAATCTTACAAAGAAAGAGTCATGAGCTATGGACTAAGTTCATTAAATAAGCACTGTATCTTTCACTAAGCTGACCTTCTTAATGAAAAAGTTTAAGTTTTCAATGCAACTTGGGAGTCATTACTCTTTTTAAAAAGTTAATATCAGCTCACAGCTTATTTTTTGCTTTCAGTTGAATATGTTTCTTATTTGACGAGGCAGATGAAAGGGCCCTGACCTGTGGGAAGGAGGGAGGGGATAAAACATAAAGCTAAGGGAAGGTATTTTGCTGCCTGGGACTTGGTCTTCCCAGGCATGTTGTGCTCCTCCCATCTCTGCCACCTTCCACTCAGCCCCTGGGCACTGCTCTGTCCTTTCCCAGGGCAGAGGCAGAAGAACAGTACATGAGGACATCTTCCCCCTGCACTCTCCCCTCCAATGGGACCTCCTCTTGCCCTGTCTTTGCTGGATGCCTGCAGATCTTATTTTAAGGTGATCCATAGCTCAGTTTACATGATACATCCAGCAATAGCAGCTGCATCATTTTAAGCTTACTTTCACAGGAAGCTTCTCTTTTTTTCCAGACAGACTTAAGTGTGCTGCTCTTGTAAATAGGCAGTATGGTGTTATTAAATGTATACAGTCTAAATCTTACAGATAAATCTAATAGTGGATCAGGTTTCTTCTCTGCATTTTTGTGCCCAACTCGGTAATGAGGATGGGAGCTGTGACAGTGCCTATTTCTCAGTCCCAGGTGGGCAAGCTGCCCCTCTAGACTGCAACCGTAAAAGGAGCTCAGCAGTATTCCTGTTGTTATCTATATCAGTTGTGACAAAGACTGCCTGTTTTCTATAGGGTAACTGTAACAGAGAAGAATATAATTGACTTTTTAAAAAGTTTAAATTCAATCACAGACCCCTCCAGGACTTCAGTATTTATGAAATTCCAGTGGAAATATACACTTTTTCCTTCCTTTTCTTTGCTTACCAAACAAGTTGTCTCCTTTAAAATTATCCCCTAGCTTCCATTTAGAGTTTATGTCACAATCCATCATGTCAGACTTTACAGTAAGAATTCTGAAAATCACAGATGTACTAAATTCACAAGTTAATAGTCGTTTGGTTGGCCCAATGAAGAAACTTTTTCTTGATGAAATAATCCAATTTATCTGAGATGAGGAATATCACACATCCATGTTGATTACATTCTCTAAAATTGTGCTTCTCCAAGTGAACTCTTAAAGATACTGTCAAAATCCAGCATGCAATTACTGGTGTTATTCCCCAGAAAGACTTCCCCCTAATATGTTGTTGCCTGGGTGTAAGTTAACAGCATCACATGTTGCCCTTCCTTGTTTCACAGTTGCTGTTTTGAGGAGCCCAGAAAGGAATTTAGTGTGAAAGCAGATGTGTGGCTATGCATGAAGTGTGACTTGATGAACTTATCAAGATGCAGCTGAACAGCTAGAAAAAACAGCCAGCAAAGCCCACAAACCGTAGTCTGACAGCTCAGCATCTATTTTTGTGTGGGCAATAAACAGATGTCAGTGATGAGGATCTGTGCACAAAACCAGCTCTTGCCATATTTGTCCATAGTGTGTATTAAAAGTAGGCCAGGCAGCATGACACCTGAATAATTTTGGTGGTGAAATATGTTATTAATAAAATTTTGAAAATCTAGTCAGTGCAGATACACCGGAATTGACTTGTCTAACAAATATTCTGTAAATTGTGAAGTATTTTATTTTATTTTTCTTCCATCTCTTTTCTCCTGGGTGTACTATGGGTCAAGACAAAACCTGGTGTCATTCGTCCCGTGCTGGTGAAAGGAAAGAGTGCACAGCAAAAGGAGGAGTCCTATCAACCCAATCCTTTTAAAAAGTACCTTGAAGAAATCAGTGATCAAGATAATGAGCAGGTGAGTAACTCTTACTCTGAAGCATTTTGTAGCCTCAACTAGTTTCCTTAAAGATGATGGAATAATCTTAGATGCTTATTTTGTTCCGGTCTCTTCGTTTTTTTGCAAAGTTAGATGATTCCATGAGGGGCACCTGGATCCTGGAGGAGAGTCTCCAGGCTGGAGGTGGGCAGCTGGGCTTTCTACAGGGACATTTTTTTGGTTATCTAAAAACCTGTATGTTGAGGAGAGGACCTTTTTATGATGTCTGTAGGAAATGCTGCACAAAACAAAATGGAAATCCTATGCTCCCCTGTCAAGCAGGTGTCTGGATCAGATCTACTAGAAAGTAATTCCTCCATTTGGGGTCCAGAGAGAAATAAGGACAGCAAGGACTGGGCAAAGTTCATTCTTTCCTCTTCAAGGGGGGACTGCAGAGGAGCCCCAGTGAGTTTCTGTGTCACTCCCAAGTACATAGCTCCCCCAGGTCTGTATTCATGTCTCTCCACAGCTTGAGCAGACAGCTCTTCTACAACATGCAAAGGGCATTAAAGGGCAGCCCATGGGGCAGCAAAAGTGCTGTCTTCTCCCACAGACCTCTTCATAAAGCCATGTTCAAAATCAAAATCATGTTGCAAAAACACATCTTGAACTTTGCTGACCTGTATGTATCTCAGAGAAACCCCAGATAAATGGTTCTGTCAGACTTTGTGCATTTTGTTTCTGTGCATTACTGTGAATTAAACCTGAACTGTAATATATAATCTGAATGTCCCTGTAAGACCTTATTATTAACCTATCCAGTATGTTTGGAATCTTCCATCTGTAGGGTACTAAAATGAAGCCAGTAGTCCTTTTGTCAGACACGATGTGAATAAAATACTTTACTAACTGATTTTCTCTTACTTCTATGCCTCTTTAGTCACATTAGAGAGAGGCTTTAGCAATGGCAGTCCTCTCTCCTTCCTTTTAGAAATTATTTTTTTCAAAGATTTTAATTTTGGTTCTTTCCATTCCTGCCCATATCTCTGACTTGTAGGACAATCCCAACATTTCTCAAGAGCACTGCAGCATTACAAGCAGAGGAACATTTATTGGTAGTATTAGTGGATTCCAGCAACATGTATGGGTGGCATCAGAAGGTTTATCATTCTGTAGGTTTCTATAGAATGTTTCTGTAAATTCTATAGGTTTCTATAAAATGTAGAGTTTCTGTAAAATATAGGAAAAACTGAATAAAAATGATGATTTACAATTTGCCTCTGAACCTTTGAGGTTGGCAGTGAATATTTGACTTCAGAGACTACAGGTGAGTTCATAATGAGTTTTTCATACTTTAACTTTCTGAAACTCTTTTGATGCCAAGGCACTGTGCTGCCATTCACGTGGGATGAAAGAGTAAGAGAGCTGACCTAGAGCTGCTGCTAGAGAACTTCTGGTCTAGGCCACCTCAGCAGGGCCTCTCTGCAAAGGCAAAGGCAGCTCATACCTCCTTTTCATCAGGGCTGGGGACTGATTCTGCTGATTTGCTGATGAAGGAATGATACAATCACCAAAATTTGTATTTTCAGGCAAATACAAACTTGGGGTTATTGCCATAGTTTGGAGCTTTCTGATATTTGAGACTAATCGTGAAAACACCTTATAAGTTACTTATGGTACCTATTACTGAAGTACTGAGAATGTAATAAGTCCATGAACAAATGTGGTTGTTATAACAAAAGTCAAAATTATTTTATATAAAATCTATGCATTAAAATGAACTAAGCACATAGTGCATTGACTTTGATAGATGAAAATGTTAGTTTCACAATGAATATGTTCAGTTTTTCTTCCTTTATTTAAAAGAACAATGTCATATGCTTTAAAGTACTGATAAATTGGTATTTTTTTCCCTAACCTAAGAAATACCATAGGTTGCTGTAAAATACTTTTTATTTTGAGAGATCTCTATTAAGATATCTTTGTTCTGAAAAAGAAAGTACTTAGACCTATATTCAGATGGATTCACTGACTTAACAGAAACTGGTTTTGTTTGGCTATGTGATTGTAGTGGTGGTCTAATACAACAATTGATAATACGATAGTAGCCAGAACTGGGGGAAATACTGAAGTGCTGAACATGACAACATATGCTTCTGACTTCAGCTCTTGCCTCCCAGAGTAGGTTTATGGTGGTAATATAAATCTCTCGTGAGTGGAGGAGACTTGGGTGCCCACATGAGGGTGTTCACAGTCTTATAGCATCCTTGAAACTCTTCTGAGCAGTTTATTGCTTGTAAGAGGGCTGCAGCACTGCCTGTGCAACTGGGATTGATGCCCAGGCAACAGCTTGAAAATTGTGGCGGTTGTCTCTAACCACAGGGTTGTTAGCCTGTAAGGACACTCATTCTCCCTCTTTACCTGCTTTCAGTAGTTAGCATTTTTGGCTGCACAATGGCTGGCTTCCAAAGAGTGGGAGGTGTTCACACCAATACTACCCCCAAATCAGGTAAATTGACTGCTTTCATGGGATATGAGAGCTGTGGGTTAAAACTAGCAGACCAGCAGCTAGGCTTTCTGCTTTCTGCAGAAGAGCTGGTGCTAGTCCACTCGTCCTCAAATAAGGACTTAACAGGCCTCTACTGTGGCTTAGGGTAAAACTGCTCATACTGTTACTCATTTTCCCTGGTTTTCTCTGGAGACTTTCCCAGTCCTGCTGGGAGATTCAGCTCTTACATTTCTGTTCTCTCCCTTTCTCTGCATTTTCTTTTCATTTCTTTCTAATACCACTGCCAACAACACCCTCCCTAGGTGACATTGCTGCCCCTCCTTCACCCAGCCCACCTTGAAAGGACAGACCTTTTCAGGCTGCATCTTTGAGGATGATACAGACTAGATGAGGTTCCAGATGGCATCAGCTTTATTAACTTCAATCTTTTGATTTTTCTTAGACCTCTACAGTACCTCCCCTCCCTGCCAAACCTCCTAGTGTGACACTGAGCACTGGTGACTACGTGGGTGACATTCAGTTTTAGACATAATGATGCAGCCAGCCGTAACTGCTGACCTTCCGCTCCATGTCCCTGTGTTGAACACGTTTATTTTTCACAACAGAGAGTAGCTTGTTTGCCTTTCACTTCATTAAAAAACATCCCCATGTGGAAAAGGCCATTTCCCTTGTAAAAATATAGTAATTTTTGCTTTAACAGGGAGCTGTTCTCATGCAGATAATCCAAAGTAATAGATGAAGACAAAAAGAGATTTCTAAATTAGTGAAGATCATCTGGAAAGGATGTGGCTCACCTCACAGATGGCTCTTTTTATATGTGTTCTGGGTACACTGTATACAGATTGACACTGATGTGCCAATAGAATTTATAAACCAGGGAAAAATCCCATTTTCCTTTTTTTTTTTTTTTTTTTTTTCTTATTAGCTGCCCTTTTTTTTTATTTAGATGCCCTTACTGGAGATGGTAATTTCCCCATCATGAGAAAGAATGATTTTCCTCTTGCTTAATACTTTTCAGTAATGTTTCAGGAACTTTGCAATTATGCTCTAATTTGTTCAGAAAAGCACCATAAAATATGATGGAAGTATATGCAACTTGTGAGCAGCGCTGACGTGACAGCTTCATGAAAATTTTAATTTGAAACTGGGAAAACAGAATCTTCTTTTTTTTTTTTTTTTTGAAAAAACAGGGCATTTTGTTATGTAGTAATATGAAAACAACTCGAATGTTGGAGCATTTGTGTTCTTGCAAGTATTTATTAACAAGAATGTACATAGGTTCATTTGTCATTAAAAAAATAAACCACTTTGGGCAATGGAAGAGCAAGATAAGGATGAACTGAAGAGATATTAGTTAGTTATTAGATGAAGCTGTGAGGCCAGTTTGCCAAGTTTTGTCATTAGTAGAAGTAGGGTTGGTGCCTCTGAGGAGGAGTGGTGGGAGGCAAGGCTGGTGTGGAGCGACTGCTGCCTGGTCCCCTTCCAGCCACTCTTTCTGCTGTCAGGCTCTGATCCACTCCTTTGCTCATGCTCACTCTTTCAGTGGGCGATATATTAGCTTCTGCAGGAACTAATTGTGGCTCTTGTCACAAGTTTTCTGGGTCTTGAGCTCAAAGTCAGGGACACAGGGGACTTTCTGGTCTAGACTCAGGCAGCTGAGCCGGTGAGAATTTGGGATGTATTGTGTCAAAGTCCTTGACAAACCTAAGCACGAGATTTGTGCCAAAACCTGGGTACACTTCCTTCATTCTATCCCAGATCTTTTAAAAATAATTTTTTAAAAAGGATTGTATCCTATAGGTTCAAAAAGCACATAAATACTGTTTTTTTTTAACCAGAAACACTATTAACTGCTGACAACTTGCAGTAGTGAAATATATTGTGTGTGAACCTTCACTGGTTTAACTCTTAAATAGCTGAAAAGGCTTGTTAGTCTTGTTAAAAAGCCAGAAGTGCTTCTGCTAGTACTTAGGTAAGGCAGACTTTTTTTTCTACCTCTCAGACACAGTTTTCAGACTGGTTTTTCTTCCAATCTGTCCTCTCAGAAGATGTCCCAAAATGTGGCCATTTTATCCTAGCACAAGACCCTTCCGGGCTTTCCTTTTCTGCCACTTGAGCATCAGTTTTGCTGCAGGAGGGAGATGCACTGGAACGCAGTTGAAGCATAACTGTTTTAATGGGACATTTACAGCAGATTTTCTCTGAATATACTTTCATGCCAATTAAAGTACTTAGTGTAGAGTATTGTCATGAAGGTAGAGTTGCTTTCCTAGTTAATCATCAAGCCCTATGAAATATAAAAAAGGTGCAAGACAAACACTTTGCTTTCTGTCCAAAGCTTCTTTTTTACATCCATTGATCTGTTTCTGTTTACTTTTCTTTTTTTCATAGGAGACTGCTCTCCTACATCCTCTGTATCCAACTAAACTGATCCCTTCAACTAGGTCCCCTGTGCATCCTCCATCCATCTCCCTCGCTCACTGTCTAAACCTTTCAGCCACTTGTCTTCCATCACGTGTGATGTTCACGAGTATCCTTATAGCCCTTACAGTCACAACTCTTTGTACAATAAGGTGAGCATCAAGTGTGATGTGATTCAAGAGCTTTGTCAGGCTTTTATCCTTTTAATTCTAGGTAGAGTTCAGCTGAGTCATTAGGATTCAGTGTTGGTAGGTGCTCTGAGAGGTGCATCTCAGATGAGCCTGTATCCCCAGCATCCCTGGAGATACTGCTGCTTTTCCTTTCCTCAGCACAGCTTGTGTCATGGCTTGCTTCCTCCAGACCAGCTAGGACAGGGCTCCCACCACTCTTCATTCAAGCTATTTGTTCTCTAAAGGAGTAATTATCTGTTTCATCCCTCATGCTCAGAGTTCATTTAACATTTACCTGTACTAAATTAATGGGCTATTTATTTCTTCTTGGGGACTGAGGGAAGGGAAGAGAGAAATACAGGCTTTTCCAGTGGCTTTATCTGTCATCCTAACAAACAGTTGTCTCTTGTCAATGCAAAGGGAATCACACTCTTGTCTTCTTTGAAACAGCAGTGAACGAGTTAGACAAAATCTCTGAAGTCCAAGGTGTGTGGGTGACAGGGCTGGATAATGAGCTTTGTAAAGTGAAAATTGGGCCCTGTGTCTTAACTGACATCTTTTTGAAGAGCAGCTGGCATAAGCTATTCACAATACCTCAAGAGAGCCCCTGTCTGGTGTTAGAAAACCATCAGTTGTGGAAGTCCAATGAAGATGCTGTTTGAACCCCTCAGATGCATCCCTCCCATGTCCTCTTCTTCTAACACAGAATCTGGCTGCAAATGCTAAAATGATGCCAGGAGAGATAATCCCACTCCAAGATGTACAGTGTGTTTTATTTGGGATGCAAGAGGTTAAACCACAGGCATTAGGTGTTGTTTCTTTAGGCTATGTCATGGTTTCCTCATCAGAGGAAGCACCAGGGTGAAATACAAATAACTAGTTTCAGGCACATTGGGAGCTGAGACTGCTCTGGAGAGAAGTATCACCTCTGCAAAGAATGTATGTTGGTCAGCCATCAGACTCTGAAGAAATGCCTGAAAATGCCTTTCTCTCACCATTGACTAGAAACATAATTTAGGTTAATAAGTAATGTCAGTAGTGTCTGAAGTTGGTCCTTCTCTCCTGTGGGGTTTATAGAATTTACCATTTTAGCCACTTGTTAGGATGGACTAAAACTAAAACAAAATTCAACCTTCCATTCTGTCTGAGGCATCCTGAACAAAAACACCTTTTCACATCTGCTAGACTGGGTTTTGTTCTGTTTCAATTTTTATTATGAGCTGACATGTTTATTTAGGCAGCAATGAATTTATGATCAAGTATTTTTCAACAAGTTTCCTGGTTCGTTGCAGTACATTCTCATGAACAAACAAACAGTTCATATGACTGCTGAAGCCAGTTTCTATAGTGAAAATGGGAGTTTGCTGTTGCTAATGAAAACACTGATAGAAAGTCAAAAATTTGTATAGGAAGGCAAATAAGACAGGGAAAGTTGCCTGAAGATAATTAAGGTGATTTTTTAGTATACCATGTTAGCTATTTTCTCAAACAGGGATATTCTTGCTGAATAATTTCTGAAATAATGAAATTTTGCTTCTGCTCTGATTTCCCATAGCACAGTGCACCCAAAACTTGTCTCTTGAATGCAGAGGTCATAGGACAGCCCAGACTGTATATTTGCACTCCACCCATTTGGTGATGATTACGAGGCTGCTACATCCACAATTTTTTAATTTCAAGGATCTTTTGTCATTCCAAGTAACCTTTGTGAGTTTTGGAAACTGATAAATGCACACCTTTCTGATGTTAGCAGGTTCTTACTGTACAATGTAAATATGAGAGCTACATCATCTCTTCGATTTCTTCTATTTCCCTGTATAACATTTGCTCTCTTACTTGATTATTTTTTTTCTATTCACTGTTAGCAAAGGTGTTTTACATGGTTTTCCTGTAAACTTCACACATCTGTAAACAGCTTTTATTTTATTTTATTTTTTTAATATATTATATATATTTTTATATTCTTATTTCCATATTGAACTTGGACACTCTAAGTCTGCAGCTTTCCAGGGTTGAGCATTATCACCCATAGCCCAGAAGTCACCGAAGAGTGCTGTATTCAATCAAAGAAAATCTCAGGGGATCATTTAATTTTATTTCAAATACTACTGCGGCAGCATTTTGAATGGTTATGTCATCAGGGAGCTAATTGGGAGGGCTGTGTTTTAGATGAGGCCTTAATACTGACCTGCTGTGACAATTTAAGCAAAAAAGTTCACACATTTGGGCTTCTGATTGACTTCCCACTGCCATCCCTCTTGTCATGTGAGTGAAATAAGCTCTTGACTTTGTCAAGACCACATGCAATGATAATGCTTGTGTTTCTCCAAATGCATCCCTTAATTTAATGTAGCAAATTCTCTCTTCTATCCCATAAGATTTAGTGAAAAGCTGTAGGAATCTATGATGTTAATCATGATTAGTACCAAAAAGATCAATAATTAGATCTTCTGAAGTGGTATTGGTGAGAATGACAAAGATTTTTGAGACAAATATTGTTTTTGAGACTTCTCTGGAGAATTTTCAGTGTAAGTCAATTTACCATTGATTGTTTCCTAATGTTTAAAATAATTTAGATTATTTAATTATTTGCAATAATTTTGAAGTCTCAGCCAATGAAGGTAAGGTTAACTGATACAAAATGAGACAAGTCAATTGTCTGAGGTAGGTAAGCATTACTGGTAGTGCTAGTAAATACCTTTAATAAAATTTATTGTATATCTGAACTGAGGTCTCTCTCTAGGTATGTGTGGCCCAATACTTTGGAAAACAGAATAATCAGATGTCAATACTGAGCTAATTTAATACAAACAGAAGTTTATTTACACAATATTCACCACTTAATATTTTTTGTAATGTTTCTGTCTATAGTATTAACACTCTATGATAACCAAAGGAAAATTAATTTCAATCGTATTCACATGATCAGTATTTAACATTTGAGTCAATATATGTTGGTAAAACCCCTGACAATATTTGTCTTTAATTTCTTTCAATAACCCTGTCTTCCATGCCACCCAACTAGAGTCTAAGATATTCATGTTCTTAAAACAAAATTATTTAATTTATTGTCATAAATAATTGAAGTAACAGAAAACACAATACAGTAGACACAGTATTAGTCCTGTTCTGTAAACAACATCCCGACATCATGGGAATTGCTTTCTGTTCTCTATTAAACCTGGACTGTCATCCTTGTAAATTCTCTGGAGTTTACCCTCTCCACTCCTCATCCCTTGAGATAAGGGATAATATGCCCTGTGACTCACTTGTCTCTCCAGCCACACCGTAAACACATGGTCAGTGTCCACATGGTCAGCCTACAAACGTTACATTTTTAACTATATGTTGTATTTTACGCCATCTGCCGCTAGAGGGCAAAACCCGTCGCCTTAAATTTTTACAATCATTTGAGATATGTTGTAAATACACTATTGAGAATGGACAGGATGTGCCAGTGAATGGAGTTGCTATTCTTCACCCACACTTTAATTAAAAAATTACCTTAAACAAGTGTTCCCTCAGAAATGGGAAATGGAATATGGGAAAACCAGAATGATCACCTGTATCTTATATTAGGGAGGCTAGATATGGTGAGCTCCTAAAATGAGTATCATTTAATTTGTTGGCTCAGAGCATAAGAAAATAACAGCTGTCTCTATCTGAAATGCTTTATTGAAAGGACACTGTGGTGGTGTTTAGGCAGACTGGACTCACTGCCAGGTTGCTTTTGTCTGAAGCTCTACCAAGTGCCTGTATCTTCGTGGCTGATGGAATTACACAGATGTAGCTGAAAGATAGACCTGGCAGGTTTTGTAGATTATAACTGCTAAGAGTGATGAAATCCATAAGATGTGCCCCAAATAATTTCACAATGTGATTTTAGCTTTGATGTGAGGAGACAGCAGGAACCAAGGTATTGTGTCTATCCTGCTTGGAGAAGAGCAGAGAAGGCTCTATCCACTCATCTGTGCACAGGTTGCTTCTGGAATAAAAAAGTTGCCCATTCAAGTTATTTGATTCTGTTTTCATTGGCCTTGTCATCTCCCTTGTGATCTCCTTCCCCACTCTTATTTATACTCCTTGGTCTTGAATAATTATGAGTTGAATATTTATTATTAAAAAAGTTAATTTTCCTTTTGATTGGAATAAACCAGCTCAGGAATGTGAACTTCAGCACAACTATTGCAGTGAAGCCTGAGGTAACATTTAGCTCTGTGATTAACTCCAAAGCATGCTCCTGCTGGGAATCCATCCAGCCTTTAGCAAAGGACTGTGTAGGGTGGAAGAGTACATCTGTGCACCTGGAGTACTGTGTCCAGTTCTGGTCCATGCAGTTCAAAAAAAAGATGAGGACAGACTGGAGAGAGTCCAAAGGAGGGCCATAAAGATGATCAAAGAGCTGGAGAACCTGCCCTATGAGGAAAGACTGAAGGAGTTAAGTCTGTTCTCCCTGGAGAAGAGAAGGATCTCAGGGAGCCACATGGAGAAGAGAAGAGACAACGGGTACAACTTGCACTGGGAAAGGTTTCATCTTGTTATATGAAAGAATATTTTTACAGTGAGAACAATCACTGAAACAACCTCCCCAGGGACATGGTGGAGTCCCCATCACTGTGGGGACATGTTTAAGATGCATTTGGACAGGGTGCTAGATAATGTCATCCAGGCTGCCTTTCCCACAAAAGGTTGGACCCTTTCAACCTCAGCTGTTCTATGATTCTGTGATTCATATGGAGGCACAACTGATGTAAATATCTGTCAGGGCAGAGAGCATTAGATTTTGGGAAACCAGCTGTCACTTTGAAGGAGAAAGGAATGACCTGCCCAAGAGAAGAGGCAGGGGATGAGCAGGTGTAACTCCTTCAGCTGGGGACTGCCTCTCAGTCCCTATTGACTTTCAAACTGCCTTTTCTTTCTGTCAACAAGGGTTGAGCACATGATTCATGTACATCCCTGTGAAAATCTCCCTGTCAGGTAAATATTTAGCAGCACAGCCTTGAAAATGGATTGGTGGGAACTGGCGTTTTGCAAGAAGTATGAGAAATGTTAAAAAATTACCATTTTTGTACCTACTCAGATGTTACTTATAAAAGGAAAGGTCCAAGCTTGCAGAAGACAAGTTTTATTCAATGTACAACTTTGGGTTCAAGTTAATTTAATTTTTTTCCTGGACCTAAATAGAGTTTTCTTGAAATCACTAAATGTTGTTGTGTTGGAAGTGTCAGTCTTCCATAATCACTTGCAGGTCTGCAGGATCATAGGTAAGCAGAATATTTAAAGGGAATCTTTATTATTTTTTAAATTAAATCAGTGGTGTTTACCTCACCATCCAATCTCCTACTCATTGGACTTTGTATTTGATTAATAGTAGCATAGTGGGAATTGACATTCTGTGAATGCAGCAGCCTTTCGAGGTTGCCATGGAAAAGCACTTTTCTTCCAGACATCATCCCAGCTGCTTTTATTTCTAGAAGAGAGTTTCTTTCTCTCTTTTGAACTTTGATATTTAAATGCTGTACTTGTGTAGGTGTATTGTGGTTGATCAACCTTCTACTATCTGTGACCCAGAAAAATTGCTTTAGAGTAGAAAAAGAAATCAGAGGCAAACAAGCTGGATCATTAGTGCTGTGCTACAAATTGGACCTCCTCATTGGGAAAATATTAATGCTTGATATTGTTGTGTCTCCTTTGTATATTTTTTTATGGCATTGCTTGGGCTTAGTGAACTATTTTAATCATTCTTAGACGATATTTCTATCACTTTGGACTTGGGTTTGATAATGCCTACAGAAAATGCCTCTAGAGTTCTTGCTCAGCTCATCTTTAAAGAAAGACATTTCTCCTAAAGCACTTTAGAAGCATTATAACTTGGTAATCAGTTGTCTTCAAAGCCATTAAATTGGCAGCAAAACATGAAGGTAGCTTAGGCTCAACAGGAAACACAGCAGCATGCACTTAATGTGGAGATGTCTTAAGTCTGGCACTGCCTGGACAGAACTCTGCTACCCACTCCTGCAGACAACTCTTCCAAAGGAAAAAACAGGATTGATTACTGTGTCACTCCTTTTGGCTTGGGTAGTTAGGCAAATTTGAGAGCCTTTCAGTCTTATTTCCACCAGGAGAAGCTGTTGATGGTAGGACCCTGGTATTTCTTTGGTGTACTTCTGTTCATTTGGAAAACATGCACACAAAAAGATGTTTTATTGAATACAGTAGGATCTAACCCCAGCAGGAACTTTTCATACTTAGAAATTGAAATCTTCTCAGTGAATGCTGTGTCCAGAAGTGTTCAGGTTTCCTCTTGGAACACACTTATAGCCACTTCTGTTGCTTTCCACCTTCTCATTTACACAGTCTCTGCTGGGATATCTTAAATCAGACTCAAGCACCAAAAAGTACTTTAAAATACTTTGTCTTCATTCTTAGAAGTCACTACATAATATAAAACTTGAGTTCAGTCTTATGCCTGCCTTTCACTATGCATCTAGTCTTCTGCATAGTGGATATCAGGCAGAAATTTTTAATACATAAACCAATACCAAATATAATAGAAATTCTGTCCCTAGCTAACAACTCGTTTCTGAGATGTCTTTATCTTAACCTTCTGTATCATTAGATTAATATGTGAACACACATTTTAGCAGAACAACCAAAGGAAACACAACAGCCCAAATACAACAACATTCCTAGTATCTGCTTCTAATGTCTCTTTTGGTTTGTGAAGGCGATTCTATGACATGCCTCATGGTAATGGTAATGGCGGCAAGCTTGCTATAGCTTGAAGGCTGCATCCCGATCCATGACTGGATTGGGACTGAATACAACTCCATTTCTAGGGGAATTTGTAGCCATGGAAAATGGCAATGTTATAAAATAGTGTCTATTAATTATTAGGCAAATAGGAACTGCAACCTGGGGACATATCTTTGCTTGTAAAATAGTAATAAAAACAAAAGACAAAATTACAAAGAACAGAAGCTACTCAGAGGTAAAAGCTGTTATTAATGTCAAAAGCAAAAATATACCGTTGAGTGAAAAAATATCAAACAAAATTTAGTGGACATGCAACCTGTATGAGAAACAAAAAGTTTACTTGTATACTTTTTATTTAAGACTGTGAGAAAACAAATTCTGAAGGAGAAAAATTCACAATTATTGGAAAATATCCCAAAACATCCAGTGTTATAGAAAAATTTGTATCTTGGACATCACCAAACACAAATGTTTCTAGACAATTTCCTGCTGTTTTTTAGATTGTTAAAAACTCTTCTGGAGTATCAAAGAAAAGTAAACAGTGAGCTGATGAGCCTCTAGAAACTCTATATTTTAAAGGACAAATTGGCACAATTAGAATTCACTTAACTTTTATTGCGGGTATTGATATAATGTGTACTCTGAAATATAGCCTTAATTAACTCCACTTCCATTTATACTAGAAAAATGTATAAAATATAATTAGTTCTGGTGAAATTCCAAGTATGTACTTGGAGCTTGGATTAAATAAGCCAGTATTTACCTATGTTACAGAGATGTTATGAACTTCCAGGCATTAGTGTTTTTTTTTCTTTTTGGCAAAGTGTTCTGAACTTTGATTAAGAGGTCATATATGATAAACTGTAAATTACAGTACTAGCTTTCTCTTTTTATTAATTAAACAGTGGTTATCATTTTAGTAGTTATATGATAGGCAGAATATGATCTTAATACAAATTTTAATATAGTAGGTGACAGTTACACATGTACGATCTTGAAAATTCAGTCCAAGTTTGTGGTTTGGATTTAAAGTAGCTAAGGTCAAAGATCTCTGTTGCAAGAGAAGTTTACGCAGAAAACAGGGCTTATTCAGTTTTGCAGTTAATCTGGGAAGAAAATATGTGGGGCAAGGTCAGATTTGAAAAAGAAATCCATTTCATTTCACACTCTCACCTGGAAAGCAGATAAAGTTCTGCAGCTGTTATCAGTCAATGAGTGATGAACCCCTTCCTGGGGCAGGGAAGCATCGTCTCTTCTAAGCAATTACTTGATTTCTGTGAGTTCATAAATAGTTCACAGTCAATATGGTGAGGGAAATTTCAAAAGCTTGTGTTGCTGGAAATTCTGAAATTTCCTTTCCAATATAGATGAAAACTTGAAAACATTTTAATACTCCAAAAATCAATACGTATCATTTAGGTTATATGAACTAACTTGAAGAAGATAGTTCTAATCCACGTGATTAGAAGGTGTTTGTCTCTTCTGCTGCATTACTCTATGGGTGTTTATGTTGTGGATCTCATGCCACATAGCTTCATTACAGGCCTGTTACTCTCACTGGCCACCAGCTCCTGTAATGACCTATAGTGAAATTAGCCCTGTGAAGAACTGCAGAGTCTGATTAGCCCACAGCAGAAAATAGAGGCTCTTATCATCATTGTCACAAAGTGCACTGATAGTGAAATACATTTTAATCTTTTATGGAAGTGATCCAAAATGAAACAACTGGGTCAGAAAAAACAATTTTCCAGTTATAGACAGGTCTTCTTATGATTAAACACTTCATTTTAATTTTCTAAATGACTAGTGAGAGTTTGCAAGAGACATTACAACGTTTTACAGAAAGCTTCATTTTTCTGTTATTATTATTTTTCACTGAAAAATCATTTTGGCAGAAAATCCTCAGCCAATTCCATCATAGACTAGCCCCACATAAGAAGTTGAACTTGGCCTGGGCAAAGGCAGCCCAAGGAAAATTGATACAGGGCTGGGCTTGTGTGTATCTCCCTCCCTCCAGCCCCACTTACAGATAAGGCACCCCTACTGCAAAGCCCTGAAACTCCTCCAGCCTCTGGTATTCAGGTACAAATCTTCCAGTCTCACCCCACTCTGGTGCCCTCCAGGCCTGTGTCCTGTGAGAACCTTTCAGGAGACCATGTCTGCTTTGTCCCTCTTGTGCAGATAGTTATCTGCATCTGGAGAGAGTTTTGAAATCTTCAAGTCAGTCAGGATGTTCTATTGCACATGTGGCTGAAGGCACATTATAAATCTTTCTTGTGATCATCATTTCTACTTTACATTTCCCTTTGTAGAGAGGTGAAAGATGCAAAAGAATTGGGTACAGAACTGACTGAATCTTTGAAATGGATTTTAAACAGTGTCATTTCAGAGAGACCATAGACATCATAATTATAATTTGTCTCTTTACGTTATCTATTTTCTCTGCCCTTAGTTGAAGTTAGCCCTTGCTCTGCTGCTGTGGGTGTTTGAGCCTTTATCAGTATCCTAGATTTCATGGTCTTGTACTCAGAAAAAGTGGTTATCTATAAAATTGTTTTATAAAAACAGTTTGTTATGAATGTATAAATAAATATTCTTTAGTCTTTGAGAAATTATTAATTTTAGCTATTGTGAAGGAATGACTCTCTGTTTCATAAGAGTCTAGAGTACCTAATTTCTTTTCAAAATGGATTTTAAAGACTTAAGAGAGTAGGTTGAAAGCATAGTATATACATGAATGTTTGCTGGTTACTATAGTTCAAACATTCTTATTTCTTATGTACATTATCTCACTGGTTCCGAAGAGTTTTAAACCTGTGTCTCAATTAACAAAGATTTCAGACCCTCTAGAGAGTGACTTAGATTTATGAAAAACGTCTTACATTGAGAACATCTCAGAAAGCTGTATATTAGTTCAGAGACAGCTATGATTCATAGCACAATAAAGATAAACTGACCTTTTAACAGCAAATATGCCTTGCTGATTACTCTACAGAGCTAAATGAACAAAGGTCTAACTAAGTTGTTATATAACCACCTCTTTTCTAAGCCTTGACTGAGACTGTAAGAGGTTATTTTGGCCAGGCATATGATTTCCCTTTGAACTGACATGCTGAAAAAACTTACATATTGTCAGGATATTCTGCTCTCTCCAGTACACTTTTTACAGCCACAAATGCAGATTTGTCTAGCTTGCTTTTTCACTGTTCCTAGAAATAATAAAGAAAATGCCACATTACCAGAAAACTGAGTGATGTTTGGAAAAGTTAAGAATTATTAGTTAACTTTGTAAGAGTAATGCAGAATTTTATAAATAGCAAAAGAAACAAGAATAGAAATTATAAAAGCAGTATTGTCATCTTCC
The DNA here is from genome assembly GCF_018691265.1 of Tyto alba. NCBI lineage: Eukaryota > Metazoa > Chordata > Aves > Strigiformes > Tytonidae > Tyto > Tyto alba. The sequence continues at coordinate 24,661,501 of NW_024881316.1, read as the reverse complement.
ACCATCAACAGACGCAATCCTTTTACATTTGTAGAAGAAAATAGGGCTTCTTGCCAGCTGCTTTGGCCTGGAGATGAAAGACTGCCAGTGACAGAGCTTGCTAAGGTCTCACTGAGATAACACACATGTAAAAAAAAACATAGTTCATGTTGCATTCACACTTCAGATCTTGTGGACATGGCCACAGTCCTATATGTCTCTGAGGGATGATAGCCATACAACGTATAGTAAGGAAGTGATAATCCCACCTCATTCTGCCTACTTTGCATTCTGGTACTTTTAAATAAGTTGACTGTCTGGTACTCCGATCTTGGTAGCTCATCTTTGCAGAGAGATGACCATACTCTGTGAGGCTCTTTCCCCCTGTGCTTAGCACTGTAAATTGTACTATGAATCAAGTACAAGGCTGAGTTTAATCAGGTAGGCCATCTGTCCTGTGAAATGTCCTCCAAACACCATGGGCTGACCACCATAGAGAGAAGACAACATGGAGATGTCAAATGTCCTCCTTTAGTACTTGCCCAGATAGTGAGAGTCCTGATTACAGTGCTCATCTCACTCTGCAGAGATTCAAACTTCTCTCTCCTCCAAAAGAGTATGGCCGTTACCCACAGAGCTTCAGAAAGCAAGTGCACCAGGACAGCATGTTCCATCCTTCTTGTGGAACTGTTGTGATGTGCAGTTAAGAACACAAAAATCATATTTGTATGGAAAAGTCAGAGAGCAAAGAATAAGACTCTAGCCACCTGGTTAAACTCGGGGAGGACAGGCATGGGAGCTTTCCCACAACAAGGCTGACACATTTCAGATTACATTGACATTTGATGGAAATAACACAGAGAGCAAGCCTCTGACTTGTTAGGATGAAGCCTCTGAGGCCAAGGCACTCAGCTCCTTTGCAGCTGGCAGAAAGAAGCAGAGGTGTACTATTCTGGGGAAAAAGCCAACGCCCTTCTTTCAGAGACTTGCAAGACTAAACATTGTTTCAGCAGAAAAGATGTAGCACTTGGCTCATGTGCTCCATATTCACTAAAGTAGTGCTTAAAGTTCCTTATATATGTATCCATATGTGACTTCCTTAAGACTAGACCCCATGTCATGGCAAAATCAGGTCTCCAGACAACTCACTAGTAGACTGTATAGACTCTTCTACAGTAACTTTGGGGGTTTTATGTCAGAGAAGTCTTGTGAAAAGAGAGAGAACTGTACATTGCTCATTTTTTCTCCAAGTCTTAAGCCTGTATTAACTTTTTGCCTCCATTATTAATCAGTGAAGTCCTTGTTTGCCTCTCACTTCTTTCAATTAAGCCTCTCCAACATAATCAATGTTAACAGTGGCTTTTCAGAAAATACAGATAATTTTCCCTGTCTATGGAGACTGTTATACATGTTGGCTCTTTAGTTTGAAAAGAGGATGTTATCAAAATAAAGGAGGCAAATATATTTCTTGGACAAAAAAGAACATTACTTTTGTCAGGTCTAAGGAGTGACTTGAGACCTCATATTCAAGGACCAAGATAAAGCAGAATCATGACTCAGAGAGGTATTTTGGGTTAACGTGGTAGGCAATGAATACCATCAAGAAAGGCCAGGACTAGATAACACAATAAAAGTGCATTTTTCATTGATTGGCTCTCTGTGCAATTTGAGAAAAAGAGCTGTTGCATTCTCTGATAACTACCTCACTACCTGAGTAGGGAGCTTTTCTGTCTTGCAAGCAGTGGACAATCCTCAGATAGCCTAGCTGCACAGCAGAAAGTAAACAGAAAATGGTCAATACATTCCCTCTTCTCTTTGTGATTGACCCTTCTTTGCCTGGAATACAGGGATGCCTTAGTCTGATGAGGCAATAGGTAACTCAACTCTAGGGTTTATTTCAGTGAAATAAGCTTGCCAAGATACCGCAGGTGTTACTAGATCTTTGTACTTGTGTATCACCAAGCATTGCCTGCCCTCAGTAGCTGCAGGATGCTGGGTTTGGCAACAGGATTTCTGTCTCACACATCGGCCATTAAACACCTCCTGTGTCTGTTGTGAAGAGCTGTGTTGCAGCAGTGGGGTGGTGTAAGGTCTGGGAGCTGCCTCAGTGTCTGTGCTGGCTGAAACGGGGAGCCAGGGGTGTGGCAGAGAGAGGGATGTTGCCGCTGAGAGGGTCTAGGCTTCTTACCCCTTCCTTACCTTTTCTTTGCCTAAAATTGTTCCCTTGTCTAAACCTACTGAATAAATAAATAAACTGCGTAAAGTTATTCACATGCATTTTTATTTCGAGGGAAAGAAAAAAAAAAAAAGTAAATGGTTCAAAGCCTCTGTAACTGCTGCTGTTGCTACTAAAGTTGATTCCTGCTTCCCTGAAAATGAATCAGGGCAAATTTGCAAAGGGGAAAGGAAATACATAGCAGATCCATAATGTAATTGTAGAAAATATGAGTATATTCCACTTCAGTATCCTTCTTTGTATATAGGGCCAGTTTAGCAGATAGGTTTTGCTTCTCAAAAAGCACAGCTTCAAAATTAATTTTCTTAGGTCAAGAGAAATAATTTTTTTAAGCAACACATAATTTCTTAATTTACTACTTGATCTAAATACCAAAACAAAGTAATGCCTTTGATACACTGAAAATATCAAGCTTCTTTCAACCTTGGTTTCATACAGTTCCAAAATACCCAAACTCCGACACTTTCAGCAATCTTTGCTCTAAAGAGGATGTCTCTGTGTCACCGTATAGGAAAACCTCACAAGCTTATGATCTTAACACTGCCTTTGTAAGCTCCAGTTTATCTTTTTACCTGTATTCTAATTAAAATATTATGGAAATTGGTATGGTTTTTCCCTTGAGCCACATCCATCAAACTTCCTTATTCAGATGTAAGTCATAATACTCAAAACACTGGAAAATCACTGAGATCTAAAACTCCTTTATGCACATACTAATTACTGCTATACAGCATTTTTAGGTAAATGTTTGTTTGATTTATTTATATGTATGAAATTTAAGATTAAGAAGAGCTCTTTTGGAGATTTAAGAAGACAGATATTCAAAGTGAAAGAATATAGTTGCAGTTTTAAATAACTTTACATTCATTATCTCATAATAAATGTATCATGAGACAGGTGTCCTTGCTGTGATTTTTACTTGAGATGCCTCTTTCGTATTGGAAAGTGATTTATCCCTTCCCCACCCTTTTAATTATGGGAATATGATATTACAGAAAACAGGCCATAGATTTTCATACAGACAAGGAGTAGTAAGAGAGAGCCTGTTCAGGAGGCAGCCTGTTGAACATAAATAGGATCTCATTACCTTGCTATCCTTTGCATGACTGAGGGTATTGGCTTTCATTATTAAACTTTAGTGATATTTTATATAGAAATTGAATGGATAATGGATTTCTTTTCCCTTTTTTAACCTCACGCTCTCTCCGACCTGTGACATCTTGGCTCGGCAGCCCAATCATCCCATAGTGCCTATTCCAGAAAATGAGACACTTGGCTCTAAGGAGGTAATCAGTTGACATTTAACGGGTTTAAACATTTGCATGCTAGGTTTATCTTTTATTTATGTAGCCTGTGTAGAGTTAATGAGCAAAAATGTGCTGATCTCCCAAATCTGCTTTTGTCCAGTGCACAGACTAGATAAGCATTAATTATTCTTAATGATTAATGAAGAAAAAAAACAGAGTTGTTTTGCAGACTGTGTTGCCTATGTGAGTTTGGAGTAACACTAGCATTTACACTTCAAGTTTCTGATATGTGCTGTTGGGATGTTAGCAAGGGGGATTTATTAAATTATGAAATTAGCCCCACTTAAATCACACATCCCACAATTTGCAGTTGCTGGTATAGCTTCTGTTTTAAATACCAGACATCAACCACCAGGATTGCTTCGGATAATTAGTTATTGAGGATATCATAAAGGACTGAAAACATAAAACAACATATAGTACAAGTTTGCCCAGTATCAAAATCCAGTGCCAATTTTATTTGATTTTGAAGGATACAAATCTTCTTGAAGTCTAAATTCAGTGGCCAGTTCACCACTACTTTTACATATGTGAGCTCTCGGACCATAGTTGATACCACCCTTGATAATTCATTGAGTGAGAGCTAAGGCAATCTGCTACACACCATCAATTTTCTCTTGAGACAGAGCATTTAAAAATTAAAAAGGTTCAGCTGGCACAGAAAAGTCTTTTTTTTCCAACAAGGTCATGAACATGAAGCTGAATTATAGCCTCAGTGTTGAAATAAACATATGTAATTTAATTAACTATATATTCTTTACTGTAGGCTTTGGAATGTAATAGAACATATTTAATTAAAGGATATTTTCAATATTATTTTCAAAATTCACATAAGGAGGTATAACTTACTGCTAATAGTAGCAGTATGAGTACATTTATGACACAAGAGTGAATTTTTTACTACTGACACCTCTTTTTGTTACCAGATGCATGCTCATAATTATTTAATGAGCTTTTTGATGAGTTTAACAATATAGATAGGAATGACAATTACATTTTTGTAACAAAGTTTATTTTTAATTCATTATTTTCAAATTAGATTCTAGTATTGTTAAAATCAGCAAGATGAGCATTTTAATAGATTAAATGTATGTTTGCCAATAATTGCTACCAAATGAGTAACTTGTTTTGAAAAATATTGGGGAAGTTTTGAGGTCAAGCTCTTCAGGTGTTGGAAGCAGAGAGTTTGCCTGAATTCTGAGTTTGTTGACAGCCTGTCAATATATCCTCACAGTTTATCTCAGTTTCCACTGAGAAAAAAGGTTAAAAAAAAGGTAAAAGTAAGAAATAAAACCCAAGGTAGACATCTCACTTCTCGGGTGGATCAATGGACTGCTGTTCTGCACTGGGAGTATATGAGACATGAACGTAGCCTCTTATTCTCATGTGCACCCCTGGCCTCTCTGTGCAGGGACTTAGAGCTTCTTCATATCTCCTTTTGTTTCACTCTTCATCACAGCCTTCCAGCCTCCTCCATTTTCCTTGCCTTTGACTTTTCTGCTTGTTTCTACACCATCAATCCCCTTTCCTCTGCCTCCCAGGAGCCACTTCTTGGTTCTTTCGAAAGCAGTTGTTATGGTTTCTGCTGTGGAGCTATCCAAAGGAAGCCCCAAGATGCCTTCACAAAATGGAATTAGACAACAAATACCTTGCCGAGTTTCTCAGATAGGTTGTTTTCTTCCATCTCATCTGTAAAGTTTTGGAAATATTACTGAAGTAAAGGTATTCCATTAGAGATTGGTGAGAGGGACTGAATAGTTCTGAGGATAAATGTGTTGAGATGAAACAGATTTGTATCACATCAGGCACTCTGATACACATATGTATATATGTGTATTTGTATAAGAGTGTGTGTGTGTGTATATACATATGCGACCTCCGATGATGCAGCTGATTTTCCTGTATTTGAAAATAAAATAGAGGAAAGCAAACAGCTAGATCCCCATCTCTCACCCTTCTTTACAACTTACACATTGAGGGAGAGTTTTGCAGATCTAATGGAAAGAGAAATCTTTTCAAAGAGAATTCTTTTAAGAAATAAGACACATAATTTAACCGATGTGTTATTAAGAGTAGTTCAGAAAGTGAAGCATCTGGTACTGACATTGTAAAGTCAGTCTACTGTGACTGAGATATTCTTGAAAGCATGAGGTTGTATCATGTTTCGAATTGACAATGACAACAGAAGTGAAAAATCCCTTTGGTTAGAGGCCAACTTGGTCTGTTCCAAGGCACATAAAATTTATAACACTGTCTTCTAAAAGTTCCTTTGTATTTTAAACAAATACTTTGAACAGAATTTCTATCAACAGATTTATTTAAAAGCTTAAATGTACTCCATCAGTTGGAACATTTGTGCCATGACCTGTGGAATAAAGATCTCTGCTGAAATTGTGGTTGCATTTATAAAGACGAAAGACAGTCAACTGCAAAGAAGAGGATTTATCTGGGCTGTTATCAGTACTCTTTGTATTTCCCTTGATTATCATCTTATTGGGTGATGGTCATTCACCACTTAAAATAATGTTAGCTGGAGTCAAATAGTAAGCTTTAAAGTTCAAAAAAAGTGTCAGATACCATTTGGTACAGCTGAGCAAGCTGAGTGTGCTGGTTCCCTGGGGCCTGTCACTAATGTGTGTTTTGTAACTGACTATGACTATACAGATGGATTCCTGTCCGCGTGTAGATACAGCAGAAATAATAGTGTCAGGCTCACCACGAGCTGGTCAGGAAATAACATCAAGAGATGACACATTTTCTGTTTTCTCTGTTACAAATCAAAGAAGGTCTTCTCCAATGAACTTTTCAAAGTAATTGTACAGGGCATGTTATCTAATTTTTTCCCCAAATTTTTAATCTAATTTTTAGCAGGAGGAGGTGACCAGGGGATACCATGCTGGCCATGTTGAGACTGAGTAATGTCTTTCCATGTTTAGGGGGTGGCAGAGAAGACACAAATACATCTAGAGATGACCCCCTTTGCTCATTCTCAGTCAAGAGGGACTAAAGAAAGGCATCCATTTCCCTTGAGATCTACTGCTAGGGACGGAAGTATACAGCACTGATACCCAGAAGGAGATCAACATTTCTGCTGTCTTGAAGAGAGACAGGAGAGCAACACAGAGCCAGGAGCAACTCAAAACATGTGGGGCACGCTTACTAGCTGCCCTGAGGGTGGTGGCTTCTGAAGAACCATCAGATTTTCACCATTTTCTCTTTTATGTGGTTAGTTCTTCAAAATTATGTGCTTTCCCTTTTCAGTGTAGTGAAAAAACACAGAGTAGGCCTTGGCTGATGATTTTTAAAATCACATCTTTCAGGCACCTGTATTGCTCCTTATTTAGGAACCTATCTTGAGTCTAGGGACTGTTTATACTGAATTTACCCTTTATGGGTTTACATTACTGACAAGTCTCCACCTAATTTAAAATATCCTTTTTATCAGTGAAGTTCTGTTTGGATGCTGAAATGATTAGGAAAAATTCTGTCAAGTTATAAGCCCAACATTACTCTTACTGTTGTAATAAGAATCTTAGATGTCTGTCCTGTAGTCTCTGCCCTCACCAAAATGCTCTTCTTTATCTAAAATTACATATAAGCTCATACTTAACTTCTCCTGCAATGTTTCTCCCTTAGAGGGAGCTCCTCAGAGCTAAAAGCACAATGAGAGAAAGTCAGTGTCATTAATGCAATTCCAAAAAAGAATGGGTGGGCAGATGCACTGTGAAATCCAAGCACCTCCTTGATCTTTAGGAAGGAATGAGAGAAGGAAAGAAGGGAAGGTGCTGCTAGTTACTATGTAGTAATTTGTATTGTTTTCATCAAAGAAAAGCACTGGGAATAATAAAAAGAAGGCATTACCTTTGTATTTAGAAGAACCGCATTCTCTTCTTCATGCAACCTTATCTTCATTCTGTAACAGCATGAAGCAAATCAGATCTGTCACTTCCCTGTGAAAGCAGGAAAATAAATGAGACATTCTCCTCCTTGCAAAATCCTTCTCTACAACCAGTGCTTTTTAGTTGGAAATCTGAAGGTTACTCATTTAAAACCTAACCAAGAGATATACCAGTAATTTCCAATACCTGCTGTCTTCCTTTCAAGTAAACCTAGTGTTTTCCTGAGTTATGATGCATGAATGATGTTATAATCATTCTCAGAATTGTATTGAGTCAGAATCTTTAGAGAGAACATGGGACATATGTACCTGCGTAGTCACAAAAAGACATTGCATGCAGGTGCTAAAAGTATGTACTCACTACCCTTAATAACATATGACTTGCAAAATCCCAAGTCTATTATACAATTATTTTAGGTTCATATAATCTTTCACTGCAGCTGTTGTTCTGTCTTATCTGTTATTCTGCAATAATTATTTGAGATAATAATAGCATCTGTAAGGTCAATGTTCATTAAAAAAAAAAAAAAAAAGCCATGAGAAAAAGCTGATTCCATTGACTCCAGTGGCGGCCTTTGTGCAAATCTGTGGGAGTTTTAGCACAACACACTCTATTTTTTTTTTTTACAAGGAGAAATAATTAATCTGCCCTGCTCCACTTTAAACAACTTTAATAGCAAAAGTTCTTGAAATTTGAAATTCTATGAATATGTCAATAAGGTCCAAAGTTCTGTTATACATTGCTCTTAATCTTTATTTACTTAAGGATTGCTCCTGGTCAGAGGTCAACATTAGTATTAATCATTGATAGATTCTACCTATAAGAATAAAATGCACCCATTTTATGAAAGAGTCCTTGTGCTAAAGAATTTATGTAAAGGGTTTTATGTTAGAGCAAAGCTCCAACACAGGTGGCATTGTCAGAGCAGAGTGATGTTCTTCCAACTAAAAAAACTGTCATTGTACCCTAGATTTATAGAGAAAGTTCCAGAGCTTATAAAATCCTCCCACAAAGTTGATTGACATCATGATCACTATGAAGCAGAGATGGATGAGCGTGGGCTGTGCCCATGGTGGCGGCCTGCCCTTCCCTGTCTCTGGTGGGAAGGTACAAGGGCAGAGGACAGTCTACATTCTCCTCCAGGTTATCCCGACAGCCTCGGGGAAGCTGCAGCTAGTGGTTAGGTGTTCTGTAACAATCCAGCTCTCACCTATCATTCAATACCTTTTCAACTTGTAAAGAAGATCCCTGTCAAAGCAAGAACAAGGGTATGGTTGATAATTAGTGAAGCTAGAGGGAGCTGTATCAGAAGCTGCCCCTACTCAAATGTGAACTCCTTTGTTCAAGCACCTTCTTCAGTTCTGGGAAGGGTCCTTCCCTGCATGCAGACATACTGGAGCAAAAGACTGTGTTGCTCCTTGTGCTTTCCTTGGTGACACAAACATGGGCTCTCCACCTGCCACATTGTGGACATGCTATTCACTTTTTACTTTCAGTCTTGCATAAGATTACATCCCCGTCCTCCAGACAGTGGAGGGCTGGTATACACGAGTGGCGGAGCATTGCTGCTGGCCCCATGGCTAGCCAGGCTTCAGAGCACGCGTGAGTTACACTGTGACACAGTCTGCATCTCTTCTGTTCCCACACCTGGGATGCAGGGTCAGCGTGGTCTTTGCAGCACTGCTGATTTGCAGAGTTCATGAATTATGATCTAGGGGGCATTAGGCAATTCATAAAAAATGCTGCACAGAGAGTAAGCATAGAGATTAGGGCAGCAAATAACAAGGCATAGAGGATCAGCAATATATAGAAAAAGGTCTTGGATGATGTAAATTAGAAAATCTTTTGGTGTTACTTACTTCCAAAATGAGAACTGTTATGACTTGAACCGTGATTTTTGGAATAAAATATTTTGGAACAAAATGAACGGTACCCATCTGAAGCAATAGACTCACCACCCCTGTTTTATTTTGACCAAGCCAAGGACTGCATCCCTAGGCTCTCTCCATATTATCATAACTGTTCATTTAACTGAAAATGTAATAACCTTGCAAGTAAGCATTAAAAGTAAAAATAACTACTGCTTTTACTAATGGAATAAGAATTTCAGGTGTTAGCTGTGACAAAATCTTTAACCTCCTAAATGATTGGACCATTAAAAAGGAACAGTAAACTGCAGTCTTCTAATATTTATAAATAGAAAGGTATGCCCAAACAAGACACATTTGTAAATTCTCAAATAAGACCTTTAAATATCAGCAGATATTAAAAGCATACTTTCTATATACTTTATGCTTTAACAATGTTTTTAACTTTGTAATTTTTAATACTTCATATGTACAACAGGAAATTTATACTTGCAATAGATATTTGGGAAATACTTTTGACCAGCTTCAATGACATCTCCTTGTTTTAGGAAAAAAGTTTCAGTTATGTTCTACTGGCATGAAAAGGCATATCAGAGCACCATGCACTAACAAGGAAAAAGCATTTTATGTATTTATAGGATTTTATATCTAATATTATTATGAAAAGAATTACTATAAATGTATTACTGATATGATAAATTTACATTAAAAATTCTGCAAGGGTAGTAATATATATATGATACAGAGAAAGCATGAAATGTCAGTATGTCATTTATCCTGCCATTTTAATCTAATTCTATTTGGCTTTAAGAAAGAGCTGTTGTATTTGATCCCATTTAAATAATGATAGGAGCACTGTGTAATAGTTCTAGAGGAAAAGAGCTTGCCCTGAATAGATAGTCACAACACAGATGTAATTTGAAGAAGGATTTTTGATTATTCAGTACTTAAGTAATGCATGAGTAATTAAAATCACAGAATCACACAGAAATTAGCTTTCACGTTTGACCACTCTAATGATAAAAAGTATTTTTCCTTATGGCTAGTTAATATTTCCTCATCTGTTGCCTCCTTTCCTTTCACCATGTGAATACGAGCTGTCTATAAACACCACTTAAACAGCTGAAGGGAGAAAATAGGTACCCCTTAGCCTACTCTTCATTTTAAATAAGCCCTGTAACCTCCCTTCCTTTGTCATATGCCTTTCCCAGAGGTCAAGGAATGCTCACAACCATTCTGATGGTCCTCCATTGGGTTTCTCCTGTTTGCTTGACAACTCTTTTCCATTGGGAGGGCTCAAAAATGGGAACTGTGTTCCAGATGCAGCCTCACTAGTGGCCAGCAGAGGGGAATAATAACTGCCCTCAACCTGTTAGCTGTGCTCTAATAAATGCAACGGCCTATGAGGTTATCCTTCATTGCAACAAAGGTGGACAGACCCATGTTCAGCCTTGCTAAGGTGGAGGAAAAGAATATCCATGCCATGTGAATGCAAGGTTGGCCACATGCTCTATCCTCCTAGGATGTGTTCCAAAAAAGAAGTGGAAACGGAACATGAGTTTGGAATGTCCTCTAACATACATTTAGCCAAGGTGATACTTGTCTGTTGAAATTTCCTATGTGCACTAATACTTCCTCAAACATGTCAATGCATGAAAAATCACGCCCGGTTCAGTAAGCATAGTTATAAATTAACAGTGCAGGAAATAAATTTTTTTAAAAGACTAATGCTGTATGAAGTAGCCCACCAGGTTGTAGAACTGTGCCTGCTTAACATACTGCATTTTTTATCTCTCCACTTTGTTTTCACTGTTTATTTCCCTTATTTCTACAGGCTGCCAATGAAAGAGGTTCTGTTTAGCTATGATGGTGAGTATTACTATTTTTCTGACTTCATCACAGCCACACTTTGAATATGTAACTTCTTCTTTAGTGTCATTTTAACAAATTTTTATGGTTTTGTTTAAAAAGATGATAGGATGCTTTAGCTACACGATTTAGTGTTTGGATAATTAGCTGGCTATGTTTGGTAAATGTTTTTCTATTAATAATTACCATCTTAGCATCAAAGAATAAAGTCACAACTGAATTAATTTGGAGGATGAAATCAGTTGGAAGAAATTGCAGTATGGTCAGGAGTTAGATTGTGAAGTAATATCACTGAAATAGATGAATATTATTTTATATTTGAGTGCTTAACCACAAAGTGCCATTAAAATGAACGGTTTGCTAGAGTTAAACAATATTATACTGCAAATAATGTGTTAAGCCTGAGAGCAGATTTATTGTAGTACTTAACAAGGGAGGTCAGCAAATAGGTGATATAGAAAAGGCTGAAACGTTCTTTTTTTTTTTTTCTTTTGTTTCAATCTTCACAAAATGTTAATTAGGACTAAAAGTTTATGTCAGTTGTTATTAAGAATTTGGGAGTAGGATAATGGAGAGAAAAAGAAAAAAATACCTAAAGGAACACTGAGGTAAATTGGAGTATTCAGGATGACTCAACCTAATGAAACTTACCCTTAAAATACTTAACCAAAACAATCTCTCAGACACTAGTGATTAACAGGATGAGTAAGTTCCCAGGAAACTGGAGAAAGACAAACACAATACCATATCTAACACAGGCGGAAAGGAAAATCTAAAGAATTACAGAGCAGTCAGCCCCGATAGCATTTCCAAGACACTAGAACAAAGTATTAAACAACCTATTTGTTGGCATCTAGAGAACAGTAAGGAGATAAGAAGACTTGCACAGGGACACGGCAGAAACAAATCCTATCAAGTTGATCTCATTTCCTTCTTTGACAGCAAAACAGATATAGGGGATGTGTTTGATACAGAATATTTTCGACACAGTCCCACATGCCATTCATAATCAAGCAAAGCAGATACAGACTAAATGAAATTCACATAAGGTAGATGTGAAACTGATTGGAAACCTGGAGTCTGAGCACAATCATTTGTTGCCAAAGTAGGAGAACATCTCATGCAAGCTTTCACAATGCTGTCTTCTAGCTCTAGCACGTGGATGGTAAGCATACCAAATTTACAGGTAATGCCTATTTGGGAAGACTTGCAAATAGCTTGGAAGGCAGGATTAGTATTCAAAAAATGTCACTTAAATTAGAGAAATGGACTGAAATCAACATGATAAAATTCAATGAAGACAAATACAAAGAAATATGAAAAGCACAGACAGAAAAGGAATGACAGCAATACTGCAGGAGAGAGAACCTAAGGATTACAGGGGACAACAAACTGAATCTGAGTTGAAGAGGTGATGCACTTATGAAAAGTGCCATTCCAGGGAGATGTTGAAGGGAGTTCTGAGTGCTTATAATATGATGGAGGTAATTAATTCTCTCTGTTCAGTATGAATAAGGAATCAGTTCCATGGGATGTACACACACAAATACAGGCTGGGCTGTAAGTGAATTGAGAGCAGCCCTGTAGAGAAGGACTTGGGGATATTGGTGGATGGAAAATTGACTATGAGGCAGCAATGTGCACTCGCATCTCAGAAAGCCAACCATGTCCTAGGCTACATCAAGAGAAGTGTGGCCAGCAGATTGAGGGAGGGGATTCTTCCCCTCTACTCCACTCTTGTGAGAGCCCACCCACAGTACTGTGTTCAGCTCTGGGCTCCCCAGTGTGAGAAGGACATGGCCCTGCTCAAGCAGGTCCAAAGGCGGCCACAAAGATGATCAGGAGGCTGGAGCACCTCACCACGGAGACCTTATAGTGGCCTTCCAGTACTCAAAGGGGACCTGCAGGAAAGATGGGGAGGGACTTTACTGTGAAGGTTTGTGGCTGCCCCCTCCCTGGAAGGGTTCAAGGCCAGGTTGGACGGGGCTTTGAGCAACCTGGTCTGGTGGAAGGTGTCCCTGCCCATGGCAGGGGGGTTGGAACTGAATGATCTTTAAGGTCTGTTCCAAACCAAATCATTCTATGATTCTGTGTGGGAAACAAATGGGGAATTTAAGAAAAGATGTAAAGGTTTCAGTGTTTCACAGAGGAGAAAAGAAATAAGAATAAAGTAGAGGCACAGTGGTTTATATCTCTTCACAATGGATTGTTATAAAGTGATATTAGTCACTTCTCCAACCTTCCTGAGAGTAGGAGAAAAAGTAATGGGCCTAAATTTCAGGGAGAGTGATTTAGTTTAGAATTTGGACAGTTGCAGCTATGTGGAAATTTAAGTGCTAAAACAGTTTACTTTAGGGTGCTGGAAAGACAGGCAAGTATCTCACAAGGTAAGTTTTGTCTGCCAGCTGTCATCTTCTCCTACAGCTATAGCACAAATGAGGTGGCTGAATATATCTTTAGCACTTTTTTTTTTTTTTTCTGTAACACTATGAGTTAATTTGTTAGCTAGACCATCAGGTTATATAAATTAGGAAAACTAAGTAACCTCAGTGCATGTTATACAGTTTACTAATCTGTATTTTTTAACAACTTGTGTTCATGCAAAAATTCTTCTTTTGCAGCCCCAAATTAGGATCAACACCTAAAACCATAGAGTATTTTGAGGCCTGTTTCTATACTGAGAAGGAATCCAAGTCACAAATGTTATTTAAAGCACCATTAAAAAAAAAAAGAAAATAATTGCTTCCAGTATGCTAATTGCAAAGCAGTAATAACAATCTAATATTCTTTCAAAGGATAATCTTATGTATTAGCATAATTAACCCCAGAGATACACACATGAAAGTGCCACTTTGAAATATCATTTCTTTAAGCGCTTGCTAGTTTAAGAGACTCCCAGTATAACACAGCATATTTTCTTTAGAAATAATATAAATGTTGAAATTAAATAAAGCTGTATTTTTGTTGCAAAATGTTTGTTGTGATTCTCATTTTTACTCCTTAATATCTAGCTCAAAAAATTGGTTGCTTTTTCAGTAGTACTATAAAATTAATGATTGCTGTTTATTCAATTGTGTAATATATTAGTTGAAGTTCTGATGCCTTTACCCTGATTTAGTCATTATTTTTCTGGTAAAATACACATTCCCATCAGGATCACAATAACTGCCTATTTTCAGTGAGGGCTTATGGTCCCCTTTTCCTCTCATCTTCTCTCACAGTCTGATATACAGTGTTCACCCCATCCTGTGCCTGGTTGTGGTGTTTCTGTTGTTACTATGTGCTACAATTCAAGCTAGAAAAAAAAAAAAATCTTATTAAAGTTGACCCAAGTGGTCAGAAGGGAGATTTGCCTCCACAAGGGATGTATCTGGGCTGTGACATAGAATGGGTCATGGGAAGGAGGGTCAGAATTCATTACTTGAGAAAATTTGGTTGCTACATCAGATTAAGGACAGCCCTTGGCCCAAGGATTCAGTTGTCTGGGATCCAACGCTATGTTTGGTGTGTCACAATTCTGTGGTCTTGACTCAGTTTTAATGAGAAAATGGCTTAAATATCAGGAAGTTCATAAGCTAAAGCTATGCAAAATGAGAAAAGTAAAAGTGCAGAGAGAAACATTTTGTTGAAAGGGTAACAGTAGCAGCTCAAGGATACAAAAGGAAAAAAACTATACCTTAAGGTACAAAGAATCCTTAAAAGCAGAGAATAGGAAAGTGGCAACTTGGCAACACTGAGGATCAGTCTGGTATGAGGATTAAGAAGCCCAGTCCTTCCTGATCTGACCAATGCTTGCCTACCCTGCACAGGCTCACTGGGATTGGTGAACGTGTTATAGTGGCTATCTAGTAGTGCATTAGCAAAGGCATAATTGTTTGTCATATAAATAAATTGTATATATCATTCTTGCAGCATCCTCTTTGTACATTAAAAAATATGTCTAAACAAAAATGAGCTGATGATTTCTATGTAAGACTGCTCTCGCATATGCGAGGAATGGTATCTAGACATACACAGGGCAATCCTAGGTCATTTCTGCGCTAGTCGAGTCATACACCCCAAAGCAAATGGCACAGGGTAGTCTACAAGTTAAGTCTACAAGCTGCAAGCTGGCTTCTCTAGAAGTGGACTGGTGACACACACATTACAATAATGTCAAACTTAATATGTATTCAAAGCAACTGTGAGCCTGCATGGTGGTAAGACTACTGTAGGTACGTGGACAACCTGTTCAGGATTCTAATATTGATTTGGGAGGTTACTTCTGCCTCTGCCCTTGTCAGTTTACACATGGTCAAGAGAAGACTTTAGGCTTGGGGTGCCAACATTCACTGGTAGCGTCAGATAAGGCCACACATCTGAGATGAACACCATTAGGTACACATCTGCCATGCAACACCAGCACAACACCTTCTGAGAGCTCATACTGACAGTGAAATACAACGTGTTCCCCTTCTCCTTCACCTCTAACTGGTTGGTGAGGTTTGGTATTGGCAAACTCACTGTAAGCATCACTTCTCTGAAGCTACGTGCAGCCGTGGACAGGCTAATCTGTCCACAATAGCCTGCACTGACAGCGTAACAACGGTGGCATATGGTCCATGTTCCGTTGGGGCCACTGCCAAGATTTCGATGCCTGGTTGTGTCTCCTGAGGGGTTCTGATCCAGATATAAGCCACGATGACTGCTGCTACTCCTTCTGCAAGCCCTAGGGAAACACTGTTTAGGAGAGCATTTGCAGCTACGTGACTGATTGCATACTGTGCTGGTCCATGCACAGGTTCCCCCATTCTTCACATGCATTTACTTGACTGAGCCCAGAGTGGGTTGACCTCAGGGCAATGCTGGAGCACAGCTGACAATAAGAAAAATGAAATGGCACCTGCTGCCATGAAGTTGACCAAGTGATGCAGCTGGGATGGGAAGCATGAGTGGTGAAGTACTGTGGTGGGAAGAGTGAAAAAGGCTATGAGCTGTAGCAGCCACTTAGTACAATGTAATACCTGTAAAGTAATCTTTTACCTGTGGTTGATGACTCTGTGTGCTTGACCACTTGTGTGTGTGAATCTGTGTATGTGAGGAATGGGACTTCTTTGGCATGGGATCAGTTTCTCTTCCTCTACCTCTGACTTTGACCCCAAATGTGTTGATTTAAATATCTGAGGAACTGGGCATGTTTGTCCCAGAGGCTGTGTATAGCAAGTCGTGCTGTAGCAGGAATCTACTTAGACATCTGATGAAATTTGTCACCTAAACCATCATTATTCCAAGCTACATGTAGCTTGGATTAGCACCATAAGAA
The DNA here is from genome assembly GCF_018691265.1 of Tyto alba. NCBI lineage: Eukaryota > Metazoa > Chordata > Aves > Strigiformes > Tytonidae > Tyto > Tyto alba. The sequence goes on along the minus strand of NW_024881316.1, from coordinate 24,645,041 downwards.
TTGAGATAGGCGGCCCTGAAATATTTGTATTAAAAGTGACACTGTTCCGTATCATGCCAACAACCCACACCAGTGAGCTGCCAGGGTGAAAGCACCCCTATTCCTGCGCCTGCTCTAAACATGTGGAGACCAAAGTGACAGTGAGAAAAATAACTTTAACACACAGCTTTTCTTTGTATAAACACATCTAGGACCTAGACACTTACAGTTTGGGAGGATGAATCCTATTCTGCCATTAGTACATGAGAAAGAGAAGAGATTGTGGGATAATACTTTTGGTGAAGTGGTTTTGCTTTAAAAACTTTTACTGCATTGCAGCCATTAATGATAAAGAGTAGTAAGTATAAGCTATCGTAGCCATTACAAATTAGTGACGCATTTTGTGCAAGGAGTCACCAATTAAATTTCTGTTTGAGTTCAAAGAAAGGGATGGCCTGTATCATTGCAGATCTTAAATGGAAGATAAACAATTATATGGGTTCTCTGATGCATTGAGTTGTGTCTGCTGGGAAATGACTGAGCCGGGGTCTGGAATTCTGGTTTCTTCCTAAACTGGCCAAGACTCATTTCATTTTCCTGGCACAAGGTAGCAGTACTGCAATTTTCCCTCTGGGTCGGGGCGCAAGACTTGACCCCAGGCAGCTTTCAGCAGCCAGAGGAAGGGAAGGTGCCAAGGTCTTCTGATGGGGTGGGATTTGCTATCCATCCTGGAAGTGACCTTCAGCACCCAGAGTCTCGCTGGCCACTGCTATCACCTGTACGCTGAAGGTGATTAGAAATGAGATTTTTCTGATGCCCAGTAGGCTCATTCAGACAAATCAGGGAGACTTCTGAAAAGAAATGCAGTGGAATAATCCTGCTCCAGCTTTAAAGAGATTCTTGGACATTTTGAACTGTTTTTTATTTGTTACTGTACCAAGTGTTCAGTGATAATAATATTTGAATTCCTGCCAAATGTGTGGTGTTTTTGAAGTTCAAGGACAGACATCAGGTGGTGTTGAAACAGGTACAGGTTGAATATTTTTGTATTTAACTGTGCAGACTAGAACTAGGACTAGACCCATAACTCAAAAGCTTAGCTGAGCTCTTATGCTTGAAATAGGTTAATCTTCAATAGACAAAAAAGGTTCATGTTTAACTGTTTCTACATAGTCACAGGTAAGTCAATGTGTGCTTTCATACAGTGAACAGAGAGCTATTTTTGCTTACAAAGGAAACTACTGAAATAAAAATATTTGCTGAGCCATGATAGAATAGTTTAATGTGTTTTTTTTAAGGTTTGAGCACATGCCAACAATTGAGAAAAGTAGATTTTTTTCAACTTTCAGCACAGTTTCTTGTGTCACAAAACAAAGCTGTTTAGAAGCACAAAGAAATCTCATTCCTATGTAACCTAGCTCATGCCATTTCCAAGCAAATCCCTTGCCTCTGGTTTATCATCAGCCAGTCTTTAAAGTTGAAAATTTTTTAAAAAAGCACCAAACAAAACCAAAATAAACCAGAGGTCTGTAACTTAAAATGCAGATATGCTTGTTCACATAATCTGACTGGCTGATAGCATTTATAACATATGGTAGTTTTTATTTTTTGTTATGCTTCCGGAGTAAGGAGATAACTTTGTAAATGTATTTCCAAAGGTTTGTAATAACAAAGAAGATTTACATTTTGTTAATGTCAGTGCAAATCAGGAGTCATTCTCTTGGAACTGGTGGAACTGCATAGACATAAGGAAAAGAAATGGATTATCTTTTCTAGTGAGCATTTCACTTGAGTTTCCATGAACATGCCTTTTCTCAATTTCCTCACATTATATTTGATGCATTATAGCAGTCAGTGACAGACTAAATGTTTTCTAGATTTTTGTCTCATAAGCAAAACTTAATAAAAAAAAACAGAGCAAATTTGAAGGCTAAGATTTATGTCCTATTATGTGATGTACAGTGATTGCATGTTGCTGACCTTGGCCTTTCTAATAACTTCCACATAGAAGATTGCTTGCAACAGAGCAAAATAAAAATCATGTGGTCTGATGCAATTTTCCCTCATCTGCAGTTCTTTAGCTGTGGTTGAGGCAGTGTGGGAGGCAGGTCCAATAAAAGCACTACTGGCAAGAAATTGTACTAAAGACTTGAATATTTGGGTTACAAGACCACACATATATAAGCATACACACAATCCCTCTTACTGTCTCTGCTATTCATGGCAGTGCATCCAAACCAGCTGTGCTCCTAGCTGTGCATTTAAAAGTAGCTGCCCTTTGATGTTATGACTTCCTGCAGCACCAAACAGCCCAGCTGAAGGGAATGATCTGCTCCATTCCCTAGAAAAGAGTCTGCCATCAACTTCTCCAGGTTCCTCTCATTTACTACAAAGTGAAGACAGAAGGATGACTGGTTTTTACCTCTGCTTGTTCAGCTCTGGAGACTTAAATTGTCTTGTAACAGTCCAGATTTGAAACTATGACATTTTTTTGCAATTTAGCCTTACTTGCTATCTCTGCTAGGAACTTCAAAGTTCTTTGCTGCTTTTTTCTGAATCTTTTTAGTTTTGGCAACAGTACTGTACAGATTTCCTTAGGTCTGCTGTTCAAAACCCTGGAGATCATAGATCAAGTAGGAAAGGCTGTTAGACTTATCTTTTGATATCTGCTCTGGTTTTCTTTGTGGATTTGTTAATACAGTCATCTCCTTTTTAAATAGGAACAAGCACTCATCAGTGGATATTTGTTTCTCTATTTACAATGATTGTCTAGGTCATTTTGACTAAAGAAATGCAAATCTTCAAACAATATCTTTGGGTAATAGTTTATACTGAATATCACCTGACTTCTTCTGAATTTGCCCACAGTAAAACAGTGCAAAATGAGGCTTATAACGCTAAGCTAGATCACGAGAACCAAGATTGAAATAGGGGACCAGGATAAGTTTAATGCAGTGATATAACTCCATATATCAGAAAGGAAAAAGTAGATGAAATGCAGTCTAAGTGTTATATAGTTTCTAATCATATGGAGAACATATTAGTTACAGGTAAATGAAGCCCAAAAGAAACAGAGCTTCCTTTGACATCAGGTACTCACTTCTCACATTGTTTTGATTTTAGAAGTTAAAAGTATAGAACTAATATATTGGACCATGTATATTCTGTATATTCTGAAAACTTTAAACTTTCTCACTTGCAAAAGAATGCACCCCACGTTTCATAATGATGAAAACATAGTTGCGGGTCTGTTGCCAGTACTTCTGTATCTTGGGCAAATAAATGACTTTACAACATGTCTGACTAATAATTAACACATACAGCGTCTTCCTAGAAAACCGTAGTCTGCAGCTTTCTGTTCAGATTTCCTTCTGAATACTAACTGAAGGTATTACATCTACAGTAAATTAACATTTACTGATAAACTAAAGCACAGAGAGACTCAAAAAAGGCTGCTAGAGTTGGAAGAATGTGGCTCAAAAGTCAGATATTGCTTTTATATTGCATTGCAAGTGAAGTTTGGATGGCAAAGCGTCTTGACTCTGGAAGAAATTTCCCCCGAAGACTTTACTCTGCTGAAGATGACGGTTCTGAAAATTGGAACAGGCTAAAAAGGAGTCTGTATCAGGGAAAGTCCTGCAGGGTACGAGGCTGTTGCACAGGAAGAGATGATGACTGCAGCTTTAACATCATCTCCAAAGCAGCTATATGTTACTGTGATCAGTTCTGTGCCTCAGGTTCTCCTGGCCCTGTAGACTGTTGTGCTGACTACTGGGATGTCTGCGACCACCCTGCTGAGCCCACCAGATCAGATGAGCCTTGGCCACCTCCAACATCAGGTAGGTACAGAGAAAATATGCTGTTGGCATTAGTGCATCACGATAAAAATATACTTGGAGGTAAAATTATTGATTACTCTTTAGAGTGTATACATCCTAAAAATGTGACTAAAGACATAGTGGACAAAGGCACTGAGCATGAAGTTGGAGTAAAACTTATGCTTGCTGTTACTTCTTTGTTTCTAGGGACATATTTTCAGCATTGGTTAGATCATATTTCTGTTGGACAAAACCTCTGTCCAACCTGAAACTTCTCAGAGATAATCTTGTTATGGCAAAATTAGTGTAATCTCAACAATTTCAGTAGAGCTTCATGGATTAACATGAGATGAACAGCAAGATCTAAACTTTTGTAGCCATCAGTAGAAATAAGTCATCAAGAAAACTGAGGGTTATCCTCAATGGTACCACTTTGAGGTAGTCTGCAACGGTTTTGATCCAGCATAGCTTTCCTCTGGGTCACTATTTTTCCTGAGACAGCTCCAATGCAGAAGCAGGTGAAGGGATGTGATTAGAACAAGGATTTCTGGCATATTTTAGTCTTTTACTAATTAGTTTGTAGTGGAAATTCCTCCAGAACTACTCTATTTCTTTTAGAACTAGACATTGCAAAAAAATTATCTACAAACAGCTGATCATCCCTTGTCTCCCGCATAGTCCAAATCTCTGCTGTGAGAAAAGTTTAGAATTGTGGATTTTAAGACTATGTAGCCTCTTACTATTCGTAGACCAAATATGGCTGAAAGTGTGGAGACTGTACCAAACTTTCAGAAGCCTAAAATCAACAAAAATGCAACCATGACTTTTTAAAATGAGCCTTTTTTGCAATAACCCTGCTGTTTGCATTCCAGCACTTAGACCACAAGCTCTTCAGGAGTCTGTGATCTTAAGACAGGCATGCAGCCAAAATCTGATAAGTGGGACTGACAGAAATGCTGAAAAACAAACTGGATTTTCCAAAGTGTTTCTAATGATCTAAAAGAATGTTCTATTATTTATGTAAATAAATACATTTGTTTCATATTTATTTGGTGCAGTGGTGTATATTATTTCCAGCAGATCAGGGGGCTGTTGTCATAAACTCTACATAAACATTTTGCAGCATTTCTGCTCCAGAGCTGACAGCCTGTGGGTCTAGTTTGGCAAATTGTTTAATGGAAATGAATCACTACAAAACCTGCAGCAGTTTGCCATGTGGGTCCTGCCGTAGGTCTAGCTATAAAAGTTAAAAGTGTAACAGAAGGTTTAGATAAGGGAATAGGTGAGTGGTAATATTTTTACTGCCTTTCTTAATCCATTTTTTTGCATGTGTGTTCACTGTTTTATAACTCCTGGACTGTACATACCTGCCAGAGGTAACAATTATATTTACTGTATTCAAGCACCTTTATTTGTCCTATATGTGATCTTATATCTATATTTTATATCTCATCTCAAAATAAGATTTTTGGATTTCTGATCCTTAAAGTGCCTCCCTGATGGAAAGTCTGCAGCTTTTTAAAATCTGTATTAGATATTTGTTATGTAGGTAATTTAGGGAGTAAAAGTGGCCAAAACACAGCAGGGGAAAGAAAAAGAAAACAACTCTAGAGGAACTTTCTAGAACTAGAATGTCTGAGGAACAGGGAAGAGAGAATCTAATTGGAAGAAGAAAATGAGGAAACAAAAAGGGCTGAATGCCTGAAGATTCAGCAAACTGTGAAGCATTTTTAAAAATGACATAGTTGACTTCTAGTGACTGAGACTGCACTTCTGCCTTTGGCTAAGAATTATTTAAGCACTAGAACACCACATACACAAAAGTACTTTTCACCTGGAAGATTCTGATCTTTTGGTTGCCTGTGGTTTTGCTCTCAGTGCTTCCTGAGTCATATTTCTTTAAATAAACCAATAAACTGAAATGCTTTACATAGGTTGGAATGAGAAGCAATAGAACAGCTCAGTGCTTTATTTCTGGATCCCTGCCTATTCACTGACTTGGTGCATGGCAGCAGTAAGCCACGCTTTGACTTCTTCCATGGGTGTGCACCATGCTGAGAACTAGTCTTAATTTAACTATGTGGAAGTGCTTTGACTTTGCCTTTATGAACCCAGCATTCAGTATGTTTTGATGGCTTTCTTGTGTAGTTTCACAGGAAACTGTGCAAATTCCTGTTTTAGATACCAAATAGAACTTCTGGATTTTTAAAAATTATTATTATTTTAATTTTTGTGATTAGGACTGTTAGAGTTTTATTTATTGACTATATTTATTACTTATTTTGTCTTTTTGTTTCAATTACTCTGAGGGTACAAAAAACCCTGTCACAGTCAACACACTGGATCTCAATCTGGTGGAGGTATAAAAGTGACATCCAGAGAGTTTGCTAATTGCTTTTATACTACAGTGCCAGGATCTGGCCTGCAACTGAGTAAACCTGGAGACATTTCACTGAGAGAAGTACTTATATCAATATTGGGGGCAAATAAAGTAAGATCTGTGAGAGTATAGGAATGCTGGACTGGAAGGGAAATCCTTGTTTATCAAATATTCTTCCTTCTAATCATGATTTTCACATCATATAATCCCATCCATAAAATTATCAGGCTGCATCTTCAACTTAATTAATTTCCCACTCAACATATTAATATTCCAACCTAATATATTCACAAGCAATCTCACTGTGTTCTCATGCAAACAGTGTCTTTTAGCTTAGATATCTCTGCTGTCTACTACTGATGCCTCAGGCAGCACTCCTGGCCCTCTAAATCTTAATTTGGCTAGACTAAAGAAACTGTATGGTTTTAATCTTCAATACCCTAAGCATACATTAATAGAAAGCCTCTTCTGTACTTGTCCAGGTTTGCATTTTATCCTGAGCACGGGCTGTGAGACCTGCCAGCAGAGCTCCAGTGAGGCTCTGTCCTGTTGCTCAGACGTTGCATAAATACTTATTTCCCTTGATATACTTGAAATATCTTGCTTAATGCCTCCTTCCAGCTACTGTCTGATGCTGACTTTGTGACAGACTGTGACAAACTGTGACACTTAAGTAATTTTATTTGGGCATTCTCTGAAAAACATTTCGGGTCTTAGCAGAAGCTGAATTAGAGCAGACACCTGGGGCCCCAGACTGCTTAGGTAGTGTATAACCCACCGATGCCTGCGCTAGCTAACATAGCTTGCTGCATGGCTAGCAGGGAAAGGTAGACACTCCTAATTAATTCATCAGATCATGTCTACTTCTACACATCGGTATGAAATTAGCTATAGCTTAGAAGTGCATATTTCTCTCCTGCCAAAAAAGGGGGTCTAGGCAGCTGAGGCATACATGTGTATGTCTGGGCAGCCAGACTTCAGCCCTTGCCCTGAGGGGGGGATGGCCTTCCTCACACTTGTGGTGGGAAAAAAGCGTGATATAATGCAAATACAAGTCAACACTATATGAACATGAAATATGGTTTAAGCTTCTTGAAAATGGAGGAGAAAGGAGAGTTTGGGGGTTCTGGCTCCAAACCCTTTCAGTGGGGGAAGTAAGATGATCTCTAGCTGTAGGCTCATCAGTGGAGGAACCGTGAGAACAGGCTGGAAAACAAAGACCCATGTGATAAATGTACAATGTTTATTATAGGCCTGATCCAAAGCCCTGTGCAGGCATCCTTCTTTTATTGAAGCTTTGACAATCAACCACATTGAATAAACAGTTTATATGGAAGGTCTTAAAACACACACAAAGTCTTTTCTCTGTGAAATGTGATTGAAGAAAAAAGTAAGGAGGCATGTATTTGTTTGGAAAAATTATCACTCGATTTAAGTTTTATAACGGCTTCTGGAGAGTATGTGAAAAATGCATTTGCCTTGAAACACAATTGAACTGTCTGTTTTCCAAAGAGGAATTAAACTGGTGAGGAAAAATAATATATTACAATAGGTTTGGAGCAATTACTAGGTTTTTAAATTCTAAAACTGGAAATGATGTCTATTTTAATTACCGATTAGAAATATATTTTTATTAGAAACATATTCTTTTAATTACTGGAAAATAACTTTATTTGATGAATTATTTTTATTTACATATAAGGTAATTTTTCAGTGTGTGTTTTGAATTTGTTGCTGATTTTATTTACTATAAATGATAATGTACCTGGTAAAAAACTAAAATACATCAAGCTGTCTTCATTACTTGGAAGAAACTGGAAATAGATGTTACCATCTTTCAACTAAACAATTTGTGCATAATGCATACAACCAATTAATTTAATAGTAACAAGAGGTTTGAGTTAATTCACTTCAAAAATGATTATTTTTTTTCACACATCTTTATGTTATGTTGGCAGGTTGTTATAAAGATGGCCGATACTATGGAGCAGGAACAGTAATTAAAGACAACTGCAATTCCTGGTAATGTTTCAGAGAACAGCAAATTGAATTTTATTTAGCATATGTCATGAAACAGGAATTAAGGTAGTGCACATCCTTAAATTCATATTAAACATGTAATCAAATCAAAATAACTGGACGAGTGGTGCTATATTAAGGTATTGTAGAACTAGATTACAGCCAATTTAGAAGAATGGCAAGAGGTCAATGGGCTTTCTAATCGAGATATGAAAATGAGGGTATTAAAATCTCCTCCTACTGGCCTAATTCTGTTTCTGCTCAGTCAATCTGCTGGCTCTGACCTGAGTTGAAATAGTTTCAGCCTAGACGTGGGCATTGACCTGAATGCAGACAAACCAAATATCATTAATTGTTTAGGGGATTATTTTAGAATGCCTTCCCCTATTTCTTTGGCATGAGTGATGAGACCTTACATTATTTCACAAGGGAAGAATATATATATATATATGTATATTGTAAGAAAGGGTTGAATTGTTTGAGCATCCCTTTCTCTGCCTTGCGACATGAGCCACTGCCCTGTTTTGCCTCTCCAAAAACCAGCTCTGCATCTCCAACTCCAGGGCAGCTTGAGGGGCTCCAGCAGCACCCAAACAGGGTTGGGGCCCCCACAGCTCTGACTTTAGCTCAGGGCCCTTGGAGCAAGGTGTCTATGGTCATATGGCTCCTCTCTGTGTTTCCAGAGTGAAACTTCTTCAAAACACCTCATTTACAGGACATTACCTTTTTCCATGGTTTGGTCTTACAAAGAGGGAAGCAAAATTTTTCAACTATGACCTTTCCCATGAGTTGTAAACCTTCCCTCCTTGTTCCAATTAGGATTCATTAGGTAGTGAAGTAGCAAGAAGTGGCATTATGTTTTCATAAGTAGTATGTGACATTTATATTGTTTGTGCTTTTTTTCTTCATCTTCCTTCTGCTCTTAAAATGCATATTTTTCCTTTGACAATTTTCTGCTCAGTGATATTCTTACCCTTTCAGCAAATGCGTCCAGAGTCTCTGGAAGTGTTCAAAAGAAGGATGCCTTGTTCGCCAAGACTTAATTCAGCACATCAATTCTGGAGATTATGGGTGAGAATTCTTTTATTTTAGAGTTTTTTTTTTTTTTTTTTTTTTAAACCACTTCACTGCATATTGTATGTATGTGCAAATTACAAAATATGCAGCTGTCCCCACCCTTTCCTTCCCCAATTACATTACAGCTATTTGACAGTAAATGCACATTTGTGAAACTTTCCTAAATCTCTGCCAGATTATAGTGTTTTAAATGAAAAGATACTGAAAGTCTCATGCTGGTAAGAGTTAACATTGTAAACATCTAAAACATTGTCCCAGTTTAGCAGAATTTTTTTCCTCACAAAACCTTATTTAGATCACCTTCCCTTATTTTTCACTTTATTTATTACTTTGGATAGATATTTAAAGTCATTTTTTCTCTCCCCTCAAGAACATTGTTCCACATAGCAGAGCTCTAGGTAACGTTGGAAGAGGAGAGGGTGGGCCAAATGGGGACCAAGATATCAGAGCTTTTTGGGGCTCATTGTATTTCTTGCTACCAGTTCTCATTCCTCCCAGGTAGTGCAGAGGGATTAGGGACACCCCAGTTCCATAGCTGTGCCTTGGGAGCCTGCTGGCCATTTGCAGAGACACAGGGGTTGCCTTCCTAGAAGCTGAGGTGCTAAATTCACCAGTGAAGCCTGCCCAGATTTCAAGTTGTGACTCAGTGCCGAAGTATTTTGTACTTCATGGGAGACATTCAAACCAAATGAGTTAGGATAGGCAATCAAGTTAGGCACCTGGAGCCCTTCACCTCTCTCTTGTCAGTGATAAGTGATCAGGTTTGCCACAGGTGGTTAAGGCCACCTCAGATATGACTCAATTTCTGCAGCAACTTGCACTCTTCACTGACTACATGCAGATCTAAAGCAATGAGGCTTCTCATTTGGGTAGCATGAATTCCACCTCCTTGTTCCTCATACACAGGCAAGAAAAGAGTAAAGAGAATGCTCCTCCCTGGGGCTCATCTCCTTTACAGTAATAATCAATTTCAGTGTGTTCCAAATGTGTATGGCTGCAAGGTATTTTTTTTCTGTTGTGCATACAGTTTGCAGGGTTAAAGCTACAATCTGAGTCTAGCCTACCTGAGAGTAGACAGAGAATAACTAAAGAGCCATGGGGATCCCTTTCTCTCAACCTGGCTGTTGGTGTAAAACTCGGGCAGAGGGCGTCAGCTGGGTTTTTTGCTGGGTTCAACAGTGTCTCAGTCCTGGTGCACCAGAGCTTGGAAGCAATGTAACTCTTTACATGACGCTGTTAGTTCTCTGTGAGCATCTGGTCTGAAGCATAATTTGAGCATAACTTCAAGACAACAGTAATTGTTATGACCGAGCATCTTGTTTTCCAGTAGTTCTCTGCAGCATTGAATGTTCATCTGCAGGCTGACATGATGCTGACCTCAAATCACCACTTTTCATATACTGCTGTGTTGTTCCATCCTACACTCATTTACAGTGGAAGAGCTTGTACGAAATATTTTCTCATGCATTTTGAATACAAGGTTTTGAACTTTAATTTGGAAGATTTTGGGATTTTAATTTGTTAGTGATGCTCTTGCAAAGGAACAAGGTATTCACGTGACTGGTAGCTCTAACTTAGGTTTTGTTTGTTTATTTTCTGTCTGTGAGAAAGATGGAAAGCTGACAACTATAGTCAGTTCTGGGGAATGACAGTCGAAGAAGGTTTCAAAAAGCGCCTGGGCACCTTCCCTCCCTCTCATTCATTGCTGAATATGAAAGAAACTCCAGTAAGTGTCATGTACAATTGTTAATTTTTTAAATAACTTTATCACGTGGACAAATATAAGATTATGATTCAGGGTTTTAACACTAAATGCTTCCATGCTGATTATGAAGCTTGCAGAATATTTCTCCAAGCCATAGAGTATGTGGTCCTATTGATGGAAATCAAACAAGGAGAAGCAAAGGCAAATGCTAACCACATGGAAACTGTGCACCAATATTAATTCATCATTGTAGATCACTGGTGTTTGAAATATTTACTTCTTCAGGATGGTTCCATATTATCTTCTGCGTTTGCTAATCATTGCACATGTAGCTGTAACCAGAAAAAAAATAATAATCTGGGTATAGTTCATTAAGGCTAACAGCTGAGACTAAACAGCAATCTTTGAAAGAATGTCTGAAAACCTATAAGATAAAGTAATGTAAAGATGCAGTAGGAGGCTGTTGTTTTGGCCAAATGGAAAGAAAAATGATGGGAAGCATGGGAATATGAGATGATACACTACTACCAGCTTTCTAAACCTCTTGGCCATGGCCATTTCCATGGCAGCTAAATTAAATTTCCTATCATACATTTATGCTCAAATTAGTTTTTCAGCAAAGGAAATACACTTTAATTTATTAGGTAGGTTAAGCAATTAAAGAATAAACACATAGTTATTGAATCCAGAGTAGATTTTCCAGTGCATTGAATTAGTTAGCTTCTTTCTTAGAAGGCCCATAATTATGGAAATCATAGACTGAAAATCTACCTTCCTCACCATAGTGAAATTAGAAAAATTGTAAGAATAAGTAGATAGATCCAAGGTTTGCAAATGACATTAAACATAGCAGGTTTTTATCTTTGATTTTTATATAGTTCAGGCAAGTGATGCCATCTGATTATCTCTTTGAAGTCAATTGGTAATGCTTGTTGCATATGTATATGGCAGAAGGATTTTTACATCACAGGCGGCCTTGTGGGGACAGCACTGCAGAGCTACCACTTAACAGGGGGTTTTGGGAAGGGGGGATGGCCATGTGCCTCTTCAAGAATTTTAACAATACTGACCCTTTTTCTTGGTGCAGACTGGTTCTTTTTCCCACACAAAGTCAACTAGCTCCCTGCACTAGCATAGAAAGGCATTAGGTTGTAGCCCAGATTGGCCAGCTTGCTCAAAATTACACTCTGGAGGGTTGTCAGAGCAAGAAGTTGACAGAAATTAAGCTTTGGAGTTTTGCCTCATATGATTTGCTAGAGTACTCTTTGCAGTCAAAGAAGGATCTGTTTCAGTTGAAGATGGCGACTCCAATTAAGACAATGATATAAAAGAGTTGTATTTAGTAGGTATTATTTGACGCAAATTACCAGTGAACTGCACTGAGGCTTAAGAGAGGTGGGGTTGATTTGCTGTTGTTGTTGTTGTTGGCTCTTTCCTGGAGGAATACAATATGATGCTTATGTAGCAGAAGCAAAATGTGAGTATCATGTACCTAGCTCAGAGATCAATATCTACATTACTAGCTATCTAGCTAGATGAGACAAATACCACCTAGGAAAACAAGAAAGGGAAGGTTACAAGAAATCCTTTACAATATTTCCTCTTTTCCATTCAGTTTGGGGTAGCTGGTCAGTCAGTAGTCCTGAATTATGTCCAGCCTATTGAATCATTGTTACTAGGTTTCCTGCAGCTTCTTTGACTGCTACACTACTTAAGGCCTTTATTCCACTGATACATTTCTCAGGCATATTTTCCCTACCTGCTATCTTTTTATGAAATCTGAACCACAACCCAACTACCTTTGGCCCTGACAGACACCTGAAAATCTTCAGTGCATTCTTCTCCAAAAATCCAGCTTTGCATATTCATGCATTTAACCCTCAGAAGTCCTACATATTTCTGGAAGCACAAGCTTTGCACAGGATTCTAAGAAATCTTTCTCTCTACTTACAAAAGCTAAAAATATAAAATAATAATCTCTGTATGACTTTCTCAGCTTCTGGAGAATTCTCTGAGCTTGCAGAAAATTGCTCTGAATTGTACATGATCCCATCACCTACCTACAGCTTCTCTTCAGAATTATTAGCACTTTCTTGTTCTTTCCCCAGTGGTTTCTGTCTCAGATAGTTCGGAAGTAAAAATATTTTTCTCTGAAGCTTCCTGTGAAGCTTCAAATCTTCCTGATTCTAACCCCTTCTAGTTTTCTAGAAGAGCATCATCTCTTTAATGTCCTTGTTCTGCCTCAGGAAATTTTCTATATCTGACACATTTTAATACTTCACAAGAACATACAAAATAATGGTTTTCTCCACTCACAGACAGTTCCATATCTACCGTCACTGCACAATCCAGCAAGTTCATAGCGTGGATTGGGCTCAGTAGGGGTACATAGACAGATTCTTCTAATTGGTAAACCAATAGTAGCCATGGAGTTAAATTCCAGGCACTTTTAAAGATAAATATTTTACCAGGTTTTCAGAGACATTTGCCCCTGCTTTGCCTTCCATGAATAATTTTCTGTCACTGATATTTTGTGAAGTATATTAATGCATTTTCAAAGTCCTAAGTGATAAAAAACAAGTGAGTTTTCAGGACAATGTTTCCATTAAGCTTTACCTGTAACGAGGTGATAGCTCACAAGATAGTAAAAAGATACGAATAACAAAATTCAGAAATAATGATTTTTCAATATTTTTCAGAGGCATTCTTCGAGCCTTAATGGCTTGACCTGTTAGTGGCCTTGTTGAGTACTAATTCACCTGCAGGCCAAGGTACTAGTTACTTATTGTGGATAAATTGGCACTAATTAAATATTAATGCATTCTCTGGCATAATTACTGCCTCTCCCACTTTGCAAGTGAGAAAACTGCAAGTCATTTGCCCAAAGTCATATATTTAGTTGATAAAAATGATACAACAAGTGTTCAGGAGTTTTTGGCTATATCTTGTACTGACTTGATTAAAACTTGGTAACTTTGCTAATGTAGAAATAAAATCATAGCTATCCATTCATTAAATACAACTGTTTGGTTGTTATTTTTTTGTTTAGATTTGTTTTGGTTTGGGTTTTTTGTGTGTTTTTTTTTTGTTTGTTTGTTTTTGTTTTTACTTTAAATTAAAAAAATTTCTTCAGCATGCTACTGGTATACTATTTAGTGAATAAATTACAGTTTCTGGTACCTAAGGGCTTGCTGTTCTGATTATTTTCTACTGCCTTTTGGGGATGCTTGAGAAAAACATTTTTGTGTGGAAGGGGCTCCTTACTCAATTTCATGCAAAAAATTATTCAAGAATGTAAAGCTTTTCTGTGTTAACCACTTTACATCTATGTCAGTGTCTTAGTTCTCAGCAGTGTTTTAAAGTTTGGTTGTGGAATAGAGGCTTTTTAGTTGCTTCTTTGACATATCCAACTACAAATATTGCTTCATAACGTTACTTCAAATTAAAGGGTGTGACAGAGCTACATTTCATCTTACGGAAAACACAAACTTCTTGAAGCTGCTCACAGAGCTTTTAAAAGCTTTGCTATTAATAAAAGACTATATCTGCTCAGTAAGGTGATGCTTATGTCTGGAAGGGTAGTTTAACATGATGACACATTATAATACCTAAAAGACACCGATATGGAACAAAAACTAAATCTGAACTGAGTACCTTCTGCTGCAGAGTATGGCTAGACCTGAACATGGACTGACAGCTTAATCCACCACTAAAACTGCTGTGAGTTCTGACAAAGCTGAAGCTCCCAGCAGTGTCACACATGTTATCTGAGAGGGCATTTTGAAGGTGTTTACTCACTGCAGGAGAAAGTGTAATTATTCTTGAAATGCTATGTAGCACAAAAATAACTGCCATGCCATTAAAACACATTGTGATACAAATTTGGTGGTATTCTGTCAGTAGTGTTCTGCCAAGAAGTACATTGCAATGGTGTGGTCTGCAGCTGCCAGCAACAAGGTGCTCACCTAAGTGCCATCTTACAAGAAAATGGAATATGCATTATAGTAATAAATCATCATTTGGAAGTAAGTATAGAAGAATTAGTAAAGACAATGTGAAGGTGTACAAAGTACACAAGCTATTTCACTGATATACGGCTTTTCATAGTAAAAAAGCTCAGCAGTTGTAGATCTCCCTCTCGCAAACTGAAGGTCATGCATGCCCATTTTGTCTTCACAAAGCAAGTGATGTCAAGAACCTTTTTTCCCACATTAAAAAAAAATATTGCTTTCCCTCAGAAAAACTATTGCCACATTTGCACATTCAGTAATCCTCAGCTGTTTTTCTCTGATGGGCCATCTAGCTTTTCCAAAGAAGTCATAGCTGAAGTACAAGTGTTTATTTGTATCCACTTACCTTCCTGTCAGACTGCTAGCTTTACTGCAGAGAATACATATGAAGGTTTAAAAATAGTTTGCCAGTCATTTTGCTGATTGCATTGTGCTGTCTGATGCTGGTCCATGGAGTATATGTTGGGAAACAATTGCCTAGACTTACTATTTGTCACAGAACAGCAGTGCTTCTCAATATCAGGGTAGCAATTTCTCAGACAAAAAGCTAATGTTTCTGGCTACAGGTCAATTCTGCATTTCTAAATGATAAGGGCGAGGGTTAATGAGGGATTTGCTCTGGGATTTACAATATGAGGCTATTAAATACATTGGCAGTAGTTTAGGCATGTGTAAAGTAACACATTGTCTCAGACCAGAGATCTACTTAGAATTTTGCGTTTCTCAGCTGCTTCATTTGTAACATTGTAAGTAGTCATTGCCCACATAAGTGTGGTAAACAACCTTTGCAAAATTATACTTGTTTCCTGGTTGATAGTGAGCAGTCTTATCATGTGAAAGAAATGCATTTTGTCTGGGATTTCGCCTGTATGATTCATCTTCAAAGTAAATCTTGCACTTGTGCTTGCTCATTAATAATGAACATGATAGTTTAGCAAAATATTCTTTAATTTAGCTGTTGCTTTCTGTGTGTCATTTGAGGTTGCGAGTCCCATGTATCTAACAAGCTTTTCAAAATGCAGACTTTTGAAAGTAATGGATCAAAATATCAAGATTAGTATTTTATCAAGATTTAAAAGATTACTGGCTTGTTATGGGTAGAGGTAAGACTTTCAAAAGCACTTAAGTGACAACTTGCAGTATACTTTAATGGTATTTAGGACTCACAGCCTGCATCTAATGTAGTGAACCTAGAAGCACTTGAGAGTTACTGAGTCTGGGCATACGCCCAGACTGTAACAATCTATCTCTCTGTTGGGGCTTATCCCAGTCTAATATCAGCTACAGATGTGAAGTACAAGCTTCTTTTTTCCTTACCTACTTCTTCTCAACCGTGGGTTTTCTGTGGGAAATCCAGGGGTCCAAGCTGGATGGAAACACCACTGTTTCCCAATGTATGCAACAAAGTGATCTGGATACAGCCAAAGTGGTAAAGTTCGGTTTCCCGAGTCCTGAAATAGTTTGAAAGAACTGGCCCCAAATGTTTAAGTAATTTTAGGAAAAGGTACATAGTCTTATAAGTCACATAAGCAATTTAGAAATATGGCTCAGCAAGGACACACAGAATTAGAAGACTAAATCAAAGTAAAAGAAAGGAATTTGGACAGGATAGAAGCCATTGGACTTCAGTGTATAAGCCTGCTTATGAGAAAGAAGCATCAGGGAATGTTTTGCTTAGGAACAGATTATCGTATTTTGTATATTGTATTTTCCTCTGAAACAGATGTTATCAACAGTTATTTGAGAGAAACTGATAGACTGGATGGACTAATACTTCAATTCAGTGTGGCCTTTCCTAGTTCCCTGCACAACATAAGCAATTATTTCATAAAGTTCAACAGTAAAATAGAAAATGAGTCAATGATTTTGATATGTTGAACACAGAACAGATTATTAGTGGTTGTACCAGATGGTTCTTGCATATGCAGATATTTGTGCAAAGCTTAGAGGACATAAATTAAGACTGAGAGATGAGGATGCCAAAAATGGCTGTCCAAATGGTTTTAGCAAGCAGACCATGAATTCCCTTCAATACAACATCAGACTGTAAAACAGAAGGAAAATCACTGATTTTCATTCTGGAATGAGAATAAGTGCTGGAGATTGAAAACCCTTGGTGTAAACGACAAATCACTGATACACTGTACTGATGCCTTCCCCATGGTAACTAAAATTTCCTACCTACAGCCACATGTCAAGGAGAATAGGGTAACAGGTACCTAACTTCACCGCTATTTGTAGCAGAAGGCTTTTCTTTCCAAAAATGCCAGCTGGGTCACAATTAACATGTTTCATAGGGAATTGTTTGAGATAAAAAGCAGAGAGAAACTGGACAGGTTATTCCAGTTGGCAGTTATGGAACTCAGCTTTCCAGCTCAGTTAGTGGAGTGCCAGAACTCTCCTGCTCTCAGGGGGTCCACAGCACCCAGCCATAGGATGACCACCACAGGGATGTTTGGGAAGCCACAGGTGCCAATGTATTAAGTTTTCTCAATTTAAAAATTAAGAATTTAAAAATCAAAACTAGGGTAAAATTTTAGAAAAAATTAGGAATTGAAGCATATACAGATCTCCTACATTTTGTTTTAGGGAAACTCACTTCCAGAAGAAAAATTTCCTGCATTTTTTGCAGCCAGTTATGCATGGCCTGATTGGATTCATGATCCTCTGGATCAACGAAACTGTGGAGCATCCTGGGCTTTTTCAACTGCAAGTAATATCAATTTTTTTCTCCTTTTAAATATATCATTGATGCTAGTTGCATGATGAAAATTTGTAATGATTAGTAATGAAGTAATTTCAGCTTGCTCTTCACTTTCTATTAGTAAATAGGAACATTTAAAATTGCTACTACTTTCCCTCTAAGTTGTCCCAAAGTCTTAAAAAGTCAATTTAAGCTGTAGAGCTTTGTTAGCTTTTCATAAGTTTGTGTAACATGTGGAGATTTTTTGGTGACAGAAAGTAGAAAATTAATTGACTAATGCACTTCATCATCACTTGTAGAGTAACTTTTAAAAAATCTGCATCCCTTGTTTACACAACTACATGTTTGACTTGAAAGCTTAAAACAGGGAGGCTTTATTCTTTTTATATGTATTTACATATTTGTGCATTTGCCATTGTCTAACCCCTGCTATTCAAGTAAATTAAGTATAATACTTTCAATAATTTTATGAGAAGAAAACCCTGAAACTGGTCACATATTTGTGGTAGAAAATGTTTTCAAGTTCCGTAAACAACAAAATGTCATTAATGCAATTCAACCTCATGTGCTAAAACCTCTGATTTTATGAAAAATGGACACAAGTGTTTGCGTCACTTTCTCCAAAGAAGCAACAGTAATCAATTGTGTTAATTTCTCTTATGCTGCAATAAATCTCAGTGTATTTGGGATGTATAAAGATAAAGAAAGAAATTATGCAATCAATCTTTATGACTTGATCTGGCCAGTGGGTTTTCATGGGTGCAGGTTTCTGCAACTGCTTCTTTAAATCACAGTCATAAGAGCAGGAAAGGAGCATTTAGGTTAGTTAATCCTAGCTCCCTGCCAAAGCCAGACTGAACACCCTCTGTTACTAATATGTCTGGTGTAGTTTGAAAAGACAAAACCAAGAGGGCTTCTAACAGCTCTCCTGATAGATTACTGCAGAGATGAACAGAGCTCACTGAAGGAAAGACTTTCCAGATATTCAGTCTAAATTTTCCCTTTCATAAGTGAATCTTCTGATTTAATACACATAATTATATTCAGTGATAAATATTATGAGACACCTTCCTGTGTTGTTTAGGTGCATCTAACTTTTGCAATAGTTCTTTGTAAGATTAATCATTGCTCAATAAATAGACAAACACTGTTGTATCATTTTTTTTCTGATAATGAGTAATTCTTATAAATATTCCAAAACTATTCAGTAAAGTTTTTACACCCATGAAAATAAATCCATTGTCATGTGACACCTCACAAAAGCTCAAAAGACAGTCCTTGACAGCTGCCATCAGCAGAATCACTCTTTTGAAGTCTTGTCTAAAATTCACTGAAGTTAGTGTTGATTTTGATGGGGCTTTAGATTTTAAGGAATTTTAAAAATTTATTTTCATGTTCAAAAATGAAGGGCTAAAAATAATAAAAATATAATTTAAGCACAGGTAATGACTGGGATTGGGACTTAATTGTTTCATTGTCACTTGTTAAAGAAAGAAGTGGCTTGATTTCACCTACAATTTAGCTAACCTAGTCTGACTTTAAATCAGTGCTAAATATATTAGTACTTAGAATTATGACTGATTGAGTTCAGACATCTAAGGTGTCTATCTAAGAAGAGAGATTTTGTGTGATAAGGGAAGGAGGTCCAATGAATCCCACATTTACACATTAATATGATCATTTCCAAATATTCTTTCCAGTAAAACCAATACGTACTTTCAGTCTTGAATTTTTTTCTTCATAGGACTGTTAATTTTTGCTTTTCTTTTTTTTCCTAAATAAAGGAAGGAAAGGTAGAAAAGAAAGATAAGAGATTTGGAGATTCGGCAGAAGATTTCTATCTTTTGCTGAAGTCAACCAGAGGTAAATATGCATTTACAAACATGGTAGACACTATCAGAAAAAAATATGTAAATGCCTCATCTGATGTTTAGATATGTGAGACTTTGTGATAACCCATAAGTCTATGGATTTATAATATTACAGCAAAGTTGTCCATGATCCTTTTCAGTTTCACAATCCTCTCTTGGAAGTCTGTACAAATTAAATTGGTATTGTTTTGTAAAGGTATCTGCACAGACAGAAAATACTGAGGTTATTTTTCTGTCCCTCTTTCACAATAACCAGTGTGAAGTTGTGACTAATTATTTGTTTTTGATAACAGAAAATTTATTTCAAAACAGGCGTTGCAGCAGATAGAATAGCAATTCATTCCGAGGGTCAAATCACAGACAACCTTTCCGTTCAGAATTTGATCTCTTGTGATAACAGGAATCAACACGGATGTAATGGTGGAAGTATTGATGGTGCTTGGAGATATCTGAAAACACATGGGTAAATATTTTACCTGCTTGCCTAGATTATTTTAACTTGAACCAGTTGCTTAAGTTGCAAAGTTGCTTGTGTTATAATGATGATTTCTGACCTTTAAAAAAAGACATTTAGCTCTGTCCTAGGTCAGATTAATTTGATAACATCAAGACTATCACTCTCTCTCATTTAGACCTTCTTTAAATCACCTTCATGAAGCCCAAGAACTATGAAAAGTTCTCAGAGAAATAAGTGATGACTATTTTGAATGAGGGCTCTCAGTGAGAAAACTCTGCAACAACCTAGCTCCCATTTAAGCCTCATTACATCTAGATGTTGTCGTTAGCTGTAATATAACTGGCAAAAATGGTAGCCTCTCTAACAGAAAGACAAACAAGAAAGGATTTTTTTATGTCAAAGACAATACTGTAATTAGACTCAGAACTTTTGTGATTCTTGGGATACATGCTCTTTATGTTAAACACCTTTGAGTAAGCAGCCAGTTGCATGAGACAACATTTTGAACATTGAAAAGGATCAAACATTGCCTTTCTATAAAGCAAACTATAATCATCCCATCCCAAGCTTGCGCCAGAAAGCAACACTATAGCAAGGACTACACCTAGATCCTTCTTCATTCAGGTCAGACTAACCGAAGTTAACAGCCCTCAAAGGCCACATGAAGAGCTAGAAACTTTTTAAATGACACATAATAATTTATAGAATCACAGAATGATTTAGATTGGAATGAACTTTTGGAGGTCACCTAGTCCAACGTTCTGCTCAAATCATGACTAACTCCGAAATTAGATCAGGCTGCTCAGGTCATGTCCCTGGTCATATTTTGAGTATCTCCAAGGATGGAGGTTTCACAACCTTTCTTGCAGCAGGTCATTTTGACCACTGCTGTGGTCAAACATTTTTTTCTTATATCTAATCAGCATTTTCCTTGGTACAACTTGTGACTGATATCTTTGAGCTTTTCATTGTGTATCTCCAAGAAGATCCTTGTACAGACACAGTACTCCGTATGTAATCCCACAAGTGTCAATTTGAGGGGAATTATCACTTTTCACAGTGTCTTGGCTATGTTCTTGCTAGCACAATCCAGTATTGATTGTCCACATTTGCTAAGAGAGCCCACTGCTGACCCACGTTCAACTTTCTGCTCATCAGAACCCCATGTCCTATCTCTGTGAAACTGCTTTCTACACAGGCAGTGCCCTGCCAGTGCTGCTGCGTGGGCAGTTCTGGCTCAGAGGCAGGATTTGGTTCCTGCCTTTGGTTGAACTTCATGAGGTTTCTGTCAGCTCATTTCTCCAGCTTGTTAAGGTTGCTCTGAATGGTAGCCCTGCATACTAACCTCTTCCTACCAATTTGGCATCTTTCACAAAGTTACTGAGGGTGCCTTATGTCTCACTGACCAGATTGTTAATAGAGATGCAAAACAGTGTTGTCTCTGTGTTGACTCCTGAGGAATGCCACTAGTAAACAGACACCAGTCACTTTGACCTGTTGACCTCTCAGCATTCAATTTCAGTACAGTTACTGACCTTATAAGTCACTTATCTAGTCCAATAAACTAGAACACCACAGGACACCATTCTGAAAACATTGCTAAAGTCAAGGTAAATGATATTCACTGCTTTTCTTATTCTCAATGGAGCTGATCATTACATCATGGTCAGATCATCTCATTTTATCTCATCATGGTAAGGCATAATTTGCCATAGTAAATCTGTGCTGCCTGTTCCCAGTCAACTCCTTGAACTTCATGTGTCTGGAAATGGTTTCCTGGAGAATTTGCAATAACCAGATTTTATATACTGTATAATTACATTCTGCTGTTTCTCACATTGTCAGAAAATTTCTTGTACTTCCCGTTACACACCAAAATCTATTTCCCCTCTCACTTTTATACACCCTCATCCCTTACTCTGTCTTTGATATACCTGATACTGACAGACAGAGATCTTAGGTGTGCTGTCTATCAACTTTTAATTTCAGTTAAACAAACAAACAAACCAACCATGGAAAGATCAAAAGAATGTCAGATATGATGCATCAGACGTCATAGTTGACATGGCAACCTAGGGATCCAGGTGAAGACCAAAAAGCTGTCATTCACATGGGCACAATACACAAAAGTGATCATTCGGCTTTCTTCAAGTGTACCAAACTATTTCTGATCTGACACAGATTTTGTCTTGTTATAGGGAGAGATCACATAGAGTGTTCCTCTGTCTTTCTGTCACAGGGTTTAAACACTAAACTAGTTTTGATTTAAATTTTGAGAGGGAGACCCTTTAGGTGAGTGATTGCAGTGGGCACTAATGGATTCCACCTAACGAAGGCTTGTCAGCATCTCATGGGGGTAAAGGCAAAGACTTAACTCATGAAGAAATTGAAGGTATAGCTTAACTTTTTAAGCAACACTTTTCTGTAATGAGAATGGGTCCTTTTAATCAGTAGCTCATGCTTTTAAGTGAGTAAATACAATTCTTTCTTCTGCCTGAACTGTTTGCTTGCCAACCATGTTAAGGACAGGAGCACAAGAATTACCAGTGTAGATAAGATAAGAG
This sequence comes from Tyto alba, assembly GCF_018691265.1. Classification (NCBI taxonomy): domain Eukaryota; kingdom Metazoa; phylum Chordata; class Aves; order Strigiformes; family Tytonidae; genus Tyto; species Tyto alba. The sequence continues at coordinate 24,622,457 of NW_024881316.1, read as the reverse complement.
ATCAACTTTAATGAGTATTATCTCCACAACAGTTGGAGCAAGCTATTTTTAGTGGAAAATCCCTAAAGAATGCAGCAATAAGACAACATCCTAGTCTTCTCTTCCCTCTAACTGTTATCCCTGTATGGGCATAACCATTATGAGCCCATAATAATAATATTATTCCTATACAAGAAAGGTGTTGGGTTGTTTGTTTGTTTGTTTGTTTGTTTTTACCTGAAGCAGTATAGTTAGGGGCACAGCCTGTTCTGCAGAGGCAGTTTAAGTATACAAGAGTTAGCTTATTTCTAAAAGGAAAGCAAATCAGGCTGAAGATGTCTGAGGCACTTTGTTATCAACCTAACTGTACCCACACAGGATCTCATGCTGGTGTAAACGCGTTAGTGAGAAGATTGCTCCCTGATTGGCCAGAGTACCAGTGTGAAGGTGGTGTGCAGAGCAAGCTTTCTGACTGATACAAGCCTGGAAGCCTACAGACAGGGTATCTCAGATCACCTGTGAAGTGTCTTTTCACCTCCAAAATCCCCTAGTGGCAGCAGGGTTAGAGATAGATGATCTTTAAGGTCCCTTCCAGCCCCAAACCATTCTATGATTATTGCCTAGTCACCTGAGATGCCTCATGGTATTCACCAGCCTGTTGTAGCTGACTGTCCGAGTAAAGAATCTGCAGGGTAGTTGTGAGAACCATCACAAATTTTTAGAGACTATCTAGATCTTCAATAAATCTCTGTAGTCCAAAACTATTCTCTCAGACATTCCTTCATCTTTCTTGTCCCCATGGAGCCAGGTCCAACATGTACAATAGCACTGTGCTCTTACAGACTTTTGTCTGTTACCCATTCTTATCCCCAGTCATTGATAAGCCATCAAAGCACCATACACACAAAAATATCTCTACTTAGCTATTTTTATAAACAACATTTCTAAATCTTTACTTCCTTTCCTCAAGTTCAAATGATATTTCAAATCCTTTTCCAACAGGTCCAGCCACAAATAAACACCTTAAGGAAAGTATCCAAATATCTGTGAGGACAGAAACTAGAACACAAGAACAGCTACACTGGGTCTGAGCAAGGGTCCATTTAGCCCAACAATTTGTCTCTGGCAGCGGCCAAGAACAAATAGCATATATGAAAAAAAATTAAACTTTTTGATTCACTGGACTGATAATTGGATAATTTTTGCACCTGAAACCCTATAATCCATAAGTCTTTAACTTTGGCAATGAAAAAAATGGAAATTTATAACATAAAAATCTGAAGTGTCTTTTGAATGATCCCTGTTAAACAGTGTTTGCTTCTTCACACTTTCAGGTGACTCTTATTTTATGAGCCAGTATATTGTGATCATTTTTTTCATTATCTCCATATTCTGCAAAAGGGAGAAAGCACATCAGTTTTCTGTGTGGGCTTGTAAATTTTCACAGAAGGTGTTCAGTGTTGTTTTAAAGCTTCTGGTTTTCTGATTTCTGAAGTGTGCTTATATCGAGTTTTTGATAGAGTTTCAGGAAAATCGAGTTCTGGCCTAAATCATTGCCAGTGAAGTCAATGGAAGACTTCCATAAAGCTCAATGAGGTTAGGTCAGTGCTGAGACGTGACTTTTCAGAATCACTGGGAACCCAATTAACAGTGAAATCTGCTATATGTGGAGCTGAATCGCTGTTTAACTCTCTCTTTTTCCATTAATTAAAGAATAAATCAGCATTCTATTTCTAATTATTATTAATTTTAGGAATTTCAGGTACAAGCTATAATTTGGGAGGAATCAACATGGTTTGAAAAGATCTATTTTAACTTCTGAGGGAAAGTAAAAGCTTAGAGTCTTTAAGAATGAGGGATAAATATTTAATTTTCAGGTAGTAAAAAGTTTACACATATGAATGCAAATACTGCTTCTAATCAGGGCTTGATCTAATTTGTACCTTTGGCTTTTAACAGTTGCAGGGTATGATAAGTATATTATTAGTTTTGGCCAACTTGCTAATAACATATTCTAATGTTTTAGATTATGTTCTCACCCCACAATTCAAACATATAAATACAATAAAACCACAAAAATTTTCAATACAGTGACATCAGATGAATTCTGTCAAGAAAGTATGAACACACTGCAGACTTTTGCTGCTTCTCCCTGGATGCTGCTCTGCTTTCTCCTAGTAGTGTTTGTGTATATATGTATGTGTGTATGTATATGTGCACATAAACACGTTCACATTTAATTTCTGTTTTTCTTCTGTGATTCTTCTGGCAAGGTTTTCTCCTTGAATTTTTCATAATGTTCACTGTTGTGCTGGTGCTTCAGCATGTACAAACTCATGTTTCAGCAAAGAGCTGTTAAATTATGTTAATCATGACTGCATAAACTGTGGTTAGTGAAAAGATTAAAAAGTGACAATTAGTTCAGAATGAGTCATCATGTCTGGATTACCACACAGTTCCAGTGTGACAGTGCAGCATTTGGTGCTTCATTTCTTTTGCCATAGAAGACCCATCCATGCAGAACCTGTGAAAACTCCGGCAGGACAATTCAATTGAAAGGAGGGGAAAAAAAATCCCCACCCCAGGACTTAATTTCTCCTTTGTTGTCTTCCTCTGAGGTGTTTCTATGTACACCTGAGGAATAGGTATCATACCATTCCTTATGCTGGGTTGCAATCACCTACTCCTGCCCTGCTTATGCTAGATCATGCTCTGAGGACTGTCTTTGCTCACCTTACCTGCCTTGCAGACCTGATTGCACTATGCAGCAATCCTTTATTTCTTTTGGAAATCTGTGATCAATGGTGAGTAGAATGATTATGTATATAGAGATAGATAAATTTCATAAACATTATATATGTATACATATATAAACCAAAAGTTTCCTTCTACCCAGCAATAGAAACAAAGCATAATAAGTTGTAAAATGAATAATCACAACCCATGTATACTTGGCCTAAGTACTTACCATTCCCCATTGGAAATATGGGAATCCAGAATACTTTCAGACATTCACAAGATATTGAAAGGGGTTGCCAGTGAGTAGATTGAAGACCTAAGCAATACCAGCCTAACAACCTAACAACCTTAGGTGAATAATCCCTTTCCATGTAGGCAAAATTATTGTTTTTTGCAGTTACTGGGTGTGTTGGTCTAGTTTGGGCAGAAAGAATTTTGTAAGCAAAGACATTCTCTGGGTCAATTTTTCTACCACCAGATGCTAATGGGAAAACACTATGTCTTATGCAAAGTGGCTGAACATATATGTGCTCATCTTGTAAAGAGCCTGACAACTAAGTATACACAGGAAAACGTAATTATTCTGCATATATTGTATGAAAATACAGTGTTCAGTTCTTCATATTCAGAAAATTCAGTATAATTGGCATACTACTCAAATACATAACCTTTTTACAGGACTGCCTATTTTTAAATATTCTGCTTCAGTGAACTATTTAATTATGCTCTTTAAAAGAAACCCTCTCATAGATCTCCATTGTATTATCACAGAAATGCGTATATTGTCTTGGAAATAGCTAGCAGTATAATATAGAAAACTAGGAGGTCTCAGTATCTCATAAAAAGGATAAAACAATTAGTAGAAGATTCAGTGTGCCTTTATTTCAGTATTTCAGATTGTTAGTAAATGCATTTTACACATGTGCTTTGTTTCCTTCACTTTATTAAAGTAAAAACAACGTTCAGTTAGTCAAACAGTCAAAATGACTGAACAATTCAGGATGAGCTACTTGAAGGAAACAAACTTCATTGCTCCTCTCTGTTGTTGGATGCAATGAAGGCTCTTAAGCTGTCCTTCAAAGCACCATATTTACTCATATGACAACAAGACATCAATTATTTGTACCCAAACCTTTAAACAATGACTTTAAACAATAGGACTTTTTATCTCAACAAACGTTCACAAAAATGTGAGCAAATGTTCCCTTTATATTGTCAGAAAAATGGATGGTCAGAGACTTTTTAGTTAAAAGAAATAAAAAGACCTGTAGCTTTTCACCAACATTCTTGTAGAAAACGTAGATAAAACTAGAAAATGGTTTATTTCCCTTAAAAATTTTCTGCTGCAAATATGCTCATTTCACAAGCCATTTTTGCTAAATGGATCCTGTTGACAACATTGGTAATTTATTGATCTTATTCAGTGAGAACTTTCATGAATCATTAATGAGATGAATGTACTAGGTGACAAGTGCTGAAACACATTTTCGCACCTATCTCTCTTTGGTGAAGGGTGGGGAGAGGACTACCACAACTGAAACTTAATCATACGCCTCATGCATATGAATTGAAGCAAGTGTTTTCCAGTTGACGATGAAATATACACACTTTTGAAAAATGAGGGCCTCTGTAAATTTACTTGAAATATGACAGATGTAAAACAGTTAAAAACTTGAAATAAAACTGTAAAAATGCTTAAGCAAGTTTCTTATAAAATTTTTTTCTTTTTTCTTTTTTTTCTTTTTTTTTTTTTTTTTAATTAAACATCTGAACAGGGTTGTATCCTATGCTTGTTATCCATCATTTTGGAATGATCACCTGAAGCCACCAGGTGAAAATCATTGTTATGTGTCAAGTGAATATGGAAAAAACTATACAAACGGGCCATGTCCCAATGCTTTAGAAGAATCCAATCGGTTATACCGATGTGCTTCTCACTACAGGGTCTCCTCAAAAGTAAGTTCATGCTGTTCACCAATTGTCTCACCCATTTTTGTCTTTTGAGACTTGAAAATTATTTGACATATGGAAATATGTTCACTTTACTTGGAGACTAGAGCTGTGAATTTTCCTTTATATTGCCCTTGTGTTTTTAGACGAGTTTAAATTCTTTATGGTTTCTCAATTTTACATCATCGCTTTAAAGCTGTTCCTTTGTGGTCCTATAGAAATTAGAGATAGAAAAGAAAGTATGCAGTCATAACTGTGCATTAATGCTTCTTAAAGATGTTTCTGAAGGTTTTGTTCACTTAGTAAACCAAATACAAGTTCAACGGTACTTTTATACTATATATATACACAATGAGAAATTAGTATGAGTTTTAATTTTATTTAATAGAATGTATTATCTTCCCTTGCCCTTTCTGCTGCTGCTTTCACTTCCCCTCAGGAAACTGATATAATGAAAGAAATCATGGAAAAAGGACCAGTGCAAGGTATGGTATATTTGGAAGTTGATAATATTATTATTAAAATAATTAAAATGTGCAATGTCCTTGTATCAAAATATTAGAAAACATTAATTGCACTCCACAGTGAATAAAACAGACGCATGGACTATAGTTCATCCAGGGACATTTGGCAGGCAAGTAGTGTTCCTAAAGGCTGCTATACTGCATCAGAGTCCATAATGAGGAAAATGACCTTGAGCTGATTTGTTGAAAATACACGCAAAATCTGTGTGCTGGAAACGTGCCTTTTCCCCGTGACAGTTCTTTGCTCATTGATGAAATAGCAATTTGGGGCTGTGCAGGACGAGTTAAATGTCAGCAAAGCTCTGCTCCCCAGGCTGGGATCGATTCCCTAGCTGGCTGAGGCCAGCCCACCATGCCTGCTCTCCTCTGAAAGCAACCCTGTAGTATATGGGCCTTCCAGCAAATAATTCAGTGATGGAATACTGCCAGAATTTCCCCTCTCAGAGCCCAAATGCTTTTGTTGGATGCAGAGGGCTATCAGTTTTGAATTTTTTCTGTTGAATCCTGCAATGAAAATCCCTAACTTCTCACAGAAATAAAGAAACTTCAGCAGGGAGTGAGGGATTGCAAAAGAGTTGTTTAGCCTGACTACTGTCTGTTTGCAGTCATGGATGGTGCTGGCAGCACCTGAAAATGCAGGTTCTTGCTTGCAACCGGGACCAGTGTAACTGGAGAGGTTGAGGGATGTGGAGCTTGGGGTGATGGGGAAAGGTCGTGGTGCAGGATGTCCACCCTCTGGATGCATTGATGATGTAAAACCAAAGCATCTAACTTCAGGGGACTTCTGCATTTCTACTGCCTTCAATTATATAATGAGTTACCGTAACCTCAAATTTATTATTGGAATGGTCTTGTTTATTAGATTTAATTAATTTCAGTGCATCATGGAGTTGAAATTACTCCTTAAAGCTCCTTATGTGAGCAGTTGTAATTATTCTGAATCTCAGACTTAACAAGATTGATATTATCGGTCTTTTTTGTTCTGCATGAGTTTGTTTGCTCAAGGAAAATATTTTTTCCCATGCTGCATTTGATCTAGAAGTGAACACATAATTTCCACTGGTTTTGAGAGAAATAAAAATTTAGGATTCTCAAGATAAAATTTCAGACCACTCTCTAATATTGAGTTGTAGTCCGTGTATACACAGTTTGCTGGATTAATCTGTCAGTACTAAATCTTCCACATAAAATAATCTATATTCAGCCATCTGTTAGGTTTTAGCCACTCAATAATTCACACAATTTTTTGAAATGTCAGTTTTCAGAGAAAATGTCTATCAGGTTATGTTCATACTATATGTGAAAAAATCAAGATGTAAAGGAGAGTATATAACCGAGAATGTATATCACTGAGTGAAAACACTTTCCATTTTTTCCATTTGCTATAATGACATTTTTATATGAGTCAGTTATGACCCATTAATTTGTCACTGATTCTCTTCTCTATCTTCCCATATTACAAATATGATCAGGGCATAATTCTAATTTTAAAACCATGTCATACTTTTTTTTTTTTTTTTTTTCCCAAAACATCCTGCAAATGATCTTCAGCTACTGAAAGAGATTTTTCCATTATTCATTCACTTGTCATTCCTCAAGAACTTACAAACCTCTTATGGCCAGTCTTATCTAATGTACTAAGTAACATTTAATAGGTGGAAAAAATTCAAGATCCTTTCAATATCATGATGTAGAAAGTCATCCTGTTTGATGGTGAATGTACTTGGATTTTTGGGCATAGTCAAAGTTTAGAAAAATATTTATTTTTTAACAACGATGAAACAGTAGGTGTAGGAATGTAATTGAAAGCTTTCTATTATACAGCTTAGAAGTTTGAATAACAATTTCTCTCTGGCCTACGTCATTGTTTTATATGGTACAGGAACTGAGCAATTACCACTTTCAGATGCAAATGATGAAACAGTAGTTTTTAGCTACTAAGAAGAAGAAAATTAGCTGTATCCCAGCCAAAACTAGGACAATCCATTTTCAGATAAACATAGTGAAGTTTCATTATTGTTTTGAAAATATTCAAATGGACAATCATCTTTTTTTTTTTTTTTAATGGGCTTTAGGAAATACTCTGATAGTTATAGTACTGGTGTAAGAAAATAATCCTTTCTGTCACATTAGTCAGTCTCAATCAAAAGAAAAGCTAACATTGTGTTGGCAATACATCAAAGTTTTGATCCTACAAAACTTATAATTTCAGATATCATGATCTTGGGAAAAAAATGAATATTTAATTTGCTGAGACAGAAAAAGATGTGGAGAAAGCACTAGACTACGTCAATGTAGAGTGCTACATTTTAGTTCCTTTTGTAGCAACTACTTTTAGGTTTTTGTATCTTCATATGTCTTAGAGACACAAATTCTTATTCATGAATTTTGTGCAGAGGAATCCATAGTGGAATGAATCTTATAATCTGCTACATTTATATGCACAGATCTAACAGCTCAGCATGAATTACAGTCAACCTTATGAAAATTGATACTTCTTCTGATTCATTAATGATTAGTCTATTCATTTTGGAAAATGTAAAGTCTCTTCTATGTGGGAGGGAGCCAAGTTGGCTGCTGGGCTGTGATCATCTCATCCTGTCCAGGTCATAGTCCATATCAAGACAAAGTCACTGAATAAATAAAAATATCTCAATGCTTGATTTTGAACTATTATCTCTCTGTCCACCCTACACCTCATGTACCCAACACACTTAACTCCAAATACTTTACCATTATTTAGTTCCTGATTGCAGGGTATATACATAAGTATATATATATATTTACATTCATATACAAATATATTCATACATATATACATACACACACTAAATGTAGATATAATATGTAATCATGGATAAAATTCACTTAGGCTAAAGTTATTCTGTAAACACACTTCGAAATTTTCTATTTCATTTCAGTGGAAATAATTTAGGTATGATGTTTCTTCACAGAGCCAAGAACATGTGTTTGGTTTAGAGTTGCTGATAAAGAATAAATTGTTTTCTGAAACTGAACTTACAGACTTTGATTACAAAGAACAGTGTGCTTCAGAAATGAAACTACTTTCTCCTGTCTCAGCCTAATGATAGATGAGATCTTCTATCCTCAGACCTCCTGTGGGAAAAGTGAATTTTGCAGTCCCTGCACTCAGACCTGTTTCTTTGCCTCCCTTTGGCAAAGGTATCAAAACAAGATCCAGAGAAGCCTCCACAGTAATTTTTTGAATGACTCATCCCCTTCACTTCTCCTCTGACACCCTCACCTGGACTAAGACGAGTGGGAGTCTTCTTCCCTCTTTCTGTTCCTTTGTACTGCTTTAAAGCTCTCCTTCTGCAGGATCCTCTGCAGCTCAGAAACCTCAACAGCTGGTATTTTACGTAGAGGTGCAGGGACATCCACAGGAGTTAAACTCCTAGCTCTATACACTGGTGAGCCTGGGGCCAGAGGGAGGGGGGAAACCTTTTCAGAGAGCTCTAATGGAGTCCTGAGCTTGCAGCTAGAAACCAAGAATAAAGTTTGTGATAATTTCCACTTGGTTTGTTGCTGTCAATATGTGTGATCTCTGGTTCTGCAGGCAGCTCAGCAGAAGCTGTAACATTATTCATTAAAAGCATTTATTTTTTTTTTTTTTCTGATTTAACTGACATAGCTTTCTCCTAGGCTTGCCACCTAGGTAGCATCATGGCTGCTTATTCTCTATGTGTTGCTACTGGTATACATTTTTTATGTGAGCGACCTCATTAGTAAAGTATATTTTCAGCCAGATCTTGTGGGCAAATGGGCTCATTTGGCCATGTTTTGAGCTGTTCTTTTTCATCCCCTAAAATTCATGAAAATTTTTTGTTTTGGCCAAGTATGACAGAGGCCAAGAGGTTGTAAAGATAGCTAATTCCTTTCAAGTTTATGAAAATATTCAGGTAGGAAAAAGAAATCTGAAATTGTGCCAGACAGGAAAAACTGAAGCATGAGCTCACCTTACTGGATACCGTAAATCTATACGAGGCACATGTGTTGTAAATGCTCCAACCACATAAAAAATGGTCAGTGAAATTTTTACTTTATGGGACTCCCAAGATGCAAGACTTTAGGATTTCACTAATTCTCATGTTCCAAGCTGTGTGGCAGTCTAAGACTGCTAAAGTCATAAGCTAAAAGTAAGTTGAAGTTAAGCTTGTATTTAGTGCTTCTGATTGACTGGAATCTAAAGGTAATGGAGACCTGGAAAACACTGACTTTTCTCTGGATTTAGTAGCCCACCATATAGAAAAGCAAATGGTACTAAGGTGACAGAACAAATATGGAAAAGAAGCAGAAATCATTTTTCTTAAAAAAAAAAAGTGAATGATATTCCTAGGAAATAATGAGTAAAAATAAAATGTAAATTGTAATCTTCAAGCTCTTGCACAAATTTTCCAGTTCATCAGCTCTTTGGTTTTGTATTTGTATGTAGACAAAGGGTTTTTTTTTTTACACTTTTAGCTGAAAGTCAGGACGAACATATATACATGACAATCTAGTTTTTCATAAGGAGATTGCTGTGTACTTAATGAACTCTATCTGAGTTTCAGAAAAAGGAACACATATCACTCCCCCATATTTCACAGAATGTATAGTTTCTGTTAAATACTTTTCTTGAACATGCAGATGTTTGTCAGAACTGAGGATTTTATACATGGACCTTGAAGAGGTTTGTTTTATTGAATTGGATTTCACTGGAATTGAAATAACTTGTGTAATGCTACACAATGTAATATTTTTTCTTAGCGTATTGGAAGAAGTCCATGATAGGGAATTTCCATGACAGGGAAACCCGGTTAACTTGACAAGAGACCTCTGAGAGAACTCTGTTGAAATATTCCCCTCAGTTCACTCACATCAGGGAAATTCTGAGCAATTAGTGGATTTAGTGTAATTACAAAGTACACTTACACAGTCCAACACACAAAAAAAACCTCACCGGTAAAATGCAAAGAGCAAACAAGAATAGAAGAAACAATTACTGACTGTGCTGATTTTTCCTATTGTTTTTTAGCTATAATGAAAGTGTATGAAGATTTTTTCCTTTACAAAGAGGGAATCTACAGACGCTCCCAGAAAGCAGGATCTAAATGGAAGACTCATTCAGTCAAACTCCTTGGGTAAGTGTATTTTTTTACCCATTTCCACTGCCATTCGTGAATGTAGTAAAATGTCAGTGACCAGTTTGGAACCCAAACATTTCACTATTAGAGGTTCAGCACTGTTATATCCCAACATAAGATTGTTGCTGTTTCATTTATGCATATCTGAGAATTTTAGAGAGCATTAGAAAGAGGTATAGACCTATCATCTTTTAATCTACTCTAACATTTGTTCTAAAACTTTAAATAAACTGGTTTATAGAATAAAATGTTTTTCTGAGTATTCACAAATATTCCATGTACACATCAAGTTGTGAACAAATCTGACACAATTTTCTTCAAACATGCCACCAAGCAGAATGCAAATGGAAACATAAAAATTGCCAGTGACCTTATAGTTAACAGTCACAGCTTACTGACACAGCAGCCTGGGCTTTCTACGCCCCAAGTAGAAATCAAATGCTGCTAGGATGTTGCTGATTTTATTTGTGATGCACGGGGAACAGACACTCAGGGCTGTAACTGCTGCAGAAGAGTGTGTATAATACACTAGTGGATTTTCGCTCAAATGTAGACCAGTGCCACTGTATTAAGATGACAAGTATCTAATAATGCATACATGTGAATTACAGAACATACCATGGGACTTTATTCTCTGACATGGAGGGAATATACAAGGATGAATTTATTAAATCACCGAGTGAGTGGTTACACAGATAAATGACTGAAGAGTCTTAAACAAATATTTTATAGGTGATCTAGAATATCAAATAAATAATGACTCAAGCCTGTGCTAGGAAGATTACCGAGGGTATCTTCAGCATGTAGTTCAAGAAGATAAAGTCATGAAATAATGTGCATTTTGTATTTATGATCTTAGTGAAGATGTCCTTGCAAAGGACATAAAAATGCCAATGGTTGTGAAAACTGCTAGCTATGAATTACAAGAGTGTGCCTGATAGTGACATAGCAGCAAAGAGAAACATCAGGCTTATGCAGGATCATCCTTGACCCTATACTTTTGCAAAGAGTATTGTCTCAGACTAGTAGAGGAAAAGATCCTGAGATATTCTTACAGTGAACGTTGTGAAACAGTGAAAGAGAAAAACTGGAATTTAGCATGGAAAAAATGGGGTACTGAATTAGCAAAACATGTTTATGAAAGACAGTTGGTATGTGTCAGTTTATGTGTATGTATTTAAGGCATATCTGAAGGGCCATGAGAAACCAATAAAATTAGACAGTAAAATTTGCAATGCAAATTGAATACCTCAGTTCCGACATGAGCTTCTGTGAGGCTGTGAGTGTAGGTGTTGGGAGGGCTATGAAGCATGCTTGGTGCAACCGTAGGGTGATAACAGCAATTCCATCAGATATGCTGCCCCAAATATATGCTGAATAACCTACTGAAGTGAGTGATTATGCCAGAATGGCACAGGGCAACAGTGAAGGCTGAGGATGGAGAGAGGAAGCGGGCTGTTAATGTGCTGAAGTGGATGCTGATTTAAATAGGAACTGATAGGTTGTGCAAGGAAAAGGTAGAAGGCCTTAGGCATGGAGCCACTTGTGAACAAAAAATCTGAGCGCCTTGACTGAGATGGAAGCTCCCTGCAGAGGATTGTGTTGAATGGACAGTGCAAAACACTGAGTAGGAGGAAAATCAAGTGATCTGATATACTGAAGAAGGACATGAGAAGTGAAAGAAAGAGAATAAAACTGAAGGCAGTGATATTTAAGAAACCTTAGCCTGATTCAGAGTTTAATATGCGGGAAATTCATTTTTTAACTTACTAACTTCCATTGAACATTGCTGAAGTATTCAGTAGATCCAATAGTATGAAGAATTACCCATCCTTTCATTGTCTGATGCATAAATGTTCTGACCTCTAAGATTATGGCATATAAAAATATTTGCAGAGGTATTTAACTGTAAAAATTGAATTCAAGTATGACAAGTTGGAGGTTGGTTGAGCCCAAGGCTAGGTGTACTTGCGTTTCTAGTGATGATAAATCCAGTCATAAAATGTGATTCTGCACCGTGAAGTCTAAAACACTCTTTTGGATAGATTTTAATGGCTTCAGGATTAAGCTATCACTTTTTCATATCATTCATTAGTTTGAATGACCTTGAATGAAAAATATGTGGCCTGGGTATAAGTTCTTTGCCACTCACATATAGCATGAGTGGGGGTTTTCTAAGCAAAGAATAATGCAAATTTCTTGACCTAAATAAAAAAACTCATGAGGATCACATTAAAGTTGGAATTCAAATAAAAATATTGATGATTATTGGCATTCTGGTTAGCCGAGATGGTTCCTGGAGAGAGAAAAAGGAGCAGAGACATGCTGACATATAGGGTAAAAAATGCAGTTTTGTGTGGGTTGATGTTTAGTGTAGTCTGATTTTCTATTTATAACCCCTTCTGTAAAAGAGATTCAATATTTGTAAAAGGCAGCCATAATAATGAATGACCATATTGAATTTGTATTTGTAATCTCTCAGAAACGTTTTAGAGAAAGCCTTAAACTGCCCATGAATTATACAACATATAAGGTGATGGAGTCATAAAATTGAAATAAATGTTGGTGAAGCTTCCAAGAGCTATTTGTACAAAACCAGAAATGCACATATAAACTGCCTAATTGATCATTGGATCATAAGGATTGTAAATGCATTGACTAGCTTTCCTTGTTCTGTAACTTGAAATTGCTAGTTATTTTCGATGATGTGAAGGCTTCTTATTTATAAAATCAGCTCTCATAGGTCTATAAATCTATCACCAGTGAGGTACTGTGTGACCTCATGCTCAGAGAGACGATGGGAAAAGACAGAACAGCATAGAAGCAGAAGAGGAAAATGTGGAACAGCCAGTCAGAGGGTGTTGTGATAGCAGACCATTTGGGTTTGATCACCTTCTCTAGGGACAGTGAAACAGGGTTTTCAGCAATCTGAAGGCAGGATGGACTGACCCCACTGACATTTAGAGAGAGTAGGATCTCTCAAACAGTTTCTATGTCTGTATTCTAGAGACAGGGAGGTAAGCAGAAAAAGTAAGTAACAGAGACTGGGATTCATAACAGCTAAGTTTTGATATGTAAAAGTTAGATTCTTGTGTCTCTGCTAGGTAACCATGGTTCCCTTTATCTTCCATTGTTACTCATCTGCTCTATCCTAGGTATCTACCTTAAGGTAAGTTGAATCACTTTGTCAGATCTTATTTCTCTTTGCTGACTATAAAAGAACCTGTGGGGTAACATCAGACTTACATAGCTAACATTAAAATGTCTAGGTTAGACTAGAGAAATCTCACTTGTAGTGGCATCATGAAGTAGCTTAAAAAGAAAATGACCATCTGACTGGTAGATAAGATTTATGGTAAGATAGTATCTTCAGAATGTCTTGACTTAGTGGCCGAGTCAAGCAGACCTGGTGCTGGCATGACCCACAGTGGAGAGCTCCAGTGCAGTGCAAAGGGGGTTTCCCAAATGGGGGAGTCTCAGAGGGAGCCCAGAGAGCTTCCAGGAGTCCACAGCTTGGCCACAGCTGCTGACAGGACCTAGGTGGCATCAGGAGCAATGGAGGCCAGGTCCCCTCTCCATGCCCCACCTTCCCAGGTGCCCTTGCATAATAGGTATGAGGCTCTGCAAGTGGAACCGAACAATAACAGGGACGATGGTTCATCTACCATGGAAGTGTCGCTGAGGTTAAGTCAACCTATGCCCTGCATCAAAACTGATTCCATAAAGAAAAAAAGACTGGTCACTGTCCTAGGAGGTTCCCTTCTAAAGCGAACAGAAGGTCCAAAATACAAGCCAGGCCCACTTCTCAGAGAAGTCCGTTGCCTCCCTAGAGCCTGGGTTAAAGATGTGAAGAGAAAACTTCCTACCCTTGTACAGCCCTCAGATTATTACCCATTATTGATTTTTTCAGGTAGTCAGTGATGAAGCTGTAACTATAAGTCTAAGGGCAATCAAGAGAGAATTCAGGGCCTTAGGACAACTGGTTAAGGGATCAGGAGCACAAGTAGTGTTCTCCTCTGTCCTTCCAGTTGCAGGAAACGATGACAGAAGAAACAAGAAAAACTAGCAGATCAACACCTGGTTCTAAGCCTGGTGTCACCTGCAGAATTTTGGATTTTTAGATCATGGGTTGCTTTACCTGACACCAGGCCAGCTGGAAACAGATAGGGTATACCTGTCACAAAGCGGGGAAAGGATCTTTGTGCAGGAGTTATCAGGACTCAGTGAAAGGGCTTTAAACTAGATTTGAAGGGGGAAAGGGATAAAACCAGGCTTGCTAGAGATAAGCCTAGGGGCAGCATGCCAGTTCTTGAGGGATGGTGTGCTAGCAATGTCCTTTGGTCTGCTGTCTCAGTGGAGGTAGAGGATGGAGATTCATGCAGCAGCAAAGATGCAAGGGTTATTGATGTGTTAGAAACTGTGGAAGTGCCTGGGAATGGTCACGTAGGAATTAGGGCTTCTCTCTCCAAAGAGGTGTCAGGATCAATAGCCCAACTGAAGTGCATCTAAACCAATGCATGTAACATAGGCAGCAAACAGGAGTTGGAAGCAATTGTGCAACAGGAAAATCATGATATAGTTGCCATCATGAAAACATGGTGGGAAGACTTGCACAACTGGAGTGCTGCAATGGATGCCTATAAACTCTTCAGAGGGATAGGCAAGGAAGGAGAGGTGGTGGGGTAGTCTTGTATGGTAGAGAGTGTTTTGATTATCTAGAGCTTAATTATGGTGATGGTAGGGTTGAATGAGTAAGAATCAGGGAGAAGGCCAACAAGGCAGATATCATGGCAGATATCATGGTGGGAGTCTGTTATAGACTGCCCAACCAGGTGGAAGAGGCAGATGAAATATTCTGTAAGCAGCAGGGAGAAGTCTCACAATCACTAGTGCTTGTTCTCATGGAGGATTTTGACTTACCAGATGTCTTCTAGAAATACAGTACAGCAGAGAGGAAACAGTCGAGGAGGTTCCTGGAGTATGTGGAAGATAACTTCCTGACACAACTGGTGAGTGAGCCATCTAGGGAAGGCACCCTGCTGGACCTGCTGTTTGTGAACAGAGAAGTACTTGTGGGTGATATGATGGTTGGAGGCTGACTTGGGCATAGAGAGAGTTTTTGATTCTCAGAGAAGTAAGGAGGGGGTTCAGCAGAACAGCTACCTTGGACTTCTGGAGGGCAGACTTTGGTCTGTTTAGGAGACTGGTTGGCAGAGTCCCTTGGGAAGCTGTCCTAAAGGGCAAAGGAGTCCAGGAAGGCTGGACATGCTTCAAGAAGGAAATCTTAAAGGCACAGGAGCAGGCCGTCCCCATGTGCTGAAGGACAAGCTGGTGGAGAATAAGACTGGCCTGGCTGAACAGAGAGTTTTGGCTGGAACTCAGGAAAAAGGAGGAGAGTTTATGACCTTTGGAAGAAAGGTCAGGTAACTCAGGCACACTACACGTATGTTGTGAGGTTATACAGGGAGATAATTAGAAGGCCCAAAGCCCAATGAGAACTTAATTTGGCTACTGCCATAAAAATTATTCTATAAATACATTAGCAATGAAAAGAAGGCTAAGGAGAATCTCCATCCCTTATTGGATGCAGGGGGAAACATAGTATCAAAGGCTGAGGAAAAAGCTGAGGTATTTATTCTTTTCCCTAGACTTTAATAGTAAGACCAGTTGTTCTCCAGGTACCCAGCCCCCTGATCTGGAAGACAGGAATGGGGAGCAGAATGAAGCCCCCCATAATCCAAGGGCAAATGGTTAGTGACCCACTACACCACTTAGACAGACACATGTCTAGGGGTTGGATGGGATCCACCCAAGGGTACCGAGGGAACTAGTATCAGTGCTCACCAAAACACTTTTAATTGTTTATCATCAGTCCTGGTTAACTGGAGAGGTCTCAGTTGACTGGAAGTTAGCAAATGTGTCACCCATCTACAAGAAGGACTGGAAGGAGGATCTGGGGAACTACAGGCCTGTCAGTCTGACCTTGGTACTGGGGAAGGCTATCTTGAGTGCCATCATGTGGCACTTATGGGACAACCAGGTGATCAGGCCCTGTAAGCATGGGTTTATGAAAGATGGGTCCTGCTTGACTAACCTGATCTCCTTCCATGACAAGGTGACTGGTTTAGGAAATGAGGGAAAGGCCATGGATGATGTCTACCTAGATATTAGTAAAGCATTTGACACCACCTCCCACAACATTCTCCTGGAGAAACTGGCTGCTCATGGCTTGGATAGGTGTACTCTTCATTGGGTTAAAAACTGTCTAGAAGGCTGAGCCCAAAGAATGGTGGTGGATGTAATTAAATCCAGTTGGTGGCCACTCACAAGTGGTGTTCCTCAGGTCTCAGTACTGGCCCAGTTTTTTTTAATATCTTTATCAATGATCTGGACGAGGGAATCTGGAGCACCCTAGGTAAGATTGCAGACAACACCAAGTTGGGCAGGAGTACTGATCTGCTTGGGAGAAGGAAGGGTCTACAGAGGGATCTGGACAGCCTAGATCAACGGGCCGAGGCCAATTGTATGAGGTTCGACAAGGCTCAGTGCCGGGTCCTGCACTTGGGTCACAACAACTCCAAACAATGCTACAGGCTTGGGGAAGAGTGGATGGAAAGCTGCCCAGCGGAAAAGGACCTGGGGGTTGTTGGTCAACAGCTAGCAGAATATGAGCCAGCAGTGTGCCCAGGTGGCCAAGAAGGCCAACAGCATCCTGACTTAAATCAGAAATAATGTGGCCAGCAGGACTACAGAAGTGATTGTCCTCTTGTACTCAGCACTGGTGAGGTCCCACTTCCAATACTGTGTTCAGTTTTAGGCCTCTCACTACAAGGAAGACATTAAGGTGCTGGAGTGTGTCCAAAGAAGAGCAACGAAGCTGTGAAGGGTCTAGAGCAAAAGTGTTATGAGGAGTGGCTAAGGGAACTGAAGTTGTTTAGCCTGGAGAAAAAGAGGCTGAGGAGAGACCTTATTGCTCTCTACAACCACCTGAAAGGAGATTATAGCAAGGTGGGTGTTGGTCTCTTCTCCCAAGTAATAAGTGATAGGACAGGAGGAAATGGCCTTGAGTTGTACCAGGGGACGTTTAGACTGGCTATTACAAAAAATTTCTTTGCTGAAAGGGTTGTCAAACATTCGAACAGGCTGCCCAGGGAAGTGGTTGAGTCACCATCCCTGGAGGTATTTAGAAGATGTGTAGATGTGGTGCTTAGGGACATGGTTTAGTGGTGGATTTGGCAGTGCTAGGTTAATGGTTGGACTCTATGATCTTAAATGTCTTTTCCAACTTAAAATGATTCCATGATTCTATATGTATGTGTGTGCATATGTATGCACACACATACATACATCTATGTCGCTTAATGACACCAGAATGAAAACAAGCTAAAGAGGCACAATGAAACTGCAGATGGTAAGTGGGACTAAAGAAGACAAAATGGCAAAATTTTGGTAATTTTCACTTTTTCAGCTGCAATCTGTTATTTTAAGGAGACTAGTGACTGAAAAATTACATGTGAAACTGTCATCTGTATCTCAAAATCTCTTAATAATAAAAGTAGACAATTTACATCAAAGATGAACTTGGTAGGAGATTTATCTCTCAGATATATACATTTAAGCTAGAGTTGCTGAACAAACCTTTCAAGTCTATTCTATAACAGATTCTCTGTAAAACTGGTGCATCTTTTTTAAAATCTTCTTTTCCCTTTACTCCTCTAGCTTTCTTAGTTCCACCTAGGAAAAGATGACAGAAGAGAAAAGTAGTGTCCATAGGGAAAGAAAACATGATGCAGATTTGTTGATGGTGTAAAAATGAAAAAGTCTATTCAGTATAGAGGAAGTACATTAGCTCAAATATCTATGATTTTAGTTTAAATATATCTCTTTTCAAAGTTAAGCATAGTGAAGTGTTCATCATTAATGTTTGCAACCTGTTCAGACAAATCTTCTCTCAGACTCTTTCCTCTGCATCACTTCAGTATCAGTGCCAAGCTACAATATCTGATCTTTACCTTCACTGAAGAAGCTGTATCTACTGATGCCCTAACACTGAAAAATACAGAAAGGCCCCAAAAGCCCAAGTCTTTGTCTACAATCAAATCTGTAGATTGTTACATTAAGGCTTGGAGGGGACAAGAATAATATTATTAAAAGCCTTAGATACTGTTTCATGAACAAGATAGATTTTCAGATGTTTGGAAGGTGCTCAGAATGACAAAGGACTTTCATAAGAGGACATCAAGACATGTACATTAACCAGAAACACATTTCCCCTCTATTTTTATCAATGAGTCACTGGAAGCTTTAAATTTAATAGTGCAGTAGATTAAATGGCATTGAAACATCTATGCCCCGAAAAAAAAATGGTTGAACTTTTCTTAATACAAAAAGCCATACTAATGGAGATAAAATTGAGAAGTGAGGCAAAACCTTCTGCTTTAGTGTTGAGGGGGTAGACAAGACAGAGCAACAACATGCTAAGCTTTAATACACAACTAAATGACTCACTTGTACAAAGTCCAAAGTCTTAATAATTCTGCCAGTGACTACCATTAGTGACATCTCAGGTTTTGGCTTTGAAGACACTGCTTTTCTCTTAATTTTCCTTTTCACTTGTCCTCACTCAAGCTTTATCCCAAAATAACAATAAACAAGCAACTTCTTAAATCACCAAAAGTCATAACCTAAATTTTCTTCCTGACTAAAGAAATCTTAGGTTGAGTTCCCTTTTCCTTTCATGGGGGAAAAAGAAAACCCTATTTCATTATTGTCAGGCAATGAGCATCAGATAGTATAGTTTTAAAATTAAACAGCAACACCCAAAAATATTTTACAGCAAAGAGAAATACATTAGAAGATCATGGTGAAAGGATACATAGTGTCTGATGATACATGCTGTTAAACCCAAAAGGTTGTCTCCCATATAATTCATTATGGTAGATTTGTGGGAATGATTTAACTATTGACTCACTGATAATTTGACTCATCTCTCATGCTAAAAAGTCCAGGCAAAACTGTAGTTCCAAATTCCATCAACCATTTTCTAAGATGTTTTGTCCCACAGAGAACAATAGTTAGTGATCCTAGCCTTAATATTAATAAGAGGTTGAGAACTAAACTTTTGTCTAACTGAGTAGATGAAACTCCTAGTCTTTGAAAGGTAGTAGGATTTTGTGTTACAGTAATAAGAATAGGATATAACCTGCAATAGTTACACCTTTTTTTGTCTGGTAGCACTATGACAGTTCCCTGAAATTCCCTGGGCAAGTCCAGGGAAGAAAGGGAAACGAAAAGTTTCAGACTGCATATATTTCTGTCCCACTCTTTTTTTGTCTGAAGAAGGAGGTACTGTGAACCTTTTATGAAAGCAGAACTTTTAAAATAAACCAGGTCAAGATGAGAGGGACTGAGTAGTCTCTGTATCCTGTTAATGTGTATGGATAGTCTATGGGAAGACAGAATTTTTGCCTAAGAGATTTCATTGTTTGTTTGGCCAGTGTGGTGACAGCAAATTTGCAATGCCTACATAGAAAACATAGTATTAGAGAAACAAGTGAGTCCAGTTTGTTAGCACTGACTGTGGTAAGCACTGAGGTGGGATGTATTATCTTCAGGAGGTATCCCTCTCTCTTGATAGTAGAGTGGTTCTTTTCCTAACCCAGATATTTCAGTTTTCTAAAGTTCAGCTGGATGAATTTGGACTTCACCAAGTCTTTTTTTGATCAAGAGCATTTTTTTTTTTGCAGATACAGAAAGGGTCAGAAATATCTCATTAAATATACAACTATCCCATGGTTTATGTACCCTGGCAGCCTGTCGTGGTTTGAGCTCAGAGGGAAACTGAGCACCACACAGCCGCTCACTCCTCCCTTCCCTCCCAGCGATGAGAAGGGACAAATGAGCCTGGCTTGGTATTCAAGATAGGACAGGGAAGGGCAAATCACCCATTATGGTCATGGGCAAAAGGCAGACTTGTTAGGGGAAGGAAAAAAAGAACATATATTTATTACAGACACTAACAACAACACTTAACAGAATAAGACAGTGAGAAACATTGAGACAACTTGAGAACACCTTCCCCCCACCCCTCCATTCTTCCCCGGCTCAGGCTTGCTCCTGATATCTCTACCTCCTCCTCACAGCTGCGCAGGGGGCAGGGAATAGGTGCCTATTCTTCCATCTTTGGTGGGGGGAGCTTCTGGAACTTCTCCCCCTGCTCCATTGTGGTCCCCCTCTCACAGGAGACAGTCCTCCACAAACCCTCTCCAATGTGAGTCCCTCCCATGGGCCATAGCGTTTCCTTACACTGCTCCAGTGTCGGACACCAACTTTCTCCAACTGGAGTCCCTCTCATGGGCTACAGCTCTTCGTGAGCTGCTCTAGCATGGGACACCCCTACATGCTGCAATCCTCCCAGCACCAAACTACAACAGTGGGGCTACTTTTCTCCACAAGATCCTGGCCGTCTTTGGCAACAGTCACCTTGATCAACCAGGTGAAACACAGGCCATAAATCAGTGTCTGCTCCACCATAGACCTCCATGGGTGGAGGGGGAGGGGGCGCCTTGCCGTCTCACCACAGGATACAGGGGGGTCTCTGCTCCGGCACACCTCCCCCCTCCTTTCTTCCTCCGTTCCTCCACTGACCTTGGTGTTCACGCAGCTGCCACAACTCCTCCCCACAAGTCCGACTCCTCCTCAGCAGGTCCCTTCTTAAATACGTTATTGCAGATGTGCAGCTGATTGGCTCAGTTTTGGTGCAGAGGTGGGTCCGACTTGGAGCTGGGGGAGCTCCAAGAAGCTTCTCACAGGGGGCCACCCCTATAGCCCTCTCCCCTGCTACCAAAAAAACCCCACCAGTCACTCAAACCCAAGATACAGCAAAGAGGCAAACAGCATGCTGGGGAGCACCAAACATGGCACAACCAGCCTGTCAGAAGAGGTGATTATCCCACTGTATTCAATGATTGTATGTTCTCAGCCTGAGTACTGTGTGCAGTTCTGGGTCCCACAATTTAAGAATGATGTGAAGGTCCTTAAATGCATCTAGAGGAGGGCAACAAAGCTGGTGAAAGAGCTGGAAGACATATCCTGGGAGGAGTGGCTAAGGACTTTGGGCTTGTCTAGTTCGGAGAGAAGGAGGCTGAGGGGTGACTTCATTGCTCTACACGTCTTCCTGAAGGGAGGAAATAGGGACAGAGGTTCTGAGGTCTTCTCCCTGGGATCCAATGATCAGACGCATGGGAATGGTTCAAAGATGCACTATCTAAGCTGCATTATATAAGGTTTTCTAGTTGTCTTATTTGACCTGAAGATCCTTGTGAATAAAGAAGTATTCAGAAATTAAAATATTTGAAAAAACAACAAAACCAGAAAAAAACTGACAAAGCATAATATGAGTAAAGACCATTACCTTAAAAACAGAATACATATGTTTCCTTTGAACAGCCTCTATGTATGCTGGTTTTTAAGAAATTAATTGCTTCTGTCTCTGAAATCATGATGTGACACATCCTAACTTCAATGCACCCCTACTGTAGAAAGATAGGGAGGAGCCACTGCAAACAAACAAACAAATCAGAGACAAATCTTAGCTTTATTCCTGTAAATCTGGGAGTTTCGCCAGGGATATCAGTGCATCCAACATTCAACCTACAAACTGTATAATTTAGGAACGGTAACTGTGAGTTGAAGTGGTTGAAAAAAAAATTGCATGAGTGATTTAAAATTGTATTTTACTGTTTGTGTATTTTTGATTGATAGATGGGGACAGTCAGCATGTGAGAAGAGTTTGCTCTACATATAAATTGTTGAATGGCAGAAGTTAGAAAGATGATGTGGAATAATGATTCATAGAGCACTTGTGTTCAGTAAATAGATTAACTCCTCAGTTAACACAAAGCACTGACTTCCACTAACATTGACAGATCTGCAGGAATAGCTTGAGGTCTGAGACGTGTCATTCTTCTTTCCTCTTAAGGCCTTATTTATTTTTAGTTGACATCTTCAATCTTAACAAGTCAGTTTGTAGACTGTTATTTAACAAATTGTTCAGATGTCTTCGCTGTATTTGCTGTTAACAGCATTTTACCTACCAAGCTGAATGTAAGCACAGTAGAATCCAGTTTCTGTTCTACAAAACACCTCAGTTTTGAAGCCACTGCTGATAACCCTTTCTGTTGTGTTAGGTTTCATTTCCAGCTTTTTTTACTGTTTTATTCAATGATATTTAATTATCAACTACTATGTTTTTTTCTGAAATTTTTCTTTATATTTCTATTGCAAAGTCCACCTTCATTATAGTGATACAGTTTCTGGAAAAAGAAACTAGGAAAAGTTCAAACAAAATCAATCTCCATTCTGTAGAAGAATACTGAAACAGTCTCCATATTCTGGGTTTTTAACTGTCAGGCATTGTTGTGCATTCAGGGCCTACTCCTACAGAGTTAATATAATGGGAAAGTTATTACTGAAAAGGACAGCTAAAGTGCCTCTACTATATAAAACTGGACACAAAATTATGAAAATCCTTTTTTTGGAAACACAGAAGTACTCATCCTTTTATCTAAAAGAGCACCAGAATTCTCTTTACAGAGTCAGTTGGAACTGCTTTCCCTTGAAATACCTTGTTTACTTTTTCTCCTGGAGGGGACTGAATGCAGTTTGGTGAAATTACTTCTTTCTATTCAAAGTTATTTTTGATTGAAGATCACAATGGCTGCTTTTGGAAAAGCTAAGTGGAGTGTTTCTTACAGAATATTTTTGTCATACAGAAGGAAAATCCCTTTTTAAAATAATTTTTGGTAATTGTTAAGCAGACCTTTTCCTTAATGATTCCTTAATATATCTTATTTTTCTTCTTAATAAAAATGGTAATTTTGGAGGGAATAAGGTTGAAAGTTTCCTAAAAATACTGAAGGTGGGGACAGTAGTGGTCTAAAGCTTTGTAAAAATAACCTTAATAGATTCCCTGTCTATATAAGTAATGTGGTCCAGCATCTGTTTGCTTTAGAAATGTCATTCATTTGGAGTAAATATCAAGCTGGAGTAATCACAAAAGCAAGAGACAAAAAAGTGTTATTAGATTATTTTGGTCATCTTCCAAAAAATGTAATATTGCTCTCTAATGGATGTTGTCCAAGTATATGTCAACTCACTTTTAAGTCTCTCATTTCTACTTGGGAACTAATTCCACCAAGAGTTAAATTACTTCATTGTTGGGATATTTTTTCTTGATATTTTCTTTCCTGGAGTTCTACCCACTATTCTATCTATAGACTAACATATGACACTTAATTTTCTCTTTCTGCTTGGCGTTTGAGCCTTAACACATCCAGATTGTTAGTATCTATACAATTTAACTTATTCTTTTATAAATATTTCAAACAAATGCCTGTTACTGTTGCTCTTTTTATTCCTAGCAGTGATTTATCAGATTTAATGTAGCACTTCAATTATACACTGTATAATTCTTTACTCAAAACACACATGATCTTGCCTACTTTCAATCCCAGTTTCTAAGGTTTTCTTTCTAATGTTGTTAACGTACCTAAAGCAGACCCCATGTCTAATTTGCTGCTCACTACCAAGGCCTTCCTTGGAGACACTGGAAATCTCTGACAACCTTCAACAAAGCCAGGATGTTATTAGTTAGGAACACATAGTTTGGATAGGTCTACTTAGGGAAAAATTAGTAATGACAACATTGGCTACGTGAATTACAGGATCTCAGGAACAAGAACTGTCAGAGAAATAAAAAGAACTGTAGGGGGAGATACAGTAATGACTGTATTAAAGAAATTATATCAACTAATACCTCTGGAAGTGTCATAGTTTTTTATGAAGTAGTGACAATTGTTTGTTAATTCTCAATGATTTTAATTTACAGTCAAAATATTGATACCTCTCAGAGTCATTAATATATTCCCATTTCTTTTCTTTAAAGAATACTTTCTGGAAGAAGATAATGGCAACAGTATTTTTTTCTTCTACTAAATCATTTTCACTTACAATGCCCAGCACAAAGGGGTTCTGTTTCATGATTAAGACTCCATAGAACAGCTGTTTCACAGGAAAAATTAACTGAAGTATCATTTTCCCTTCCAATCTATTGGTCCCTAAACCAGGTCTCGCTCCAAGACATGAGGTAACATAAAATACATCCCAGATTAGTTTAACAACCTTTTTAGCACAATCCATTCCTGGTTTATTTTTTTTCAACCAAACTAGCATCTATGATTTTGTGCTATATTTTGAAATAGTGATATATATCAGAACTGTAATTTCCATGTTGTTTATTATGATAAGTTTACCCTCTTCTCTCTATTATTTAATTTTATCCCTGATGGTTTAAGATGGACAGAACACAATTCCTTCAGTCTGTAATGTCTTATTTCTTCTCATCATTTATTCTGAAATCATGTGTTAAAACTGTGTAGTTCCAGAAGCTGATACATTCTATTGTCTGCTGATTCCCATTCTAGCACTTTATTCACTGTATATTTCTTAATAATTTCCAGTCTTCTTTGCTCATCTCATGCTTCAGTAGGCAATTAATTATGTTAGGATTCAATCTGAGATTCAGGCAATTGTGATGTGATAGATATACAAATTCTCATCACAGAGGTGTTGATATAGTCAACAAAGTCAGTGGAGACTGGAGCGCAACTCAGCTACAACTGCTCGTAGATCCGTTAGTTGACTCTATACAAATATTTGGTGCTACCAGACGTGGGAAGAGCTTCCCACCTGGCTGTGTCTCCAAAAGGACATGGATGTCTCATAGGTCCTCTGTCACGTCTGACAGAAACACATGGATATCTCAGGCACCCTAAGACATCTCAGATAACTCTAGACACCTGCATTTAGGCAAGAGAATGAATTCCAGTATACTCTGTTTTCTACTGTGGGACACATACATTTAGGTATTTTAATATTGAACTAAATCCTACAGTGGTTTACTGTCAGGAAAAAGACAAATTCTAATTCCAGTTCTGATGCTAACATTTATATTAAGATAATAATGCAACATTTATATTAAGATAATAATGCCAATGTACTGCTTAAATCTCAGGAAAGACCAGTAAACCAGTAACACAGTGTGTATATTATAATTATGTTTTTTAAAATATTGTAAAGGAACTATTAGGTATTCTATTTTTCCACAGTATACCCAAAGCAAAAATTTACATTGGTGAATAATATCCTTGTACTACCACTGCTTTTCATAATCTGTACAGATCTTTTACTTTTCTGGCACAGAAGGTGGTGGTATGGTTTTCACTTTTAAACCCCAATGGCTTATATAGCTCCTTCAGGATTATACTTCTAGGTACTATTTTTTTTTTTTTTAATTTTGGTTTTGAAGATTTTGAGGGACCAATCAACACTTTGTTGGAGTGCTACTCTCTTGGGAAAATGATCTGTAATGCTATCACTTTCCATGGTTGTTATCAATAATATACCAGGTTACTTTTTACTTGCATAGTGTTTTCCATGAGGGCTCCTTTTTAACTTGTTAATGAATAAACTTTTGCAACTAATGCCTATTATAAAATATGAAAAAAATATAGTAAATCAAATCTCAAAGATTACCCAGATTCAGGAAAAGATGTTTGTACAGAGTCCTGTCTTTGTAGGAAAACATACAGGAAGTGAGGTCCATTGAAACAAGACAATTTTCTGAATTGTAGAAGTAAGATGACATCCAGTTTTCATTCAGCCTAATGGATGGCTACGAATTTTAGAAGGTTAACATGTCCTCTGAATTTATTTTCATATTACTAAATATTATCTGATCATTTAACAAATTCCTCTCAGTCAGTTTTTGTTCATATTTCAAGGACTAGTACTTACAGCATCAAGTAAATCGGCAGTTAAAATTCAAGCTGAATTTAGTATTATTCATTTATATCATATATTTCTTTATAACTCAGAAAAAAAATCTATTTTTACTGAGAAATCTATTTCAGAAAACTGAGAAATCTGTTTCAGAAAATATGTCCTCCTTTCCTAAAGATGCTGTTGCAGAATCACTTTCCACTTACAAGTTTTTTGAGAGACCTGTCTCCTGCTTAAAAGGTATATTAGTATGAATGAGCCAAAAAATCCCCATAAATGCTCTTGATGGAGCTGGCATTAGTTCCCAGAGGCATGATGTCAAATCAAACTGGCATGGGGCTCCAAACACTGCATCATCAATGAACAATATATACAGAGCGTGGTTCACAAAATAACAGCTGTTTACATTACAGCTGAGTGTTTTTTCAGACTGGGAGAAGCATGTAAGCCTGGGAGAAATGAAAATCAGTGAATCTCAGCCAGTCTTTGGAACAAGCCTGAACCAACTGTGACAAGTTTTAGGAAAGGCTTGATAAACAGGCCTAGGAACTCATGCCACAATTGCTGCCAGTAGAGGTCAGAAGCTGTGGAGGTGACACTGTTCCACCTTTCATGCTAAATCCTGCTTCCTAGTAATGCACTAATCTCAAGATTGGTTTTAATCAATAAACAGTAAATCAATTTTATTATCTACTCTTTAGACTGCAGTCATCAAAAAAATTGCCAAAATCACTTGTCTTATCACAATCTATTAGTATACATAGTTATTTAACTGTTACACAAAATCATGGAATACAAAATTTAATAATTCATAAAACTGTAGACTGAGGCTGGCAGTTGTTTGGTCCAACTCTCTGGCCTTAAATCAGCAGGGCCATTTTAGAACAAGTTACTTAGATCATTGAATACTTTAGATTAGGAGATCTCTGAAAGTCATCTAGTTTAATCCCCCAGAAAAATGCAGAACCACCTTATTAGTTAAGGCTCATGGAAATTCTCAGGCTGAGTTTGGGATGTCTATGAGGACAGATATTCCACAACCTTGCACTTCAGTAGTGTCTAAACGTTCTTGTTGTAGAACATATTTTTTCCTTATGTGTAATTGCGATTTCCTTTGGTGAAAACTGTGACTGTCCAAACTGACCATTGGCTGTGCATGTATCAGGAAACTCTGCTCTATCTTCTCTATATGAACCCTTTGTAAAGCAGAAGACAATAGATCTTCCCTGAGCCACCTCTCCTGAGGGCTGAACAAAGCCAGCTCCCTCAGCCTCTCCTTGTACATCACGTGCTCCAGATCCCAAACATCTCAGTGGACTCCTGCTGGTCTTGTTACGGTCTGTTAATATCTTTCCTCTATGGGGAAGCCCAAAACTGGGCACAATGCTCTGGATGCAGAATGACAGGTCTTGAATCAAGGGGATTAGTCACTTTTTTGATGATCCTGCTGCACTCTTGCATATTTTAATGTATTTTAATTTAGAGTACTTGGATGAATGCCAGTGGGCATGGATTACTGAGTAAGCAGCTCTTCTTTCTAAACTGTAAGATAAAATGCATATGTTAAGTACCTCTGTTTGTACCTGACTGATGGAACAAAACCTAGGAAATTAAATTCATGGATATGTTATAGTCAAGGATAAAAAAGAATCCTTTTCCATTTTGGTTTCTAAGTCTTCCTCCATTTAGAAACATTTCTGAGAATCTATAAATTCTTATCAGTGTATGAAACTAGAAGTTGATTTTTTCTTGTTTTTAGAAAAATAACAAATGTTAGAAAAACATTTAATTGCAGTAATGTGAGTCTGCAAGAAGTGGTCATTATTCTGCTCAAACAAGTGGGAGAGATAATGTGTAATACTGAATGCAGGAATACATGAATATAAATTCAAGCAATTTTCCTCTGCCCTTAAGACTGATGTAAATATTGGACTTTCACACTGCAGCTGATGTAATTAATTTTTTTTTTTAGTAAAATGGTCACGAGGAAAGAAGTAAATCTGAATCTAATATGAAATCAGATAGCTTATTATACATATATTTTTTATAAATTTATGACCATGACAGACTGTATCTGAAATATTTTTGGCAAAGATTATTAACTATCCCTGAACTTTCACATGGTAATTCAAAGGAAAAGCATCATGAGACCTTTTTAAAACAACAATTATGTTCAATGGTCATCATGACCAACATTGTTCTTATGATTCCTTGCATTTAATGAACAGTAGCTACAATTTGTGTTTGTAATCCAGACTTCACCTCTCTGCTAGTCACCAATTTGTATTGCTTATTTTTTTCCTTTGGTTGGAATTGCAGTTATTCCATGTACATTTGTGTTCACTGTTAACCAAGAAAAGCTGATGCCACCATGGGTGCTCAAATTTTTTACAAAGATGACAGAAAAAATCCTAATTTCCCCATTCACAGTGTGGAATTTCTCATCATATTTTTGCTGCTTTCCTTCCAAAAGGAATGGAGCACTGCAAATACAGATCAAACACGTGGCATTGGTGGGATAAACACTCTGTCAGTGGCATGCTGTACGTTCTAGGATTAACTTTATACTGTGGAAAAACCTATAAAAGTTCACATCTTTGCTTGTCTGATTATTTGTGCCCTTTTATAGGCATCCAAGCATCATGACCTGTGAATAATAACTAGAAAAGCATTCATTGTATAAATGCAAAACAAGACAGAGCTCTTTAAGCAATCAGTAGACATACCACATATATCTCACTACCTAAGGTGTGCAGTGCAGCTTTTGCTCACTGAACTACATCCAGACGATAGCCTTGGAACTTCTTCTGTCCTCTATATATACAAAGTGAGGTTTAACAACTCAGAACAGTCTGCAGTTCACCTCCAACTACACAATTATGAAAGCCTTATCACCTGTCAGCTGGGGACAGTCTCTTGTGTGGTTTCAGAGATATTGCCACAACGTTTAGCATGTCCTCAAAGATGTCAAAGAAACATCAAGTAAGTTTACAGGTCATCCCCCACAGTGCAGTGAAGCGGATTAGGTTGTCATCAATTTAATTTGAGCTGAGAAACACTGGGATCATTTTCAGTCCCAGCTCTCCAGCTATTTTTGTAAAGGTGTTGGACGAGATCTTTAACAAAAATGTTCCTAGGGATCTTCAGATGAATTGAAGAATTGTGTTCACATTCATTTCAATACTCCTACACAACTCAGATCAGTTCAGCTGGCAAATTCTCCAGAGAAGAGATTCTGTCAATGTAAAGAGGTTTTTGCAATGACAAACTAAACCTACACTTGCATTAAGTTTTTGTAGTCCCTAATGGCAGTTTGGCTTGTGGCTAGCAGGATGCTTATCTTCATTTTCATCAACAGCAATTTGTTATTTAAATATGGAGACATCTATCAGTCATGTTTTCTTCTGATACTGGTGTTCTTCTGATACTGACAACTAAGACAAGCTTTTCTTTTTTGGTTGTTTGTTTAAAGCTACAAAATGTGAACATGCATCAGAGGTCTCAACAGTACCATCTCTTGTAACAGGTGGGGAGCATTAGCTGACAAAAATGGGCAGAAACAGAAGTTCTGGGTAAGTGAATTCTTAGCACTCTGTTTTGAGGTGGAAGAAAAATCTCTACAACACAGTATCTAAAAACAACATAGCTCCTTTCATTCACTCTGCATCTATTTTTTTCCTTCACCTTAAGGTCTCTGGTGTAATTATATTACTGTTTTGGGAACTTTTATCATGCTGATCCTTGAACTATAGCATCATTTACCTCAATTTGAAAGCCTATTTCATCTGGTCTCCCACCTATACCTGTTCTTTTTCCTACACTGTCTTTTCTGTCTCAGATCTTATTCAAATTCTCAAATGTTATTCAAATTTCCCATAAAGATTCAGTTATTTTTGATGCCTGACAATGAGACTCAATAAAAGTAATCAATATTTGTTGAAACATTTGGAAAAGTCAAGCTATTTAAACAGTGTTGGAAAATGCTGTCCGTCTGTCAGAAAAAAAATCCCAAAACAAACTTTGGCTTTTAGCCCTGTAGAGCAAGTCAGATTTTATCACTTTGATTATTATTGCCAACTCTTCTCAATATTCCTGTGCTCAGTAATCTAGAGTTTACATAGCTGATGGCAGGGTTTGTGGTAGGTGGTTTCACTGATATCTAGGGCAAAACTTCTACTGACTTCCTTAGAAACTAAATTGCTCAATATGCTAACTGCCTGAATGAAACCTAATTTATTAAAAGTCAGCTTTTTCATATCTCGGGTCTCTCTTTAACAGATTATTTGTAATTGGAATTTTGACCATTGTTGTTTCAATGACCACTTTCTCCAGTCAACAGCTGAATTATCTAATAATTTCTGCTTCAATTTATCAAACTGTCTTGTAAAAATAGTATTCAATTTTTACTAACCCTGGTTTTAAAAGTGAAATTTTGATCAAAACAAAAAGGAACAAATGATTAGAAATAAGAAAAAGATGCATTCTGATTCTCAGTGCACCAAAGCTAAGAAACAGTTTCTTAAAAAGGAAATTAACACAAAAGATTAATTTCGTATTTTACACTTTGCATTTTAGAATATTACTTTAAAATTGATATGTATATTTATTTCTTCTTTGGTTTTCTTTAGATTGCTGCAAATTCCTGGGGAAAATCTTGGGGAGAAAATGGTTATTTTAGGATTCTACGTGGACAAAATGAGTGTGATATTGAGAAGCTGATTTTAGCTACTTTGGGATAGCCATAGTGTTCTACTCTAATTGTATTGTACCGTACTCTGCTTTATGTTTCTGTTCTTTCCATTGTTGCATATTGAGTCTTTCTAGAGAAATAAAGATTTATTCTCTGTAAATTACTTTTCTTTCTATTATGACTCATTAGGGCTTTGTGACTTGAACACACCACAGCCATCACCACGTTCTCAGATCTCACCTGGTACAAATACTCCCTTATATTAATAACAAGTTGTATCCAAGACTACTGAAAACCTTGGTGTCTCACAGAGCAGGAAGTTCTCTTCTCTATTACTTACATCTCATCATTATATTGTTACATTACTAATGGTTGATTCAACTGTGCCTGAAATAAATTGAGTTATGTTGTTAGTATTAATCTCTTTACAATACGTACTCTGGTCACAAATCACTTCAGAAATATTATGTGCTCTTCCACACAGAATTGGCTCAGACAGCTCATGGTTATACTGGATACAAAACTCCAAAGAAACGTAAGTAGAGTTCTGATTCTGTTGCAGAATAATGATTTCCTATGCTAGCTTAGATAAACTGTAACTACGTATCATTATCTCTTCCAGGAAATTTATTTTTACTAGTAGATCCCACAAAGTCAATGCATTTAGAGTAAACCAAAAATTACTTGCAATGAAACAGCATATTCCTTTTCCCACAACCACAATTAAAAGAGTACAATTTTAATAATTTAATTAAAGCAAAATAAAGAAGAAAATCTAATTTCTCCTCAATTAAGTCTAGACTGGACTAACTCCTGAACTGCTTGCCTTTCAATCTCTTTAACCTGGGAACAGGCATGTGCCACCATTCCCAAAAGTCTGTTTCCAATGGATAAAGATGGAAAAGACATTTTATAGTCTGTCTTCACTGACAAATTTGTAGTCCAGGTACAGTTCCCACTGTTGGCCAGCAGGATCATTAGTGCAGACAAGCCCCCCAGAGCCCCTTTAGCTCCTAACACTCCCATAGCTGCTTCTGTCTGAATGTTGTGGTTTGAACCCGGTCGGCAGCCAACCACCCCGCAGCTGCTCACCCACCCTTGCCCCCATCTGGGAACGGGGGAGGGAATTGGAGGGGTAAAGGGAAACTCGCAGGTTGAGATAAAAACAGTTTAATAATGGTAATAAAATGAAAACAATGGCAACAATAGAAAATATAAACGGGCAATGCACAATGCAATTGCTCACCACCCACTGACCAATATCCAGCCTGTTCCTGGCTATCAATCCCGAAATATCAAGATCCCGCAATCACAATACCAGAAGCAAAAGAGAGCCCCCCTTCCCAACCACCCCTCCTTTATATAGTGAGCATGATGTTACACGATATGGAATATTTCATTGGCCAATTTGGGTCTGGTGCTCAGACCATGGTCCCTCCCTGCTTATTGTGCACTTGAGCACGGGCAGGACATGGGGAGTTGGGGAGTCCTTGAAATCTCAGCTGAAAACATCAGTGTGCTGTCAGCATTCTTCTCATACCAAAGCTAATGCTGAATCTAAAACACTGCACCATTCTAGTTACCAAAAAGGAACATTAACTCTATTTCAGCCCAAACCAGGTCACTGAAAAAAAAGACTACTGGCATGCATCTAGGCATAATCAGTCATAAAATTATATATGAAAGAAACAACTCTGGCATGTTACATAAGTGGGGGAAAAATCTGCCATGAAATTCCAGTGAACAAAAAATTTCCAGTGATACCTTCAGTGTCTTCAATAGACTATGCTTTGTTCTTTCTAGAAAATTAAGAACATGACTTCTAATGTCATCAACAAAGGAGTATTAGCTTTTCCTTCAAGAACTTTTCATGGTGATGGTATACAACAAATGTCCTTGCCACTGAGATAGTGTCTCTTAAACTAACCTTGGGTCACAATTTCTGTTGCATCACTACTGAAAGAGCTTTTATTAAAATGTTAGTATCATACTGCTGCACAACAAGCTCTTCTGTGGCCTCTAGTGTCATACAATAAACTGAATTTAGACACAAAAGCCTTCATCACTTGAAATTTAAAGCAAATTGTAACACAAGCAATTTTAGAAGAGTTAAGTGCTCTGAGAGAAGAATTAATTTCTCTAGGTTTAGTGAACTAAACCAGTACTTGAGAGGAAAATGTACCGAGCCATCCACACAGCTAATTCCCAACCTTTTGTTATGTATTGATTCCATAAACGTCAAGATTTCAAAAGAGTAAAATTTAGTTCTGAAGTGAATGATACTGTAAAAACATATCCAGGCAACTCTGAGGTTTTTTGTTTTATTCAACTTCAAGTTGGTTTGCACTACTGTAGCTCTTACTTTGTCAGTGGTTGTTGCTGCTCTTGATTTTTCTAGGATCTGGGCTGTCACATTAAGTTTCTTCAGTGATGAGAAAGCTCTAAACTACTCTCCTCGATCTTTACCTGATCAAATGATCATCTTGGCTTGAATGAAACACCATATTCAAGTGAAACAAATCTGACCCTGTCAAAGCAATTTAACGCTTTGTTTGAAAAGTGATATTGCTTTACCCACCTTCTGGGGTTAACCTTTGGTGCTCTGAATAATGTATGTGCTCAGCACTCTCTCCATAATCCCTCAGTATCATAAAGCTGCTGTCTGTGGAAACACCACAATACCTAGAATTTAACAGGCAGGCAAATGTATCTGCACCTGGAAGCCAATTAGCTCTTTGAAAAGAACCTTGATGCTGAAGCAGCTATTCTGCTGCTATTCAGAGCACAAGTAAAGGGTCTCCTGCCAGGGCAGGTCTTCTCACTTACAGTGATCAAGAGACAGTGGGGCCTGGGAGCCACCAGTGACTCTGCCTCGCACAGACTCCCTGGAGACAGATTTTAAATGTCAGAATGGTTTTGAGTTTTCTAGTCCAGTATTTGATGGAAATATGAAGAAAATAGCTCTTCATTAAGATGCCACCTCTCTCATTTCTCTCTTTTTTTTTGGCCCTCTCCATCACTAATGCTCAGATATCTCTACTAGCTTGGACTAAAAGTGTCATCTAGCCTGGAGCTTTTTCCTATATGAATAGAAAGGAACAATATGTCTCTCAGGTTAATTCAATAAAGAGCTCATCAACTTTAAATGACTAGTATTGCTAATGGTCTATGGGAACTGCAGAAAGGGGTGGTACTGGGAATGGAAGGCAATGCAGGAATAGCCTTTGTGTTTGTTACATGGTGTAAATTTCTTTTTCCATAGAAACAGGAAGGTAACATTTTTATGACAAGGAAAAAAAAATCCCCACTCAGATTATACATTACAAAATTTCTTGTTAATAACATGCTATATGAAGTTTTGATTAGTTGTCAGTCTAACTATGAAAAGTTAAAACTGAATATAGAAATAGCTAGAATATATCTTGGGACCTGAAAGTATTCATAACTAATGGAGAACTCCCTGTCTAAATTCCTATTTAGAAATAGTTTCAGACAGAACTCTGAACAGAAATACCTATGGACTTTGCAAGAGTTTTAATATCTCCAATATTAACTGAGCAAAACAGTCTCCTTTTACAATTTATATTGATCATCCTTCAGGGCTTTCCTACAATGAGATCCTAAATGTTACTGACAGTATCTAGTAGGTGAACACTGTTAATGCCCTTTGAGATGGCTTTCAGTGCAAACTCATTTTAAATTAAAACATCTAACAAGCCAAAAAAGGAACCTAGTGATTTTCACACTATTTTTACCTTTTTTTTTCCATCCTACTGTCATAGAAACATCACCAATCTGTTAAATGATAGAAAATCCCACCCTGAAGATTGGATGCCTATTCCATGGAAACCATTATCAAGCCTGGTGATATTCTATGAGTGAATCATTTTATTTTCATAAGGATGCTCAGTAAATATTAAATTCCTGAAGGCAATTGCTCTGTCATGCATAGACACACGAGTCACAGGGAGCTGCCTCTACACGTGGGTCCAGTCAGAGATTTTGGGGGGCTGAGAGGCACAGAAATCTCCTTTCCTACCTCACTAGCAATCACTGCGCACAACTTGGCAAGACCAGGTTTCCCTAGCTCTGGAGCTTGCTCATCATCATTAAGAAGTCTGAAAAATTGATGACACTTGCCATAATAGGCATTGTCATTTCATGTTACTATTTCAGAATCATACATGATGAAGATGCTTTTACACAGCCATACAGTAGCATTAAAGCACAGTACATGCTTATTCCTGCTAAAATTACTTGAGAAAAGAGAAGCATTTGAACACCTCAATGAGTACAATTGCTTGAGAACAAAAAGCTGAAGGCAGCCAGGCTCCAAAGTGAGGTTGGATCAGAGAGAAAGGTTTTGCCAGCGTGGTGTTTAAACACGTCAAATTATGGGAGAATTAGGCCATATGGACATCTTCCTGAATGCCATCTTCACAGAACTGAGAAGCCCCTGTACTAGCACTGTGTTGTTGCTACCCTGCCTTCAGCTGGGGGATGTAATATGTGGCTTGGATTTTGCCTGGGCGGTATTTACTGCCTGTACCTTTCCCTTAAGATGTTATGGTTAGGCAAAAAAAGAAGGAGTTTTAGGATGGTTGTTTAGTCTTGATTACCCAGAGTGAGATCCCTCTAGGAGAGCTTCCCCTGGGTGTGCTGAGCTTAGGGAGGCTTCTGGGCTTCAAGCTGGCAGCCAGCGCTGGGACTCAATGTAGCACAGCATTCTGTGTAGCTTAGTACAACAAATGTATTTTGGAGGAATACAACAAGAGGAAAGGGAATCCAAGGGACATAAAGAACATGCATCTGGAGCACAGACTAGTCAAGCCCTACGAGGTATGACAAGGGGACTATTTTCCTGTAGTTCCAGGGATCAAGGAAAGTTGCTAGACAAAGAAAAAGCCTGAAGAAAAGGAGCTACATTTCTAGGAACCAGAGATAGAAGGAGATTTGCTTGTAAACCTTTTCAGCTTAATGTTTCACTAGAGACATGACAGAAGCTTGCACCTGGGCATTTAATGTTGCACCTACCATTTGGTAGCTGTTTCCTATATGAATAACTGGTTTACATCTTTGCACCTATTCCTCACTGCAAGGATTAAGCCTTTAGCAGGATGAAGACTGTGTCTTTGCCTGAGTGAAGAGCAAATTGTGAGTAGTATTGCTTTATTCTGAAACACTCCTATGTCCCTTCAGCCAAGATATACCCATATCCAGTTACCATGTTTATTTCCAGACAGACTGAATGTGGGGACTCCCAGCTGCTGAAATTTTCTTGGTCTTTAACTCCTTGTCCCATGTGCTGTTCAGCAGTCACGCATAGCTGAGGAGGTTGTCAGAGGTCAGTGAGCATGGGCTGTATAATGGGAACCTCTGCTTCATACAGCAATAACTTGTTGTTAGGGCATATTAAAGTGAGAATGAATGCAACAAAAGGAATAGATTTTCGATTTTATTTATAGCAGTGTAGCTGTCAAATACACTGTATTACTTACATCAATTAATGTTACTACTTCGTCTGTAAGACTTTATTGCCATGTCTGGAAATTTTGATCATGGAGCAACACCACACAAAGCTGTTCCTGAAGAAGACAGCTGAGGGAGAAGCCTGAGGCAGGAGGTCAGACTGTGCTCGCGACTGAAATCCTCAGTGCTTTAAAGTTGTGGGGGGCATTTGAAGCCATGGACAGCCTCAGGCTGTGTATAAAATATTGTAGGGTTATCTGGAGGTTTCACTCAGCTGTGCCAACAATGACAGACACATAAACGTATAGATAGTGAATCGCGACTTTAAACTGCTACCTTAATCTAAGCATAATCACATTTCCATTGCAGAACTCTGAAGACTATCCTCTTTTATTTTTCTCTGCAGCAAAAAGAACATAAAAGCACTGATTCAGTGCATTACATCTATCAAATAACGATACACAGCACAATGTTTTATCAAGGAAACAGGAAACACTGATAGAAAATTTATGTTTAAAAGACAAATAATAGCCCTAGTGAGTTTCTCTGTCACAGTGTGAAGGACTCAGCTGATGGTCCAAATTCATTGGCAATATTGCTATTGAATATATCAGTAATACTGTTCCCACTGAGATGGCATAAATTAGCCAACAGGGCTTCTGTTCATCAAGAAACTTGTAAGCAGGGGAACTGGACAGTCAAGGTTTTAGAACCTGCATATATCTTCTTTTTTTACTCCTAACAAGCAATTTTTTAAAAGTACTCTGAATTCTTAGCATGCATGATCCACAGCCTGTGAAAACTATATTAAAAGTGTGAGACCTCAATAGAAGCCACATTGCTGACGTTTGTGAAAGCCTTGGCATTAGGAGAAAGGCAAAAAGGGTAGAAGGAACGGGAAGAGGATAAGTATTTTAATATTTCTTTCTGTTTTCCACCAGGTCTGGAAACAAAAACTGTACTTTTGTCTTGGAAACAAAACTCAGCAAGTTTTGTTGGGTTTCAGCCTACTCTAAAACAAAAAATTAAGGCCATACTTAAAAATTTTTCAGTAAGCCTCTGCCAAGCTTTGAGAAAGCCCAAAGCAAGAGTATGTTTCTACTGGAAGCTGTATTACACATCATCTTGTAATGGTTCTGCTCAGCCTGACTTGGAACTCACTCTCTTTTTACTCTGATATCCTTGTTGGAAAATTGTCCCAAACCAAAATGAACTGTGACAGGACATTAACACAGCTGCACTGAAGGAGGACATCAGGATTATTTTTTTTTTTTTAAAGTGTGTTTGATGTCCAGTGAACAGATCCAGCCAAGTTTCATAAAACACTGCTACAGACAAAAACACTAGAGCATCTTGGGGGGTGGCTGCCCTAGTGGCATTTTCAAGGTAAATAATCATGTAATGATTCATCCAATAAAAAAGGCCAGATAGAGGGAAAAAATTACAACTGATCACACATTTTTCCAAATCCTGAAAAACTGATTATTCCATTAAACAGGAGAAATTCCTGCTTTTGAGTGAAGTTTGGGTGAACAGATGACATTTCACTAACTGACCAGTTTTAATGTGGGTTTTCATTCACTGTTCTGATGTTTCTCTGCCTCCTCATGGTGTGTTACTTCTTAATGTCTTTGCATTTCTGTATTACCTTTCTCATTACTAACATGCTCGTGTTCAGGACAGTGAAGCTGATATTTAAATAAGGCTTCAGGCAAACCATCTGCATACACTTGAAATATTGTGCTCCCATAAGTTTCCACGGTCTTTCAGAAAGGCTACTGGAATTTATTTCAGGAGAGCGGGAAGAATAAGAAATTTAATTTAATTCCTGGGTTCTGAATTTTCTCAATGGACAGACCACCCAAGTGGCAATAGCAGAGAGGGAAAGAACATAAACGGGCATAACAGCAGTTTTGATAACATCTATCAGTCTGATTCTGTTCCACTCTTCCTTCAGCCTGAGTCTCTGCTAGCTTTCCTTCTATGCATGGCAATTCATGCTGTCCTCACTGGGGTACTCTGCTCAGTCAATATATAGCTCTAACAGCAGAGGTTTTTTTCCAGCAGGGACTTACCCTAAAAAGAGGTAAACTATTATTCATTGGAAGATAAAATCTTGAGAAAATGGTCACATTTAGGTAAGGATGTTGCAAAAAGCCTTCAGTTTAAGCCTGAAAGTCCATGCTGATGTTGGGAAAGCAAGATGCTTGAATAGCTCATATTGATGTCCCAGTAAAATAGTGTATGTGTGGCTTTTAAGGCTACTTACAATTTTCTGTATGTGACATACCCTGAGTTTTCACATGTGTAAGGGCAGCTCCACGGTGAGCTAGAGGCTCTTTGGGATGTGTGTGCTTCAGAGAACAAACAGGGATCACACTAACTGGCACAACAATAGCTACAGTACGTGTATGCATCTGTGGATACATGGATCTGTGTATCTCGATAAACACAGTGAGAATTTTTTCTCCATAGCACTGTCTTGGGTCTAGAGCTGTTCTGAAGGAGAAATAAATCCCAATGACAGGTAATTCAGGTAGTTGGAGTGTTCAGAACTGGATAAATCTTAGGGAAGAGAATAAAATTTTCATCCTAAAGGCAGGTTGCTCAGTTAGTTTAAAGACCATGAAGGTATCAGTAGAGAACAGGTGAAGTTGCTTTGCTGAGAACACTGACTAGACAAGATAGGACTGTATAAATGCTTACTCTTGTGATATATATCTTTTTTAAAAAAATCTCATTATACATGAATTAATCTGAAACCAGAGGCCAAGACTTTACCTTTTCCTACCACAGGGACAGCTCTGCAAAAGTATCACACTCTTCAGTGTCAGTGGTGATGCTCTTCTTCACACAGAAGGACAATAGGAGGGAAAGGGGAAAGAAATAATGTATATACTCTTTGTTCATGTGTATTCTTGAATACAAAGATCTGAACTTGTGTGGTGTCATAATGAGAGAGATTTGCATTGCTTTATTTTATTCACCAGATTCCTTCCCCCACTGCAAATGCATGCAGAAACCCAGAGGAGCACTTTTGGCATACTGAGTGTGCACAAAGCTTATTCTCTGCCTAGGTTTTAATGAAATTGATGGTCTGACTGCAGACTGAGCTGAACTGGGAAAAAGCATGGCTTTTTCTTTTTTTTATTTATTTTGAAAGTCTCCCTCTTTATTCAAGCCCTTGAAACTCTTTTTGCTCAGTGCTGCCCAGTGCTCACGTTGTTCTGAAGTGATACAATTGTATTGCCTGTGGAAGTATTCAGGATGCTGTCAAGATATGACCTTGGAGCAGTGACAGTCTGGGCGATAGTAGTTGTCTTCATTAAGAGAGGTCAAACTCTTTATCAGAACCCAGAGTAACAACCTCTGTAGGCCTGTGTACATCTACACATGTGAAAGCTATCTCCAGGGAACTGCTGTAAAGATGTGTGTGTTTATATGATCAAGGAAGTTAATGAATTTGTTTATGCCTTTTGGGGGTGGGGAAATAATATCTTCACCTTTATATTTTATTTCCAATAGAGCAGAATATAACAAATTTCCATATGTTTGTAACATTTTTCAATTATGATGCAACTCCTAACATAGTACGGCTATAACAGTATGGCACAAGTAATGTCAAATAATAATTGCTGAAAAATAAAACTGCTCCTGACTCTTCACTGAAAAAATGTCCTTCAGTGGTTGCTTAACCTTTCAGTTTTGCTCATCAGTGGTTATTTGTATCTAAGAAATCTATGATCTTTGTATAATGTCATTGTCAAATGTGTTTCTTACTGGTAGCAGGTAAAAAATACTGTAAAGAATACTAATTTTGTCCACGGAAAAAGCCTGAAATCCCAGATATATTGTCTGTTAAATTACTTATAAAGAAATCCTCCCTTCCTAAATAAATTCTGTCCCACTGCAGTCCATGTGGACTTTTCCCCTTCTTTCAGTGAAGCAGGATTCTCTGGATATTGGTCTGCCTCCCTCCGGCTGACCTGCCCACCTGGAATCCACTCGCCTTGCTCCCAGGATTACATAACTGGACAGAATTGCCAGAGATGCAAAGTAAAACTTTGCACCATTCAGAGAGTAAGGTAAGCAAGGAGTAGGTAGCTTCTTTCTGTTAAATTGATTTCCAGGGCTGACATTCACCCAGAGTAGGATGAAGCACTGCCTTTGCTCAAGGCTTAAGCCAGGACAACCTGGCCGTCACTAGAGTGCCCCTTTGAGGTGTCTTTTGCACTGATCTAGGCTCCGGGTCTGTTGTAATAAAGGACCTTTTGGAGTTTGAGGGTTGATGTATCTAGCAGGGGCAGCTAACAGACCCAGAGGCATCCCAAACCATGAGTATCACATTGGTGAGAAGTTCCTTCTTTATTCAAATATACTTTCAGACCATCTGCTTTCAACACACAGAGGAGTGCTCTGTGAGTTATCGATTGTCTCTTTTTTTTTTTTTTTTTTTTTTTTCCACAATATTGTTTCCATTGCTGCTGTATTCAGGAACAAACAGGCTGTCTGTAGCATAACTTAGACATCATTGACACGCTCAATACCAGACATGCAGGTAAGGTTTTTTGAAAGTGCTTAAGAAAGCTGCAAGTCAAGTTCTATTGATGCACAGGGGAGTTGGGTGAACTATTTCTGGGTGCTTATGAAAAGCTCACTTATGGGTATTAGAAAACTGATTTATGTTCAGAAAACTTCACTCTTTGTAGACACAATGTGACTTAAAAGAGCACCTTAATGGAGTCTAGCTAGAACCTAAAATCAATATTTCATTTCTCTTAAAGACAGCCTTTGCTTTTTAAAAGGCACAAAAAACAGTGCCTAAAATAAGGAAGAGATTCCGCCTGGTAAGGTCAAGAAATCCTTCATCCACTAGAATTACCAAGTGATACCACTTATTTTCTTTACTTTGCACTTTACACTGTGCTTTCTTTTCCAGCTCATGATTGAGCACCTGGTTTAATATTCGTCTATGAATTTACATATAGGTTCTTGTGTTAATGGTGGAAACTTACATAGGGTTGCTCCAAGGTCAGCTAGATGAGTTCACATCTCATATCTCCTGCGATCCACCAGAAAAAGGGTCTTCTGCAGAAGATGGCAGGTAAATACGTGTTTTGTATTCACATGAATAAATGTAGGTAGGACTGGTTAAAATGAGGGATAATAAAGGAAATGTGATCGATGTTTTCAACAGTATTGTGCACTGAAATACATAGAGGCATTTATATAACCCCTTGTGGCTTATGTATCATCCCTGACTACCAGCTGCATACAGAGCACACTCTTTTTATTCCTACTTTGACTTTGCTAGGCATAGTAAATCAGTATGTCTTAGATTCTTCCACTTCTTTACCAGTGCACTTTACTTGTCAGATATGTATGTCTTGAAATCATGATTGTGTCTGCTTTTACAAATTATTGTCCTCAGAAGGACTTGGATTGATTTCAACATACATGTAGTGTACATTCATCTAAGTTATGTGAGGCTGGGAGAGAAGATGAACATGTGTACAGAATCCATAGCAATTCATAAGGTCCTGACTGAGAGTTAAGACCTTGAGCTCGAAGCAAAAATAAATTAAGATTATAACCATTCAGAAAAAATCTTTTCTCTCAGGATTTCCTTTACAAAGTGAAATGAAACTTCCCACAAAATGAATTATATGGAATAAGTAATGCTTTCTGACCCTCATGTAGCACTTTGCTTCCATTGCAGTTTCTTATGTTAAATCCCACACATGAATTCCCACAATGGTAACAGGCTACAGGGATTTAACTTCCATGTTCTTTTTTTTTTTTTTTTTTTTTTTTTTTTTCAGCAGATAAATCTCCTTATCATAGAGAGGTATATAGAGAGAGTCCTTCAAAAAGGCTAATATAGGCTTATTGAATATCAACAAGCACTTTAATGCAGTGATGTCTTTCCAAAAATTACCTACAGCTACATTTCCATTCTCTTTAGACTTCACAGAGACACAGACATTAGATTTCAAACTGGGATTTCTATTTTTAAAAAGGCAGTAAGTTTCATTAGCAGTTTCTCCAGGCTGGCTGTAATTCTGCCTGAGCTGAATGGAACTGAAAGAATGAAGTCATCTCATTCATTAGTTTCTTTAGATGTGCATCATTTAAAATGGCACTGGTTTGCTGGGCTTTATTTAGCTTGCACTCAATGTAGTTGTGATGGGAAGACAGTAATCAATGTCTTAAGTTTCAAAATAAAAGCAGCATTTACCTATTGCATTCTTTAGCAGAAGTGCCTTGCTAAATCCTACAGTTAAATAGTTGTAATTCAGACCTCAAAGAATCAAGAGTGCGATGTAAATCTTAAATAAATTTAAGAAGGGGGAGTTTTTGTCAGTTTCAAGGATTTTTGTTTTACATACAGACCACATCCTTTAAACCCTTTCTCTGTAGCTATGTGAGCTTTGTAATCCCTTTGAAAATGGTAAAATTAATCTGAAACTCTCCCGTGTTCATTTGATATCAGGAACATAAAATATTTGCTCAGTGTTCAGGATGTGAAATTTAATTTTAAAAGAATATATCACTCAGTATCTAATAATGATGTGTGCATTTATCATACGCATATTTATTCCTTAGATTCAGTAAAGATAGCACTATGAATGTTAGTGAATTTGACACGTTCGTTAGGAAATACTGTAGCATGCTTGTGGCAATTTTAAATTGACTGCCGCCAATAATTACTGTCATTTCCACTTGTTCTATTATTAAAATATGGAATAAAAAGGATTTTTTTTATGTGCTTCCCTCTTTTGAGTGGTGTCACATCACTCTTTCTCCAGGACCAATTAAAAGTGACACACTGCTATTAAGATTTCTTATATGCTTGCGCTTATGTCCTGGTTTGGGCTGAAATAGAGTTAATATTCCTTTTCAGGGACTAGATGAGTGCTGTGTTTTGGATTTAGCTTTGGGTTTGGTATGGGAAGAATGCTGATAGCACACTGATGTTTTCAGCTGCTACTGAGACTTCAAGGACTCTCCGACTCCCCATGTCCTGCCCGTGCGCAAGGGCACAGAGAGCAGGGAGGGAGCACGGCCACAGCACCTGACCCTAACTGGCCAGTGAAATATTTCATATCATGGAACATCATGCTCACTATATAGAGGAGGGGTGGCTGGGAAGGAGCTCTCTCTCTCTTGCTTCCGGGATTGTGATTGCGGGACCTTGGTATCTCGGGGTCGCTGGCCGGGAACGGGCTGAGTGTTGGTTAGCAGGTGGTGAGCAATTACGCTGTGCATTGCCTGTTTAATTTTTTTTTTTTCTATTAGTGTCATTGTTCTTGTTTTATTTCCATTATTAAACTGTTCTTATCTCAGCCTGCGAGTCTCCCTTCACCCCTCTAATTCCCTCCCCCGTTCCCAGGTGGGGAGGGGGAAGGGAGGGTGACCAGCTGCGGTGGTTGGTTGCCAACCAGGCTCAAACCACGACAACTTATCAGAAGACTTCTTACTGGAATAAAAAAGGTCTTTTTTAATCACCCAGATCATATCTTGTTCACACTTTCCTATAAAAATATAATAATCTTTTAGAGCTGGGAATTTCATTGCCATCTCATTGTAATAAAATTATCCTGTGATAGGTGTCTTTAGATGGCAAGCTGAGCTACATTTCATTTTAAAAGATAAATATATAGTCCAGTTATCAACCTGAAAATCTTGAAGTTCATCTCTGTCAGTGCTGTTTGTGTCACCCTGAGTAAGTTTCTGCATTTTTCTGCCCTTTGGTTTCTTACATATAGAAAGAAATGGTTATTTTTCTATTTTAAGGTGTACAAATACACCCCAGGTTATAATCCATGCTCATAATAACAGTCCTGGTTTATCTGATAGTGGTAATTTAGGTCTGTTGCCATTCAACTGAACATAATTATTCTCACTATTCTCACTTTCAACAAAGCAGAAAAAAATATGGCAAGTGGTATAAATCCAACAGCTCTGACAACTAGTTCTTGTTTAACATATATTTTAGTATTAAACGTTTGAAACTTGGTTTTTATCCTACATCAAGCTCTTACAATTCATACTTATGAAATATTCAACAGAATTAATGAAACAGGGGATTGACAAAAGCCACTAAGTGACTCACTGAGTTGTATATCTAACTTTCAAAATTCTTATTTAGGAACATAAATTGAAAGTCCTGAAACATGAGAAGATATTTCATGAGAACAGCTGTTCTGAGTCAGGTAGATTTTGTGTCTGATAATGGCAATATTATTGGAGGGATATAGAGCAATATATATTTTTTAAGTATATGTATTTTTGAGAATTTATTGATTGATATTTTTGGATGTAGAGTTGACTATCTAAGTATTCAAGAATCCCAAGTAGATTTCTTCAATTTCACTAATTAAATGTACCAAATTACCAAATGCCAATTATATAACTTTCAGAAAATCTTGAAGATATTTAATAGTATTGATGAATTAATATTTATAAGGTACAGAAGTATGAATGCTATTTTAAAAATGGAAGAGAAAGTGAAGAAAAGTGATTCATATCCTGTCACAAAGAAGTTTGGTAGTATATAGATGATTCTGT
Source organism: Tyto alba (assembly GCF_018691265.1). NCBI lineage: Eukaryota > Metazoa > Chordata > Aves > Strigiformes > Tytonidae > Tyto > Tyto alba. The sequence goes on along the minus strand of NW_024881316.1, from coordinate 24,577,551 downwards.
TGTATTGATACAGGAGAGTACAATGTCAGTAGAACACCCTTGGAATTGATCCATCAGAAGAAAAATAGTCAGACTTATCATGGACTTTTGAGCTTTACCATTATTAGTGTTGTGTTTTCTTAAATAGTTCTTGCTTCACTAAAATGCCGTTCTCCTATTGCTGATTTTTACCCTGGTTTCCTAAGGAGTAAATTTTACTCTTTCCTTAATAACTGCCAGCTGCAGCCTAATTAAGTGATAGAAGATTCACAGTTATTTTCATTAAATATGTAGGAACTTAATCCAGAAATGCAGGCACAGGCAGACCTTATTTTTCTCCCTGCTTGGTTTGAAGCACCCCTTATTACAGAATGGTATAAACCACACTGGGGGGAAACTATTGTAAATACCTCAAGATCTTTCACTGAGCATTTGCTGGACCTCACACATACTTTAAGAAGAAGGAATTTAAGCAAAAAAAAAAATTTCCAAAGAAATTAGAGGTCCTTAATTCTATTGTTCATATCCAGTCCACATACACAGATATTTTCGTGAGTTTCTGAAGAACATGTGGCTAAGACACAGCTCACTGAGGTTCTACCTGGCATGCTAGCATTTGCATTTAAACAATAAATCACAGTGTAGTGATTCTGCGTACAGAAGCCTGTTGTTGGTTTAAGCCCAGTCAGCTGCCTTGTTCCCTCTCCTTATACTGTTTCAATCACTTCTCATCCTACCAGTCAAGCATTTGCAGAAAAAATCCCAGAGCTGTTTTAGCAAATTGAGCAAAGTTATATTCAGTAGACTTCTCTCAAATGTCATTTGCTTTTCCAAGCTTCCGTCACAGTGTCCCTTTTGAAAGCTCTGTTAATTCATTTCCATATAGTCACTCTTCTTGCTGGGTTATTTCCCCAGCCTTCCCTGAATTTATCATGTAGCTGCCGAACACTGTCTGCTAAGAAAGGCCAACTCTGCAGTAAAAAAGCGCACCACTGAATTGAACTGCTGATTGCACTGTGTACAATAGTATTTATTAAAGTTCATTCCTGTGTTACAATCACTAATCTAGTGAGGCAGTTTCCAGATGAGTAACATCAGGTGCTGCTCATGCTATGAGCTGTTTATCCACTTTTCTTCTAAGAGGAAGTGTTAATAAACCCATTCAGGTGTGTAAGTGTGATGTTTCCAAACTGTACAAGGCAGGTGTGTTTCTGTGTGGTCACTGGTCAGTGTGGCTGGTGCACTTACTGGTGTGTATCAACGGTACTGCTGCTTCTTCCTAAACAGTTGCCTCAGGTCTGTGAAAATTATTCGCATTTAGTTCATTGCAGTTTTTCTGGCACCTGAACAGTAGTTAGAGTTGTATCATATGAGTGCAAAAGTACAGGCATCTCTCTTCTAGTCTGTGTCTGGAAGAAGCTTTGAGGGTATTTCAGAAGTGCTTGTTTTTTCTTGCAGACATGACCAAGTGACATTTCTAGTCGCTGCATTTCCTTCTTTCTTGTTCTGTGAAGTCTGACTAGTGGTGTTGCAGCTCTTGCAAATTCCCCAGAGATCCCAAATATTCAAATGTCCATCCCTGTCTTGTTGTGTGCCAAGGAACTCTCCAGGCTAGTGACAGTGATCAGAAGACTTTTCTTTTACACAACACCCTTTTGCAAAGAGCTCCTAACCTGAGCATCCTTGCACACCTTGGCTGCCTTGAAGAGTACTGCTGGGTAATGTGAGAACTTTTCCCTTTTGACTGTCTCAAAATCAGTGTCCTGCAAGCCAGTTTAGGGCAAGTATAAAGGATGTAGTTGCAAAAATTAAATACAGGGAGCTGCCAGGAGTGCATAGGAGATGTCAGCACTTCTTTCCTCTGCTCGGCTGGTGGTTCCCATTCTTGGGCAGGGAGAAGGCAGGCTGCTGCATGCTCTGAAGGCATGCTCTGTGTGCCCAGCCAGGCTGGGCAGCACTGCTCTGCCCACAGCCAGAAAGAGCAAAGGGCTGTCCTCTGAGGGGTGCCCAGCCAGCCAGCAACACAGTTAAATTCTGTCCTCTTTGGGATTTGACTGGAGGGCTAGGCATTGAGCACCCCTAATTATACTAAAAGCACAACAAAAAGAAACTTTTGCTCTCTATGTTCACTGGGGAATAAGGCTTTGATATAGATGATATTCCTCCCCTTTCCAGTAATAAGTAATATAAAAGAGAAATGTGTTCATGGGGGCATATATCCCCTTCCCCCCCCCCCCCCCCGCTGTACAATAACGATTACATTATTTCTTTAGAAAGGATGTATTTGACAACCAATTTTTAAAATAAGTATTTTTAAATGTAACAATAACTTATAAAATTAATAAGAGAATAAAGTACATTAAGGAGGGATCATTCTGTATATACTCCCTTTCTTATGCTTCTAATATTTCTAATGTTTCTAATGCACCTGTACTAATTACTGCCAGAGACAAGATGCTGCACTAGGCAACCTGCTGGGCCCATTAAGAACATAAAAAAATAGCATATGGGATAGTTAAGTGATCTTCCATTATGCATTTCCTGTGGCTAAGAGGAACACATTCATTCACCCTAAACTCTGTTTTCTTTTTACGCTTATTAAAGCTGCATTATCCTTTTGAATAAAACATGAGTGGGAAAACTTCATTGGCTTGGATTATAGCATTTTCTGCAGAATGAAACATGAGTCAAATTATGTCAGTGAATAATAGTCTAAAGGTTTTGAACAAATGTGGAACACTATTTGTCCTAATTCAAAAAAAACACATGAGGGTCTTTGTTTCTGTAATGAAATTGCCATCAGGACAAACACATTAGAGGTACAGAAACAGAATTCACATTCAAAAAGCCATAGCTGTCTGGATGCTATTAAGATAAGGAAACAATATGTTTCCAGCTGAGTGACCATACTTCTTTGTGATCCATTAGGCAAGTAGAACTTAAAACTCATTCCAGACTACATGTAATTCTAGTAAAAAAAATAAAACATGATGTCAAAACTGGGGAGTCACAGATGGCCTTAGACCAGCACAGGAACAAACTTGAATGGGACTAACAGTAATAAAGTATTTTAGACTTTAGATTTCAAGGATGTTTAATTCAAGTAAAAGTCTTTTTGAGAGCATTTGGGATGGCAGTATGATTCATTAGTTACACTGCACAAGCACAATGCTGTACTGCATGAGAAATGTTATAAAGCTTTCAGAACCACAAGCTGGTCTGAGCTAAAAAGACAAAACTGAACAGCTGGGAATATGTGCTGGAGGCTCAGGAATAAATGCTGGATTTGAAACTATACATAAGATACCTCTAAAGTGCACAAATCTTTCTAGAAAAGCAATGCAGGAAATGAGTATTTCCTATAATGACACTAGTTATCCAATGCAGCCTACTGGTATTAACCTGTGGGCTCTTTTTTCTTTTTTTTTTTTTTTTTTTTTCCAGATAGAATTTTGCTCAGAATCACAGAAAATAAGCTGGGAATCAGAAAATCCATCTCATTTTTCCTCCCCCATTTGAGGCAAGACTGGCTGTTTCTAAACTATTCCTGACAGATCCCTGGTCAGTTCTGAAGACCTGCAAAGGAAGATGTTGCACATTATCCCTAAGCAATGTATTCCAGTACTTACCCGCCTTTCCCATTAGAGGCTTTTCAACCTGCCTGATGTACACCTCTGTCGCTGCAATTCTAGTCCATACTACCCTTGTCACATTCACAGTAGACATGAAAAAAGTTTATTCCCTTCCTTTTTTTTCAGCAGCTTTTAAAGCTTGTCATCATGTTTCCCCACAGCTTTCCTGTGACAAACCAAATCACATTTGCATGTTTCCACATTTACTGCCTCTCTGATAATTCCTATGGGCTCATCTTTTTGATGTGTATCTGTGGGAAAATAACTGAAGGTTGGCGAGGAGGATTGTAAACATGCTTAAATAACTTGCAGCTGGGGTGTTGAACAACACATATATCACACTAATTGTTTGGCTTTGTGTGTTTGACAAGTAGAACTTCTGCCTTTAGATAACATAGGCCTGTGATAGACTTAGAGGCACCCTGTTGAACATGCTCGAGATTCCTGCCCTGCTTTGGGAAAGATCAAAGCACAGTGGTAAACTATGCCTGTGCAAATCCCTGAAATGCAGGGGAAAACAACAGGTTTGGTCATCCTCTAGCATGGACCAAGCCCTGCAGTGCCTGTGTCCCTGCTTCTGTGCCTCTGCCCGGGAGCTGCTTCGGGTATCCCCCAGTTGGTGAGGTAATGAAAATAAATTTACTCTTTGCATTTAATCCATGATTTTGTGGTTGTTTCTGCAACCTGCCTGTGCTGGCTCACATAGTAGCATTCACAGTTGGAAACAGTAGCCCTGGGGAGGCTGTATCGGTGCTGAGTAGAGCAGAAGGATTACTTCCTGTGATTCCAATAATTCAGTTTTTATCTTTCAGTATTTCAGTATTTTAGTAATACTATTTAACTATGATTGGTTTGCAAACAGTCATTACCCAAATTGTTATTTGCACTGATACTACATGCCATTGATTTCTATGTATGATTTTTGATTGTTGTTATTTCCTGTCTAGGACTGGGGTTTTTTTTTGTTTTTTTTGTTTTTTTTTTTTCTCCTTGTTTTTCTGAGTTTCTCCCATTTTTCAGGATGTTTTATTCTCATCTTCCTCTTACAACCCCTCATCACTTCTTGCACATTTAATGTATAGTCTTTTGTTCAGGTCCCTAATGAAAATATTTAAGATTATGGAACTCACAAAATCTTCCTACAGTACTTAATTCATATTTTAACTTTTGACCTCTTGAAAAATTTTTCTCCAATTGCCTATCCATTTTGTGGTAAGTTAATCATGAGTGTAGTTTTGGAGGAAGTCAAGTGAATATCCTCTTGGACAGGGTCAAAAGTCCTATTCAGTTCAAAATACCTGCTACCAAGTTTGTTGCCATGTCAGAGAAATTGAATTGGTTCAACAGGATTTCTTTTTAACAAACCCATACTGACTACTGCTTATTGTTTTGATATCTTCTAGATGATAAGTAGACAGTAGACTTTTTCAGGCTTTTTTGCTCTGATATTTCTTTGAGAATTGAAGTTACATTGATTTCAGCAGCTTTTAGGCCTATCCTATTGTTTGGTCTCTTTCTGTAGGAGTGAAACACTGCATGATGTTATTATTACTGTCCCCCATATTGCCAGTTTTCAAAAGTTGTTCAGAACTGAAGAAGACACTGTTCTTCAGGTGCTGTCTTAACTTCCTAGATCTGAAGATGTTTAGCCATGTCCCACTTGCCTGTTGTATAGTCTTGTTCTCTTTCTTCAGTGGATCAGGAATTAGAAACCTGCTATTAACATAAAAGACTATCTATCAGATGGTTGTGCTAACACTTTTTTCTTTTTGTTCTTCTCTAAAGGCTTCTTCCACCTGATCTTGCTATTTTAGAAGACAGCAATAGACCATACCCGACAGCAATACTATCAGTTTTTTTTCCTTCTGTCATTGTGTAGAGGTCTAGTAAGCCTAATTACCGTTATGGTTTGTAGTCAGGGAAAGTGCATATGCCCTTGATATACAAAATTCTATCTCTTCTTTCTATTCCTTAAGAAGTGGCATTATTCTTCATCAGCATTTATGTTATAGAAATGATCAAATGAGTGATAGCTTTGGTTCAGCAATAATGTTGATTACATATATGCATTTTTGTTTCTTGTTTGTTTGCCATAGTTCTTTTTTCAGTGTAGGTGCACCTAAAATATTCAGTAGATTGACCGACCTGTTTGCTTCCCTGACCATACTTCACCAGTTTTTTGGGGTTTTATCTAGTCTACTTACCTCTGAATCTTACATGAGCTGCTATCAGTCCTCATTTTAGCTCTCCTAATCTGGTGAGATAATCCACGCCAGAGATCTTTTCTTCTCCCTTCTGTGTGAGAAAGACTTAATTCCTAATGAACAATTTCCTACTTGGGACACTGGTGTATGATGAGGGAAAAAAAAAAAAAAACTAACAAAATCAAAACCTTCCCAAGCAGCCACTATCTCCGCAGCTGCGTTTTTATGGCTCTGTCCCTATGTGGCTGTAGGGCCGGACAAGAGCGATGGAAGATCATTGTCACACCCAGATCCTTGGCTCTCTTTCCCTCAGGCTCAGAGCCTGTTGTCACCTCTACTTAGGTGTTATCCATGCCACAACATGGCAGTCAGTGAGCTGTGTTGAGCCTTGGTAATTCTTCATACTGTCATGGGTATGAGCTCCTGGCAGGGAGCACCTTGATGTATCCAATCCATACATTTAAAGGGACACTAGACAACCATTACCATTATTTTATTTCCACTTTGCACAGTAGTTGTAAATCTCTTCAGGGGTAAGCGACTTTTTCTCCTTGTCCATCATTGTAAGTAATCCTTCTTTGGTGGTGCAGTGTGGATGTTGGTTGGGAAGCAAGTGACCTGTTGAATAGCAGGTTCATTTTCCTGATACTGCTGCATCTTTTCCTACCTAACTGGTTCACCCCACTAGAGATTTGTATATGCATTATGTTGATAAGTTCCTGGTCTTCCTCGAAACTCATTAACCTAATTCAATCATCCAAGCCCTCTCACTCGATTAGTCTGACAGGAGGCACATCTCACACCTGGTGATCTTCCTGACTTTTTTTCTTGGCAGCAAAGTGGAAGACACGTTGTATGGAAACCTGGACCAGGATACAGTCTGAGGATTGTCACTATGTCAGACAGAAGGCATTTTGACAGTACAGCAGTACCTAGTCGATTGGCTGCTTCTTCCTGGAGTCTGCGAACTTGAATGATTGCTTCAAACGTTATTGTTGAGGGTTCAGTACATGGAACAATTTAAATGCATATTCTTGCAACTCTTGAAAAGGAATTGAAGACAGCTTGGATTAGCATCCAGATAGAAATGTGTAACATCATGAGCTGCATTGTAACGTGTTATGGTCGAAGAGTGTGTAGCAGATGGAGCTGGGGGGAGAATCTTTTTTTTCCTAGGAAACTATGAATCCAGATCCACTGACATGGTAAAATTTTGTTTTAGACCAAATAGCATGGGAAACACTGATCTAGAAAACAGTTCAAATCCCAAAGCATAAGAATTAATTTCTGGAAATACGTAATATTCAAATGATGAGAATAATAAACAAACATTTAATAACTGCAAGAGATAGCCATTATCCATGATTGACTATGAGCTAGAAAACTGATCTTCCTTATCATTTATAACTTCATGGCATATGATAGAAGATCTCTTTACAGAGAGTATCATCATTCTGTTTTGTTTTCAGACTGTAAAAAGCCTGACTGAGTTAATTTGTATTAAAACTCCCCCAAAAGAGAATACTTATAAACAAATACAATTTATTTAAATTTTGTTTTCTGAAGGGCTCTTTAGCCTCTAAACTTATGAGAAATACATTTAGGACTTCTCTGTAATTTTAAATACTACAAACAATAAAATGTCATATTGGAGGGCTGATAAAATGTTTCTTTATTACAACAGTAAAGATTGCTGCATTAAAGTAAGTGAAGTAAATTTTGGTTTTGAGAACAAAACAATGAAAACAAAATGTAACAGAACCTGTGGTCTGGGCATATTCAGTTCCTCACTGTAAAATAAGAGCATAGTATTCACAGCAGGTCTGGTTATAATTTTTTTTATGTAGTAACTGATTTAAACACAGAATATAGCCAAGGGAAATGCATAGTAGAATTAACAAGAGCTAGTTGTAACTGATGAGGAATACAATGTAAAAATCCACTGATATTGTAGCATGCAGAATATATGCTCCATTTTTGGAAATAGAGGTCACTGCAGTAATAATTTCAGACAAGCTAACATATGCCTGATAACCTCTGGGATCTGTCACACTTTCATTGATGCCAAGGTCAAAGATAAGGGCTGTGCTCAGCGGGCATGCATCAAAAGTACAAACTACTGCAGCCACTTATTGTTGTGGTTTCTGAATAACTACTACCATCAATGGGATATAGTTGTTGTGTTACTAAGTATGTCCTAGATATCTAAGGGCCAGACTCAAAAAACTTAGAGGGAAAACAAGGAAGGAATATGAATTAGTGAATTAGTGGTTAGAGCTCTTAGATGGTAAGAGTCTTGCACACAGGTCAAGCTTCCATAGTTATTACTATTTCTTGTTTCGCATCCACTGCTAATGTGAAAAGTATCCCAGGAAGAGGATCAAGGCTCCTTTCTTCCTGCTCCCTCTTCCTGCTATCAGTTGCCACCCACTTTTAACTGAAAGCTTCCCAGGACAGGATCTGCAGTTGGGAGCAGAAATGTCTGACTGCAGTAACTTCTTGAGGCTCACTGTAGGTCACTGAGCACTCGCACCCCTCTTCACCCAGAGACCCCAACAAGAGGGATGAAATATTCACACCTTCTTCCTATAAAAAGCCTACACATTTCCACTCCAGCAGAGCCAGGTAGATAGAAGTTAGGTATTGCAAAGCATTTGTGCCGAAATCCTGAATTTAATAGGGAGGGAAATCTATCAGTACAGAAACTGTCCAAGCTTGATTTTCTGTCCTAAGATGTGTCTCTCATGTTGGCATATAAGCAGTAAATAATAGTACAAACCCAAACATTATCTGATGACCTACTGCCAGATGCATAGGAGTCTAGAAACCTGGATGGTATTCTCTAGGCTGCTGTGTGACCTTCAAAAGAGGTTGGAAATCTTGCACGTACAACTTTTCCTCTGTTTTGACATGATTGCAAAAAACTGGAGAACAGGCATTTTCAAGGGTTCTTCTTTCCATGTTGTCCCCTGTTGAAGGCAAAGCAAAGAGTCCTGCTGAACCTTCACAGGCACCAGGTCTGAGGAAGAAGGAGCAACCTTGCTTCTTCTTCAGGGTTTCCTGGGTTCTGCAAGGCACAATGAAAGGATACTTTGTGAAGCATATTATTGTCCTGGCTTTCAAGGCAGGCTAGTAAAATTCTCTTGATATCTGTGAACTTCCATTCCTTCCTATAATATAAGGAACACCTTCATATTTCGGAGGCATAGTATGTAACTAAGTTTAATAAAGCTAGTGAGGTGCTTATAGACATATGTTTGTGTTTTGAGAGACTATAACTGTCAAAAGTAATGTGAGTGGAATGGAATAGAGTGGTGTGAGAGCATGGGAAGGGTGACAGAGCCACACAGAAATGTAATTTAACAAAATAGATAGAGGAACACAGACCAACCTGCTCAGCTCAGGGAGCTGCTTGCAGCTTGCTTTCCTCATGCTGAATGTTGCTCATTGCTTAATCAGTCAAGATATAACTCCCCAGACTATGTTTGGGGAATGGAGGGAAGAAATATTGAAAAAATATTTATTTGGATACATTCAAATCTTTGATTTTGACACATTTTTACTATTGTCATATGTGACTTCTATGTGTCAGCTCAACAATGGAGGGCTGTTATTCAGGCTCGTTGTATTCCTTGACAGGCTTACAAACTGAAAAAGGTAATTGCAAAAGAGTGTGAAAATAAGAATCAGCCATAGGATTGGCCAAGCAGCAATTTTCCGTTAGCAGAAGGCAATGCAGCAGTAATGGTCCTCCTGTTAGCATGTTCCAACAGGGCGTTTTAGAGTGTGATCCAGGAGATTACATCAATTTTAGGAATATGGTTGAACTGGCCAAGTTTCATGCGCTGAGCATGCAGCCAACACTGCTAGCTCCCATTAGGCTTGCACTTCCGAGATTTGAATTATAAAGCTGTACCCTTTTTTCCATCTCTGAAATGCTATATACATTTCAGTGCCTCTACGTCGGAGTCCAGTGCACAAAGGTTACTGGAAGAGATATTAGAAAGCTCTCTAGCAGCAACCCAGCATGAAAGGAGCTCCTACTGCTTGTGTTCACACTCACTGGGAGGGAAGAAAGTGATACATCCATCATGGAACATAAAGAAATGAAGTGGAGATGGAAATTACCTTAATTTCAAGCTAAAATTAAATCTCTGGATAATTTTGTTTCACTTCTGATTCATTTAAAACTTTGATTAACCAGGCCTGGCTTTTCTTTAATAGAGTCCAGAATTACATTTTCTTTGTAATATTTATGCTTATTGCTGGCAAGCCAAATGAGCCAATGCGGTCTCTTAAGTCCAAGCCTTTACACATACTGACAAAAGAAATACTTATGCAGATTTCAGCCAATGTATTCCCATGATGGCAAATTCTGGTTACTTCACATTTATATCCTCTCTGATCCTATTGACTGTTATATCTCACAGATGGAAGAGAGACATCTAATGAAAATGTAAATACCATCACCCTGTGTCTTGGTGCTCTTCCTTCTCCTCCAAAAAGAAAAGACCAAAGGCTTTTTCATTCAAAGTCTACAAAGATTTTAGGTGAAATCCCAGTGTTATCGAATGCAATGTCAAAACTCCCACCGAGTTCAATCAGGTCAGGATTTAACTGCCTGGTTTTGTAAAGTTGATGAATAAGACGTGGGATATGGATATACAAAGCAATCAAATCACAAAATGTGAATCATACACTGTATGAGCTGGGCTTTTATAATACAAGAAATAGAGTCATCCTGGGAAACTGAGAGTTGCAAATCTAAAGCTGATAAAAAGGAATTGTTTTTATCCTGTTCATAGTTACTTCTGGAACACTGTGGCACAGTCTTCACATCTCTGAGTTAAGGGTTTAGACAGAGTCAACATTAGCTACTGAATAAAATTGGGCTTGAATTACAAGGGGCGATCATGGAGATATGTAGTAGGAAATAAGCATTATACATGTCTATGTATCCATAAAATGAGATTAAAACAAAAACAGATGAGCTTTGGCAAATTGCTCAATTATAATCACACACTTTTGAAAGCCAGTGAAGTGACAATTATTGCAATAACTTCTCATAAAATATTCCTATTTGCCGTCTTAGCTGAAGGAAGAGAGTTACACTATACAGTAGGGATTCCATAGGTCTGCTGAAAATAAATGAGAACAAAGAGATAATGCTGTGAAATTAATCTTCACATTGTATGCCCCAGCAATAGACACAAGGTTATAGCACTGAGTAACCTCATGTTTCCCAATGCGGACAGGAGCTGCATTCTGTGCCCTGCCACTTATTGTCCCATCTTCACAGTATAGCAGGAGCTGAAGGAGAAAACAAATTTATTTGAGACAAGCAAAAAGTCAAACATTTAATTACAAACTTAGAAAAAAATAACAAGACAGGAGCAGGGCATTGGAGTAGGTGACCAGAGGTCCCTTCCGACTTGAATTATCATTTGATCCTATGAAAACACAAGAAGCTGCAAGCCCAAAATGCACCAGATCTCAGCCTCCTGTTCTCATTGTTGTAAAAGATTTCTCTGATGCCTTTCCTGACCATGAGGGCTTGGCTCCAGTGTACTTTTCCTTACATCACATATGCAGAACATCCTTATTAATCTGCTAGCTAGGGGATATCTAGCTAGGGGGTTTATTAATCTGCTAACTAGGGGATATGTACTGTTGCCTTCATTTAGATATCTGACACTTGTAAAAATTTGAATGGATTGCTCTTCACTTCTGAAAATTAGTGAGATTCTTCTCTCCTTAATGCTGATTCATTTACCCATATAAGCCTTTTTCTCCTAGGAAATCAACCAAATTGAAGTTACAAATCCACACTTGCAACATTTTGCAAATTATGTATCCAAGAAGTATGTTTTCTTCTTCACAGTGGTCTTTATGTCTGCTGGCTTTTACAGAGACAGTTAATGGCACATTAATTCATACCTTCTACTTCAAAGTGCACACTGTCACAATATATTTTTGGTCTCCAGATCAGTAATATGTTAATAAATTCACCCTGTTAAAAGCCAGGCCAAGATAGACAAAATAGAAAGAGAAAAAAGAAAAAAAATAAAAAAGGAAAAAAACCCCAAACTTCCATTAAAAATTCCACATTTTTAAAAAACTTTAAAATGCCATCATTTTTCAAGCACTCTAATTTGGAAGAGATTGCTGAGGCCATACAAAAATGTGTCAGTCACCTTAATCAGTGACCACAGCTACTGAATAGCAACTCACGATTTTCTCTTTCCATTCTTGCTGGATTTATTTCATTCTGCCAGAGGAAGGAAAAAAGATGATTACTTTATCTTTGTTTTACTTGCACTTAGCAACCAAGATGCTTGTCCAAATTGGACGCTCTAATGTTTGTTCTTGCCATGTATCACTCTACAAAGAAAGCATAAGCATTGAGATTTTACCTAAAGACTTTGGACCAGATCCTGATGCCCACCAAGTCTGTAATAGCAGGTTTATTATATAACTGATTCAGCTGTGATTTAGTTCAGTGTCTGGCTTTTAATTGTACAGAATTCCATAAGCCAGGAGGGGAGGGAAAAGAGTCCTTGTGACTCATCTGAAGACTTAGTTAGCAGAGTCCTTTTTGGGAATCTTTTCCACATGAAAATAATCTTGCAAATGTGAATTGATATAATCCACTTGCTAAAGGAGATCCTCCTCTTTTAACCCTGCAAGCACCTTATCAACTTATAGAGAACATCTCCACTGCAGCTAAATTCAGTAATCAAAACTACCAACAACGGTTATTTTACTATTTAAGAAAGAAAATGCTAATGAATACTGAAAGAGCAGATAATAAAAATGGCTCATTTGGCTACAGTCTCATTTTGGTACTTCTGCTTTAAGAACTTTGATGGACAATATTTCTTTAGGATGGCTCGCTTCAGAAATAGGATTAAAATGACTTATTTCATAAATTAATGTTGAGTGTTATCTTACTGTATTACAGATAGGGAAATGTGAGCTGTAAATTTTCATGTAAGGATTAGGAAATTCTGCTTAGAATATTTATGGATGATTTAAGAGAATTTGTAAAAGGGAGAAGTATACTGATCCTACCTGAAGCTATGGCACCAAAATAAGTATTAAAACTCCTTTATTTACAAATACTCCATTACTGAGTTTGTTCACAAATAGTTAATCCATTCATATCAAGAAATTAAAATCTGATTAAATTAATTTCTTTCAGAACACCGGAAATAAGTTTGTCCATCCTTTTCTAAAATATGTAATTGAAAAGAAACATGATTCCACACCTTAAGCCATAACTGATACGGCTATTTTTATTCCAGAATGTTCTGGACCTATAAAATGTCAGATAAGCCATGTTTTTTATAAATCTTACTTGTTATCACTTAAGACATGAGAAAAAAATTATCATTTTGCCATCTCCTACCCTTACAAAACAAAACAAAACAAAACAAAACAAAACAAAACAAAACAAAACCAAAAACAACCCCAAATCCCTGAATAATTAACATCTCTAGAAGAAGAAAAAAAACCAACACCACAACTAAACTTCACCAGTTGGCAGAGCTCTGTAACTATCTCATCACCATCTTTTGAGCTAGATATCTCACATACATCCAGTGTGGCATTGCCTTGGTGTCTTGGGAGATGTCCCTGCTGGTTGGTTGACAACTGACAAAACAGTCCCTAACGGTACAACTATTTACAGTGAGCTGCAATTTGCAGCATATTTTTATATATATTATTGTCGTGGTTTGAGCTCAGAGGGCAACTGAGCACCACACAGCTGCTCAGTCCTCCCTTCCCTCCCAGAGATGAGAAGGGACAAATGAGCCGGGGCTTGGGATTCGAAATAGGACCGGGAGAGGCAAATCACCCATTATGGTCACGGGCCAAAGGCAGACTCATTAGGGGAAGAAAAAAAAGGACGTATATTTATTACAGACACTAACAATAACACTTAACAGAGTAGGACAGTGAGAAGCATTGCCACATCCTGAGAACACCTTCCCCCCACCCCTCCCTTCTTCCCGGGCTCAGTTCTGCTCCCGATATCTCTACCTCTTCCCCACAGCGGTGCAGGGGCAGGGAATGGGGGGTGCAGTCAGTGTTGCTGCTTCTTCCATCTTTGGTGGGGGGAGCTTCTGGAACTTCTCTTCCTGCTCCACTGTGGTCCCCCTCTCACAGGAGACATTCCTCCACAAACCCTCTCCGATGTGAGTCCCTTCCACGGGTCGCAGCATTTTCTTACACTGCTCTGGCGTCAGACACCAACTTTCTCCAACTGGAGTCCCTCCCATGGGCTGCAGCCCTTCCTGAGCTGCTCCGGCGTGGGACACCCCTGCATGCTGTAATCCTCCCAGTGCTGAACTACAACAGTGGAGATACTTATTTCCACAAGATCCTGGCCTTCTTTGGGCACAATCATCTTCATCAACCATGCAAAACACCACACAGGCCATAAAACAGTGTCTTTTCCACCGTAGATCTTCATAGGTGGCAGAGGGGGCCGCCCTGCCGTCTCACCACAGGATACAGGGGGGTCTCTGCTCTGGCACACCTCCCCCCTCCTTTCTTCCTCCGTTCCTCCACTGACCTTGGTGTTCACGCATCTGCCGCAACATCTCCTCACAAGTCTGACTACTCCTCACCAAGTCCCTTCTTAAATACGTTACCACAGGTGCAGCTGATTGGCTCAGTTTTTGTGCAGAGGTGGGGCCAACTTGGAGCTGGGGGAGCTTCGAGAAGCTTCTCACAGGGGGCCACCCCTATATCCCCCTCCCCTGCTACCAAATAAAACACCACCACTCACTCAAACCCAGCACAATTATATATTCAGTTGAATAACCAGATGCTTTAAAATAGTAGAGAAAAAATAAGGCAAAATAAGAACTAGAAAACCTGGTTTCCTGAAACCTTATAAATGCATTTGTGAATATTTATGACCAAGAATGTTAGCTCCTTTGAAACTTACTTTTGAAACTTAATTGGAGTAAGAGATATCAAAAACCAGACAGTACAGTTGTCCCATGTAATCCCATAAAACAAATACATAAACCCCCAGCAATATCAGTGCCAGCTAGTCTCTCCCAGAATACACCTTAGCACCATGGGCACAAACAGCAATAGATACCATCTGAAGTTCAGTAAAGGAGCAGGCTAATTATAATAACCTGATGTTACAAGAATAAATACTAACGTCTTATAAAATAGCCACTTATAAATACCTTACTGGTGGCAACTCTCTAATTCAGATGTTAATTTGATGTGGGATTTCTCCTCTGATAAACAAGAGGTGGACCTGGTCTTTTTTGAATTAAGGGTCTGGCACTCATACCCCTAATGCCTGAGGTAGCAAGGTTGGGACTCCCTTTCCTCACCTCATGCACTCTTAGACCAGGCCTGAACTGGCTACAACAAAACCCTCTGTGCTGTGTCCTACTTTTTTTGTTATTATTATTCTACTGTGCTTGAAATGTGTGAAGCTCAGTATATGAAAGTTCTAAGAAAATACTTAAGAAGCAAAAAGATAACTAAGATAATAGAATCATAAAATAGTCTGGGTTGGAAGGGACCTTTAAGTGTCATCTAGTCCAACCCTGCAAGGAGTAGGGACATCTTCAACTTTAGCAGGCTGCTCACAGCCCAGTCCAACCTGACCTTGAATTTTTCCAGGGATGGGGCATCTACCACTTCTTTGGCCAACCTATTCCAGCGTTTCATCACTCTCATTGTAAAAAATGTATTCCTTATATCTAGTCTAAATCTGCCCCCTTTTAGTTTAAAACCATTACCCCTTGTCCTATCACAACATGTCCTGCTTCAAAGTTTGTCCCCATCTTTCTTATAAGTCCCCTTTAAGTGCTGAGAGGCTGCAATAAGATCTTGCCAGAATCTTCTCTTCTCCAGGCTGTACAATACCAACTTGTTCAGCCTCTCTCAGCCTTAACACCTCTTGTTCCATCCCTCTGATAATTTTGTGACCCTCCTCTGGACCTTCTTCAAGCACTTGATAAACACAGTATTCCAGTGTAAACAGTGTTCCTTTAGTGATTATTCTTCACTTTTTCTATTTTCAGTGCTTAAGTAGCTTTTCTGGGTTTAGGACTGTTGTATAGTTGTTAGTAACTACCTCAGTCCATTAGTCCATGACCGTATCATTGCACACAATAGCTTTCTGCAATATCAATTTCAAACTAAAAGCAGTTACAAGATTTCATTTTTAAATTATTTTAACAGAGATATCACAGTTGTAAATTCACTGAAAGAAAGAGAAAAAACAAACTACCAGTGATTAAGACAAATAGAACAAAACTAAACTCTCTCTTCATTTTACCTAGGCTTTCATCTGGAATCACATGCAAAATTTCTTTTGCATTCACAAGGTACATATGTGTTTAATAGGTACACAAATGCCAGCAGTCTCTTTTATTTCTGTCTAAGGTACAGAAGGCATATTTCTTTTTGGAGAGAAAAGACACCTTGAAATTATTTCCTTAATCTAATATCTTCTAAATCATTTATCATGGTGTTATCTAAATATAATAATATCATTACCAACAACACAGTCAGCGGTTTTTAACTGTGATATTAAAAAGGTCTTTCACATTCATGCAGCAGTAGGTTTGCAAAACCAAGAAACTGAACTGTTCAAAGCCATATCACAAGTTTGTAGGGAACCTGTGCAACAGCTGCCCTTGCTCCAGGCTTCCTTGGCATTCATCCCTGTTGCAGCCAGACATTATTTGACACTGAGAGAAGCTGAGCGTACATGATGACTTTAGTTTCTCTTTATTTGAATGCTTTGGCACATATGATATAAAATGAGAAAACAGACACACATCCTTCAGTCAGTGTTTCTACTAACCTTTCTTTCCTTCCATTGTAACCACCTTTTTTCTACCCATGCTTTCAAATAGGAAACAAAAGGGCTCCTGACAGAACAATAAATAAGAATCTAAGTGGAATGGTAGCTGTACTCTGTTTTATTCAGTCACATAAAGATATCTTTTTAAATTGTCTTTCTCTACTGGTGCTTTCAAACTTTTGATAACTATTGAAACATCACTCGGTGAGTCAGAGTCAAGTCATGTGTTTTCCTCTCAAATTTAATATGCTCTGATTCCTTTTTTATTATTTTAATTATTTGCTTTTAATTCTTTTTCTATGTAGTAGTTCCACTGAAACCTGGCCACTTCTGTCTTCCTTTGATGGCTTTTTATAGCTCTTTATTAATTTCCTTTTAATTTTGCAGCACGAAACAAGGTGAGATACTGTCATCAGTTAGAACTATGGCCATTGGACACACTTCTGATATAACTGAATTAATTCAGGGTATATTTTTAAACAAAGTTATAATGTTATTAATTGAATAAGTAAGTGTAAATATCAAAGTTCTGTAAGATTACATTGAATCATCACAGGGCCTAAAACAAATGGAAAACTGTTTAGACTTCATGGACCTCTGAATGAAACCATGAAGCTTAATTGTCTGGTGTTTTAGATATTTTCACAGGAAAAATTGACCCACAGTTTGGGCAAGTATTAGCAGCTCATTTAGTTTTCACATAAATGTAATATCTAAATGTGTAGACAATTGTCACTCACTGAGGGGGCTCAAATATTCTTGAAGATTAGGCAGAGTGTTTGTTACCTTCTGTTTTTTCTAGGTGAAAATGTTAGCACGGTCCTTTTGTTATGTTTATGACATACTGATAATCATACTGTAACTGATGTCATTAAATACGAAAAACTGTCAGCTTCATTTTTTTTCTCTGATATAATCACTGGGTGATTTTTTCATGGAAGTCACTGTTTTTACATTTGAGGTGAAAAATTATTAATATCAAAGACTTCAGAGGTTGGCTGAACTTGTTTAATATTATAAATACCATCTTCAACTTTTATCCATGTTAAAGAGTAGAGCTGAATCAAATATTTCTTCAGGCTCTGGAAATAGCTGGAAGCTTCATTTTCAGACTCCTGTTTTCCTGTATCATTCTGCCAGCTAGGATCTTGAGGTTGTCTCCATTATGGAGTTGATCTTTTAACCCTTAGAAACAAGTTTATGCAAGAATTGAAACTTGCTCTCTAAATAACCTATGTCTGATATTTGTAAACTATATTTCACACTATATTGCATGATGTTCCGCAGACTTCACAGGTTCATACAAAGTGTCCAAGGTTTGAATAAGTATCTAGAATGTAAATATTTGCCTCTTCAGATCCTGAATTTTTGGAGTTGGCTACTACTAATCCAACTTCTCTGTTTTCTTTTTCTCATTTATATTCCTTCTTTTTCAAGACTGTCTTATTGCATGTCTTCTATTTAGTTATATGTGGAAAGCAAGTCTAGTTCTATAAAAATCTAGACTTTAACTGGACTTCGAAGGTTCCACATCCTTGTCAGCAAGTACATTCAAGTATAATCTGGTAGAGAATCAAGCAACGCATTAGCATAAGTAAATTACTGATTTCTAAGGATCTGCCAGTCAATGCTACTTTAACAGAATGAATCTGCTCTCTCTCTCCCTTACAGTTGCCCTTTTCCTCATGTACACTGCATTTCAGATGTTTATACATTTAAGGGCCAAATTGTGCCTTGACACACAGTTCATACAGCTCTGGGCCGTGAGATCATACAGTATGACACATTTACAGCTGTTTGCCTGACTCATTAAAGAATGACGACAAAAAGAGTCACTATTTTAAGGCAAAATGTTGCACAAAAAAAAAAAAAAAAACAAAAAAAAAACCAAACCATTACAATGTGCAGACAATTTGCCACTGGTATTTGGCTCACCCAGCAGGGAGCATTTAGCTGAAAGGCAGCAGTGCTGACTGACACCGTGTCTCTGCTGAAGAGCATGGAACCGCAGGAAGCAGAGGCAACCTATCCTGAAAGAATATTATACCGCAGTGTAAAAATTCACCTTTCCAGCTGCAGAAGCAGAAGGGAGATAAAATTAATCTATCTTTTTAACTTCTGTTTGTTTTCAGTGTTGTGAAGGCTGCAAGATGGGATATTGTCTGAAATTCCCATGGCAGACTGGTAAGCATAATGAAAAATCAAAACACCAAGCAGGGGACTGAGCAGAACAAAAGGACTGTGAGTGCCAGCTTTCCATTTGGAACAAAGCTGGGCACGGTCAGACAGCTGGCAGGAATTATTAATGTCTGCCAGACCCATCCAAAAGGTGTGCACAGTACATGAAGGAGAGATGGGAGGGAACACGTAGGAGCATGAAAACACTCCTGAATAGCACAGTGGGCAGTGATTGCAGGTTGTGTTGCCTAAACACGCTTTAGAGACAAATGGCCATACTTTGCAAACAGGATGTTTGTTCAACTCAGTGAGAATTTTAAGGATTGAAATATCTTTGTGTTCTTATGACTAACAGCAAGGGCTAGCAAGATAATATATGATTGGGAAATTTGTATGCATTTTTATGAAATAACTTACTCATTTTTAAAAGTCTTCCTTACAATTTCTAGACGAAACAGACACCATGTGCTGAAAGTCATACTTACATGCATTTTGCTCCTTAGCCAAATGTGATATCTCATTAAGAGTTAGTATTTTAATATTTTAGTGTTAATGTACAACCAATGGTCTAATGACCATTTTTTGAATTTCACTGTTCTCAAAAGTATCCCCTTTCTATATTTTAATTAAAGAATTTTTTACAAAATCCAAGATTTTCCATTTGACTAAAATCGATTCAAATTAAAGCTATTTAGGCTACATTTGTGTACTGTATGTCTGTAGGACACATTTTAAGCATTGTATTATAATGACAAACTTCTAGTCCTTCTGCTTTCCACCAGACATATACCTGCCATCAAGTATCTTGATATTAGAACCACCAGCTTTGTGCTCCCTTTGGCAAACCTAGAGAAGAGAAGAGGTATGTCTCAAAAGAGTAAGCTAATAATGAATATAGAGAAACAAAGATATTTCAAATTTTCATGGAAACAGATGTTACCTTATAAGTCTGATTTTGTAACTGTACGCTTTTGTTAAAAAGAATAATAATATGTGACTTTATAAGATGTGCTTGGTAAATAATTGTGCAGGATCAGTGAACATGACTTAAGGTCTAAATGTGCTATGATTTACTAATTGTATGGGTGCAGATTCTTGGAATTTCTATTTTCCTTTATATATCATCAAATGGCAGGAAGAGAAGAGGACAAAAGCAGAAGCAGGGAAGAAAAGAAAAAGTAAGAAGAAAAAAAGATGCTGTAGTCTCTGGAGCAATCAAAAAATAATCTTATAAGGAAAGTGAGATTATTATTAATTTTATGATGTTTCACATATCATACTTTTTAAAAATTAAGAAAAACCTGGAGGTGAAAAAGAAAAAGATTACATAAAGGTATAACAAAAACCAGGAAGGGTTATAGAATGGTCTCATACAATAAGCACATTCTGTTGGCGATAGATAACAATAAATGAATGAGATTACAAGTAGATAAAACCAGTTACATGAGATTCTTAAATAGTCCTGGACTTATCGAATATTCTTTGATGACTGGTGACCTGGAAATCCCACAGCCTATTTTATCTGCATTAGTTCAGTCATATAGTACTGGAAAGCCAATATCCATGTCCTAATGTAGTTTCTGTATATTGTTCCCCTTTGTGCTTGTGGGACTGCAATAAGCCACTGCATTTTACAGCAATATATAAGAGAAAACCCAGATCCTTAAGTGTATCTGGTTGTTCTATAGAAAGACATATACCAAACCAAAGCAAGCGTGTGAGTTGACTTTTTTTTTTTTCCAGTTAGTTTATTTGTAAAACCTGACAAGCATGGAAAGATAAACAGTAGATTTTTTAGAGGGCAAAATGATATGCAAAAGCAAATTTGCACAGAATTAACATTCTGACAATCAAGAAGTAGAAAAAAAAAATATGAATTCAAATATGAAAAGCATATTATACTTTTAATGTCACGTTACTGGAAAAAAACCTGTAGGTCATTCCAAAGTCTGGAATCTCACATTCTTAAAAATAACTGGATTATTTATTTGAGATGTCAACCTGACTGATGATCTGTACAAAACCTTGTAGCAAAATTTTCATTAAATCTTTTATCATCCATTCAATCATTTTTCAGAAAGTTATACTGATTTAATTCATCTTCTGTAAATTAAATTGTTCTTACAGGAATGCTTTAAGGTAAAAATATTTATTGTTTTATTTTAAAGAATGCCATTTTTAAAAAGGATTATCCTTTAAAAATATATTTTTTTGCTGTTTTGTTATTTATTCTTCTGTTTTCTCATGACAGTACAGAATAGTGCATCAATCAGCAGTAATTTACAATAATATAAAAATATTGCTGGACTTTATTACATGTCACAAACTTTGATGAGCAGCTGTCACTACTGCTTGAAAGTACTGATTTTCTAGAAGTGAATATCTCCTTTGTTTACTGTAATAAAACACTTTGGCTCTTCAAACACAAAAGAAGATTAACTCAAAATGTGTTAATTATGTGAACAACAACTTTCAGTACCTTTATTTGGGAGGATTTTTTTGTTTTTATAGTGAAAACAGTTCAGCATCTATCTCTCTTCCTTCAGGATAACTGGAGTACTCATGTTATGTTGCATTAATACCCCAAGTTATGAGCCTAGTCTCTCTTTCTGTCAATATAGTTTATGGACAGAGATGGATAACTTCAGAGAGTCAGTAAGAGCAGAAGCTTGAAATTCTCTAAAATGTTCCTAACTTGGTCCTCACTGAAAAGAGACCTTAGGACAAAGAGGCTGACAATTTAGGGACATAAACTGTCGTGCTTAATATAGGCAATGTAAATACTCACTATCTTCAGTCAGTATTTACAAATACCTAGACAAAAACGTTTTAAAAAATATTTTAAAAGTATGAATAATTATATTATGCCATAGTATAGTATTGCATATATAATTATATACTGAATTATATTGCTGATGGTACAATGTGTCACAAGGTGGTGAAATTTAATGTGACAGGAGATGTCACATTATACTGCAATAATGTTTACATGACATGAAATATAGCAATAATAATTAATATAAAGTTGAGATATACATTTCAAAAATTGTATAGTCTTCTGATGCAGAATTCTGGTTTTCCCCAAAATGAAATATCTTTGGAAATCTTTGTGAAAAGCCTTTTCGGTGAGTTAGCCTTGGCTAGTACTCAAATGCCCACCCAGCTGCTCTCTCATTGCCCCTCCTCAACAGGACAGGGGATGAAATAGGATGAGAAAGCTCCCAGCTCGAGATAAAGACAGAGAAATTCCTCACCAGTTATTGTCACAGGTAACCCACACTCCACTTGGTGAAAATTAATTTAATTTACTGCCAATTTAGATAGATTCAAGTAGTGAGAAACAAGAAGACAATCATTAAAATACCTTTCCCCTCAGCTGTGTTTATTTTTTCTATATACTTTTGAGTGGGTGGTTCCAGATCTTTTAGTCTACTGATTCTATGTGCCAATATAAGCATTAGTATGAGTTGTCAGAGAGAGGATGTCAAACCAGCTCACACCTTAGTTCTTATGCTCTGGTGCCATGAACACAATCTTTATATTGCACTTTCAATTTTGCCTGTACCCAGTGGATTTCTCTGTTAGCTGTTACTCCATAAACATGCTCTTGAATCATAGTGGTTTATGTGAAAAGATGGGAACATTTAAAAAGAGGTGTAAGCATTTATTTGTTCTTAATGTAACACAATGTTGGGAGGCTTTCTGACAGGCACCTGTATTGTTTTGTCAAGAAACAATAAAAACTTTCCAGTTATTTAGCATAGTTATCAATGGCTCAAAAGGTGTGTGCTGTTCAGATTTTCTGAATAAGCAAAATTAGTTTATTACCTTTGGCACATACTGTTCTTTATACCACAAGACTTATCTGTATTGACTTTTAATTTAGGAAAATAAAATTCATTCATTAGTATCTATTACATGCTTTGTGAAGTGTAATATGAAAAGTTATCTCTATTTAACATGTTTGAAAAATAGAAAACTTACATTACAATATTGTTACATTAAATGGTTACTATTGTGTGAGAAAACAATGTTGGCCAATATCTAGTGGGATTAGATGTTTTCAAACATGTTTCATGCCATCATAACCTCACAGGGTGGACTTGCCCATATCTTTTAATTCTTCTGTGTCCTCAACTTGTCCATTTGTTAAGCATTGCTTTTTGTAAGCCTTGATAACAATGAAAACGATCCCCAAATAAATACTGAGTGCTTCTAAGACTACACTTGCAAGTCCATTGACATAAATGTTTCTCAGGAGTCATATTCACTAATATTTTCTTCCACATCTAATATCCTATTGAGTATACAATGATTACTGCTTAATGTACATTTTCTGCTGATTGCTGGTTACGTATATTTTCAATCATATGTGTATCTTTTCTGAGCAGCAGAAGTGATAGCTAAAGTCAGGCTGTGAATAATATCTCTCAATCTCAATTTGAGCATGTAGTAGTGGTTTATAGGAGGTGTGTGAGATCCATTCAGGAAACACAAAGTAAGTAATTACTAAACACACCAAGACACTGGAAAAAGACATAGTTGTCAGATTGCAGAAGAAAGGAAAATGAGAATAAGGTGGTTTATCCCAGTGCAGAAATAAACACAATACTGGGACCAATACTCATTTAAAGTCTTCATTAATGGCCTATATGAATGGAAGTGTTTCCCTTTTGGAAAGTTTGTAGCCAACCTCAGGTTAGAGGGAATAGTCAATACATGGAGGCTGGAGAAATGGGCCAACAGGAACCTCATGAATGTCTTGTGGCTGGGTGGGATTAACCCCCACGCTCCACAGCAGGCTGGGAACCAGCTCTGTGAGGAAGGGCCGAGGGCCCTGGTGGGCAGCAATCTGAGCCTGAGCCAGCACCGAGCCCTGGCAGCAGAGATGGCCAACAGCATTGAGGGCTGCATCAGCTCCAGGGGATGATCCTTCCCCTTGGCTCACCACCCCTAGGGTCATAATAGGATTAACGCCCTATTATGACACTCATCAAGATTTCTCAGTAATCTTTAGTGCTCTGGATTTGTCGTATAAACAAAAAAAAAAATCACTCTAGTAGAATTTTCACCATTTATTTAAATCTTAAATTTTGTTTTCTTCATAAATCCTTGTCCAGTATTCTGATATATTAGCTGAGTTTTGATTTAGGTTTTTTTTTTTTTTTTTTTTTGCTCCTCTATCATTGCAGAAATAATCCTGTCACTCTATGTTTAGTTCTGGAATTGGCTTATCCCACTTTATATTCAATCTCCTCTCTTCTGTAGTCTGACAGCTATGTCAAGAGCTCTTTTTTCAGTCTTTTGGATATTTGTAGTAATTACTTGCTTTCTGTTTCCTGAATTTACCTCGTATCATCTTTCCTATAAAACACCACCTGCTCAGATTGGAAGTGATCTCCCATGAACCACCAAGTTTGATGTGGATGCAAGCTCAGTAATTCAGTATCTATCATCACATTTTCCAAGATACTTGTTACTACTGTTTGCAGCACATCTTCCCCACAGTTCTGTCCCACTACTTTTCCTTGTCTCAGCTGCCTGTCAGATTACCCCTTAGATACTTTACACATATGGGGGAGAGAAAGGAAATATTTCTTACTCTCAGACCACATGACATGTAGCTCAACAGAACATAAGTGTGATGGGAGCCTCTAAATACTAGTGAAATATTAGTAATTAGGTATACTGTTTACTTTTTAGTGCCTCTAGTTCAAAAACTATTGATTCCATTTTTATCTTCCAAGTACTTCTTCATTTTTCCATGCTCAAGATTACATCTTTCCACAGAATTTGATAAAGTTCAAACAGTTATTTTCATATCTATCAAGGGTCTTCCTCTTCTCTGTGTCTGCAGATGCTCCATTTGTAAAAGCTGCACAAAGCAGAGGTGCATAGTGACTCATCTTAGTTTGTATTGTATTTTTTCCCCTTCACTGCTGTATGTTTTTGTCTGCCTGCACATGTTTCATATTTTAGATGACTCCTCAACACCTGAGAGGGGGCAGCTGAACTTTCTAGGACTCCATGCAAGCCCTCTTGCAGGACTTCAGCCTCAGGAAAATCGGTCCTCTCAGACTGTGAGCCAGACAAGGTGCAGCAAAGACTCTGAAGATGATAAGGGACATCAGTCAGTGGTAATATAAATTTTTGGCAGGACCGACAAATATGTGCATTAAAGAAGGATTTTGAGGAGTTCATAGAGGAAGCTAAGAAGACAAAAATTAAGCTTTTCCCTCTACACAGAAGTGTGTGACTAACAGCCATCATATGCAGCAGAGTGAAATATAATGCAATTATAATAGCTCCATTTTTCTTCCGTGCTCAGTATTGTGAGAAGTGTGGGAAAAATTGTACTGAACACTAGTATTGTTTTTGCAGTATGGCATATTGCAAAAAAATAAATGCACATAATATTATATTACCATATAAATGGTGTTTAAAATTTTAGATCTTAAAGATAAAACTTAAGGCATTTATAGAAATATTGCTTTTCAAAAGATGCCTGATTTAAACAGAGGTTTTACAATTTTAATCAGAGTCCATTCTACAAAGCTCAGACTAGACTCTTATATGTCTGTGGATAAGTTGTAATGCCCAGATATTTTGTGTTTAACCTCTATTAGCAAAATTTAAAGCTCCTTTCATTTACAACATTAAGAAATGTTAATGAATGGAACAATCACAACTAACTGCACATTACACAACAATTTAGTTTCAATAGAGGAGTCAAGCAATCTCTTCTTGAGACAAAGGAATCAGTAAGTGATCAGAGGAATATATATCCCTTTATGATCCTTCTAAATCACTGCCTTCTACAAAGTCTATGCTTTCAGAGTTCATAAATATTCTAAAAATGAAGAAACCAAGAAAATATGGTGGGTATTTTTTGGTGAATATCCATGATGCTTAACTGTTTTTTGGCATCACAAAATCTTCTGGAGGAATGACTATGTATACAAAAACTGCATTTTATCTGTAGAACCTTACACATTGAATAATTCTAAGTGTATCAAGTGTATAGATGTCAAGGATATCCCAAAACTGGGATTAAATGACTAAGAACACAGGTACTCAAATTGCCATTTCTGTTCTAGATATTATATGAACTCCAATGACCAATATTGGTGTCGGTTACTAGTATCTGTTCTTAGACTGTTTTCTGTTTCTATTCTGTGAAAATTTATTTCCATTTGTCTTCTATGTGCAACTTTCTACTCACCTCCATCATACATATTAAAATGACATGAAGAGAAAGAGAAAATTAAAGAAGCAGCAAGAAGAATTTCAGGAATGCAGATAAAGATTGACTCTGTTCAATACAGTATGACAGAGTGTTTCTGAGTGTGAATAGT
The DNA here is from genome assembly GCF_018691265.1 of Tyto alba. Lineage (NCBI taxonomy): Eukaryota > Metazoa > Chordata > Aves > Strigiformes > Tytonidae > Tyto > Tyto alba. The sequence goes on along the minus strand of NW_024881316.1, from coordinate 24,551,354 downwards.
TAGGTTTTTCCATTTACAAGTATTAAATAATCACATTGTTATAACAGAGAATTGTCAGGAGGAAGAAGGAAAGAAGCAGAGCTCTGCTGGAAAGCTGCAGAATTTGGGGTGTACTGAGCATAATTAAGAGCAGTAGGATAGAGGCAATAGAGATAAACAAAGATGTGGGCTCTGGCACATATTGGTCTTCCTTTTTGAAGTGTCTGTGGTCAGCAGTGCCTGGAGCCTGCAGTGAGAGGGTATGCTAGTTTTGGCTGGGATAGAGTTAATTTCCTTCATAGCAGCTAGTATGGAGCTATGTTTTAGATCTGTGCTGAAAACAGTGTTGGTAATTCAGGGATGTTTTAGTTACTGCTGAGCAGAGCTTACACAGAACCAAGGCCTTTTCTGCTTCTCACCCCACCCCACCAGCGAGTGGGCTGGGGGTGCACAAGATGTTGGGAGGGGACACACTGGGACAGCTGAGCCCAACTGACCCAAGGGATATCCCACACCATGTGGTGTCCTGCTCGGCATATATAGATGGGGGAAGAAGAAAGAAGGAAGGGGGAGACATTTGCAGTGATGGTGTTTGTCTTGCCAAGTAACAGTTACATGTGATGGAGCTCAGCTGTCCTGGCAATGTCTGAGCACCTGACTGCAATGGGAAATGGTGAATTAATTCCTTGTTTTGCTTTGCTTGCGCGCGTGGATTTAACTTTACTTATTAAACCATCTTCATCTGAATCCACAAGTTTTCTCACTTTTATCCTTCTGATTCTCTCTCCCATCCCACCAGTGGAGTGAGTGAGCGGCTGGGTGGTGCTTAGCTGCTGGCTGGGGTTAAACAGTGACAGAGGGACTGGAGAAGCTGTAGCAGAGACATAAAACAGTCCTCAGCCAGCCTGACGCCAAGTCTGCTCAGCACTCTCTGTGGATCTGATCACTCAGCCAAGAAAGTGAGGTTCATAAGGGAATGGATTATGGTTTTACACCTCATGGAAAAGGACAGCACATCATATTTCACACATTGCCTGCACTGTCATCTCTCTGGAAAATGACAGCTGCTTACATTGTGAAATGCCCATCTGAAAAGAGATCAGACTGGTATCAATCACAGTAGGTAATTTCCTTCATTCTTCAGGTAGACAGTGTACATACAAACACTACAGAGACAGTTAAAATCTAACTGAAGGCTTCTCCAATGTAGTTTCATATGCTACCCATGCAATCGTGTTTTTAACATCCTTCTAAAGCTACAAATCTCTTTACAGGATAAAAGTTTAATATTTCTTTGTTTTTCTGCAAGGTGGAGCTTGCTGTCATATTTTTAACACAAACACAAAGCAACACCTAGCTTGTATTTGCCATGTACTTCATTTATACAGTTACTTGACACCTATGGATCAAAATACATGCATAATCTCTTGCCTCATTACAACATTCCAGTCATCTAGAAAACTGAAAAGCTAAACTGAAAAACAAATAGTAGTGTGTGTTTTGGGGCAGCATACGGCATTTAAATGACAGTGTCCCACTGAACTGTATTTCTGAGGTATGCCAATTTCTTCGTAATTCTAATGTTTCTTAATACTTATTTAAATGTTTTCGTAAAAAAGAGCTGTATTTATAATTTATTTTTTAACAATAAATTTAATATGTAAAAAGTCAGCAGTTAAAAATCTTAGAACATAAAAGGACATAAATGTCCAGAATTCACCTATTTTGGGGAAATATAACAGAGATCATTTTGATCTGAAGATACAAAGCAATATATATGCAAGACTGCTTTCAAAATCTCAAATTAATCAGAACATTGTCTGCCTCTTGTCTTCAAAACAATCAATTAACCACCAGACTTCACTATGAATAATTGATACATATTAATCATGGTGGTCAGAATACAGATCAGAATCTTTTAGCAAAACTTATTTGTAGTGTTGCATTGAAAGCAGACCCTTTCTTGTGATGAAGCATTTCAGTCAATATTTGAATATATGATAGCATAGGAGTCTTGAATACTAATGATCAGAGTATTGATTACAATGTTTTTGCAAGGTTTATTTCCTACTGAGCCAATGTTACCTTAGTATGTCACAGGTCTTTGATGAAAACTTTATAGACTTTGATAATTTTATTGGAAACATCTTTTAGGCAAGTATGTCTAGCCATTTAGACGCTTGTATGGCCACATCATAGCTGATCATCTCATCATGGTTATATGTCTATCCCTACCACATTCCTTTGAGGTAGAGAAACCACATCCCCTTTTACCAACAAAGCTTAGTACTTTAAAGAAACAAAGGACCAAACCCAAAGAAGGACTTTCAGTGATTAAAGTAGCACTTAAAAATATAGGAATGCATGCCTAAAATTGTGCTTCGGAATAATAACTCATGAGCTGCTTAACTTAGAACACGATTTTTACACCACAATGAATTAAATTCTCAAGATATCATAGTTATATACAGGCCCAGACCAAGTCTAGCTTAAGAAATCAGTCTCATTAGACTCTATCAACTCAATGGCATGGTGCTTAACATCCCAAGGGACCAAATTCATCCAGCATACTCACAGAATCACCACTCTTCCCTCGCAGGACAATCAGTCTTGTTCTCTGCAGAGCATAAAGTTGTACCTTTGGCAAGAGAGGAGTGAGGTACCCAGGCAGGGAGTGACTGCCTCTTGCACCTGTGGGGCATTTGCTGAAGAAGGAGGCAGTGGGATGGGAATAAATCAGAACCAGCTGAGGACTGGTGTTTCCCCTTCCCTCCAGTTAATTATACTGATTAATACGAAAGTGGAGCACCTCTGACTAGTTTTTTCAAAGAATCATTGCTTACATTTTTAGTTTTGAGTGACTTAAGGATTCTAGAGCACAAATTCATGTGGGTTTTATGCAGAGAACACTTCAGACCTTGACTGAGATCCAGAACTGGGGGACGGCTCAGGTATACCACTGATGAGCATTTCCTAAGGCTAGCTAAAGTAATGTCAGTACGATCAAGGAAGGCACTTATACATGGTCTCCCATAATATCAACAAGTGATCTCACACCTGGGTATGTTTGAACAAGGATGAAGCTTTTCCAGTTAAAATGCCAGTGTAGTACTTAAAAAAAACCAAAACAAACAAATAAAAACCAAAACAAACAAACAAAAACCAACAACCAACCAAAAAAACAATTAAAAAAAAACAAAACCAAAAACAACCCCAAATAATTTCCCAGAACTTAACTAGAATTGGAAAAAATAAGTGCGAACCAGTAGGCTTCCAGACAGAATATTCCAAACCACAGCAGTGGTATGGCATCTTCTTTCTCTCATTTGTCTCAGAGAAATCAGGTTTTATGACCATACAGACACATTGGGTGAATTTCATGTTAATATCTTTTGCATGGACTTATGGCCATATCATTTAAAGAACTATTAACTGGCACTGACTTTAAATTTGGGCAAGCAGGCTACATACTACATTGTAATGTATATACTGCAGCCAGTATATACTGGACACTCCTGCTGAAGCTCCACATCCATCTCACTGATCACAAAAATTGTACTGCATCATTTTTATTTCTATCTCTGTATCTGATGTTATCTTTAGTTTTGCATGATTTAACTTAACAATTTAACATAACAGAGTGGTTTGAAACTCAGCTGGCAGGGACAGACCGACTTTGTAAGAAAAGCACAACTTCATGAGTTACAGATCCTGTAGCTCAGATTGAGAAGCAACTGGTTCACTGCCAAGTCCCCACCATGAAATTGCAACTTCAATGGGTCAGATTAAACAAACAAGCAAACAAAGAGCAAAACCAAGCAAAAAACCATTTGGTACCACAATATATTATAATAAGTAGTTGAAAACCCACGCTGAGCATTTAATTATTTAGATACAAAGTAAGGAGCCTAAACTGTGTCAATTAACATGAAATATCATGGATTTTATTGGTTTTGCAGTGTGGAAAAAAACCTTTCTGTAGAATTTTCACATCTTTTATTCCTCTCAGCATTGCTCAGTGAACATACTGCCTTGCTCAAAACTACCTTAAAGGTGACCTTACAAGAACATTAAATCAAAAGCTAAAATCCACCTGACATAATTTGAAAGATTTTTTTGAAGACAAAGAATAACATTCTCTTGTTTCTCTCTCCAAAACACGGTAGAAGCTGACCTTGACAATTACAGCCTACAGAAAACACTTCTGAATTTGAGAGCAGCTGGAAGCAATGCAGTACAGAGATATGAAATGTAGAAAGACGTGTCTTTCTCCACACACAGTATTATTTGCATCATACCTTTCTTCAGTTTCTTCAAATCACTCATGACCTGAAATACAGCAAGTGGATAGAACCACTCACACCCTGTCTCTTCACCTCATAGTAATGCCTGTGAAAAGAAATCCAGTCTAAGAAGAAATGGAAATGGAAAGGGGATGCAGAAGCAGGTTTGCAAAGTCCTTTCAGCTGAAAACTGAACAGTCATAGCTGATTAATTAATCTTTTTAAAAAGGATTTTCAGAATTAAAATAAAGACCTTCATAAAGGATGAAAGGATTCTATTCCGTTTCTATATTCAGATTTTTTTATTGTTCTGTCCTTTTAAGTTGACAGACATTTGTACTTTTAAAAGCATCAATGAGTTTTAAAATTTCTGTCTCTACCAAAATGTACGCAGAGCGATGGTTGTGTTCATGCTCATCTATGGTTGTGAGCTGAAAATTAGTGATATTTTTACTACAAGACACATGAGCTTTCTGAGAAATGCACTAAGAACTAGGAGCTTTTACTGACTCATTAATTCTCACTGCATTACCATAGGAAATTACTGAAATAAAGATTTCCTGGGGGTAATGATTCTAAAAGAATGCAGCCAGATTTTCTCAGGTACACTGTGACTTCACAAACTTTTCAGAGGATTTGTTTTATTTCTTTTGTCCTGCTTTTACCTGCTGATGATAGATAATCCTTGGAGTGAAGTGGGTGGATGGGTTGAACGGAATATGCATTCAAAGAGACACAACAGAAGTGGTTCTGTCACATCTGCCTCATTATCATCTTTACCTCTGAAGCATCTGGTGTCTGATTTATGTTCTAGGTGGAGAATATCAGTGCTAAATGAAATAGGATTTTATTAAACATTATAACAAACAGAATCAGTGTCTGTATCAATTCTCATAGTCATAGCAATCATCTCATAAGCAACTACCAACAGTTTTATGTTAGCTGGGAGCCTGTCATGGACTTCTGTTCAAATGAAAGCAATTAGCTGTTTGTATGCAATCAGTTTGCAAGCTGTCATATAATGATTCATATCGTTGATGTTAATGAAACAATTTTGATGGCAGAGCCTCAGCTGTCATCCCACCCTTTCCATAAAGATCATGTGACATGCCACAAACATGATGACCTCAGGTATCATCAAGTTAACTGAATTATGAAAAAAGCTCCTCGATTGTAAGCAGAGATGTTACATCCTTAGCTTGTACTTCCATATTCCTTAATCAGGTGAGATTCACATGAACTCAGCTGCAGGGCGCAGACACTGAGTCAAGTCTCGATGCTGTTTTTGCTGTATTAGCAACCATGTGAAATACCTGAATCTCCATCCAATAGTTTCACTGACTCCTATCACTTTTCTTTAATTAAAAATACTGGAAGTAGATATTTCCTAGTGTGTGTTTTACAGTATCACTTTTGTGGTCAATTAAGTTCAGAGGTGAAATGAATAAGAGGGAGTGTAAACATACTAATCCATTTTAATACCAAAACTAGAGTTCAGAGTGTCTTCCCTGAGTGGCTGCTTAAGCTTGTTTGTGCTTCAACTTTTGCTGATGTTCCCCGATTATTTCACCCTGAGCTGCTAGTGGACAAACGCAGACAGGCTATTTCTTTAAAACATTAGAATAAATTTCCTGTGTCTTGCATACAAGTGGTCCTGATAGTCCACAAATAATCTTAGATTTTAGTGACTGAGTCAACTTTTTGTACTAAAAAGAAGAAAATTAATGCTTACTCTTATGTAGTACATAAATGAACAATGCCATTGTTAAATTTAATTCTTCTTCAGTAAGACACAACATACTTCCTCACAGAACATGCATTGATCAGAAAGGATATTTAATACTGAATGACTTCAAAAAGTCCAAAAAACTTATTGCATGTGCTACCTCAGACTTCAGCAACTTCATGCTTTTTGATGTAAAAAGAAACAAAAAAAACCCAAACCCCAACAACTTTTAGAAGTAATATTCTTCCATTAGCCTTTACAATAGGGGAATAGAAGGAAACTTCTGTTTCCCTATAATATTCTGATTTGTAGTGATTCAAGGCAAAATGTTAAAAATAATGGCAGATAGCCATTATGCTCCATGGAAAGCCTGGGGAATAGAAAGTGCTGGTTAACTAGAAAACAGTTATACCTTGCTAAGACTTTCACTGAGGAAAGGAGGGAAGACAAGGCATGAAATATGTAGCTTCACAAAGATATGTGGTTTTTCAGGTCAAAACAAATGCAAAAACTGTATATATACAGCAGGAGAGGAAGGCAGGCAAACAACACAAACTATCATTCAGGCTGTAGTTTGAATGGAAAAGATTTAGTCTTAAAAAGCAGTACTTGGAAACTAGTGTTATAAAATCAAAAAGTCCTGTATGAGAAAAGGTTAAATAGGCATATGAGTGAACAAGGAAGGAAGGACAGTAGGTGGCAATAAAGTGAGGGTGAAGAAAGTGGCCAAGATACTAGCCTCTTTTGAATCTCTTCTATGAGAAAAAGTTGTGGTTTGATAGGACAGCAAAGTGTTCCTGGCTATATGTGACAGTGGCTGAGGTTGACAGTCAGGATTGAGGTCATTGGAAATGGGCAGTGGAAGTGTCAGAGTCGCCAAGTGTTTTCTAGACCTCACTATATAATGTAACCACCTGGAAAGTACTGGTGGAAAATACTTTTGGTGAATCTCTAGAAAGCCTAAAGATGACCACCACCCTGAGAAAAGACAAGCGCATGACACACAAACAGGTGGTCCTGATGATTAACCTCCTAGAAGAGTAAGTTGACTGGATCATTAATTTTGTGACAGTCATATCTGAAAAGTCAAAATGTCCATAGGGAGCAGAAGCATAAAAGCATAGTTATTGTCTTCAAATACAAAGAAAGCAAGAGGTTAAAATTTATCAGAAGCAAGAAAACAAGCTGCAAATCTATGGCAAAATTGCCTTTTTATTCAGGAGAACAGCTCTATTGCATCCATTCCTGCCTGCATGACCCTCACATGAGGCAATAGTCGTTATTGTAGCAAATAGTATGTTTTCCAAAGAATGCAATTTTAGCCATTTTGAAATTACTATGTAATATCATGGAAGCATTCAGTTAATTTTGTTTATGTGGGAACTTAAAATAATATAAATCTATGTTTATTTCACTTATATAAGCACGGATTACATAGATTCACAGTTTCCTGTAAAGTATAAGAGTCTTGAATATTTTTTCCCATTATTTTGCTAACATCATTTTGTTTTACCAGATTTTCTTGTCCATATGTTTTCTTTTTCAAGGACCATTATTCTTGACTACAGCAGTCCAGAAGCTTAGCTCAATAGGTGTTTTAGAACTACAAATTAATTATAATCCAGGTCTACAAAACATCTTCCATTTTAAATTATTTTTTTCTTTTTTTTCCTTTAAACTCATTTTCTGTGTTTCTCTTTTTTTCATTGCTTTCAAAGAATCTTAAAATTACAACTGAAGTATCAGTTTCTGGCTTTCAAAGGTATTCACAATTTATTTTTAAATACAGAAGTGACCTAAAATGAAAGTTAAATTTTATGTAAAAAAGCATTAGTTCAATTTACAAAGAATTGCAGATATAGGGGGAATGGATACTCCGTGTGCTGCATTAGGCATTGTTCAGATGTGAGCAAGAACCTTGTTTAAAAAACTTCAGATGTGTGAACCAACATCACCAATCTCAATAGGTTCATTTTTTTTTTAAACACAGTCTATGAGAATAGTATAGTCTCACAGAACTAATGCTTATTTCTTAGCATAATTGTGATCCTTAATAATGAATGTGTTTTTCTTTTTTCCATGTTGTAGAAATCTTAAACTGTAAAAATAGTTGTACATGGACTTTGAAGCTGCATTCTTGAACTCTATGCTAACTTTGTTAGCTCTGCTGGAATACAGACAATTACTCTTTCACCAACAGAATGTCTTGAGTGACTCAGACTAATTGTGAATCTACAATTATTATATGAACAAGCATAGTGGTGCAGATGATGGATTTAACAGATGCTGAACAGAAGGCTTAGCTCTCTTGAATACAAAATATGCAAAGCACTGATTGTTTTTTCTTTTTACATGCCTAATGGCACTACACAGTTTAATTTTAGCTATTGATTACTGGACAGGAACATAGGATGAGACACTTTATAGAAAACTTGTCTTGGAACAGAGATTATAAAATTAATTGAACATGTATAGATTATATATCTCAGTAAAATCTATTATGAGTGTATTACTTATGTCAAGTATGGCTGTGGGATAAGTGAATAGTTCATATTGGGTGGGGATAACTGGCAGGTAGAGTTAATCAGAAGTATATGGAAAAGTATCTGAGATTCCCCATTCCAGGAAGAACTATCTAATGGTATTCATAGAATTTACATATTTGCTTGCTAGTCAGTTTTGAGAAACCACACTTAAGCATCTGTATAACCTGCTTCCAGCCAAAAAATCTGCTATTGGTGTCCAAAATCCAACCCTAAAGGAAAGCAAGTAAGGCATAAGCAGAAATGGGGAGCTGCTGGGGAAGCAGAATGTCTCCAGGTGTCCTGTATCTCCAGGGTATACTTGGAGTCACCAAAGGGTTTCTAGGAGAGAGGTACCAAAGCAGCTGGGAAGGATTCCTGTGGGATAAAACTGTATCTTACATTTCTTAATTTTAATATTTTTCCTTACAATTGCTGCTGTAAAAAAAAAGTTACCTCAAGTAAAAAAATTCTGTGTTTTACTGTTAAGCTTGTTAAATGTTGAGAGATAAGAAATAATTAAAAAAAAAATCTGGGTGTAAAAGCTGGTGCTGTCAGATCCCAGATTTCTTGTGGGTACAAACTAACAACCATCTGCAGAATCTAAGGGGTCCAGTGAGGATTACAATAAACAGCAAGTAAGAGATTAGTCACTTCTTAATATTTAGTTTAATCTTATTCATAGGTAATCTATTCTTGTACCAGCATTGTCCTTTGGCTTAAATTGTTCTCATTACTGTTACTCACTCTCCATTGCTCTTTCTGTCTCCATGGCCTTCTACCTTCTAAATAAATGGGCTTTGTTATCCTATATGTAATGATTTAAACTATTAGAAAAGGAGAAGAGTACTTAAAAATAATGGCTTAATGTTTTGAACCTGTTAAGTGGCCATTAAACTAGTTCATCTGTTCAAACAACAAGTGTCAATAGAAGGATAAGAAAATACTAATAAAATAAGAATTAATGAGTCCTTCAAATACTATGAAGGAGCACTGATCCATACTACACAGTTAAAGACTTGTGAAAAATCCAAGTAAATTATCCTAATGATGAACAAGAAAACTCCAGGGTGTAATTACTTATAACAAATTGCCTTGGAAATATCATGTAATTTTTGAGAAAAACACTAGTATTACTACTCAGTTAATTAATTTCCATTATGTGAATATATGAAAAGAGTGAGAAAAAAAATGTGAGATTGTTCAAGAACAGTAGGTTAGAAGCTAACTTAAATATGCTAAACTAAATAAATATCATTAGAGAATATGCATCTTAAAAGCTTTTAATCACTGTACATCACATGTAATATCAGCTACTAGCAGAAACCTAAGTATGACAGTATTGTACAAACCCATGTAACAAGGGAAACTAGCTCTGTGAGTGATTCCACATTATCAAATGCTACCAACTGACTGTGATCCCAAGAACAGATTTGTGAGTGAGTTTTGTTGTTCACGAAACAGGATCTAAGCAAAGGCATTTTAAAAGCAGCTACAAATAAATGTTCAAACATTCATGTCAGGGTTCAAAGAGAAGTTGGTAAGTGAGAGACTTCTGAGCTTTAGGAGTGTGTGGTGTGGACTGTATTTTATACGGTGAGAGAAGACTGTGATGGAAAAAAACAGAACATCAATACAAAGAATTCACATGATTAGCCCAGGCGTTATGCTCAGGTTCACACCTCCTGTGCAGCAGTGAAAACTCACCTGAGCTCCCCAGGCCTGAGGTTTTATATAGGTAGATACTATTTCTTAGATAGTATCTCCTGGATATATTTATATATAAAAAATATATATATTTTAAATATTTTGGGTATAATATTAGTCCTGCTTCTGCTTGGTACAGATGGAAGGCAAGTAATGCCTAGGAAAACAGTAATGGACTTTGCTTTTGTTTGACTGAAGTCTATTATCAATACTGTGGATCAGATAAGTGAATAAGTTGGCAGGAGAATATGTGAACTGAACTCAGGTAACCATTTGTACTCTGTGAGATGTGGCCACAAGATATCTTGAGCAACTTTGTTTTAAACTTTTGGAGAGAGAGTATTGAAACCATGATAGTCATTGATATTGGCTTTGGCTTATGCCACTGCAAAATAAGTACCTCGATGAAATATTTTCCTAGCTGCTGTTGGAAAAAAAAAATCACAGTCTCTGATGATTTGAACTAAATTATGAATTAGTAAAGCTTCTTCTTGTTTATTTTCAGTTCATTTGACAAGGTATAGTTGGCTTTTTTCCGACATGCATCACCATTTTGCATTTCTCTAACATGATGGATAACATTCCTTTCAAAATATATTATAGAGTGAATGGAAGAATTGAGATTACAAGGAGCTTAAGCTTTGACAGTAGTATGAAGAATAGTACTATATTTATCTCATAAATACAGTGAAAACTCCATAATGCAGTTAGTGGAACCCAACTCATCTGGACTTTCTCCCCCCCTCTTTTTACAGCAGTAAAAGGGAATAAGCAAGCAAACATACTTGAAATTATAATAATGTTTTGGTTGGAAGTGCTGGTTAAAGCACAACTCCTTTTTGGGGGGCTTGATAGCAATATGGGTACTGATCAGTAGCAATCCCTTCAGAGAAACGGCTTCAGACCCGTGCCACACCTCCAAAGTCTTTGAGTATATCTGCTGAACTTTGAGGGGAGATGAAAGCTGCATGGACCTTGCTCATGGTTAATGCAGCAGACCTTGGGTGAACAAGCTCTGCAGAGGTTTTGCAAAGAGAAATTCCTTGTCAAACACAGATCTCACAGCTTTACATGGCAGATGGAAAGGACCTGAAGAAAAGGATAAAATGGGATGTGAACATATGTGTATTGTTAAGGTTTCTGTGCACCTCGTTCACATGAGAACAGGCACGGAGCCCAACAGCGCCCCTGAGGTAGATTTTGGGCCTGTCCCTCTTTGCTGGTGTTGCTCTTTCCTATCACATTGCTGTGTACCTTGGCCTTTGCCAAAGTACTGCGGCCAAACCCATCATGTCTGCAGCCCCTCATCCCCATACACTGTTCTCTGGAAGAGCTTTCATCTTTGTCTGTATTGGCCCAATGCTCAGCCTTGTACTGCATTGCTCCTGTGGTTGGATGGAGAATTGTTGCCTTCCTGCTCTCATATGCCCTCTGTTCCAGGCATGGTGCTCCTTCTGGTGCTCTCCACTAGTCCCTAGGGCCTCTCTGGTTCCTGTGCTGGCTCCAGACTCCCCAAGCACTCCTAGTACTGGGGCTGGGAGATCCATACCTGAAGCCAACACACCTTTCACTTTCAACCCTTCTTTCCCTGCATTCTGTGCGTCCCCTGGGACTATCTGTATGGAGGTCTGTCCCTCAGAATAGAATAGAACAGAATAGCATATGTATATATATACGTACATTTATATGTATATATACACACACATATATATACATATGTACACACACACATATATACATATATATGTATATTAATGAAGAAAGGGCTTTAAGGCAGGGGCAGTGGGAGCAGCTGTTCCTCCACAAAGGAATATAAAACTACGACTGGTCCCTTCCTATGCCCACAGGTCCATGTTATGGTTTCCTGTAAGAGGCAACTTGGGATATGAGACCACCTATTTGTACACAAAACACAAGTGAGGAAGCCAGAGGAGAGACAGTGCTCAACTCTCAAGCTTTGTTTTTAACGAGGGTAGGAACCAGCACAAAGTAAAGTTACCTTCCTTGTTTCAAAGTTGTTTTCAAGTGGGAAGTCATGGGGAATAAATACATCTATGCTTAATTTTCTGCAAAGAAACCAACAGAGCACCTTGTGTTTTGCCAAAAACAAGTGTGGCTGTTTCTTTATCAAACTCACAGTTTTCACATCTCATTTTCCAAACTCACCTCAGGCACATGACTGAAACAGAAAGGAGGTTATGTGCACACACGTGCAGCTGGTTTCCAACATCAGTCTTTCTTGGGTGACATTTAAAAAGGTTTTGAAATGGAGTTGCAGTGCCTCGACTCACTTCTCCTTGGTGCCTGCTTTGTTCCGGCAGCACAGACGTGTGTATAAATAACAGTTTGTATCCCTTGACAACTTCCTGAATTAGAACAGCACTCATGGTCAATCACAGCAGAAGGAGCAGCAGGGAAATACTGCGACCCAGCAGGCACAATCATGCCATTTGTTGACTAGTAAAGTGGGTGCTTGTGTTGCAGATGGTTTTCAGCGATGTCCTTTTGCTTGCTATAATCACTACGAGCTTTTCTGCTGTGCTTTAGAAAGATGGTCCATCTGCTGCATTATCTCTTGACAGCTCTAATCTCTCGGAGGAAAAAAATGCAGGTAAGAGAAACAAAGTTAGGTGACTTAACTCCTTCTGAACTGCTTTAGAGGTAAGCCTTTAAAAGATGGATTCTCCTTTTCCTTCTTCTTTACCTTCTGTGGCTTCAGGGATAAGACACATCTGTAGCTCTTGCTGCTTTTTTATCTCTAAGTGGCCAGTTCTCCACTAACAGCACCTGGAAACTTGTCTGTTTATTCCTGCAGGAATCAATAAGTAGTTCCTTCTGCAATACTGCAGCCAATGAGCCTGAAATTCCTTTATATAGGCTTGATAAAACTTACATATGATATTCAGGTAGAAAGAATTCAGAGTTTCTATATTTTGCACAATCTGTCTCTTCTGCTCTAGCACTCATCATATTTGCCAAATAAATAATATGCTGTAGATGTGGTCTCAAGACCAATATGAAAATGTGTTATAGAGACAGAAAAAGCAAGTTAGTCAGAAAGTATAGGCTTTATGAATAAATCTAATTATGGGTAACTATAGTACATTATGAACTAATAGGTTAATTGTCAGATTTAAAAATTGTCATTGCTACCTTTTAATGTTTTCTGCAGCAAGTGCATAGAGAAACTTACAGGCCCTCATTTTTCCCAATAAGTTTTTCTGTTTGAAGGGAATGGTATGGATGAAGGCTTTGGGTAGATGGTGGACTTCCATGGGATGTGCAGAATTCTGGAAGTTCCAAAACAATGCTAGGTTTTAAAAATGAGAAAAGCTTTTAAAACTCCTTCATATGTAGTTAGAAAGGTGGTCATTTGCATGTCATTTGCATATCATTAGCTTTGCTGACTAGCACTATTCTAAAATTCCTTGCTTCCTGTGGTTCTGTTTTATTTAACTAAACTGCTCTTCATTTTTCTTACCTATGTGTTGATTTTAATGCAGCCCTCAATCAGAGATGTATTTTTTTTTAATGTTTGTCAGTAAGGGAGTGGGGTAGTATCTAAATTTGCTTCCCTTCATTGTTTTTACCCAGTCTTGTAGAGACTTGCTGGAAGGTGATGTCTGTATTCACATTTCTGTTGTCCCATAAAATTAAGAAAATTGAATTGAAGATAGACTACTTTGTATAAATTCCCAAATCAATGTAGATTTCAAGGAGCATCTGATTTTATATTGTATTATGAAATAGAAATACTATGGGACAAGCTGAGCCTATGTAATTATACAACACGAAAATTGCTTGTAGAGTTGTCTCTTCTTGGTGATCTGTTGTAGCAGTTTACCACAAACCCAGATCTTTCAAAGGCAATGTTCTGGAGTCTCCTTTTCCACTCCTTGTGCATCTTAGTGATGGTCCCTTTCAGAATACCACCATTGTACCCTGAAGCATGCTCTGGATCTTACTATAAAGTAAACAATTTGCTAAATATTAATTTACCCAGGCCTACATTCTAGTTTATAATAGTTGTTACCTTAGAGCAACAAATAAATGGGTAACATATGACCATGGATTATATATATGAAGGTACATTAATATAATGTCCATTAACAAATGTTATTTTTATTTGTACATTGCCTTTCAGTAAATTGATGTTTATTTATTTTACCCTCATTTACTGAAGCTGCTGCAATAGAGTGCTTTATTCTATATAGTAAATACATTTCAAGCCTGCACAGGAAGAACTTTAATGTAAGTGAAAATACAGTTTTCTTTTGTTTTATTTTATACAGGATTTCTTTTTTATTCTGTAGAGAAATACTGGTCCAAATAGACAGAATGAATGCACCCTGTGTGAACGCTACAGAGTTGTTTGTTCAAACAGTACTAAGCATGACAAAATACAATTTAGTGTCCTTCATACACACACAGTTCAGGTTCCTTTGTTTCTTAAATCTGTTAGGCTTATCATTTAATAAATAAAAATAGATCAACCCATCTGTTTTTTTGTTTTTCTTAAAATGCTGGGGTCTATTTTGACAGAAAATAAAATACCTTTAAGTATATAAGCAATATCTGCTTTCAAGGCAACTGAGAAACTGAGATCAGTTAGGTTCTGTTTTGAAGAAGATATAACTTAGATTTAGATATATTTTAACAAATCTTATTAAAGAAGATAATGCTACAAAAACTGAAAATATTTATCATAACTGAAATGGAAAAACAAAAGCATAAAACACTTGGACAAATACACTGCCATTTTAAGAGATTGAATTAATATATTGAATCATGACTCATTCTGAAATGAACTGATGCCTTTTTGTTACTAGCTTTAGATGGGCAAGGATGTCTCTGTTGTTGCCAAGAGGTGAGAAACTAGATGGTATAGTTAATCTTCTATTCAATTAAGATTTAGTAGGTGTCTGGAGAGGCGCATGAAGAAATTAAATGGAGAAACAGAATAGGAAGAGAGAGAGAGAGAAAGAGGGGAAAAACACAGTCTGCAGAACAGATAAAGACGGAGCATTCCCTTGTGCCTGGCTTGCTCTTTGGTTTTGTACATCAAATACAGAGTAGATTCCTGTTGGAAGAATGCCCTTCTGGAGTCACTCTAGAAAAAGATCACTAGCTGTGCTAAAAGGGAAGTATTGACAGAACTTCAGCTTCATGAATACAAAGTACAGGTTACAGCAATAACAATAAGAATGATCTTAATCAAAACCGTGAAAATATTGTCTGTGTTCCTGTGTTCCACAAAAGCTGTTTAAAATGTTTTTGTGCATTTTAAATGGCACAAATATATATATGAATTATACCCTTGTGATGCTTAAAATCTCCAGTATTTCTGTGCTTCCATTGAACACTGGTTCTGGTACCATAACTGCTCCTTCTCAGTCTTGTTTTGAGGGGGAAGATGTTAAGCACGTTAATGTATAGCTGTAGAGAAAAGGAAAACAACGAATTTTCATTCAGATAGCATATTTTCTATTTAATAAACAGGTGTCTAATTTTAATACCTCACAGTATCTGCTTTCTGATCAAAATGTTTTGTCACAATTTTCTTGTGCTCTTGAAATGTAGTAGTTTGTATCTTTTTGCTTTTCTGAAAGCTGCAAACATTCAAACTGACAATTCAAGTTAGGTTGTTCATTTTATTTTAGTATTATTTGAATAAGAATTACAGTAAGTTGATATAAGCAAGAAGAAAAAGAAGTACAAAATTATCTCCACTGTGTTTCAGGCTTGAAAGGGACTCTTCCATAGTCTCAAGGATGACGGCTGTAAAAAATGAAAAGCACAAAACACAATTTTAAATTCTCATAGAACTGAAGTCTGCAGAGAATTTAGGGGTCACCTATATGCAAGGCACTGTGTAATAATGCTCATATGAGTCACTTAATACTTTCCATTTGTAGAAGTCCAAGCAATCTTGCAAATGTGTAACTATCATCACCTGTCTATATAAATTTGCTCACATTCACTGTGACTTTATGACACAGCAAGGATCAGGCTGTGAGATTTGTTTGTACTACACCGTTAGGAAGTTTCCAGCTGAATGTTAAAAAAGGTGCTGAGCTATTTACCAGGATGGCAACAGTAAATATCCTATATGAAATTCTGCTGCTGTCAGTGTTGATGATAAGACTCCCACTGACTTAGAGGGCTACATTTCACTTCTTCCACACTTCATTTTCAATTAGCGTCTGTACGGAGAGTTTTTAATGTGTCTAGGAATTAAGAACTTAAGGGGACTATGGAGACATTCAAAGCATCTTTTTCTGTTGGCTTCTTTAAAGTTTTATTAGGGCTATGATACTTCATCATTTTAAACTCTTCTGAATCTTTCCTAGGAAGAGGGGAAGAAAGGCAGAGGCGTGGGGGAAGAGAGAGCAAGACACCAGGCTTGGGTTTGTTTATTTGCTTTTTTCTTTAAACTTCTTCTCTTAAAGAACTTAGGTGGTGGTGAGTCACAGTTCTGTATATAGATTTTTTGAAAAAGCTGTTTTTTAAAAGATGAACTTCCATTAGATTTTGGGACTCATATGAAAATTTTACTTCCTCTGGTATCCTTGGATCATGTACCACATCAATAATCATATAGCCCTTCTGAACCATTTGAGACTGTCTTTTTTTATTATCTAAAAATAATCGCATCTTCAACTGACCATTTTTTTTTTTTTTTATTACTGTTTAGATACTTAGTGTTATTCCCTGTTTTTCTCTGAACAGCAGGACAGTCTGCGGTCTAGCAACAGTCAACATGGCCTGTCCTCAGGAAGCAAGAGCAGAAGAGGGGACTGTGGTTTCACACTTGTCCACTTGATCTTCCCTGCATCTGCAAATTCCTCCTTCTATCTTTCCTTTTAATTCGATCTCTTCTTCTTTCTGGGGTTCTCAGAAGGAGCATGTACACAAGCTTTCCCCTGGTTCAGAGAGAAGCTGATTAATGGGAGGGAAGATTGTCTTCTCTGGGAGTGAAGAATTTTCTGTCCTCATAAGCTCAGGAGAACTCTCATAAATGAGAAAAATAAAGCTCATTTGTAAGTAACCTGAAACCTGCTCACAAAAGAGAGGTTAGATTTCTTGTCTGAATAGATAAATAACTTAAAATAAATTCAGTGGGCTTTAGGTTAGTCCTTAGTCTGTATTTAGCTCATTTAACAGAACTGAAAAGGTCTCATAAACCAAATCACAACTAAATTCTAGAAAGGTCTCTGTAGTAACTGTAAACACTCATTTCAAACAGCAAATTTGTCATTGTTCATTTAATTGTAGGAAATCTCTCTACCATAATTCCATGCACCAAGTAAATTAAATGCTGATCTCCCAAACCAGGATATTCCTCAAATGTTTCCCATCTTCCATTTTTTGTTAAATATTTCCCACTTGTAAAAATATCATGGCATAAGATGAAAAGCTTTTTCTTCATCTATCTAATCTATACAATTAGTTTATGATGAGCAGGAGTTTTGTGTTTGATGTTTTGTTTTGTTTTGTTTGTTTGTTTGCTTTCCTGGAGGAAGAATCAGTAGATTGTATTGTTGCTATTCTCAAACTGGTTTTGCTGATAAATAATAAATTATTCCTCCTCTCCTGCTTTTTGTAAACTTGTCAGAGATTAAACAGATATACAGGAGATGGCAGAAGCAGCACACAAAATTTGGATGGTGTGCTTGGAACTCTTTAAAACACTTGGTGGAGCAGATGAGAGTTTAAAGGGAGCACCCTAATTAGTATTAGTCAGGGACTGTTGCAGAAGAACTTTGAAAACTGGAAATAGAGGAAATCATTAGTAAACTCGGGCTAAAGAAATGGAATTCTAATTCTCAGCTGGGCAAAATTCCCCCCAGAAGCCAGTCTGAACCATATTAAGCACAAAGTTTTAATGTTAACAGATAAAAACCCTCATATATCAACCAAACTTAATATCTCCAAACTTAATTGTAACAACCTTTTTTAGAATTATGAGGCTTTGAACACAACAACAATGGAAGCACAAATAACTTGCGTCTTTTGGGGAAGTCAAGCTGGCATTGCAGCTGTGCCTTTGAGACCACCTTAGTTTGATATTTTGTTCCCCTGCTGCATATTCCTGAAATTGAGACTTGCTTTGACTTGAAAACTGCACAGAATAACCCTGGGAATGCAGTGGTCAGGTGGAAATTTGCCAATATTAAGCATTATCAACATTTTTTCAAATAGTGATAGGGGTGTTATTTTAAAAACACTGACAGAATACCTCATAGCAGAGGAGACAGTTTAGGACTAAGAAATCCATGGGTTTACATAAACAAAGAAATCATCTAAGGATATATTGGAGATGGTAAGAAGCTCATACAAAGAGGGAAAGGGGAAGTTCAGACAAAATTCATGGTGATGTTCTAAGTAGATAAAGGATGGCAGTTAACAATAATAAGGTCACATTCAAACCTAATGTATCATGCAAAAGGGTCCAGTGTAAGAAATTTATAAAAGCTTTATGCTCATAACCAGAAAATGGGCTGTTAAGTGAACTTTTAAATTGATTTAAGTATCTGCAGTTTCATTTCAAGTTAAAATATTAATGTTTGTGTAAAAAGGCTACATACTACCAATACTTTTACCTGGCTAACTTAGACATCCTTCAAGGATTTTAGGCAGTGGAGTTCAACAGTGCATGTGGAAAACTCTTATTTCTTGAATACCAGAACCAACACAATTTTATTCAGAAACAACATTTGCTTCCTTCCTTTCATTGTAATAGAAAGTAGGAAACTTCTCTGACTTTTTTATTATTTCTCTGGTATTTATGTCCCTATTTCATAAGGAAGCCAGATTGTCTGTTGATGAGTTTGATGTGTGTTTCACTTCTCTGTCATCAGTCAGTGAGTCAGTAACCAGTAAATAAATTTTGGCTGAAAAGTCTTTTTTTTTTTTTTTTTTTTAAAGAAGAATTCCGCTAATAGCTCCTGCAAAACTAGCCAGGTGACTATATTATTTCACAGGACAGTGGGTCATCATTGAAATCAACCTTTGAAGCTCCTGTTGAATTCTGTTGACTCAAATTGGTTTCAGAGGCCATACTGTTGTGCAAAACTTAATCTCCCTCTTCAAATTCACTTTTTACATGCAGACATTCCAGAAAAGCACCTTTTCTTCTGACATGAAACCTATGCTACCCTCTGACTTTCTCTATTATCTTCTCTTTTTTTGCCGTTAGTTGTTTGGAACTAAAAAACCAAGAATCTGACCTCTTGATAGATGTAAATGGGAAGTTTAGTGGATAGCTAATGGAAAGAAATTACTTGGTTTTGACACAAGATATCTGTCTTGTGTTAACAGGCTTATCTTGGTGGATTTGGTTTCTTGAATTGAATGATGCTTAGAAGGTAATTGTAGTATTCTTACAAAATACTTATGAGATTGAGATGCCTCGATGAGAAATATTTTGACAGGCTACTTTGTGATGCCTAGTCAATTTTGATAAGGAACACAGAACTTTTAATGTTGTTTCAAGTATACAACAAATTTAAAGGAAATGAATGAAGTTCAGCCAGGAAATGAAAGTGCCTCAAGTGTATTTGGGATATACACATAGTAGTGTAAAATACATATAAAATAAAATAAGAGGATGCTTAAGGGGCAGTTTCATGCTTATTCATGCAGTATGTTTCCCTCTCTACCCATACCCTTCTGTATGGTAGAACAATTGGCTAGCACAAGGATTTTTGTGTTTCAGAATGCTTATTTTTGACATTAGAAACACTACTACTGTCTTGATTGTTGCTGAAGTTGGTGGCTTTCTGTGACTCATTGTAATTGTGCCAAAGCAGAAATAACACGGATTAATCCTTTTATCTAATCTGACAGTCAACAGCTCTCTTTGTTTACTCCACCATCCACCACAGTCCTCGGCATTCCTCATAAATGTTCTCGAACACATATCTGTGTTCCAGGCATTGTTTTTCATTAAGTATATGCAAGGGCTCAGCTGTCCCTGAAACTTCATCTCTTCTCTGCTGTTCCTTCAAATACCCATTCTTCTTCAACTCCATCCTTATTTATCAGAACACAGGGAAATTTAAGACGTCAGGTGATAATTCTTTTGTATGACTAGCATGCATATACTCAAGAATAACACACATCTTTAAATTTTTGGGCTGCTTCCACTGCTGCCTCAGTTTCCATCATAGTCTTTACTTTCTTGCATTGCTTGCCACAAGGCCTTTTCCTGTTTATTGCTTTGTTCTCTGGCTCCTCCAGTTGCTCATCAGATTAATTTCAAATAATGCTACTTATGAAATATCATTCTTTATTTGATTAAACACTGTGTAATCAAAACCACAGGCTTTGAATAAAATTAATGGTATGATGATTGACTTAAGTTTTTCAGTAGAATGGATTTAATAGGAAATAAATAATTTTCATGAAGTGAATCACATAAAACAAGAAACTAGTTCATGCTGAATAGCTAGTGAGAAAGCAGTACCTGCAAGACATCTAATAAAGAAAAAAAGATTTTCTTACGTATCACAGGGGGAAACTCAACAGTGACTCAGATCTAAAGGAGAGGTGGGGTCCGAATGCCCACTTGGTCATGGATGGGTCTAAAAGTGTTGCAAGGTAAATGTGGTTATACAGAATAAAATATATCACTTTCTGTTAGAAATGTCTCAAATCAGATCAAGAACATCTGAAAGGAAAATGATCTGTTGATTAACCCTTATCACGTTTCTTTTGATAATGCATTTCTGATATTTCAAACTTTCTTTGGAATGTTGTATGATGTTCCATCTTCTCTCCTGAAACCTAACTGTGAACTTTCTGTACCAATCCCTTTGTTACCATGGGAGCTGAAAGCTGTAGAAACCTATTCTTCTTCATCACACCCTTGTGTCCTTCCTTTTCTCATGCCATTTCAGATGTCTTGACCACAGAGAGGGTTGACTTTACATGCAAATTTACCAGTAGACTAACACCAGTTAGGTTTTATTAGGTTTTACTGGTTAGTAAAATATAAGGTACAGGAAACAAGAGACACTGTTAGTTCAGACCCATCAACTTCTATTTGGATGACAAACTCTACAATGAATCCTAAAGAATGAAAATAATCAATGTATTAGTATAAACATAATTCTTCAAAAAAATCTTTTGCCTCTGCCAGCTCCTAGCATCATAAACTCTTCTGTCTGAAATGTGGCACCACACAAAAGACTATGAGGGAGACCATGGGCATATTGACTATGGACTGATAATAACCAGTACCCTTTCTGACTGCTGAGGCAAATGGAAGCTCTCTCAATTACTTTATTTCAGGATAAAATCTAGGCTGTTGGGGTCTGAAGTTACTCTGTTTTTGAAAACCTCCCTCACAAAGTACTACAAAAATAAATGATATCTCCCATATTATTTGAGCCGTCTCAGAAGATCTTTGGGAGTTCAGGTGTTATTTGTCCAGATTTATCAGGACAGAAGTGGACCTCTGATAGTAAATGCACTTAAATCATAACCCCCTAAACTCTCATGATACATCGGCATGGACTGACATCTGGAGAAAGAATAGGTACCTCAAGTCATATGTCAGCTAGATTGAAGGAGATATGAGTAACAAAAAAATAACAAGGTATGAACCTTTTGCTCTCATATTTCCCAAACAATGGCACCTGAATTTGCATTTTGTTTGTCTGCAGTCCTGATGTCCTTGAGCTCTCCTCAGCAGTACATTACATCCATGCAACCCCAAATCCCACATCTGACACCATAAATCTAACCAGAGAGCTTCATGTACAGGTGAGGTCAAACTGGACTACAGCAATGTTTCTGATTTTGTAAGAAAGCAGTGAAGTCTCTGCTCCAGTTGTTAGAAAAAAGCAGCAGCTCGCTGACCTTGCCAAAGCGTTGGGTAAGATGTGGCTGTCAGCACTGGTTTTATTTCTCCTGGATTCAGTCTGGTGTCAAACTTGCCACAGAAACTGGCCTCAGCTGTCTGTTAATCTCTACTGCTGGTTCACGGTCATGTTCAACACCCAGCCCTCACTCAGCAGAGGAGGTCCAGAACAGTTGTTTTACAAGGCAGTAGAGCACAGCCCTCACTGGTGTTAGGTACTAGCTGTGAAGAAATGGATAACCAAAAACTCTGCATGAGTTTTCCCATGCACTTTGGATTTGGGGCAGGAAATCCAAATATAGCTAACCCATGCTTTTTTTCTTTCATGAGGACAGAAGGGCATACCTAGTGTTAAATGCTTGGATATGATGCATAAGCAGGTCTTGTAAGTACCAAAATAGCATGCAGGTTTAAAATCCTCACTTACATGAACAAAGTTTGCTTATAGTCACTAGGGTTTAAACATTCTGTTTTCTCTTTGATTTACATCACTTCAGGAAATAATTTAAAGACATAAATAGCAGTTAGGTATCAAACTTATTAAAAATCAGTGGGAATAATGCTCCTTCTTTCTATCTGCATATTTTGAATCTTCCTTTTTTTTGTTTGTCCATAATAGTATATTAAAACTTTACTCTGAAGAACACCATAAGGATAGAAGAAATGGTAGCAAAAATAGAATTTAAATACCTCTGCAAATCTGAACTGAGCTCAAACTTCCATTATACGATATATGCAATATTTATTTAATAAATTTAATGTACTAAAAAAATTCTTCCATTATTAAGAATTACAGAATAAATTACTGGCAAAATGAAGCTCTGATAACTAATTTTTAATTACTTCATGTGACCATTAACTAATAGAAAAGGTTCTGAGCTAATTTGTGTGCGTGCTTAGATATTCAAGGGGAAACAACAGGTAACTCAATGCATTTAAATTTTAGCATGTAGATTAAGTGCCTTCACAAAAAATCCTTTGCCTATGGGGAAAATAACTGACTTGTATTTTTTTTATTAACTAGCATAAACACAATGGAATTTTAGCTGCAGAAAGGATAATAGAAGTAACTTGAGCATGAAAGAATAAAATTATCATCAACATAAAGCTATATCCTTCCCACTCACTATACCCTCTCATGTGGTTTGGCCTGCTGCTTTCCTCTGCTCTTTTTAAAAATTGTGCTTTAAAATAGTCTGCTTCTAGCCAGCTGTAATATTTGAAACCAGCACAGTAAGACACTACAGGTTTAAGTTTCCACATGTGAAGGTGCTTTTCTTAGTACTGAGTTTATGACAGCATATTACTTGACCAAGTATATTAATGACGACTGGTAACAAGACAACCAACACTTCCCGTGCAGAACCTATTTTATACAAGAAACATAATGAATTACAAGAAACCAACGTGTAAGATCAAATAGCCCTACCATTAAATTCTTCCTTTTTTACTTGATCATACCCTAAGTGAGGCACCTCATCTCCTTCTGTCATCAACAGGGAGAAAAGAGCATCTGAGAGGTGTTCACGGTATGTGAAATGAATCATCTTCTGGAGGTGTCTTTGAAGTGATGAAGCTTAGATTGGCAGTTTAACTTTTATATGGCTGTAATGAGTTGAAATGAATCCCACGCTCACTAAACAGGCTGTGTACAGAAAATCTCAAGGGGTTTCAGTGACAAGACTTAGTCTTAGTCTACTCATATATGGACTTAGTCTACTGAAATATAGACTAAATTTCATGTGGCTTTATAATTAGCATCAAAGATGTTCAAAGGCTGGACTGAGGTCTCAAAGGGACTTGGGCAGAGGGGTGCCTCACCTGAATGCCAAATAGGCTTGGGCAGAGTAAGCCTTTACCTGGGGCAAACTGCAGCCAACAGGGAAGCACGCCTGAACGTACTCACTAGCAGTGCCGAGGGACCTGAGCACATCATTCAAGAGGAACGTAGGTGCCTGCAACCGCAGGGGCAATAAAGTGGCATTTCTCCAAACCAATGAAGGAAGGACGACACCTAAATCCTGCCGATGCGGAACAGACACCTAACCTGGGCCTTAGATATCTGGGACAACACCTGGTAACTGGGACCAACATTTTCCATCTGAACCAAAGCTGGGCTTGCTGCTGCACACTAATGAAAAATTGATAGTACTCATTGGAGCTGCACTGGTTTCTCTTGATGCATCATATCTGCTTTAAACTTGCTTTTGTCTTTAGATCTATTTTATTAGTTTTAATTCTGACAGGACTGAATTATCTTTTTTACTGTCCTATGTTCTCCCCTGTATTTACAGATAAAACAGACTTTAACATGAAGTGTGGGAAAACATTTTTTAAAGTAAAAAGGAAAATATTGTCCATCTTGACTTTATTCTAAATATCTGAACATGTAAGAATCAGGAAATAATGCACCATTTGAATTTGAATATTATACTTATTAGTTCTTGGCAGCTTAGTTACCATGAGGTCTGTAATTAACCCCTCCTCTCTTTCAATAAAATGGGACTCTGCTGACTTCTTTCATCAGCAGGTTTCTATGCTTGTTATTTGGCACTTGTGTCACCATAGATTAAAAAGTACTCAGAGAATGGTTTCTCCCACACCTACTGGTAGAAATGAACATTAAACATAATGAAAAGTAGCTTCCTTTTCCTTTTTTTCTCTGTCCAAAGCCGTCAAAATGATGCAATTTGAGCTAGTTGAGGCAGTTATTTCTCAGGTTGGTAGGTCCATTTTCAGAGAGAAAATCTAATGAAATTAGTGAGCCTATGGGAAAGAGCTCCTCCAGCTTTGGGTGCACAACCTGACTCTCTGTGTGTCTCTAACATCCCTAATACATTCAATAAAAATGCATCAATATTCATCCACTTCAGGTACACATCAGTGAAAATGCAACTTTCTTTCCCCCTTTATACAGATCTTGGAACTAAGACAGTTGAATGAGTAGGTCAAAAGAGTTCTTCCTAAGTTCAGATAACTCTCTCTAACAATATTGCAAGGTTGTGACCGGGTTAACCATTTAACTTGTTACTGTCCATTTCTACCATCATACTCACAAGGAGGACAATAGATATCTTAGTTTAAAAATCCTCTCAGTTACATATGTAAATGGTATTTTTCTCATTGTTCGCGTCTCTGCTGGAAATGGACTGCTGACCATATGTGTAGCTCTGATGCTGTCCCTTGTTTTCCCACAACCTCAGCTTTAATTCTGCTTTATTCAGCTATAGCCATTCTGATGACAACAGAACCCTGCTCTTAACTGAGCGTGGGGATGCAGAGACAACCCTGGCATGTATACTGTGCAACAGCTCTGGGTGCTTCACATCAACCCATTTCTGTTGGTGAGTAGTGTTGACTAAAAGTTGACAGCAGTTAAACAATTTTTCCATCTGAACTAGGAAGGAGAAATCATGTCATGAATTGACATAACAGACTTACTGACCTTATCCTGATGTTGGAAATGGAATATGCTTGGGAGATACTATTACTTTTCCTCTTCAAAAATAAATTAAGTTAAAAACAGAGCCGATAGGCCCAGTAGACCCTCTTTGCAGTGGCCTGATTGTCAAGTGCATGGTTTTGGCCCAAGCTATAAAGATAAAAAATGCAAAGACAAGCCTGGGTGGTTGTCAGGCTGCATAGAAATATTTTGTTCTTTACACCAAGATCTGTGTCAAAGTTGCTACACCACTATTATATATTCATAATAAACAGGATTTTCTTCTGTTGATCTGTATAGAGTCATCAATTTGTAGGTGGAAGCTCAAAGAGAGGCTTGTATCTCCCTTGCTTGTTGCTGTGAATTTTAAATAGGGATACAATGTTGACACAGAAGTTACTGTTTATATTAATCTTTTTTCATACATATAGGAATGTATATATTCTCTAAAAGAGCCATCATCTTGTCTGCACATTGAATTAAAGAAATACTTATAGAAATTATGGCTGGAGTTGAGGCAACTGATAGATATTCATCCAGCATAAAGACAATGATGAGGTAAATAGTCACATGCTCTGTGCAAAGAATTATATCTTTGCATGGTTTTAAAGAGGAGGGGAGAAAGTGTGGTAGCAGCCCATGTCTTTTACTTCCTATCCTAGGGGGGATGTTTAGGATACCTGCAGGACCCAGTGCAGACTAAGATAGGAAAAAAAAAATAAAAACAAAAACACAACAACGTTATTTTTGGAGACAGATTAACCCACTTGCTAGTTACTGTCAGCCATGGAAACATGCTTTTTCTATTCATGCCCATTCTCTTTGTTCCTGCCCCAATAACAGTGGTGTGGGTTTTATTTTCACTCAGCCTCAAACAATTTTGATGAGCCTTTCTATCTTCTAGTTCTGTTTTCTGTGGTGACAAGAAGACACTTGCACACAGCTACAAGGGAGCATGCTATAGTCCAACCTCTTTTTCAGCCCCATTATAACATTATACTGAGTTCCTGGCTATATTCTTTTCAGCTTTTCATATTATATCCTTAGTGATTTTGTACTCTTGGGAATTCCTTGACCAGCCTCTTCTGAGTTGGTGAAGAGCAAAAAGCCCATCCACCCTACCATAAAGCTTAACAGGAATCCCTGTGATCACATATAAACACACAAGAAAATAAGGCCTCATATGTGGCCCTGAGGGCAAGTGGGGTAGTACAGCTTGACATAGCTAAACTCCTTTCCCTGATCCAAACAGCCCAGCTCTGTCCAGATTTCATACTGGAAATAATCCCTGGTTTGTGCTGCTCCTCAGACCTTACCTGGACATTGTCTGACAGTCTCTACAGCCCTAAAACTAGTCTTGCCATGCCTGGAAGCTTGCTAGGAATGAAACGGTACAGATGATAGGAACAGTGCTGAGCTGGTGTCCTGGCCCTGTTATTTTAGTAATTTGCACACGCCTTTGGGTCTCCTGGATGTCCTTTACTGTTTTGCCTCCAGGCTTGTGCATAATATTGGCTGTTTTAATGTCTTTGTGAAGGGATATGTGCAGAGTAGATACATCTCTGATTTTACTATTTTAAACCTCTAATTTTCTCTTTTTCTTATTATTATTTATTGTCTCATAAATCATTTAGTTTAGTCCTGTTGTTCCTCACAAACAAGAGGGTTTTTGTTATTTCCTAGTGGTCTTTGATCCATTGGTAGGAGGTGCATGGTTAGAGAAAGTGTTGAAGTACTATGTGTGGGTAAAGGGATCTTTTTTCCTAGAAATTCCTTCCATCTTCTGGTTACTCAAGGATATTTGATGTTAGAAATAGCAAGGGTTTTAATGCTTAGCAAAAGACTTGTCTTCCATGTATTTCCTTGCTTGAATTTCATTATAATCTGTCCTGTCAATGAGTTCTATGTTTTGTTATACATTATGCAGGAAAAAAGTCATTCTTTTGGGCTATAAATCTGCTAGCTCACCATCTCATTAGTTGTCCCCAAGATATTGTGACAAATAGTGAACTATCCATCCCTGCTCACTTCCTCTAAATCTCTCCTGTTTGTGATTTTCTGGATCTTTATCACAATTTTCTTGTCACCATTAGCCAATGAGTTTTATCTTTTTAAATAACTCTTCAAGCTTTCTCACATCTTCAGACATTACTGTTACCCTTTTGATTTATTTTATTGAAATAGACCATCAGCACTGTATTGAATCTTTAAATTGCGTGTGAACCATCACAAACTGGCAGAAAATAATGAAAGTTCTGTTATGTCCTCAGTTATTAATAGTTCTAAAATCAGCTTACGTGATTTTGGTATTTATTGAGTATTTGACCGTCCTCCACTTGACCTCAGGAATGCAATCACTACCTGATTATTTCTATTCTGCATTTTTGTACCTGGGAGTTACAAAACGATGTTCTACTTTGTTTTTTTTTTTTTTTTTTTTTCAGTTCTACTGGGATCTTTAGTCATCATTTGCTCAGATGTTTCTCCCAGCTGAAAGCTGAGGATGATATCTTTTGATGTTTCAGGATGAGGTTGTGTCTATTGTAGTACTTTGAGAAATAGTCACAGCATGTCCTGAAGGACTCTACCTAGTTAACAACAAAATTCATATTTCACTCCCTAGACTTCACAATGGTGTGAAATAATGTTTAAGCACTGTTTGAAATGGTTTAATTATTTGACTTCTTTGTTATCTTTTCGAATCCTCAGGTGGACCATTTAAATGATTTTCAGAGTGAACTGCATCTATTTTCTTGTAACATCAGTCCATCACATATTATAGACCAAAACTAGTATGTTAAATTTCCATATTTTTTTTAATAACTCCCATCTCTTTATTTCTTATTTTAATGTATAAAATTATAACTACTTTCTTTGGCTTTGTATGCAAATGTCAGACTATCTGCCGAGAGCTGAAAATATTTCACAATGGATGCAGAAGAAAGAAATGCCTGAAGCAAGTTGTTTGGATGGCTTTCTTTTCCTCTCACATGGTTACAAAGAACTACACCATATCCAGTGGAGAGAAATTACCCCTTGTACTATATTTAGTAGGATATATTTTAGTAGCATTTATTCTTAAACCTACCTGCACATTTCCTTCATTTTAATAAACTCTCTAGAGGTGTATATGGTATATGGCACAATGATAATTATGAATTTGTGATGAATTTTAATGGTTACAGTTCAGTTCTCTAACTTTCAGCACTCTCATGAGCAGAATTATGCACTCACAATCTCTTGCTGGTACGGCATGCCAGTATAACTTGATTTACATACTGTAATGGTTCAGATGAGAGCAGGCTTGAAAGAACTAAATTGTGTGGATATTGCAGGTAAACCCAAACACGTTTATGTTCAATCAAGCATGATCTGCCTATATTAAAACTTTGTTTTTCAAATTCAAGACTTACATCCTGTATGGCTAGAAAGATAGGAAGTTTGTTTTGGAAAAACTAAAAGTATATACTCTAGGTCATGTCGCAGTTGTCAGAAACATAATTTGTGTCCATACCGTAATAAAGATGAAGATTTACTTATTCCAGGTGATAAGCTGTCAACTCATACCCTAAGCAAGGCAGGTGGAAAGCTTTTGCAGGATCTACCTTAGGCCTTCTCTGCTTACATAACAGAGCCCCTTGAGAGATGCAAAGGCTTTCCTAATGCCAGTCATTTCAAAACTCAGATGAAGTAACCACTCATTTGAGTCATGAATTAATAGAGGTCATTTTACCTTTCCTAGTACAAACAGGTCTTGCTGCAAAAAGGGATAATGAGCAAAGCACTGTTGTCCTGCCCATGTTTTTTAAGAAAGAGGAGGAACACAAAGAAAAGGGGGAGCTATGAGCAGCAGTAGCTCTGAGTCATGGTTAAGTGGAGCCCCTTCTGCTAGACTACCTCTTCAAATCAAAAGTGTTCCCATTTAATGTAACTCAACAATAGCTGTCTGCTGGACATTGGCCTTAGCTTGCTTGGAAGCATTTGTGACTGTGAGATGGGAGTAACTTGGAATTCATGCAGGGGCTTTTGCCAAGCTAGGCACCTACTGTTATTTTTTTTTTTTTTTTTTTTTGGCTATATGCTGCCTACATTGGTAGCAGCTTCCACTGGATGAAGTTCACAGCATAAAGTTGATTTCTCAGTACCTAAGTGTTCCTGCGACCAGCACACTGTATTTCCTTAATAAAATTTTATTTTTATAGGTGATGAAACTATGTAGATAAAATGGTGTCTTGCTTGCTTCTGAACCTGCTCAGAGTCTTCATCTGCAATAGATGCAACTGAAATTCCTAATCTACAGGAATCACTTTTTCTAAAAACTTTTAAGATATGTCCCAATGTAAAGATTAAATTATACTAATTTCCACTTTGTCTCAGAATAAGTTACCCAAAGAGACTTATTTATATGGTTGCTGTAGCAGGACCAAAAACATCCCTGTGTGCCTCCCATCTATCACAGTATCAGAGTTCAGAAGCTGGTGTGTGGAGGAGACTGGAATTAGCCAAGACAGGAAATTTCAAGGATAGTTTGTCTGGGGCATCTATTGACCAGTCACCTGCTGATAGAAGGTACCTTCTGTACTCTGGATTTATAGTGATAAAAGTATCTTCTCTTCCATAAAAATCTAAAATTCCCCCCCCTGCCTTTTTTTTTTTCCAAATATATGAGGAAGAGTTACCTTCTTCCATAGTAATGTGTAAGTGGCTTAATATTTAAAACCATCATCCAGAAATGAGAATATTTATCTCCTTTGTCCACAAGTATCCAAGCCTCCATTTTCCACTTTCCAGTCACAGAAGTTGCTGTGGGATGAGCAGCTGGTTGCAGGGGACAGGGCTTGCTGCTGAAGCCCTGCCACTTCTCTCTACAGGGACCCAGGATCTGTGAGGAAGGGCTATCAACACAGAAAGAATTTAGAAACCAGGGAATCAGTCTATAGGCAGGAGATTTGCATTCCAGCTATTTTTGCTGGAGAACAAGCTTGGTGTGCACCTGAGGTGAGGTGAGGGCAGCAGTGGCTTGGGGTGCAGGGAAGGGCGTCTGCTGCAGCCCTGCCTGAGAAGATGTCCTGCTGTCTCCCTGCACAGCTCTCCCTTCAGCCCAGCTCCTCTGGCCCCACTGCACCACTAACCCTAATCCACTCAGAGTGGCAGTATCCTGCTGCTTTTCTCCCAAAGGAAACAGCCCTGCCCTCTCCAAGAGGTCCCAAATGCCCAAGAAGATGGTTTGAGTTTGTTCCTGGTGGGAACTGCTATGAGAACAGGAAGGGGGAGTGCTGTTTTTACACCCTAGAGGAAGCTGATGAGTTAGGAGGGAAGAAAGAGCATCCCCTTTGCCTCTCCCCCCAAACACATCTGCAGTCTGATACAGAAATCTTTCTATGAAACTAACCGGACTCTTCTCTCCCACACAGACTTCTGGAGATGCCTGGACTCTTCTGACTCCTGCCTCTTGCTCAACATCTCACGCAGGTCTCCTTCGCCATCCTGCTTTTAAGAGAGTCATCTGCCCTGCTAGTTCTCCTACTCCTCACTCAAAATTTCTCAAAACATCCTCTACCTCTCTCAGCTCTCTCTTTGCCCACCCACATGTAAATATTCTTCCAGTGCCCCTCTTCCCTCCAGTCCTGTTATCTTCTCAAAACAAATTAATAACAATTGTAGATTTAAGCATTTTCAAACTAGGAAGTGATTTCATAGGGTATATATGCAACACTTAACTTTAGCCATCCTTCATATGATTTACAAACAATTTTAGAACCATGTTTAAGTTTCTACTTTGTTCTATAAATCCTGGCATAGGCTTATTTCTTCATACTCCATTCAGAAAAAGCTGCATAAAAAATGTAAAGTGACTGAAAAGAATACAAAGGTATGATATTAACTGAGGAATACATGCAAAAAAACATTCTTATGGTTGAAAACCTTAGAGTTAAATTATTATTTTTTGTGTTGAAGCAGTAATGAACCTCAAAATTAATTTAACCTAATTCAAATTGAATTTCCTATGTGAAGTAGCTGTCAATAGAATAATAGACTGCATCAGTAGGCTGTACCTATTTTTTTCTTTCATCTCTAGTTCCTCCTCTTTGGCATTTTAAAAAGCAGGTATTTTTTTCCTAAAACACTCTGAACCCATTGATTTTTAAAATTACCTATGGAATTCTGCCTTGTGAGGTGCAAAATGAACAAGGAAAATCACAAAATGTGGTAAAAGCCCCTGTGAAGCTCTCTCTCATTAACTGTGTGTTCCTGAAGGATCCCCAGGAGTTGAGAAAGGCACTTGTTAAACGACAGAACAGTTTCTATGGAAATGGAAAATAACCACTCTCTGAAACTTCCTACATAAAAACAGTTTAGTTGTATGAATTATGTTATATTTGGCACACATTTCTACATGGAAAACTTGTTGACTTGCAGCTTTAATAATGACATGGAATGTTGTAAGCCAAATTAATATAATCTATTTGTGCAGCTTTATTAGTTTAACTTGTAAAAGACAGGTGGATCGTGCTAGTCCATTCATGTATGTGACTATGTTCAGCTAATCATATTTAGACATCTTGCTGTTCTTTGCATGTAGTGTTGTTTAGTTATCATTTGAGTTAGTTTCTGTTTTACTAGTCAATAAAACTAGATCAATAAAAACCTGAATTTTTAACACCAGGCTGCTGTGCAGGCTACAATTACACAACCTATTCCGTAACACAATTTTGAAAACATTCAGGAACTACCTGGTCAACGAGTCCTCTTTCAGATGCCACAGTGTCCTACCTTACAGTCCTGAGTCCTTTGCAAAATTCAGGCCACTGAGCACTTAGAAGCAAGCCCCAAATGTAAAACGATCTGAAATCATTGTACGGATTTTACAACTATGTTTTTGCAATAGCATCAGAAAAGCATGTTTGAAGCTCTGCAAAGTATGTTAGGATAAATGGAAACCAATGAGCTGTTAAGCAACCAAACAAGAGTAAATATAAATAGAAAATATTGCATATTCAATTTAAACAATCCCTTTTCTGTTGAAATAATAAAATTACAAAATCTTTCTAAAATTAATTTAATTATCTTGGCCTCTGAAAAAAAAAGTAACTAAACATAAAGTCTTGAACTGTGATCTCACTCTGATGGTGTTCTTGCAGCTTAGGATACATTTCTAGCTTTGATGAAGTTAGTGACATAACTCCTGCTCCCTTTAGTGTGCTGGGACTTTGCGAGAGAAAAGAACTAAGTCCTCTGATTCTGTCAGATGAGTAAAGCATTATGGTGTTTCTATTATCAAATACTCTGCTCCCACCTTCAGAAACAGATGAATCTAGCATCCTTGAGAGCAGCAGTCTAGCTACACAAATGACACAAAAATACCAGGCAGCTTGAATTCACCATAAATTTCGGAGCATAGTTCTCTGAAATGACTTCATGTAGTTCTGGCCTCATGGAAATATTGAAAACAATGGACAGAAATAACAAAACCAAACATCAAATTTAATTTGCCTTTGCACTCTTACTAGGTGATTTCCTGATATTTGAGCAGTTCATGTTCAGGCTTCTGCTGTGTACACACTTTCAAAATACACAGCACAACTTATATTTCTGCAGCATTTCTTTTAATCAGAAACTGTGAAATGAAGCCCTACCTAAACCAGAAAAATGGATAATTGTTCACTTCTTGTTCACATAACTTCTGATGAAAAAAGTAACCTCTGTGGAAATGAAGTCTGATTTGCAATTAAACTCTTATACACTGTTAAGAGGAAGAGAAAAATAAACAGATGTCTCATTAGCAAATCTACACTGATATTGCTCACGGCTGGCTTGATAGCAAAATGGTATAATTTTATCACAATTATTGTATTGGGTTTGCATGTCAAGGTTTTGATAATCATACACATAAAATAAATATTTATTGAGTAGTTATTTAGAGGATGTAGCTTTTATTTTGTGTCAATCTTCTGTAGGAGACATTGTAGTATGGGAGCAAAGGATTTTATTGACTACTTTTTATATCAAACTAAATCTTTAGATATTGATCAAAGGAGCATAAAAAGCAAAGAAAAAAAATGCTCTACAGTATTTGAAAGACTGAATTATGTCACCAGAGAATGACAGGCCTTAAAATTAATTATTGTGAGTAAAATCACATAAAAGCTGACCTGAAGCTTTATTAATAGCAAGCTAGAAGATGATAATATAGTTAACATGAATCACTTAATACTGAAGACCTATCTATTGAAAGCATATCCTGTCAAACAACTGAATGTTACTGCAATAGTACTGGTTTAGTTTACTTAGACTTCCATAAAAAAATTAATTACACCGCATGACGTTTTGATGAACATGCTAAAACAATTTGAAGCTGATAGGGTATGTATTGATTAGGTACTTTGTATGTTTAAAATGTAATTTTAAGGGAAAACTCTTATGTTTCTGCAGGGTATTCCAAGAACCATTTCTTGGCTAAAAATTAGTGAATATTTTTACCAGCAACCTGAGTGTGAACACTGCTAGTTCTCTGTCTCTGTATAACCAGTCTCAAGGACAGTATCTTTTATTCAATATACCATTATCAGGTGTAATGTCTTAGTATTGTTTGACTATTAAACTGTGATAACTAGTGTGTGACCTATTTTTTATTAAGTACTAAAGAGAACACATCACTTGGGAGCCAGGAAAAGCATGGGGGAAAGAAGAGACTGAATTTCCCCAACTGCAAGTGCAAACTGCAACAAAATCAGAGACAGGGCTCAGTCCTGGCCACAGGGTCTTCCCTGGTAGCCCCTGTGTTGGTTCTCAACCTCCTTATGAGCTCCTGTCTCCCTCTGCTTCCCTAGCAATGGCACCATTTTGTGGACAAACAATAAATTAAACACTTTTAATGGAACAGGCTGTGGATGTTGGGAACTGAGATGCTACAGACCACATAGGTTGGAACTAGATGTCTTCTTCAGTGGTTTGTGATAGTGATCAGTTAAACTTAATGGCTGAAGGAAGCAGATCACTGTCAGACTCTTCAGCTACATATGCGTTGTTAAATATAATATGCAAGAAGCTGTTCTCTGGTCCTGTGAGCAAATGGCAAATCATGGCTCCTGTCCTTACAGCTGAGCGCTCTTCCTCAAGCACAGCTGGTTTGTGCATGCGGCAGGGAATACACTAGCGATTGAGCAGCATGGACAATCGCCCACCAGCACTTGAGTTCATGTTCAGATCTATCTAACGCTCTTGGCTCTGGACATTGACTAAACAAAGGACATTAATGTAATTAAAGGCAGCTAAAAATCAGTTAAAAATATCATTGACACTCTCTGGAAACCTGTAGGGCTGGTGGACACTTAAATAACAATCCATGCCATAACTGTAAATGATGAGTGCTAGCTAGTCAGAAGATGGTCTTATTTCTGGCAACTGGTGGCCTTGCCCTTAATAAGGTATAGTCAGTCATCCATACCTGAGTTAACAATGAAACTGGAAATCAGGAATGTTCAGGGAGTACAACATTCTGTGTAAAATACAGGGATTTTTCTGAAAAAGATGAGACCCAAAAAAACATACCCGTAAAGCAGTTCATCTCTACGCTAAGGCAGCAGATCCTGTCTTACAAGTTTTTGAGGTTAATGGAGTCTGTGATAACAAACTAAATCATGACTGGGATACAGGCCAAAGATCATGGATATGTTGTGGAAATCCAGAGTTAACACTTGGGCAAGGAGTTAGAATGTGTTGAGAAAGAAAATCGCCCAGTCTCGACTGAAGTTTTCTCTTTCACACAAGGCCAACACTGAGAGCCAAAACTACTGGAGTCAGAAGCAGGTTGAAAATAATGAATAATTTAAAATCTGAGTTCTCTGTGAAGAGCTAGAGCACCATGTTCTGTCCAAAACATTATCCAAATGTAACCCCTACAACCATGTGCATCAGGTGGGAAGATATCTGAAACACCATAGGAGCATGTGTCTCATGGTCAAAGAGGATGGTAGCACTGTTGGCTCCCAGGAATCCCTCCTGGGAGAGGTATCTGCAAGCAAAGAAGAAAATAGTTACCCTGAAATCAAGGGGTGTGTATTAGTTTTATACTGGACACAGGTATATGCCTGTTTTATCAGAAATAACAAGACCAGTACTAAAGGAAGAGATACAGGGACCAGAGGTTTCAGGTGGCTTGATACTTCTGAGTGGATTATCTAAATTGTGTATTAACCAGACATCCCCCAATTCCTTCCTCTCCCATGCATATATCACATACAGAACTGTCCATAAAATGCATAATAAAGAAGGCTTGATATTAACACGTCAAACTTTGCTTGTTGCTATGTAAAAGTACCCCTCTCTTGAGTGAAAACTGGATAAACAGGACTTTTTAAGCTTTGAGAAGAGAATGTACTAAATGTACTCCCACAGGGTAATTCATCTGCTTGCTATTATCTGTATTTTTGTTTTGTCTAGTTTTTCCCAATCCTCCATTACCTCTGATAACTGTGTACACTTAAAACTCATTGGTTGATGGGAAAATTTCTTTTCACAGAAGGTCTAAAGACCTAAACGCATGCCTTTGTGCAAAATGGGAAAGCTATAATTATGATACCATTGGAAAAAAAACAGAGATCAGTACTGGATTAAATGGGTGTCAAGTTGTTGTTAAGTCAGAGCTCTCGTGAGAAGGTAGTGAATCAAAATAAGAAAGAATTTGAGGAACTATAAAGGGAATGGGACTCTCTCAATGGACAGTAGATGGGAATTGGAGGAGTTTTATATAAAGGAATATATCTGCATAATTTTGGATATTGATTCTGAAACCTTATTTTTGTTTATAGGTGTTGGACCTAGAGCAGAAGATGATCCATGGAAGATCACTGCCTCACATTACACATGAAAACTTATCACATGGTAGTGATCCTCTCTGGTCTTCCACTCTATATCATAGTGGAACTATAGAAATCCACAGCAAATGACGTTTTCCCTCTCAGCATTCCTAGAGAGCACAAGCATTGTGAACCTTTTTGGAACTTAATCCAACTCTGTTGATTGATTTAGAAAGAAAATTTAGGACCATGGTTCACTTCAAATTTGGTCTTGCATTGCTGTACTTCTCTACAATGTTAATGTGTTGGTCAGAATATGAAAGAGAATAGAGAGTTAATCATAACTTTCCTGAGGTATTAATGAGTTGGAATTTTCACTGAGCAGTTACTAATTCTCAGTGTCCAGGTTTTCTATCGCTGTAAAGGTTTGAAAGGGTGCTATGTCACATTTTGATTGTGAAATGAAAGTTGATATTCCTATACTATATAAAATGAGACACATATATATTCTAAAAACAAAGCATACAGAGAAGTTGTGACTGTCACTTCTGAGGATGATGGCTTCCACTTGGATAAAGTATGTATCTATGTCTGTACTCATGTTTGTTTATTTGCAGATATAGTGAGAACTGGTTGAACACCCTGTAGCATATCAATGAAAACTCTTTGCTTCTGCAAGCTAGAACTAGCAAGACACACCTTGAGTGGCATGAGAGACTAGTAGGCGAGCAACATGCCTTTCACGTATTAATATGCATGGCATAAGTTTACAGTATGTTGAGGACAGTGTAGATATGTCTTGAAGGTCAAGGTCCTGCTCAGGAGGAAAGTGTCATAATTTGGAAATACAGTTTTGGGTAAGGCACTGTAATACAGCCTACTCTTCATCTAATTGTCTTGAACTTGCTGGTTAATCATGTGTGGGATGAACTTCCAAGTAATTTGAAGAGTATCATTAAGGAAAAGTAGACAGAACAAAGCACCCTGTGCCAACATTGCTAGAGCTGGTTCTTTCTTAAACACCTCCTACATACTTGATGCTGGGAGAGACATTACAGCTTGCACATTCCACCGCTACTGGCAAGCTTCATCACAGATTAACAGTCGCTGACAGCAAGCTGTATAATTTCTGGGGGGTGTGAATTATCTCTCACTTAGAGTTTCGGCACAAATGTTTAGCAAACAATGTAATTTCATCCACATTTTCAGGAAAATCATACCAATATTTCAGCTCTTCCTGGGGTCTACCATAATGTAATTTCTTGGTTTGTAAAAATGGAACGGAAAGTTAATACAAGAAGGAAAGAGCCTTCTTTATTTAAATCACATCCTTATCTTCCAATTATGAACTTGAATTAAAGTTTTCTTTCTAAAATAATGAACTTATAGAAAAAGATAACTTTATTATAAAACCTCATGTCTAATAACACTTTCTCCGCATTTAAGTGATGACCTAAAACATAAATTAAGATTCCAACAGTTTTTAAAATTCTATAATATTTTCAGAATAATATGTAAATTATATTTCTTTTCCTGTCTTTGTTAAAAGTTTATGTAACAGGATTTTGTTATTATATGCTGCAGTTTCTAGGATTTTTGATGATCCAGTTTTTAAATGGGCTGACTTTCAGTTCTATGATACTATCAACTTTCTTATCAACTTTGTAATATATTTTATTTGCTTGTATTTTCCCCACACACCCCTCTAAACCTTTAGGCCATGCTTTTAAATTATCGAATTAAATTATTTAAATAAGTTTTTCAAATGTAGGAAGATAATTTCTGACAGTTTTGAAAAGTAAGCGAAACAAAATGGAAAGTTTTAAGAAAAGATTAGACAAGTACTTGTCAGGAATAGTCTAGGCAGCTAGACTAGTTCTTAGTCTCAGAACAAAGGTATGAGTCAGGTAACATGTTGAGGGCCCATGCAATTCTATCTTTTCATGATTTTCTCTTTTTTTTAAGTACAAGCAACCTTGGGCTAATGGTCTCAGAAGTTTACCTTGAGCTACAAGTTGAAGTATAATAATATGTGAGGAGTGTGAATTAAAATTAGTCTGTTCATTCTGAAAAGGTCAAAGAAATATTTTAAATATTTTACTGAAGTAGTCCTTTTTTTGTTTGCTTGCTTGTTTGGAGTTTTTTTTAAGATGACATTTGAAACTTGAAAAATCTAAAAAGTTTCATGCTAGGAATTCAAATCACAGAAAACATTATCTTAGAATTCATTATTACTTAGAAAGAAAATAATTAATTCTAAAATACATTGTAAAACCAATTACAGTGTCACAAGAAACTTGGCATATCTCAAGTGCTTGCTACAATAAACCTTCCAGGAAATTTTGGTGCTTTATAAGCATTAATTTATTATCTTTAGAACATTGTCTTGTAGCAACTATTACCTCAACTGTAAGCATGGGCAAATTGGTGTACAGCACAACTAGAACACCAAAATTATGGAGGAAGTTGTGGTTGAGTTGTTAATAGAGCCCTTGTGTCCCTGAAGCAGAATTTTTTCCCCATCCTATTAGGGAGCAAGGAGATTCTAAAAAAAAACGTATCAGAAAGAGGTTTTATTTGTCTCTGCCTACAACTTTTACTGTAAAGGGAAGCTGTTAAGTTCAAAATGCATGCATGTTTAAAGGCAAAATGGGTTATGGGAGGAGCAAGATGTTTTTAAGGGGGCCCTATATAGCTAGCAATACAGTCTGAAGCAACCTGGAGATGAATTACAGAGAATCGAAGGGTTGTAGCTAAAGGTTATATATATGGACTCTGATGTGTCATTTCTATTTTAACTTAGAATGACATCATCCTCCTTATTCTGTTTCATAAGATCTTAATTTCAAAATGTAATTTAAAGGGTAGCATCACATTATGTGAACACTTCTAACCTGGAGGAGCAGTGAAGGGTAGAGATGCTATTTTCAGGAAAGGGACATAGCAGTTATATTTTCTTTCTCCATCTGGCTCTTGAATGTTGGTTACATTCAGACTGAGTGGCCACCTGGCTGTTTTCACCCAGGCAGTTCAAAAAGTGAAAACCAGTTAGTTAACATAAAAGCAGGGTACCAAACACCAGGAAAGTGAAAGTTACATAAAGGAAAGAGCTGAAATGCCTGCCAGTTCACACAGGGAGCTTTCCTGGGAACTCTGTTCCAAGTCCTGCCTTGCTAAGCCTTTCCAGAACCTGCGTGTCCACCATTAATGACTGTGTGAAGCAAAACCATCAGTAATCTACACCTGTAGCAGGGATTGCCTTCCATGGTATTGTAAAGACTTTGTGATCAACAGTTTTGCTTGATGTGCCTTCTGTTCATGATTGGAACCCTAATAAAATGATATAAACAACTAATTTTACAGCAGGAAATCTGTAGGCAAATTACAGGACTTGGACTATAGTTAGAACATGCATATTTTGTTTTCATTTTACCTCATTCCATATTTTGCATATTTTCCCTATTTTGTGTTTACAGCTCTGTTTTTTTAAATGGCTATGGGAAGTAAATGTAAAGAAACTCTCTAGTTCATATGAATTAAACACTGAATGAGGCCTGTACAATTATAACAGAAATATTTAAAATAGTTAGGAAAATGTTGACTTGGAATGGAGTAGAAGATCCCATAAAAACATTACATACTTTA
This sequence comes from Tyto alba, assembly GCF_018691265.1. Classification (NCBI taxonomy): domain Eukaryota; kingdom Metazoa; phylum Chordata; class Aves; order Strigiformes; family Tytonidae; genus Tyto; species Tyto alba. The sequence continues at coordinate 24,511,385 of NW_024881316.1, read as the reverse complement.
TCCTACATGATGTTGGAGACAAAGAGGGTTTGTAAATATAAAATAAATCAGGAAATTGCTCTCACATAATGAGGAATGGAGGTGGATGCTTGGATTATTTAACACTTTGTAGAGTTAATCAGAAAGCATATTTTCCCCTGTATATAGTGAATATTTTCAATCTCTTTATGGCTTCAGTATGTAAATATTACTTTGAAACTATCCTGTTTCTTCTATTCCTCTGATTAGATATCTACCTATATTTATTAAAAAGTTCTTGATTGGCCTTTTCTCTTTTAAAATGAGCACATGAATTGTTGCATTTATTTCACAAATGCATACATATTAAACAAAGTTAGTTAAGCCGAATTACACTCTGAGAGAATAGCTTTGACCTATGTATGGTTACATTGCCCTCTGAAAAATAGGAAGTAACAATCATTGTAGCAGTGATGAAAATCTTGCACCAAATGAGTAAGTGAATAGACATTAGCTAGTTATGATTTTTTCCCAGATGCGGGAGGAGAACTTCAGATCATCTTTCCCACTTAATTCTCTTCAGCAGTTGCTCATTTATGTAATCTGAGTAAGAAAACATTTATTAAAGTCTTTCCTGTCTTTGCAATTATCAGTAACAGAAGTTTTTTTGAGGGAGAGGGTTCCCTTAAGTACAACGTCAGTTTTTGGCATCTCTGATGTAACTCCAATGAAACTCCAGCCTAGTATTATCCATAGGTACCTCAGGGATATTGAGACAGCAGCAAAACCTGCTTAACCTGTTTCCTTTCCCATACTCCTAGGTTTTACCTAGCTGCCTTATGCCAACCTCCTGCTTAATTGTTTCATTTAATTGTTTCTCATAGAATAATAGTTTTTCCTAACCACATCAACAGCTGTTATACAGTTTTGTTGTTTTTCTTGCTTTCATTTATAGTCACTACATTTTGTTTGTTTGCTTTTGACATTAAGGAGTTTTTAACTCATCCAGTACTTAATCTAGGGCCCTAATGTTTCTCCATTCCCTGTGTCATAGAAAGAGATTAGCAAAGCCAGAAAGTTTCATGTGCTGAAATTAGCTAAGATTCTTTCAATTGTGTCTTCCTACTCTGTCGAAAGAGGACAGGACCAGCAACCTGTAAGTTCTGCTTGTCCTTGGGATCTTAAAACAAGAAAAGTGACAGAGACAATGGGAGGGGCCAAATTGCTCCTCTGAAAGAATGGGCACTGCAACAGCAATACAGCTGCTGGAAAGCATTGTAGGCACTCAGCCCTCCCTCTGTTCTGACAAGTGTGAAGTGAATAATCATAAGAAACTAAACATTTGTGTAACTTCTGTGATTCACTCTTTCGTGAACATCTGCAGTCATATCAGTGACTAAATTTAAAAACCCAAACAATAAAAAGCAATGCTGTGCTTGCAAAAGACTGCTTTTTAGATGTCACTATAAAAAAATTCCTTCAGCTCAGTGGTATCTTCTCTCATGTCACATCCCATTACACAGATTCAGTTCCATCGGCCTTTGTTCAAAAACAGGAACAACCAATGTGTTCCTATCGTGCATCACAATGAGTACTGTACAACAGCACCTTTTTGAAGGACATCTCTTAACTTGTTAGAACTTGATTGTGCAAGGGCACATGGCATTGCATGTACTTGCCTGTTAACTGCTAAATAAAGGTCTTAATTGCTGTATTTTCAGCTTTTCTCTCACTTCCCAGGAGTCATTGCCTGCGTTTTAGCTGCTCAGCAGCAAGTTGTTATTTTGATCACATTTTATCCTGTCATGACTTTCTCCTCTTTCTTCTCAGTTTGCAAACAGTTCAATTACTGATGTCAACATTTGTCAGGTTTTATCGATACTCGGCAGAAATTCTGTTATTTTCACTCTGCCTGGCTCGCACAGCATGACCACGAAAGCCTGCATCACAGATACCTTGGTGTGTGGGGAGATATGTGCAGAGGAGCTGGGCAGTGTCTAAGCCCATGGTGCATTCCCATCTGCTGGAATCCACAGCTCTGTGTTTGACTCTCTGTGCAAAGCTTCTGTCAATAACAGCACAAAAAAACATAGATATTTTAGCTCATGTCCACCTCTCCTGACAGTTTAAGCTAAGTCTGCAAATTTGCCGGAGTGAGGTAGGCATATGTGTTTTCTACCACTCCAGTGCTAGCCTTACTAGATGTCTGAGTCTGGCCTGGAAAGCTTTGATTGCTGGGCGTTTGCCAGATGCCTTGATTGCAGTACCAACAAGCTTATTAAAAGCCTACGTATGCTCAGTTTGGGGTGGTTTCGGTGTGGCTTATGTGGGGCTGACACCTCTTTGCCTCTGGGATGGAAGCGTTGGGCTGGCTCTCTGGCTGTCTCCAGCCCACAGCCAGGAGACAATAGTGAGGGAACACATCCCAGCCGCAGCTCCTCTGCACATTGATGTGAGGTGAACAGAGATTTGAGACTGATGTGCGTTATCTAACTGCAATGGGGGAATCATACCTAGAGATGGGGAGAGAGGGAGAGAGGATGGCAGTGGGACAGCAGAATTATCAAGGTTTATAATAAAAAAAAGGTGTCCAGTCCAGAGTTCTCCAGACTTCCCTCTAGCAAAGGTAAACAGACACCTGGGTAACTCTCACCTTCTTCAAGGACCTGGAGGTAGAACTGATCCATGGTTGCAGAAAGGCACTTTGCTACAATCAGGACATGTTGCCTTTCCCCTCTTGATGTTGATTAACCGTGATGGTCCTTCCTGACAGAGTTGCCCCTCACTGGGTGAACATCCAGTTCATCCAGACCCAACCATATTCTGAGCTGTAACAAAAGAAGTGTGGCCAGCAGGTTAAGGGAGGTGATACCCCCCCCTACTCCATTCTGGTGAGATCCCACCAGGAGTACTGTGTCCAGCTCTGAGGCCCTCAGCACAGGAAAGACATGGACCTGTTGGAGTGGGTCCACAGAAGGGCTACAAAAATGATCAGAGGGATGGAACACCTCTCCTGTGAAGAAAGGTTGAGAGTTGGGGTTGTTCAACCTGGAGAAGTGAAGGTTACAGGGAGACTTTATTGTGGCCTTCCAGTGCTTAAAGGAGACTTATAAAAAAGATGGGAACAAACTTTTTAGCAGGGCCTGTTGCGATAAGACAAAGGGTAAAAGGTTTAAACTAAAAGAGGGCAGATTTAAACTAGGTATAAGGAATAAATTTTTTTACGATGAGGGTGGTGAAACACTGGGATAGGTTTCCCAGAGCAGTGGTACATGCCCCATCCCTGGAAACATTCAAGGCCAGGTTGGATGGGGGTCTGAGCAACCTGATCTAGTTGAAGATGTCCATACTCATTGCAGGGGAAGTTGAACTAGATGATCTTTAAAGGTCCCTTTCAACCCAAAGCGTTCTGTGATTACATGATTCTAAGTCTGGCCCCAGGTCTCTCCCCTGTGTGAAGGACTCCACATGTAGATCTCCTGTGTCCTACTCCCAGTCAGCATGACCTGAGCACAGCTTGGACAGAAATAAAAGTACACTAACACTGTAGCATGAAGGCAGAGGAGGACCAACAGAGCTCCTGGAGGAGGACCTGGAGTTCCTGGGGAAGGTACGCTAGCTAGCCAAGTTGAGCCTTGTATGACATGTGAGAAGAAAGTGGGGTGTAGTCTTCCTGGGGAGATGACCTGTTCTGGAAGGAACTGGGTACAAGCTCTGTTCACTCCCTTATTCTTTTCTCTTCTGTTAAGATGAAACTAAGAAAGCCATTTAAGTAAAATGATGTTTTCTCACTACTTTTTCCCCACTTGAATCAATATGATCATACTGTCATTTTGCACACAGGTGGGAATGAAACACCAAGACTAGTTTGAATCCAGGAGTGTTTACTACTTTCAAGTCATATGAAAAAAACAACTCAGAAAACAAAAGAGCAACTAGATATAAATTGCCATTTTGCCTTTATGGCCTCAACAATTAAACAGTATCATGTCATTCATTTGCAAATGTAATTACTCTTTGGAAAGGCCTTTTCCACTATGTTCCAGTAATTACGTCTCGCACTTCAAACTTTCTTTTCATCATGGAAATACAAGTTTTTATTTTGTGTATTCGTTTAATATCCTGATCACTATTAGCTTATAAAAATATTTTTCTGGAGCTCTGCAGTATGACAATAATGGGGCCAATTTATAAAATTTGGATGTTTTCATCCTGCTACACTACCTAGCTCATTACTTCTCTTCTGCTATACTTGTCAGCCACCTTAAATACAGGTAATTAGCTTCTATGGGTCTAATTTCAATTGTCTGTTGTGTCCTATGTTGTTGTGTTTTCTTATATAGTTGTGATGAGTTGCTGTGCTCTTAAATGAGGCAAGGAAGAAGAAACACATTTTATTAAACCGAGATACTTGTGAGTTATGTTAAAGTTAGCCACAAATTAGCACAGTGTGGACTCCTCCCTGAATAGATCTCACCTACCTGAACAATGCATTGTGAAATTCCCTGTTTCATGTTATTTAGAGTTTTCAGATTTAAAGGTGGTGGCGGAAAGGTTGTCATGATAATGGAGGTAATAGCTTTTACCACAAATATTTTGTTAATATAATGTTGACTACAATGTCTGTGGAGCAATAAGATTCAGGATTGTGTCACCAGGTCTGAAAGTGCATTTAGGAAGGATGTTGCTGATGCTTTGAGAAAACTCCAATCAGTTTATTAATAGTCATCTGAGTAATCTACCTGAGAATTTGGGACCCAGAGATGACCCTCAAGAAAAAAATTATAGTTTCTTTCAGTTTGGTGCTGCTGATTATGATCTAGGCTTCAACAACCTGTCAAGTATCAACTGTTTAAATTAGGGTCATTGAAGCCTGTCTTGGTCTGTCCTTCAGCCAAGCATATGCTTTACTTGCATTACCACACTGTGACTCTTCCCAAATCTTAATCAGGGCTGCATGTATTTTGGTCAGTTTGATCTGATTTTCTGCAAACAACAACATACTACATGTTGTGTCACCAGACCTCAACCTTTGCTAGTACATTTTACAATTTACTCAAAGAAATATGCACAGGACATAACTTCTATCTTCAGGCTCTTGCTTAGCACATGATCCATTCTGCCACTGGATGTTTCAGGAAAGAAAAAAACTGAGAGATATGGAATTGCCTATGCATAATCCTGTAGCTATGAAAATAAATATAAAATATGATTTTTAATTGGGAAGAGCATTGCAACTTCTGAGGCTACAAATTCAACAAATTAGAAAAGTGCTGACGAATATATTTTGTTGAAATTCTGTCTGGAATAAATTTCATCAAAGATTAAAAGTTATTTCTGAAGCACATCCAATCACATTAGCATAGGCCTTCATTCAAAAAACTGCAAGTAATCTATTTTCCTCTCTCTGCATGGTGAAACACAGAAAGTGAATAATGGAATGAATGAGGTCTTAATGTTGATGTAAACCAGAAACATTTCTTAACAGAAATGTTGTAATTATTTTTTTTGCCTTTTTTTTTTTAAATATGAAGTTAGAAAATACAATCTTTCTATTTATTTTCAGAAGAAAAGTATTCTCCATTTCAACTAAAAGTTACAGACTTGTTGCATAAACTGGATGAAATTCTAAAATTTGTCATCTTCCTATGGCAATAGGACTTCTGTTATGAAAATATATCATCTTTAACCACAGAATTTGAGATATGTCTCCAACAGCTGATTATTGATGAAGGTAGGAACAGGACCTGCATCCAATGGTTTCCACACCAGTGCCCTGTCTGCTAGGCCATGCAAAGAGAACACTTTGAAATTTATTACATATATTATATATGTTAGACATGTATTTTGTTACCATGTCCTAAGAAGGATAGCTGCTGCTCTCACTGCCGCAGTCCTCATGACATGAAATTTATGTTTATAATGTTGCATATCAAAGAAATATAGTTTTTATATCATATGTTCAATAAATATAAACATTTTTTCACTACTAGAGATAGTGATGGGTCATCTGTTGATGGAAAAATCAGTTTTAACAAAAAGTAAGCGAGCTTTTGTCGCTCTTGAATACAGCTATACTGCCAAATTGGTTTGCTTTCTTGTTTGCTCAGGGGCCAAGTCAAATGATCATTTTACAGAGCATACATATTAGTTCACTCCCAAGGTCCAGCTTATAGCAATCCAATTAATTTCCTTGATGAAGAAACCTTTGGTCAGAAAGAGAAAAGTTTGCTGACAGCTGAGTCAGTTCTTTTGTATTACCCCAAAATGCCACATCCTGATTTACCTATGACACAGATTTATAACAAAAATAACCAAGTGTGGCAGGTTGTGAAACAACAGTTCCATTATTCACCTTCTTGTCTCTTTTTGCAGCATCTTCTGTTGAGAACAGAGCATGCAGCTGCTCACAGCCTCTTTTCCCAGCCCACTGCAAAGAATTTGCTAGGTTATCTGAGAGAAAATCAGCAAGCCTGCTGTGCGTACTCAGTCATCCTGGAAATTTCACTAGTCAAAGTTGAAAAGTGTAAAAGCTGTCAATCAGTGTGTATTTACCAGTTTCCCTTCTTTGTCCAGTATTGATGCTGCTGGAGGAGACAAAAGACTTTGTGACGAGACCAAAAACCAGCATGCTTAATGCACAATTTATTCAAGACATGTCTTCTTCTCCAAATTTTATGGTAACTGGTGCACTCTGTGTCAGTCGCCATAATACCTGATATGCAATACAAAATAAATTTATGCATAACACAAAACATAAAGAGCACATATGATCCATTATCTTTACATTCCCAGAAAATAGTTCTCACACAATTTCCCCTTCTTTAGACAAATTTTCCGAGATATGTTTGAGAGCATTTATGTTTAAATATGCTATCCACCTGCCTAGTAGACTACCACTTCACCTTGTTCTTACAGCACTTCTTATTGATAAAGTTGACTTACTCTTCAAGTCTGAACTTTAAGTCTTCTTGACAGAGGTAATAAGACTTTCATTCGACTCTGCAGTTAGCCCTATCCCCATTCTCACTCCAGTCATTTATTTCTCTCTTCTTACTCTGCCATACTGCTATCTGCCCATTTATTATACCATCTCTCTCACTGAATTGTGAGGGTTGCCAGTGTAACTCTGAAGAGCTTGTATTTTTTCTTCCAGCCATAATACAGAATGATTGCTTGTCCTGATATTCAGGTCCTTCTGTTTTTTTTTTAGCTATGCTTACTAGAAATAAATCTCAGCTCTACTCTTTTAGAAAAAAAATAAAATATTCAGGAAGGACAGTAGTGTTTGAACCGGCTAACAATAGGTTTATGGGAATGGATAATAGTTTCTTCCTTGCTTTTTTCAACAATCCTAAAGGGGAAAAAATTGTCTTTTAACCATCTATTTTTATCCTTGATGTTTACTTATCACATTTTAAGGTATGTGTGAGGTTTTAGCATTTCTTCCAGTAACAGAGACTTTCATTACATTTTAGGTGTTCTTAGCATTTAAAAACTTTGCATTTAACCAGCTGTCGGCTTTGAAGATAAGTTTTACTTATTTACTGCACAAAACCCTATCTCACTTTAGTTAAAAGACAAAAAATCTGGGGCATCTACTTCTCAAATGTAAAATTACTTTGAAAGGGTAGCTTAGTCACAGAAGCCACTTTTCAGTTATAGCTGTATAACTTTACATGTATAAAATGCACATAGAATTATCTTTATCAGGGCAAGCCACCTTTCCTACTTCATCTAATTCCCTGAAAATATTTCAGTTGAAACGGAATAAAAAAATAGGAAGATGATTTTAACATGTGCTTTTTATCAGAATAACACCTTAACCTATAGTCATACAGTGCCTGCTATGGACTGTTGATATAGCATGCTATATTGAAAAGGGACCAAAGGAGAGGAATCAACAAAATTAATAAAGGATTAAAGGAGTTTAACCCCTTTGCTTCATAACTTTTCTGAGCATTTTATCTCTGAAATATATTGTCTCTGTAGGCCTGAACAATAAAGGACTGGACATCTTCTCCTGTAATTTCTGTAAAATTTTAATTTGTAAATGACCACATTCTTATACCTTGAGTTTTTATAGTGCTTAAAGCAACAGGTATCTGGAGCTAATAGAATGCTTTAGACACTATAGTATTAGTTATGATTTTTTTTTATATTACTGTATATTTATAGTAATTCAGTTAATGGTTTTCTCAGATGCTTCAGACTTGGCTTTTCATCAGCTACTGTATCTGGTTTAAAATTAATGGCCTTTTTCCACATTCTTTGTTACTTTACAAAACCTTGCCTAACTGAAGAATCTGAGGCAGCTGAGCTTGTGAAGACTGAGGAAGTTCTCATAACAGGTAGCAATTACTCAAAAGGTAGTTAAAATTATGACAGAGCCAGTCTTCTTGGAAGTACAATCAATATCACAAGAAGGTGAAAGAAGACATTGAATCTGGAGACGTTCGAGTTGGAAATCAGGACATGCAAACAAAAAAAAACACCGGGAAAAAAAAAGCAACACTGAAACAGGTTATCCCATCATTGGAGGTTTTCAAAACTCAGACAAAAATATAGGTGAATGAATGTAGTGTTAGTGACAGTCCCACTCTGAGCAAGAGGTTGGACTAGATGTCATCTAGAAGTCACTTTTGAGCAAGATTTCCACGATCTAAGGGTTCTGTGCAATTTTTGCCCGACTAAGAATCCAAAAGGATTTCTGCATTACCATCAGCACTGGTAGATGCTGAGAAAAATCACAGCCATCTCCCTCTGCCATACTAGTTCTGCTGAAGATGTTACAAATTGAATTTGAAACCCTGCAGAGGTGAAATGTGGCAGTTGTTTCTTTTATACTGATTTTTGTAGATATGGTACTCTGCTTGTCCTTATGAACCACACAGTCTTTCAAAGTTGTGTCTGTTTTGAAAATGACTGTCTCTCCCAGAATTCCACCACACCTACCACAAATCAAAAGCTGGGGAATTTATTCACACTAACTAACAATGCAAGTAGATCAAATTCTCCTGATGAACTTCATAAACACTTTTAAATTCCATTTTGGCTGCCTGTTTTAAGGAGATGGAGCTTCAGAAACAATCATTAATGAACTTAGGTTTGTGTATTTAAACCTGTGTAAGTCAACAGACTAGGAGGAAGTTCAAGGGCATTGCAAAATTTATTGTGCCTTTTTTTGCTTTCCTTTTTTTTTTTTTTAAGAGATCCTTGTCATATTCTTCAAAGTATAATCAAGTATATGCAGATATTCTCAGTTTTGCTGAAAAATCCTGCCTTAGAAATTACTAAAATCAAGTGGATTTTCCACAGCACATTTTAGAGCTGACAGCTGTGTGGACCTCTTCTTAGATGGTGCTGTTGTCTTCTTTATAGCTATTTTTTCTGAAGGCTGTAATGTGTCAAGTGTCAAGGCCTGATGGGTTTTTTTGTTCTGTTCTTATATTATAAATCTATAAATCCAACTCAGTCTAAAGCCTTAGAGAAGGGAACTGGACTTTTAAATCTTTAAATTAAAATAATATAAGCTCCTCTGAGTACCAGTTTGTGAGGACAAGTTGTCTGATTTGTACTGTAATCTGGTATCTATTCTAACAAAGTAAGTCATGCATTGTATAGTGCAGGATTTATTTGAAAGTATATTTTGACAAAATGCATTATCCACAGTAAAAATAAGACTATTTACAGCAATATAGCTGGAGAGCCCAAAACATAACTGGAAGATATAGAAGTCAGAAAAATAAACACTGGAAAAGTATTCAAAAATACCTTTTAAAGAATTGGATTAGAGAGATTTCAAATAATATGGGGAAAAAAGGAACAAAACTTGAACACTCAGAAGAAGACAATATCCAGCACCTTTTAAAGAAATTATGTAAAATGGTCAATTATTTCAAAATAAGCATGCAATAAAGACAGAATATAAGAATGAGCCACCCTTGTACTAAGCAATGAAATATTCAATTTTATATTAAAGATAGTTTTATCTAGAGATAAAAGCAAGTACTATGAGGAAAAAAAATATTTCTCAAGCATGAATATATGCTTTGAAATAAATCTCAGAGGTGCAAAACTCCCTTTCAATTTTCCTTTCGGACTTCTCTAGCAAGGTCCTTGACTGACATTTCATTTCCTTGCTTTTGTTAAATACAGTAGAAGGAGAATTAAATATTTTTTTTGAGTAAACATATTTGACATAGCCCAGGAGAATACACCACTGGACAGTCCTACCAAACTGCAATATTATACTCTGAAGCTGCAGGGTAAAGTATTTATTCTGCAATCATCTCTTAATTCATTATTTTTCATTGACTACTGTCGTGGTTTAGGCCTGGTTGGCAGCCAACCGCAATGCAGCAGCTCTCTCTCCCTTCCCCTCCGGCAATGAGAAGGGACAGAGAGCCAGGCTTGGGGTTCGAGTTAGGACTGGGATGGGGAAAAATTCCCCTTTATGATCACGAGCAAAAGGCAGACTCGTTAGGGGAAGAAAAAAAAACAACACACATTTATTACAGACACTAACAACACATAACAGAGTAAGACAGTGAGAAGCATTGCCACATCTTGAGAACACCTTCCCCCCACCCCTCCCTTCTTCCCGGGCTCAGCTCTGCTTCCAATATCTCTACCTCCTCCCCCAGTGGCGCAGGGGCAGGGAATGGGGGGTGAAGTCAGCACTGCCACTTCCTTCATCTTCGGTGAGGGGAGTGTCCGAAACTTGTTCCTCCTGCTCCATCGTGGTCCCCCTCTCAGACAGTCCTCCACAAACTTTCTCCGACATGAGTTCCTCCCATGGGCCGCAGCGTTCCCCACACTGCTCCGTCATGGGTCACTAACTTCCTCCGACTGGATTCCCTCCCACGGCTGCAGCCCTTCCCGAGCTGCAATCCTCCCAGCACTGAATTACAGCAGCAGGGCTACCTTTTCCCATGAGACCCCGGCCTTCTTCGGGCACAGAACCTTGATCAGGCAAGCAGAAGCCACAGGCCATAAATCAATGTCTGCTCCATCGTAGATCTTCATGGGTGGCAGGGGGGGCCGCCCTGCCGTCTCCCCACAGGATACAGGGGGGTCTCTGTTCCAGCACACCTCCCCCCTCCTTTCTTCCTCCGTTCCTCCACTGACCTTGGTGTTCATGCAGCTGCAGCAACTCCTCCTCACAAGTCCCCCTGCACGTCACCACGTCCCTTCTTAAATACGTTATCGCAGAGGCACAGCCGATTGGCTCAATTTCCAAAACAGAAGTGGAGCGGACGTGGAGCTGGGGGAGCTTCAAGAAGCTTCTCACAGGGGGCCACCCCAATAGCCCCCTCCCCTGTCACCAAAAGACTCCACCATTCACTCAACCCAGGACAACTACCTCTTCTCTTTCCAACTTCTCTGTCTCTCCCTCCTCATATGTCCACATCACTGAAGTGGTATTGAATTTGTAGCTACCTCAAGAGAACAGGGACCAAGTGTCTTTAAGTGATGTTCACAGTTTTCTGATACTGAGTGAATCCAAGTGCTGGTGATGCTAGAGGAGTAATTCACACTTCCAGTTTGGATAATTCATCTCTCCCAGTTGACACTAACAAAATCCCTGCAAAGTTAAGAAAGCTATAGCCTCATTCTTAGGTGCAGATTTAAATCATCAGATTTAAAGAATAGATAAATGCTTGCCTTTAGCAGACCTGTAACTGCACTGCTAGGATCTTCTTACACTGCTCTAGCTTTCTTATCCGATGAACAGAAATAATAGCAAATGTGAAGATGTTGCTATTTGAGGATCACCAGGATCATAAAGAATTAGGGCCATTCTCTTGCATCCCAGTACAAGAGTAAAATTCCAGACAGAAAGACTTCACAGCAAATAAATATTATTTAGGTGCCTGCTCATGAGTTGAACACCTCAGCACAGAAGTGACACTGGGGGTCCTGCTAGTGGAAATGAAAATACAATGGTTTCATCGTATGTATTACTTGTTGGCCACTGTTATGCAGCTTCTAAGTATGCAGAGTCCTCTCCAAGTGCACAACAGTTGTCATTGACGTGGATTTACAATGCCCGGTCCTGGCACAGAGCAGAGTTGTAGAAGTAACAACAAACATATTTTCCACTTTAAAAACTGGCTGTTGAAGGAGCATAAATCAGAAAGTATACACCAAACAAAGGGTAGTTTTGTGAAGGTTATATCAGACAAAGCATGGTTACATGGATTGCCTAGAAAAGTTTCAGGAAATGAACTCTGAGTGGTACAATACATCTAAAATGAACAAAATGAAATCTGGAAGTTATGAAAAAGATATAGTAACTGATAAAATTAAAAAGTATTAGAAAAGTATTTCATAAAGCTAAGTCATAGTCAAGAAGATTATGGTATGAGGGAGTTTTGAATCTAGCCACATACATCTTAATGGATGTATTTAAATTCATGTGTTCAGAACTGAGAAAAAAAAAAAAATAAAAAACAAGAGAAAGTTTTCACTGATATGCAGCAAATAAAGCTCTATACTAGTTTACGCATCACTGGTAGGTTTATTAATTAAGTGCCTCATCCAATTTCCATTAAAATCAAGAAGGAATTAAAATTACGTCTCTATATTTCACTTAACAGTCTTTTCAATTAATATCACTGATATTCAAACAGGAAAGAATTAAGCTTTACTTTTATGTTCTCATGTGACTCTGAGGAGTGTAGTTACATTTTCTTTTCTTGTTAAAGAAGCAACTTCATCTAGGAAATATTTCCACACAGTTATTTCAATAGATCACTCATCACAAAAAATCCTAAAACAGTTTTAACACATAATGAAGTCATGTTAGGGTCCTTTCTTAATGGTCTGGCTCTCAGATTAGTTTCTGATCCACATATAAAACTTCTTTGTTATTAGCATGAGTACTTCAGAGCTTTTTGTTGCAAAATACCTTTGTTTTTGACAGTAGGCCTGTCACAACTATGGTTAGACTGTTGTATTGCTCAGCAAGCATCTAAAGCCCTTTCGCTGTGTCTCTGAAAGGCAAATGTATTTTTATGGCAGGATACTGTGACTTGTGCGATTGTGTAAAGGTGGCTTTGCACTCTCCTCTTCTGTTTTCTTAAAATTTTCTGAACCGGGCACCGATATGGATGGAATATATTATGGAAAAAGCAGAGCTAAAACCTCCTAGAATATGTTTACCAGGGGAACAGCCGAATACATATTAGAGTGGGTTTTATAACTGCCAGGCAACTCTTCGCATTCTAAAATTTAGAGCAGAACTTCATAGATCGAATAGGTGATTTCATGGAATAAAGCAGCTTATGCTCTGTCAGTGTAGTTGGGGGTACAATTTTTGTAAAATACAGAGAGCATAAAAATATATTTTTCCATAGGAACAACTCAATTGCTGTACTTGTATTTAATAAAATTTTAATTTAAATAGAGGTTCAGGAAAGGCTAAACTCACTTCATTTGGATAATAAATAATGTAATGGTGAAAGTATTCACCAAGACGAAAAAAAACAGCATGATTTTCAAGGAATTTTAAAGGGTTAAAATGATTTCTAGTAGGGAAGCTCATTCCATAGTCTCCTTTGCATACCCTGTATTTAATAAAAATGTAACTAACAGAATTATCTCCTCATGACAACTCGAGGAACATACTCTATTGTCAAGATGGCTAGCAATTAAAAAATATCTTTTTATATTTGGACCTTAATTTCTAAAAATAAATAGATATCCACAATTAAGCTCAGTATCTAAAGGTAGTATCTTATGAGAAATCTCTGTGCTAAATCCACTCTTTCTGGATATTGCATTATGGACAGCCTACAAGGCATTTTGAAGGCATCTCTGGCATCAGTGAGTCCAGTCTGCAGTCTCCAATGACAAATGTACATGATGAGTACTGACTCAGAAAAAATGAGCCCAAAGTATATTTCAGAACATAATAGACCAGATAGATGTTATTATAATGCCAAGAGTTAGGTACATTATATTTATGTGTATGCGCAAAATCTTTGTATTTAGAGACAAACCTTTATTACATATAAAGTTCCAGTTCCAGTTCCAGTCAACAGACATTGTTCCTGAACATGTAGTTTGAAGTACTTTGAAAGCTCCTGGTTTAGATGACCCAGGCTGACACCCCAAACTACTGGAAACCTTTGACCTTAAACAACTTCTGTACTGGTTTTCTTACTGAAAAAAAATCAGTTAATTTGAGTTTTGTGAGACTGAATGAACTAACGTTTGTGAAGCAGTCTGACACCCTAGAAGAAATTAATAATTCTACCTTATAGTGGTGTTTGAATAATGTGTGGCAAATAAGGCCATGGGGTATACAGTGAACAGTGAGAGACAAATATAATATACAACTGCTCACTGTTGGAAGAGTGTCTATTCTTTGTGCTTAATGAAGCAGGAGTCCTATGTAATTACAGTGTCATAGTATATTCAGCAAAAGAGGGCTGAATTAAGGTTTCCCGGGCAATCTTAATTCTGCCATTTCCTATCTTTTGAGTACTTGACTCTGTGACCTTAATAATGTTCTTTTGTGTGTAAGACTATTTTGTATTTTAAAGAAGTACAAACAGTAAATCCTTCATTACAGAGGAACTTGCTTGCTTTCATCTTTTCCTCAAGAGGAAATAATCCACAGTTCAGTATATCCCACGGCATGCTTCTGGGAGCAACTCTGTGGAAGTGGTCTAGTTTTGAACGCTCCTTTAGATTGGAGGGCAAGCTTATCTCTGGCAGCGGCAGACTCAACAGGGAGAAACCCTTTACTCAAAGTACTCTGCCTTCACTCCATCAGAGTTTAAGCTTTCTTGAACTCCAGTGTCACCATCAAATGCAATGGCTGCAGGAAGAAACCCATGTAAAGGAGTGAGCTGGAGAAGCTGAAGAGGAAGGCTATATAGGCAAACAGACATTTTAGGTTATTGCATTGAGTCCAGTGTTGTATAAGTAGCCACTTTACAGCAAATTATAACACAGCTTATTTTCTTTCATCCACAGTAGGAGCTGGGTCACTGCACAGCAATAAGAAGCTGTGGTTTCTGCAGAGCTTTCAGATTTCCTTGGAGTAAATTATAATCCGTTCCTGTGGCAGCTAATGCCATGATTTGCTTCAGCTGAGACCTCTAGCATAAATTTGACTGATATGAACCAAGTGAGGTAGGACTTCTGAAGAAAAGAAATACACATCTTCCTATGCTTTGGAAAGAAGCCCTTTAGTCCACACTACACCCCAAAATGTGTCTTTAGAAATATTAATCAGAATAGACTGTGAGAAAGATCGAGAAAGATCTGCCCAGACAGATCTGCTGGGTCTGTCGCTGAGAAAGGATGCAGGCAGGTGGGCTTTGCAATCGTGTGCCCACTGCTGGGCTGTGTCACTGCGGCGTGCACCTCTGGCTGATGCTGGCTAAAAGGAGGGAAAGTTAAAGTCCTTTTTCTTTCAGTAGACCTGTGCTTGAGCCACATGTATATACCCAACACACTGTGGTCAGATAGGAAAACAACACTCTTGTCCAGATGATCCTCCAGGCTGATTACAACCTGTAACAGAGGAAGGTCACTGAAAGAGATCAGATTTATTTTTCCAGTGCGAATGACTTTAGGTAAAGAACAACACAGAAGTTCATCTTATTACATAAATTTTTATTTGGCTTCTTCCAGAAAAGGCACTGTGCCATGGAGATCTCCTTGTTATTTACTGTTCCAGCTCCACCAGGATCTGAAGAGTACATCATCTCTTTTTAGAAACAGTGCTTTTCCCCTGAATGAAATGATTACTTATGTCCAACACTATCTTTCTCTTATCAGTCTCCAGTGTAACGCTTCCAGGATGTACAGAACTTGGGTTTTGAGGAAGGTATTTTAGACATGTAAACAGGTATCCTTTTATAATATGGCTTTTGCTCTTTTCAATTTTTATGAAAAATAAGGAAAATTTCTATTTATATGGGGAGTGACTGACGGTCACTCACTGTTATTATCATCTAATAACCACAGCTATTTGGATGGATTATCTGCAAAGCAAGAACAGGTTTTTTATCCTGTTGTTTACTACTTTGTAGTGAATGATAAAAAATAACCCAAAACTTCAATAAAATGTATTGTCCTTTTTACCATTTCTTTCTTACATTTTAGATACCAGAGCTGCAGCATAAGAATCAGCATTATTTCACCTTCATCCTCTGTCACACTCATCTCTTTGAGGGATGACAGCTGCAGCATGATGTCTCAGGCGAATTGTATGGTGATCTGCCTGTAACTCTTTATCAAAGAGAGACTGATGTTTCTAGTGAAAAGCAAACAGAAAGATATGAGTTTTTTTCCCTTATTAAAGGTTGAAGGAGCAATGGAACAGTCTTTATTATAGAGGAAGCATTATAATGTAATACCAGTTTATTTTGTTGTGTTATATTTTAGCTTTTTGCTCCAAGTGGTAAATGCTTAAACAGAAATGCAAGAAATAAAAGCTATATTTTGTGTTTGCTTAGATTTCTCCAGAAAACAAAACAAAAGAAAGCAGTCCCACCATTGCTGAAATACTTAATTCTCCTATTGGCAATTTATTAAATCATTCTCCTGCCAGTGCAAAAGATTCAAACCAGAACCCAGTAAAACCATCTGTAATCAAGAGAAATGCTCCTGGAGACTTTACTGGGAAGCAATGATTCAGAATATTCATTCTTAATGCAAATTAAAGCTGAAGCTGAAAAGAGGTTGATGGTGAAAATAGAGGGCTGCATGATAATATAACCTCCCACACCTATATAATGTGAAGTTCCCCATATCAGATAGTTCTAGCAGATGGGCAGAGCAATACTCTCTCTCTTCTCCCTCTGCCCTCTGTCTCAAACTGTGCTGGGTCTGCACCAGCCATGCAGCTGAGCTACTTCTGGAACAAGTCCTCAGATGCCTTGTCATGGATTTCCAGGATGACATTAATTTTATACACCTAGACTGAGATTCTTAGATGGTACCACAAAGTGCAGAGAAAAAAGAAAAGATGCCATGTATTCTTGTCAAAAAAAAATACACAAAAACATCTGCCCATCTGATCCAACAGGATTTCTTAACAATGACAATATGGTTGGCTACTGTACAAATGTCTTCTGAGAAAACTGGCATGAGTAGTCTGCACGGGAAAACTCAGAAATAATTGTTTACCTTTTCTTGTAATACAATGCTATACAATACAATACATTTAAGAGTTACTCATCTACGTGAAAGACAGCCATCCTTGGCTCTCCTTTTGGTCAGTGGGAGATCCTACAGAACAGTCCATTTCACCTGTCCTAAACACTTACATTAGGAGAAGCTGCACGGCCCTTGGGGAGTGTAACTTTTCTTCCATTAACTATAGAAAAGACAATTTATGGTGATTGACTTAGACAAATTTTAGAAGTCTAAAAGAGGTCCATTCTTGGTTTCTTTATGAATAGTTCATGAAATCTGAAGTTATCAGGGTCCTAGTAAGAGCCAATGTGATTTACGTTAGGTGTTGTGCCCACCACATTAGGACTAGTCTATATATAACTTGAAAATAATGACAGAGTATTAACCTCTGTTGAACATTCAGGGTATTACAACTCTGGCTGAATAAAATTGTTCTGATCTAAGGTGAAGTCTCATTCTTGTGCAAACTAAGATGTCAATATAATTTTCAACATTAAATGCAAAACATTGATTCCTATTTTGTTAGCACAAAAGTTTAATTAATTTTTAAAAATACGGACCTACAAAGGGAAAACCAGTTTTTCCTGGACTCTATTATTTACTCTTTCTGTCATAACAGTACTAAAAAATCTCCATTATAATTATAATACTGAGCTAAGTACTGCATAAATTTGAGAAAACAGATTCCCTCATCTGCAAAAGCATAACTCTAAGGGAGAATAAGCACAGCTGACTTTTCCTCATGGCCTCATCACAAGAACTCTTTTTTTTCTCAAATTCAATCAGACAGATGTGAAGAATTGCATATAATAAATATTGCAAAGTCAGTATCCTGGTCCTTTTAAGCAACATTTTGGAAAGTCCTGAGCACTTTCAAATTTTATATTCTGTAGTTTACTTTGAAGTAATTTTTCTTTCTCATCATATTAAGGCAAATCCTGGGAGGTGGCATGTCCCTCACTTTTTTTCCATACTTTACTGGAAACAGAAAGCAAGGTGGAGAAAACATGACTTTGAGAGGTTAGTTTTTCAAGTTTTGTCTCCCCTTTTTTTTTTTTTTTTTTTTTTTTTTTTTTTATGGTCACAGAACTGCAGGGTTACACTTAGCTTGCTTATAGGATTTACTAGCCTGCTAGTGTAGCTTTTCAGACTTTCGTGGTATATAAACCAAAAAGAAAATGAGTAAGGAGTGAACAAGAACCTCCAGCTAATGCAGGAGAATTCTGCAGAAACCTACACAACTTCCAAGCCCTCAGCCTCGCTATGGAACAGCACAAGACTGTATGGTAAGCAGCTCTCACTCCTTTTTTGTTTGTTTCTTGAAACAAAAAGGATCAGAAGAATAATAAAAACCAGTCATGTGCTTGAAGTTGATGCAATACAAACTGACCTTAACCAAAAGTTACAGAAATTATAAATATCCCATTCTATTACTGGTAAGTGTACATTAAAATCATACCATTATCACAGAATCTCATATTTTTCTAATAATTTGAGAATTAGTTTTACTGTGTATTTTAAAAAAATCCTAAATATTGGACGTTAACTCCCAAATTAGTTGGATCTTTTTGACTTGATGACACTAAAATCTTTCAGTCTTTATTCAATGGAAGAAGGAATAGGTTTGGTTTGATTTAATCAGTATAAACAAGAGGTTTATCATGGATCTTCTAACTGCCACATTGTTTTGCCTGTAAAACTGTCCCATTCTTTGTTGTTGAAAAAGAATTGTAAGCAATAGTTAAAACACAACAATATGCATAGTATGACAACAACAAAAAGCTTTATATAACAGTAATGCTCCATTTGGTTTGTGGTTTTGATTTGAAATGTAGAAAATGTTATTAATAGATGGAAAAGGGTTAACCAGCTTTTAAAATAATGGGTTTTTTTAAAAAAAAAAAAAAAAAAAACAAAAAACAAAGCAACAACAACAAAGCACCAAAGATAGGGCTATATCTTCAACACAACTATTTAATTTAGTTTTATTCTTCATCGTTTCTGGGTGAATAGCCACTGTGGCCTATTACATTTTCATTACTGGATGAATTTCTGAGACTTTACATGTGTACCAATGTGATAGAGTCAACCTTCAAATCTATATTCCTAAAACTAAGCTCATTTCATTACTGGATGAATTTATGAGACTTTATATGTGTACCAGTGCGATAGAGCCAACCTTCAAATCTATATTCCTAAAAATAAGTTCAGCACCGAATGATGCAAAATATGTTAGTGTAGTCAAAAAACAAAACCTAATCAGAAGAGCACACTAATCTTTTACAATCAAGGCACATTAAAAAGAATGAAACCAACTTCAGCTGTGTTATTCATACACTTACACTTCAATAATGACTAGATGTTTTGCTGGGTCAGACCTAAAAGCTATAGTATCATACAGATATCATTAGAGATTAGGTACCCAAATACCTCTGTCAACTGAAACACCAAAATGCGTAACTTGTCAGCTTTTATTTTTGTAATTTGCTGTCTTTTATCTTCTTCATGCTTGCAAACTATCATAATGAATAGAGGGAATGGGGGTGTTTTGTTGGCGTTGATTGTGGGGTTTTTTTCCTTTAAACTTGCTTTCTTTAACTGTAATACTGCACAAAACAGTTTTTTTAATGCTTGACACTGTCAAAAATGTAAATGTCATTTTCCTGAGAAATGCCAAAACCCTATAGGCTCTAGTTTTATTCACAGACAAGACAATTCTTTTCAAGAGCCCTTAAGTATAAAGATGATTATCAGGTATGAGAAAAATCAGTTGGAAAAGTACAGATGTTACAGAAATATTTCTTCCATGTTGTAACATGAATTTGAAGATTCTTTACCTAAGTATTGAGTTACGCATGAGTACGGTGTGAGACAGATGCCCTTGAGGCATAGTACAGCTGAAGGTGTAGAGGAGTGAACTCCCCAGAAGAGTCATGATTTACAGCTGACCACACCTACAACATTTATAAAATGTCAGTACAGCACATCTTGGTGTGGGAGAGAAAAATACAGCCAAGCAATATTTCCTTTAAGAGCTCTTCTCTTCCAGGGTTTATGTCTGCTGTATGTTTTCACTGAGTTTGAATGCACTTTTTTTTTTTTTTTTTTCCCAAATCGGAATTATCATGCTAATGACATTTACAAACCTACTGCTGTGTACATCTCCTCCAGAGGAATTTTGTGGGAGGATTCCAAGTCCTTTTTTCTTTAAATATTTATATATATGAAATAAGTTATGGTGTTTGTGAATAAGATAGAGTTGGAACTGCTTGCATCTAAATGCCTTTTATTCTCCACAGGGAAGACCTGGGAGGTTAGCTGGGCCTCTCTGCTCCAGTCGACTCCTCCTCTTTCTTAGACCCTAGGGCTGATACAGCTTTCAGGAGGGAATGTGGCCTTGGCATGAGATCCCACTGACATCAAAAGGGGACATCACATAGAGAAGACACATTGTGTCTTCTAAGTCTACAGATAAATGTTCTAGAAGAGCTACTGAGGGTGTGGTCTGTTTTGTAGGAGGAATAACAGACTGCATGTGAAGAGATCAGGTATAAGAACAATGTCTCTTCAGATAACCTTTCAAACAATTTCTAGAGGGTAGCAGCTTCTTACTATTGACAGTCTCACAGATTAAATGGCAAAAGGAATCAATATTTTGTGGTGTATTTCTCATAAAATAAACACCTGGTCTTCAACGGACACCTCCAAAGTATTGTCTGTGAATGCCTGCAAATGCTGGACCTCTTAAAACAAAAAACTTAGAATGAAAACTGTGATCGCTGAGGATCATTTTTACTTACTGAGCAAATTCATTCCTCTGCCAGAAGTGAGTGTTGTGTTTTAAAGGTATTCAGTGAGGATCTGTACAAACATGTTCATAACAAGTAGTCACGCCCTGCTGCATGGGGTTTACAGCATGAATCAGAGACGGAAACACAGTTTAAAAGTTTGTCCTGTTTTTTTGCAGAGTGCAGATATCCCACAGTAGTTGAAAAAACTATGTACAAACTTTACTTAGGAACAATCCAAGGAGGACATTTCCTTGTTTCTGACATGTTCAGCTTATCAGGAAACACTGCCTTTGAGATGTTACTCTTGCAATCAGTAAATCTCAGGACAAACTTTACAACATCACGGAGTGCCTATTAAGCACTCTATTAAAGGAAGAATACTATCAAAGGAAGAATATCAACAGATAACTGACCATTTACAGCAGAGGATGGAGAAATGAGCTAAAATCTGAAATGTTAAACATAAAAAATGGCAAAGACAAAATTAATTATAAATCAGACAGAATCCTTTTTTAGCCACTCTAGAGTTAGCCTGTAAGCACTACACCTAGAGATCTGCTGGAATGCTTCAGATTACAATTAAGCTTGTGTTATTGTTCTAATTTATACATTTTGACAAATAGATTTAAAACAACTTTTTTTTTTTCATTTGATTCACTGCCCTTTATATATTTATATTTCTATCCTGAGTTGATCCATTTTTTCAATAGCTGTTCATAAATTACTCTGCAGGTGAAAACCTGAGTTCAATCCCTGACTGTCCTCCTCTTGATTTCAAGAGAAAGAAACCAAATATTGTTGATAAACCTGGCCAGTAATACTCTGCAAAGGGAAATAAATATGCCAATAAATGCCTCTGCAGATGACAAATCAAAGCAGAGAGAGACATGATTTGCCCAAGGGAGATAAAAGGCCAAAAGCAGAAAGGGGAATGTGTCCTGGTCTCCTGGTTCAGGTGTCTTTGTCTGATTCACAGTCATATGTACAGCTTGTTATGGTACCGCAGAGGCTGAATCCTTTAACTTATACATTGAGGACAAATTATGAAATTCAACAAGGACAGACAAAGGCATATAATCCCTGTTATTGATCCAGGTTGGGGCATGGCTGCCTCAGGGCAGCTCTGCTGAGGAGGCCTGGGAGGTCCTGGTGGACAGTGAGCTGGGCTTGAGCCAGCAGTGGCCCCGGCAGCAGGGATGGCCAACAGCACCCAGGGCGGTGTTAACAGAAGCATCTGGGATCAGGGAAAGGTTTATTCCCCTTTGTTTAGCACTTATGGGACCACAGCAGCAACATGGCATTCAGTGTTATGCCCTCCCCCCCAAAAAAAAGACACAGCTCCAGCGGAGACCTACTGGGAGGTTATTGAGGAGTCTGGATCTTCACAGTTGTGTATCACAGGAAGATGAGAGCAAATTGAAAGCTGAAACGGGAGTTTTGGAGTGGATATAAGGAGAAGCTTGGTCACCATAAGGAAAGCCTGGCAGTAGAGCAGGTTGCCCAGAGAGAGGTTGTGCAGTCTCCTTCCTTGGAGGTTTTCAGACCCATCTGGGTAAAGCCATGAGCAAGCTGTTCTGACCCCACAGCTGACCCTGGTTTGAGCAGGAGGCCTGACCTCTTGAGGTCCCTTCACACCTGAATTATCCTGTGATCCTATGACACTGACTGTGACTATTTATACCTTATGTGAACATTTTGTACTGGCAGTAACCCTAAAAGTCAACTCGCACATAGCATGTAATATCCATGTTTTATATAGTATTCTTGAATGGGTTTTCACACTTTCAGACTAACTGAAGTGAGAATATAAGCTTAAAAATATGAATCAGTAGCTATAAATATTCTTCAAGAAAATTAATGTTTTCCAGTAGTTAGTACTAGAAAAATGCATAATTAACATTAACCTAATGTTCCAAATAAACAATCATAATAAATCATTCCATTAATGACATTTTAGGGGTACCCTTCTCATGTCACTTGGTACAGCCGTTGGGTGTCTGCTTTAGGAAAAACAACACTCTTTGTTGAAACCACAATAAAAAACAAGCTTACTGACTGTGTTGGCAGTGTTCAGTAATATCCAGTTACAAAACACACTTAAGGATTGCTCCATGTAATTGTGGGTGAAGTATTGGTAATATACATTTCTGTAAATGCTCAACTATCTTGACATTGTTTGTGAGGACATACCATTTCTAATAACTTTGTTGTCTTTTTTTTTAATTGAAACAACACGTACAACACGTAAAAAGGGATGGCAAGATCCTCATGGATAGTCTGAACTAAGGCTTCAAGGATAACATGGAATTTTTCTGACAGAAATGAGCTTCGCTGTCATGCACTCCAAAGCTGCTTCTAACTAACACTGAGGTCTATTATCAGAGAGGATCCCTCCAGAAGTCTGTAGCTGGCAGAAAAGGGCTTAAATTTATGCATTTCTGTTGGTACTAATTTCATATTGCTCAGACTTCTAGTTCCAAAAACCCACCGTTGCAGTCTTCTTCAACGATGCAGCCCATGATGCCATGCATAAGCGAAGGTGAACTCTACTGGTTCAAATCTGCTAGATGGTGACTCAGACACAGCCGATTCACAAACCATGTACTTCCAGGTTTTTTGTGACACAATGAAACCCTCTGCTACAAGCCATGATGAAAAGAGTGGCTCACTACTTATATCTAAAATTCATCAGGTATCTTCTCACATGTCTGCTTAGCATAACTGTGTGACTTTCAACCTAATCAGATCACAGTGTAATCCTACGCAATTCTGGAAAGGACTGACAATAAGCTGTTGGTTCCAAATACATTTATATGTAAGCTAAGAGACAACAGCTTACATGAAAAAATAAACATCTTCAAGTGATTACCTCATCGTCTTTTTTTTTTTTGTGGGTGTTCCAGAAGCTGTTAATACTGGTATAAAGAGGGATAAATTGACAATAGTACTGACTGAAATACAAGGCTGCTTTTAATCTAGGGCTTCTGTCTTTTCACTTGTTGCTCCTATGTATTTCTTGTATCAGGCCACTGCATCCTCCACTGCTTAAACATTTATCTCTTGTCCTGAGCTGACTCTGGTGCTAACATTTATCTGTCTTTGCTGCTGTTCAGTCAGCTAAATCAAAATATATATATATATTTTCTGGCTAAGGATAGTTTTAAAACTAACCTGATTCCAAATTCCTTTAATTAGTTATGGGGGACTGTAAACTTGGGGAATCTAAAAATGAAAAGACTGAGTCTTAAAATTGTTATTATTTCAAGTGATTCACCTCAGAATGATGTTTGCACAACAATTCATTCTTCTTTTTCTGTCTTCTTCCCAAAAATTCCAATGTCACTTCAATCCCTGGAAATAAATTAATAAATAAGTCAATTTGCTCCTTTTCCACTTGCAATAAGACAGCAGCTTGAAATATGTCCAAATTTAACTCCTTTCCTTATATGTGAACAAGTATAATGACAAATTCATCTAAATGTGAACAAAGCTTTCCATCAAAGGGATTCTCTGAATCTCAAAGCAAGGACATGGCACATTCTCTGTGGTACCTAAAGGCAAACATACCACCGCTGCCACCCTATACTGGGACTCTCTGAAGCTGTTGAGGAAGCACTGGAAGAAATGCAATCCACAGTCTCTATATCCCAGAAGATGCAGATAGACAGCCAGTAGCCAAAGTTCAAAGAGGAAACCCACGATAACAAGGCTCCATACTTCCCCTGATAGTGATGACTGGCAGAGTGCCATAGCATACCTCTTCTCTGCAGACAGATCTTGGATCCAGAGGTCCAAATGCTGCATCTGAAAGATAAACCACCATGGATTTTTAACTGCTTCCCACCCTGACTGATGACAAGCACAGGATGCTCTAATGTAGAATTTTCTCCTGAGCAGTAAGAAGAAAAATAACAAAGGATCTTTGAATAAAACTGTGTGACATATAAGCACATTCTTATCTTTTATTCCAAGAAAGGCCTGCCTCACATCTAACACCTTTATTGGCTCTGGTTGTCAAATTATTTATGCTTGCTTTAAGTTTCTAGCCTCAGTATTGTTCCTATTCCTTGTCATCCCTCTTATCTGTGGCTCTTTCAAACTCAGAGCACTGTGTTTATCCAGGGAGTGATGGGGTGCTGATATAAAGACATTTGTGATAATTAACACCCTTCTGGGTTCCTCTGTGGTGTGACAACCTGGTGCTCTACATCTGCCTGCCTTCCTGCCAGCATCTCCTGGACACAACAGTGCTGATGGGAACTTTGGAATGTGTCAGGACTCCTGGTAGCCTAATTGCACACACTGAACTTTGCATTTGGCAATAAAACCAGATGCAATTGTATTGCTTAATGTTTTCCTCCTGGCGACCAAATATTCTACAATTAGAGATAAAACCAATCCTATATAAGTGTTGGTTAATTAATAAAGGATAGATTTTTTTGGTATCTATAATTCAAACCACCAAAATACAATAGTATTAAATGGCCAAACCTATGCCTAAACTATGTGGCCGTGTATCTTTACAGATGTTTTTTGAAGTACCTGATGCTGCTTGCCGTGTATCAGAATACAGGTGGAGGGGAACAGTGTAATTTTAACCTGTGGGAGACAAGACTTATATAGTGGGGAACAGGATACACATTTGTAGATACAAAAACCCTGTTAGTAAGAGCAGCAAGGAAGTTTCATTTTCACTGTTCTTGGGAAGATTTCCATGCCAGCTAAAGGTCAGAAGGAGCATTGGCAACTTACAGCTTTTTATCTGTGTTCAGTGAAGTAATCTTGGAGGGGTTGGCAAGGTATCCATGGACATAAGACTGTGCGGAGGAATTTTCAGGAGCCATTGCAAACTACTGTAAGTCATTATTTTGATCAGCAAACACAAAGTCATAAGGTCTTATGTTTTTGAATTACTTGAACCAGATTTTGGCCTTGGATGCATTGGGATCTAAAGTATTTGTGTCTGTTCATACAAATTTTTGGAGAGCTGAATGTCAAGGTGTTTTTTATTAAGTATTAATAATAGCTATATGCATATTCCATTAGAAGTCTTCATCAAAGCCATGAGGTGTGTATCAAAAGAAAATCTCTTTCCTGGTGTCATACACGTCATGCCATGCAACCATCACCAGAGACACTGCTAGAATGGGAAATCCCCTTGGGAAATGAGTCTGGCGAGATAAAACAAAGGTGAATGATGAAACAGGGGCAAAAAGAAAGAAAAAAATAATTTCCCCTTTGCTATTTAGATACCTGCTGTAACTTTGTTCAAAGCAGCAGCTTACCAGCGGTTCCTTAGATTTCTAAAAAGTAGTGCTTTTTTCCAAGAGAAATGTAAACACTCCAGAGTGAACCATACTTACATGGGAACTTTATCTACAGGCCCTTGAAGCACTACCAACATTTCATTCTGTGTAAACAGTCAGCTAAACTGCAGATGACATGTAAAATTTGTACATATCAATCAGTTGAAGCCTGCACAAGTATACATGTATTGGTCATGTCAGTAGTCCTGTTAGCATCAGCTGAGCTTCCTGGAGACTGGAAGTGTCAAAGAATGATGCCTGGATGCGTGAAGTCTAATAATTGTGTTTGTGACAGAGGTGACAACAGTAATGTTATGCCCACCTGAACTTAATCTCCTCTTGAAAAAGAGATTCCTTAGTGAGAAACAGTTCAGAGAAATGGCAGGGTACTTATTTTTACTGAGACAGAACAAGTTAGAGAAAGAGTAAAGGACATAAGAGCCTGAAAATACTCAAGTTATAAAGAGAGAACATATTTATCAGTATGATGTTAGATGTCCCAAGAGACTAGGCCTCCTAAGTTCTTGCTTCCCTACCTCCCTATTGACTTCCTGGCAGCACTGAAGGCAAAGAAAAGCTGTACCTTAGCCTTACAGAGTTACTGTGTGAAAATGAGTCTCCACACAGTGCTGTGCTGCAGTTTCAGTCTGCGTGTGCCACTTGGGAGATGTAGGCCAAGTGCATGTCAGGAAGATGGCATCAGCCTCACTGTCCACAGATGAAATGCATTCAAATCCAAAAGTAAAATGGAGAAACATATTCAACTTTTCCTAGAAAAATGGGGAAAAAATGGTGGAAAGGGAAATTTAGACATTCTGCCAGAATACAGACAAAAGTAAATATGGAAAAATAATACAAAGGAGCAGAAAAATTACAATGCTTGGCATGTTTAAAGTCAGTCATGCTGGTTTAACTGATGAAACCACTTGTAAGGAGCAGTCCTACACTGCTGGAAGGTGACAAGATGACCTAGTAATTTCTTTCCACTTGCACATTCTTTGGCACTAATCTGTGCTACTTCACACCAATTTTAGACATCAACAAATTTTATTGCTCATTCTGAGACTGCAAGTGAGAGCAGAACTGAACAACCTGACCCTCTGATAACCCATTTGCTAATACAGAGTTATGTGTGTGATTTTCCAATTGCTTGTTTTCTGGACAAAAGGTGTTTCTTTTTAAAAGCTACAATCGCCACTAAGAGTGGGTAGCTCATATCACTACATCAAAACCAGACATTTGTCACACAAAAAAAAGAAAAGGTTACTGCTGCTGGTAAATGTCTAGGAAAGTCAGCTACACATGTGTTTTCATACCATGTATGAACCAGGTCCATATGGGGCTTCACAAATAAGGTAAAAATGTGGTAAGGGGAAAGAAAGTAATAACTCTGACTGTCCTTATATTCCACTATCTTTAGGTGATTTCTTATCCCTAAGGATACTGTGCAAGTGACAGGTGTAATCTGCCCTATATAAAGCTCAGTCTGCTACAAATGGCTGTTTGAAGGGGCAGTGTAGGAGTGTATGAATCAGATAATGTCAGATGAATGCCCAACGGGAGTCAGAGCTACCGGACCATTTTTCAGTTCTTATTTTTAGCAGGAGTCTGTTCTTTCAGCAGCAGTTGATGGCTGGTGGCAAACTGATCTGTTTGCGTCATGCAGATTCTTCCTGATCATTTTTATTTCTCTGAAATAGAGATAAGTTAATGTTCTTCATACATATGCTAAGAAAACACCAGTATTTACATTGAATTGTCTTAAATGAATATACGGCACAAACGAAAGATGAGTTCTCATTAAAGTATTAGAGCCCGCCCAAAGTTATGTGGCATCCTACATTGTAACACATGGCAAGTTGGAACATTTTTTCCTCATGCTTGGTTTCTCCTGCATTTGCATTCCTACCTCAAATACACCAATTGCCTAGGGCTTTCCTTGGATGATGAGAACACTTCAGCCATTTTAAGGATTTCTGTGGTCTCTGGAGACTTCCTACTTGAGGCCAGAAGTGAGAAAGAAGATATGAATTCCACATTCAAACCTGGGGATTGAGAGGTGGCTAACCTATAGTGCAATCTGCTCCCATGTGAGTAAGAGAGGTTGGGCAAAATATGCAAAACCACCGTATGGCTACTGCCTGAAAAGGACCCCTTTGTAGTCTCAAAGCATATATAGATTTAGTGCCACTGCAGTCTTTCCCAGAAAAGGACACATCATCTGTCAGAGAGATCATGTATTAGAAAGTATGAGAATTTGGGTTTATTTTCACATTGACACAGGAGATAAGGAAACTCCACTTACCAGCTGAATCTGATCTCAGAGATACCAGAGATGTCTGTTCAGGAAAGAAACTTCAAGATCAGACTGAGCTGACAGCAATTATATCCACAACTATGTCCACCTGCCTGTACAGTAACATGATTTTTCTGACATTCTTCCTTTTCTTTGTTTCTGTTCACTACAGATGAGCAGAAATTAAAAAAAAAAAAAAAAAAAAAAAAAGTTAAAAAAACCTAGGCAAAAATTGGAAAAAGCATTTTTGTCGAAAATTTGTTTCAAGAATTTCCTTCTGATGAAAGATTAAAGCCCCAAGTTGGAAGGGAAGGAGAGGTGAAAGAAGTCATATTTCAGCTGCTGAGATCTGAAAATATTTTCATGTTCTGAGTAAAACATTGAAATAGCGACATTCAGACAGATAACGTTGCTTTTTTGAAAAAAATATGTTCAAAATTCAGTTGAAGTCTTTCAAGTAGGTCTACAGCAAATGTCAGGATTTTATTTTCTTTTCTTGGAGGAGAGAGAGTTATTATTGATCACAACTTGCAATATCTTCATGTATAAATCATTTTGTATATTCTGTCATATAGCTAGGGATTTAAACTACTGGAAGAGTTCTATAACTTCCTACTCTCCTCCATTTATGAAGCTGAGATGGATATAAAACATCTAAGACAGTATGGCACACATGCTCAGAAAAATTATCCTAGATTTCAGAACTAGTCAGAAAATTAATTGAAGTAATTGCTGACTAATATACAACTTGATAGGAATAACCTATCTGAAATGTTACTAAAATATGCCAACTGATTTACTTGTCAAGTACCTGAGCATATTAAAAAGGATTAAAAAAGTCAAAAGTAACTCTGTATGTTCACTTATTATTACATTTTGAAGATTATTAGAGTCCAGAGGCTGCCAAATCATCATGAAGAAAAGATTATAGTTTTCCAACCATTTGTTTTGTGTCACTCTTGCCATACAAGTCACAGTCTAACCCCAAAAGTCTGGATAAACTGTCTCTGATTACCTCCCACAGGTGAGACTGATACACTCTTCTCATGATAGGCACACTCATTTTTTCTCTATGAACGATGCCATTAGGAGATGATTTTGGGAAGAAGCAAGCTCATAATTATTTTTAACAGAAATACAGTATTTTTGCCAGATATTAAAAGAGGCGTTTTCCTCACCAGCTAACGTCTGAGTAGTTTCTTCAGTAACAGTTGCTTTTAATAATAATTACCTGAGTTCAGGGTATATGTTATGCAACAGAACAGATAAGAACTAGATTAAAACAAAAAAAATTTGTGCAAGATCAATTTACACTGTAATGTAGTTTTTCCAAAGTATTTGTAGTGAATTGTGTGCAGTCCTTCATTAACAGATAAGCTGTTTTCCTTGTCCCAAGGAACCTACAGCCTTATTGTAGCATGTTAAAATGTAGGATTAAAGACCAAAATAAGTAAGGATGTGAGATTATTACTGTGGATTATAAAGAAGAGAGTTATCTTGGAGTTACATGTTTGGGGAAGACTGTAGAGTGAGAGAGAAAAAGGTCTGACAGATGAAAGCAGAAAAGATGTTCTAGCAGGATAGAAGGAAGGAAGCAAGGCAGATAAAAGCAGCAGGAAAATGAAAGGATTGGGAAGAACAAAAAGAACAAGAGAAGGAAGATAAAAGCAGGGGTGAGGTGATGAGATATGCAAAATTCTACGCAGACACTTATAAAATTAAAAAACACACCCTGGTGTGTACAAAACTTACCCACACCTTTTTTTCACGCACAGATCACTTACTCTACCTGATAGTCTCCTAAATATGCACTCCATTTCACAAATATAAAGGCATATAAAATCTACACCAAATTAACTTTCAGTCTAAATCAGATACAACCTTCATCTGAGCAGCAATTTATATACACATTGAATTTAGTACCATGAGATATCACATCGATTATTAGTAAGGCTATGCACCATCCTGAAGCTTGATATGTAAATAGCCACAGGTTTAGACTTCTATGTGTATGCTTTCCACTTTATTTCCAGTCTAGTGCTATGCCAATTACTAAGAACCTAGCTACCATTAAAAAATAGAAGTGCACTGATGGCACCCAGTGTGACACAGCACATGAAAGTGTCATCATGTGAGATCTTTGGGTGGTGAAAGAAATACAGTGATAAGGTCAGGGAGCGGTGTTTGGGAGGCACTGCTTTCATGTATACTCAAGGCTGCAGATATTAATGTTTGGGTAAGGGTTTTCTTTTTGCTTCATTTGGTTTGGTGGTCAAACCCATCTTGCTCTGAGGGCCAACTGGTGGCAGAACACCAATAGGAAAGAAATTACAACAGTGAGCTTTGAGATCATATTTGCGATGTAACATAACAAACGGTTTCATAGCTTGAGTGTGGGGAAAGTCAACTACTAGAAAAAGATGCCTTGAGCAGGAACCCATCATTCTGGCTGTGTGGATGTGCAGTAAAATCTGAGAAGGGATTTGAAAGTTTATATAAATGAGTGTGGTGAACACTAATACAAACACACGTTCATGTGGGTGTACACAGTCTTCTAGGCAGAGACAAACATACATGTAGATGTAATAGTTAAAAGAGGGAGTGATAATCATAACCAAGCACCTACACACTTTAAACCTAGGAATATTTTTCATCAGATGGTTATAGCTCTGAGTTCTTCATTTTTACTGTTAATGCATGTATTGTTTGCAGCAGGGTGATCTTGCACTGGAGAAGTTTATCCTGATCTACTGTATCCATGCAGTCTAATACAGAATGTGATTGTATGAAGAGGTAATATCCCGCCCAAAAGATTCCTGCCTCATTTAGAATATCTGTTTTCTGCTTCCCAGCATAAGGAGACTAAAGTATAAATAGAGATGGTCAGCTTCTCAGGGCCACTCATATTTCATGGGTCTGATCAATAAATACAGTGTTTAATTCATCTAATAAATCCTGCCACACTTAACCTGGGTTTGCACTTCTCTCCTAGCTATAGAAATACAACAGTATCCTCAATGTCACTGTCTGCTGACTCACTACCAAATAAAATTGTCCTGCTGGATGACTCTGACCCTTGGACCATTAGTGGGTCAGCTCTGTAGCGGAGGAGGAAGAGGAGAACGCTTACTGTGAAGCACAGTGGGGAGAACACAAGGGTGGTCTCTCCCGCTTTCAGTACAGCAACTCCTGCCTGTTGACTGAACCCTGGATGTTTGCTGAACACTTGCTGGAGCCCTGAATGTTTGCTAAGCATTTGCTGAAGCCTTTGCCACAGCCTGGTTAGGATGGCTGGCAGCACTGCTTGCCTGTGCTGGGGAAGGGGGAAAGGACAAAAAGCAGTGCTGGGAAAAGGGTTACATCAGGAATGCCTTGTGGGAAGATGCTCCTGAGGGCTGCGGTCCTCCTCTGCACAGAGAAGGTGAGGGTAGATGGCTAGTCCTTTCCAGACTTACAGACCTCTGGTTTCTTTCTGGACTTTTTGCCACAGAGATGGCTTTAAATGTCATCAGTCTGGTGTATGTTTTTCATGCACTTACAACATTAAAGGTGCCAGTGTTACGTACTGTTGCTATGTCTGCTCAACTGTAGGGCTTTTCCAGCAATTAGTGGGGTGCCTATCACACTGATTACAGGCACTGTCAAGTTTGCCGCTTCCCTTCATTATGCACATTGACTCTGTTACCCCAACACCAGTGGCAAAGGAGATAACATCACATACTTGTTCTCCCTCCTGTCACCACATCCCAGATTTTGACAAGCAGCTTGGCATGCTTAGAAGTGATGATGGATAAATTTTGTTGAACAGGCCAGAGTAAGGACTGCAGCAGTAGACATTAAGAGGTACAACTGCAGGAGCAAAAGGGATCTTATTTAATCTGTATCAGATATCGTCTCCCATGGACAGCCTCACTGCTTTTTGGAAGTTTTGAGTATGTCCAGAATATCTATTTGGAGATTAAGAAGAAATATGTGGCAGATAACCTTATCTCCAAGCAAGTAAGAGATGCAGAACCATGAGACGTCTGTTGCAGAAACAGCAAAATTGATCTAATGGCTGACCACGGTGAAGAGCTTGGTACTAGAAGGTAGGAAAGGAGTGTTTCTATCATAACATCCATAAAAATTTCCTTATTATAAGTCCAAAAATTAGTCTGGAAAATTTAAGATTCAGGCAGCTGCTCCTCTGAGGAAATAATTTCTTGAAGACTTTGTGGTATCTTTTTAGTGGTAGTGGTTACACCACTAAAAATGACAAATACATCTGAAAACCATTGGCACTGCAGCCTGCACTGTCATCCTGCATGTCCAACAGGTTTCATGTAAATGCTTGAGGAGGGAAGTTTATAGGTTTCTTTAAGTAGTGCTTTGTCTGACTATTACCCATTGCTGCTCTGTGATCTGTCAGAAGATTTGTCTAATATTGCATCATCTTGCTCAAGTAGTATCATGTTGCTGGGTTAGTATCTCGAATAGCATGTGGATTAAAAGCTGCAGAAAAGTCTAGTGAATAAAATGACATTGTCCATAGCAAAACCTCAAAATAACCCAGCAATGTGCGCTCGCAGCCCAGAAAGCCAACTGTACCCTGGGCTGCAGCAAGAGATATAGGCTGAGGGAGGGGACTCTCCCCCTCTACTCATGAGACCCCCCCCCCCGCAGTGCTGTGTTCAGCTCTGGGGTCCCCAGCATAAGAAGGACATGGACCTGCTCTAGCGAGTCCAGAGGAGGTCACAAAGATGCTCAGGGGGCTGGAGCACCTCCCTTCTGAGGACAGGCTGAGAGAGTTGGGGTTGTTCATCCTGGAGAAGAGAAGTGTCCAGGGAGACCTTACGGTGGCTTTCCAGTACTTAAAGGGGGTTACAGGAAAAATGAGGAGGGACTCTTTCTCAGGGAGTGTAGTGGTAGGATGAAGGGTAATGGTTTTAAATGTAAAGAGGGTAGATTTAGATTAGCTATAAGGCAGAAATTCTTCCCTGTGAGGGTGGTGAGGCACTGGCGCAGGTTTCCCAGAGAAGCTGTGGCTGCCCCCTCCCTGGAAGGGTTCAAGGCCAGGTTGGACGGGGCTTTGAGCAACCTGGTCTGGTGGAAGGTGTCCCTGCCCATGGCAGGGGGGTTGGAACTAGATCTTTAAGGTCCCTTCCAACTCCAACCATTCTATGTTTCTATGAAACAATGTTCATTTTTACCTGCTGCTAAAATATTCTTGTTTATGTGCTAATATAATGAGATCCATGATTTCAGTGGAGGTCACCTACTTTTGGAATTCAGTAATCTTTACTTTCTGCGTACCTTTGTTTATAAATCAAAAGTTCAATAAGACATATTGGTATGACAGAGTCCAGGTCTAGTTTCATTTTTTTAACTACCATACAGTTCTGCAATTTTCAATTTTATTTGCAGTTTAACTTTTCTGAAGAAAGAATCTTTTTGTGGCTTTTAACTGTTATGACATTTATAGGTATATTAAGCAGGACTGTGTAATATAATTGGCAGGGGAGAAACTGTATATACAGAGGATTTAAAATATAAGAGAAATTGACAGATAACATACATTCACTTGGTATAGGCAATTTCTATTTAACCCAGGTTCTATTTTAACAACATACCAGAATCTCATGTCTCCTTCCTTTTCAAACCCATTGCAATTGTTATAAATGTAGGTATTTGACAATGTACTGTTTGAAAAAGTATCAAAACAGATGACATTATAACTAAGTCAACAGATAATTTCAACATAGTAATTTTCATCTTAAATCTATTAGTGTATTTAACTTCCCTTCAAAATTTTTGTACATTGTAAGACAAAGCAGAATTCCCTGTTTCTGGAGGCAGTAAGGTCTGCAAAGCATCAATGAAAGGATTAAATCTTTATTACTGTCTGTATTTGACTATACAGCTGCTTTAAAATACTCTAAGGTGTCTATTTGCTTTAAGTCAAATTTCTTCTACTGAGCACAATAACTTATACAATGTATTGTAAAAAGTGTAATATGTCCTGGAAGCCCTTGCTAACAACTGTGAAATTGTTAGTGTTTCATTGGCTGATGGAAACTTTTAACTGAAATTATCTGCTCACTAAAAGGTAATGTGTAGAACTTATCTGAATTTCTTCATTTTTCAGTGTTAAAGGCCCATGACCTAAAACATTTGCTTTCTTTCTAATATTTTTTCATTGCAATTAGTGACAGATGCTTTTAACTACCACCACCAATCTCCATTTTGTACCAGCTCCTGAGAGGGTCTTTTATTAGTGTTATACACATGCTAAGTAGATGAAAACACAGTTTTTCTCTCTAGGAATATTTATTTATTTTTTCCAATTTTACCTGAGCTAAAGCCCCTATTTTTTGTATTTGAATTTTTACCCAAAGTCTACCTGACATTAGTGGGTGCAGGGGAGAATTTCAGGTTAGGGATATATTTACACTGTTGGTTTTGCTGTCACTGCAAATGGTGCCAACACACCTGAGCAAGGCTGTAAAATCCAGAGCCGAAAAAGTAGTTTAGAAGTCAACTAATACACAGTGCTTCATACCGCTGCACTACACTGCTGCCACCTGAGTGCCAATATCCATCTAATCCATTTTAAGCTAGCTTAGATATGTCTTTTGAGATCGCACCCAGCCTTCAGAGAGTGCAGTTCAGGTCTACCTTTAGAGGAAGTAAAAATGATTCAGGAACTAACATGCCCATGAGCTTGGTGAAGTAACCAGTGATGTTCTCAGTGCAACATCAACAGGCACTCCTGAGACTGCAGCCTCATAAACAGCAGTTAAGCTTCATGGAAAAATAAGTTAGGCCATTTCATAGGTGCTAGACTGAAAATGCAAATCCCTACTTATTGGGAAAAAAACCAAACCAATATTTTATATTATATGGTTCGCTAACTGCAACGGAATTGATCTGACATGCCCAGACTGTTAGCTCTCAATAGAGCTCAGCTAGTATTCAAAATCAGTTATTGCCTTAAATCGATAAGTGGATTAAGTTACACAATTCTGAATAATCATATTCCATTTACATAGGCAAGTCTTTTGCCATCATGGTTTACAGGAATCTTATTACATGCAGCCATGTATCTCTGTGACTTGGACAAGCACAGATCCTCCTCCTTGACCTTTAATAATAAAAATTATGGGTGTGTGGTGCATTACATTCTTTGTCTAAAAAAAATTTAATAGAGATTTTTCTTCAAGCTTATTTCACACTACTGAAAGCACAAAACTTAGAAAGCATGAATGGTCATTTCAGAGCCCAAGGGAAATAGTAGTTAGTTGTTTTCTGAGAGAAAAGCTATGGCAATAGTTGACTGTGCCATTTTTACATAATTCTATGAAACAGCAGTGTAAACTGTGAAACACTGTCTACCAGGAGTATTCTTTCCCTCTTCTTTATTTCATATAAATTTCATTTGCAGAATAAACTTACTTCTTAATGGATTAGCAACACCCAAACACTATTTCAGTGTAATACGATCAGTGAAAGCCATGTAAGTTACTGTCAATCTGAAACTGAAACACAATGTCTTTTTGCCTCACACTGTCATTGGATAGGCCACCTATTGGCCTTTGTAGATATACAAAATCTCACTCATCTGTTATATCTAAAACAGTATGACTTCTGAGATCATATCAGAGTGTCAGCAAACTGCACTTTTTATCACTTTTATCGCCACTTATAAAACCGGTTCTAAACTCCTAAAAACATCTAACAGCTTTTGCACAATTTGTCCTTCAAATACTTTAAGCTTTGATTAATATCCTTGAGCTTACACGCACTGATACTTTGGAGATGATTCTTCCAGCTTAAATTAAGCTTTGTTTCTTAGTTTGTAATATTGGGCAAAAGGAGAATTTAAGCCTACTCAGTATTTACACAAGAGATCACAAGCCAGGGAACAAGTGAGGCTGTGATTTCACCATTCTTAATACCAGACATGCATTACCACATCTCTGAACAAGACAGACTTGTCCTGGGTCATACAGGGGTACACAATCACACTGCAGAGGATAAATGGACACAGGACCGGACATATTGCACTGATTTGGTCAGATTAATGTTTTTAATTTTAGCTTCATGCCAGCTATAGCAAGACAGACAATAACATATGGCGAATATCTACTTTAAATTCTATACAGTATTTGATCTATTTGTCAAATATTAGTGTCTGTTCATTATTATGCCATCATAGTCAATTAGAGCAAAGTTTCACAAATCCCTACTCTTAAGAACAGCCCTTATTCATGTTGACTTCACTTGAAGTTAATAAGAATGTTCATCTTGCTTGGGCAGGTAACGTTGTCTTTATTTCCTTGTGACCTTGTAAGAATTGAGAAAACAAAAAGGGCATAGTAATCGATCTCAAAATTTATATTTTCAAAATAACAACTAATCAGCATTTCAACACTGGAAAATTATCAAAAACAGATCTTTGAATAAATGTAAAACATTTCTATGATATTTGAAGTTCCTTTCAATAGCAGCCCTATTTTAGCTTTTACCAGTTCTGATGTAGATCAAAGTATCTGTCTGAAGTGGGATAAAATGTCACTCCCCTTTTTATGTGCGCTGAGAATTTCAACCATCTTACAAAACTCCTGAATTCCTAAAGTGTTCATTTGACAGTAGTAAAAAGGCTATACAGATAATGGGCAAAGCCTCAGTGACTGAATATAGTACCTGTTACCTGCTGACATGTACATACAGACTCAGAGTTGGTTATTCATTGATGGAGATCATCAGTTCTAATTATTTATGTTATTTGAAGCAGCCAGGCAGAAAGCTGGAATACCAATACTGAACAACACAACATGTTAGCAACACAAAATGTTTCTACAATCCTGAGTTCAGCAGCTGGAGGTAAAATAAGCTTTCTGCCTCCACATTAAGAATGCAGTGGAATTATACATCTATAGATCTGTACAGGTTTATTTTAATTACACAAACCTGTGACACAGTATATCTCAGAGACCGGACCCAAGTGTAGGAATTTAAAGTACCTGACACAGAGACAGAATCAGTTACATAGAAATTAAATCCCCACCATTTTACTAAATCCCTGTCAAGAGGCTTGGATTACAATGATCAGCCCAGATCTCCAGGACTGAGAACAATCCACAGCACAGAGGAAGCTCTAGTGGTTCTAAATATTTTTCCAAGTTCTGCTTTGTTCACAAATTAACATTCCTGGGCAAAATGATTAAGAACAGACCAATGTTAAGTTCCAACAGCCTGATATTCCAGAAATGAACTCCAGCATATCATATCTATCAACTTCCTGGACACAATTAGTGTTTCTGACCCTGGCAAAGCATCAAGGTAGGTATGATGGTTGCAAAAGACTCAATAGGAAGCAGTCACTAAATACACAAAATTCTTCAGGTATTTTAAACAAGAAATAACTCTGTAGTATATAGTATGCCATTTCCTTCTATTAATCATTCCTGCACTGAACACTGAACTAGAGCTGGGACCGATCTTGGCCAAATCCTTAGCAATGTCAGAGAAAAAAAACCCACCTCCCTATTGTGCAACAATTCAGATATGAGCATTAGCATGCTAATAATATCACTGTTTCTCATCAGTCCTAAGAGTGGGTTTACCTTCATGCTGAATGATAGCAAGGATAAAAGCCATCCCTTAAGACTCTACAGAGGAGTGCACTAAAGGCTGATTGCATATCATCACACAGGCTTAGCAACGCATTATTTAGAAACATACAAAAGGAAGGATACCACAGGATATTTGTGGAAAAAGTACCACTCCTAGCTTCCTTATGTACATACCTACATGCAGGAGCACAGGGAGCTGGGGACAGGAACCAACATTGCATGGCCTACATTAGGTCAAAAAAAACCCAGCAGTTAACTTTAGGACACATTAGAGCTACTCTATTATTAGCTCAATTTAGGAGCATGGATCTTAAATTGAGATGTGGAAAGAGGTAAAGAAGAGCTTGGTTTAATCTTTCCCAAACATCATGCAATAGTGACAGCTTTTTGCGTAAGGAAAACCAAGCTGTGCTCCAAAAAAAAGGACATAGTGATAGGTTCAGAAAAGACCAGTCCTTGAAAGCAGGCAACAAAGTCCCTTCCACTGTTTTTCCTGAGGTGATATGGTTCAAAATAGTTCCTGTTCTGGAGAGCTGCCAACAGCACCATTCAGTCAATGGTGTTTTGGAGAAGGAACAAATAAAATGAGGATTATGTTATGTAACATAATGTTGTGTTTCAATGATAGAAAGAATGAGAAATTGTAGGAAATTGTATTTCAAAGATAGCCATGCTAAGTATCAATAAATTTAATGGAAAATTAATGTAAGTGAAATAAAAATGACACAGAAAGATACAACAAAATGCATGTTTGTCCATCTAAAAGACGTTTAAAGATGTATAAAATATATGGAATGGTAAGATGTAAGAATAGCAGTCACAGATTTAATATGCTTACTAGTGCAGGAAAGTACAGAATTCTAAGAAAAATAAACGTAAGGAAAATAAAGGAAAGCAAACCTGGTAACACCTGAAGGTTATAAACCACATATTTTTTAAAGCACCATAGTAAGAAGACATGAGGTTTTATACGGAAACTCTTGAGACAAAATAAAGAAGCTTAGAACTGATTGAAAATACTTTAACTCAAGCCTGCATTCATTCCTTCATTAAAGAGAGAAAAAGTTTTTCCTTAGCGGTGTTTTCAGTTACAATAATATGTTTCTATCGCTTTTCCTTGTAGTTACATCTTTCCTGTGAATAAATCTGACAAAGAGAAGATTGGTTCCAGGCAAATCATAAAAGCTGCAAAGGTATGAGTGTCTTTCACAGCAGTAAGGTGTTCACATCTCAAAATAATTGAGACTGTTCAGGTGCTAACCTAATTAAGGTTGTCTGTGTCAATTTAAGTTTAGACTAGATGCAAGCTGGGACAGTAGTTATCAATCACATCTTACAGATCACTTACTTTGGTTTCCATTAAGGCCACAAAAGCATTGTAACGTAGGCTTTGTTATTAAGCTCCATACTAATTTAATCAGAAAATATTCTTCATTTACCTGCTTATTTCCTTAGCAGGAATTTCCTGATACACTGCTTCAAGTTAAAAAAAGGATTGAGACATCTTCTAGGCTTTTTCCCTCTTTCATTAACAAATTTCCCATTCCTTAGTGTGACTACACTTTACTACTGTAAACACAGGTGCCAAAAAGTATCTTCTAGAAATCCTAGACTTTGGGTATTATTTCCTCAAAGGTTGGTAGCTTAGTCATGATAATTGAAAAACTAATTTTATTAAAAGCTTTTGTTTATTTCCTTCAGTGATCCAGATCTCAAGTATCTATTGAGCCTATTTTACTTCAGGACTGGTCCGTCTGTGATTTTGCTGTCTCTCATCCCATCTGGTATCCTCATTCCCTCTCCATGTCTACAGAACTATTAGTCCATTGGGCAACTGTATACAAACCTGCAGGTAACACCTTATTAAATTTTTGTGAATTTAATGAAGATTGGTTTCTGGGGAGAGAAATGGAACCCAAAAGAAATGATTTTCCTGAGCAAAAGCCTCCCATGTGCTCTGTTTCCCTGCCTGAGCAGCCTGGACAATCAGAAGTATGTGCTGATCTTGCCCTGACAGTCTGCACAATATGGCAGAAAAACTTAAAGCATGAGACCTTGAGAAAGGAGCTGAAGTTATTGCATAAGATGGAGCCTTATATAGGACATAGGTAAGAAGCCTTACATGGGACACATATCTACTGAAAAGTAAGAGTTGTAAGAAAATTACTCTAACAAGTAATTCTTAAGAAAATAAGAGACCTTGGTTTTGATTCATGGAAAACAGAGAATTTTCAAACGTCATCTCAGGGTTTGTGTGAAGACTTCCTGGGGAGCTCTGTTATCCATCTTACGCACAGGTTCTGTTCTCGTTCCTAATACTTTCAACCCTGAAAATAACAGACTTAAATATGGGACACCATGGTCGAGTCAGTTGTTCAAACACTTGTGTGATTCTGAAGTCTTCCGTAGAGGTCTCATAAACAGCTCTGGGTACAGGTACTGCTGACCAGCATCTCCCCTAATCTCTGTTGCTTACAACTTTGTCAAATGTCAACTGATTGGCTGGGATCTTGTACCTTAGATATCTCTCTCACTGATCACTTTTTACCTTCTCATCTCTGTTCTTGCACTGACCAGTAGAGGAAGATGCCTTCCTGTGCTTCACCATGATGCAGTAGCTCTGAGAAGGCTCCAGCTAAAGGATGAAACCAAACTCACATGCCAGCTGGCCAGCTGGAAAGTCAACTGGAAAGAGTCATGAGTAGAATGGGCTCTTTCAGAATGTCAATGGGAAGAAATTGGTGTTACAGCCAGAAGGAATGGGCAGGAAGGGATGAAAGAGGAAGAAGGTGGAGGGGGCACAGGGACTGGACTTGGTTGCTCCATATGACTGAAGCAAGAAGTCACTGAGCATTAGTGGAAAACTGAGACCAGAAACAGACTAAGGCACACTGAGGGAAGATAAACTCAACAGAATTCTGATAGCCTGTAATGGTAGAGAGGGGCATGAGTTCTGAGACTGGTGGAAAACTGGGAGGCAGGACTACAGACACACTGTTGGGACAAAACAAGAGCAATAGTGTGGCATCTGTCATGATTAGGAAAAGCAGGCACAAGTATTTCTGTGAGCAGCCTATCCTGTTAGCAGAATGAGAGAAGTGAGCTGGCTCCAAAACAAGGTAACTATTGCCATTAAGTTACTGCGTGTGAGCTAATTCATCCATCTGAAAATTGGGGCTTGTTACTAGAGGTGTGTCACCATGCTGATATAAAGATACCACTTATCTGATAGCACAGGATCTGTGCCTGTATTTCCTAATACGTATAGCGTCGTGTGAACATTTCAGCTCAAGTGGCACTAGCTTCGCATCCCCCTAATCCACTCCATACAAATAAATGCGTGCCCAAAACCATCAGAGCACACTTCCTTCCGAAGCCTAGAACAGAACTGAAGCACCATTTTCCTCTTCTGACAAGGTGTATTCGTGACAT
The DNA here is from genome assembly GCF_018691265.1 of Tyto alba. NCBI lineage: Eukaryota > Metazoa > Chordata > Aves > Strigiformes > Tytonidae > Tyto > Tyto alba. The sequence continues at coordinate 24,469,828 of NW_024881316.1, read as the reverse complement.
TCAGTGTACCTCATCTCTCAGATAGAGAGCTATAAATCTATTTGCTAAACATCCAATCTCGGGCTCTCCAGACTGAAACACAGCTACAATACTGTTCCTAATGCTGATCAACTTCAAGTTGATTAAAACTGTGCTTTGAAGATAAAAGGTGAGATAGAAGTATTATGTGCTTTGAAAACGAAGCATGAGATGTCTCATGCTGGGCATCCAAAATTAGGGGATGCTTTTGACAACTTTGACTTTCATCTTTGTCTCAATTTCTCTAGTTAAAAAATTAGGATAATAGTGGCACTTAATTTTGTAGGGAACCATAGATTAGCTAATTTTATGAAGCACTTACATGCTATAGTGAAAGCACAGCACGATCAGCCATGAAGATATTAGATAATTTTACATTTGATGGAGGATCTGCCTGTTGGATGTTGAGTAAGATCTGATATCAAATATTGAAGGAAGAAGAAATATGGAGTAACAACCTCTTTATTGAATAAGGCAGGATTTCCCAAAGAGGGGAAAAAACAATACATGTATAATAATGTAATTTAAAGCTGTCTGATAATGTGTATACATAAAAAGAGCAGAATGAAATTTGCACAGGAAGCCTTTATTTTTACATTCCTCACATTTTAAGCACATGACTTTGCAATTCTCATCACTGTTTTGGTATGGTTTCTCCCTGCAGGCGACTCTATTTTAATTACATAAAGAGTTTATTGCATAAACTAGTTAAGCAGTTTAAAAGTTTGAAAGTTCTGGTTTTCATACACAGTGGCATTAAAATTATTTTGATCATCCTTTTTATCTTTAGCACTTATTTCTAATTCCTTTGTAAGCATTTTTACATTATGATAAAACAATTTATTGTTTTCATTATTATTACTGAAATCTTATCAGGAAGTTTAGCAGTTCATTAAATCACATAATGCAAGAAGTAGGTGGAATCAATTAAATTAATGGGAAAATACACTTCTGATGTTTTATTAAAATAACACCTTTCATTCAAAAAAGATCCAACTGATATCAAAAAGCTGTAAATGAGATTTGTTGCTCAATACAATGCTCTTATGAATTTATGTACACAACAGTCCAACTTTCTGCCTAAGGGTAAAGTGAGTCTCCAAGAGAAGAAATTTTTTGTAGGTCATTCCAAGAAGCGTAAAATTATTTTGGACAGAAAATAATAATCATTGCATGTGTAGCAATTTTCATTTCAGATACAAAGCATGTCTCTTCAGTCTTAAATTTTTGAGCAAAAACATACCAGTTTTTTGTTTGCTTATTTGTTTGGTTTTTAAATCCCCAATTCTTCCTGGGAAAAAGTCCTTCAAAATCAAACAGTATAAAATGTAAACAACTTTCCTTCTGAAGGAAAAGAAACAGTGAACTGTATCTGCTGTTTCATATAGCATTGCCAAGGCTTAGACAAAACTTGGTAGGGTATGGACAAAATGGTGAAGGATAAGAAATAAGATCTGTATTGATTGGAATATCGTTTTCACTGTCTTTGAGAGTACTGAATGCAGACTGTAGTACATATGCAGTCAGACTTAAATACAATTACTAGCACTAAATGTCATTTAATATCACAGAAATTCCATTACAATTGAATTACAATATCTGAAATACAAAGCTACCCAGTGTAAACAAATACACAAAAATATTGACCTTAATTTACTACAGTCATTCCTGTATTACAATCGTTGTTTTTTCTCTTAATAACTAATGTTAACTTGAAGAACTATATTCTGAGTATGAGCACCAGCATATTCTGGACAAATGTGTTCATTTAGTTCTATGAATAAATTAATTAGCTTTTCTTATGAAATAAACCATCACTGTCCTTTTTTTTTTTTCTTTTCCTTTTCAATACATGTGCTATGAGCCTCATTTTTGTGTTATATTTGCTGTTCTGAGTATTTTAAGCTCCACCCTGAATATTTTAAGCATCATACAGATTATTGGTATTTTCAGCTGTATTTCCATTTACTATGGTGCCAGTAATTCATTGGAGCAATCTATTCAATTCCACTGTGACAGCTCGCCATAAAGTTGCCAGTTGTTCCTATGCATTTCTCAGTGTTCTGGTTAACACATGTCCAGAATGTACTTGCTAAGAAAATAGATTCCAGTAGCTGTTATGAATTCTAACACTGAATTAGAGCTTTAATTTTACACTACGTAATTAAAACCTGTATGAATATCCTTCTTCATTATCTTTATATTTCCAGTCTCACAGGCCAAGATCACCATCACAGCAAGGCATTTTCAGAAATCTTTCAAGGCTTCTTCTAGGGATAGTGTGACTCCTATGTGTCAGTTGACAACACAGTGATCTCCACCATGCTATTTTCTATCTGGCAATGGAGTAAGCATTCAAACACATAGTCATTCAAGCACTTTTTAGCATAAATATTATTGACATTTGTTGTACCTGGCTTTCTACAATGCTCAATCTGAAATTAAATCAAATCAAAACCTCTAGCCAAGGTACAGAGCCTCAGTGCTATGTGCATTTTTGCACTTTATTAGGCTACGGTGGAACGCTTTGCAACAATAATGGACAAACCTACAGGGGAAAGGAGAATGAAAATTTAGTTTTTTCAGGAATAGTGGGCTTTATCAATAGACTGAATGACAACAAGAAAAAGAGCAAAATTCTTACAGTGAAAACTACATTGTTAAGGTATGTTATAACAGTATGCATGTGCACACTCAGTTAAGAGGATAAGGGAGATTACACAGGAGGCTATTAAGTCATTTGCCTATAAAATAGCCCTCAAGGAACACTTTTGTCCTTATCACATCTGCAATTACTTGTATTGATATTTCTCACTCATCCTTTTGTCACTCACTCTGTGTTACTTTTGACATGGGCAGTAGTTTCCAAAATTCAGACCATGATTCATTATGACTGTCCTTCACAAAAAAAACCCAAACTATTGCTGCTATGAATAATATCACAATGAAATGCCTAATGTTACTGCCAGTTTGGACGTTATTTATCGAAAGTGTTGTTGTTTACCTGTCTTCCAACTCTACTTTTCTTTTATTGCTTCCTACTACCAGGATATGCATAATAACTGGAACTGACTTTGTATTTGTTGTTCTTCCTGTGGGTGTGGACGTGGTGCATGCTGGATCATGATGTAGAAGAGGTCACCGGAAACCTTCCTTACTCACTGCAGTCTATGCACCAGTCTTCTCTGATGCGCACTGCTTGTGTCCACTGAGATCTGCACTGTTTATTAAGGGCCTGAACTAAAGCTGATTGAAGGAAATTAAGATCAGAGCATTTTCTTTCATCTCACTGCAAATCACAGTAAATGAAAATGGAAATATAGCTGAGAGGACTAGAGACAACAGAGGACCTAAGTACCTAAAAACCTTTTGATCTGAGCATCACATGGGATGCAAGAGGAGGAATTCAAAGCTTCTGGATTTTGATCAGACTTATGAGTGAGGTGTGAAGGTGCCCAGAGGGGCCAAGATCCGTGTATACACAAGCACAGAGTGACAGGCACCCTGGAGCTTTAAAATAGAAAAGCAAGACCCTGTGGAGTCAGTTTAAATAACAGTTGAAAAGTGTTTATTTGATGAGCAACTTTCAACACAGGTGCCTGAGGTCCTGTGTTAGTCATCAAAGTCCCTTTTTAGAATTGAACTAATTTTGACTGCTTCATTCAAAAGTTGCTTAGGCTTTGATAAAAAATGAAAGGATAACATTTACTTCATTTGAAGAAGGTTCTTATGATGCCTTACATTTTTATGATAGTCTGTCTCATTCTAGCTTGCTATACATTTATAGTTCAGCATGACTGAATTTTAGATATCTAATTTTCTAGCTTCAAAACTCTTTTTTTTTTTTTTTTTTTTTTTTTTTACTCTGTATAAATGATTCCATTTTAAAGCAAGTTTAATTCTTGGCAAGGTCAACTGCCATTTTCCATGTTCATAACCCAGCCATTTTCCCTAGCCTATGTATTTTTTGTCCTGAGTTGAACTGCCCTTATTCATTTACTAATTAAGTACAAGTCAGATTAAGATTGCCACTTAAACGTTAATGTAATTGTTTGCTCAAAATTAATTGCAAGCACATGATGTCTCATAATTGATAAACACAAGATGACAGCTCAAATCCACCTCTGTGCCTTTATCACACAGGTTAACAATTTTTCTTTTTAGATAGCTGAAGGGATTGGAGAGAATCCACAAATGTTCAAATTTATGAGCATGTGTTGTCCAAGATACTGTTCAGGAACTTGACTATTTCAGATTAACCATCAAATATCATAGAGGACTCAAAGTATTGAATTATTTCAAGGTTTGATGCACAACACAATCTCTTGCAGACATATCAATGTTATTTATTGATAAAGTATAGAAACTTTTCAGATTGTTTGTTTGTAAACATTCGACATAAAATTTCTTTCTGACATGAGGTGATCCAATAATAACCAGTAAAATCTCACAGTATTTGTTTTGCTTGGCTTGCAGTTTCATAAATGATAATCATGTATACTCCATACATAAGTAATACACATAGCATCACAGAATTATGGTTTCAGATCTAAGATTGTGTTCAAAAATAATACATATTTCTGGGCTTCAGGAGTTCAAGACAGGCCTTAAGTACATTAATAGCTAACTGAAGACTCCAGTGTTGCGAGTGAATAGTCTCCATTACTCTTGTTGCTTTAACTCCAAAGCCAATTTAAGTATTGGAGAAATTAGCCATTCCATTGCTGATAATATCAGTAGACACAACCAGGTAATAACATTACTTCATAATCTCAAGCTATTACTTCTCACTATTTCCCAGCTGCTTCTCTTATGAACTGGCAAACCCCTCTGTTTCCTAGAGGTAACTTCTACAGTGCTTTTATGTTCTGATAATATAAAACGCTTAAGCTTGTAAAACGAAAATTTTTATTATCACCAGGTTAGAGACTGGGGACTATAATCTAACACACAACGGAGAAGCATAAAGGAAAATTGCCTTTTAGTGAAACTCTGGCGAGGACTTTACCATTCTAGGGATGGAGTAAACTGTCAGAATTACAGCTGTTACAGGAAGGAGAATAAGTATAGAATCACGGTATCACAGAAAAATCAGGCTGGAAAGGGTTTCTGGAAGTCATTTAATCCAACCTCCAGCTTCAAGACAGTCTTACCGAAAAATTAAAAGGGATTGGCCGAGACCTTATCCAGTCATGTTTTGAAAATCCCCATGGAGGCGGATCCCACAGGCTGTCCGGGAAGCACATCCCAGTGCTTAACCACCTGCACAGAGAGGAATTTTTTCCGGTGCCCAATTAGAATTTCCCTTGCTGCAACATCTGATTGTTGCATCTTGCTGTCTCATTGTCATGAAGAGTACTGCCCAGAGTGCCATCACAATGTATCTCCTTCCTCCCACAACCTCACAGCAGGAGTTTTAAAAAACACATTTTAACAAGTGACCCTCTAGTTCCTCCACTTGGGATTTCAGTTTTGTTCAGGTTTTCAGCACACCGCCCATCATCCCCAACTCACATATGCCTCTGAAAGAGCTGACTGCTGAATATGGGAGACTACAAACTTGCCCAGATATTTTGTTCTAACCACTCACCATCAGAGACATAATGTTGAATTAGATGGACCTAGTATAGCTATTCCACTATTTGTATGTTCTTTCTCTTCTGTACTTGAAACATCTCTAATTCAACTCAAAGCAATTGTTCACAATTTGCAGTTGGATTTGAAGTTTGTTGTGTTTATTTTCAGGTTTGGAGAAGCCTCAATGTCCATACATTTTTCTACTTTTCACAATTTGTTGAAAGATACTACCTCTACTTAAAAATCTCTATCATTGATATCCTTAGTTTATCACGGTCACAGTAACACTACTTCTACATTAGTTCTGAAGACAGCTTGATAAATGCAGAGTAAATCATGTTTGTTTAATTAATTGTACATATAAGTAACAACTTCACACTGATTGTAAATCACTAAATTCATGGGAAAGCATTTGCTGAGCTCGTGTGTGAACTCCAGCATTTGCTTTATATCATTCAGCCAATAAACAGTCCCTAATCATTGGCCATTTGTATTTTCTGGACAGGTATGTGCACAGATAAGAAAACCTTGTTTTTGAGGACGGAATATTTTTAGCACTTGTTTACCACTTATACCATTGATAATAACTTCCTTGGTTATAACTTCATTGGCAGTTCTTGAATCTGCCCAGAAAAGAATAAGCCTGCCATTTCTAGCAGCTGCATTCAGACTTATGATGTTATGTTATGTTTGGAACATTAACGTAACTTTCTATACTGTTGAGACTTTTAAATGATTTTTTTATTTGATATAGTCTGCTCTATTCCCTGGTCTATTTTTCCCTTCTACTTCTGCCAGTATTACTACTGATGCCCCGAGACCCCCCAAAGGTATTGTGAAACCTTTAATCCTTCACAAATTTTAGAATTAGAAAAGAGTTGCAAGAAAGATGGGCTTGGGTTTACACAGCTGGGACCACCAGCACCCAAGCAAACACTAGGGTAACATTGAAGGCTCCAAGCATCCACTGTAACCAGCACTGGGAAGAAAACTAGCTTCAGGCATTTCTGGGATTGGAAGGAGAAAAAGACCTTTCATCCTTGTGCCAACATCACCTCCAAGCAGAGAGGTGAACACTAGGCCAAAAGCGGGTCCTTGTAAGTGTCAACACAGGCCTGTCAAAGTGGTTATAGCTTTGAAAATAAACCATGTGCAAATCGAGCAACAAATTGTTCCCTCTAGCTCTATTTCATTTTTCTCTTTCTATGCATTTATTTACAGGACTCACCTTTTTTCTCAGTCAGAAGCAACCTAGTTGCTGTGAATTCTCCTTTTGACTAGAAGATCCTTATGGCTATGTAGCGAGAGTCTATATGAACCCAGTGTACTTGTTTCAAGTTCCTGGCCATGGCCTAATTCAGGATTTGGATCTGCATTTCATTAAAACATTAAGATCAAAGAACAGCAGACGTCTTATCGCTTAGTGAGGGAATTATTGTCCCTTCCTATGGGAAGCTGAACACTCATGGAACCTTTACTGAAGAGAAACAGTTGAAGTGGAAAGAGATATTTTCCACTATTAATGTATCAACAGCAAACTGGACTTTGATGGACTCAAAATCTTGGTCCAACTGGTGTATCCTGGGTCTAAGGCTATCTTTTAATAATCTGATTCTTACTTATACACCATGTTAAGTTGTATATAATAGTTTCCATAATATTAAAGATGTATAGTATGAAAAATTCTCCATATGTTTACCTTGTACTAAATTAGTACAAAGTTTTCATTATTGATGTCTACATAACCCCAAAGCATGACTGGATTCAAGTGACAAGCATATTCATCCCTAATCTCTAAGGCCTTAAGCCCTGAATCTGGATCACAAAATATATGATTAAGATTTTGTCATCCAAACTCCCACAGTGCACCAGCCCTTGGGAAGATGAGGTGAGGACAGGCTAAGTCCAGTAAGGAACATACTCCAGAAAGTTTAGTCTCCTGGGAAAGTGATCAGGTGGAGAGCAAGATATAAGAGAGGTTTCCAACCAACTGGAAAAATGGATGTATTTATTTTTTTGCCTTAGTTTCTGGTCAATTTTGTACTACTGCCTGCCTGTAGTAATAGTAGTAGTAATAATAGTACAATGTGTACTATTTCCAAAGTAAGGCAAAGGTGGATGTTAAAGAAGGGCAAGTTAGAAAAGAAAAAATATTGACAAGAGCCAGACTGAAGTATATATTTTGGAAGTTATGACAACCACATGGATAGCACCTGAGCAAAAAGATTTCTAAGATTGAGTCTGAATCAGAAGGACACATAAAATCCCAGAATACTTCAGAAAATATGAAGGTTCAAGTAAGCTTGAAGAAGATACCTACCTGTGTAACAAAAAAACTTGACAAGCCATGAAGAAAACAGAGAAATTGGGCTACCTGGTGCTAGCTGTGCACCCAGGGGCGGGGGTGGAACCATGTCTAAGGGCACACACAGAGGTCTAGGAGCCTGTACAAAGATCAAGGGGAGCTACCTCTCGGACCCATAGAGAAGGAAGTTAATCTGAAGTAAGGAAACTGTACTCCTATCCTTTTTTTTACTCTTTAGCTTTAGCATGCTCTGAAGGATTGCGAAAACAGCTGTATGAAGTCGGAGGAAAGGTCTATGTAGCCCTGTATCTGCCCTGCAATGACTATCAGTGCATGTAGAAACGCGGTAAAGAGGAAAAGGAGAGGAATGAAGCACAGGGATGAAGAATACTTTGTCATCCTCCATCAGTTTGGAACTTGTCTCAGAGTCTCCTAAGCCAGTGGTGGTGTCTTCATATTAGATCAGACCTCAGAGGAGTTTCCTTCTCTGTATTCAGCCCTGTTTTACGGCAGAGCTACATGCTGTGTGATGAACTACATCAGGAAGATTCAGTCACCAACTCCATTCCCAACCTGAAGAGTCTCAGTCTGCATGGTTCTCCCTCAGACAGAAGCTGTTCTTCACCTTCAATCATCCCTCTCACCCTGCTCTTTTACCCTACCTCTCAGTTATATCTATTGGGGGCAGAAAATAAAGACTGGTGGATTTTTATTTATTTACTTGCGTCTCAAAAATAAGATGTTTTGCATGATTTTATTAATCACTTACCATAAATTCCTTAAAGGAAACCCTCAGATACTCTTCACAATTGAACTTCCTGAAATCATTTCAGTAGGTTTGCAGCACGCTTTGACATGGTACCTGAACCAGGACAAAAATCTACCATACGGTATATAGCATATTTAGCCAGGCCACCATATATGGGTTAGGAGCACTCTCTGCATAAATGATCTTGACTTTAATTCTTTACATTTCAACTACTGGCCATTTCTTGATAGAAGCTGTGGTGGTAACTGGTAAACTAATTGGTTTTTGGACATTGCCAAGTATTTGAATTATGTCACTATGACCAAATTAATGTATCCCTGATTTAAGAATATGATACCAAATAAAGTAGGTTATGATTCTTTAATTTGAAAAATCATGTACTTGGAATAGGACACCTGCTTTTCCATATTAATTTGTACTTTTCCATGTCATTTTTCTCTCTGCTACTTTATGAAAGGTGGGGGTTTTGTAACAGCACCCATCAAGCTTTGTATGAATGCAGTGCAGCTCTTTTTATATCCATACCTGTAATAGCACATTTCCTCTAATTTTAGGATTAGTATGTAAGGTCTCTGTGCTTATGCTTTAGACGAGATTGCCTTTGATTTGTAAATAGTATGAATCTTCAGGACTGTACTACTTCTTCATCTGTTTAAAATCTAATAAAGCTCAACTCATAGATGTCATGAATTGTATAAACATCCACTGCTTCGAAATCAATGTCCCCTTTATTAAATCTAAATTAAATCTTAGTAAGCATGCAGTAGGAATATAAGTACAATTAATATAAATATTTATCCTTAATAACTGTTCATATCATAAACTTACGGGCTGGTGTCATTGTATAGGTGATAACAATCTTCTATCTTCTGCTTGCATTCAGCTAGACCTGTACATGGCAAGATGATCTGTCAATATAAAAAAAAAAAAAAGGCTCAGAACTGACAACTGGAAACTGATAGAAGTTACAGAGATGATCATCTATCAGCACCATCATCTGAGTACCCAGGTCATTTAAGACAATCAGTGTTCTTTCTGATTACATTCTCAAGATGGTGGTATCAAACAAACAAAGTTGATTCCTTTTTCACATGAACAGGCTCTGTCTACAATAAGAACTTTTTTTATAGCTTTGAGACTTCATGAATCAGTGGGATTCCAGTAAAACAATTCCAATCAATAGGATGCTTCTATGTTACATTTTCAATGGCAAAAGGAAAGGCTGTTTAGGCAAACGAGAGCCTGGTCAGTTTCTGCAGTCTGTCTCAAACTGCTGCAGCCTCACAACTCTAGAAGTAAGGATGTTAAAGGGCATATTCCTACCTCATCCTTTTAGAATCCAGTTTTATACCTATTGTTTAAGAATTTGTCTTATCACTTACTGAGATTGCCCATACTGTCTGCCTCCACTGACTCCTGTGGCTGCAAGACCCGTAAGTTTACAACGTGCAGAGTAAAAACATTCCTTATTTTGACAGTTGACTGTGGATAGCTGGTTTCCAAAACACAGTATCCAAGCTAGGTTTTGTGAAATGTCTGGCGTGGTATAGCTACTGGAGAGCTTCGATTGATAAACTCAGGCAGCCCCCAACTGCGTGGAAGAATCTCCAGCAGCACTTGTCATCCCCTTTTTCTATCTCTTATGCAAGGACTTTCTCAGCATTTAAAAAGATATGCTTAAGTTTTCTTCATCTCTTCTCACCGCTCTGTTTCCACATTAATATTAAAGTTGGCACAATGTACTAGCTATTTAGAGAACGCATCATTCTCCTTAGTGACAACAGCAATAATAATGCCTTATTATTGCTGATATTATTGTTGCTGTTTTATACCGTATTGTTCATTTGTATTGCATGCGTGCTTGCACGTTGCTTAAGATCTCAGTATTAGATCAGTTTCCCACTGAACTAGGCACGGTAAAGGCACAGAAGAAACCTTTTTCTTGTATAGATACTAAAGTAGCAAAATCTTAGGTCTTTTTTTCATGAAGATCTCCTTATTTAGAAAGCTATTACTGGTCTCATTACAGCTTTTTGTTTATGCTAAGCCAGTACTCAACCAATGACGTCTCTAAGAGAAAGACTTGTAATTTTTATGTAATAAAAGTCCAACCAAATCAGTCAAGGTCAAAAGTAATTTTGTGATCACCCATCTACCTTCCTACCCTTTCAAAAATAATTTTAGAAAATAGATTTGACCTTTAAAAAATTTATATGGCCCGAACTGTTTATGGACAAGTTTCCACAGAAACATGTTCTCCTTCCTGACTGCACATTTTCATGGGATAAAAAGTGCCATGTACTAACTAACTATAAAGTAATAAGTACATTTTAAAAGTTTGTTTGTTTTTACAGCAGTTTTCCCCCTTTTTGTTAAAACCAGGGAAATTCTTTTTTAGGTGTGAGAAGAGTCTAAGAATTTGATCCAGATCATACTCTGTCTGTAGAGGGTAGTCCATGAGTATATTGACACTGACTATTTTCTCTTGCACATTCTATTACCTGAATTGACTGTACAGAAAAACTCACTGCCTGGTGGCCACCAAACTTATACATTTATCTACATATATTGTCTATTTTGATTTATATGTTGTATGTGTATATATGTGTATATATACACACACATCTATATTGCATATTTTTACTTATACATATATATGCAATACACATATGTAAATATGCATATTTTTTTTTCCTCTGAGAACTGTCATCAAAAAGTCATGGTAGAACCATGCTTAGATTCAGAAATAGGCTACACTCTGCAGTTACTATTGGGCAGTAAAGGTTAGAAAGAAAGTTTGTGCTTAAAGCCAGACTGGATTAATTATTGTTGATAAAGCATAATTGTCAGGGTTACACTGCATTGTCTTAAATGGCTCATAAAAAACCTGCCTGCAGTTATGCACCACAGGGTATGATATGGACAAAGCCTATAAAAAAGTTTTCTATCTATTGCCCTTAATTTAAAGCGACAAAGGAAACCTGGTGTGCTTAAGCCTCGGTGTGCTTGAGCCACGCACATGGGTGACGTGCTGATCTCTCGGCAGTTGCGTGATCCTGCTAAAAAGAGGGTCCGTGTTTTTGGAAGCACCTTTCAGCGAGGTCTCTGGAACGATTCCCGGGGGGGGGGGGGGGGGGGGATGGCCAGGCTGGCGTGCCCAGCCTGCGGGCCGGCCCGGAGGGTGACCCTGCAGCAGGGCCCGGCGGCACCGCGGCCGGAATGGGGGGGCTCTGCCTTCAGGGCCATCTCCCCTCACCGGAGGCATCACGAGCAACAGATGAGCATTTTAAAGCAAGCGAGCTATAGAAAGGGGGCTCATCCGCACAACCCGATTTAAAGGTCTCGAACGGGTACCGCTCCCTTGCCCTGACTTGCCACCCCCCCGGGAGTTAACCTGGAAACCGTGACTGGATGCTGACGGGTCTACTTTTTTTTTTTTTTTTTTTTCTGCAAGCCAAAGTTTGCCGAGTTTCCTCTCCCACGCACCCGCACGCCCCGCTTCCAGGGTCCCCCCGCGCGGCTGCCGATGTGCGCGGCTCGGCCCGGCCCCCGCCCCGCGGGACCGCGGGCCGCCCGGCGGGCGCGGGTGGGGCGGTGGGGCGGTGGGGGGGTGGGGGGGCCCGCCGCGCCCCTGGGGAGGCGCTGCCCTTCGCTCCACGCGAGGGCCGGGCTTCCCCAGTTCAGACAAGCCCTTGCCCCGCTCCCGCGGCGGCGGGTTTGGTGCGACACCGTCCTGACATGTTGTAACTGGTTTCCACACCCACCGCGCCCGAGAGCGACGGGAAGTACCTGCGATGAGCCCTCCTGCGCCGCCTTGACTCGCCGCCGCCGCGATCGCAGCAGCCGGCTCGGACCGCCCCGCCGCTCCGCAGCAGAGACCCCGCCGCGGTAAGGGGGGGGGGGGGGGGGGTGTGTGTCTCGCCTGCCTCCCCCCCGCGACGGCCGGGGACGGGGGCAGGATCGGCCCCCGGGGGGGGGGGGGGGGGGGGGCAGGCTCGGCTCCGGGCTGGGGAAGGGGCGGGGGAAGTGGGGGGGGGGGGCTGCGGGCGCTGGGGGTCGCGAAATGGCGGAGGAGGCGGCGGTGGCGCCGGGCGCGGGCACCTGAGGGGAACAGGAGGAACCGGAGCCGGAGCCGAGCGGCGGCGGCGGGAGAAGGGCCGGGCGGGAGCGGCGGCCGGCGGGGACGGGCTCCCACGCCGCGCTCCGTCGCGGGGCCTCGTTGCGCCCCCCCCTCCTCCTTCGCCCCCCCCATCCCTTCCGCGACGCGGCCGGGGGCCCGCGGGAGCGTGGGGCGTAGCGGCCCCGCCGAGGCCGGGGGGATGACACGCGTGGGGTGTCCTCCAGGCTGAGGCGTGTCCCAGCACGTGGCGGGGCTGGCGGAGGGCTGGTTGCCTCCGTTTTGCCTGAAAAGTTAACTTTCTGGTTGTTTTTTTTTTTTTTTTTTTTTTTTTTTTTTAAAAAAAAAGCAGAAACACTTGCGGTGTTGTTTTTTGCTTGAACTCGATGCCTTTTGCATCCACGAAAAATACTGTAATTTCATTAATAATGAAATAATTGCCTGTCACTGCTTAATGTAGGTAATTATTATTTATTCGTGATACAATTTCTTAATACAAAGGTTGGTGCAAGGCAGCTGTTGTAAAATGCCTGTTTATTCTGTTAAAGTCTGGTCATGCTGGGCCCTTAAGCAGTGCCGTGGGTCAGAGGTGCTCAGGTGGATGCCCCAGAAACCATACCTGAGAAGGGGCTTGCAACGAGGTGTTCCTGTGGTTTAAATTTCCTTTAACTGGGGTGTCAAGGTGGAAACTTTATGCAGAAACTGTCAAAGCAGTCACATTTCCTTTGGGAAAGAGATAAATAAGAACATCCTGAGGAGAGCACTATGGCCAGGGGCTTGCCAAGGACCGGCTGTACGAGCCTGAGGTTAGAGCTGCTCTCCAAAGCTGCTGAATAGGAAATTTTTCAAATCCTGAGAATATTAGTAAGGCAGGGAAGTTGCTTGTCTTTAGCTCTAGCCTGGAGGACTGTGCTCCTGGAACCATGGCAGAATGTTGCATCATTTTCTTCAGTGGGCATTTGTCATCTCCTACGTTTGTGGAAGCTGGGATACTCTCCGTATCTTTCTGCAAAAAGGCACATTTACTTTTCTTTCAATGAAAAAACTCTTTTCTTTCTGGCTTTCTGATAATGTCACTGGAAAGGTCCGAGCGTGTTGTTAACAGAAGTACAAGATGATCACATCAGTGCAGGATTCAGAATTTTTGTTCTTCAGCAAAAGATTCTGTTTTAGCAGCTGCATTGGGATTTAAATTCATTTTAACCTCATCAATGGCACGTCATAAAAAAGTTTTAAGTAATTGATCCCTGTGTCCCAGCCGAGAAGATAGCTGATGCACTGGGCTGGGATTAATAGCCAAGGTTATTTCTCAGAGGATGAATAACAGCTTTCCTGGTGCTAGTAAAATTTGTGATGATACGCATGAAGTCTGATATGGAAGCCTCCAGAGGTGGGTCTCGTTCTGCATAACCTAGTAGAATTGTTGACCTGAGGATAATATTTGAGGAATCGAGTTGATTATGCAGAAATCATTCTGCACAGTTGAAGAAGACACCAAAAAGTTTATTTTATAACTTTGTCTAAACCTATGCTTCTCTATCTAAAATTATATTGGTTTCATAGGCTCATTTCCTCCAAAATAGCTCTTAACTTCTAAGGAGTAAAATAGCTGTGTCAAGACATCTAGAGCTGTTGTCAAATATATCTGAAGTCATCATTTTAAGTTGAGAGTTTTCTTTTGAGTGTTTTGATGAATGTATCGCATGTATCGCTGAAGTCCTCAATTCCAAAAAAACAGAATTAGAATTTTGTAATTTGTCTCATCTATTCTGTGATTTATTTCCACGCTGACAGATTTTACATTTATTTTCTTAAATAAATGTGCACTGCTTTAAACTTCTTTTATAAACAACACATGTAAATCAAAGATCAACATCAAAGATGTTCACTGTAAAATAACTACTCCTGTTCAGAAGACACTGCACAAGAAGTCCCACCTTTCCAAGATTATGGTATATTTATATCCTGCTTTCAGCATAACTCTGAGCATAAGTTACTGCATTTGACCGATGTCACAATTAGTTAATTATGTTTTTTCAATGAAAAGACAAACAATATACAACAATATACAATTATGTCTTTTCAATGAAAAGACAAACAATATACAACAATACACAATTACAAAAAGCAAATCAAAAGGACTCAACAGAACAAAAAACTCATGTGAGCCATAACACACATGCAGTCATTTTTTGCCTTTTATTCGTTCATAACATTCAATATTTTATATTGCACAACTTTACATATTAAGTATAGTCCTGTTCCCTTATATTATTTTCAAAGAAGTGAGAAGAAGAAAAAAGGGATTTAGATAAGCTTTTGAAATAAATACTTATGTCTTTCTCAACTGTATATATGAAATCAGTGACAAAATCCCTGTTAGAAGGATCTCCAATTCAAGTTCATAAGAATTTAAAAAATATCTTTCATTTGCCATTGTAAAATCAGATTTAGTCTTAAATGTCACAATAAGACTGACTGTTTTACGACACTGTTTAGAGTGTTACTTGTCCTGGAGGGCCCTGCAAGAGAGGTGTATTAGATTCTCAGTAAAGTCACCTGTACTAGAGTTGAAACTCTTCAGAACAACTCAGCTGAATAACTCTGCATTTTGTACTCTTGGTAGTTTTTCATTCTTCCTCTAAAATGTCTTGAAAACCTGTTCCAGATGATTTGCTTTCAAGGGACATTGATGCGAATGTTTTAATTTTACGATATTTTAAGAGTTTGACCATTGAATCGGCCTGTCTCGTCTGTACCGCCTGCTCCGTTCTCCATCGCCTTACACCACAGGCTGTATCTGCATCTGGGCAAAGTGACGTGGTATCACTCCTATTTTATAACGTTTTATTTCTACCTGTGAGAGCAGTGTAGAATAAAGCCCTGAACATCTGTCACAGGAATGCATATAGTTCTCGATCAGGGGAGAGCAGTCGGATCCCTTTTGCTTGCTGCTTTACAGTTCACCACAAAGAGCTACTCTGGAAGCAGCCAGAAACACTCCTTTCCCCCAGGCTCGAAAGCAATCCTATCTGGGAAGATCTACCCTGCTACTTGGCTGAGAGACAGGATTCAAATGGAATTATTTCACATGACATGCTGATGCCAGCCTCAGATCTGGATTTTTCTTCCTTGGTCTTTTTTTAACCTCAGACTTCCCAAGTTGCTCAGAAATCTTGGTTTAATTGAACATTTAATTGGACTTTGGAGTATCAGTGTTGTATGGAGATTTTGATTTTCATTCCTTTAGGTAATGTAGCTAATTTAGGTTTCCTTTCAAGAAGATTTAAGCTGTTCCCAGGAGACAGTGGAAGGCAAATGCATGGTTTGCAAAAATATCTGAAAGGTCTTGATGTGAAGAGAGAATTGTGTTACGTTTGTATGCTAGTAAATGAAATCAGAACTCTGCACGACTATTTCTTGCAGTTATACTGCTGTACTATTAAATAGGCTTGTAGGGAAACCCAGTGTTAACTTTCAAGCTGCATTTTGTATATGTTTTTTGTAACTATTCTGCCTTTGTTGAATGTCCTTTGTACTTCTTTCTCTTAAGCTTCCTGCCCTAGCCCTGACAGATGAAACAGTGTTACCATGTATCATCGTTCTATTTTACAGGGCCATTCTCATGCTACTGTCATGAAAATCCGCCCCCACACGTTTTTGTTTTTTTTTGTTTGTTTGTTTGTTTGTTTGTTTGTTTTTTTTCCTGTGATTTACCTGCCCAGTGCAGAAAGTCATTGCAGTTTAGGTTTTAGATGAACAGTGGAGTTGCTGGAGTCCCGTAGGGTTGCACAAACGTGAAGAAAGAAACGTCGGCCATTTTTCACTCTCTACCTTAAATCCCAAATTGTCACAGCAGGAACCAACCCTCTAAGCTCTTGTTAAGTGAAATAAAAAGATGGTAAGAATGAATCTATAAATCAGCAGCAGTAAACAACTTATTATTAATGTTTTGGAAAAACAAAAAAAAAAAAAGGTAAGATTAAAGCAGCCGCTCCTTTTGGCAGAAGGAATGAGCAGGGTGGAAACTAGACATCAGATTGCTGATTCAGAGTTAGATCCCAGATGTGGGAGGAGAAATCTTTCTGGAGTTCCTCATAACTCACTGAAATGAGGTAGGCTGGTCCTGCTTGGGAGCAACAAATGGATTAGATCAGCATGGGAGAACAGATAGATAAGGAGGGCCTGAATGATTGTGGTTTCAAAGAAGCCAGAGAAAAGGAATGCATTGCAGAGAAAGAGTAATGCATCAAAAAGTAGGAAATATAGTTGGTTTCTGAAGTGTTTCTCTGAACACTACTCTGTCGGTTGTTATAAAGAGTTTTGAAACACAACCTAGGGTGGTGTATTGAAACATGCATCGGGTATGTATTGGTGTTACTGGTTCAGATCTTCATTGTCTTATGAGTTCTGCTCTAGCTTTTAATATAAGAACTTAATCAAATCACATAATTATGTGTTTAGTTTTGCCTGATGTAGAAGCAGCTCTTTATCTAGATCTTTAATATTAATTTGGCAATATTAATCCCTGAGCCTTTCCAAAACATTTTTAAATTCTTGGAAGGTGCTAGAAAAACCTAGAGCAACATTACCATAAAAGTATTTTGAATAATATCTGTGTGCATGTCATAGGTCTACAGGTCTCTACAAATATTCTGATTTTCTTCTTTTCTCTCCTTACAGATACATTTCATCAGCTCACGAATGGAAGTTTAAGAGTCTTTATACAAAATATATGTGAGAATGGAAACTTCATCTTTGTTATCATCCTTACATGATGAATGCAGATCAGACAACTATATTGAACCTCATTACAAGGAATGGTACCGAGTAGCTATTGATGCACTGATTGAAGGAGGTTTAGAAGCCTACAAAGAATTTCTTTCCAAAGAGAGATGCTCAGAGTTCCTAGCGGATGAGGAAATTGATTATATCTTGAACAATGTTCACAAACTTCCTCAAAGCACGATTTATTCCTCTAACCATGCCATTGATGACACCTCTTCCTCGGGAACCTACTGGCCTATTGAATCAGATGTGGAAGCTCCAAATCTTGACTTAGGTTGGCCCTACCTGATGCCTGGAATTTCTGGTGGCACAAATATTGATCTGCTTTTTCATCCACCACGAGCACAGCCTTATACCATAAAGGAAACTGTTCGGAAGATGATACGAGATGCAAGAAAGGTAAACATGAAAAATAGTATTGGGAAAAAAAAAAATGTGTGGCAATAATAATTTAGTTGGTGTTTTACTAGAGGCTTTTGTTTTTCTTCTGGCAGAATAAAACAGTCTGGTTGCTAACAATTCAAATGGAAAGGTCTTCCCAGACTGAGATCGGTCCCTTGGTATCGCATGCACCAATGTTATTAACCTTATTTACAAGGGATCAGGGATTAATTGGAGGGATTAATGAAGCATAATTACCATTTTACTGTAATGCTGACCAGTCCATGAAAAAATTGTAGATAATCAGCAAACCTTTTCTTTGACCTGGTTTGAATATACCTCACGTGATACAATTCTATCTGACTTTGGGATATATCCCAAGGTTTCTCTCTTGCATCAGTGGGAACATGCATCAATTTGGCATGGTAGCCAACTGTTATAAGAAAATAACACTTTGATGTATATCCAACTTGTGTACCTTGAGAGTCTTAGGTTTTGTGATTTTGCATGCCAACAGTCCTTGAAGAAATTAGTCAGAAAGTATTAAAGAGAGCTCAGGAAAAAAAAAAAAAAAAAAAAAAAAAAAAGGAGGTTTAGGCAGCAGGGAAACAGATTTTAGTTGGGCACCTATCTTACCTTCATTTCTGACTAATGACTAATTTATAAGAAATGTGGACACTTCTCCAAATGTACTTGTCTCCACTTAGGGGCACTTTCATCTTGAGTTTCAATAAGGCACGCCTGGCTTACACCTCAGTGACAGGGTCCAGTATGTACAAGGCATTAGTTGCTTTCCAGTGTCAATTAAAAAAATCAACAAAAAATGTCTTAGCCTGCAGATCTGTTTGACCCTGGGCCATGTTACCTCTTTAAACAGATGTGACAGGGTTTCAGAAGTATTCCTAGCAAATATGTCATGCTTGCTTTTCTTCCCTGTGAAATAAATTGGGTTCTGTGTGACTCCGTGGGCTTTAAATCAGTAGGATGGGCTCTAGCTTGAGTACATCTGTAAACACTTCAGTGGCTGAAATGTATATGTAAATGTGTGCAATAGAAACAGAATGAAAAGGGAGAGAAAGGGAAGGGCAATGTCTTTCTACAATGTCTCTTCTCTATCTCTTCTCTATTTAGATAAAGCATATACTTGGTTGCCATAATAGAGTTATCACTAGGCCTTTTATCCTGCAGTTTACAGCCTAGAATGACTGTACGCTCAAGGAAGAGGAGAATTAATTACTTCTCTACCTCTTTGTCCCTTCCAGGGTGAGATTTGGTGTTTTTTGCTTTTGTATGTAGTGAGGCTTGACCGTGACTTGCCCAAGATACTCCGTGATCTTTTTCAACAGCAGCTCCTGAGCTACCAGTGTAGCCACTCTAAGGGAAACCACAAAAACACAGTTAACTGTATTGCCAAGACTAATTCAGTTTTACTACAAGGTCTTGAAATGCCATGAAGAAGGGCTGTTTCCCATTAGTTGACATGCTTCTTGTGCCTAGCTGGCTGGCTGCATACAATCCAGTCCCTTTCCGATGGCGCTCTTAGCTAGGGGTGCTGCCTTGTAAAACAACATTTTAAGGTGTATGCCTCCTTTGAGTACAGCTATGGAGAAAAATTAGGTGTGATTCTTACCCTTCTTTGCAAAAAGGTTGAGTGCATAGTATATTGGCTCTCCGAAGTGCTTGGTGCGTTTCCACTTTATAAAGAGGATGTTATGTATGTGTCACTGTCAAATCTGACAGCTGAAAGGTTTGTTTAGTTGATCAGTACAACCTCAACATCAACAACCATAACACTTTTGATACAGTGATATGGGTTGGTTGCTTCAGGAAGCAGCAATTAAATCTAAAAGACCTTTTCTGTCTGCAGATGCATGGAAAAGTTTAGTGGATTTCTAAGTAAGATAAAGTAAGGTATTTAAAACATGCTTAAAGCAGGCAAACACTTTGTAAACAGGCTAACCTACTTCTAAGCCACTTATAAAAATATAGTTATATTAAACAAGGTTCTTTGTTATGTAGTAGTGGAGATGTGTAGTCTTCTGAGAATATTCAAAGGAAACAGGAAAAGGTTACACATGAAAAACAGAACCCTGTAAAGAATAAACAAGTTCTTCAGCAAATCACATTAAACCAACACAGCTCTAAGAAAAATCTATGGGAATTTCAGCAAACTTCTGTGGGAAAATAAACAGACTGTTGGAGGCGAGCGTGTTCATACCACCTAACTTTAAGCACCAAACTCGAATGCCTGAGTTCAGGCACTGATTTCCCTGGGCTACCTAAACACTCGATGCAGTAGGAAACCAGCTCCTACGAGGGCAAGGCAGAGAATGTTTCTTCACTTCTTCACTCCATGAAAGAACCTATTCGATATATGTTTATATGTATATAGTAGCCCCAAAACTCATGAAAGAGACTGAGCCAGTTGAAACACAGATTGTTTTGCATATTTGGAGATATATAAGAAGATGACATTATTAGTGGACTTACTCTTGACCTCTTTCATGCTTGATGCATCACAATGTCACTCCTTAAAATGATCATTACATATGTTAATTTTGACCTTAAGAAGACATGTTGTAAACAACATTAAGCAACTTGCTTGCTGACAGTGATTTTTCCTGACTAAATTGGAAAATCATTTGTAAGGCTATGCTACAATGGACTAAAAACAGTGACAGTAAAAAAATATCACTTGAAAATCTTGTCACTTACGTGTTTCTTAAATGCATAATCTACGTAAAAATTATGCACATCACCCTCATGGTAAGTACAGGCAACATATTTACGAAGTTTTTCTTACAGGAAAGGATCAATATTATTAAATCCGAGAAAATTAACTCATGATTTTAAGGAGATGAATCCATGCTTATGATGTATGTTTCTGAACTTAGAGTAGGGGAACTGTATTGTACATAGGATGGCATTACATTGCAGTCTATACTACAGTACTTCTGTGGAATAGGTTTGATGTTAGCAGGGTGGCTTAGGTCAAACCTAACATGTCAACAAAATGGGTTTACTGTTGGTGTAACTAGACCTCATCTCCAAATGATACAGATTGCCAGCCACCCTCCTCTGTCAATGTAACCTGTGTTCATACAAGGAGACTGTTCGGCATGACAGTGTCAACTGGGGAGACACGAGTCTTTTTGAGATATTGATATAACCATGTG
The DNA here is from genome assembly GCF_018691265.1 of Tyto alba. Taxonomy (NCBI): domain Eukaryota; kingdom Metazoa; phylum Chordata; class Aves; order Strigiformes; family Tytonidae; genus Tyto; species Tyto alba. The sequence continues at coordinate 24,448,697 of NW_024881316.1, read as the reverse complement.
GGGAAAAAGCAGTGCAAGATCTGTCTGACTTTAAAGATGGACCAACTTTTGTAAACAAGCTAGTAGCCTTACTTCTCATGTGTTTTGGAAGCTTCTACCTTTAATCACTGGCAGGTTTCCGGCTTCTCTGAAGCTCGAGGTGCTCCTACAACCTGACTCATCCCAGCTGGGCTGTCTGAACTGCAACTGATAATGTTTAGCAGTTTTTCCTGAGAAGATTATTCATCTAGGAAATGATATCAAGATGATTACTCATCTGTGTCAGGCTAACATGAAACTTCCTCCTCTTCATATAAAGTAACACAGAGATTTCAACAATGAAGTGTTTTCTCCCTGTATGACTTTTAATAAGAGTTGCTTCAAAACTATCAGTTATGAGGCTTGTACATGTGTGCAAGAAACAGCTCATACTGCCTTCTCACATGTGATTGACAGTGTGAGGCAACAGGGAAAGGACAGGACAGAGCACCAAAGGGTCCTTCTGGCAGTGTGTTTCTCTCTTACTTCATTAACTGGATTCCTCTCTCCACCGCTGAGACATTCCTACACAGTTTCAGAGAGAATGCATAGCTCTGAGTCTTTTAGATTGATATCCAAATAAGGATCAGCTCTTCCTGGAGAGAATTCAAACCTGTTTTTAAAGAACCATGTTGTTTAGACAACCCAAGGTTTGCTGGTTTGCAGTACAAGCCAGAAAACACTGAAAGACTTCCCTGACATACTTTTGGGATTTCTGATGGAATGTATGCAGTTGTACGCTATTTGATAAATATGCAATACTGATTTTATGTTGTTCAAATAGACTAGCAGTCTTAAGCTTGGGTTTATAAAATCAGTGATAGTTATAAAACTTTTTTTTAAAAAGTTAGTTGTTTAGATACTTAGAAAGAAATTTAGATGTTTAGTGTGTTATCATTTTGCAAATTCAAAAAAGGCAGTTGTTTTTACTGAATTACTCATGATTGGACTGCAAAGGAGTGTAACTTGTTACTGAGTCTTGCTGGACCCACTGTAAGCCCTTAGTAAGTCAAAAAGGACTTTGAATTCTTGTGAGAGTTATGTACAAAATCTGATGCCTGTGTTGTCTTCTAGAGCAGTGGACCTAGTCAAATAAACAAAAACAGTTGACTTGTTTTATAATCATAAAAAAAAAGGAAGATGCTTTCTTATAGTTTAGAGTTGTTTGGGTTTTTTTCATTTTGTTTTGTTTCAGGCAAGAGTGAGAAGTTGTGTATTACAGAGAAAATGATTATTCACTATTGATCTTGTTTGGCCATGAGTAAAAATAACCTAGTATGGCCTGCAGTCTAGTATGAAAGAAAACAAAATTCTTTACATGCCTATATGAAGAGTGATGTTTCTATATGAAGGAAACCTGTAGAATATTGGGTGCGTTGAGCAATCTTGTTTTGCTCTCTCAGCAGTTCTCTTTGCCAACTATTTTAAACATAATTTGGACACGGACTGGAACAATGATAGTGAACCGTGCTTGTGGCAGTGCTTGTCTTAGCTCATTAATTGCAGCAGTCCAAGCAGATGAGAGAGAGGGGCTGCATTTTTTTGTTCATAAAAGCTGGAGAAATCTGCTGAATTGAGGGAGAGAGAATAGATAAATGCAATAGTCATTCTACTCAGAAGTTTTCTGTATTATGTGTAGTGTCTGGTAAACAGTGGATATCTTTTTTAAGCTGAGAGTAACACGTCAGTGAAGTCGTATAGGCAACATTTTCCCCGCCAGAATATTCTACCCCACAAGGATTTCAGCAGGTGCTTTTTAGTTCAGCTGCTACGCTGAAGGATGCGTTCATCATTTGCTTCCACTCACCTTCTGTTAAATGACTTCTTGTTAGTTGAAAACCAGCATGGCAGTCATGAGTATGGTTTCCAGGTGAGATGTGATTTTTAGTTTTTGATAGATTTATTAGAGAGATTGAGGTCTAATCACACAGGGTATGTGCCATGCTTATGAAGAGGACATGTGTCTTGATCTTGGTGCTATTATTCTGTGACACGCTTGGTGCTATTATTCTGTGACACGGTATCATTTTTTTTGTCATCTGCTCACAATGAGTAATTATTTCAGGTATTTCATCTGCTTGGATTCCCCTTTGGAGTCTTCACACTATTTTATTTGCCTGTCCCCTTCTTCCCCTGCCCTCCCACTCCTCTATGTAAGGATGGTCCCAGAGCAGTCACAGCAGTGCATTTGTAATGCAGATGAAGAGGACTGCCATCGATGGGACACTTCTGCAAGCACTTTTATAATCTGGAAAGCCTGGGACTTCTGTGCAATGCATATCTTATATGCAGTTGCTCTGACCATGAAACCAAAAATTATTCCTGGTAGCCCTCCCGTTAGGTGGGAAGGATCCAAAACTGAAGAGCAATCAGAAGCTCAGGCTAGCCTAGGGAGTAGAAATCTGATAAAATAATTTGCAATCAGTTGCAGTGTTTTTTTTACTCATAAGTTTCTAGCAGGTCAAAGGTTTGCAAGACTATTTCAACATCTTTGATAGTCATATTTTATATTAAAACATGTAATTAACTAATCTATAGGTATTGCCATTTTTATGACACAGCTGTGCTAACATGTTGTCAAAATATCACACCACTGTGATAGATACAAAAAAGTAATAGGGAAAATTAAAGACCAGGTCTTACAGGCAGCTGTATTTCTTTGTTAATGTCTGTCTCATTCACATATATGTAAGAAGTAAGCATACACATATACTTTGTAGCCATGCTTTTTCATTAAGACCTTTTCTCTCACTGACTTAAATCTTTGTCAGTCAAAACAAAAGTGCTATTAAAAAGTCATTTACGCTTTTTGCACATTCAGTAGATTAAAATGTTCTTTATCATATTCAGCAATAACTTTGTACTACAATATGCTGAAGCAATTATAGGTCAAAATATGCTATAAATACAAACTCATTGATTAAAATAATTTTGTGCAGACAGGATGCTTCTTTCAGTGCCCAGTCCAGTGTATTTGGGTTTCGTCCCTCTCCTTTTCTTGTTTGTCAAAAAAACCTGATAACATTGAAGTGCTGTTTTTGTTCTTCTGAATTCCTATCCTCAAGAGATATGACTTTTCCTAATTTTTTTCAGTCAGGGAACAATCTTGCCTGAAGAACTATAGGCTTAATCACTTCACATGCATATTGCCATAGGCCTTTTTTTGTCTCTTGCAGTTTTAGCATAGCTTTTGATCTCCTAATAGCTTTCCAACATAGCCAGTGACGCTCTGAGGGGTGTGGGATACATTCTGGTTGATTTAAAACTTTAAATTTGTTTGTTATGTATCAGAATTTGGAAACTAAAATATCTATGATATTTTAATCACTATCTGTGATAGAATTTTAAATGAGCGTATCTTGGTATACAGGTACCTGCAATACTGCAGCAGTATTTGTGTAATGCACTATGATAGAAAATACATGAAAAGTGGAGAGCTGCTGACATGGAGCAAAACAAAAATCGCAAAAATCCAAGGAGAGCTGTTAGTTCAGAATTTCCCATTCTCCTGTTTGGAAGGAGCAGGATTGAATGCCACCGAGTTACATGTATTAAGTTTCTTCATATATCAGATCTGTGTACAAGTATATACTTCACTTGTAATTATTTCAGAACAACTTGCTTAACGCTGTGGCTTTTCCCAGAGGAGTACTGCAGATATTCCAGCACAGGTGATAGAGGAGTCAAAGTACACTTCAGTATTTACCTCTCTAAAAGAAGTGCAGACCTTGCCATTGATACCAGTGCGATCACACCTTTCCTTTTAGCCTGTTGATAAAGTAGGTCTATAAACATTTTTTAATAAAGAGGTGCTATTCTGTACAATAAAAGTTATGGTCCACATTTTCAAAAATGCTGTCAGCATGCCTGAGACCTCACAGGGCTTTTACTCTTTAAAATCCTACTGTAATTTACCATTCATAGGAAAGAAGCAGTGACCATCATAGCCAAAATGGGATGTAACTGGTGTTGAGCTTGCTACGTTATAGTAGGATCTGCAGACAGACATTAAATGACTGACCTCAATAGAACTGTTCAAAATAAATAATTACAAGATCTGGCTGTGGCTTGCTTGATCAACAAAGTTAATAATTTTTCATTGTACAGTCCACTGATCAGTAAGCCAGTTGAATTTACAATAGTGTTATTTTGCATTATAAATACGGAACTGGAAGCAGCCAAACTAGCTATCTCCGCTTTCCCTGCTTTTGTTTGACATCTTTTTCCATATCTTGGATGCTTATTTTCTGAAGCTGTAAACATCATTATGTTTCACTGAATGTCTGTATATCATACAGTTTACTGGTGTCTTAGTCTTCCTGAGTGGAGCCAGCCAGTACAGGCATATCACTACCGCAGTATAAGCAGTAGATTCAGAATTTATATGCTCTCCTTTATTCTTAGCCATTAAAGAGCGTGACCAAAGTGTATGCAGTTTTATAGATGAGAATACTGAGCCACAAAAGCATTAAATTAATACATATCACAATTCAAGAGATACAATTATAAACCAAAAGCCAGAGAGTATTACACGTTAACAAACAGTACTCAGAGCAAGTAAGGGCCAGATAACAAGATTTTGTCTTACTGTCTCTGTGGTTTTAGTTGATAAAAAAATCATAGTTGTGCATTTAGTGTTATAGTTACAAAGACTAATTTCTGAGGAACATCAGTAGTTCTCAAAAAAAGTTTGCATTGGTATATAACTGTAGCTTTCTAGTGCTTGCATTTCAAAAATATTTGTAAAAGTGTAAAGTCCTTTCTTATCTTCAGATAAAGAGGGTGTATCTTCAAGACATACACAGGATGTTCTCATACCTTAGCTAAGAGCAGATTATCTTAACCAGTTCTGTGTCTTGGTCTGACGTGCTTTCACTGACTGCCCAGAAGATGTAAGACGTGAGGGAAACAACAGATTCCTCAAAAACAGGGTCTGTGGTGACCCCTGCTCTCCCCAGCGAGGTGTGTGGGCACGAAGCTGTCTTAGAAAACTTCTGTGGTGTGTCTTTTATCCAGGGGTTTCTGCTAACTGCAGCACCAGATCTCCGCAGGCCTTTTCACTTCTGCCAGCGATCCTGCTGTAAGAGATGAAGCTGGGCGATAGGATAATATGAGAATTTATGCAGCATATCTCTTAGAGATGAAAAGAAAACTTTGATATCTGCTTCATCCACTAGCAGTCGGGCTCGAACAGTAGCACAAGATTGTGCGTTCAGGTAGCCAAATGGGTGTGCCTTCAGTTCAAACAGCAGATATAACATCTCAGCCTTATTTTCATGCTGTTTCCTGGAGCTGCAGGCACTCTGTGCCAAGCAGGGTGCACTTCAGCTCAATAAACTCCCTTTATGGCTTAAGCACTAAGTAAAGCACCAGGCATCACCTTCGAATTCAGATGAATCTGAGTGGCATCAATCCACAGAAGGTATTGCAGTTAGTGTTTTCCTGCTAGGGTTTTGATGCTCAATAAGCCAGAAATAATAATGAGGATGAGATGAAAAAAACAGCACAGAAGAAGAGCTAGTGCCTGCTGATTCCCTGTGGGACCTTTCTCAAGAAATACCCACCAAGGGACAGCCCTTTTTAAGCTGTGCTGAATTCACTGCTAGTGAACTGTACCTCCTGATCAGAGACATCAGAGGCAGCAAACAGAAGTGACAGTGTCAGCCAAAAAATCTGACTTCCCTCAAATGCCAGGGCAATACCGCTTGTCAAAGCAGCCAGGTCTCCATCCAGTATGACAGGGCACAATAATATCTGAAGCTATCTGCTGTTCTGATAATTTCTTGTCACTGCCCAATGGTGGATTAGTACAGGCACTCAATAATTGCCTGAAAAGTCACTGTCAAGGGTGTGGGTTTCTTTTAAATAGTAGGCAGGTATATGTGAATGCACAGTATCTGATTGAGATCTGTAACCTGTCTTTGCTGAGGATGGGCCAAAAAATATCAACCATCAACAGATCCAACTCTTACAAAAGTAAATACTGTTATGGTCTGCAGAAAGCTGCTTTAAAATGTAACAAAAATACATTTTTTTGCTTAAAGAATATACTTTTGAAGTGAGAATACTAAGCATAGAGATGAAACAGAATTATGACTGATTCTTCTGTTTATTTATTGCTATCACTTTATGTTTTAGCACTATATGTTCACCAGTAATACTATATTTTATGATAGATTTTATGATGCACTATATGACTGTAGTAATATCATAATCTATTTTGTTTATGAATTCTAGGCTTATTGAATGACAGTAAGCCACTTGTGCAAGAAATCTAATTAGTCAGATGATTTGATTTCTTATGCATAAATTAAATTTAATGATGGAAATGCAGTCCAGATCTGAAGTGCTGTGATAGTAATCTCCTGTTATAGAATTTCTGTCCTGAGTAAAGGCTTGGTACTTCGACTTGGAGTTCAGAGGAGTTAAACGGTGTCTCTCTTTTGAGAGCCCAGGAAGCTCTTCTGTGTAAACATCAGAGCCTTACAAAGCCAGGGCTCCAATGGCTTTTTGGAGGAATAAAAAGGAAGGAGAAGACATGCTGTTCTCAGGAGTCAGGAAGGAGAAATGTCAGAGGAGCAGAGATCTCTTCTAGTCCTTTCAGTTGCTGGAAGGCTTCCTGTTAGAAACCAGTGCAGCAACTAAATGCTATTTAAACCTCCTGAGGGACTGTAACATTCTGGAGCCTGCACCCAGGGTGAAAACACTGGCAGCTCTGGATTACTTAACTCTTACAGCATCATGTGGAAAGGGACATCTTAAGACAAACGCAGGATGGACCAATGTTCTATTCAGTCGAGCTCTGCTCTGTGCTGTCATGTGTCCATCAGAAGTAACCCCCATGAGAGTTGGTATCAAATGGATGGAAGTAAGGCATGACAGTTGTGCATGGTGTCTGTTGTATGCAGGCATTTCTGCACTCACCCCCTGAAGTGACCATACTTACAGTATGATATGAAACCTGTACATTTTCAGTTGTAGTTCCTCTTTCCTTCCCCTCCTTCTTCGCCCCCCACTCCAGCTCTTCCCCTTGAACAGCTCTCTCTCCTCTGCCTCTTTCTCTTTTCATTGTGCATCTTAGCCAGAGGTGAGTGTTTACTGCCTGCTTTAGGAACTTTTGTCACCTTTCTTGAGTGCAGTTCCAGGCGTGACATCTGGGAATGTCAATAAAGAAATGTGGGTGTCGTGGAGGATGCCAGTCAGCACACCTGAAGCAAGTGCCTGCAGTAGGGGGTTGGAGTCTTTTCCCAATCCTCCATCTCTCCCAGTAAGAAGTGGTAAAACACTGTCATGATGTTAGAAATACAGCAATGCTTTTGAATTGCTAATCAAATTACTCAATTTTATTGGCAGGTTTCTGGTATTTATTATCAAATGTAGATAGATTAAATATTAGGGGAGGCATATTTTCTGAGTAGGACTGTCTTTATTTTGCGGTGAATTGTTTTTGGCAACAAGGATGAAGTTTAGAGATAGAGCATGTGTGTATCAGAAATTACAATAGGCTATGTAATTACAAACATGACTTGTATACACAATTGATTTTAATCTCATTTTGTCAAACTAATAAAACTTGAAAATAACTTTTTTTTAGTTATTTAGTAAAGGGCAGAGAGAAAAAAATATAATACCTTCTCAAAGAAGACACTTTTTTTTCTTCTTCAAACAAAATTAGATACCTAATCCTGAGAGAATTTAAATACTTTAATTTGTGTACACAAGAGGTTCCATTAACTTAGTATGCATATATATTTGCAGGATTGATGCTTAGGGATATGACCATGTATCATTAGTAATTTGATTTTAAATATTTAATCTCTTTCTCTTAAATCGTGCCACAGTACACTACTTGTACAAAATGAGCATGTATCTTTAGTTGATTGTGTCCACTGTGAGCAACTAAAAAAAGAATGAGTGTCCAAGCAGACTGCTGTAATTTTTTTATTCTAAATGAAAACTGTGTTGAATAACTGAATACCTAAAACCTAAGAAAGTCACTGAAGCTGGTGAAGGTTTTCTCTTCCCGAGATGCCATTCCACCACTCAGTTAGTTCTTCTTTACTGATCCCAGCATGCATGTGCAGGCCCAGGTCCTGCAGAAGTCTAACCCAAAGGAATGGATGCACATATGAATGTTACAGAAGACAGGCTGGTACCTTAAAAAGAAATTCAAGAGCAAGACTAATTTATCGTGTCGATGCATAAAGAACAAGAATAATTTTTGCCAATATAGAAGGTCTATCAAAGAACTTTTTTTTTTTTTTTTTTTTTTTTTATGTAACTTCATATAATTGGCCTCAACCGAAATGGTTGAGTCCTCTGATAGCAAACCTTAAGAGTTTGTGCTTGGGATAGAGGCTTCATTATCTTCTGCCACATTGAACATCCTTACGGAGCTCATATGCAGTGCAAGGAAAATTCCATAGAGAAGTTTCTCAATTTGTATTCTAAGGCTCTTGAAATGATTGCAAAATGTACATTAAAAGCACACGTGCACTTTTTCATGCATTCTGGCATGCAAGCAAGCAAAATGAACGAAAAAACAGTAAGAAGTAGACAGATGGAATTTAGTTATTATGGTAGAGCTGTCCAAAATAGTTTATGGATTTTGTTTTTTAAATGCTGTATATTCTTAAATTAAAAAAAAAAAAAAAATCAACCATAGCATTGAGAAATAGTTTCATGGACAGTTACAACTCTATGCTGATACAAAATCGTGTGTACACAGATAGACATACTTCTTTTGAAATTTGTTAGTGGTATTTCTAAAAATACTAGGGATCAGAATTTCATAATCTGCTGAATTCTATGGAGAGACATTGCTTATACTGTCTGAGGAGGTGACTTGCTACATTTAATTATACAAAGTAGTCCCTCTTGAGATACAAAGTAAAAGAAAGCATTTCAGTTTAATGTTACTCTGAAGGTCATAACCCAGCTGTCTATTTTTAAATAGACTACGTGTAACAAAACTACAGGTATTTAGAAAAAAAGATCTAATTTCTGAAATGTGTACTAATAGTACTTTAGTACAGGCATTGAAGTTACCAAGCTGAGTAGTGTATCTGAAATAGGCATTAGCAGTTGATCTTTGACAGACTTTTTTCCACAGAATGTAATGAGTTTAAGAACACAAAAAGTTAGGTGTTTAAATATTTTGGGGGATTTCCAGCAAAGTACATTGACTGAAACATTCTAGCAGCACAGTTATATAGCATTATCTGTTGTGAAAATACTATGCTGAATGAGAAACAAAAAGTTGTGGTATTTTAATTCCAAATACAGAAACGTCTCTGTCTTGTTTTAAAGAACTAACGATAACATTGTTGACTGCGTTTCAGTTCAGCTGCTTGTTTTTGTGTTTGTATGGGGATCCATACTATAATGCATGCTAAAATGGACATAGGTTGAAGCATAGTGTTTCCCTGTGCAGTAGATCCAAATTTGAGCAGACTGATCAGTCTTGTCCGAATGTGTGTCACAAAGTTTAGGAGAAAAATCCCTGATATGGCACATAAGTACAAAAAACTTATTTTCAATGCTTTTAGAGGAGACATTGCTATCCTAACAGTGGAGACATTACTGGTAACTAGACTAAATATTCTCCTGTTTGGAAATTTGGAAATTATGCAAGAAATTTCTCTGACCAGGCTTTAAGTTCTTTCTTAGCAAGGAGAATTTAAGAAATATGGGAAGCATTGTAATGTACAAATTAAAAATAATCCAGTACTTTTTTTTTTTTTTCTGAATTACTGTCTTCCATTGACTTTAAATCTAGTACCACTGAGTTACAGTAAAAATACACTGAATTATATTTTCACATCATAGTATATCTATTTTTCAACAGCTATGAATATAGTCCATAGCAATTACAGTGTAAGTAACACATGTGTTGATCTGTTCTGGTTTTGGTTTTAAGTTGCTTATCTGTGGCTCTGGATGGAATTTTAGCCTGAAACAGTAAAACATAAAGCATTCTACTTGGTCAATCTGATGACTATAAACTATATAAACCCAACAAGGGAAATCTCTTTACCTATAAAAATGGAAAAAAAATACTGTTAAATAATTTTAAAGTAATCTGTAGAAACAGGTTACATAGTATTTATATAAATAAATATGCGCACACACACTCTGGAATTTCATTGTAAAGCTTGCTGTCAGCAGCTGCCACAGCAAATACTGCACCACACAGCCTGAAATGCAGAACACCTATGAATATGATGTATGTGAAAAATCTCTTATGGTAATTATTAAATTTAGATATATTAATACATTATGAAAATTGAGAATGGCATTTCACTTAGGACATTTTAATTTGTTTCAAAAGTCATGGTTGGCTCTTGAAGGTCAGCAGGTTGTCTGGGAAGGATTTTAATATTAATAAGCTGTACCCTCTTTTTCCTTCCTTTCTTAGGTTTGCTTCAAACCACAAACCCAAGAAAATCTCTAATTAAATGTTTAATTTATTTTCAAGTTGCCAAATATTCCTTAGTGTTTCAGAGCATCATTCATCTGCAGTTTTTGCTTGCTTGGTTGTTTTCAGGCATGCTTTTGGGTGCTCGATGCCTGGGATTTTGAAGGGAATAAGTCTCCTCCACTGCATTCAGAGAGACTTCCTATGCTCCAGGTTCATCCCCCTCAAAATCCCAGCAGCAAGGCTTTAGTTTTGAGCTCATTCACAGGGACACGCTCTCCCCCTCCACGACTACTAGTGACACTGATATTTTTTAATTAATATGATTTTTTGTATAAATCACTTGGGTTTACTTCTTGATATGCTGCTGCTTGTACTGTGATCACATGTACTCTCCATGGGCCCTGTCATTGCTTTCCTTTTCAAATAAGATTTTCTAATTGATTTTATTGGAAATTGCTTTGAAAAAGAGCTGGGTAAACATGAACCTGTAATCAATGTTTGTGTCCTTTAAAAGCTCTTTGTGTGTTACCAGTTTTTGGGGCCCTCCCTATTAAGCTTTGAAGCTGTTTCCAGACTGCAAAATCAGTAGAGGTTGTGAAAACTGAGAGATTCACAGATTTTGATGCCAGAAGGGACCATTATGATAATGAAATTTGACTCCCTGCACAACACAAGCCTGACAGTGTTGCATCTTCAAGGAGCTGATACTAAGAATAAATCTGACCTTAAAGCACTTGGGTGCTAGTCACAGTCAGCACTTCTGGGTAACTAATTCATAATTGCCCTTGAGATGAGATATTTTTTGTACTATCGCTTTTCTCTAAGTGATGGAATTTGCTTGAAGAAACCCATTTTGCAAGCCCAGACCAAGCCTGCCTGAACTTTCTGCTTGTGCATCTCATCACTCAACATGACAGCCAGCCAAAAGAGAAGGTGCAGAGAATTTGAAATGCAGGACTGGAGGATGAGGTGAGGCTGGGGCTGCTGCGTAGCTGCAGGGATTGCTTTCAGAGGGACTTTGGGATGCTCAGTGTCTCTGTAAGCGCAGGCCATTAGCCTCTCAGGACCTGATCGCATGGCACAGCAAAATGAAATGAGGAGATTCATAAGGAGCAAGGCGTTTTCACATTCCCAGAGCATCACCTTAGTGTGACTGGACTGTTTCCAGTAACAAAACTAATTAGCAATGGGCTGACTCAGGTGTCCCTGCACAGGACAGCAGTGTGACACTCACACACACCTCCTATATATTTTCAGTTTCCCAGATAAAAATAAATGCAATAATGTTTTTCCTGCATTTATGAAGTGGTTTGCGCTTTGCATATGAAAAGCTTTCTGTATGCACTTAAATGTTATTGTAAGTAATTTAAGAGGAATTCAAAAAGCTGCTTATTTTTTCTGGTAATTGTTCAGAGTCTTTTATGACAGAGAAGTAGCGGACCTGAGTAAGTTTCAATTTTTTTAGTTAAGGTCATAAATAACATTAGTCTATTACAAATATATTTCTATGCTAATATCTTCTTGAACTAGAGAAAATGCTTTTTTGGAGTGATTCACATGCTTTTCTAGTTCTATGCATTTGTATCAATTCATAGACCTTTTACATCCTTTAAAAAAAATGTTATGCTTTATATCCTTTTATTTTTGTTGAATATAAAAGTCTTGTACTTAAAAGCATTGATCTAGGACTTGGAAGACTTGTATACAAATTTCTCATAGAACACAGAATCCTCATCTATAAATGTGAATATTAGCTCAGAGTGGTTTGTGAAGACATATATGTCATTTGGGGTATTCACATACTAGGGGTAGTGAACACAGTTTCAAGAGCTTAAGCTGGAATTGACCTTCTCAGGTGCCTCTAATGGCTTAAAACTTCAGAGTTTGCATCAACCTTTCATGTATTTGTCTCCTGTCCATAAGATTGCTTGTTTGCTTTAGAGTGTACAAGCAGAAATATTTCAGTCATATCCAAATGCAAAGCAGAGAGTTGCTTGCTTCCGTGTTATCTACCCGTGTTCTGCTGTTAGTTTTTTCTCACAGTATTCCTATATGCAGCTGTGAGAAACAAGAAAATACCTTTTTTTGTTGTTCACTTGAAGTACTGTTTCTGATTTAGACTGCATTTCAGCGATTGTTCCATCACCCACGTAAATGTCATGGAAGTCTTACCTCTTGCATACCTGAGCCTTGTTTCATTGCAAAAATTGTTCCTGTGTCAATTAGGATGATGTATATTGTATTTTTTATGATTTATAAGAGACTGGAGTGTCTTTTAATTGCCAACTACTGGTCACAGTTGGCCAAAAATGACAAAGTCCCTGAAAAATTCCTTCCTGACAGCTACACCTCATCTCTCTAGTGAGTGCGGACTGCACCAACATCTGAGAGCAGGTTCAGAATTACAAGGAAACACTCTGAAGACCAGCAAAAGATATGTGCATTTATAAGTCAGAAAGAAAAAAAGATAAAAGCTGGCCTGTTACTACATCTGAAACAAGTGCTGTTTCTTCCATGCTTTTTTCAATACAATGCTCGTTTGAAATTTTTTATCTAAAGGAAAGAGGCAAATACTAGAATGTTTCTTTTTCAATCCGTGTGTGTACATGTGAGTGTAATCATCTACATGCACGTGTACACACTGTACTACAGAAAGCATGGTTTCTAGGCATGCACAGGATGCATAGCAGTCTGGTGACAGAGAGCCTTGTTGGCATGAATTTGGAGTGGGCAGGTTACTCAAGGGAATTCTTTCCTGAGATCAGAGAGGTACTTCATAAGAACAAATGTTTATTTGAAAGGGAATAGTTTGCATCAAAAAGCAGTTATTTTCCAAAGTGTTCTTGGAATAAAATGTTCACTTCTCCTCCACAGAGGTATTGCAGGTCCTCATCTCCATCCTTACTTCAAGCAACTCAAATCATCTAGTATATTAAGCTATTAGCATGCTTGGCACATTTTTCAAGAGCAAATTTTCCAACAGAATGTGTCTTAATGTAAGACCATGGGTAGTTTGGTCAGTGATGTTTCTGCCTTTTGTTCTTTACGATTAGGCACGTTCTGTTTTTGATGGCAAAACAAGTGAATTTTCCTCTCTACCCCTCATGTTTGCTAGCATATATGCCCCTGAGGTGTACATCTATTCAGCACGGGAGTGTTTTGTGCCTGCAAGGGCATCGCTGACAATGAATCTCTCAAAGAAAGCTACTGAAAAGCTGCAGCAGGTGCCCAAGACTGATTTTCTTCATCCAATCTGAAGGCCAGGTTTTGGAAGAAACCCCCTTGTCCTAGCGACAGCTGTGCATTTCTTTTAGGTGTTCAGCGCATTTCATGATTAGATCTCTGATTATCATTACTCAAGTGTGGGGGGGTGGGGGGTGTGTGCGTGAACCTGCATGATCTCACATACATGAAGTTGTACAATGGAAGACTTGTGATAACGTGTTTCTTTTCTACCTGTTGATAAAACCCTGTTATCTTGCCATGTTGGTCACTAGCTCAATTGAATATAAAGACTTCAGTTACTTGCATACTGATACCTCATTTATTTGAATAACTGTTCATTTTATTAATGAATGAGTGCTTCACATTATCCTTGCAAGGATGAGAAAAATGAGAGGAGCAGACCATGAATGTAGGATGACCGTGCCCGTGGCTGAGGTGATGGTGTCTGGATTGCAGAACTGTCCTGCAGCCCGGCCACGTGTCTAAGTCTCTTCAGATGCACCCTGGAAGTGGCCTAGGACTCTGACTTAAGAAAATATTATGAATACAGTGAATAAACTTTTGAACATTAAAAATAAACTTTTACATTTAAATGGAAAGACTAGTAGATATCAAAGATGGAGCATGATGATTATCTGATCTGACTTCATCACAAAGACCAAATAATCTTGCCTGTGATTTTGCATAATTGCAGTATCAAATTGCAAATAATGAATTAGTACTTCTCCTGTGGCCTTGTTGAGGACCTGTATGCAGATCAGTTAAAGCTGATGCTAACTGCCTGTACAAAAAAATATATTGTCACCAAGATCATTCTTAAACTCTGTGGCTTGTTGTTGTGTGACAAAGATGGTTATTCAAATTTCAGGTCACATAGAGACTAAAAGATCAGTTTAACGAAAACCTGCCAGAAAGAAATAAGAAATAAATGTTTCTTTTAATTTTTTAAACTTGTTTCTATTAATTTCCTTTCTTATCCATTGACTTGGAAGATTCATCTTTGAACAAGAACTGTCAGGTTTCTCTTAAAAAGTTTTTAGAGGGTTTCAAAATTGATTTTTTTTTTAAATACAATATTTTAAAGCACAGTATTGCTACTGAAATTATAACTCAACTGGTAATAATTTTACTTGTAATTCATCTCTTGTTTTATTTTATTTTAAGTGCTGCACTTGATCCAGGAATTAAGTTTTGTTTACTACCTTTTTTAGTTCCAATTCACTGAGGTCTACAAGAATTGTAGAATTACTTATCTGCTTCATTTCAATTTGCTTCGCAGGAGTTTTGAGCAGGGTTTTATTAATTGCTTCCCTACTATTTCAGGCATCTTGCTCCATATGGTAGTATGCATAAAAATTTGAATTTATTTTCTTCCTGAAAAGCTGAACATAATTACTTATTAACTAGATTATTTTTTCTTATCTTTAGGACATTCTGCTGATGCTTTCAGACTAGTCCACAATTGTTTTTTCCTTTTTCATCTAATCTGTAATAAATAATCTAGCATGCCAGGGTAATGGATTTCACCTGAGGATCTCAACATGATTTGCAGACAATAATTAATTAGTTTCACAACCTGTCTTTAAAATAGGTCAAATAGAAACACAGCCTGCTAGCACACAGTCATTGGCAACATATTGCACTATTAACTGTAGCTGCTCTATAAGCAGGTGTTGTAATCCACTTCTGAGTATCAGGGAAGGTTGCTGCTCAAGTGGAACCATGTTTAAAAAAATAAACAGTTAATATCCTTTGGTTGGGTTGTTCACCTGGTGTTCAGACATAATTATGTGCCATATGGACATACGTTATGTCTGTAATATTTATTATAGAATAGTGATCTGACATCATTGCTGTTGCTTTTTTTATCAGCATAAATGTTACAAATACATAAATGTATTTGTCCAGACATGGTATTTTTACTTACAAATGCATTTTACTATATCGTGTAGCTGAACTGGAAAAATTTTGAAGATATATATATATAACAGTGAACAGAGAATTTGTCAGAGTTAAACCCTGAGAAAGCTTCTCATTATTCATCCTCTTCTATTTATACAGGAGGATTGTTGGCTTTCCTTCATACTTGACCCATCACTGACCCGTGACTAGTAATTTTAAACAGCCTGGATGCTGTGTTTTTCTGGTTTACCCTAACCATATTACTGCTTGAATTGAACTCATTAAACAGAATTAGGTACATCTATAGGGTTTGAAATTAGTGACAGTGAAGTAAATAGCATCTATAGCACGAAGCAAAAGCTTTACCATGAATATCATAATGATATGGTCGTAAAGTGTGCAATAAAAACTGACATATTTTAAAGTTTTCATAAAATGCGTAGGAACCCATTTTAAGCTCACATTCAGTATCCAAAATCAGATTTTTTCCCAATCTCAAACTTAACTGAGTTTGAAGTTTTTGAAAGAGGGAGGGAGGGACAGGAAGGTAGAAGGAAAGAATTAGGGAGTGAAGGGGGAGAAGGCAAGGAGGGAGGAGAGAGGAAAGGAAAGGGGGAAGTCAGAAACAAGGGGAAGGCAGTGAGAGGAGGGAGAGGAGATAACAGAAGTGAGCCATAATAATCTGTAAATTGTAGTGGTTTTGCTTGCATTTCCGTGACAGCAGTATGAAAATCTTTATTGAGTCCTGTAAGCTGCTAGAAATACTCAGATGCAATCAAAATGTTTTCACAGGACAACTGCTTTAAATATCTGGCCATTAACCAGTCCTTAAGTGTGTGTATCTCATGTGTCTACTGATGACTCTTAATCACATGTATGAAGTTGAATACAAAAGCTGTAACCTTGTAGAAGGATGAGATAAACAATATTTGAAAATAGGAGGTTTTTCCCACTTGCCCTTCCCTAAATATACGATTAGCCTTTATTTCTGTGTTCACTCCTGTGTCGGTTTTCCTTTCAGAAATCGGGCTGAGCAACCAACTTGGTCATCAAGCTGTTTTTTTGCATATTGGGCATAAGCATTATTTCCCCGATACTCAAAAGCTTAATTAAAAATGACCAACAGCAGAACAAAGAATTCCTTCACTGTCTTAGGTGTAAACTACCAGGTCTGCTAATAGCAGTTGTTGTAAGAAATATTACTCTATTGCAGTGGACTGTAATGTTACTTTTTAACCTTGTAAAACAAGGAGATTATCCCACTTCTTTCCAAAGACTAACAGGAGCCTCTGTTGAGGACTTTCTCCATCGTGGTATTACCTTCACTATAACATGAACTAGGGGAGATTTTTAACCAGACTTCGTTCTAGTCTCAGTTGGGGTTCCGTGGACATCTAACAATGTCTTCTGCAAGGACTTCCAATTTTTATTTCTCTTTTTCTTCTATATTTATATCTGAGACACTTTCACTAGCAGTATTCCTTAGGATTATGAAATCTACCTTTTGGAAGAAGAAGTTTTGATGTCTATAGAGGACTAACCTCCAACAACTAATGATATAATTATGGCTTGTTTCACAGTATTAAGTATAATTAGGTCGTGCTCATTGGTCTGTAGTCTTCCACTTATTTGAAATCTGCCAATTGAATATTTTTTTTTAATTGCACACTGACATCCAAAATAGATTTGTTTTCTCTTGGATGCAATGTCTTTTATGTTACAAATTAATAATCTTCTAATGAAGTTCTGTTACTTGCTGCAAGATCACCCTGGTATAAAGCTGATGGACTTACCAGTACATGACTTACAAATCCTCTGCAACCAGCACATGACTTACAAGTCCTCTGCAACTGTATGATTTTATTTTTCCACATAAAATGTTTGATAGGCCATCCTTATGGACTGTGGTTAACATACTGCATATAGGCATTTGGAAGTCTGTCTTTCTGAATCAAATGCAACTCTGAAACACATCAGGTTTGGGTGGTGACTTGGATCCACCAAAATCTTCATGTGCTTAGAAATATAGAAAATAAGTGTTTCCTGCTTTTGAAACACTTATTTTCATCTACTTCCATTATTTTTTGGGGTCTGCTATGGAAGCACTGTTTCTACCTCTGTCTTAAGTCCCCACCTTTCTTTTTTGATTCTTTTCTTATGCACTCAATATACCTGTAGTACATATTCGTTCCTGTAAGGACCAACAAGTGATTTCAGGCAGTATTATACAGTTGAACAATATAGTTATATTTTTTTTTTGTCTGAGATATGTATATATAATAGCAGCAGCATTGAACTAAGATATTTTAAATATGTTGTTTATTTATAAAATATTAATATTAGATATTCCGCTCTTCCCATTTAATTTCATTTCAGAAACATGTGTTTACTATTAAGGTCTCAAAGATGACAAACAGTGCACAGCTCTTGCATAAGAAAACTTAAAAGCAAAATTATTCTTCCCAGTCTAGAAAAGTGGGTCTGAATCATCTCTTCCTATAAATCTGCCTTTGACTAAGGGAATCTTTCATTGTTTCCAAGTGTCTAATTAACAAATGACAACAAAGTTGTCTACTTTAAAGAAATGTTGCTTGTTTTTATAGTTTAAAGTCTACAGCCTGTAAGTGTTCATTAATATTGTGGTTTTCTATACATTGTCTAGTGTTTTTCAGTATGTAAACTCTAAGGAAGTGGGGTTCAGTGTCAACAATGTGTTTATACAGGCTTCTTGAGGAAACTGATTATAGTGGTGGGAAGGCAAACTGACGTGGAATTTCATTCCATTCCTGGTCTGAGAAACCCCACCAAAATGTACTCTTAAAGGTAGCAAAAAAAACCCAAAATATTTTCAAGAATTGTTATCCAAATTAATGAAATCTCAGACATTTACTTTGACTCTTTGATAAGCAGCAAATTAGTTTATGATTTCTTGAAAGAAACCTCAGAAAGAGTCCTCAGAAGTATTTGCATGAAGAATATTTTTAAGAAGGAGCATTTGGAATGGACAATTTTAGTGCACTTTTAAAAATGTTTTTGTCCCTTTGCATTCCCCTCACCCCAAGTTTGAAATGGCCTTTTCCCATATTCTTAGGTGTGTGTGAACATTTATGTCAGCCATTCATGGTTTCAAGTATGGAAATTTCGAGTTCTTAACTGTACGGTAGTCAACTCTTACTTCCCCTGGCCAGGTAGAAGCTAGCCAGGAGCATCCCCTGCTCTTACTAGTACTCCAGTTATTTGACAGAAGTCTCAAAACTGAGACTTATCTCTGAGGTTGTTGTATGAGGTTTTCAATCCTGCACAACAGATCAAAAAGTCAAATTTATTAAGAGTTTAGTTCTAATTACTACTGGCACTTTTAAAAGAAAATAATTATGACTTATCACATGGTTATGCATAGTTTGGTTTTGGGCAGTCACTAAGTAATGCATATGTGAATAAATGAGTACTTCTACTTACAGACAAATTTAAAATAAAAAGTATAATATTATAATATTAATTCAAGTATCCTGAACGTTCCCTAAATATTAAGGGATCCAGTGAGAACCCACGTATTAAAGCTGTTAATACTCTTTTAAATAAAAAAAATGTTTCTGAAGCAGCAAGTCTTTGAAATTCATCATAGAGAAAGCCGTAGGCTAGAGAAGTACCTTTTATTTTTGTCATGAATTTCCATTCTGGTATAGCTGAGTTGTAGGCTGACAGCAATCCTGGCATTTCCTTTCTGTTTGCTTTCCTCAAGAAAAGCTTGGCAGCTTCCCAAAATAACAACTGAGTAAGAACATTCTGAAGAGCTAAATACAAATATTAAAATCCTGCTACCCAGCCAGCTGCAGCCCACATGGCAGTGAGACTAGAGCAGGAACATCAATGGCAAGAGAAGAAAGGGCAGAGTAAGCTCCCAAACACGTTCCCTCCATCATGCCAAGGATTTTGTGTGCTGCCTTATGTGCTTCTCTGTAGGACCTCTGCCCACTTCTGTTTGCAGTGACAGAACACAGCTTGCTTGTTAAATACCAAAAGTGATTTAATTACTGATGGGAGCATTGCAAGCAGAAAGTGAAGTGTTAAAATTGAAATTGTGAATGCTTGTTGCTTTAATCATGCATGACGGTTCTTTCCAGATTTAAGTAAATCTTTTCTTGTCTGTGATGCACCACAGCAGCTGTTTCTTTGCAGATCCTTTCTTCCAAGGATTAGGTTTATAAATGCTTCTTGGAAAGTCCCCATTAAGAATCCCCAGAATATCCCCCTTCCCTCCTCTCATCTCCTTGGCTTGCTGAAACTCAATTCTGCATGTGCGGAAGTAAAGCTTCGGAGGAATTATCACCTCTGCTTCTTGCTGCAGCAAGGTGGTATCTCCTACATGTAGCTCAGTCAGCTCAAGCTGAATTTTTACTAATCCTTCAGCCAGAATAACAACTATCAATTCCATAGATACAGATCACACATAGAGAATTAATGTAACTCACTCCCATATGCTCCACAAGATAGTCACCTGTAAAATTCCCAGTTGTGTGAATTTGAAGAGGTAACATAGAAAGTGTCATTTCAAGATGGTACATGTATGACTTGCTGGCTCAGCCTGCAATAGCTGTCTGAAAAGTACTTCAGAAGGCTACTGTATGTTCACTTTTCAGAGAAAGCAATCTTATCAGCACTTCAAAGAACTTTTGTTTTGTGTTGATTTTAGTTTCATTTGTAGAAGAGCTAATCCTGGTCATCTGATCAGCTTTTTTAGAGACATGGTAAGCTGCACAAAAGTTGCTAAATTGAGCAAAAGGCAGAATTATCAGGTAGTTGTTAGAATATGGATCTTCCCAGTGTATTTCAAAGTTAAATCACATCCTTCAGAGCTCCTGTTTTTACCGCTGTATCATTCTTTGCTGCCCAAATCACAACATTTTTTTCCCATTATTGATAGCTAGAAAGTTCCCCTATCACACATCTTCGTTATGTGTTTCGTGGACAGAACAGATGAGTCTTTGCAATGTGGGCTACACAGTTAAACACAGTTAAAATATTTATATAGTGCTTTATGTGGTTGCCTGCATTCATAATTTTCTGAGAACAGTTTGCATTGTTTTTCCGTATTGTAATGCAGAACATTTCTAGAATTTTAGTTTACCTTTTGTTTTCAGGACAGCAATTCTTTTCTTACAAATTTTCATTGATATTGAGCACATCTAACATCCTGTTACAGAAAGAAGCTGTTGAGGTCATTGAAGACTGCAAATGTACATGTTGAAGTTAATTTTTGTTCCATTTAAACTTAGTTTTCACTTTAAAATGCTTACATTTTGTAGGTGGTATGTGATATGATAAACAAAGGCTTAGTGATCAGAACAGAAGACATGCTCGGTTCTGAGGTGCACACTTTTTGTATCCTTTGAATTGATGGTGGAAGCATTTTAGATCCAGGGAAGCACAGGGAGGATTAGGAGAGCTGGTTCTAAGATAGTGTAACTGCCTGTTATAGTGAAGTGCCAGGCTTCACCCTGTAGTTAATTAAATTGCTTTTAAAGCATGCAATAATGGAAGAACATTTTGAAGTGTACTGTATGGTTATGGTCTATTGCTCTCTGAATGCACAGCCAAATTAAATAAATTAAATATGATCTCAGGGAGCCACTTTTGGTGATATACTACAAGTAGTGACATGAACTTCATGGAAGTTGTGTAAGTGTAAAACATCTATTTGTTCCATTACATTGCCACAGAATTTTTAGGAGAATGGATTGTACTCAGATGTTTGATTCCTATTTGTATTATTGTATCTAGGTTCTGTTTACAGAGGAGGGCTCCTCCCATTATACTGCCCTTTGGCACTTTATTTCAAGACTTCTGATCTGCTACATTTACTATGTGAGACCTTAGCAATCCAGCCAGCCCAAAGCTGACCAGGGATATTCAGGTGCAACTCACAATGATTTCAAAGTATGTTTTGCAACAGAAGGGTGTGTTGTGCAAAGCATTTCAGGACTGTGTTCAATTTTGAAAATTAATATGAAAATAATAAACTATCATCTTAGGAGCACTCTGGTGTTAGCAAGAGTACCAGAAAGTAAAGATATCTGATGATTTATTAGGATACTACTAATACAAATTGCAGCAAGCATAAACTGGATCTAGACCCCAACCATAAATAACAGCATATCATAATTTTAAAAACCCACAATAAGTTATGGGACATATTATATAGCTTACTAGTGGGAGGGCTGTCTGCACTGAGCACAAAATTTGTCTCCCTTTCTTTTATGGTTCCTGAAATCCACCCAGGCAATTTGCTGCTTGCCTCCTGTTGCTAACAGCAAGGTATGAAGTACCATATCTTCCTTCTGCACTCTTTCAAGCATCATGACCTGCCTGGTCTCTTAGAAGGGACAGGTTCAGATAGCACTGAGCCCATGCCACAAGAAGATTCTCTCCAAAATAGTGAACTGTGAAAAGAAATTTGGCTGGAGTACCAGGGAAAAGGTCAACAAAAATAGAGTTAACATTTCTATCTGAAATGTGTTCTTCAGTCTTGGGATGAGGAAGCGTGGTGGTGTTCAAAAGCACTGCACAGCAGTATGGATTTTTGTCATAGCATGCCCAAAGTTAGCCTCACGTAGGTTACAAGAAATCAATACTCTTGCAGTGGAGGGTAGGTATTTAGCATCAATCACTACTAGGTTATTGATATAATGGTAGGTGTCTATTTAGTAAAGCCTGACCTAAGGTAGCAGTTGAATTAGAGGATTTGTCTGTTTTACTGTTTATGGCAAAGGAGGTGTTAAATGACACACTCTACAAGATATCCCTTAAAGAATTATAATTGCTGCTTGTGAAAGGAGTGAAAATACTGGGATAATGAAACTCAGTAGTTCACAAAATAGACTTACAGAGCACTAGCAGTAAAGACCTTTCATTACATCTATGTCTTAATTTCAGTACACACCCATTAAAAGGGTTGATTTTGATGTCCTAAATCTGAGCTATGAAGATTAAAATCCATTGATTTTTCTTACTGAAATTCTTAACAAAAATGGGAGAAGTAAAGCAGAAAAACTCCTTAACTTGTCAGTATTCTTTATTTATAGTCTCTGTTTGTTTTCTTTAAGCCTCACAGCAGTTTACCAATACTACCAAGCATGGCAAAATTTGCTTCAATTTTGTCAGTGATGGGAATGGAGGTCTCAGAATCATTATGTTCCAGACTTGGTCACTTGGAAGGAACCTCAGGACATCTCCAGTCCAACCTCCTAGCAATAGAATCTGACCAGGTTGCTCAGAGATTCCTTCATCCAGTTAGGTCTTGAAAACCTCCAAGGATGGTGACTGGACAACTTATCTGGGCAACCTGCTCTATTGCTAGGCCGTTTTTGTGGGAATAAGGGGGTTTCCCTATATCCAGTCAAAACTGCTTTTGTTTCAGTTTGACCATTGTCTCATGTCCTGCCACCACTGTGAAGAATCTGGCTTTGTCTCCTTGCGACCTTCCCTGTAAGGCACTGGGGACTTCTGTAAGATTCCCTGAAGCCACCTTCGCTCCGGGCTGAACAAACCAAGCGCCTTCACGTACTCTTTGCAGGGCAAGTGTTCCAGCTCTGAACATCTTGGTGTCCCTCCCCTGGACATGCTCAGGAGATATTTAGTGATATATATGTATTTGTACTGTTGGGATTGGCAACTTCTTTCTATATAAGCCTTTGAATAGAGTTGGTTTCTGAAGGTGAGAAACATTTAAGCAAATATAATGCACGTGAATGGGCCCAAACTAGTGACTCTTAGGAGCAACAACTGGCCCTGTATCATGATAGATCAACAGAACTGAGCATCAGCTTCCACTTACAGTCTCATAATATCCAGTGTCGTGTCATGTTACCCTGTACTTAAGCTCCTGTTTTGCAAGAATGTCTATAATTTTGCAGGAAATTTCAACTATAGCTGTATATTTTAACCTTCAAAATACATGTGTGTCTCTTTCATGAATCTTGCACTAGTATTTTATGTAGGAGACATTTCTTGAACTTGTAGATTATTATAAACTTTTAAAGAATGAAAAGAACTTTGTATTAAAGTCATCTGATAGTTTAGAGATAATGAATTTTAAAATGTTACTTTACTCGATACTATGCAAATTAAATAAAACACATCAGCTTACCAGAAAAATACGTGTTTTAAAATATTTGCATGAAAATAGTGCTATTCAACAAAATTATACTTTTCTGCCTATACTTAAATGTTTCTAAAATGTTAAAGTAATGTGTGAAGCTTTAGTTTTCTATTGCAAACCATAATCATAGCGTCAAGATAGTAGTAAGAATAATAGAATATGGCTCTGCTGGTGCCTTCATTTAAATTGATAAAACTATTGGCTTTATTAGGAGTAATTTTGTGCTTATTGACTTCAGCAGATTTTCTTCATCTGTAAGGATGCCATTGAAACCAAATTTTAAACTTCAAAAGCATGTTGAAATGCCACTTCAAAAAAAGAATTGGCAGATAAGATGAAAAGATTAGTAGCGACAATCTAAGATTATTTGAATTTAATTTGGGAGGAGGAAGACTAGTACAAAAACTGTTTTCTGCACTGTCTTCACTTTTAGTTGATCACTGAAATGTGCTTTTCTATCTCTCTTCTATCTAATACCGCATCAAGTGGTGGTATTTCACTCTTGCTGTTCATAATATAGTGCACAGCAAGTATCTGCTCTGCCAACTATTTTCTCCTCCCTGAAAGTGTAAAATGCTTAATTAATCCCAACTGAGGGTCATTTTTGATCGGAGTGATAACCAGTTTCTTAAGGTTTGGAATGTTCTCCCAGAATTCTGGTGCTTTCAGCAGAAAATTCCTGTACCCATCCAGTGTCCCCTACGTAGTTGGATGGCCTTTGTATTTCTTATAAAAGCATTGGTACTTGTTTTTGAAAAGACCTCTGCATTTTGGAAAACAAATATGCTTTGGAAAGAAAATGGCAGTTTATAAGGAAGCCTACTGTGTGACACTGGAGTGTTCTGCCTCAGGGGCATTTTTTTTGACACAAGATAGTGTTGTTATGCCCAAAAGAAACACAATTTGTTGAAAAGGCAATTTTCTGACCTATTTTCTGCAATTTGAATTCTATCAGTTTTATTTCCTTGCTGGATTTCACTGTCAAGTGGCTGCTTCTTACAAGTATCATGGTGGAAATTAGCTCTGCAATTACAAATACAAATGTAAAAAAAATATTAGTGAAATCTTTTCTTCCAAAATGATGCAGCAAGTAACTAATCCTGCAGCTGTTGTTACAGCATTAATTGAAGTTAAATATACATTATAGAATAACTTTTTTGCAGTAACTTCCTAGTTTTGGTCTCTTAATCAAAACTTTGGACCCTGAATATCGTATTGGCTTTTTCTTTCCCCAAGTGCAATACTCCCTTCTGCTGCAAACTTGGCAAATGTATGGGGAAATGCATATACCCCGTTCCCACCCGCCCCCCCCCCCCAAAAAAAAAATAAAGGAAGTTTAATACATTTAAAATGCAGAATATTCCATGACATTTATGGGATCCACTCTTTCTACATCAAAACCTGTAGTTTATGATCAAACAACTAGTCTGATTTATAGAAATCAGTATAGAGAAATGACCTTACCACTGTAAATTACGTTTTACTTATGAATGTGTATCATATGCATTGTTCAAATTTGGCACTCTTCTTCCTCCAGCAACTGAGCCTAATTATGTTTGTGTTGACTAGATTAATTGAGTGTTGCTAGGAGTGAATGGGCAGGGTAATGAGGGCATACAACAAGAGTCATCTTTGGTTTCCAGGGAATGCAAAAATGGATGTCCAGTTGGTTGTCAGATTATGACTGTGGCTTCGCATACATGTCCTGAAATGTGGTGAGGATTTTTCAGCTAGCACAAACTTTAGGTTTCAAAATGTAATCCCTATTCCAACTCTGGAAGTGAAACCTAATTTTTCATGCAAGACTACTTTGATGCTTTGCAGAATTAACTGCAAAATTAATTATCTAAATGATTTAAGAACAATTCTACTAGTGAAGACAAAGAGGGTTTCGTTGTTAATTCCCAAGTTACAAAATATGTGCATAGTAGTGCATGTGCATCCCTCTCATGCCACCATCTTAGTGGCCTGCCTGCTTATGTATTTATTTTTCTCCTTCCCTCTTCATAAGGATAGATATGGCCATTCTAGTCAGTGTTGGTTTTTAGTTTTTATTACTCATTCTATTTTTTTCTTTTCTGTATATTTCTGATATATAAATCTTTGCAACCACAGATGCTGCAAACAAATTAGCATCTTAGATATCTACCATAGGAAAATGTTAGAATGATTTTTGAAGGCTATACTGTTGATTTTGAATATTTCATGTTTTCACATCAATGTACGCTAATGAATCCATTCAGGATTTCTCTCTTTTATTTAAATAGATCCTTGAATGTAATGAACACCTATTTCTAAAAGATCTGAAGAAAATTAAAGGTTGAGAAGAAATTAGGGAGATCAGAGGGAGGGGAACACAGGTAATGAAACAGAACTATTTGAGAACAGACTTTCTTCTTTGGTCTTTTTACCTAATGCACTTGATCTGCCTTGGCAGATTTCTGCTCAGACATGAGTGAAACAAGACACATGAATAAATAGGGGTGCCAGGTTCAGTTAATGCTGTGTATCTGAGAAACAAGACCAAGCAGAAGGTGCAGTCTGAAAGCGATGAGGTCCTTAGAGTCAAGATAAAATTTTGTGGTTTTCAATCTTTCCTTTCAAATTTAGATAAATATGATTTGTACTGTTAAAAATCACATTTAGGTTTTATTTTCAAAAAGTCAATAAAATGAATGAGGTAGTACATGGGCATATTTCCTAAGATTTTTGAAAGAATTGAATTATTTCATGCTATTCAGTTCCTCTCTGACTGGTGGATTTGTGAAGAGTCTTTTTATTGCTAGGTGACATAATATGAGAAGACCAAGTCCTTTCACTTATGCTACTTCAGGAGCTGTCTTTTTACCTTTCCTAATTACATGGTTATTTGATTTTTTTTTTTTTTTTTTTTTTTTTTTTTTTTTGTAGATCAGCTTTCATTAATATTTCTAGTGTTTTAAGTATGGTTGGCATAAGTGAGTCTTTTAGTTCTAAGAAGGTAGGATTCAAAAAGGTAAGTTAGGTGATTGACTGGAGACATAACTTTTTCCTGGGTGTGTGCGACAGCATTTACCAAATTTTGTGAGGTAAATGTTTCAGTTCTGGAATAAGATGAGTGATTGTGACTCAGCAGTTACACCATTAAAGTTGAGCTACAGATAGTTTAAAGATTGGTGAAAATGGTAAAGCATGATCACTATCAAATCTTCTCTGATACCTGAGAAAGGGTTTATTTGATCTGAATTTGCAGCTGAGACATCTCATTGGAACTTTTCATGAAGACTAGTGGATAAGAGTATGATCTTTAAAAGCTACGCAGATACCTCTTCTTCCTCTGTTATTTCCTCTAACACTTCAGTACTAGTTCTTCCCAAATGGCTGATGATATGTCAATAGTATATCAACTCAAAAATACCATAAGCAGGATACTGCTTTTCCCAGTCAGAAGTACTTTATCCCCATAGGTTGAAGGGCATCAGTAGCTGGTGTTCAACACTAATCTTGACCCAAGCTCTCACCAGCTGAGGAAGTTTCATCCTAGTAAGAGTGCTGAATCGCTATGGATCCTGAAATCCTCAACTCCTCCAGCTCTTCGATGTCTGATTATTGACTCCTTCAAGCTCTTGAGCTTTAGAGAAGATGATGAAAGATGAAAACCCATTGTACAAAAAACATTATCTGAATTTTTTTTTATGCACACTCCAGATATATTTTGATGGATTAATTTTTTCCACTGTATTCGTATTGCTGTTTCCCCTTCCCTTCTCTTCCACTGGATTTCCTTTCCCTCCTATAACCAATTGCTACACACACCCACAAAACAACTTTTTGCCAAACTTTGGTACTTGTGACAAATGTCACACAAGCAATCATCTGACTTCTCACAAAGAAGATCCAGTGGTCTTGAAAAGCATTCCAGGTTAACATGGAAAATATTAGAACTTTTTGATGTGTAAAAAATGTTAGTGTGTTAGCTGCCCAGTACAAGCTTCAGTGAAGAGTTTTATCTATATGTTTATACAATACAATAATTTGTGTCTTTTCTGTTTTATTCAGGTCATTGCCATTGTTATGGATATGTTTACAGATGTGGATATCTTTAGAGAAATTGTGGAGGCATCTGCTAGAGGGATTGCAGTGTATATCCTGCTTGATGAGTCAAACTTTGGTCACTTTCTGAAAATGACGGAGAAACAAGGCTGTCAAGTTCAGAGGCTCAGGGTAAGGCTTTCTGTGTTCCTGTACATGAACGTTCACTACTCATTCCTCCACAAACTACTGAAAAGGGACTATTATTCAAAAAGTTATTATTGAATACAGCTTTTTCAAATTCGCTAAGAGGTATAAATAGGTAAGCTCTCAGCTGGACCTTCTCTACAAATGTTTTTCTCTTTAGAAAGTTTATTATCTTTTTCATGTGTCAAAACAAGAGTATCTGATAGAATTATGTAATTTTTCATATATTATTTGTAAAACAATTTTCTGTTATTATGTGTCTAGGAATACTACATGCTTGAATAACTTAGTTTCATTTTGCTTTCTCTTAAAGTAGCCTGCAGAGAGAGTCATAAAGCTTATGTAAATTAATAAATTGCATACTTCATTTTACAATCTTTTTCTTTAAAGTTATTATCTATCAAAATACTTTAAAAGCCTCAAGATTCTATTTTATTACTTTTTTATTGAAGTCTATATTATCATATCTGTCTGCATCATGTCTTAGAGAGTCTTACTTTTATACATGAAATTTCATGTTTAATTTTATCTTCAGAGAAAGATAACAGGAAGACTAAAGTTTACATTTTTCGCAAGATGTCCCGTGCCACCCTCATATTTAACAGAGATTAGAATACAAACTGAGCTGCACTGACCTGACATAAATGCTTCATAAATACTTCTAGATTTACTGTACTGTAGATAGAACTGAAGAAGTTGCAAGGACATTGCCAGAGTTTGTTTGCAAAGCTGCAAGCGCTGCCTTGACTGAACTTCCGTACAGTTCCATTTGCAACTCCTTGTTTCTGTAACTAGTTAGGCTGTGTTTGTTCCTGGTAAAAATATTATGAAAGCTGTTCTTAAGCAGCATGCATTTTAAAAACACTGCCCAAAACCCAGAAGGAGGTGTGGTGTATTTGCGAGGATAAAGAAGGCTTTTTGTTAAAATTTTGGATCAAACCTGTGTTTTATTCCAGTTTTTGCTCTGGAATATTGATTTAGGTCCTTATATGTATTCCCACACCAATTTCCATGCTTGTTTCTTGTGTATGAGTGTGTGGGATTGCCCTCTGGTGGCCTAATACACGGAGCTATAGGAGCTTTTGGAAAGAAAACATTAAAAATTAGTTGTGGGTCTATAAACACTAGTTCTGATTGCTCTTATGAAGTCAGTATTTGGCAATATTTCCATACTCTGGAACCTGAGATACCACCATCTGCTGATTACTTGAGTTAAGTGTGCCACAGAGATTGCCAAAAATGGGGTATGTTTTTTTATAGCATGAGTTTTATCCTCCCAAAATAAAATAAAATAGCATGCATTTCAAGTGATACCCCCCAAAAATGACACAGTATGTGTTTTGAAATTAATTCTCTTCAATGTGTACAGCTGTTTTGAAAGCTTAATTTCTTTTGGGTGGGTTTGGAGTTGTCTTTTTAATATGGTTTTATAGAACATTTATACTGTGGTTGAAAGAATGTACATACATTAGAGTGTATTTTGTATGGATTGCTGTAGATTGAAGAGGTTCAGACTTGGCCTCTTTAGTGATATTATGTATTCTATGTTTCTGTTTTGTAACAACAGGAGGGATAAAATACATCTTTACTCTGCAAGGTTTACTTAGAATACCTCAAGGTTTATCAGAATATGAAAAATATACACCAAAGAGACTTGTGTGCTGGCTTGTAATAAAGCTGTTTAAATTAATGGTCTTCTCATCCAAGTGCTACTCCCAGTGACTGTTGCTCTGGGAATAGAAGCTTACTAGTCCCAGAGTAATTCTCCTGTGCCTTTCTTGAGGATGAAGAGAAACTGCTGGTGACTATGAAAGAACAGTCAGTACTTCAGAGAAGTTTTCTCCCTTTCTCTTGTTCCCGTTGGCTCAAGGTTCACAAAAACCAAACCATCTTTAACTTTTTGTGCTCTTGGCTTTTGGTCCTCCCCCTCTGTTCAGTGAAAGCAGGAAGAGGAGACAGATGTATGGATCTGTTTCTTTTTCTCAGGATGTAGCACCAGCAGCATTGGTCTTGTTATTCTCTGGCATGATTTGGTTCAGTCTTGCAGGAGTATGGCAGACACTCCTCATGCCATGAGATGAGGAGTTTCTGTAAAGCTTTTCTCACTCAATGCCTTCTCTGGCTCTTTTTCTCTTTCTTTGGATCAGTAAAAAATGAGATGCAGGGTTGAGCAAGACTGTATTTTTGAATTCAGATTTACAATTCAGTAGTTTGTATGGAAAAAAAAAAGGAGTTTTATTCATAAATCTACCTTAAATGTCTGTGCAGACAGTTTTTCTCATCTGAAGTCTGCATATCAGGACATGTTTCCCGCTTTATTTAAAGATATAACTGAAAAAAATGTGTGACTGTATATTCTGTGATAAGTGGATTCTGTATAGAAGAATATGAAATCAGGGGTTTACTAGGAGCTTTTTCAGTCTTTTCTACAGCATTTCTTCTCGTGGGCTGGTTTTTACTTACTGTTCACTTTAACATTACCAGTGGAACTCAAATAAACAATTCCTTTTTTATACTTTCCCATTTCTCTTTCCCCGCTTTCATTTATCTGTTTCATGATTGTCCTACATTTTTCCTCATTAATTAATGTGTTTCTATTTTTTTCTCATCTCTATCTAAGCTTCTTTTGATTAACTTTTTCTCTAGTTTGACTTGTTCGGTCAGCAATTCCTTTGCATAGAAACATGCAGAGTCATTACAGATTCTGACTTTTTTCAGGTGATTTTTCAGATACTAATAGCTAAATTTTTAGAGAGACTTTTTTTTTTTTTCCTGCTACTGACAGGTGCTGAATCAAACTATGAAATAGATTTGCACTGCAAAACGCAGCACTGAGACAATCCCCAGAACCACATTGATTTCTGCTCAATGCAGATACTTAATTTTGGATTAGAAACAACAAACCAGTGTAGGCAATGTTGTTTAATGACTAAGAAGTCAACCAAGCTCCTCAGCTGATGCCCTCTCTTCATGTTTTATTTGATATGAGATGAGGCATGTGGCAGAGGCTCCATAATCTCCAGAAACCTATTTTTACTTCTCTGGAAATAATGAAGAATCTTTTGCTAAAGGAGGACATTGAAAGCAATCTGGCAGGAACTGTTTATCACCCAATACTCCTCTCAGTATTTTTAATGAATTGCAGGAATGAGAAAACAGAACCACTAATGAATGTATTTTACTTTCCATTTGTGAAATCTACTCCCAGATATGCATGCTTAAATGCATAGTAGTAACTGCTCTTGAGACCTGATTGCAGCCTATTATTTCTCATAGCATTATCAAAATCATCAAAACTTTTCCAGCTCTTCCAAGTCTGAGTCAAATTTGGTTATTAAATAGACATGCATAGCGTGATGTTGTATCTGTGAGCAAACGTCTGTGCTAAGGGACTTCAGACTCCAGTGAAGTCATTGAGATTTTGTCTTCAGTGGTCACTGAATCAGATTTGAGGTCAGAATAGAAGTGAATTTGAAAACTACTTAGCATTTGTACACCAACTATTATCTCTTAGTAAGAAGATAATAAATAATATTGGTAATGATGAACAATATGAGAAATGTGACTTTTTTTCCTTCAAAACTGTTAGGCTAAGTATTAGGAAGACATCCATTTTCTTCTTTGTGCATTTTCTTGACAGCAAGTACAGGGTGAGTAATTGAACACTGATAAAAACAGACTCTACAAATAAAAAGTGCTGAAATTAAATGTTTGAGACCAGTATATTTACTGTACTTATCTATCACATTGGAGAGTTTTTACTGGTGAGAATAAATGTATAACGTTGAATTATACTTCAAAATTTTAAATCATGCTTATGTGTCTTTCTCTGGGAAGGTAGTGGTGCAGTTGTCCATAAAAAGAGGTTAGACCTTGTTTGCTCTTCATCATTTGGGTGTCACTTAACTGGATAGCCCTGATGGCCATCCTTAAACTGCAGCCTGTCCCTGAGTGTCCGACACCCTGCTCTTGGCGGAGGGAGAAGATACTGTGTCTGGCTTCAAAAACCTCTTAAATCACCAAGTCCTTGATTAAATTATTTTTCCATATGCATCCACCAGCAGTCACTGACAAAAACAGGTTACAGGACCAGGCAGACTTTCCATTTGACTCACTATGGCCAGACTTACATACTTTGGTGTGTCCTGTCAGGCTAGCTCAGATCCTTCATAATGTGTGATTTACGATTTGCCCATGATTTTCCTCTCAGGATTCATAAAGGAATTATTGCTTTACCTACAATGATGCATAGCACTTCTGCAGTGATCAGTGACATGCTACTGTTAGTGCTGTTAGCAGGGCACTCATGTAGCTTGCGGATGAAACCAAGTAGGAAGGTGGAGTCCAGCATTTCATACGAAATGGGGCTTGCAATTCAGTATGTTTATATTTACTGCTTCTAATCCTAAGTGGAACGCATTGTTATTATATGTCCTCAAATATTGTCTGTATTTGGGCAATTATTCAAAGTATGAATCCCTGACACCTAATTAGAGGGTTTGAAGTAGGAGAAGAATGCCAGATGAACTGCAGAGGAAAAGGAAGTGTTATGTGAGAAAGGTGAGCGTGATCTCTGGCACATGCCTTTTTAATGCTGCCGTGCTCCCGTCTTTGAGTGGATGACTACCGAGACAGGGAAGGAGTTGGCAGGATTAAGGAAGCAGGAAAGAAAAGCTGTAGGCGCAATAATACTGAACAGAAGGAAAAGAAAAAGTAGAACAGGAAGCAGTGACTATGATTTTTTTATAAAAAACCAGCAATTTAATGTAAATATTATTCCTTTTTTAGATATGCCTACTTGAAGTTATATTTCAACTTATGAGTACCTAAGGCAAAGCTTTTTATTTTTATGTACTATGTTAATTTGCAAGCCATCAGCCTTGCTTGTGCCTCCAGTGTTCCGGATTGCCAAGTGATATCCTGTCCAATACTGATCAGGCCTTATCTCAGTAAGATTTGATGTGTTCAACTGGCATGTCTTTAGGCCAGCATTACTTGTTATGGTTATTTGAAAATGCATAAACTGCCTCTCAAGTTATCTTTTCAAATTATAATGACATAAATATAATTTAATATTGTTAAATATAAATCTCACATACAAATATAATTACGTTGTATATAGAATTGAGTAAAACAGTCATTGAAGTAAATGCCAATTTCATGACTAATTCAGAAAATTTTATTTTATAGTAAATAAGGGTTTACTATTGTGATAAACCTTAGAATGGGTAAAATCCAATATTTTCTTTTTTTATTTTTTCAGGAATTACTTTTTCCACACTATTTTACTTTTAGATAAAAGCTTTTTATTTAATTACTTTTACCTAAAGCTTGAGTAGCTCCTGGAGAAAGAATAATTTTCTTCAGTGGGATTGGCTTGTTCAAAGTTCAACAAAAACCACGCTAGAAAAACAGGAAAATTGACTTTCATTAATAAGAAAACTTCTAATTGGAGTGCAGAAAATTTGAAAGACACAATGCCAGATTGTCAAAAGTGATTAGCAGGTAGAGATGCAAAATTATGTTAACTTCCCATTCAGTAATGCAAATTGGGTTGTTATTGATTCTTTTTTTAGCAGTTTCTGAAAATAAACCTAATCATCCACCTGTATTTTCATTTAAAATTTTTACCTTTTAGAATTTTACAGCATTTCTAGATAATACTTCTTTTATTTATCTAATTAAGAGATAACCTTTATGTTTTATGTTTCCAGCAGATTTACAAGACACTTAGGTCACAAACAAAAGTAACTTCTAAATGCTGTCTTTGTACATTTTAACTGAGTTGCATTTTTGTTCAAACACAGCTTGACAAATACGCTTAGTAAAAACTCACCTAATAAATAAATAAAATGTAAAGAACTTGGATAGCTTGAGTTAAACCATAATTTGCAAACATGGCAGCTTTTACGTGTAACTCCTCATTCACTGATTTGATTTTCTTTTGATAAAAGTTTTAAGATACTGATGGTGAAATACATACTTATTTAGAAATCATGTGTTATTTGGAAATGTGCTTTCATTTCATGGAGATTTTCTCCGAATTTTCTGTTAGCTCATATAAAAAGTTCATTGGATTGTAGCAGACACTATCATTAGAACTCCTACAACCTCTATCTATTAGATCTTCATATGTTTTAGGTAAATGTGTAAGTGCTCCCATAGAAAATAAAGGTTTATGTAACTGCATTGCGAATTCAGTCATACTTTACAAACTTTATAGACTGTAATCTTAAATACTTTTGTAAGTTTAAATATCTCCACAGCTTCCTGAGGAGGAAACATGGAGAGGGAGGTGCTGATCTCTCCTCCAGTGACAGGGCAAGTGGGAATGGTTCAAAGATGTGCTGGGGAGGTTCAGACTGGACATTAGGAAGCATTTATTTACCAAGAAGGTGGTCAGACACTGGAACAGGCTTCCTAGAGAGGTGGTTGAAGCCCCAAGCCTGACAGTATTTAAGAGGCATTTGGACCATGTTCTTAATAATTTGCTTTAACTTTTGGTCAGCCCTGAAGTGGTCAGGCAGTTGGACTAGATGATCATTGTAGGTCCCTTCCAACTGAAATATTCTATTCTATTCTATTCTATTCTATTCTATTCTATTCTATTCTATTCTATTCTATTCTATTCTATTCTATTCTATTCTATTCTATTCTATTCTATTCTATTCTATTCTATTCTATTCTATTCTATTCTATTCTATTCTATTCTATTCTATTCTATTCTATTCTATTCTCCCACAGATTTTGCTGAATTTACCCTGGATACAATCTTATCCATTTTGCTTCATGAACAGCTGTAATCCATCTGTACTTGGCCTTTATAGAGCACACATCTGCTGTGATTTTCAACCGGTCCTTGCAGCAGTCCCATGAAGCAAGACATTATTCTGTATTCACAAGTCTCATATTCCACTATTTCCGTATATACAGTCTATGTAATAATCATATGGATTCTGTTTTCTTACTGCCAGTGCTAAACTACGGATTTCACTCTCACTGGAGTACTTGTAAATTACCACAAATTAGTGTTGCTAGAACAAATATGGCAAGGCTAGAAACTACAGTAAATGCTGTGATCATTCACAGCTATATCCCAAGCTATTTTTATGTCTCGTGAAACATTTTGTATCTCACAGCCACATGAAGTAGATACTGTAGGTTGGTTTGCATTGAATATAAATTTTATTTTTTCTATAAATAAACACCTTTCTGTAACAATTTCTGATAATTGCTTTTTTCTTTCCACATCCATGTAAGAACTTTTTGAAAATTATTAGTAGTACAGTCCAGAAGGTGTTGTAACACTTTTTTTGAATTTTTTATTTGTAGGAGCTTAAAAAAGTAAGTTACAGTACAGAGGAAAAAAAACAACCAACCAACCAACCAACCAAAAAAAAAAAAAAAAACCAAAACCAAACACTGGCTTAGATGAAACAATTAAACAATTTCATCCACAGTCTGGGAGAAAATTTTACCACATTTTTGAGATCCAACATGGAAAATTTCCCAAGTGCAATTTACTGAGTTCACATGAGTAAAACATAAAACATCTTAATAGACTTCAAACTTAACTGCTGCATAGAGTTTGTGCTACCTGTGCAGATGTGATAGCATCTCTGATTTTAGAAATGTGATTGAGCCCATGGTGCAAAGCTGACTGAAAAATCTTACCAGTGGCAAAACTGAAAGGGATTCTGATGCCAGGTGGTATCATTCAATGGATCATTTCAGAGTGGGGTATCTGTGTTTGTAGATATAGCAGCCTTGTTCAGTTAAAAGAAAAGTGATCCTGGCTCTTTAGATGTTGTCTCTGATTATCGGAGATGCCTGGAAATCTTCTAAATATTGCACATCAGGTATTTTTTTTACAGTACAAAACCTCTTCTTCTTGTCAAAGACTTCTTGTGCCAGAATCTCATTTCTGGGAGTGATGGCTATGGAGAAGCAGAATTTTGTTTTCTGTGGCCTAGAGAAACTCATCAGTCTTCAAGACAAAGCAATAACTTGCCATTTTGGATCCCTAGGGGACTAGTTTGATCAGAGTTTACTTCACTGCAGGGTTTATTAACATGCAGTAATATAACTCTTCTCCCACTATACCTCTGACTTTTAAACCCCTGGATGCTAAATATGGAATATAGTATAACAACTGAAATATTTCAATTGTCTTTTTCAGAACATGAGGGTGCGGACAGTAAAAGGACAAGATTACTATTCTAAAACAGGAGCAAAATTCCACGGAAAAATGGAACAAAAATTTATTCTTGTTGACTGTAAGAAAGTCATATATGGTTCTTACAGGTAAGATCAGTCACTGAGTTGTCCATAGAAAACTTGTCATCTTAATACCTCTCTTATTGCAGGTTTGGTTTGGTTTTTTTTTCTAGTTTTGAAAAATCTTCCAGGGAACTTCATGGGCAAATTTTATTATCTCTTCTATAATTTAACAAGTTATTGTAGATACTTATTACTAACTAGCTTAACACAGAGCCAAATTTTGAGATTCTCTGTTAGTTTTTCACAAATAAGAAATAAAGGATATAGCTTTTGCTACAGCTGAACACTTGCTAAAAAGAGAGAAAAATCCTGATTTGTCTTATATTGTCTGATTTATTCTTGTTTAACATTCACTCCAGAAGAAGCTGCCAAAATTATTTCATAAGCATTCTTGGATAGTTCATTTTCATAATAATCTTCTAAAGCTAACATTATAGACCTATTCTATGGCACTCTGTAGTATATCATGGTCAAATTCAGAACGGCTCAAGTTAAGTTGACATAGTCTCTCTTTACATTTAGCTAAGTTTCTTTAATCTACTTTCCATTTCATTTCCAGTATATGTGTGCAAAGCATAGGCTGGAAGAATGTATAGCTTTGCAGAGCTACAAAAAAACTAAGTTAAAGCAGGGACAGTTTCATTTTACACATAATTAAATATTTTCCTTCTTCTCATACTACACTTCTCTCCTTCAGCCTACTGAATTCATTTCTGCCAGCATAGTGCCTGGGTGTCAGATCCACAGCCACTGATTTTCTTAGATTTCCACCATTGTAAGCTTTCAGAAATCTGGCTTTTTATTTCCTCTCAGTCTCAGCCAGCCCCAAATTCAGTTTGAATTATGAAATGGTAGTTAGGCGAGTGACAAGTTCATAAATGAATCAGTGTAACAGATTTCAGGGAGACTAATTCTGCTTTAACATCTACACACAGTGTTAGAGTCTGTGAGAATGTGATAGTTTTTCTCATTTCATTTTGAAAAATAATACTGCTTTAACACCTAGAACCACAGGGGCTGGAATCATCAATTCCTGAAGAAATTAAACTTCCTTTAGAAAAGAATCTGGTGATTTATAAGAGGCAAGATGAGTCTTTCTCAATTCTTGCTCTCTGAACTCAATTTAAAGTTTAGCGTTTTTTCAAATATTACAAAACATATTATTCTTAATTGTTTAAATTAATAGAAGAAACATAGGCAGCATGA
Source organism: Tyto alba (assembly GCF_018691265.1). Lineage (NCBI taxonomy): Eukaryota > Metazoa > Chordata > Aves > Strigiformes > Tytonidae > Tyto > Tyto alba. The sequence goes on along the minus strand of NW_024881316.1, from coordinate 24,411,270 downwards.
TTTGATTAATCTCAGCGCACTATTTCCTGAAAAATACAAAACTAATAAAACAAGTAAAATGAAATCAGCTATTTACATGAATACAACACACCTATTTTCTAACACGCAGAAGAAAAATGCAGATAAAACAAGTTAATTGATTTTATTTTTTCACTATTTTTTTCATGAAAATAAGATTGCAAAATTGATTTTTTTCTTTGTTGTAGTCTACAAATTGCATGCTTTCGACATTATATTGGGCTTGTTGAGACATCCTTAATGTACATGTTAATGTATTTTATCTAATTGTGTAGCTGTAAAGTAGCAATAGCTACTTAGCTTTTAGCATGTTCAGCATTTCTAAGTAAAACAGAAAAGAGGAAAATTTCCTTCATCCAAATATCATCACTGCAATTAAAAGAAATGTTCATATCCAATCTGGTATGCATGGTAGAAAATGTAAACTTTTTAACAATTCTGCAGTGCTTCCTTTTGAAAATGTTTTTAGAGTGAAGTACATTCAAAACTGTTGAAGTCTAGTTCTGCATATTATTTCAAATGTATTTTTTTCACAACATAACTATGCTTTAACATCCTCTGACTCAGGAGTATATACAGTGGGTCTAGTCAATCCTGGCATAGTCTTTGTAGAGGTAATTTTGCTCTGTTAGGTATTTGTACTTCACTGTTCTACATTTGTGAATACTTTCTTGCAATATCCACTTTTTATAAGGGTAATTAAGTAGTTATAGACTAGCTCCTGCTCCCACTAAAAGCAGTGGGAAGTATCCAGCTGAGTTCGACTGGTATTAGATTAGACCTTCCAAATCCAAATTACATGAATCATGCTTACAGTTTATTTAGTTAGAAAGTATTTGTTCAAAACCCTGGTTTGTGGGAAGCACCAGTGTGATACTTTATTTCAAAAGAACTGTTTCTAATGGTCATTTGTTCTTCTTTCAGCTTTATGTGGTCATTTGAAAAAACCAACCTTAGTATGGTTCAAGTTATCACAGGACAGCTGGTTGAATCCTTTGATGAAGAGTTCAGGACACTGTATGCCCGTTCTTCTGTTCCTAGTTCATTTGCCCCAGAATTAGTGCGGGTAAACAGTCGCAGGATACTCTGGGATAATGATACATACCAACACTCAGTGTCTTCCTTAGCTTCAGTTTCTAGCCAAAGAAACCTTTTTGGTAGGCAAGACAAGGTTCACAAGATAGATCCTGTTTGTTGGAAAACTCATGGAAGATACGCAGTAAATGAAATAGATAAATATGTCTTGAGAAATCAAGCATATAATAAACAACCTTTTCATCCAGGTTTTAATATGCAAAATCCAATCCAGCAGTATCAACCTAGTGAAAAAAATGAGCACTGGAAGAGACATAGTTATGCTGGGGAGAAGCCAGAAAGGACACCTTATCTATTGCTCAACAGAGCTATTAATAGAGCCAACAATCCATCAAATACTTGGAAAATGCCATCTGATAGCCTTAGTATTGTTTCTTCATTACGAGGAGGTTACGCAAATAACTACAATACACCACAGCAAAGTTTTGCTGATCAGTTTTCACGACCAAAGGTAAATCTTGCAGAAAGAAACTCAATTGTACGGAGGTCTTTCAATGGGACAGATAATCATATCCGCCATCTGCAGCAAAGGATGCCGACCCTTGAACACACAACAAAGTCATTCCTACGTAACTGGCGAATTAAGTCATATTTGAATGATCAATCAGATTATCCAGTAGAGTCTAATGGGTCGGCCTTGGGTGATAGATATGATAGCTATGACACAGCTGAAAATATTAAAGCTCATGCACTGTATTCTCATTCTCGCTTACGATCATCATTGGTGTTTCAGCCAACTTTACCTGAGCAGCAGGAAGTAAGCAGCTGTGCAAGTTCTTCAAATTCAACTATAATTGGATCAGAGGGAAGTGCAACACCTAAGGGGACATCTAATCATGCTCCAAGTGTGGAAAATGGAACAGATAATATTTTAGAAGAGCTTAGCACAACCATCCCACTTAAATCAGATGCACCAAAAAACCACAGAATTCATATTGCAGACAGTACAAAACCTAGTGTAAATTCAACTACGACGGGCAACTCATCTATCTACTTGTACACAACACTGTGTGGAGACAAACATGCAGAAAATTTAAAGAACCTTCAAAATGAAAATATGCTTAAGAGGAGAAGTTTCCCCATGTTTAATTCAAAGTCCATATTAGACCCTGGTGCTAACAAACATGCATCCAGTTATGTTTACAGCACATTGACTAGACATAGACTTAAAGAGCCAGTTAGTCCAAAACTTCCAGAAGACACGCTGAAGAGCTCTAAAAGTTTGCACAGTATGACCAACCACTTGCCACAGGAGGAAAAGAGCCTCAAAGGAGAGCTGAAGAGCCCAACTGCTAGCAAGGCAATCTCTATGGCTGCTCTCGCTGAAGCTAGCAAAGAGGAGTCTTGTAAGGATTGCACATCAAAGAAAGAAAGTAAGAATTCCCCAAGTTTTCTAAAGAAAGGATCCCAGAAATTGCGGTCACTTCTTAATCTCACACCAGACAAGAAGGAAAATTTGTCAAAAAACAAAGGTCCTTCCTTTTACAGAATGTGTAGTAGTTCTGACACTTTGGTTTCTGAAGAAGAGAATCAAAAACCAAAGATTTCTGAGAATAAGACAGATTCTTCCCCAAGGAGAAAGAGAAACACATCATCAAATTCTCAAGGTAGCTTGAACAGAAGTAAAGAAGATGTCACTGGGAGCCCAACAAAGTCTCCGAAGTCACCAAAACCTCAAAAACCTCCATCTGATGAAAGCAATAAAAAGTGTCCTCTCTTGTGTCCCCTTGAAAGTAAGTTCATAGAAACTGCAGGAGATGCATCTACCCCAAGATTTAATACAGAACAGATTCAGTATCAGGATGTAAAGGAAGTCACCACAAATACTACTCCTGAAAGTACCTCTGTTTCTGCTCTTCAAAGATCAAGTTCAGTGACACCACAGCTGGCAAGTTCAAAACGGCAAGAGGAGCTAAGATCTCGCTTGAGTGAAAGGCGTGTTTATAGCCGCTTTGAGCCATTCTGCAAGATGGAAAATGCTAGCCAACCTGCAGGAAATGCACGCAACAGCAGTTCACATCTCTCAGATATCAAATGCAAGACCTTAGGGAATAATTACGGCAGGAGTAATCACATGGTCAGCTACAACTCAACTGCTTACCATCCATTGCAGCCTAATGAAAATAAGCTGAGAGGATTTATGCAAAAGTTTGGGAACTTCCTACACAAAAGCAAGTAGAACTTCTATTGCTTATGTTGAAACACAGCAAGAGTACCAAAGCTGGACATAATATTAACTGGACAAGACTGATGGGCAACTTTTGTAGAGCTTACTTGGGTTTCTTCTTGGGTCTATGACACTGGAATGAATGTACATATTTTTACGTAGTTATCCTAGAATTGTTATACTTAAGTCTTTACAGAAATTCTGTATCCAGAAGATGTCTCAAGGGAGTTGTTTATAGTGTTTATATTGTAAGATTAATTTTATACATTTTCCTTGTGAAGAAAATATGTACTAACATATTGTAAGATTAAGTGTGGGGAAAAAAAGATGGAGAATGTTTTTAAACTTCAAATAATACTGTTTCCAAAGATTTGCCCTTTAAAAATAGGACAGCACTAGTAATAGTGACTTGAATTTTTTCAGCATTTATGTACACTTTCAAATGATAAACACAAATGTTAATGCATTGCATGTTACTTATTTTTAAACTAATTTTTGAAAACCTCTTTTAGGCTTCATCTTGTTAATAATTTACCCCATAGCATCTATCGAACTGTTTGAGCAGCAGATGGATCTATCTTACTTTATTGAGTTTTCCATGTAATATGGTATTTTTCTGAAGTATTTGGCACACAGATCTTAAAGTGGCCTTAATCTGAGCTTTCACAGACTTGTTTACATGGTTAAACTAGTGTGAATGTAGAATGAACGTTAAAAAAATTATTTATAAAAATGTGCCTTGAACATAACTTACAACTAGTTCAATTTCAATGGGTTAATTACATTTGTATAACATGCCAGTATTCTGTAATGTATTCTAAAAATAGCTTTTTGTTACATTTTTCTATTTGATATTTCCAAAAAAAAATTCTCCATGGACTTCCGTTTCTCAGGTAAGTTTCTGAGTTTCACATGCAACAGTCTGTTTCAAATGTTGCCAGATATATTTGTACTTTGGCTTTAATAACCTATTTTTTTAAATAAGGTTGCAAGTGCTTAGACTAGGTATATGAGGGGGATTGCAAACTCAACCTGCAGTGCTGCCTTATGTCAGGATGAATATTACAAGGCTGGGAACAATTAGGCACCTAAAAATGAGATTCATAAAGTCACCCATCAGACAATAAGGTACGTCTCCTAAGCCAAAGGAAGTATCAGTGTATGGTGATAGTTGCAAGTGTTTAACCTTAATGAAGCTATTTAGGCACCAAACTGCAGTCTAAGGGATACATTTTTGTTCATCTGAGCCTCTCAGTCATAAAAAAATTCCTGATATGAAGTGACAACGCCAGATTAGTGCTTACAAAAAACGGGCAGGGTGCTGTGTTTGGGCAGCAGCATGGCATCCATTTCTCATCTGCAGTGTGCAGCCAGAACATCCAGCTGGCTCAGGCACTCCTGGATGTGGGGTTGGTCTCCTAGAAGAATAGCATAACCATTTAGCTGCAAGATGCTCTGTGACAGTTTTGTTCAAAATTCAGAAATTTGGGAAAACTAATTGCTGAAAACTCATAATTCTTATACAGGGTCTTCATGTTTCAGGAGCATGTTTTAAGAAACCACTACTTCCCTCTTAGATCTGAAAGGTCCTACAGTGTTCTGTGGAGGAGTCCCACTATGAAGATCTTGGCTTTATTCTCTAAAAACAAACACTGAAAAGGCATTTCATGCACCAGCTAGATCGATTTCATTTGTATCTTTTACCTGTGGCCCTGGGAAGAGATTTTACACAGAAATCTACTTCTCACCGAGAATCTGCTCTGGCTCATGTGAACTCACCATAGTTATCATCAGTGATTTCAGTGAAGCAGCGTCAACTTTTTATTCATACTGTTTCTCAGGCAACTTTATTAAGCTGGTGCAGCATGACTAACTGTTTCACTGTGGGGATAGTATTTATTTATGAGAGTGACGAAGTCTTGCATCTCAATCCTCTGCCAAAGTTTAGATGTCCCCTTTACCTGTGACTACAGAAGATTTTTATTAATTTCATAGTGAACACTGGTGACTTTGTTCACTCCTTGCTGAAATGCTATAGTTGGTATTTTTCCCAAATGAACACTTATACTGAAATATTCTGTATAAATTTTCAGACCCAAGTCAAGGAGTGTCTTCTTAGTACACCAGGCATATTTTGGATATAGGCATAGCATAATTCCACAGCTACGCAGTCAACAATGCAATACTGTACTTTTTATATCTCTTAATATTTTTTAGCAGAGCAGACAGCTATCCAGGATAGTGCCTGAATTAACAGTGCAGGAAAGGAACTTAATCAAGATGCAGGTGGTGCTAAGAATTGTGGGGGTAGGTTTTAGGAGGATGTTTAGTTTTCCCTAGTATTCTTATGAGCTCTGACATACACTTGTAGGCAGTACTATGTTTGGGAAAGAAATGACAGAGGGAGAACAAGGTTCTTGGGGCAAGTTTTTAAGTGACAGTGCTTTCCATTTTGTAGTAAAGTTTATGAAATCTATTTTAATACAGTTTGGAAATATTTTACTGTATTTTTCAAAGTAGATTGCTAATTAGAGAGTCCTGAGAAGGCAGATATTTTAATTTACCAAGTTGTCTATGTTTATAGATATATACTGCTATTTTGTACCTACATGGAAGATTAAGAGCCTTCAGTGAAGAGCTTGCTCATAGACTTAATAATGCAAAAAAATGATAAATGATCACAGTAGAACTAGCGTTTTTTCATTTTCAGATCTCTCCTCAGAGATCCCACATAGGAATGTTGCTACATTAAGGCCTGATCTGAGGTTAATTGAAATGAATGCAAAAGACCAACATGGACCTCAATGGAAGTAGGATCAGACACTTAATGTACTGACACCACTATTTTAGAAATGCTACAAGACCCAGGGCTGCTTGAGGAACACGAGGCTCTAACACCACAAGAAGAGCAGCCCCATGCCCTGCCTGCAGCTGTGGCTTTGAAGGTGGGGGAGCACACCGGGGAGCTCCATAGATGATGGAGGACCAACTGTTATTTGGTTCCCTCCAGAACTGTGTGGTGAAGGTGGAAAAACAGCACCCACCCAGTCCTGTCTGATTTGCCTCATGTGTCTGTAGGAACCCAGCTGTTCACAAAACAGAAAGAAAAAGTATGAGGGGAAAAAAGGTAGCTGCATCTGCAAAGAAAAAGGATATGCATATTTCTGGAAGGAAAAGTAGAGTTTGTATTTTTGAACCTCCTTTTCCCAAAGCTTGTCTTGATATTTCTGCTTTTCCAAGGAGTTGCATTTCATGCAGTGTGTCCTAAATGTGTTCTGCACATTGCAGGTTTGTTACACCCCGCACACACCCAATGCACTCCCAGTTTTGTAAGGCTGTGAAGTAATAGCTGTTGCTGTGCATGACGGTCATTTGGCCAAATGGCTTTGGAGTTGTGAAACACATAAAAAATGATGCATCATTTCCACACTAAATAAAACTCCATTAGCACCATAATAGATCTAGGAGGGCAGCCATGCAAAAGCTGAGTTACGCAGTGCTGAGCATGGTCCTCAGGACCACCGTCAGCAGCGGAGGGCAGTGAAGCCAGGAGGTATAGGCTCCTCATATGGTGCCCATTCAATTCATGTCATAAATAAACCACCCCTACATACGGTCATAATACTTAGTGAATCGATTGCTTCATTTCTTCAGCCCTGTAATAAACAACTTTTACCACCTAAGATTGCAAAATATTGGTTGTTCTCTTATTAATACTCTTCCACTGTACTCTTTGCTCATGCTAATAAACATGAACTGAATGTAAAGAAAGGTTACAAATTAGGAAAAAATAAATTTCCAGCTGTCTAATACATGAGGGTAGTAGTATTTGTTACAAACCTTGAGAGAAAAAAAAGTTTATCAGACAATAGATGTTTGCGCATTGATAGGTGAAAAAGTACAGTTCAGAGAAAAATCTGATAATTTTTCAGCTTTCAGAAATGTATTGGGAAATGTCGTTGTTTATAAAAGAAGTCATAAGAAAAATAATAGCAAAATCTGTTGCAAGACAATGTAAAAATAGATTTAAAATGGCTCCAATAAGCTGTACAATAAATACTTTTTTTCATTTGTAGTATTTTGTGGGATAAGCTATACAACCAACAATTAGCTTTGCAAATGTGTAATTCAGAGATCTGTAAGATTACTGTGGTACTTATTGTAATTTATTCCCCATATCAGTGTTGTACTGCACAGTACACTATTGGGTTTTTTTTTAGTTTGTTTTCATTTAAGTCCAGAGAGCCAGGGCAACATAAAGGTGCAGTAGTTCATGGGTAATTGAGACATGTTAGTCCAATTTTGTCTTCTCTTGCATGAGTACATATTCCATTAGCAGCCCAGTGACAAGAGAAGAGACTGCAATGCTCAAAAGGCCATCTTGCCATTTCATTCTTTATTTCCTACAGGTGCTTACAGATGTCTTGGTAACTTTCTATAAGGCCTAAAATTTTTCATCATTTTCAACTCAAAATTAAGAGTTACAGTTAGGTCTCCATTTTTCACACTTGGACGTCATACCAAAACCATGTTGCATGTTTTGAGAAGTGTTTTCTGTATTGAGAAACAGGATGGAAGAAAACATTTGCTCTTGGACAGCTCAGAACAGAGCTACATTCCTGTTAAGCAAAGCTAATAGTGCAGATTTCTACTTTAGTGTTGTTGACTACCTAAGTTTTAATCCCCTTAACCTCCTTCTTGCTTAGAATGAATCTCCCAGGTCAGTATTTAAAAGCAATTTTCATAGTTCTAACACTTTAAAAAAGTGGTCAAATCCTATTTCTGAAAAGCCAGGGGAATATAGGGGTCTAGATTCCCAAGTCAATCTTTGTATATCTTGAAAATATCCTTGAGTATTTCTGGAAGAGAATCTGGTTTGCTAAAAATGACTGGACATCCCTTCAGAAGAAGCTGCTGTGAAGACTATGCATCTTTCTCCCACCACATGTGTTACATTAACTAAAAATTCCACACATAAGTGCAAAATATAGTTGGGTGGAAAAATAATTACTTCTTATAAGAGGCCCATGAAACGTGATTATTTTGGTAGTGTTGCTTCCATATGTAAATATGTCTGGGATATAAAATTGCTTCTTTTCTCTCCAAAGTAGACAAAATCGATGACAGTTGAAGTAGAAATTTTTCTAAAGACTATGCACCCACGGCAATATTTTATTGTGTTTGAGAAATAAACAAAATGCACTTATTAGCCTTCAAACACAGGACTTTTACATGTTGTTTGTACATTGTCTGTTCTTGCCTCATTTAGCAACCAACATGCTCAACATTCAGACTGATTGTCTACAGCCCTTGATAATACCCTGAAGAACCAATCCAATGAAGCATTAAGCACACGCTTAGCTTTTTAAAATAGGCAGTCCCTAGATAAAGCATACCACCAGGCATACATGTTTGTTAGATTTCAGTGTTAAAAAAATCTCAGTGTAGTCCTAGCTGATGTATCTCAGGAGACTGTTGAATATATGGTTTCATTCTTCAGGTCATGTCTAATTTTGACCCATGGTGACACCACATTTTGACATCATATCTGTCATATTTCTTCCAAGTGTCACATATGCTAGTGTTAAAATATCATTATTCTGGTTTCAGAGTTTAGATCAATCTTCCTTAGTGCAAGGCCTGTGGATCCCTGGTGATTCATAAGATTTCAAAAGGTGACATGGAAGTGAATTCAGATAACTAAAAAAATGCAACCAAACAGAAAAGAATTTGTGCATATTTCCACATACAGCAGAGGAAGTAAGTAAAATCAGAAGATAAAGTTGTAAGTGAACATAAGTTGGTACACGAATGCTGCAGGGAAAAAAAAAAAAAAAAAGAAAATCAGGTACTCTGATTAAAAAGAGCTGAGAAACACTGATCTAGATGTAAAACAAACATGAGGAGTGCTACAAACACACAAGACCCAGAATAGATATTACTGGGTAATTTCAGAGGGAGGGAAAGGAAAGAGGATTCCATAAAGTTGGATGTAAAAGACTGCGGGTTTCATTTACAGTTGTTACTTGATATATAAATCCTTTTTTTTTTGTTGGAATTCCTGGATTTCATAGCAGCTATGTTATGGATTTACCATGTATGTACAGATACAACCCAAAATTTGTCTTGAAATAATTTATTCCTTTATTTTTTACCAAATAAAATGTTTCTTTTAAAGCTCAGCTCATTCCTGTGCTCCTGTTTTCACTGGCTCATACTGTTATTAACATTTCTCATTTCAAAACATTAACATATTTTTAAAAATGCTGACATCAGATGCATTGAGTGACATGTTGTAAACCAAGGTCCCAAAGTCGCTTTGTGGCAGCATCACTGTTTGCACATCTGCACTTTCTATGGGACAAAGAGTCCACCCCAAACAACAGAGAAAGGACGAAAGCCAATTTCGCTTCAGTGTAAAATTTCTGGAATAAAATATAGGTAACAATAAGCTGGATCAAAAAGTAAACAAGGTAAAAGATCCAACTATGTTATCATCCCATGTTCACTTTCAGAGCTGTGTTTCACTTCCTTGCTGACATTTTGGATTTGTTTGCCTTCCTGTTAATTCTGTCTTCCTAGTGATGTCAGGTTCAATAGTCTTTTCTGTGTCCTCCTTCCATCTCCACCTTCATTTCCTTTTTCCTATTTACATGAAACATCCTTCAGAAATCTGATTGCCTACCTCATCCCTTGTAAATGCTATTGGAAAATATCACTTCCATCACCTTGCTTGAGAATTAGCTTCAGACAACTCCATGCATGAGTGCACACTACTATTGAATGTCAAATGAAAAATTAATTTTGAATCCTGCATATTTGGTCAGTACCTTTGAAAAAAACAGGAGGAAACATAGTAGCCTTTCTGAGCAGCTTAGGGTCTATATTTATATTTAATGGAGGAAGGAAATGAAGAGGAAGAGAGGAACTGAAAAGTTAAAAAGGCAAAGGTTATAAACCAGTGAGGTGGTTACTCAGTTACCACATAGGAAAACTTTAATGGTTGGGGTTGTGGCATACATGCATGTACTTGTATGCATAATACCAAGGCTCCTACTTGTACAGGAACTTCTACTTATGTAGTAATATAAGTAAAATTCATCTTGATTAACTAACTTACCCTGCCAGTAACTCTGTCTGCAGCATTTCAGCAGTACTAGGTAAATATTAAAAAAAACTGAACCTTTTCATTTTCTGGACATATCACTTGGACTGAGCAGGAAGATATGCCTATAGCCAAATGAGGACAGACTGATGACTATATGAGTCGAAGATTTCTGACAGGAAAGTATTTGCATGCAATTCATTACTGAAAATTAAAATGTGCCAATTTTTTTACAAAACATTGATGAACAATAGAATAATTAGAGTACGTTATGGCAGAATTAATTGAAACTCAAATACTTCCTTGCATCTGAGTTAGAGCTGTCATCTCCTTTCTGCAGATGGGAAACCCAAGGCTGCACTGGTCTTGCACACCAGAGCATTTGTGGGTGCAGACACAGGTGTCTCCTCGTTTTACCTTCACCCAGTTCCACTGCCTTGAATTTACCAATAAAACAAGTGACTTGGAGAGTACATTTTTAGGTTTGTAAACTAGGTCTTTTTTAGTAAAAGTACATACTAATCGGAAATTTTGCTTCAATTAAGTGCCTGTAAAATTGTCGCTTTTGATATTGCATAGCTTCGTATATAATAAACAGCTTTTCCTTATGTATCCCAAAAATGACCAACTTTCACACCGTATTTGAGACACCTAGCTCTATTTTATCTCAAAGTAGTGGCTAGTGGTACTTGGGGCACTATATTTTGATAAATGTCCATAAGTAGTCAACACTTAAAGAACAAAAAAGATTAACCATTACTCTTTGTGTGCAACAGCCTGTTTCAGAAACATCAGCCACCATCTTCACAATTGTTCTGTTCAACTTGCTCCGCAAAATAAAAATATCTCAGTGCTAAGGTGGGACAGCCAGTTGGCTCTTACAGTTTGTTGAAGTCCACAGAGACCTGCATCCAAGTGATGCCGAGGACTCGGTCTCTAAGCAGAGAAGTCAAGGAGACTGCCAGGGCTTGAGGTCAGGCTGCTCTCAGAAACTCCTCATGATGGTTTCCCTAATTAGAAGCATTATGATCAGTATAGGCCATAGGGAGGCAGGTAGTTGCTATATACTTATTCTTACACTGCTAAGCCTGTCAGCCAGAGAAGTGCTGTAGAGGTGTCAGGCATGCTTTGAGATTCATATCCTCTGTTCCTCCTCTTCTGAGTAGGACAAGGGTTTGAGGGAAAACACAAAAGAGCTGAAGGAAAAGAGATCTGGGAAGATCAGAAGCCTGTTTGTCAGCAGGTTTTGATCTCACACCCCACATATAAAAACCTTTAGGAGGACAATATCAGTCACTGGTTACTTGACACTCAAGGAAACTGCTGGGTTTTAGCTATTTCACTGACACCCATCTCTGTCTCAGAGGGCCCCTGCACTGGTAATTCTTAGTAGTGGGGGGGAATATTCTGAAGAAATGTTACTGTACACAATCTCTTTTAAGCCAAATAACTCACAGCAGTCTCTCCGCCATTGTCCAAGGGATCATGCCATCATCCTTTGATGCTTCAAATGATTGGCTGGAGGCAGGATCACAAATCACAGATCTAAAAGAGTGTCCTTCCCACTCTCGGGGAAGACATAAACAGCAAGATAGAAGTCTGTCTGCCTCCCTCTGCAGATTTCAAGAATGGATGTTCCACAATCTAGGGGCTTTTTTAAACTTCATTTCCTTATGGTATCTCTGTACAGTGTGCAGACTTATAGCAATAAGACTGCCAAAACAATAAAGTGTTGAACCTTTAGGAGTTTATGAACAGAATATAAGTTTTGCCTGGAGCATTTTTGTCATTTTTTTCCCACCCACACCACAGACGTGGTCAGAGAGCAAAAAGCAATGAAAATAAGAACAAACCAGAGGGCACCTTTGTGGCTGATACGTGTTCATACTTTTTCTTCTACCAAGGCTTCTGCACTACATATTGGTTTTAGCTCTCTGATAAAACCTGTGGGAGCAAGTTGCACTCCTTACATTGGTCTTCAAACCCACCGTTCACAGACTCATGTTTAAACCTATATTTATCACATTATTTCATTCATCCCTCTGAGGGATTTTTGAAACACCATCTATGTTGAAATATAGTTTTCCCGAGGAGTATTACTCGTTACAGTGTTAATATTTTGAAGGTTATATATGTATGTATGCATACATACCTTCCTTCACATACTTCTTTTCCAGCTTGATAAGTTCTAAAGACAATTCAAAAGAGATTACTCTCTCAGTAGGTAAAAATTTACAGCCTATATTCTTTAGGTTAACAGGCAATATTTCATTCAGTTCATTAGCCGGTAATCTGTTTGAATTAATTTCAGATCAGTTATTTATAACAATGTTAATCTCATGACCTTGAGTAAATCGGTAGTTGACTGTTTTAATTCAGTCAACATTTACTTCAATTTCATTTTCTTGAGCAAGCACTATTAAACCTCATCAAAAAGAGTGAGCATTACACTAGGATATACACTTGTGTAAGGTCTAACACTCACCTGCTTGTACTGGCCAAGTAACAACAGAAAGAAATAAACAGCAGCTATCAGCAGATATCAGAAATCTCTCATGCTCAGTTTTGAAGCAAAATGTTAAAAATCATGGCAGGGATACAGAAATTGAAGTCCCATCTTCAAAATAACTGAGATAATAGTTTTTTGTTGGCTTTTGTGTTTGTTTGGGGGAGGGGATGAAGCACTGTATCTGGATTTACTCCTTGTATTTTGCAGACAAACATTTTGAAAAGACTCATCGTACTCAACTCTTACTGATTTTTAAGGGAGAGAAATAAATAATTTTAAAATCTGTAAAGCCTGAAAACTACGTGTGTGATTTTGGAAAGGATGTCTTCAGTCATGTACTGAGAGACGAGGAATTCAAACCTGAGTCTGCACTTCAGAAGGGGTTTCTTTCTAGGGAACAACATACTGAATTTTGGTCATTTGGAGAACATATTTTCCCAAGAATGACCAGATGAATTGTCATCTTTAGATAGAAAATCCTAGAAAGTCTGAATAATAAATAAATTAAATAAAAAATAAGCATAAAAGTTAAGACAAGAATAATGTATGTTTCTTTTTTTGGTAAAAAGAATTTTAATTTTTTATTCCCCAGGATCAAACGCCTTTTATTAATTAATAAATCTTCTTCCTTTGAATTTTAAATAACTCCATTCATTACTATGAGTGCCTTGGGTTCCAAAATTATAGAGACATGAAAGACATGACCTTGCAAACTTTAGCTACCTCGAGTTTCAAGGAGTATACCACAAAGCATATTTTACCATGTTCCTTCACAAGTAATTGAACAGTTTTTTTGCCTTACTTGAGAAGCAAGTGCCATTATGCCCTTAAACCCTTTATAATTTTTTTTTTTGTAATATGAGAAGAAATGTGGGTCAAAGTATTTATATCCAAATACTTTCATGCACATCTATAAATCTCTTAGTTAAATGGGAAAAAGAATCAGAGAAGAGAAAGAGATATTAGTCTCTCCATCTGCCCAAGGGACCCAAAATGTACGTTGGCATATTTTAATTCCCTGCCAGCAGCGAGCCAAATTTGCAGTACTTTGAAGTGACAAACAAAATAAGGTGACAACTAAAAATATTGTAAAGCCTAGGCTAGGATTTCACACAGAGCACCACGCTTACCTGTGTCTTCAGCCTTTAAACATGAATCTCAGAAAATTACAAAAGCTACAACCCTCTGTTACGTACATGAGCAGAGAGCTGAGTTTGCTCACGCCAAACAGCACTGAGGGGAGGCAGAGGCTGTGCCAGCCCGGTGCTCAGGGCGCAGTGGAGAGGGAACCTCACCTGGTGTTTTAAATGCTTCCCAGCAGCTGGAAGAACTCCTGTCCAAACACTCTGTAGGTATCCCCTATCCTCCTTATAAGTGTTTCTGCTTATTTATTTTAAGTGTGGAGCCAAAATCTAGAATTAGAAGATCTGCATCATGTTCTGGCTTGTGCAAAGTCAGGTTGTGTTTAGAAAATCCAGTCCCCAAATTTTTGCTTGGGCTGGTGATGAATGACCAAGCCAGGTCTCAGTGAGATTTCTGTTCCTGGAAGTTGGGCAGTTTGCAAAATTGAAACATCTTCCTGAATATCACAGAAAGGGGAAAAGTGAAAAAGTCTCCCCCCACCAATATTTCTGAAGTGCCTTCTGAGGTGGGAGCAGACTGTTGTGGCAGGGAGAAGCACTGAGGAGTCAGAAGAAGGGTCCAGCAGAATGACATAAAACCATAAGAAACAGGAATCTGACCTTATCAGTACAGTGAGTTAATAGCTCTGCTTCTATAAACACTTCTGAGAAGTCTCAAGCAGGTCTGGTCCACGGTGTTCCTCGTCCAATTAAAATTTCACCCATGCAATGATGGTAAAAGACCCGGTCTTCAGTTTTTTCCTCATTTTCCAAAAGAGATTCTTTTCCTCCCCACACTGCTACCCATGCATTTATGGGTACAGCATAGCAGCAGCGTCACTGCATAATGATACTGCAGAGAAATGTTCAAGGAACAGACAGCTTTGCAGTTATAACGTGATTGTTAAAGTATCAGAAGTGCCATAATTCACAGCCTGCTCAGATATCTCCATTCTTTCATGTTGACAAAAGTATAGACATAACTATAGAAGAGATGACAAAACTGGCATTTAAGTCATCCACAGGTTCTGAGGTTCAGTACCAATGTATTGGTCTGACAGCAGTCATCATATGATAACTGATTATATCCTGTGATATTTGTATATATATATTTTTATAGTATTAAATTTAAAAACATATTTAATATTTATGTGTTTGACCTGACAAGGTACTAAAATGCCTTAGAATAAAAAGCATATTAATAAACAGCCCTAGTTTTGCAGATGGTTCCTTACTGCCCTCCAAAAGTAAGAATGGAGTGTTCTTTGAGGTTTACTTTAGCTACTAATCAATTATATTAAATGATACTTAGGAAACACATAATTAATTTGTTTTCAGTGTGATGATGATGCAAGCATAAAGGGATGATCATCAGAAGAAAGGGTATAGTAAAGAAGAAACTGATGACAGACTTTTTCAAATATAATTTTGTTGGTTTTTTGTGTTTTTTTTTTTCATGTACATGATGCATATTCCCTGTATAGATGAAAAACTACAGATGAATCATAAAAAAATAGTGTGAATGAATGGGTTCTGCTTGCTGTAAAACACAGTTAGTAATGTATTCATTACCTCCAGCTAATACTAGAGCTTACAGCTGCTACATCTAAATAACACTGAGGTAATTTCCATGCTGATTTATACCCAAGAGAGGACAGTTCCAAGTCCTGATTTTCAGGATGGGCAATATTTTTAAATGAATGGCTGGACTAGCACTTGGGAGATTAAGATTCAGCAGCTCTTCCACAGGTTTCTTATGTAGCCAGTTAAGGCTTGATTTCTAAGCAAGCCATGCAACTGCACTTTTCTATCTTCCATTTTTCCTCTAAGCTAAAATAAAGAAGCATAGCTGGATGCAATGATCCAAAGTCAAGGTTCCTTCTTCCCCTGAATAAATGCTTCAATCAATAGGAATCTCTTCTTTGACCTTACCTGTTTTGCTACCTGACAGCTCAGCTTCAGCAGTGGTGCTCCTACAGGAATAATCTTGAAGGAGCTACTATTTTCCCCTCAGCTTTGTGAGAACCTTCTGCATCAACCAGGGGCATGCACAGACCAGGCACAGATCAACCAGGTGCCTCAAGTGCAATAAATGGAGGACAACTTAATTGAGAAATGTTAAAGGCACAGATGTGAGAGAGCTGATGATTCTCTCTCTGCCAGCAAGATCCAGCCCCCTTAAGGGTGACTAAAAGCAGAATTTAAATAATCAGAAAACTGTAATACTGACAGCTGACTGGGCTCCCGTGACTTCCCAGCCAGACAGAAACCATTCTTCTGGCTTTTGAGGCTTAAAAATTTAGATCAATGTGAATAAAATGGGTGTTGTTCAGGTGATACTTCTGCTGATCTGGTTTCTGATCCAGTTTTGCTCTTCCCAGTACATAGCAAACCCACTACAAAAATTAAAAAAAAAAAAAAAAAAAAAATCTTTCATTTACTTCTCTGCAACTGACAGGGACAAGTCACAATACATCCCCTGCTGCCATTGTACAGCTGGCTGCCGCAGGGTCATTTCCTTTCTGTCTATCCAGTAAGAGAACCTAAACCAACACTTAATATATCCAATTTTTAATTTTCTTATTTTAATTTGTAATTTACAGCACTTGTAGCAGCACAGCTCTGAATAAATATCTTTGACTTTTTGAAATTTTGACAAAGAAGGTTTGTACGTGACTTGTTCTGCAATCATTGTATTAGTTTCAGTGATGCTCTTAAATTAGCATGTTTGATTTTGCTTTAAGAAATCTACTGTGGCAATAAAAGGGTAAGTCTGTGTTTGTTTTTTTTTTTTTTTTTAAGCAACATTGCTTTACATTTGTAGGATTAATTCCATTCTGCTATTTGATATTTTTTTCCTCATAGTTTTCTGCCAAGATGGGAAAATGATCTGACAAATGCTAGGGGTCTATGTGGCTGCTTCTCCTCATGGCACGGACAACAAAGCAAATGTCATGCTGTAGGGAGGAGGCAGGCTGCTGGTGCTTCCCATGGAAGTGAGCAGGATAACGGGGGCTCCTGGACAAACCACCCAGAGAGGATGGTGGAGGATATACACACCTTCTGTAGAATCAGGAAGGGTTTCACCACAGTCCTCCATCAGCCACGTGTTCTCTTGCTGGCCACAGACAGAGGCAGATTCCTTTATGGAATGGCTCCCAGGTGGGTGAAGTTTAAGGTACCCTTGTTAGTAACAGGTGAAGAGACTGAGACCTGAGCACTGAGGAGGGCTGGGCTGTGCTTGGATGAAGACGTCTCACCGCGAGACAGGGCATGGGGGCTGAGGCTGGTAACCCTCCCCAGGGACCACGGCACCTCCAGCCCCTGGAAGCCACAGCCCATCTCTTCCCTGATGCCTGCACAAACGATGTAAAATTAATCACCAAGACTTTGCCAGTAGCTCCCAATGTTTTAAGGAGAGCTTTGTGGACCTGTGCTGAGGGAGTGGCTGAACTAATTGAACAAGCTATTGAAATACCTGCTGTGAGCCAGAGGCTAAGCTTGACTACACAAGGATGTGCTACACACTCTCACGGAGCTGGGCTAGCACCAATAAACGTGACCATCAGCCTGGAGGTTATTTCAAAATCAGAAAATTTACTTTCTTTTTCCTTCTTTGTAGCAAATTTATTTTGGTTGTAGATCTACATATTGTACTCAGGGTTCACTGAAGCAGCAGAAGCCTGGGGATGCATTTTAAGACAACAAGTCAGATATCCTTTGGAAGAGAGAGATTTTTATAAAGTCTTAAGCACCTCTCTGATTATAACACTCTTTAAAGCACTTTGAACTGAGTAGCTCTATGGGACTAGAAATACTCAAAACCAAACTGGTTTTGTCTTTTATTTATCAGTTTTACTATTGGTAATTTTTTATCATGCCACAAAACTACTCCCATGCACCTGTAACTTTATCAATACATCATTGCATAAGTGAATCTTCTTAACTTGAATCTTGTTAATTAAAAAAAAAAAAAAAAAATCTAATCACTCCTTAAAGGAAAAAAAGCTCATAACTGGACTGAATACGAACTGCACAGACTATAGTTAGTCAAGGATTTTTAGCTGAAATTTTTTTGGAAGGAGATAGCAATGACCTGAAATAAAAGCTTTTTAATCTAATTTCTCATTTTCATTTTGCCCCTCCAGGGTGAACTATTTCTGTGAATTTTTTATCTTGAAAAGATTTAGAAAAATTTTCCAAAGCAGCTTGACCACTGTATTTGGTCATTCTGAAAGAAGAAATTCCAGCCCATCTAGTTCAAAATGAACACTGTCTTTCAAATAAGACTGCATGTACAACACGGTGAACATAGACAACAGCCAAGCACGATTGACCAGAACGACTTTGTAAATATAATTTTGAAATTTATTTTACTAGAAAGATTACACTTTTCATCTTTGGTTTAGAACTGGAAACTTCTCTCTAAATCTCAGAAAAACAGTCAGAGATGGAAAGCAGATTTCCTTCCCAGCTCTGGCATCATTGCCCTGTGGAACAAGTTAAATAATACAAAGTAGTTATTAACCATGCAAATTAGTGAAGGAAGATTTAGCATGAGTGTTACTATCAAATCTTCCTCATTTTGTTTTCCAAAGGAGAACAGTGTTACTGCTGGTTAGTAGATACACAGCAACATGTGTGAACTAAGGAGGACAAGGGACAAAGGATATAAACTGAAACAGGAGAGGTTCATACTAGACCTAAGGAGAAACTTTCTCTCCAAAAGGACAGCCTAGTTGAAGAGCAGGTTGCCCAGAGAGGTTGTGCCATCTAATCTTTGGGGGGTTCCAAAACCCAACTGGACAAAGCCCTGACACCACAAGTGGCCCTACTTTTGTCAGGAGGTTGGGCTGGGGACCTCCTGAGGTCCCCTCCAGCCTGAATCATCCTGTAAGCCTAGTTTACCAGGCAGGCTAAAGTCGCTGCCTTTCCACCTGCCTACCAGCACTTAGGCCTGTCTCCTGTGATCCCACTTCGTTTCCACTGCGTTGTGATTTTGGGCGCTTTCAAACAGCTGGTTGCTACATGGCCCTCCAGCATTCTCGTGACTCTGCTGAAGCTCGAGGAGTTGCACTTTTGTGTAGCATCCCAGTGTGGTGTGTCCCATTCCCACTGCTGCCTGCATCCCCCAGCTTTGGTCACGTCCCTAGCATGTGACACATGAGGCAGAAAGGTGTTATGCAGGGCGGGAGAGAGGGAAACCTTAGTTCTCCCCATCCTGCGTGAAGCCTGAAGCTGTACCTGCTGCTGCACATGGAGTTGTCACTATACTTCTCGTGGCAATCTGTCTTCCTTGATAGAATATCCTCAAGGGATGCACAGTATTTTTTTATGGTAACCTTTGGGTTTAACGTGTAAGCTGCACTGTGCATTTTATAACTTCATTTTATCTTCTGCAGACTGTGCCTATGTGAACCATCTCTGTGGGTACAAAGTTTGCTCTGGGGTCTTATTTTGATAGATTTGATGTCTCCTGATTTAGTTTAGTGTTATTCAGCCTGGGATCTGTGAACTACTGTTGCTCCACAGAACATCAAAGATGTTCCATAAAATGTTTGTTGGCATCCCCCTCCCCCTAAAAAAAAAAAACAAAACCCTCTATGCAGTCAGACACAAAATGAAGGAAAATGAGGAAAATCGAATAATAGATGAGTACTTAAAGTTTACACTGTTGTTCTGGGTTGGAAATTAATAGCTTTGTGCTGGAACTACATGAGATAGTCCTTTCTTTTTCTCTCCAAATAGTAGATGGTCCTTTAATTAAATAAGTTAGTTGACACGTCAGTTAAATGAAATTAATTTAGATTTAGTTTTAGATGCTCTGAAAGGCTTTTTCCACCTTATTGATATTCCAGCCACAACAGAGTACCAATTTTGGCAGTAAAAATATCTAAGCACTGTTTTTTTCAGAAGTGTAGCTTGCTAATGCCAGCTATGCTAATAATGAGATTTTTCATGAGTTTGTCAGATAATGGATAAAACCTTCAGAAAATTCCTTTAATTGTATCTCTAATGTTTCTGTAATTGCCAGCTGCGATACTGCAGCTGCATTAAACTTTGTTTTCTGAGATAGGAGGAAATGATTGCTCTCTTTCCACTCTATGTTAAGAATATTGTGTGGAAAGATGTCTTAGAATAAGGTTTAGGGAATGTGAAGGTTATGTTGTGCACTTACCCCAGGGAATATTTTTGCTCTCAGCTAGAGTTTTATCAATATACCCTCACAGAAAGCTCACTGTTAGGCCCAGATACAGTTCCTGTAGATAAGAAACTTTTCCTAAGTCTGATTCACTCTGCTACTACTCCTGAGAGCCTCAGGATCCTTCTGTCACCCCATGGCCTCAGAGCAGGGCAAGCCAGGGGATGCCACTCTCACAAGGGGGACACCATCAGCAGTTAAGAACATTTTTCTCTATGAAACAAACCAGCATGTACTGATTGCCTGAAAACAGTCAACAGTGCAGTCCTTGAGGGAGGCTGTTGTGTTAGTCCATGGTATTAGTTGGAGAGCAGGTCGGCTGGCCAGGCTGCGGTCTGCAACCTCCAGCCCATCCCTCCCAGTGTCCCAGCCTCTCCTGTGTCACAGGGTCAGCCTCTCTCTTTGCTTCCTCTATCTGTTTTAATCACCCGATGTCTTTGAAGTAACTTCAAAGGTCTGCTTTTAAAAATGAATATCCAGTAGATGATGATTCCTGTTGTTTTAGACAGGGAAACTGCCTCAAGAAATGGTTCTGCTCATGTCTCAATGCTTCATTCAACAGCTGGTTACATTTCCCTGCATCTCCTTGACTCCTAACTGTGTAGTTAACCCTTCATAATCTCTCATAAACAGCATGCAGGGAAAAAAAGACACAATGGTGAACACAAAGTATTTTATTATACCTAAATGTGCAGCTATTTTACAAAGTTTGCTAGGCATTGTTTACGAATATCACATATTATTGATGATCACTGTATCTGGAGGAAGCTGCTTCTTATCCCACTAGTTTTATTTCAGAACAAATACATTAGCCTTCACCAAGAGTGATATTCCTTCATTTCAGTGATATGAGAACGGACAGAAATCTCCTGTCCCTTACAAAAGATTTGCTGTACCGTTGTGTAAGTCAGGATCACCTGCACTGAAGTCATTACTCACAGCTATAATCCATAACTATTATTTTATTGCTGCTAATGTTGTTATTTTGTGTGAAGTTGTAATCATTTACTACCCACAACTGAAATCCTACTCGGTATTTTCTAGGTATAGCTGTCAAACGTGTAGTAGTGAGATGGTTTTATAGGACTAAAACTAAGAAGTCTTAGAGCTATCAACTGCTGAGTCTGACCAATACATCGAAGGATTCAGTAGGGCCAATGGGCAAATTTTAGGCCTAAGACATCTGTTTTGTCTCAGGTAATTGACTACAAATGGTGAAATGAGGACTTCTTGTGCATTCCTTCCACTTGCAGCAGTACCTGCACCTGTTTCAATTTGATCAATTTCCAGTATGGATGTTGAGGAGGAAGCAGAGACCAGAGCTTCACTGATCTAGCTTTTAGTTCATATGTTCCTCTTTGAATTACAGCTAACCTAGTTACCTTCTTGCTTTCTTCTCTGTTGTGCATATTTCAACCCTAAAGAAAATATGACTCACTTCATTTTATCACTTTTGTTTGGGAAATTTTGCATGCTCTGTAATGTCATCTTCATGTTTCTGAATGCAGATTCAGTATATGCTGTTAAATTTTCACCTGTGATCTTTTTATAAAGTGCTGCACTGATTTATATTGAATCACAGTATTGCTCTTAAAAACACCTGGTTCAAATCTCAAAAAATGACAGATCTGCAAGATAAACTACTAAGGAAATGCAAACTATATCAAAGTGGAGTTGATCAATTCTTCTTTAAAATTTCTTCTCTGAATCTACCCTGAAATGACCCAAGAGATTTCTATATTCATGTCAGAAAGTGGGGCCTGGAGCTCTCTTTAATGCAAAATATTTAGCTGTAAGGACGGGAAAAGTCAAGAACAGGTCCATAATAATGACACTGACACAGTTGCAGGGAAGGTTTGACTGCAGAACAAAGAAATAATAATTTAAAAGGGTTTTCACTAGAATTACATTTTTTATTCATCTCCTCTGAACTTTCTTAGACTGTCCTCAGAGATGGCACACCCCATATGGACTATGAAGTCTATAAGTCAAGGCTCTTGTTTATGGGCATGGCTATCCATTTAAGGATACTCCCTGTTGACTCACCTGAAAGTGCAGCTTACAAAACATCAAGAAAGGCTCATAATCATTGCAGTAATGTGAATGTGCAGAATTTCTCTGGGGTGGTTGTCTTGCATGCTGCACACTTGCTTAATAACAAAGGAGTGGAAGTCATTCAGGGATGAATTCATTCAAAACTTGCATCTCCATGGAAATAGATGTAAGATTAGGGTAGAATGAAGAACAGGCCTTCAATTAAGTCATGAGGCATGAAATATGACCTAAGTTACCTCTTTGCAATACTTCTCAGGCATGTTTACTGCTGCAGATGCAGGATGTGTAATTCATTGGCATACATGTATCTCCCCCTACCTGCAGGCCAGCTCTGCTAAAGAAGGGAGTTTATTTTCTGACATCACAGGAAAATACATATTCCTTCATGAATATTAAAAGTTTTAGTTCCTACTAAAGGTCTTCCTGAATTTAGCAGATGCTGTTGTCTTCAGTGTGTTCGTTATGAGTTCTACCTCAGAAAGGAATGTGTAAATATCATCCTTAATTAGAATTAAACAGTTCCCAAACTGTAATATTCACACAAGTTGTACTCTAAGTAGTAAACAAAATCTGAGACAGTTTTGCCTTATCTGGTATGATAGCTTATTCCAGCTCTGTCAAAAGAAAGGCAAGATAGAGAGCATACAACAGCAAGACTTCTGAAATAATACAGATAGACACTGAACTTTTCTTCATTTTTCTTTATTCCCATAAGCCTATAAAACTCAAGCCAAGGTGTGTCATGAGGGTAACACAAAGAGAGCAGCCGTTACATTACTTATCTTACTGATAACAGAATCAAATGTCGCTTTTAAAATAAAATCTCTGAAATGGTGAACACTGTAGGATAATGAAGACTACCTACCATTACAAATTGTTCATTAAGCCATTTGTCAGATAATTTAAACAGTGAGCAAGATAACATGAAAACCATTTTTCATATATTTTTTTCCTGTAAGAAAATTCACTTTGTTCAGAAACAAAAGTTGTGGGGATCAGCAGCAGAGGGGTGGGAAGAGATGTGCACCATGTATAATAGTCCTGCCACTCATACGTGAGCATGTGTTTCCAGCTTCATATACCTTCTCCCTCTTTATCGTAAGTCTTTGAATGCAAACACTGACTCTGCTCTTATTGTGCTAGAGAACCACCATTGTGGCTGTGAAGAGCCAATTTTGAGTAGCTACTGGCAGAAAAGAGTAGCTGCTGGCAGAAAAGCTGCTGACTTTGCCTGTGCTTGATCCATCTATTTACAAAGAGGAATATGTGATGGGGTGCCAAGTGTTCTCAAGTTCTTACTTTCCAGAGACCTCTGGATCTGAGTCAGTCTCTGTACCTACGTATGAATTTGTGTGCAAAAAACTGTGGGATGTCAGGAGATACTAAATGGAAAAAGTTTTAATCCTGTCTTATCTGGGCATTTAGACATATCCTTTGTCTCTGTGTTTTTCTTTCTGTCTATGGTCTAATTCTGTTCTACTCCCCAGATACTACCACAGTGAAAAGAGATAACTGAAGTCTTTTACAGCTGATTAAAGTCCTGAACTCTTTTAGCTGTTTTGTTATACTATACTTGTCTCAGATAAGCTCCTTCTTTGCCCGTTCTTGAATATTTCATTTCTTCCAGAAGGATGGATAGAAGATGAATGAAAATGCCCTTTCAACAGAAAATAGCTAGAGTTTCATTTGATTGCCACTTCAAACAAGGTCCTTTCTATAATATAATATAATATGTTAGCAGGTGCACTCAAATAGCATGCCATCAACTTCAAGAAAGTTCTAGGTAAAAGCAAGAGAAGCTGTTAATAGCTGTTTGTATTAGATTGCTTATATTTTTGTAGACGAGGACAAGAATAAAGGAGTTGTGAGGCCTCAGGAGATATGCTTTTAGACAGAAGTTAATTTTCAGTTTAGGGTACTTAATGAAGAATGAGCATGTCTTTTTGCATATCATATCATAAGCAAAATGGTAAACTGTAAAGACTAATGTGAAATAGAATGTCCTTTTCATCCTAAAATACAATTGAAGGAAGTGAGTGCAAATTCAAGCTTAACATGGACTAAGAGGCCAAGGTAGATTTGGGAAATGAACTCCTGCGGTATTGGAAAGATCTTTTCTCACAAATCACTGAATCATAGAATGATAGAATGGTTTGGATAGGAAGAGACCTTCTAAAGATCATCTAGTTCAACCTCCCTGCCACAGGCAAGGACATCTTTCACTAGATCAGGTTGCTCAAAGCCCTGAGCAGGTAACATGTATCAAACACTTGCCTTTGTCTGGACTCGTGTCCTTCGGTACCCTTAAGCCAGTATCTTTGCACAAGCAGTATGTTCAGACACATTAGAAAAAGTTCCTTCCTCCTCTTCCTGAGAAACATTTTTTGAAAAATAAAAAAAGTACAACTTAGCGGGAGTCTAGAGATTGTAGCATTTGTACTTACTGTAAAGTTCATAGTCCTGGATCTCAAGTCAGTGTTAAGAGTCCCAGATCAATATCCTCAGGAGCCAAATCTTTGCTCATAGCACCAGAATTAACAGTTCCTAAACTAGTATTCTCTTATTCTAAAAAGAGTCATTAAAACTTTTCAAAGTTAAAGCAAATGTATATACACATATATTTATATGCTAGCATGTATAGAGTGAGCAGAGAGAAAGGAAATACTGATTCTTAACAGAAACTTAAGAAGTAGAAGATGCATTGAAATAGCAAGTGCTCTTTTATGCTAGTCTGGAGATTGGTCTTCAGAATCAGGACAATGCAGAAGTATCTAACAGTCATCTGATGGGTTTGAAGGACATATCATGCCTTCCTTACAGCAATTTCATTGCCACAAAATAAAAGATATGTGAATTCTCTTCAAACTAGTAATTTAGATTTCTGTGGCAGTTTCCACAAAGACTGAAGAGTCTGAAGACTTGCATTTTACAAAGTCAGATACTCACTGATGCAGAAAAGACACGTCCCAATGTGCTGAGTGACTCTGACTTAAATTACTTACCTATTTTCTCTCACCACCAATGCAGTAATGAGAAAGACCCTTAAAGTCAAAACACATCAGTGAAATTAATAAAAAAATATTTTATCTCTGTTTAAAATTATCAAGGTATTCAATCCATTTAGCATGTGACTATTTCTTGCTATCTGTCTTATGGTATCTTACTTGATAATCAGCATTCAGTTACGACATACTCCATTTGGGTCTGTTGGAATGTATGTGTAGTGTACTATTTCTGTGGTGTAACACTGCCCTGTTCTACAAATTGCCTAGCAATGAAGGGCTTCTGATGTTGTTGACTACTGAAGGTTTTGCTCAATTAGTGTCATGTTAGGTTGGTGTTTGGTGGCCTAGAGATTGGAGATAGCTTGCAAATCCTTTTCTAAGATTATAATCATTGTGATCACTGTACTCTACTATTATATTTTCCATTAAATGTGTTCCAAAATCTAATGGCTACATTGGGCAATACGTAGGAATAAGATTCTTTCTCAATAATGGATCAACATGGGAGAATGACATATCATTTTTCATGATAACAGAATATCATTTTCTTGTGAAAGTATAGATACATTTACTAGTTCACTCGAATACAATTTTTTGCAGTTTCTTATGTGACACAGGTATGAGAAAGTCTGTCCCAGTAATTCTTAAAGAAAAAATACAACCATTTTGAAAATGCAAATTTTGTCCTGAAAGCAAGTTAGGTGCCTGCTTGTGCAGCATACTGGAGTGTTCAAACTAGTGATGACTGAACCAGCTCCAGGGTTGGCAGAATGACAGATGTAAGAAGGCAGTATGCACCAGCCTTGCTGAAACATATTTACTAGCTGGAGTGCAGTGTGGAGCAAGAGTGGCTATAGTAGTTTTTGAGACATAATTGGTACATTCCTGATGCTCTACATGCTTAGTATTGGTAAAGCAAACACTTAGGGCTGATCTGGGATTTTTTGTATATTATATTCACATAGGCACTTCTGAAAATGTTACTGTTTGAGCTGGGTTCCTACTGTATTTATTGTGTAGCCATTGGCTTATCTCATATCTGTTCCTCTGAAAACATTGTCTTCCATCACAATTAAGAAAATGAGGTTTTGTTCACATCCAGTTCTTTTCCCGTATAAGGGTCAGGTCTCAGAACTTTGTATTCTGTGTGGACTTCCCTGTGTTTTTTCTCTGTGTATATGTGGGCAGTGTGGTTCCTGTTTTGTGTGCTGCATAGAGAATAATAACGTCAGAGGAGTCAGTGCTTGTAAAACTAAATTAAATAAGGTGGCGTGGCTGCAGGTAGGTTCCCATCAACCCTGTGTACACAAATTGGTGTCACAGTGGCACTTCCAGCCTCTTCCTTCCTGCAATTTGTGTGCCTCCCTCCAGGATCCAGTCTTTCTACATCTTTCCCTTCCTTTATTTGATTGCAGCCTGAATCATTTTCTTACTTCCTGGGGTCAAACCGAACTAGAATTAGTCACACCATGGGAACCTGGAAGAAGATGATAAGCTTCATATACCTTTCAGTATGCTGATTTACAGTATGGCTTGGACTACTGATGCTGCTAGGGAGCCCAGGGGGTTCATAAGTTGTTTTGCGATTCCTGTTTGGTACTAAATCCATTTGAATATGCTGGCATGTACTGTGACACAGTAGTTCATATGTTAAACTTTGGCACACTACACCTTGTAAAATCTGCTGTCAATATCTTACCACAGTTATTGCTGGCATGATTTAGCAATCAGAGGATGGTAGTTGTGACTGTAGTTCTGGACCTTAAAACTCTATAAGTTCTGTCACAACTTTTTCAAAAATCAAGTCTGAAAAGTTTCCTTCCATGGGTGACCAAAGTATTCTTCACACACCTTGTACTTGTCCCCAAATGTGTGTTCAGGACAAAATACAAGATGGTTGTCTGTTTCCTTTCACATATAATGTTGTCTCTAGACATGAAATATGCATCCTTTAAATTTTGTCACCTCTTATCTGGCAGTATTACTGTCTGGATCCTCATAAAGATGCACTCTTCCCTCCACAGTGCATCACTTTGCTGGTAGAAGAAAGTAACTTAATGTGATATTTATGTATTAGGTTCTGGTCAACACTATGGTTTGAACTATTTTATAGTTTGTAGTACCCCATCTTTGTTGGGTTGCCTGGAACTGCTCATCAGAGATGAAACTATAATGCTGTGTATTAATTGATGTCTTTCACAGCTTCTTATAATACATTGAAGTAGGCCTCATATTCACTTCCTTGTATTCAGCAAAGGTTATTTAAGATTTCTTCTTTTCGCCTATAGTAGTTTGTGATGAAGTTGTCTGTCTTCCTTGTAAACTGGTGGAACTGTCCTATTCCAGAAAGCATAGTCATGAGCACTTCTTCTGTCAGAGCATAACTCCATTCTGTGCCTGTCACAGTTAGAAATTAAATTAAAACAAACAAACAAACAAGAAAAAAAAAAAAAAAAAGGACCCCAAAAATTCAAAAAATATTTAATATTGACCTAAAACATTTATTACTTTTTTCCATTGGATACAATATAGTTTTGTTGTCTCCTAGTCCTGGATTTTTTTCACTTTTGACCTTACAAATTTTTCCTGCATTTTATCAGCATCATAGTTTTGACCATGGTTTTGATCTTTCCCTGCCAATTCTCTTTAACATTTGGAGTCAATATTCACTTTCTCTCAACAAACTCTCCTAGAAGCTGGACTGCCATACCTCACAAAATAACCAAGCCTCTCATTATCAAGTTTTTATCCTTTATTTTTAATGGGGATACCAGATTGCCCAACTCTGCAATTACCTACTGTCTCTCCTGATTCTTAGTTTTAGATTTAAAAGATAAGGCAAAACAGCCATCCAATTATCTCTCTGCAGTCTCTCTCATCAAATATTTTTAGTACAGCTACAGTGTTCTGAGCTTCATTCTTAAGATTGTAAAGCTATTATTTATTTTTTTAAAACTTAATTTTCTGATCTCTATCCTCCATGGACGTATCTGTGTTCCAAAGTGATTTCAAGCTCTTAAAAATTGTGCAGCATTTTAAACCACAAAACCTTCATTCCCAGTGGTCTCAGTCCCTGCATATTGTCTATTTGCTCTGCTTCTCATATATGTCTGGCTTCCCCACGTACCACACTTTCTTTTTACCTTGCAAGTTTTGCTAAACTGAGTGGTGCCTAACAGATAGTCAATAACACAGGAGGAATCCCTTTTCCTATGAAAAAATGTGTTTTATTTAAATGTGAATTTGCTACAGCTTCAGTTCAAGTAACAGCCATGAAGAAAAGCCTCTGAATACATTCTTACTTCTCCCTCCATTAGGATTTGTTGCAGCATTCCAGTTCACAGAAGCTGCAGTAATCCCAGAGTCAGTCGGCTTTGTATCCATGGGCCATTATGGCTGGATAATCCAATGATCCTGGACATCGGTTCTGTGTTTGTTCCCTTCTGTCTTCAATTAACATGCAAATCTTGTAATAAAGTAATTGCAGTTTAATTAACGTTAATTTTCAGCTGTGCTCAGCTATAGATTAGACTATGGGCTTGGTTTCTTACTTAAGCCTTCAACCTGCCTTGACACTCCCTCTTCCGAGTGCAAACTGGTTCCAAGGCAGCTCTGTCAAAGCACAGGGACAAAGTCTCTCTTTATGTAAATTGTTTGGATTCCAGTGAATGTGATGCATTAATGCAATTCTAATCCTTTGGGCACATGTTTTTCTGAAAACATACTTAAATTTAAATCAAAATAACAAAGAAATCATCTGGGCGTACATAAGCATAAAAGTTTTGAAGGACAAGTGATGTAAACATTAGGGTACAACCAGGAAGTTTTTCTTAACTGTGACACCAAATCTACCAGATGGTATGAACTGCATGTGATGTGTCTGAGAATCTGGCCAAGACTTCAGTAGTGATTTTGCCAGAGGAGGATGAAAAGATAAGGCCTATGTAGATATTTGTTAAAGGCTTATGTAATGCTTCTTATTTTAGTCTGCTTTACGCTGTGTCCCATGCCAAAATATAGACTAAACAGTAAGAAAACACTAACTTGTTTTATAGGGATGGGATATTTCCATCTTTGATGGGTAACTTTTCAGAGGACTCGACAGTGTATAAACTATAGTGTTGTTATGGAATTTGGCTGTTAATTAGGATTGTGTATTTGCAATAGTATGGATCAGATTCTAAAGATAGTTAAGGCTCAAAAAAACATTAAAATAACCTATTTTTCATTGGTTTTCAGAATCAGAGTATGTTACAAAATAAAAATCAAAATAAATGACAGACCAGAATTTTAGAATTTTAAACCTGTTCAGAAGATTTTGTCTTGTGAAAACTTGGTATAAGCCTGTATGTAGTAAAAACGTGACTGTGCATGTCCATTTTTAAAGCTGGACCTTGATTTCCAGACACTTCCATTTCCATAACATATCACTGGCATGAACATAATAAATTACAATATAAATACCTGATTTTCAGAATCAGGTAGTAATTTAAAAGTTTTCATTCCTCTAAGGCATATGGAACCTGTTACAGATAAGAGAAAAAAAAAATGGGAGGAAGAAGAATGGGATAAATAAAGAACCCTAGCTTTAAAGATAATAAATAAAAAAAGATTGCTTTGGCAGTCCCACATGGAGGTAGAATTGCTGGCTATGCAGATTTGCCTACATATTTATTTATAGATGACTTATCCAACATAGTCTAATCATTACCAAGCTAATATACTACATTTGCATATTCACAATAAATTTTCACTCTGTTCTGCTGTATTAAACTAATCTCTGTAGATTAGTTCAAGTGTATTGCAGTTTATTCCTATAAGAATGTTAAAAATCTCTATAAACTTGAATTAAAATATATTTCAGATATAGATAATTATTTCTTACTTTGAAAAAGTGAGGAAAGTCCATATCATATGCATAGACCCTTTATGCAGAGCCACAGTGGAAGAGGCACACCAGTAAGGAAGTCATTGTAGGATCAATGTCATAGGTTATTATATGCAGCAACATAAAGGAACAAACATGAATTAAATAATTAAAAACCATCTCAAGCAGCAAATTAAATAATTAAAACTCATCGTAAGATATTGCAATAAATTAATGCCATTAAAATCACAAGCAATGCAGACAGGCCAGATGCCAGACAAAAAGATCCAGCA
Organism: Tyto alba; assembly: GCF_018691265.1. Lineage (NCBI taxonomy): Eukaryota > Metazoa > Chordata > Aves > Strigiformes > Tytonidae > Tyto > Tyto alba. Next base: position 24,380,833 of record NW_024881316.1, on the reverse strand, counting down.
GTGCCTCTTGGGCTGCACTTCAGATCTGTTTGTTTCATGAGTCCAAAAGCAAAGACAGAAGATCAGTAGCTCAGAGAAAAGGATCTGACCTTCTCTTCTGCAGTGACTCTGTTTTGACTACTTGCTGTAGCAGTTTCACTTACTACCTTATCTTCCAGACAGCCACCATCTTTTTCTCAGATGCTAGGCGACATTGGCCTGCAGATGATGCACTGGCCACCAGCCACCTCTTCATCCTCTTTCTCTTATTAAACCATGAAAAATTCTTCTTTAGATATGGTGTTGTTATTTTTTTAATGGTCACGTCTGTTGTCTTTCTGTACAGTATGAAGAGCTTTTAGCTTTTCCCTTTCTATTTTCACCCTGTGACAGTTTTGAACCTCCTCCATTTCTTCATTTAGTCTATTCATCCCAAACCACAGGCATGTGGGGCACACTGAATACTGATGTTCACCAGAAATTAAATTGTGAAAATTAAATTAATTACTGTACTGATTGATACTGAATTGCATAGACAGAGACAGACTTATATATGCACTTATGGCTTAATTGACGTTTCACCAGAGCTCTGAAAGAGGAATATGCTTTTCCTGACATTGTATGACCTTTCCAGACACAGAAGATATATATATATGAATGGCACTTTTGCATTTGTTTTTGTGGGGGTTTTGGCAGGTTTTGTTAGATTGTAGTTGCTCCCAACTAAATAAAAATGCAAGATTTGCTTTGCTTTTGTGTCTACACTAAGCTCATCATGGTCTTTGTTTTGTAGGTTTCATTTTCAAATTTCTTGCTTTCAACATTGTGGCATCTCTTCCTTTATAAACACTGAAGAGGTCTCATCTAGACTGTTGTTCAGTCTCTAATCTGTGGGTAGAAGTCCTTTATCTATCCTTTATGAGGACCAGGGGGAAGAAAACTGAACATTAATCTCCCAGGAAGCTGAATGGGGTACCTGTCAGTGCTTGCTGAAGCATTTATCTAGTGAGCAGCACTGCCTGGCTGCAGAGAAGTAAAAAAAGACTGTAAATTTTAGACTGATTTACGCTCACAAAAGATTGTCCTTGCAGAATGAAGAGCAAAGTTTTAAATCATTATTCAGTAAAATGTGTTCTTTGGAATGTATAAAATTGCAGGTAATATTAATAATGAAATAAAAGAAAAGGCAATGATGTTTACCATGTTACTTGCTTTCTTCAATCCCACAAGTCAAGATACAGCAGACAAGTGCTTTAGCTCCATCTAGGAGGCAAAAAGACTATTACTGCATCTTCCTAAAACCAGATTTCACAGGTTATTCTCATTTATAAACTGCATTTTAAAGACTTTAATGAATTAGTCTTGCTGTATCTCCCTGAGTCAGACTTCCATTTCTACCATCATTTTTGTGGATAAAATTCTGCAATGTAGAGATGCCAGTTTTGCCCAGTGTAGCAGCAGCCAAGTTTACACTGTAAATAGTTCAGTTTATATGAATGGAACTAACAGAAAATAAAACACTATTTAGACCAAATTAATTAATCCCTGAAAAATGGGAAATTAATTCTAATATCACTATTGAAGAGGAAAGACCCATTTTAATGGAAACTGTGAGTAAAGCACAAGAAGTAAATTTGGCCCTGAATGTCTTATTCAAGGTCATATGGAAAATCATGTATAGAGATGGAGTCAGCCCCTGAAACACCTTCTTCCACTTTACCCAGCAGGCAGTCCATCCTTTCCCAGTTAAAAGGAGTCTGTCATGCCAAAGGCTAGGGTGAACAGAAAACTAGAGCAAATTCTATCCTACAAAGAGACTATATTTTCCATTTTTATTAATGTTATTTTAGTCCTGTAGTGTCAGGGTCCCAACACACACACACACAGAGCCCAAAACACATCTCTTCCAATGTTTGTACCAGACCAATGCTGAATTGCTACTGTGCAAATGAATGGTAGAGTTTTACTTGACTGTTGTAGTAGTTATGTTGGAACATAAACGTTTTCTAACCATCAACATCCTGTTTTCATTCCTTGCAATACAGTTTAGCAACCTAGTCAGTGTATCATGAAGTCATGGTTGCTGATGTCCCACTTCTATGGTAGTCTTCCTGCTCGTTTCTTCACACGCAGTTTCTACCTACAAATGTTGTCTGTTCCTTATGCAACTAACTGATTGCTCATCATTCATCTTTTTTTTTTCTGCCTAGCAAAGCCTTCATTTTACACCTTTTTTTATGAGCTTTAAAAAAGACCACAGAGCATCTCCAGTTACTTTCACATATTGGTGAGCTAATCCAAATTACAGAATGTTTTTCTGCAAGCCTGGGAGCGTGTTTGCAGTTTTCTGATGTCTTAATAAAATGAAATACACAACTTCTGACATTAAACTCAGACAAAGGCAGAAATAGGAATGTTACCACCTGCTGTCTAGTGCATTTTGTATAGCAGTTCAGTTAAGCCTGCCTAATTTATTGTCGTTCTTCATATCATGCCTTCTGTATGCACATACACAGTCAAAATGTAATTCCCAAATTAAAAAGGAATTTAAGGACCTGTATAATTTTAAGGACTGGTATGGTCTCCTTGCTTTTCCCTTTCATATGGTTACAGTTATACTCTAAGCATCCTGTCACCATGAAGCCAAAATGTTTTGGAAAATCTGAATAAACTTTGCTGAACTTTGGTTTGTTAGGTCATGCAACTGCAGAGTATTTCCACTACACCTGAGTACCCCGACTTGATAGCTTTACTCTGCTACCAATTACCTCACTGAATTTGATGGAGCTACTTCTGGATGTCAGGATGACCAGAACTGATCTTTCAATTTCTGATCTATCCTCTGTCACATGACCATTCCAAGGTTCCACATGATTAATTTATTTTGATATTGGATTCTATTCACCACTATGTAGAAATAAGAACGTGCAAGGAAGTTAGATGTCTTACATGACTAAAAGCAACATTTGGATGTAAGTGATAACAACATTAATCTGGAGTAATTGCACTGATTTCCTTGAATCTCTTCCAAAATTTACAGTGACACAGCTGAGATAACAGTACAGGCATAAATACCACTGGGGGAGCAAAAATACATTGGATAATGGACCTTCAACATCATTCTTCTGTGTAGACTTCAGAAGATAAAAGAAGATATGCATCTAGGGAACAATGACTGTAAATACAGAAGTTTATATTCTAGAGTCTGTGGTTGCTTTGAATGCAATATATGTAGGACATGGCTAATAGTGCCTATACACTGCCTAAATAAAATGCACATGGATCCCTCAGGCCTCAGCATTGTTCTTTGCAGCAAACAAAGTAAGTGCATTTAGGAACATTTCAGAAGACTCTAATCACTGCATTTATGTGGAGTATGAAGGTTTAAAGATCCTGTAGAGTTTAGATTAAACCTATGTTCTAAATTCTCTGCGACTTGTTCAACCTGTTTGCTGTCTGCAGGTTAAACTCTTCATTGAAAAACATATACAAAGACATTTTATTATCATTATTTTTTAACAAGAACCCCTCATCTTTGCAGAATGAAAGCACCCAGCTAAAATCCATGGTTAAGTTTTGTTTTCAAACACAAACATGCAAACAACACCATATAACCACATAATTAAATGTCTTCTCACTGTAGCCATTAAAGTTTATATTAGTGTTTGCACAATAAGACCTCTTCACAGCAATTTATAACAAAAGTTGGAAGTACTGCTCTGGTACACTATTTATTACAAAATATTAAATTAGAAAAGGAGTGGGAGGGATTTAACTAGCTCTCTTGGTTTACATGTCAAATATTTGATTTCTTCACAAAGAACAGTAAATAGGGAACTTGCTTTAAAATTTTCAGCCCATCAGTATCTAATGAATAAAAATGTCTTGTTATTCAAAATGTGATTTTATTACTTAGCTGTCTTCCCTCATTTGCATTTTAATCCAAGACTGGTACAAATTTCATAAGTTTTTTGTTGTTTTTTGACTTACATGATGCAGAGGTTGACATTTTTACAAGTTACATTATACACTTTTCCTATCAGTATCCCTAAAAATATAGGTACAAAAGAGACTAAGATGCTCTTACATTTTGAGTAAATAATCCATTTTTTTTCTTCCTCGAAATTGCCATTTTACTTGTTTGTCCAGGAAATTAGAGCTATCTATATCAATAGAGCTCTCATTTTTTTTCTATGAAGGAGATAGTTACAGAAAATTAGTCAAAGCCAAATGATATGTTCTAACCAGATTAATCCTACAATTAAATATGTGCAGACACATTTAAATAGTAAAATCCAGATAACTTTTAATTGATATTTAGTGTCTTTTTTTTCTTAAGCAGGAAATCTTTCAGACTTTCAGATTTTAATTTCCAAAGAATTTTTCAACTTCTAATGTTTGCTCTAAAAATGCATGATGTATCCAGCTAGGATATCAAACTGATAAACAGAGATATTAAGAATGCACAAATCATAATAAAGTCAAGGCCACAGGACACATTGCTGGGAAATCACTTTTCCAATGATGCCATGACCTTTAAATTCATGCAGTAGGATTTCACATCTAGCTAGCTATATTCTCAAAATGATCCAGTTTACTGGAACAGAATTGTCAGGTATAAAGACTTCAATAGGCTACAGTAATTTTAAAACCATAGTTATATCTGTAACATTTATAGAAAATCATTTTATTTCGGATCATTTGCATATATATTTTTCCATTTGTGATTTTTTGCATTCATTAGACTTGAATGAGTTCACAAGATACATTTCAATCAGTTTGATACAGTGTGTACTAAGGTTTAGCTGTCTCTGTCATATGACTCTGAAACCTTAACTGAAAATATTTAGCAAAACATTTTAAGAAACAATTTAATTCGAAAAGATTTTGAGAGTGCTATGCAGATGTTTAAATAGCTAATCTTTTCTGAAATTCAGTGTTTTTCACTTAGTTGCTTTCAGTCATGATTTCCATGATCTCTTTGTTTTCATTCCCATATAAGATCCCAGGATATTTTCCACAGGAAAAGGCATGTGGAACTCATTTCAGTGTTCATCAGTATTCGTGCAAACATTGAAGTTAGCTGTTTTCAGGAGAACATATCTGGTCAGAGTGTTCATTTCCTTTTCCTTATTCTTACTGGAGAAGTGTTAGGGCATATTCTGTCTCCTCTATAGCAGCTACAGTGAAAAATTAGAAGCAGAAGTTGTATTTGCTTTTCATCTTCTGCTACTTATTAGGGATCAGCTAGCTGAGCATTAAAGAGGGAGTCTGAAGACTCTTAACAATTTTTATCATAAGGGGAATACAGACAGGGAGAACTCATCCGGCTCTGCATCACATCATCACCAATGGCCATGGGGAGGTGCCCAGGGTACAAGGACATCAGGATGCATTTTGAAATTTCATCACTCTGCAGCTCAAGAGTTTCTTTATCAAGAGGTATATATACATTTAATAAACCTTCACTGAACCTTTCTTCCTTTGACTTATCTAATAACTTTTTTTGATCTATATGAAATTTAGCATTCACATAGTTTCATCACTTTCACACAGAGACTTTCACAGATTACACCTGCACTTATAAGAACTATCTCCTTTGCGGGGGGGGGGAGAGTTTGTTGGGTTTGTGTGTGTGGTGGGGTTTTGATAGTGGTGGAGGGAACTACAGAGGTGGCCTCCATGAGAAGCGCCTTGAAGATCCTCTGACTCCAAGTCGGACCCACCTCTGCACCAAGGCTGAGCCAATTAGGGACAGTAGCTGTACCTCTGCGATAATGTATTTCAGAAGAGGAGCCTGGGAGCAGGAGTTGGAGTTGCGAGGAGGAGTTGCTAGGAGGACACCTGTGCAAACACTGAGCTCAGTGGAAGGAAGGAGGAGGAAGGGGAGGAGGTGCGCTGGAGCAGAAGCTCCCCTGCAGCCCGTGGTGAGAGGGCAGGCTGCCCTCCTGCAGCCCATGGAGGTCACTGGTGGAGCTGATACCCACCTGCAGTTTGTGGAGGACCCCATGTCAGAGCAGGTGTCTGTGCCCAAAGAAGGCTGAGACTGTGGGAAGTCCTCACTGTTGCAGTTTGGCACTGGGATGACTGTGACATGTGGGATGGACCCACACTGGAGCAGTTCAGGAAGAGCTGCAGCCTGTGGGAAGGACTCATGGCAGAGAAAATTAATGGAGAACTGGCTCTCATGAAAGGGACCCCATGCTGGAGCAGTGGAAGAATGTGAGGAGTCCTCTCCCTGAGGAAGAAGGAGTGGTGGGATGGACCGCAACCCCTATTCCCTGCCCCTTGTGCCACTGGAGGGGATGAGGGAGAGAAATCGGGAGCAAAACTGAGCCCGAGAAGAAGGGAGGGGTTGGGGTAAGGTGTTTTTAGGATGTAGTTATACTTCTCACTGTCCTACTCTTTTTGATTGTTAAATTAAGTGGTGATGCTAGCAGTGGTGGAATTAAATTGACATTATTTTTCTTCCTCTAATAAGTCTGTCTTTTGCCTGTGACCGTAATGTGTGAGTCATCCCTCCCTGTCTTTATCTCAATTCCTGAACATTTTTGTTTTATTTTCTCTTTCCCATTCCTGATGGGGAAGGAGTGAGTGAGTCGCTTCTGGGTGCTGAGTTGCCCTCTGGGCTCAAATCACAACAGGGAGGCAGCCAGTCCCTAGTTTTATTCAAAAGCCCTTATTCTTCTGTTGGAAGACATGGTGAAAAATTTTTTTTTTTTTTTTTTTTTTTTTTTAATCTCTCATATGAGTCAGATTTTTTCATCTAATCCTCCTTCCTCCCAGTCATCTCTGCTGGCTCCTAAAACCTGGTCTGGGCAAGCAAAAAAGCAGCCCAAAGGAGACAGGATATACTGTCTTCTGTGATATATCTGACTATAATTTCTTGGTAGTATGGGCTTTTTTCCATAAAGCTTATAAATGAGCATCTTTAAACATGATATGTATATGGTGAGATAGGAACTACCCGTTCCTCTAGCAGAAAGCCTTTTTGTAGTCATTATTGTCACTGTCCTTGTTGAAAACACATTTCAAGCATCTCTAATAAAACTTAGTGTGAATACAAAAGGTCTAATACACCTACAGATGACTAAATATTCTTCATGAAAGTACTAACAGACAAATAAAAAATGTAAATCTGGAGTTTTGGTCTTCTGAGTAGTTTTTCTTTGAATAAAAATAGAAGCAGCTAGATTATATAGTAATGTCAGAATAAGCATTTGCATTATAGAGGACATCACTGTAAACCCACATATGTTCCCGAATTATGGTATAGTTCCTTCTTTGCTAAGTGGATTGCTTTAGTTTGATGGAGAGAGAGTCCAACATTCAGTTTGTTTTAAATATTTTTGGTAAGAGATTTTGTTTTGTTTTTAGTTTATTCTTTCTCTCACTCTTCTAATCCCACATCACTTTTCAGTATCTGCCATCTAATTTCTTGAGAGCAGTTGAATGAGACACTTCAGCCTTAACTGCAGGACAAAGTTGGAGCCAGGCCTCATGTACTGCTCACTGAACATAACTTGAGCTGTTGTGAGGTTGTTATCTCTAGTTCTGAAACAGGAACATAGTAACCATACTGATCTTATTAATGACACTTATCATAAAACGCCTTGTGATTTGCCATTGCCTGTGGATATCTGCTTAAATTCTTTCATTCCTCCTATTCAGCCTCTTCAGGACTACATGCCTATGTATTTCTGAAACTTAAGCTCTAAGTAACATTCTCAAAGGTGCACACATTGTGACTTCTGTTTGGATTTCTTTGTAATTTTGAACAGAATGCCCAAAGAGGTCATGCAGTCTCCATCCCTGGAGTTTTTCAGGACCTTACTGGAATAAAGCCCTGAGCAACATGGTCAGACCTCATAGCTGACCCTGCAGAAGTGGGACTATAGACTCCTGAGATCTCTCCAACCTGAGTTATTCTGCTTTGTTCTACTCCATCAACTCTATTCATTCTATAACCTTCCAAAACCCTTTAACACTTAAAATAAATCGTGAGTTATATCCCAACTAAGACATATTTATTTATACAATTGCATCTCATTATTAATGTTTCTGCTGAAATCATATAACTGTATACTTCATCTACCCATGTCAGCTAATAACAAATAGTGTGGTGTACAGTATGAACTCCTTATCACCTACAGAGTTTCTGTAACAACTTTTGGAGGCAAGATTCAGTTCAAGACTCCCATTTAGGTATCTAGGTGTGCTGTATGTGTTGAAATTTCCATTACAGTCAGTGGAGAGAGTTAGTTGACCAAACATTATGGGCAGGATGCAGCTGCCTCTACGCAGTCCCCTAGTGCCAGTTCAGACACACTGGAATGTGCAAGGTACCTACTGAAGGACACAGATTATCGGGGAAACTTGCATCCTTCTAGAAAGACAATGGGAAAACAGATATTATACCATACACCAACTGAAATTATGTTTTATATCAATGTCTAGGCAGCTGAATTTCATTGTAGGTCTCTGCTAAAGGATGAGCTGAATTGCTTTCCCTGCGTCAATGACAGCAATACCTCCGTTGACCGTAATGAGAAATGAGACGTTTGATGTGCCCATAGACACTCATTAATTTACATATCTTCATCTCAGACTGAATCCCTGCATAGACAACTTAATCTCAAACTGAATTTCATCTTTATCATAGTTGATGAAGTGTATCTTTGTCTGTGATGAACACGTGTAGTACTCATCAGTGGCTTAGTCTTTGGGGAAGGTAGACAGAAATAGCTGCAGAGACATGTTAATATGTTTTGGTTTTATTTTGTGATTTCTGATCCATGGGAAATTAGTTTCTTGTAATGAGTTTAGGAGGATTAAAAGGGAATTTAAAAACTGAGGAGTTGAGGGATTTTGAGAAAATGTGTTTACACTGACATACGTTTGAATTCCTTTTGCTATGTTGCAAAATTTACAGGAAATTTCTGCACTTCAGCAGTGGTCTGGAGTCAAACTGAAGTCCGCTATTTCTCTAGGGAAAGTTTAATCTAGTTAGAGCTGTAAAATCCCTTTCTGTCGCATCTCCTCTGCATTTAAGAAGGCTATATTTTGGGGAGGAAGGGGTTTGTACAAGAGAAGAATAGCCTTGAAGCACTGTATGTTTGAATTTTACATCTTTGGTGATTTCTCTCATTTCATCAGAGTAGATTGTCAAATAATAAACAGAAATTATGTAGACATCACTTCTTTTGATAACTTCTGGGACAGACTGGGTAAGATGTTTGTCTGACTTTGTTACTACCCATGCAACCAAACACCCCAAGGGATTCTGATGCTTATATTTCTGGGCAGGCATGTTTTGCTCATATTTTCCAGACAACTGCAGTTTATCTCATCACATGCATAGTTTGTGGAAGACATCCCTTCTCCTTCAGAACTGAGCAGGTAGTGGCAAGACTCCCACATGTCCTTGTCTGGAGTTTGCTTACACATTATTTTGTCTGAATCCTTTACCTTTTTTCTGCTCATTTAGGCTGTTACTTGGATATCCCAGATCTCCAGTATCCCAGCAACTATTTTATTTATAAAGCAACTGAACTGAAATCATGCTTCATATCTCGGTTTTGATATGGCAACATGGAGTCTACTCTTATGAAATCCTTGCTCATCCTTCTGCATCTTTTTTTTTTTTTGTTTGTTTCTGGGCTTCATCTATTATCTGTAATTGGTGCATTGGATTAGTCTTTTACCAGTTAGGCTCTTAAGCTATTTCTCATATATTTTATGATGTTATATAAGTATACAAGCATTCCCAGAATGGAAGACTAAGTCAAAAGGGACAGCTGGGTAGCACTAAAATTATGTTCACACCACATATTTCCCTCTTAATAAGTTCCTGTCCAGAATAACTTTTTAATTTTGGGCCCTCTGCTTTCAATCAGAGAAGGCAAGTCCAAAGCCACACTGGCTTTTTTTTTACATAACTGTAATTTAGTAGAGCTGTGTTGATGCTGTTATTGTTGTGCTGCCGAGATACCCTGCCTACTTCTGTATGTGCATTTAGTTCTTTGTATGGGCTAGTGTACAGACTCAAGCACTATTTTCCTCACTATTAATTTCTTAGCATTATCCCTGGCATGGCTGGGAAAAATAGCACTGTCCCAGGCCCAGCTCAGGAGTTAGCACTCCTGATGCTGCAGATCAATCCCAGTGCAGTTCAGATGTGTTCACCTTCTGGTTTTGTGGAGATGAGATCTCTGTGTGTTTCAGCTGGCCTTTACTTTATGCAATGTCAGTCAGCCACATTATTTACTATGACAGGCAAAACCTCTGGGTTTGCCAAAACCCCTTCACTAGGACCTCTGACTAATGGATTGGTAATGGTGGTAATAATCTCCTAGCACAGCCACAGTGTGTTGGGGGCTGGTAGGAGGCTTAAACCTCGACAACCAGAAAACATTTATTAGTTCAGGATAGAGAAGAGAGAACTGGATTTGGGAATTACATTTTGTAACAACAGTCTGCTCTTTAAATTATTGCTAATTATCCCCGTTTATTGTTGTCAGGTCTTCTTAGCAATCATTAAAGTATTAATTCTAACTCTCTTTTCCACAGCCACAGTAGGGGTATTTTCAGTTGTCCACCAACTGTTAGTCATTAAAATCTCTGAAAAAGCATTTGGTTGGTGTGGGGGATGAAGTGTTGCTTGTTTTTAACGTAGAACCTGAGCAGTTCTTTTGGACATGTATGCAGTGGGAGATAAATGGGAGGTTCTCAAGCTAAGTCTTTTTGTCCAAAGACTAATGTGAATGACAGTGATAGGAAGAAGTTCAAAGCAAACCTATAATGCCCCAAAAGCAGGCTTATTTGAAACAGGCTAATATTGGCCCCTTGCAGGACTAGCACTAGCAGTGTGTGTAGCTCCGAGGGTGGGACTTGTCTTGTTCTGGTAACTCCAGAGAAACTTGTCTGTATTGGTGTCCTGGCCAAGAACTGAGCATAGGGCATAAAAGGACATGCACTGAGATCTCTGACCCAGTCTGATGTGTCACGTTGTTATACTGGGGCGGCTCAGCACAGAGAAACTCAAGTGTTGCCATGGGACTAGAGAGTGATCTGCACAGGCTCGCTCTGAACACTGACTACAGGATTGCTCCCAGGAGGTGGATCAACGGCTGGCTTTTAAAATGAAATTCAATATCTCTGCAAGAGCTTAACGTTCCCCTACCTCTTCTGATGAACTGTTCCAATGTTTAATTTTCATCCTTAGGGAAGTGACATAGCTTCAACTTCTAGCAGCTGTGCTATCTCATGCTCTTTCTCTGTAGGACTGAAAAACTTCTCTATTTCCTACACTGGGTAAGCACCCATTACTTGTTATGGATAAGAGACCTCTATAGCTTCTCTCTGACTAGCTGGATAGAATGTGCTTTTCAAGCTTTACATCACAAGGTTGCCTTTTTTTTTTTTTTTTTTTTTTTTTCTGAATCTGCCCTCTTTTATGACTGTCCTTTGAACTTCTTGCAAGGTGAGTATATAGTCAGTCACTCTATGCTGGTCTGATATGTGCTAAGTCTTTCTTGCTGGCCCTGAATTAGCTATTATGTTGCCTAGAAGTGATGCTCTGTTTCACCCTTTTTACCATATCTAAATATTAGAAATATGTGAACAGACATATTCTAGGGTTTTTTTGCTATTTTCAAATATTAATTCTTAATGTATCATTCATTAAACTATATGATGTTCACAGAGCTTTCTGGATCCTTTCTTTAAGACCATTAAGTACAATTTGTCTGGGTCACATGATGTCATGACCTGAAACTGTTTTATCCTGCCAGATCACTTTTGCTGTTCATAAAAGAAATATAAATAAAAATTTATTTTCTACATATAAAAGTAAAGTGTTTTTTACTTCAGATGTAGCACTGGGCTACAAGACTTTCTTTTTCCTATTTTTTTTTAAAACATTTCCTGTTGCCATGTTGCTTACTGGGATTTGTTTTCTTTGCTGGTCCTTCTTAACCCCTTTTGCTATCTCTATATTAGTAAATTAAGTAACATGGTAGAAGAAACAGGCATGGCAATCATCTAAATTATTTTATTGTTAGAACCATACCTGGCAGCTTCAACCAGCCAATACTGCCCCAAGCACTTCCAGAGCACAGTTTGGGATTTAGTCTAGTCCAGACCTCCTCTTCAGAAGTCTGAAGGCTTTAATAAATAGTATGCATGTGTTGGTCTTTGAAGCTCAAAACTGTTTAGCTTGTAAGTTTAGAGGTATCTTTCAATATGTAAATTAAAATAATTTCCCATTTTTTAATGTGACTATTAAATTCAAAGTCAAAAGTGATGACTATTTTCATAAGGACTCAATGTTTTAAAGTTAATACAAGTATTACTGACTAGTCTAATGACATGAATTGTTCACAGGAAATGAAAAGAATTCAGGATATCAAATAAGTGTCTTTCACATTGATACTATCGAAGCAATGATCAGTTCTTTTATATTTCATAAAGACACACGAAAGACCCATTTTAATCTTAGCATATATGTAGTATGAAAGTAACCTCATATCCACTGGAACCTCCAGATCCTTTTCATCAGGCTTCTACACTTAGAGCTCCTTCCCAACCTGCTGTTATTATTATAGGGTCATTCTGCACCAGAAGCAGAACTTTGCACTTTTTGCTGAACTTTGTGAGGTTTACTCCTGGATCAGTCTTCAAGCTTCTCAACTTTCCTCAAGATTAAAGCCCTACAGATTAGCCCTCCACCCAAGGCCCTCAATTTATCATCACCTGTGGTAATTTACTCACAATCCTGTTGGTTAAGCAGGGTTTGCAGCTGGTAAATTCAGGCTGCCTGTTTCTTATTACCTTCTTGTCTTTCAGATAATTGGAGATGGATTGCAAGAAGACATGCTCGAAGACCTTTCCAGGGACTGAGGTGAAGCTGATCAGCCTATTGTTCCCAAGGTGTTTCCTACTCTTCATGAAGATAAGCATAAGATTAGACTTTTCCCAGTTGGCACAGACTTCCTCCAGTTGTCATCTACTTTCTCCAGATGATAGTCAACGTCCTCACAAAACCATGTTATTTCAATACCTTTGAATGAATCTCATACAGCTCTATGGATCTCAATACTACCAGACTTTCCAAGTAGCCCATAATCTGCTGCTCCCCCACTGCTAGTTGCACCTCTCTCAGCAGCTTTGCAGATGATACCAAGTTGAGTGGTGCAGTTGACACATCTAAGGGATGGGATGGCATCCAGAGGGACCTGCACAAGCTCAAGAAGTGGGCCCACATGAACTTCATGAAGTTCAACAAGGACAAGTGAAAAATCCTACACACGGGTTGGGGCAACTCCTGGTATCCGTACAAACTGGGGGATGAAGGGATTGAGAGCAGACCTGCAGAGAAGGACTTGAGGGTACTGGTGAATGAAAAGCTGGGAATGAGCTGACAATGTGTACTTGCAGCCCAGAAGGTCAGCTGTATCCTGGGCTGCATCAAAAGAAGTGTGGTCAGCAAGTCTAGGACAGTCATTCTACTTTGCTCTGGTGAGACCCTGCTGGGGGTACTGTACTCAGTTCCAGAGCCCTCAGCACAGGAAAGGCATGGACCTGTTGGAACAGGTCCAGAGGAGGGCCACAAAAATGATCAGAGGGATGGAACACCTCTCCTATGAGGAAAGGCTGACTTGGGGTTGTTCAGCCTGAAGAATGTTCTAGGGAAACCTTATTTTGACCCTTCAGTTCTTAAAGGGGGCTTAGAAAAACAGGCACAAACTTTTTAGTAGGGCCTGTTGTGATAGGACAAGGGCTAATGATTTTAAACTAGAAAAGGGCAGATTTATACTAGATAAAAGGAAGACATTTTTTACAGTGAAGGTTGTGAAACACTGGAACAGGTTGCTCAGAGAGGTGGTAGATGCCCCATCCCTGGAAACTTTCAAGGTCAGACTGGATGGGGCTCTGAGCAACCTGATCTAGTTGAAGATACACCTGCTCATTGCAGGGGGGTTGGACTAGATGACCTTTAAAGGTCCCTTCCAACCCAAACTATTCTATGATCTCAAACTGTACATGAGAATGGCTGGAAGCCAATTTTGACTGTGAAGAATAACACAAAAAAAAAGTACTGAGTACTTTAGCCTCTTCTGTATCATCCATTACTACTAGATCTTCCCCATCCAAAAAGGTGCAGCATTTTCCCCAAATCCGCTCTTATTACTAACACTGCTGTGGAGTTCTTTCTTCTTGTCTTTTTTGTATCTAACTAGATTTATCTGCAGATGAAGTTTGACCTTCTTGCTTTTGTCCCTAAATGTCTGAGTTATGTTTTTATAACCCTCCTTTGATGCTTGTCCTTGTTTTCACTTCTTGTATGCCCTCTGGAGCTATGTCCAGTCTGTATTCTTACTAATGCAGGGTAAAAGATGAATATGTGTTTGGTCATATCAATGAAGGATGTTGGGCCCTGTGTGACAGACTAGATGCCAGTAACTCAAATAACCTCCAAATTATGCTATTTTTTTTTTGTTTTGTTCCTTGAACAGCTATAGATGAGGATAAAAGTACTCCTTTCCATCAAGACTGGATTTGTGAAAAACAATTTCTTTGCCCCTTCTGGAATTGATGCAGACACCCAAGAAAGCAATCAGTGCATGAGATTACATACCCCTTCTCCAAAGCAAGCTATCAAGAGACTGGGAGTCCAGGAAAAGGTTCAGTAATATGAGAAGAATGTGATTAAATGATGATGCATTTTTCTGGAATGGTAAAAGTAATAGAAAAATTAAGACTATATTCTCAATATCCTTCTGAATGTAGCAGTGGTGTTTGTGATATCAAATACAATCTCCTTAACCAAATAATCTAATTTTGTCTATGGTTATAACCAGTGCTTTTATGAACCCACCTGTGTGACCTACTTGCCAAATATCAGCAACTCCAGTCATGATGTTTTTTTTGTTGTTGTTGTTGTTTTGTTTTGTTTTTTTAACATTGAAGGCCCATATATAATTAAAAACATATTCTGTTGTCATATATTTTCTGTCTTCATATTCACTTTAAGATTTTCATGGCTATTTTAGTGTATTTTGTAGCTGACGTGTTAAGCAGGAGCTAATAAAAAATCAGTTTCTCTGTGTTTGTGAACAAATGCCATCAGATGGGAAGAGAAAAGGAATGACAAAAAGTACATAATGTTCTGTTGTTAGTATCTCTCTAAATTAGTTTGGTGAAGGAAGAAAGAACAGCAATTTCTGTGCTGATTAATTTCTGGTCAATGGAAGTGAAATTGCCCTCAGTGTTTCCACACAAGGCCAACATAATTGTAAGTGCTATGGCAGTCATACGTTGTAAGGTTGTTCATAAAAGGAAAATAGCACTTCAGTTGACCATAGCACTCAACAAACCTTGAGTGAAAGACACAGGTTTGTGGTTTGGTTTGGTTTAGTTTTATTTTTCCATTCTATGTGAATTAAACCCAATTTATAGAGTAAGAGCCTCAGGTTATAGTTACCTTCACAGCTGACTCTTTGACTCAGCACTCAAGTATATAAAAATAAGTTTAAAATACTGCCATCAAACTTGTTTTTATCTTTTCTTGCCAAAACAATACCTTTCTCCTTGACAAAGACAATAAAAATGGTCCAGTACCTGACCTGCTTTCTGTGGCCGAGTCCCTTGTAGGCATTTTCCAGAAAAAAAAACAAACAAAAGGAAAGTTAAATCCACAGTAAAGGCAATAATATAAACAGCGTCCAGTTGAACAACCACCTAGTGATCACAGAACATGTCCAATATGTGTGACTTCTGGATTTTATTACTCTTCAGTGAGGGTGAACAAAACCTGCATTTTGAATTCCCAGCAGAATATTCTGTCAGGACAAATATTGAGTGGGTTATTCTCAGTTATCCTTGACAGCCACTTATTTGCGGAAAAAACCTCTTCAGAAGGGGAAATGAAACTCAGTGGAATTCCTTTCTTATGACTATCCTAATGACTGCCTGACAAAGTCATTTCAATAATGTTTAGTGTTTCAGTACAATCTGAAAATGAAAGTCTTCCAGCAAAAGAGAGTGACAATGATGCATCCCAGAATCAAGCTTAAGGACACTTCCACAGGAATTCCTTAGATGGTAGGTTATGGAGTTCAAACAGAATTAAGCAGAGGAGGAAAATGAACAGAGGTCTTCCACCTCATGGAAGCATGTTCCAAACACTGAGCCTGAGCTGCTGCATTAAAGATGACTTTACTACCTCATCTTCTGATGATTTTGTTTTCTATATCTAGAAACAAGAACCACATATAGCACATTCAATTCAAATTTGGAAACACTTTCAGAATGTCTGAAACAGCCTTTTTAATAACTTTAACTGTAGAATCACAGAATTACATAATCACTGAGCTAAGAAACCTCTGGAGATCATCTAGTCCAGCTCAAAGGAGGATCCAGCTTAAAGCTAGACTAGAGGGTGTCCAGTCAGGTTTTGAGTTACCTCTCTGGGCAACCTGTTCCAGTGTTTCATCACCCTCACAGTAAAAAAAGGGATTTTCCATGTTTAAGTGGAATTTCCTATATTTCAATTTGTGATCATTGCTTCTTGTTCTTTCACTGAATACCACTGAAAAGAGCCTGGCTCCCTCTTACACCATCTCATCAGGTTTTTATGTATCACATCATACTAATGTGATTCCCCTTCTCCCCTAGTCTTCTCTTCTCCAGGCTAAACAACCCCAGCTCTCTCAGCCTCTCCTTGTATGTCAGATGTTCCTGCCCCTTAACCATTTTCATGGTCCTGAACTGGACCTGTTCCAGTATGTCTATGTCTCTCTTGTACTGGAGAGCCCAGGACTGGACTCAGTACTTCAGATGTGACCTCAGCAGAGCTGAGGAGAAGGATGCCTTCCCTCAACCTGCTGGCAATGTTTTTTCCGATGCAGTCCAGAATGCCATTAGCATTCATTGCTACAAGGGCACGTTGTCAGCTAGGGGTCAATTCGTTGTCCCCCAGGATCCCCAGGGCCTTCTCTACAAAGATGTTTTCCAGATGGTTGGCCTCTGCATCAAATCAGGCCCCACAGAATTGTGTATGTCCAGTTTGTTTAAATATTTCCTACCCGGTCCTTCTCCTCCAAGGGTAAGTCTTCCTTGTTCCAGATATCCTCACTGGTCTTAGGGGCCTGGGATTCCATAGGATTCTTGAAGTCTGATCTTATCAGTAGAGATATACTCAGCAGTACTGTTCAGATTCATCTAGCCAACTTCATATGCCCCCAGCCTGATTTTCTGGAGTAATATGAACAGGCAGCTCCAGAAGTTTAAAACTAAAGTTTGGATACTTACCCATTTTCTCACTCTGAAAGTAGGCATCCAAAATTCAGTAATATTTCTTGAAAGTGTTAATATTCTTGCTACTGTTCTCAATTAAACAATGTTTCATATGCTTCCAGGACCCTGGTATTTTGCACCTCATCCTGAAGTGCTTGAGAACTGTGCTGATGAACACCAATCATCAGAGAACATATTGACAAACACACATCCTTGCTTTACTTTTCCTGTAACAGACATTGCATATCAAAAAGGTGTACTCTGCACCTGTGTATCTGTAATTACTGATAAATTATAGAATTTTATAAAGAAACAAGTAACAAAAAAGCAGACAAAATTAATACATTTATACCAAGATCAACTCTTGAAGGCTTGGTCCACCACTTCATCCCACATCAGTAGGCTGCATTCAGAAAAGAATACAGGTTGAAGGTGATTGCTGCAATCTCTATGTCTCCTCTCACTTGATTGAGAGCTAATTGAGGATTAGATAGCTATAGAGAAAATCTAGAATGTGTTCCTACATGAGATTCTCAAGGTTTGGTAGGAAGAACATGGGACATTCTCTTCTATTTTTAAAGTATTGTAACATTAGGTGGCCCAGGATACAGAGAAAAGTAGCCATCCTGACACATGGATTATTTTTTTTCTGGTGTGTTGAGTCTGGACAAATGGAAATAGTTCTCTGAAATTAAAATAGAAGTGAACAAGAAAGAGAAAAATATATGTTTCTATGTGGTTATTTAATCTATGTCATAATTTCTTGCAGCAAAATATTAATAAAATCAGAAACAACAGTGAATGAATCTTATAAAATTTAGGAACTTTCCTTTTCATGTCCTGTTTTGGTGATAATTTCTTACTATAACTCCTCAGTATACACTGCATTGAGGGAATATTTATTTTTGATTAAACAGGCATTTTGGAATTTGAGTCCAACATGATCTTAATTAAAGGTTGACATTTCCATTTTCCATAAAACCTTTTTGTAATTAGATCTATTGTAGAAATAATTACCTTTTCTTTTTACTTACGTATATGAAACTGTATAATTATTTCTAAATATAAAAATTATGTGGACTGATGTTTCTTAGAAAGGTTAAGGATTTTATTCCAAAAGTAATTCTGAATACTCATAATTTATAGAGTACCTTAATATTGATACCTATTTCTCAACCTTCTTCCAAAAGGGAGGGTAATTATTTCTCATAGAGTAACAGAAGATTTAATGTCTAAAAATTTGTCTTACAAAATTGACTGTGGTTATTGTTGTTAGTAGTGGCCACCACCTCCAGCAGCCCTGGCCCAGGACTTCTTCCTGCCCGACTGCTGGAGCCCAGCCCAGTGCCTAGAGGCTGTTCCAACTTCCTCTTAACTCCCCTAGAGGAAATCCTCTCTCTTTCTCAAGAAGGAAAGTTGTAAGATTAATGTTGTAAGAGACTTTGTCAACACTACTAGGCCAGTGTCAGTCACCTTTGGCAAAAAAAGCTCTGTTTATTTTTCCTCCATGCTCTCCATCTGTATGCCACCCCACTTTTGCCATGCCATACCCTGAGTGGATGGCAGCAGGTATGGATATAAAGGGACAAACAATGCACCACAAAGAAGGTGAGAGAGAGAAAAATTGTAGGAAGAGAAAGGAAATAAAAGGGAAGTGGGAGAGACCATGTCCAGTATTTGAAGTATCAAAAAACCAGAACTAAACAGTGCCAAGGATCTAATTAGTGTGCTGGAAGGGCCTATGTAGACTAATTTTGGAGAGTGCATCACCATGTAACCCTAGCTAGAGCCTTCATCAGCAGATACTCCCATGTCTGTCAGTCTCCATGGCCTGGTTTCTCTCCTGAGGAAGGCAGGATTAGAGCACACTGGTGCATGTTTCAGTTCTGATCAGCAGAGACACAACTTTAAAGTAATCTCAGGCTTCCCCAATTACACATACCCTGACTCGGTTTCAGAAGGAACCTTCCTCTTCCCTTGTCGTGGTTTGAGCTCAGAGGGCAACTGAGCACCATGCAGCTGCTCACTTCCCCTTTTCCCCCCAGCGCTGAGAAGAAAAAAAATAGGCAAAGACCAGAGATTTGAGATAAGGACAGGGAGGGATGACTTATTTTGGTAATGGACAAAACACAAATTCAGGGGAAGAAAAAAAACCCATAAATATATTACAGACAGTAACAACAACAACACTTAACAGACAGGGTAGCACAGTGAGAAGCATTGCCACATCTTGAAAACACCTTCCCCCCACCCCTCCCTTCTTCCCAGGCTCAGCTCTGCTCCCGATATCTCTACCTCCTCCCCCAGAGACACAGGGGGCAGGGAATGGGGGGTGCACTCAGTGCTGCCATTTCTTCCATCTTCAGAAGGGGGAACTTCTGGAACTTCTTTCTCCTGCTCCAGTGTGGTCCTCCTGCCACAGGAGACAGTCATCCACAACTTTTTTCCAACTTGAGTCCCTCCCACAGGCTGCAGCTCTTCACGAGCTGCTCTGGTGTGGGACACCCCTGCCTGTTGAAATCCTCCCAGCACTGAACTATAACAGCGGGGGATACTTCTTCCCACAGGTTCCTGGCCTCCTTCATGCACAAGTGCCTTAGATGGTGCAGGGCTCCCCACAGCCTGCAGGTTAGCATCTGCTCCACCATAGACCTCCATGGGTGGCAGGGGGACAGGCGGACCCTGCTGTCTCACCATGGGCTGCCACGGCAGTCTCTGCTCTGGCACCCGTCCCCCACCCTTTCCTCCTCCATTCTTCCACTGTCCTCAGTGTTCACATAGATGTTGCAACTTCTCCTCACAACTCCAAATCCTCCTCCCAGGTCACTTTTTAAATACCTTATCACAGAGGTGCAGCTGATTGGTTCAGGCTTGGTGGAGAGGTGGAGCTGACTTGGAGCCAGGGCAGTTTCAAGAAGCTTCTCACAGGGGGCCACCACTGTAGCCCCATCCCTGGCTACCAAAAAAACCCACCAATCACTCAAACCCAGGACATGCCTAGGTGGGAAATTAATGTGAATAATCGCCTAATATAGTTTCCTAAATTACAATCAGACAACATGAAAGTTGCCCTTCATTGCTTAATTAAAAATACATTTTCTGTTGGCCACCTTTAGGAGCAGATGATGTGTTGTCATTATGTGTTCATACTCAACATATTTGATTTTGCAGTATTTGCTCTCAGTCAGTCCTGAGGTCTTGAAATAATTCACACTTTTGATGATATCTCTTGGATTAAACTACAGGTTAAGGTGAACTGCTGGTTGGGCTACAGAGGTTGTACCTTGACTACATCTCTTGCTGTTAAGAAATCTTAGTGAAATAATCAATTGTACCTCCCTTCTATATTTAGCAAGAAAAGTTCTAATATCAAGCAAAAAAATTTGATTGTTATAAATTAATGCTTCATTTTTCATACTAGTCATTAATTCTCACAAGGGATAACTGTTACACATTTAAATTATAGAGCTGTTTTAGAAGCAGCATGTAAATATATGTGTCTACAGTCAGAATGGGAGTCCAAAACACTGCACAGAGTACTCAAATCTGATAGTACCTGAACTTATTGGGAGCCTCTGTCATTTTGGCTGTGAAATTTTCAGTGTCTAGTTTATTTGGTTTGGGGCATTTTGTAAGTTTTTTCAATCTTAGACAGTCAGTACCATCTTTCCATGAGGATCCATCCAGAAGAACAGCGAATGAAAGCCTATATCCAGTGAGGGATCCCATATTCTAGGCAATTAAAGAACATTCCTTAATATATGTCTGCAGAATGCAGGTCCTCCAATAGTAAATTTCCTGACATTTTCTCTTAAGTTGGGACTGAGGAACTGTTTTTACTCACCAAGGAATGGGGAGATCTTGCCCTCTTTATCATGAAAACTTTTAACTCTGAGCTTCTCTTTGCCAGGATATTGTCTTAGAGAAGGATTTTGCTCTCCTTCAGGAAAGCTGGGCCACTGTGGCAAAATAACTCATATCTGAGTGTATCAGAAAGCAGATGAACAAATGAGATTAGCAGATGTCATACTGATATAGTATAATGTAGCCTACTGCTTCAGGTCATCTAAGATATGGAAGCTGTGCCCTTTAATATGGTAGCGGGCAGCATCACCACCACCTGTGCAGCTCTTTTTAACAATGAATACAGACAACTTGTCTGAAGAGAGTCTAGATTCTGTGGTTCCTCAGTAGATGAAGAATGAATCTACACTGATGTTTTCAATGCACTTTACAAAAGAATCTCTGAAGCTTCCTCAATGGCTATGCTTTGATTCTTTGATTATTAACTGAATTTAATTTGGGTGGAACTGAACTGGAAGGTGTGCTTTGATATACTCCAAACACTAGTAAACATTCAGTCACAACAATCAAGCCATTCTACTCCTAGGAAAAGCCCTCTGAAACATTTATAGTGTGGATGTCAGAGCCTCAGCATCAACTATTTTCCTTGATGAATTTGGGTCTTAGCAGACTTCCCTACTTGCTAGTTTAGACAGATACAAAATCTGGCTTGACTGTCAAAATTCCTTGAGAGGTAGATTTTAAGACCCTCTCATTTAGACGAGTTTCTTCTTGGATGGCTTTAGGCACCTTCTCATTTTGAGTGTATTTTTTAACCAGCTAACCTGAAGCATAGAGATGGGGTGTTGAATTTTAGGCTTTGTATGATGAGGTGAGCATGTAAGGACTTAAGTTGACAATGGAGTCTTAGACAAATAATAGGTCCAAGACCTCAGTTCATAACCCCTTAGAATGTATTTCTCCATTTTCTAAATAGATATGGATTTCCAGATTTGATTTTCCGGTTGAACTCAGTAGCACTGGAAGACTCACTTAAATGTTATTCTAAATAACTTTTAAATATCATGCATACATACAAAAAACTTCTGTAAATTGTAATCTGCAAATTAATATGCTAATAGGTAAAACATCAAGTCAGTTGACCAGAGAGATTAATAACCCGTCATAAAATTCAATCTACTACTTTGGGGTTTTTTAATTACCACATTTTGAAGAAACGTTCATATAAACAACAAAAGATTGAGGTTTTGATTGAATGTCAGAGTGAGGTCAGTGTATTTTTATCAGAGCCTCTGCAATGATTCATCCATCTGCTGTCTCGTTGTTTTCTTGTTGATATATGCTATCAGAGGTATTGCTTCTCCCCTGTATTTATACTGTTATTAAACCAAAAACACTGACCAAAATGCCCATTTATTTAATTTTCCCAATCCCATTCTGTTTATGCAGGATGACTTCAGTAAGTCTAATTCCTAAATATTAATAATTTAGCATAGATTTCTATTTATATTGATTAAACATTTACAACAAAGAATACAAATTTTCTACATCAATTTCATTCATTAGTAATATGTCAATTTTGAGTAAAAATTTGAAAGTTACCTTTTAAATGATGGGATTATATTCTCTTTTTGTTACATAAATCTGATCCGTAAAACTCACAAATGAAATGACTGCTTTCCTCTCCTGTTAGTAGACTGGATTAATAAACCTTCATAAAATAAGAATTGTCTCCTAAAGAATACTCTTCCAAGGAACTAAATTCTTTCTTTCTTTGAGTGTGTTTCTCCTCTATTTTAGTTATATAGTTATTTCTGTCACCAGGAAATGTCCACCCCATCTATATCTGCCTATGCCTATATCTCTATCTATCTCTATCTCTATCTCTATCTCTATCTCTATCTCTATCTCTATCTCTATCTCTATCTCTATCTCTATCTCTATCTCTATCTCTATCTCTATCTCTATCTCTATCTCTATCTCTATCTATCTCTATCTCTATCTCTATCTCTATCTCTATCTCTATCTCTATCTCTATCTCTATCTCATCTCTATATCTCTATCTCTCTATCTCTATCTCTATCTCTATCTCTATCTCTATCTCTATCTCTATCTCTATCTCTATCTCTATCTATCTATCTCTATCTCTATCTCTATCTCTATCTCTATCTCTATCTCTATCTCTATCTCTAATCATCTCTATCTCTATCTCTATCTCTATATCTCTATCTCTAATCATCTCTATCTCTATCTCTAATCATCTCTATCTCTATCTCTATCTCTATCTCTAATCATCTCTATCTCTATCTCTAATCATCTCTATCTCTATCTCTATCTCTATCTCTATCTCTATCTCTATCTCTATCTCTATCTCTATCTCTATCTATATCTATATCATCTATATCTATATCTATATCATCTATATCTATATCTATATCTATATCTATATCTATATCTATATCATCTATATCTATATCTATCTATCTATATCTATATCTATATATCTATGTGTGCATGTGTATAAATATATATAAAACAAATATCTTTATGGTATGTCACCTACATATGCTGCACAATAGTTTATTTAATCACTAAGTGTCTAAAATTTAATGCCATTTTACCACTACAGACACAAAGTCCAATCTCATGTGATCTTTTTAACACATGTAGATCTTTGGAATAATGTCGGATACAGACTTTCATAAAAGAAATATCTAAAAAGTCAGATTTAACCAAATTTCCAAGTTTTGATAACTGTAATGGATTGCATTTGTCATGTTCAAACAGGAGCTAGACAAGGGCTGGAATGAGACTTGCAGAATTTATTTGTGGATATTTCTGAGTTCTCCAGCCTCCTTTAAGACACTATTAACTATTAGATCATTCTTGCTGATGTTGAAAATCCTACCTGCAAATAATATGTGGATCCTCAGCCCTTAGAAATTCAGTCTTTCAAGGTTTCTTTGGCTAAAATACCTCAAGTCTGTATTACTCAACTTTTCTGACATATAGATTATTTAAACTTTTAAAAATACAAATACTTTTTAAGTTTTCTTGAGATTTGTAATTTTTAATATTGATTTTTTTTCTTTTTCCTTATATATATTGCAGCAGTAAATCTAATACAATATATTTGAAGAACACAATATATTTTTCATTAATTTTTATATTAAATCAGAGTGGCATTCATGGTTTTGCAGTTGCTAAGTTTGTTAACATGTGAGGATATGGTAGTTGTTTTCTACCATGCAAAATTATGCTGTTATGTACATTCACATCTATTAAATAGAGGTTTGAATTTCAGTCTCTGAATTCATTAACTCACCTAGTAATCTGAACAATCTGAATAATCCAATATTTTAAATGATAGATGTGTTCTTTGATTACTCATCATTAAAATCTGAACAGACACAGTTTTCTAGTGTATATGCAAAAAGGGGAAAGGACCAAGTGTTGTTGTTGGAATTTCCAGAAATTAACACAACTCTCCTAAAACTTGTACAAAAGCAACAATTATTTTTTGTAGAAAAACTGTGTATCACCTATTCAGTAGTATGCAACAGCTAGTCTCTAAATTATTAGCCAATAATGGCTAATAACTTAAAAATAGCTCTATGATGAAAGAAAAAGACCCAGAGTATTCGCCTACACCAATGGAAGAAAATAAAACTATTCAAACACTATAATGATATATTATATTCCTAAGAATATAAATTTAAAATATATCATATTATTAAGCTCTTTAAAGTGGTGTATGAAAAGGTACAATTATTAAAGAAAGAAAGAAGGCAAATATCTTGCAGTTAAACTAAATTTTGAGATGAGAATTTTTTAAAGGTCTAATAAAATCTATCTGATAACATTAGTTGAAAGACATGAGCAAAATCTAAACTACAAAAACTGATAGTGCCTGTATGCTTCTACAATTAAATAACTTTTTCAGATCTGCCAAGAAACCTGTTCCTAATGATTTTACTGAAATTTAGGAGCCACATGGATAGAGGCTCAGCATATCACTAAGTCACGTAAGACAATAAAAACAACTCCCAGTCTTCAGGATTTAGAAAAAGTATCACCAATAATAGTGCCTTCTGTAATTTGCTTTTGGCAAAGACAGACTGCAAAAATGATTCCACTAGGCCAGAACAAAATTATGTCATATGTATTATTGTTTATTTTACCTCCTGCTCAAGGATAAGAGCTAAGATAAAAGAAAATATTACACTGTGGTGGGTTGACCCTGGCTGGATGCCAGGTGTCCACCAAAGCCTCTCCATCACTCTCCCTCCTCCAGCTGGCATTGGCTTTGTTGAGCACAGGGTAAGTTTCTAGCAGCTTTCCACAGAAGCCACCCCTATAACCCCTCCACTACCAAAACCTTGACACACAAACCCAATACATGCACACAGGAAAATGTGAAGGGTCACATTCTCCCAGTTTAATAGCAGCCCATACTCAGACAAAACACTTAAAATTCAGAATGTCTTGGATGGAAGTTGCCCATGAATACAGGGCAAGAAGATCAGCCACTGATGTGTTGCAGTCATGAAACTTGAAGTGGATCCTTCACAGATATTAAACTCCATACGAAAACAACCCTTGATTCTTTTTTTTTTTTTTTTTTTTTCACTGAAGAATCATCACATTTTAAATTGTATAGCCAAAGAAATAGAGGAAAATTTGTACTGGCAGCCTGTCACATTGGCATAGTTCTGGACAATGAAGGCATAAGATTCATCCATTACCATTTGGGCAGGGAGTGCAGTTCACAGAAGAACAGAATCACTCTATTGCTGAGGTTGGAAGGGACCTCTGGAGTTCATCTAGTCCCACATTATATTGCTTGTGAATGTAGAATTCTCATCTAATTTGGAAATATAGCTCTAATTCTTAATTAATTTGGAAAAAAAAAGTTTTGACAGAAAGTATTTAAGCAGTCCTATCTCTGAAAGACAGAGATGTTCCACAACAATCTAAGAATACTGAGGTGTGCTAATTGATTAATATTGTGAAATCAATGTTTTGGTTAATCAAACACAGCTATCGGGTACTTTATAAAACTTCCTTGTGCCAGTTACAAGGTTGAGGGGTAGGGAATGGGAGGTGGAAGACATTCTGAAAGCTAGCAAGGAACCCAAAGTCTTCCTAAATACAGCATCCACAAACACCCTGCCTGTACTGTAGAGCATTAGCCAATGTTACCGATGTTCAAAGTGTCTATCATAAGGATGTACATTTGCTCTTCTACTTTTATCACAAAGATGCATGTTTATACCCTCACAGTATACATTTTCTTTGGTGTATTTTCATATTAGTCTATCAAACTGTGTGCTTACCTAACTGGATTCAATATGGTTAGCATGTCAAGGAGTAATAAGGGTCTTTATTATTCTAGGCAAGTCTCAAATAAGTACAGTAACGAGAAAATGTAAATATGAACACGTCTTTGTTGAAATATCAGATCTAAAGCTGTTATTAAAAAGAAGATAACCTTGTCACAAGATGAAGGAAAGAGAAAGGTACATGGAATAAAGTCATGTACTTTCCCTGCAGTTCTGTCAGTTATGTTACATTGGATTTTTTAACTTAACTGTGCAATGGAAATGCACATTTTATGTCTGGTCAGCCAAAATTTAGTGAAAATACCACATTACACTTACTTTATATTTTTGATTATAACACTAGATGAGAGGGAATTAATTTTTGATCAGCCAAATTAAACAAGATCTCCCAGAATGGCATTTACATGAACTGTGATCCCAAGTGTGACCTGAATTGCTGTGAGTTTAGTATGGTAGTTTGTAAGTGAGAGCACAAGTAAATGTTATACAAGTGTCCCTCCATTGATTAAGTTTTGTTATTAGAAGGGATGCCTTATTGTTCAGGTTTTAATTACATACTTCTAATTGATAAAATTTTGTATTTAAAGAAGAACATAAAATAGAACTGTAAGGGATCTTCAGAGCTTCTCTAGTCTAATACCACCCATGATCAATTATCCCTCACCCTGTTCAGATAAATTTATTAATCTAATCTGGTTTTATAAGCATTCAGAGATGGAGATTTCATACCATATTAAAATATCTATTCCAATACTTTTCTAGCCTTACTGTAAGAACATTTTCCCTGGTATCTAAATCTTCCTTGCTATAGCGTAAAGCAGATGTTTCTTCTAACCAGAGTAAGAAAGAGTAGGAAGAATAGATATTTCTCTTATTTTCTTTGCAGTAGCTTTTTGTGTACTTGAATGCTGTTATAAAGACTCCTCTAATCTGTTTTTCTTCAGCCAAAACAATTTATTTAATCTTCCTTCAGAGGCCACATTTTCTAGGCCTTTTAATTATTTTGTGGTTCTTCTTTGACTCTTCCCAAATTGATCCAGTTTCTTAAACTGATGCTCAAGAACTGGGTGCACTTCTCCAACTGGCATCTTGCCAGTAATGAATGGAACAGGTGGATGTCACTTATGTTTGTAAAATTAGGTTAAAATTATACCTTTTCCCACAGTAAGCATAGGACATTGTTTTATTTGGATTTTGTTCATAAATTCTAGACCCTTTTTTGAAGAACTGAGGCATAGTCATTGTGCTGTTTATTATTCTTTTTTGTAAGTCATTTTATTTCACTGAATTTCATGTGGTTTAATTTGGATTATTTCTTTATTTTGTTGAGATTATTTTGAATTCTGATCCTCATCACCAAAGCACCCGAGTCCATTCCAGCTTGACATGACCCACAACACTTACTTCCATGCATTTGTAGGGACTCATAGTTTACTCCCAAATAGTCTGCAGGAGCAACAATTACAGGCTAATATTGTCTGTGCTGGACAATCTCCATCTCCCTGGAAAAGCTTTGGAAGTTCACCAATTGATTGAAAATTGTTAGAATAAACTGACCTTATAGTTGCATCATACGAATCAGTCTAATGTAGTATTTTAATTAGTAGACATTGAAATCAACAAACAAATAGACCTCATCTATTAAACAATATATTTAGAAAACCTTTCTGTTCCAAGAAATTATGGTAAGCCTATAAATTTAATAGCTTCAAAAATCAGTAATGCTAGTTATCCTAAAACTTGGCTATAATTTTGAGAATAAATATACAATCAAAAAGGAATTAATATTTGTAGATTTTTCAGCTGTGTTCAAATGGAAGATTTTACAATCCACTTACATGACCATGAGCTCTGATGTGTATATGAACCAGCCACAGGTGACAAAAATGTTGTTTTCTAGAGGCAATCTAACTATATATGCCAAACTTTCAAAGAATATAATAAATTTTGGTCATTTTAAAAAACATATCTCACACAAATATGTAAGAGGTTCCATTGTATTTGTTTTATATATTTGGGCTATTTATGCTGGAAAAGGGGTTTTTTTAGCAGACATAAATTTGGAGTATTTATTCAGCTCTGATGACAGCCGACAATAACGGCAATGAGGGTTCAACCAGATGTAAAACACATTGTGGGATGAGTAATTTCCTGTGCTGCTGGAATATGGAAGCGGGGCTTGAAGGAGAGGTGGTAGGCTGGCAGTCTCATGGCTAAATGTGTACATGAGAACATGTTGCTACAACAACCACTTGCTCAAACAGACACATAAGCAGCCTGAGGGATACACATGAGAATAAATATGTTCTCATAAGATTTGTATTTGATTATTTTCTGCCCATCCCTGCTGCTCCTCCAGAGTTCCTAGAGCTGGGATTAGTTCAGTAATTGATTATGTAGCCCATAGTTGGAAAACTAGATTGCACCTGAATGTGAAATGCAAACATTTGGGACAGTATAGTTATTGTTCGGGGAGTGTAAAATTCTTAAACAAGAAGCAAGTTCTCCAGTGGAGACAAGTGTGCCAATTGTATGTATCTATTGTCCATAAATTATAATAAGTAATTGTTAAACTAAGTTTTACCTAATTATTCTTTTACAGTTTTTTGGCAACAGGAATGCAAATCTGCATTCTTAATATTATCAGTGAACTATTATCTAGGAAAATCAAGGATGATCAGCTGAATCAATAAATAAGTCTTTTCAAAAGACACCATTTTTGTTAGGTGTGATGCTAAACTATTTTTACAGCGTTTTTCATACAATATTTGATGCTTTATCCTTTTAAAGTATGCAAAACACATTCAATGTGCTGTAGCTCTTAGAACAACACAGTGCAAATAAAGGGTTTAGGACCATGTTCAGAATATCTTTTCCAGTTTCCCCAGCAGGATGATTGAGACCTGTTAGATTTAACATTTTTATCTCCATAAAAACAATGGAAAGAGATATATGACTGAAATACCTCCGAAGTGAGAAATCTGCTTCAAGTTTCTGTGTCCCAAGGAAGTTCAAATCTACATATTTGAACACAAATCCACTCCCAGGTTGTTCCTAAATAATCTGCTCTCTACACCCTATACAAATTGGGTTAATAAGCAGCCAAGAGCATTGTCACTAGAATGGGTACCAAAAGAAGGTACCTGAATATGTAACCTCCTTTTCAAAGAATGAGGTTTTTTTCTCTAGCACGAATACAGGCTGGGTAATGAGTGGATTGATAGCAGCCCTGCGGAGAGGAACTTCGGAGTATTGGTGGATGGAAAACTGACTATGAGCCAGCAATGTGTGCTCACAGCCCAGAAAGCCAACCGTGTCCTGGGCTGCATCAAGAGAAGTGTGACCGGCAGGTTGAGGGAGGGGATTTTCCCACTCTGCTGTCATGAGATCCCACCTTCAGTATTGCATTCAGCTCTGGGGCCCTCAACTTAAGAAGGACACGGACCTGTTCAAGCAGGTCCAGAGGAGGCCATGAAGAAGATCAGGAGGCTGGAGCACCTCCATTCTAAGGACAGGCTGAGAGAGTTGATGTTGTTCAGCCTGAAGAAGAAAAGGGTCCAGGAAGAGCTTATAGTGGCCTTCCAGTGCTTAAAGGGGGCTACAGGAAAGATGGGGAGGGCCTTTTTATCAGGGAGGGTAGTGATAGGATGAGGGGTAATGGTTTTAAACTGAAAGAGGACAGATTTAGTTTAGGTATAAGGAAGAAATTCTTTACTGTTCAGGTGGTGAGGCATTGGGACAGGTTGCTCAGAGCAGCTGTGGCTGCCCCCTCCCTGGAAGGGTTCCAGGCCAGGTTGGACGGGGCTGGGAGCAACCTGGTCTGGTGGAAGGTGTCCCTGCCCATGGCAGGGGGGTTGGAACTAGATGGTCTTTAAGGTCCCTTCCAATCCAAACTATTCTATGATTTACTTAAAGGCACATGGAATCAGGAGAAGACTTGATCTGTAAACATCTTTTTCAATTAAACATGTATCTCAGAGCTCCAGGGAAGTAATTAACCACAAGGGGAAGCAAATTTCAGAAGCACATCTGTAGTTTTTTTGGCTGGGATAGAGTTAATTTTCTTCATAGAAGCTAGTGTGGGGTTATGTTTTGGATTTGTGCTGTAAACAGTGCTGATAACACAGGGATGTTTTATTTACTGCTGAGCAGTGCTTACACAGAGCCAAGGCCTTTTCTGCTTCTCACCCCACCAGTGAGTGGGCTGGGGTGCACAAGGAGTTGGGAGGGGACACATCCAGGACGTCTGACCCCAACTGACCAAAGGGATATCCCACACCATGTGATGTCCTGCTCAGCATATACATCTGGGGGAAGAAGGAAAGGGGAGACATTCGGAGAGATGACATTTTGTCTTCCCAAGTCACCATAACACGTGATGAAGCCCGGCTGTCCTGGAGATGGCTGAGCCCCTGCCTGTGATGGGAACTGGCAAATTAATTCCTTGGTTTGATTTGCTCATTTGTGAGGCTTTTGCTTTACCTCTCAGACTGTCTTTATCTCAACCTGTGCGTTTTCTCACTCTTACTCTTCCCATTCTCTTCCCCATCCAGCTGGCTGGGGAGTGAGCAAGCATCTGTGTGGTGCTTAGTTGCAAGCTGGGGTTAAACCATGACAACATCTCGACATTTTTTATTGTGTAGCTTATGTGTTACCTCTGCTCAGCTCATGTTCTCTTGTGAATCTGACTCTTAGACACATAAGACTTCATGGCATTTCTCATGCAATGTACAGGAGCTGTAGGTCTGTGATCCTGTCCTGGGGATACCACCTCAGGAACTGAGGAAGGGCAAAGCTGAATATGTGCCTTTTGGATCTGCACATATACAAATTCATTGTACTTCCATCACCAAACAAAATTCAGCTATATATCATCCTCTTTCAAATAAAAAGTAGTTTAAAAAATTTAAATTGTTGAAGTGACTCAGCAGAAATAAAGCAGTATTACCACTGGAGTATGTGAATCAGAGCAAGCTTACGTAATGCTGAAAGTCACACTCAGTCCTTGAATTTAAGCTAGTCCTCAAAACCTCATCGTCCAGCTTTAGTCTTGTTTCATTATTTCCTGCAACCATTGTTAGTGCTTTCGCCCCAAATCAAAGATAGATCAAAGATGGGATAAGGGAAGCCAAACTCCCAAGCAACTGGAAATTTCCTTTGCTCTTTGTAGTTTGTCACAGGGAAATGCTGGAGGGATTAAAATGCCAGCAAGGACTGTAAATATATGCTAAGTGTACCCTGAAGCAATCCACTAAACACTACAGCAGTGACATTCTATGTCACCATATGCATACATTGATGAAATGTGTTTCAAAGTACCATTTGGGAAAACAAACAGAAAAAAACAGACAGTGTAAGACTGTGCACTAGTAATGTGATAAACTGTAAAGGAATAAAAATAATGAGATTTTAAAAGTAGAATCTGTTTGGATCAAAATAAAAATCTGGAAAAGAGAAGCACATTTTACAGGAAAATGCTTGGGGTCTATTACATGATCAGTTTCAAGTGAAAATAAAAACATCTACAATCTTGTTAAAGAGAGAATTCCTATAGTATTTGTGCTCTTTATGGGACTCTGAAGAATATGGAGAACATCAATTACGATGTGACAATGTACTCATGAGAACGGATCCTTTTTCAGACTTAGTTCTAGAAAGTAGTCAGAGCTTCAGTTAAGTCTTGATGATAGACATTAAACTTAAATTGAGTAATCACAAGCTTATACAATTGAATGAAAAATAAATAAACAGAAGGTTAAAGCTAAAGCTTTTTTTCCCAAGAAGGAATCTGTAGCTAAGAGTTTGAGTCCATGTAATGAACCTTTAAGAACTGACAAAGTGCTTTAAGTTCCATCCTTCCTTTGCCTACCATCAGTGACAGATACCTATCCCTTGCCACTTCAACTATTCATGTAAGTTAGAGATAACATTATCTGTGCCTTTTAAGCTGGTAACTTACTTTGCTCTGAACAGGATCTGTAAAATGATACAATTAGAAAAAAATATCATTTTCTTGTTGTTAGAAGACTCATGGAAGTCATTGGGGTCAGGTTGCTCAGAGGCTTAGCTGTAACATGACATATGGAATTTCTTTTAAGATGAATACAAAACTTTGTGATGCTTACAGCTCACATCAAGAGGAAAATACATTGAAGTTCCATGTCTCCACAAAAGAAAAGCAGTTTCATACAGAATATTAGAAATAAATAAAAGCCTAAAAGAACTGAGGAGAAAATACAGTCTAATGAAGAAAGCTGAGCTACATCTTACAAACTATAATGAACCACAAAATGTTCTTCAAAAGCCATAAAAACCAAATGAAACCGGAAAGAAGTAGAACCAGTCTTATACCAAGAATGAAGAAGGTAATCTATGTATGATGCCCAAACAAAGGAATACTATGTTTTGGTTTTCAGCAACACTGTTTTTTTTAAATATTGGACTGTTACTGGAAATAAGACTACAGAAATAGAAATACTGAGTTTAAGGAAAAAACACAAGAGCATTGCATTCTGTAATCTCTCAGCACTGAAAGAAGTAGCAAGTGAAATTAGTACTCTGATAGTTACGATGTTTAGTAAATTCCTCAGTTTGGAATTTATGCTGCATGACCATAGTATAATACCCATTCATCTAATATCAAGTTTTTAAAACAACGTTTAAGGGAGAGACAGGCTTCAGTGGATATGCTTAAGTTAAGCAAGTCACTAAGACAGAACACTGAACACAAACAGTCTCAGCTTTGCGTAATCAACATCCTGATCAGAATGCTATGTCGTGAGCCCATCTTTAATTTAAATTGATCTCAACCAGGATTTAAGAGGAAGGGGGCAACTGAGGCCAGTGTGGCTTATGAAGGAGTATGAAGTGATAAATCAATAAGCATAAAGTGCTCACAAACCAAAAACGGCTCTGTAGAGAAAGGAGGTAGTGTGACCACAGTGAAGATAGAAGCAATCTTAGGAACAAAATAAAAAAGAATCTTTTAAATGGACACAGCTAAACAATATTTCAAAGCCTCTAAACATGTCGACTATGATTAGTGTCCTCCTGGGCAATGGTTTAGAGCCCATTACCCTGTACTTGTTTGAAGTCATAAAACACTTTTTAAAGCATTCTGAGTTTTTTGTTTTGTGCCTGTTGGTTAGTTTTTCAGTATCTTAGAGTTTATGTCAGGTTCCTAGACCTATTAAGCCTTTTTCTAAACACTCTTCAACTAGGTCACAGAAGATGTTAAAGATGAGATGAATAACAAGCTCTTCATCCCACCATACTTCTGAGCACACATGGTGCCTGGTTTGGATCCTATAGGAAACTCCATTACTGACCAGTAACATGCCAGGTGAAGTTAGGAAGCTCTGAACTGTGAGATTTCTAGGTTGCTTTCCTGGAAATAAATGTCTACATTCTGTATTAAAGTTACATAGTAAGGATATAAAATGTCATTTGCAGTGTTAAACATCATAGAATTTGGTTTTAAAATAGCAAGCATCAAATGTTCACCGTGAGCTGATCAGGATATATAGCAAAAAAACTCAGGATCAGCAAATATATTGAAATAAGAAAAATAATAAGTAATATCAAAGTTTTCAGACATTGAATAAATTTCTCTGTTCAAAACTGAACCCCCCAGGAACTCCTATAATCCCTCAGACCATTCATTTCAGCCTGGTTTGGCAACTCTTAGATGTCTGAAAGGGACTTTGAAGCAGTTACTGTATCAAGTTCTTTTTATCTAATGATAGCTGACCATATTATGTGTTTCCCAGCACAATTCAAAGCAGTTCCCTAGCAATAATGATAGTTTAAGGATGTGCTGAACTGTAATGAATTGTATCTAATACTGTGCCAGCACTGAATAGGCAAGATTCAACAGACCCCTAACTGCTCTTCCTCCCTAGCCATGCTTTCTTGTTAACGTAGGGAAAAAGCCTGCTACAAAGTAGTCTAGTTTAAACAAAGTTAAGAGTTTTCTATGAATTTATCTGATGGTCAAATTTCCATTTTTATCTCCTGCATATGCCAGTTATGCTGATCTTCCATTTATTTATTTTCTAAAATAATAGAGTCTTTTTAAAACTAAAGGCTAGTATACTCGTTATTAGAAATGGCAGCATTTCCATTTGTTTAAGAAAAACATTATTTACAGACATCCTATTTTCATATATGGCAGATCACTGCTTAATGTATGGACTATTTCTTTGCTGTTTCTCATTCCTGTTTTTATGATGTTAACTCCAGTACTTTATTCCATTAAGGAGATATGAGACAACTATTAAAGAAATTAGTTTAAAATATACAGGTATTACTTTTACACATATTGTCAAGGTTTATCCAATGCCATCCTTTAGTAAAAGCTATTACTGACAGAGAGATTGTGATATCTTTGGCAGCTGTACTGCATTTCTTCTATAAGGAAGTACTGACAGCCTTTCTATAAGGGAATGTTCATAGGCACAGCTTCTCTGTTCCCACCTACAGCTCTGTACACACATGTGGACATCTGATAGACGTAAATGGGATATAAATAGGACATTTACACACAATCATTCTCAAAGGAGCTTCAAGAATTTTGTAGTTATGTGGAATGATTTCATTCCACCATTCCCCTCAGAGGTGGAACAGGATCTCCTAGTCAAAGGGATCGCTCTCTTTTTACACTGTTAAATTTGTATGGTTTGGGTGTATGTCTCCTTAGATCAAGATAGCCTTTTAGCGAGAATACTCATTCTGCTTAGTTTTGTAATTCAGGTTCATTTGAACCTTTTAGTGACTGAGGAATGACACTAAATGTAATCCATTTTGCTGGTCTGGAAGAACTCTTCTGGTTAGAAATGCATTCCATTTTTTATACTAAATACCATAATTGCTGGAATCAACTTGATTTATTTTTATAAGTACTAGTAAGTCACACAAATACAAACACAGTCATGTCATGATGTGATTATTCAGTGAGCCACAAAGCATAAATTTTCTCTTTCAGGTTACTGTCGTGGCCAAGTGACAACTGCTGAATCAAAACCAGTGTTTTGTTCATTAACTGTCCTCATGAGAAACCTAAAACAAGCAAAAGACAATATAATTTCACAAAATAAGTAGTAAAATTTTGGAAATACTTCTCAGAGCAAGCTGTACATGTTGAAAATATACATAGGATTAAACAACAAAATTATGAAATGAAAAACAACATGCTATTGAATACAAATACTGTAGCTCAAGGATCACTGGAAGCTGGGTGGTTGTTTGTGGTAAGTGTCATTACATTTTTGTTGTATTCTTACATTGGTCCTGGGCATCTGCTACCAGCAACTGAGGGAGAATACCACACCTGACAGACCTTCACCTTGCCACAGCATTGTTGGTT
Organism: Tyto alba; assembly: GCF_018691265.1. Lineage (NCBI taxonomy): Eukaryota > Metazoa > Chordata > Aves > Strigiformes > Tytonidae > Tyto > Tyto alba. Next base: position 24,345,046 of record NW_024881316.1, on the reverse strand, counting down.
TGCTTCCACTCTACTGTACAGATCCTATGTGTGGCATTTAGCCACACGTACATAATGTAATATGTAATGTAAACAAAATCACTGTCCAAAATGAGAATGCTCACTAATGGTAGCCATATGTACAGCTGTGCTTGTGTGAGAGTGGACACATAACAATTCTTGCTGGTATCTATGTTCGAGCTGTACAAGAAAGCCTGTAGTTTGTTGCACATATGTCTAGTCATGTACAGCTAGAGCAGAACCTCCTTCCTAGAGACTGGGGTGTATGCATCTTGCTGTGGTAATGTGCTCTAGCTTGTATAGTGTCATTCATTGGCATTCTTGTCTTCCCACTTTATGAAAGACAATCCGGTAGTATGCTAGCTACAGAGATCAGCTCCAGAACTTCACAAAACACATGAGCCTCTGTCAACCAAGTTAGATGATCCATCAGTGTTAGCTGTATCTGAGGAGGGACCAGCTGTAAGCCAGTGAGGTCAGAATGCCATCCTAAAACAATTTGATACTGATAAAATTTGCTTTCACTCATGTAATTCATTCTGTTGGCTTTCCAGGGATGTCTGGATGTAAAAGAAAAGAGAATTTGATTATTGCTTTCATTTTGTGAGTCAAGTTCTACATCTGTGCTCTTTAAGATAGTATAAGATATTATGTTTAAGACATTATACCATGAAAGACAAGCACAAGGTCCAAGTTCCACATATTAGAGAGCTGTTTAAAATCACAGAAATAGATTTTACCCTAAGGAGGGCTGATGAATTACTAGCATTGACAAGACTTGCAAAGCTACAGATGAAGAAAATAGAAGTGTTTGCATAAAAATACATTTTAAATATGAAAAAAAGGCCAGGAAAATAGAAAGAAAGAGAATGATAACCTTTATCTTTTTTGTCATTAAACCTACACTTAGCCACTTTGCCAATTTAAAAGATTCAAATAGCATAATACATGTCAAAAAACATTCACAGTAAAAGACAGGTGTTTACTATCCAAAATATCAAAGGAGGCAAATATATATATATATATTTGATTTTTTTTTTTTTTTTTTTTTTTACATTTTTGAGATAATTTCCTGCCAGCTACCTCTCGGTGTCACCTTTAACTCATTGTGCTAATGACACACTACTTTTGGGAAGTATGCTCTGAAACAAACACTGCAGTTGACACAGAATGGATTATTTTTCCTTCAATACTTCATCTGAACAGCAGCTGTTTGTTGATACGAAAATTTGCATGACTAATCACAAAATATTGTCTCTGCTGATAAGCCAAGCAGGAATCTAAAGAATAAAAATAATCACAGGTTTGCAGGCATATTGGACATATTTGTAATATTTTCCCAATTGTTCATTTTATACATATTTTATTTTTTCTTCCTTGTGCTACTTTTTTAAGGAAGAGTTTTAAATGTAGGTAGTGCTTTACCTTCAGGGAACTGTCAGACCACAGATACTTTCAAATGTATTATCAGCCATGGATATGTTTAAATTTGTGCAATTCAAATTATTGACCATTTTCTCCACCTGCTTATGGTAAAAATTATTTAATGATTCAGGAGTAGTACATGTTGACCATAGCCAACACAAAGAATGATGAAAACCTCTCAGACATATGCATACCCACTTCTGTTTTCTTATGTACTTGTTCTGAGTAATTCTGCACTTATATTTGCTGGGCTGCCATTTTTTTTTCTGGCAATGAAATTTGTTGGAAATATTTGCTAAATAAAACCTAAACAGACAAAATATTGAGAAGAACAGATTGCAAATTTTTATTATTTCAATATTAAAAATAGCAGTAAACTAATTAGGAAGAACATGAAACATCTTATAATCTATCAAAACAATTTTTAGTCTCCATGTATTAGCAATATAAAGTCAGTGAACAAGTTACCAGCTAAGAGTCTGCTCTATACATTATTTTACATTTTAAAGATTTAATACATATAAAATAATTAGTCTATTAAGTTGGTCTATTAATGACAAGACATACATTTATCTTGTATAGTATTTTGTCTTGTTTGATAATTAGAATTGCCTGAAGTAGTAGACTTCACCACATTTAAAAAACAGAGTATGTTTGCAATAAAGAAGTATGTATAATGCTGCATTTTCAGTTGTAACTGGCCAATTTCAAAATATGAGTAGCAGTATTAAAAAATAGTTAGGAGAAAAAGATATTTGCCTGTAGTATATTATAAATTTACTTTAAAAATAAAGAAGTAAATTTAGACCTAATTTCAAAGATTAAATTTGTGTTCAATTCCATCTAAGGTGCATCTTGTAGCTCTTTAACTCAAAGATCCAAATCTCACAAGGTGCAAAACCAGACTTACATAACAGATAAATCTTTTAAACATAGGTATAAAGAGTTAACAGAAGAAAAAGGAAAATCCTTCATTGGTATGTGTGGATTCAGCTGAAGAGAATATAACTCTTGACAGACCTGAGAGGTGGGACCATGTGAACCTCATAAAGTTTGACAAGGCCAAGTGCAAGGTCCTGCACATGAGTCAGGGCAATCCCAAGCGCAAATACAGGCTGGGCAGAGAATGGATTGAGAGCAGCCCTGCGGAGAAGGATGTGGAGGTATTTGCTGATGGAAAACTCACTATGAGCCAGCAATATGCACTCACAGCCCAGAAAGACAACCGTATCTGGGGCTGTATCAAGTGTGGCCAACAGGTCGAGGGAAGTGATTCTCCCCCTCTGCTCTCATAAGCCCCCACCTGCAGTACTGCATGCAGCTCTGGGGCCCCCAGCATAAGAAGGACATGGGTCTGCTCGAGCGGGTCCAGAGTAGGCCATGAAAATGATCAAGGGGTCTGGAGCACCTTCCCTATGAAGACAGGCTGGAGAGAGCTGGGGTTCTTCTATGATTTTATGTTTCTCATGCACAGAATGGAAAACGAGAAATTTCTGAAGTGGATTCAGAAGTACGTTCTCTTCTGTACTTTAATAGGAAGTCTAATATGTTAGTAAACTTCCCTTAACAAAGAATTGACTTGGTAACACTAAAAAGATCCATCTTTTTTTTTTTTTTTTGAGAAGGATCTGAGTTATGTGTATTGAGTCCAGGTTGGGATCTAGTGATTGCAGTTTACAAAGTTCAATATACCAGTCACACACCAACCCTTTATGCTCATTGGGTACCTATTCAAGTCTCATGCTAGGGTAAAACCTTCTTTCTGCATATTTTTACGCAATTAACAAAGACACTTAAGTTCAAAATACAAGTTCTTCAACTTCCTTCCCTGGTCAGGGAAGGCTTCCAGACAAGCCTGTCTAAGACTTTGGTTCTCTGGAGAGTTTTCTGCCTTTGTCATTCTCTCTCTCCTCTGACCCTATGAGGAGGACAATCCTAACTTGGATGTCTCAGTTCAACACCTAAATTATTTTGGATAAATGTGACCATTATGCCATAAATAATAAAACATGCCAGGCGACCCTCTATTAAATAGGATCTAACATCTGTGTTCTATCTTTAGATGCATAGAGGATAATTAATTCTGCTATGCATCCAAAGCCATTCTGAAGGTATCATGCATTCAGTGTGGAGCCAAATGACTTGCTGCCCAGAGGATCTCTTGTTAATTGTTACAGAGTTGGAACCACATAGGCAATGAGACAGTTTTTGTATTGCCTTCAATTTCTGATTACTGGGAACGCATTATTAACTTTTAAGACAGACACAAATCAGAAGAGTTTCATAATAGTGAACTCTTCTTAGTCCCCATGCACACTCCAGACTTTGTTTTTATTCTTACTCTGCCACTTCCAGATGATTACAAGGCTTTCAGAGTCACACAGGTTTCCCAGGATTTGTCTGATGACAGTTTGTGAAGCTAATTTGTAGCTGATGTGGCTACTATGCGAAAGAGACAATTAGACATACTCCTTGTGGCTTAGTGTCATGGCTTAACACCAGCTGGCAACTAAGCACAACCCAGCTGCTCTCACTTCCCCTCACAATGGGATGGGGAAGAGAATCAGAAGAGTAAAAGTGAGAAAACTTGTGCGTTGAGATAAAGACAGTTTAATAAGTAAAGCAAAAGCTGCAAACACAAGCAAAAGGAATTAATTCACCACTTCTCATCACAGGCAGGGGCTCAGCCACCTCCAGGACAGCTGGGATCCATCACATGTTATGGTGACTTGGGAAGACAAACACCTTAAGTCCAAAAGCTCCCCTCTTTCTTCTTCTTCCCCCAGTGGTATATGTTGAGCAGGACATCCCATGGTGTGGGATATCCTTTTGGTCGGTTGGGGTCAGCTGTCCCAGCTGTGTCCCCTCCCAACATTTTGTGCATCCCCAACCCACTGACTAGTGGGGTGAGAAGCAGAAAAGGCCTTGGCTCTGACTGAGCACTTCTCAGCAGTAAATAAAACATCCCTGTGTAATCAACACTGTTTTTGTCACAAAACCAAAACAACACCATGCCAGCTACTATGAAGAAATTTAACTCTAGCCCAGCCAAAACCAGCACACTTAGGCTCCCAGGGTGAAGTCCAATTTAGCAGATGGATTTTTAGCTGATATCACTTGTGGGTTCAACTCTTGTTGAGTTACTGAAGGTACAGTTCAAGCTGTCTGGATTTGGGTCATCATCAGGTCCCTTAAGAGTGTTAATTGCTGATCTATCAGAAAAATATTACTCCTCAGAAGAATTTCTAATGATCAAACAGTAAAAAATTGATTGAATTTAACTATCATCAAACTTGCAATGGCTATCTTGCATCATGATTAATCATAGGAAATAAAGAGAGGCACATAGATATTTCTTGTACTAGAAGGTGTTATTGGTTGCTGTGAATATGTGCTGTGAATATGTCTTTGATCAACAGACAATAACAAACCCACTTTAAACAAAACAATAGCTAGTTCAGTCTTCTTGTATCTTAAATACATGCAACAAGTAAAACTCTTTCACAGATTGACAGCTATAAAATTAAGAAGACATCTTCTAAAGAACTTAGCCAGATATCAAAGCTGGAACAGAGGTGATTTGTGCTTTTTGAGTGTTTTGCCTTTGGTTACAACTGAAGAGACATGCAAACTGTTTGGAAGAATGTATACCCATGGGGAGAAAAAGACAGGATGAAAAGCAGTCATGCACCTGCTTCTATGAAGGGATCTCTGTGGTTGCAAAACTGACTGAGAAGGACCGGAGGAAACTAAAAGTGAGGTCCTGTCCTCTTGTGCTCAGGGAAAACAGGATTTGTGTGTAGGATGAAGAATCTCATTTTTATCATTCACTTCTTCCCCAAATGGTCACAGTCATGGGAATTCCTGTCTACTGACTAACAGCTCAAAAAAGCAATGAATAATGGAAATTACAGAACTCTCACTAGGCTGTCTAGGAAATCAGTTCTGTAAAAATACGTGATTGTCAGTCAGTGGAGAAAGCAAATTATTTAGCATATACTAGCAGATATGCTACTGCTTGATTCTTCTTTTTGAAATACAATTCTGCTGCAGGTGGGAGAATTACAAGGGTTGGGCTTTATTATACTTAAATAACATGAGCTTAACAATGATGTTAGATCCCCTGAGATCAAGCGATCTTTTTCCCTCCATCTTAACTATCAGCTACCTTTACTGTTCTGAGATACTGCTTACATATTCAGAGGGGATCTGAAAGCTAATTTTTCTGTATGTCTACACAAATGGAAGATAAGGCCAGTTTCCAGACAGAATACTTAAAAATAAATCTACATTGGTGATATGCTCTAAATGTTGTAAGGTTACATCTGTGTTAGCAAAGTAAAAATGCCCATGTTCATCTTCCAGTTGTGAAGAGAACCGGCGCAGTTTGGTTATGTCTGTATTACTAAGCTGTCTCCAAGACAGGAGGATTCTTTATTCATAAACTCTATTGTGAATATTCCCTTGTTTATGCTACTTCCTGAACTATTCCCAGGAATTGTATGGCAGATGAATTATTTAGTAAAAACCAGGTCAAGAACTATTTTAACAACTTTGTATTGTGGATATTCAAGCTCCAGTGCTTGGACATGTATTGGCACTGAAGACAGTTTGAATAGTTTTTGTCATGGAGGCTTTAGGTGAGATCTTTTTTTGATTTTTAACCAGTAGTTTTCTGTTTTAAGCCTGTATCCTAATGTATAGAATAGCTTTTATTCTCAAATGAAATGGAGTAGGATTGGGTCTGAAATGTGACTGCCATCAGCATGCTGGAAACCTTTCAAATTCTTCTCAAATAGAAACACTTTGGAAGCTTCCCATAAATTGATGGTACTTCCTTAAATCTTCATCTGTGCTCTATCTAAGCATCTATAAACCAGGGAGAGATGTTATTTCCTAACACAGAAACCCTGTGCATTGTGAATTCTTGCTGTCAGCTTAATATATAATCACTCTGGATTCCTTTTTTTTTTTTTTTTTAAAGTTTGTTGCCTCTTTTATAAATAATCATTCACAAAATAAAAAGAAAAATAGAGGTTTTATTTTCTTATTCACTCCAGATAATGTAAGCCTGTCACTCTCACCCACACAAGTATACTCATTTTTCAGGCTCTGTAGGCTGTTTTTTAGGGAAGGTGAGGTGAGGGGGAGTAAATCTCAATATGCTAAATGTATATGTATATCCTTCTAGTGCCTAGAGATATCTGTTTTACGTTGAAATTGTGACTGTTAACAGAACTCTGGTGTCTTTCTGAAAATGAAGAATCAGGGGGGAAACCCCCCTTTTTTTTAATAGTTTAAATAAATTTAAAAATGAGTTATTTTTTCTTTGTTAGTGTTTTCTTCATTTTTCTTTTTTTTTTTTTTTTTCCTTAAGATATTCACCAGCAATTTTATCACCTGAAGTTTTATAGCCCAGAAGTAAGTACATGACTGGAATCAGCGCAATCTCCATCTGATCCAGGGTTTGATAAGGTGAGACCTCCCATGGCTGGTTAATTTAGCTCACATCTTTGTAAGGGGTAAACTAGAATCCTTCAACTAATTTGATAACAGTCCATCATTTCCTGGGGACAATCTAAATGCAAGAAATATGTGGGTTATAGCACAGATTGTAGTTCTCCTTCCTTATATTTGAAACTACTGAGAAACTAAATTTTCAAGTGGCTCCCTAGAAACTTTATGCCATCTCTTGTGTCACCTAAAAAAAATTTCTGGAATGCTTGGATAGGATCCAAAACCTAGTGGCTTTAAGTCAAGACATTTAAAAAGTTTTCCTGATTTTTTAAGAAACATTTTATGAGCACTCCCACGAGAAAAGGCAATTCCTGTGCTTAACTAGACCCAATGGCACATTTCTGTAATTCTAGTTTCTGGCTTTGAACAAGCCTTGAGGCTGTGAGCAAGTGGAATTATTTAGAATGGCCCTAGGCTATCTCTTGCTCTAAGAACATTGCTGGACTACTCTATAACAGAAATCCTTGAGTTATAGTAGTCTGTCTAGTCATGCTCATGCATCCAGGGAAATATGTATGTGATGCTGTACCACATGCTTTTCTTCAAACACAAATAATCCTTTGAGTTTCATTGAGAATGCAATCAAACTTCCAGGGACCCCTAGTTGACAGGAGTTGTACACATTCAGACTATGCCTAGGCTTATACTAGTGAATTGAAATACAGTTTGGACATGAGTGTCCTGATTTGAAGTGTAAAAGAATTAAGTAGTATCGATGTAATTGCTAGAGAATTGTGTCTGGAATACTAATTTATTAGTATAGACATAGCCCCACTTTCATGATAAATACCACTTATTTACTCAGCTGGGAGCTCCCATGAGGGGCTGTGAACTGTTGGCAATGGTAGTAGACTGCCTGCCTTGAAGCACAGTGGGTTTCTGTACCTGCACTTACAATATGTTACATTTAAACATCATCCCTACAAGAAGCACCTGACCTAGACATATCTAAGTGACTCCTCCATGTTCCAAGGAGCCAAACTGAGCTTGGGAGAAGCCTTAATAGATGCTGATTAAGAGCAGCATCTGTTCAGGCCTTTCCAGCAGCCTCCCTTGTGTGTAACCCTCAATAGGTATCCAGTACAGGGAACAGAGTCTTTGATTAACAGCTGAAATAACAGGGCACACAGCCACAGCTCTGCTGTGATCCACTGCTTCAAGGGAATAATATACTTTTAGATGTAAAGAATATATTAAAATGCTTGGCTTGTGAATGCCTCTTTTTTTAATGGGCCACATTGCCACAATGGTCACAGTCCAGTAGTTCTGAGGTGCAAATGTGCGGTGTGTAAGACAGAAGATTTGGAATCAGGAGACATGAGTTTGATTTCCAGCTGTGTGAACTATTTTCTTTGGGTCATTAGAAAGGCCTGCACATCTCTATTTTTCTGTTTGTCCTCCCACATTTTTCTTTCTTGTCTGTTCCCACAATAAGCTCTTCAAAGATGACCATTTTTTTTTAAATCTGTTTATGTTTTCTAGGGTACTGTGATTTTCTTTTAAACTCCACATTTTGGAATAAGAACAAGGCGGTTTGTTCTAACTTTCTCAGGCTTTTATTGATTTATAAGTGCTATGATTTATTACCTGCACTGCCTGATTTCATTTAACTAAAAACTTAGTCCAAACATAATGCACATAGCACTTGTCACAGAAAACATCAAAGGCACTTCTCTTCCTAGAAAAATCCACCCTAACTGAGTAAACAAAATGTGTTCCAGCAGGAAATAAATATTGAACACTGTGGTATGGGCTCCAGGACCTGCAGCTAGAATCCACAGGAGAGATAACCAAGCTCTCTGCCTCCCTTTCAGCTTCATCAGCAAGATGTAGATCATGGTTCAACCATCACCAACTCAAGATCTGGGCACTTCTGGGTTACCTAGTAGTACCAGCTGCACCCAGATGAAAAATAAGGACATGAATATAGTTCTGATTATTCAGAGATAACATATAATGGGTCATTTATTAAAGTTTTATGCTAGCTGTGAAGAATTAATGATTCCTGACCTAGCTTTCAAATTCTTCACAAAATAATGAATATATTTGTACTAGCAGTGTTTTTACTGGTTAAGCATTCCACATCATGTAATTATGACCATTTCTATCTTGTCCAGTCCTGAAAGTAGATTTGCCACTGTCTTGAGCCAAATGAAAGGAAATAGAGAGAAGGTGAAAATGTGGGATGGGCTACTTGGGGGAATAGAGAGATATTGTCTAAGCTTGTAGGGGTGGAGTTAGGAAATCCAGAGGTTAGCTGGATCTGAAACTAGTGAGATCTGTGAGTGAAAACAAGAGTTTCTTAATGTACAGCAGCAGCAGAAGGAAAACTAAGGAAAATGTGAGCTTTGCTCAATGTGCTTACTTAGTGTCAAAGGACACGGAAACGGCAAAAGTATTCAACAATATTTTTGTCTCGGTCTTTCCTGGTAAGATCTGCTCTCAGGCCCCTTGGGTCTAGTAGCAGAGGAAGACACATTTAAGGAACTCTTAAGCAAATTCGGCTCTGTGAGATGCTATGAATCCGGTGATACAGAAGGAACTGGTTAACTTCATTGGCAGGCCTTTCTCTGTCACCTTTAAAAAGTCATGACAATCAAGGGAGATTTCTGCTGACTGCAAAAATAGAAATGTCACATCCATCTTCAAGAAGGGCAAGAAGAAGGATCCAGGGACAAACAAACAAGCCAGGAACCTTACTCCAATGACACCAGTTGACATGGCATGGCTTACGTCAGCACAGATAAACTCTTTTCTTGGAATATGGGTTGTGTCCTGAAAACTGTTTATTAGAAATGGTTCCTGCCCTATTTTAACATCCAAATCACACTCAGGTAATGCTTAGGCTTTCTTTAGTTTACTGTATAGATGTAGCCAGTACTGGTAGAGACATAGTCAAGGAGATCCAAAGCCAAGTGCAAATTAGTGTTGATGTAGTTAGACTGTGCATGTTAACTGAAGACCAGAAAACAGGCCCTGGCCCTGTTTTAATTAAAATTACAGATGTATTCATTGCTTCACATATCAGTTAAACACATGCATACGCACTCTGGGGACAAGCACATAGACAAGTAGATGGTAAATGTTTTGCTCATGTGAAGTTAACCTCCATTCTAAACAGCAGAACTTTTCTGAAACTGGTCAAAGACTATTTAGCAGAAGATGTGGAGGAGGTGAACAACTGAAAGGGTGCTACTCATTGCTCTGTGTTACTTCCCTATATGTGTGATAAACTTTCCAGAAGCCTGTTCAGACAGCATTTTATTCTAAAAAAAAAAAATTTTACTTGAGTACTGCAGTTTTGACTGTTTTGTTAATCTTTAATAACTTGTTTGCTTTATTTGTTTTATTTATTACTGTTGTTTGATAATTTTTTGTCTTACAATAAAAATATACAAAGAATTCAATAGCAATAATTGTAAGTTTCCAAAAATAATATACATTCTGGTATAAAGTGAAACTTCCTCAGCATTCAACTTCAGTATTGTTGCTTAAATGGGAATAATTTCAATATTATTTTTTTTAAAAACTGCTTATGAATAGATGTCCAGCAAAACAATATTCACAGAGCGAATCTAAAATCTAGGTTTCAACAACTAGTCACTAGAAGAGTAATAATTTAGTATATACTAACATAAAATGCTACAGCTTATAGAACAGCAAAGAGGCTGTGTTTCTTTGGTCATGGGGAATGGCAATATTTGAAGAAAATAAACTATTAAGATACCATTTATGTAGGAAATGCACATCTTGCACTACAGGCTGAAAGAAAAAATATTGACAGTTACAAGATAGTACAGTACAGTATTACAGCAGTACAGTATAATACAACCCAGGGTGTTACCAACACTACACTGAAATGCTGCTTGCAATGGTATTAATAGCAAAAGGAGGCATTTGGCTGCTAGGTAAAGTGTATTCCCTCTTAACTGTATTCCTTCTCACAGAGTGGAAAAATATGATCTGACTAACATGTCTCTAGTAAAGTGAGGGAATATTTTTTGGATAATGAATTAAATACTAGTTTCCTAGGAGACGGAAAGATGCACAAGAGGCAGTGTCAGTCCTCTTCTCTGGAGCATTGCTTGCTATCCAGTGTGCTCTCAATCTACAATATTAAAATATGTTAATGGATCTGGGAATAGGAAACCTGTTTCTGTGGAAATGTCTTGAATTACTGAAGAGTGATTTAGGACAATTTCCAGGTTACTTATGCTAGCCTCTCATTTTCTCTGTGGAAGTACAGACTTTAAGAATGTATGTGTCACTAGAAGTCTGTCAGCTTATTTTGCCTGCATACATCACACGGGTCCAGTTTGGGAGGGGGCTTAACCTGCATATCTGAGTTGGAAAGTCTATGTTCTGAGGTGTACATTTATGCAGCTTTTGCTCTGATGCTTCAACAGAAGGTGAAACCTGTTTTCTTAATTATCCACAGAGAAGGGTACAACGTTACATTCAAGAAGGAATATACTTATCTTAAATAGGTTTCTTTTTTTTTTTTTTTATTTACAATTGATAATGTAATTTGGAGAACATTCAGTTCAACTGTAACCATCCAACTTTGCTGTTATTTTGTAACAACAGTAGACATATAGTTTATCTGGGGACAATTTGTATACTTAGAGTAATCTGGATTTTCAGAGAAAATAAATTTATCTGGTTTTGAGGTGCAGCTTATTACATTTATTGAACAGATTTCATAGTGTGTTAACCTATGAGCAGCAGGGTACCAGATAACTTAATTTTCCATGGGAAACTTCAGAAATCTCACCTAATTTCTAACACAGGAAAGCTAAACCAAGCCTTTTGTTATAATTAACAGTGACAAGCCTGGATATTCTTGTTATCTGTATGAATGATGAGACCTTCTGAAAGGTAACTAAATTTTATACCTTAATGGGTTCTACAGTCTATTTTTACCTTGTTGGAAAAAAATCTGTTAGCTCTATTCTGTATTTCCCACTACTAATTTCATTCAGTGATTCCTTCTTGTGTCATGAGTAAGAGAACAGAAATATGTAGTTTGCTTTCCTCTTGCTGTTCATTTTTTGGCACACTTTTACTGATATCCTTACTGATGTGTTTCCTGTGGTAAAACAACTCCATTTTTCATCTTTTCAAAGATGTTTTCATTGTCTTTATCATTCTTACTCCTCTTTTACAAAGATCTTCAAAACCTGCTGTGTGCTCTTTGAATGATAGATTGACTAGCACATCCAACAGCATTACTGATAACACTACCAATCTATCTACTGATACTATGTTTTTGTATAATTCTCTACACCGTCCTTTCTCCCTGCACATACATACTAATTAGAGACCTTAAATGAACTTTAACAACAATGTAAGTAATAATTTGGGCTGCACTTATAACAGCTCTTTATTCAGAATAAATTCTCTAACTCATGGTCCAGCTCACTCTTATTATCTGGCAAGGAGAACGGAAAATGAAGAGGCAATTTGTAAGTCCTATAATTGAATGCACATATCTTAACATGGGTTATTAACCAGCTCTGTTTAGGTATTTGTAGATGTGTGTAGGTGCGATTATGAAGCCAGAACCATTTGTAATTATTTTTATATAGTATTCATTATTAAGCAAATTTACAGAAAAGAGACAAGAAAACAGGTAAAGGAAGGGACAGATTTTTCAAATTCTGACATTTAGTTTGGACTTAGTGGACTTAGTCTGAACTTCAGTCAGCACAGCAGTTCCAGGATTTATGCAACTTTTATAAATTTCAGTGCCCAACTTCCTTTCCATCACCTCCTTCATTTGTAGCACCTTAATTTTATGTTTTTACAGACATTCATAGTAAGGAAGTTCTGTGAATTTAATTTCCAGATGAGGAACTAGAAGCTGGGATTAAGTGATGATGGAGTTTTCTATAAGTAGTTGCGAGCAACTTACTATGATGTGTATAAACATAGAGAAATCTCATGAAGTTCATTAAATACAATCCTGCTTGCAGTAACAATGCTAAGAGCTCAGCAGTCCTTCACAAGAAATGGATTTTACACCAAGAGTTATGAAATCCAGAAGAAAAAGCCACTAAAGAAACATTGGGGAACATCTGAGAAGGCTTAATTATTTAAAGAAGCGGGAAATTTGGAAGGGAAATAGTGAATAATGCTTTTTCAAATAATACTTTGACAAGCTCTGCTCATGATTTACCATGAGATCTTCAGATCTTTAGTTAAAGATCTTGGCTACTCATGATCCTGCTGAACTTAAACTGAGACACAGCTGCCTTGTTTGCAAGTTATTCTATAATTTAAAAACATGCAGCCAAAATAATTATATTTTTCAAAGTAAAACACTAAATAAATTAAACATTACTGTTACTAACACTGAAGTGCATTTGAACAACTTTTTGTGTAGTTTACCTAAAATTTTGATTGTTTGAAACAAATATGTCTTTCATAGATTTGTTTTATAAAAATATAGTTTTATCTATTTGCTATGTGGTTCTTTTTTGATTCCCTAGCATTTATGATTCTTCTTATGGATAAGTTTACCACCTTTTCAGAACATCTAGGTGGAAATAATTAAACGCGTCAAGACTCTGGAAACAGGTATGCCTGGAATTAATTCTTCAAGGCCCTCTACATGTCATTGTCCTTTTATGTAACGTAAAATCTGTAAACGCTATATTAGCTGCACAAATTAAAAGAAAGGCTGTCTGTGAATGTGTTAAATTATTCGCAGAAGAACTGAATATCACAAATAAATAATGTCTACTTGTCATGGTTTGAGTCCGGTCAGCAGCTAAACACCCCGCAGTCGCTCACCCACCCTCCCCCTACTTGGGAACGGGGAGGGAATTGGAGGGGCAAAGGGAGACTCGCGGGTTGAGATAAAAACAGTTTAATAACAGTAACAGAATAACACACTGACAGCAGTACCAACGGGTAATGTACAATACAGCTGCTCACCGCTCACCCACCCACCACAACCAACCAACACCCACCTGCTCCCGGCCAGCAATCCCAAACACCAAGGCCCCACAGCCACACTCCCAGAAGTGGCAGCCCCTCCTGGCCCTCTCCTGCCTTTATATAGTGAGCACAAGGTCACATGACACGGGATATCGGCCAATCGGGGCCCAGCCCTCCAGCTGTGCTCCCCCCGCCCCCGCACACAGGTGAGGGCACTGGGACCTGGGGAGCCCCTGGGGTCTCAGGGTGCTGCAGCTCCTCCCGCTGCCAGACCAACGGGAACTCTAGGCCAGACCCAACCAGGACACTACTTGGTCCTTTATTCAACCTAAATGCAATGCTTACAAGTCCTGAATGTGAGAATAATTGAAAGGACAGATAAAATCAACTATTCCATTTATTGACAGTAGTGTATTGTTTCTTTATACAGGAAAGCTATCTAGAGGTCATTCTGATGAGACTGTGTATCTTTAGGGACCTTTGAAAACCCTAGTTTGGGTTTTCTTTAAAAAAAGAGAGAATTAACAGTATCATGGAGTAAAAGTCTGTTTTATAGACTGAGATCATGAAAAAAAAAAGGGATTCTTTATTTTCACAAAGCACTGGAAGAATTGCACAGACTCAGACATTCCACCGAAAGAGTTACTGGGAGAGTCCTGAGGTTGCATGGCTGTTGTAATCTCCAGGTTCATCTCATCACTCAGTGCATGTTAAGCACAGCATCACTCATCCAACTTCACAGAAAAATAAGTGTTTGTCCTCTTCAGTGTTGGTGCCCCACAGTGTAACAGTAATGTGAGAGATTATAATGATTTCTTTACACATATGGCTCTGACACAGGAAAAAGCAAGGAAGATTCCTGTGCTGAAGAGTTTCCAGTCTGTGGGTCCCAACCAACAGTTGTGTCTGTATTGGCACACGTCTGAGCCCATTCAGGGTCCTGCCAGAGCCAGAGGGGTGCAGCACCATAGGTGGGTAAGTTTGTATATGCCTGGTCACAGGTCTGATCCTTCCACAATTGCCTTTACTGGTAGCAGAGACAGTCCTTAAATGACTTCCTCCTCTTCCCCTTCATGGATAATAGGCTCATCCTGCAAAGTACACACACATCTTTATTTGAAATCATAGATACAAAAAGATTTTAATAGTAGACAGAAATATAATTATCTGAGTCTCAAAAGCTGTCAAGTGGCAAAGGGAAGAGAAAAATCTGTCCTTAGTCATAAGGACTGGTATTCTCAGGCTTGAGAACTGAAGCTAGATTTAACTCATAAAATGCAAGGTGACTTAACTAAGGTACAAAAATATGTGTTTACTTCACTAAAACAAGCGTTTTATATTCAGGCTAGGCTAATTTCTACAGTACAAGGTTGACCGGTATCTAAGCTTCTTAACATTTCCTTCCCTTTTTGACATTTTTGGGTTTATTTTATTTTATTATATTATCTTCTTTTTACAAGTTGAATTACTGGTTTACAGTGCTTAACAGACTAAATATCTGAGCCAGCCACTGTCTAACTGGATAATGAATAGTATTGACAATATTCTTTAATACACAGCCAGGCCAGGTAAGACTTACTGAAATAGGCAACTGACAGCAAGAGATTAACACAGAATGCAATATTCAATACTTGGGGAGCTGGAGAAGACCACTAAAGGTGCTAGCTTTAGTTATTCTGTAGCAGAGATAACTTCTGTAATTCATTTATTCTTGGCCCAACATCATCACAGAGCCTGAACAATAAAGATCTTCACTGATTTGGTGTTCAGATTTTTCACAAGTAATCTCGTTAGTAAGTATACATTTTATAGATACAGTAGCAAACTGCAGAAATGTCCTGGGTTTGAGTGGTGGGGTTTTTTTGGTAGCAGGGGAGGGGGCTATAGGGGTGGCCCCCTGTGAGAAGCTTCTCAAAGCTCCCCCAGCTCCAAGTCGGACCCACCTCTGCACTAAGGCTGAGCCAATCAGCTGCGTCTCTGCGATAACGTATTTAAGAAGAGATGTGGTGAGCACAAGTTGTACTTGTGAGGAAGAGTTGTGGCAGCTGCATGAACACCAAGGTCAGTGGAGGAATGGAGGAAGAAAGGAGGGGGGAGGTGTGCCGGAGCAGAGACCCCCCCTGTATCCCGTGGTGAGAAGCAGGGCGGCCCCCCCTGCCACCCATGAAGACCTACAGTGGAGCAGACACTGATTTATGGACTGTGAGGGGCCTCTCGTGGATGACCAAGGTGACTGTGCCCGAGGATGTCCGGGATCTTTTGGAGAAAAGTAGCCCCCGCGGCTGTAATTCAGCTCTGGGAGGATTGCAGCATGCGGGGGTGTCCCACGCCGGAGCAGCTCGGGAAGGGCTGCAGCCGTGGGAGGGAATCCAGTTGGAGAAAGTTAGTGACCCATGACGGAGCAGTGTGGGGAACGCTGCGGCCTGTGGGAGGGACTCCCATTAGAGAAAGTTTGTGGAGGACTGTCTCCTGTGAGAGGGGGACCACAATGGAGCAGGGGGAAGAAGTTCCAGAAGCTCCCACCACTGAAGATGGAAGCAGCAGCAGCACTGACTGCACCCCCCATTCCCTGCCCCTGCGCTTCTGGGTGAGGAGGTAGAGATATCGGAAGCAGAGCTGAGCCTGGGAGGAAGCAGGGGGACGGGGAAGGTGTTCTCAATACGTGGCAATGCTTCTCACTGTCCTACCCTGTTAAGTTTTCTAATTAGTGTCTGTAATAAATGTGTGTTCTTTTTTCTTCCCCTAACGAGTCTGCCTTTTGCCCATGACCATAATGGTTGATCTGCCCCTCCTGGCCCTATCTCACATCCCAAGTCTGGCTTATTTTCCCTTCTCTGCACTGAGAGGGAAAGGAGAGCAAGGGGCTGTGTGGTGCTCAGTTTCCCTATGAGCTCAAATCATGACAAGAATACAAACAAATCAGGGCAGTCTATGCTGGCACAACAGTGCACTTTCAGCCTTTAGACTGAAAGATGAGAATCCTGTCCAAGAGGGATCAGATCAAACTGTGTAAGAAACTTTTTTTTCTTCAGAAATGGTATGTCATTATATTTGCAGTTTCTGAAACATAAAGCATGTTTTTCTATTACAATAAGCCTTAGAACAATTAGGGAAAATACTGTAAAGTTTTGCATGTTGCAGTGCAAAGTAGTGTATAACCAATGAAAAGCTCTTATTTCACTGAATGATTGAGAAAAATATTCATGCAACAGTTCATTAAAAACAGGAGGAAAGTAAGATCTTCCCTGTTACCTAACTGAAAATTTTATTAAACTAGAAAAAAAAATATATAGTAGGTATGGAATAAACTATCTAGGCAGCAGTAAAGTTTTTAAATGCCACATGAAAATGTAAGTGCACAAACAGAATATGAAATCACACCTTAAGGAACAAAATAGCAAAGAGTGAAAAAAAGACATGGATACAGATGATCTTTGTGCTTTGTGAGCTATTCTCATGACAAAATACTTCTGTCTTGTTTTATGATGACTTAACATAAAAACGGAAATATCAAGAGGTCATATTATAGAATAGTAGCTACAAATGATATAAAATCTCTGAGAAAAAATGTGCTGAGAAATGTTCTCAGTACCACACACAGAGCTAGAGAGAGTGCAGAGTGTCAATGTGTCTGAGAAGTGGCATAAAGAGCAGAGTCAGTTAATTAGGAATGGTGGAAACTTTAAGAAAAAAATGGAGCTGACAGGAGGAAGGTAGTCTATCCAAGGAAAATTAAATCTATTGATGAAACTTTAAAATAAATATAGTTATGGATAAGTTTTTAAACCAGTGTTCTGAAAACCAACATGTTGAAAAGTACACCAT
Organism: Tyto alba; assembly: GCF_018691265.1. Taxonomy (NCBI): domain Eukaryota; kingdom Metazoa; phylum Chordata; class Aves; order Strigiformes; family Tytonidae; genus Tyto; species Tyto alba. Next base: position 24,327,337 of record NW_024881316.1, on the reverse strand, counting down.
TTGAGATGAGTCATCTGGTAGTGAAGTTACAGAACGCTGTACTCAAATGAAGTATAGTATATAGGGCAAACCAAACAAAATTCAGACAAGTGACAGCAAAAAAAGACTGAATGAATAGCGTCTCATTTAAAGAGGTTACAAAAAAATGATCATATGTATGAATACTTCTATGCAAAGGCTTGAAACCAGAAATAGAAGACAGATTACCTGGAATGGTTGCTTTAAATGAGAACGTTGGCAGGCAGGCTTTCGAAAGAAACGAAGTCAGTAGGATGTAGAAGTTATGCCTGCATTATATGGGACACTGTCACAGGTTCTAACTCTCTTTCAGACAGTTCCCTGGAAGAGTTCAAGGGCTTTCAAAATGGAGATCCTTTCAAGAAGGACATGACTGAGGAAAAGAGCATCACAAGCGGTATGGAAAAAGTGGAAAAGGAAATATTCTAATTTTTACAATATATAAGAACAAGAAACCAAATAAAATTATCCAGCAACAACTTTATAGGTAGCAAAGGAGGAACACTGTAACAAACCATGGAAATCACTGCTTCTAGTTGCAGGGAAAGCAAGAGCTTCAGATGGGTTAAGAAAACAATTAAGGGAAATTGTTGGGGAAAAAATATAAAGACCTATTTATTAACCAGACACAACGGTTTGCCTCAGGAAGCTGCTAACTTGCAGACTGCTCATAGATGGGAAGTTGTAATGATGGAAAGTATTGCAAACTTGCCTTACCCTTATGTTCTCCTCTACACATCTATTCTTGGCCACTGTCAGATGTAATACAGATTAGAGCGATCTTTGACCTCATGCAATATGACCTGTTTTTCTGAGGGATTAGAGAACAAAGTAAGGAAAAGTCTGATGAAAGCAATGGGACAATATAGTACTTTTGGTCTGATCTTATGTCAGTAGGTCAGTGAATCTGAACACAGAAAATACAGGTCATAGCCTGTAATACAGGTGGGTGTCATTTAGCTCTCAGGTACCAACGGTGATATGTCACTTAAAACCATCTTTGTCACTGTTTTCCTTCCCACTCTTAATCTATTTTGTCTGCTTAAAATGTACATTCTGCCGAATAGAGATTGTTCCTTGCCTCATGTTGTAAATGGTACCTCTAAACACCATGAAAACCTTTATTATAAATTATAGGTGTTCCAGAGCACTGGATGTTGTGCTAAATTTACTTGAAAGGACTTTATTTCCTTTAGAACAACCAAATTCTTTAGATATTAAAAAAAAACTTTGTGCCTCTTCCTTCTTATTCCTCAAAATACTCAATATAACAGTATCCATCTTGTCTCAGATCACACCGAAGGTCCTGTGCTGTTTCCAAATGGGTCAGGAGCAGATGCTAGGGAAATTAATTTTAAGAAAGAGTTTATATTTGGAGTTATATTTTCTCTGGCTTCAGAGCTCGAGTGAAATGTTGCATCCAAACTGCTTCATTTAACAGCTTTGACGGACTTGTAATAAATTTGCCCTGTCTTCTACAACAATGAGTTCCAGTATTGACATAAACGTGAAGTTAAGAGCTTTCTCTATTTTAGTTATTTAAACTTGATGACTGAAATTATCACTGGGTGTGCCTTGTGTTGCGATTTGAGCCTACTCAGCAGCTAAACACCACACAGCCGCTCACCCACCCTCCCCCCACTTGGGAATGGGGAGGAATTAGAGGGGCAAAGGGACACTCGCGGGTTGAGATAAAAACAGTTTACTAACAGTAACAGAATAACACACTGACAGCAGTACCAACAGGTAATGTACAATACAGCTGCTCACCACCCACCAACCAACACCCACCTGCTCCCAGCCGAAGATCCCCAACACCAAGGCCCCACAGCCACACTCCCAGAAGCAGCAGCCCCTCCCAGCCCACTCCTGCCTTTATATAGTGAGCACAATGTCACATGACACGGCCTATCGGCCAATCGGGGCCCAGCCCTCCAGCTGTGCTCCCCCCGCCCCCGCACACAGGTGAGGGCACTGGGACCTGGGGAGCCCCTGGGGTCTCAGGGGGCTGCAGCTCCTCCCGCTGCCAGACCAACGGGAACTCTAGGCCAGCCCCAACCAGGACACTTGTCTTATAAAAAAAAAAATAAAAAGGGTAAGCAGACATCCCTCTTTCAACTTTCACATGCAGTTCAGAGACCTCTTCAGAAAGGTGCATTGTAATTTGTTCTATCACAGTTGGATCTGTGCCCTGATCATGATGTGTGCTTGCTCTTAAATATTTGGAGAATTGGTGGGGGAGTGAATACTGCAGATAGAACACATTTATTTTCCTAGACAAAGCAAATTTTTTTTCTGAACTCCTTTTAGTACTTGTCTGTCAATAAGCAAATGGCCCAAGAAAAGCATGGAGGAGCAGTGTACTTTTTTTTGTATTAATTATACCATCTTGGAGATTATACGTGTAACATACAGGAATTATGTTAGGCAATTCTGTTGCAGATTGCACAACAGAATTTTCAGCAAGACTTAGATTCTCATATTGCTTTCAGTTCATCTGAATTTGCACAACTATGCAGTGTAATATTTTAATTTGTATTACAGCAGCAGAACTCTACTGACATAAATGAAGTCACTTCTAATTTATAGTAGTGTGATAAAGACTAGAATCAGATTCTTTCACTTCAAATATGTTCCGCATTGATGGATATTAATAATGAAGATGGCATGTTCTCACCAACTGCTGATCTTTCTTATCTGATCACTGCTAGAAACAGAACAAGTCCTCTCAGCTTTGCCTCATTTTAATGGTGCTAGTGAGCTAATAAATCAATAGATCATAGCTGATATTATTCCTATATTTGGGTAACTGTACCCTAACAAGCTCTTGGATTGTTTAAAACAGGATCCTGCTGAACAGGATCCTGCTTTCTACACACAAAGAGAAAAATGCCTGAGGTTAGTTAAACAAGGTTAATCGCTGGATGCTTCTTATGTCACCAGTGGTTCCCAAAATTCAGCATTAGGTTTGAATAATATCTACCATGTTAAAACTAGGTTTGCCTCTTGAACCTACAGTTCTTTAACAAATTAATGCTAAGACAAGAGGGGGCCTAAAGGAAATGTGGTGCTGCAAACGCATTGTGTGATGGAGCATCCTTATGTTCATTTGTGAGATTTGCTGATTAATTCCTTCTTTTCACAAAAAGTACAGTATTTATTTTTCTTTTGTGGCTCTTTACAGATTACTGCCTGGTGGTTATTACCCTTGTTACCCCACTGAATTTTATGGCTGTAGAGATTTCCAGATATGGCTTTTTCTATCACTCCTTCTTTCTTGCTCTTAGCTTCTCTCTACTTCCTCATTTACCATCTTCCCTTCTTCACTATTTAGTTGATGATAGCTGATCTGCTTCTCAGGAACTGCTTAGTGCTGCTGCCAGGGAAGAAGCACTGCCACCTCGAAATACCATTAGAGGAGGAAAGATACCAGAGGGGCTTCACAGACAAAATCTGGAACATGACTGACCAGGGTTGCTCAAGTAAATAAACAGTAAAGCTGCTGGTTTTCAACTGAGCTGCTATGTGACATATTCCTTAAGAGAGAGAAGGGGAGCAGAGAAAAACTGTTAAATGAGAACAGCGAAAGGAAGATGGGAAGGAAGGACATAGTCACACAATCCATCTCTACTGCCAATACAGCAGTCAACTTCTCTTCAGCAGCCGTGCTTATGTGGTTTGCTTCCCAAGAATGAAAGCACCTGTTAAAATGTTCAGCAAAGGCTGAACACAAACCCTCCTCCAGCTCAGCTGCCTCTTAACCCAAATTGCAAAAACTTTAAAATTCATTCTGCTTTGATAAAAGGCTTCTAATTTAATATGCTATTAGACTAGTATGGAACTAACCCTCTGAATCAAATAGCTTTTAAAATGAAAGGGCTAGTGTCTAAGATATGAAAAAAATGCTACCTATTTGTGTGATTAATAAAAATGCAAGTCTGCAATAGAATTATTATTATGGAAGGGGAAAATGTGTTTGAAAAAGCAATAAACTTGGATGCTGAGGTAGGGTTAGTTTGTTCTCTATGAATGCCAGTTCCTGTGAGCTATCAGATGCAATAAAGCATAAAATTGCATTTGATTTATATTCACATAGTCTAATATCACATAATAAGTGGCATTGAAAGCCACAAGGCATATCTTCTAGGGCTGATAATTTCATTTCAGTATTTTTGGATTAGTGATAGAAAGTTATGGATTAAAAGAGATATCAATGTAGGCAAACCTTTTAGCTAAATAAAGTACCAGACAGTACTCCTCCTGAGGTAAGAAGGCTAATAGATATAACCTTGAATTTATGCTTCTTTTAAGTGCTGGGTAGCTGATATATGCTTTGTTCGTAAAAGTTTGTAAACCCATGTTAAACAGGTTTTGAACTGTAAAAAAAACAGTTAACAAAATAAGAATTACATACTTTTGAGCACTTGCATGTGAAAGGAAGAGACTTAAACTGTTATACTAGTCTTGGTGTAAATAGTAGAATTAAAAGAAAAGATAAATCAGCCCTAAAATTCATCAGGTGAATCTATTTTGCTAACGTGCTTTCACAAATCAGAAAGCCAAAGGGGAGACTAGCACAATCATCTAGTCTGACCTCTTGCCTACTACAGGTCATGCAACTTTTCTGAATTAATTCCCATTTCAGCTGGCACTTATCTTTCAGAAAGGCATTAAATCTTGATTTTAAAATGTACAGCTAAAATGACTCAATTGAAAAGTATATCCACAGTAGCAGAGTTTTGCATATGGTGAATATTTCCATTTAGTCAAGTTTCACTCGTACTTGTGTAAATCTCAATCTGTTTTCACCGGTATACTTATTCATGCCATCAAGGATCTCATGAAGATTTCTGGCTGCAGATTGGTGATGTGAGTGTGTGTTCAGCTGATTACTCCTGATCTTTGGATCACCTACCAGCTTCTTCAAGGTCATTGAACGATGAGTGTAACAGAACCAAGAACTGACCATAGAAATGCACGGGCTCACTGATGATTCTCTGGCTACCATTTCATTCTGAGATCCATTAGTTAGTCCATTTTTAATCTTTATAATGTGTGCCATATTGATTTTTACTATCCTGTCTTCCTAATCAGAATGTGCTCTGTCAGTCAAAGCAAATGTCTTACAGTACTGTAGGAATACTAAATTTATGCAGTTTATCAATATGCATAATCAGTTATTTATGTCTTTATCAATCAAACTTGTAATCTTGTTGAAAAAATAAGCCTTAAGAGGCATTTTTCATAAAAACATGTTGTTTCTTAATACCTTTTTAGTTCAATTCCTTACTATTGGTGAGGGAGGAAGAAAAAAAGCACTCTATGTCAAAAAAGGCATTACCTGTTTCAGTCTTTATGGTAACATGGAAGCGAATATTTGAATTACGGACCAACATTTTAACATATGAAACAAGCTGGAGCATGAGTGTGGCTGTCTTGCTGATCACCAAGTGCCCGGGGTCTTTTCACCACTAGTGAAGACCATGACAATCTCCTTAAATATGTCTCTTGCTGTGTATCAAGCAGACGTGCATTCCCACGTTCTCGGGAGAGTTTAAATCACTTCTCAACTAATACCTCAACTAATGAAACTTTTGTTTTTTTCATTAGTTGTAGAGTGTCTAATCATTATTTATGAAGCTTGCAAAGTCTACCTTTCTGATCTACATAAGATAGGTGCTGATCCTACCTGTATATCCAAGTACATCTCACTCTTTAATGTAGTTAGCCTAAAAAGTCCACTCAGCTTCTCTGTGGAATAGGAAAGGGATTTTTTTATTTTGTTTTACAGGGAACTAAAGCAAAGAGAGTAGGTCTGAAGAATTAGGTGCAGATATACCAAGTGTAGGTATGCTGTACTGGACCTTGAAGGCAGTAGAAAAGGCTGCACATCGGTGAAGAACAATTCAGGAACCTGAAGTACTGCCTAGAGATAAGCACGACAGTGTTAATGAATATCTGCTCCTCTGTTATGCTTATGTGTTGGAGTAGAGTCTCACCGTAATAGTTCCTCCATTCCTATGGAGATGCAGACCCTGCACCGAAATGCTTAACTGAGGGAGGTGTGCCATTTCACAAAGGAGGTGGTGCTTTTGTCAGATTAGCTAAATTATTCAACTAGGAAATTAACAGATTACCTGAATAAAAGTGGTTTTTTTTTTTTTTTCAGTCGGGGAGGGGCAAGTCCAGACCTATCCATTCTCTTTTGGGAACTGTACTCTGGGGTAAGTATGAAAATAATTGAAGAAGCAATGACCCATAGCCAGGAATCCTATCACGCTGTTTAAGTGGCACATCTGGTCTCTCTTGAATTGTTTTCTGCCAGCTCAGCTCAATTCAGAATAGCTAAGGGGCAGTTGCTGTCCTGAGAGCCCAAGCTGGACGTTTGAAGCAACCTCAGCGCAGGGAGGCTGCCTGCTAGACTCAAGCCTACAGTGAGCGCTCAGTGATTTTCAAATCCAATGAAACCCCACGCTTGTCTAATCAGTGCTCTTAAGGATTTTTCCCACCGGGGTTAACTGCTCTGTATTAGCCCCATACTCAGCCCGGTTTTCAAAGGGGCACAGGAGGAAGCCAGTCTCATTAGCCCCTCGTTTTTAATGACTCCTTTCACCCTATGTTTCCTTTCACAGCAGCCTTTCATCCACAAATATCGTGAATGGGTTTTAACGTAGAAAGATTTAAAGAGCCTGTGCGAGAAAGCGTAGGAAATCGAGGGGAACCGGAGTCGGAGGAGGAGCGGATGAGCCAGGAGCTGGGGAGAGAGATGAGGGGGTGTGCATGTGCATGGTTCGGGGAAGGAAAATCGGCGTCGTCTGAAACAGACGTGACTTTTTTTTTTTCCAGCGGGGATGGGGGGGGGGGGGGGGGGGGGCAAGTGCAGTCCGGCAGCCGAAGCATGCAACCTCTCCTGACCAGCCTTTTCCCCGGCCGGGCAGGGGGCGCAGCCTCCGCGGCCGCGGAGGCTGCGCCCCCTGCCCGGCCGGGGAAAAGGCTGGTCAGGGAGGGTTGGGGAGCGACGCGGATCCCCAGCCTGTTCCCGCATTGGCTCCCGTAAGTTCCCGCGTCATTTTTTCTCCCCACACCCCGCTTTTCGCACTGGCAACCACAAGCCTCGATGGACGGGCGGGAGAAAGCGCGGATGCTCTGAGAGGGTCTGGTGGGTTTGCTTTTGTTTTTTTTTGTTGTTTCGGTTTGGTTTGGGGTTTGGTTTTTTTTTTTTTTTTTTTTTTTTTTTTTTTTTTTTTTTACTCAGCCCCCCGGACCAACCACCCAGGGATGTCCGGGATTCAACCCGAGGATGGTTCCCCTCCGTGCAGGAATTGGACGACCGGGTCGGAGCTAAACGAAACGCGGGAGGCTCTTTTAACCCCTTCCTCCGACTACGACGATGAGGAGTTCCTGCGATACCTCTGGAAGGAGTATTTGCATCCCAAGGAGTACGAATGGGCGCTGATCGCCGGCTACATCGTCGTCTTCATCGTGGCCCTCGTCGGGAACGTCCTGGGTGAGTCGCGCTCCCCCCCCCCCCCCCCCCCCCCCCCCCCAAACTTCCCGTTCCCCCTCGCCGAGGTGAGGTTTGCAGGGATGGTGGCTGGAAACCGGGGGGGACGGGTTTCGCTTCCCGGTAGAAACGTGGGTGTCCCCCCACCCCGAGCCGCGAGGTAAAGTTAAGGCTGCGGGCAAGGGGCCTTTGCTGCGGGACGCCGTGAAAAACCGCTTCCCCCCCCCACCCACCCACCCCCCGCGCTTGCGAGGGGCTGCGGCAGCTGCTGAGGGGCTGGGCGGGCGGAGCGGGGCCGGCGGAGCTCACCGGCGGGGCAGCGCGGGGGGGCTGCCGGCCGCCTCCCGTCCCTGTCCGCCGAGCCGAGGTGCTGAAACGACACATTCCCCCCCCCCCGCCCGCCGCTCCCCGCCCTGCCCGCCCCGACCGGCGGCTCCGCCTCTCAGCCCGCCCGGGAGGTTTCTGCCTCCTCTCGCAGCCCCGGCCGGCTCAGCGGAGCCCGGCGCCGCGCCGGCGGTAAACAGCGTGCGGTGTTTTCTGAAAGAGAGAGACCGGAGCCCCGGGGGGGTGGGGGGTGGTGCGGGGTAACGGGCACGGCACGGCGCCCGCCCGGTGAGGGGGGAACCGCCGGTTGCTCCCCTCAGCAGCCGGCGGGCGGGAGGCGCGCGGCGCAACGGCCGCGCTCGCGAGCCGCCGGGATGAGGGACGGCGAGCGGCGGATGGCGGGGGGGGGGGGGGTGAGGGGGAGGGGGCGGTGCCCTCCCGGGCTCTCATTGAGGGAAACGGGGCGAGGCGGCGCCTCGGAGCCCGCCTCCTGCCCGCTCCCATTCATCCGTGAAGGAGGCGGCTGGGCGGGGGCTGTGGGGCGGCCGCCTCCGGCGGGGGGGGAGGCGTGGGGGGGGGGGGGTGTCGCAACCCTCGGGCAATGATGGGGGGGGGGAGCGTGGCGGAGAGCCGAGGGCACGGGTGGGCTGGGAAACGGGAGCGCTGACGGGAACAGGTGGGGCGGGGCGGCTGGGAACCCCCCCACCCAAACCCGCCGCACCCCCCGAGTGGAGCTGCTCCCCCGCAGCCGGGGGAGGGGGGCGGGGGGCCGGCCGGCCCCACGCCGGGGCTTGGCGCGGGGCTATGGGGAAAAGCGCTTCTGGCAGCCGGAGGGGAAGAGCCCCACCGCCGGCTGCGTGGCGGGCAGACACGCGTGTGCACATGCCCACGCCCGGGGCGGCCGTGTCCTCACCGGCCGCTGCCCCCCCCCCCAAAACACACCCCGCAGCCGTGCCCTTGCAGCGTGCTGGCGGCCGGGGGAGCGGGAGCGGCGTTGGTGTTCGCCCCGTCCTGCGTGTGTGAATAAGCGCGGAGGCGGCGCGGCCGCCGGTTGCGCCGTGAGAACCCGCCTAGCTGGAGTCACGGCCATTTGCTTTTTTTTTTTTTTTTTTTTTTTTTTTATTTACATCAGTGACATTTTCATGAACGGAGTGGCGCACTAGCGCGCCCCGCCCTGCCATACGGGTCTTTCATTCATGTTTTTCAGAAGGATTTATGCATGTCAGGGCTGTCATCTGCAAGCTCCCTAGGCTTCCCGAAGCAAGATGCAAATAAGAGCGCAGGCAGAGGCAAAATTTTGCAAGGTTTTTTTGTTTTTCAACGGACTGACGATCCTTTTTTTTCTTTCTTTTTCTTTTTTTTTTTTTTTTTTTTTTTTTTTTCTGGAATAGTGCACTGATTGCCTGTAAACATCCACTATGCACGTTGGCGAAACCAGTGAGTTTTCAGCCAAAGAGGTTACGTTAGAGCTGTTAAGAAGCCTGAGCATGTTTGCCTGGTCCGTTGTTCGGCAGCCAGCTTGACAGACGGTGTAGAGATAACAGTCCTTACAAAGAGGCTGCACTTCAAACTAGAAAGTAAAGTGTCCTTCGCTCTGATCTTGAGCAAAGACAGTTTTAGGAAAACTACCTGTGTTTACCTATTTGCCTCCACTCGTTCGGTAAACAGGCTGTCCTCTCGCCTTTAAAGATTCAAGGTCAAATCTTCACCTCGAGGAGCTCTCAGCCTGTTTACACTTCTCCCTCTGAAGCCACGAGGGGAATAGCTTTCCTCTCCGTTCACTTGCAAATAGCGACGATACCGGTGCTGATGTAGAGCCGATCCTCCCTGACATTCGTGTACGTTATCTTTTTGATTGGGCTGGAAGCTGGCATGTGGCTGTCTACCCACCTTTCCTTTTACCGGACTGCTGCTACCCAAACCTTTTGCTCTTTAAACTGCCTTTGTGCGTTACACGGACCTCACCCACCCAAACAGCTGCTTCCCTTAACGGGCAAGTTGTTTGTGGGATCTGCAGGTGCAGGTGCTCGTTAGCTGAACACTGTCTCATCCTTATGCAAGGAAGCTCATAGTGCACTGATTGCAGGCTCGTGGTTTTGAGGAGAGAAATGGATGTGGTCTAGTGCTCTTTGCAAAGACGTTTTGGTTAAACTTTATTTGTCTGCCACTAAGAATCTGATACAGAACAGTACACGTTTTGAAATCTCTGAGAAGCTAGTTTCTCCTGCTTGGAAAAATCTATATTCAAGGTTAATCTGGGATTTAATCATGGACCTTCTCAAAGCAGAGCAGAAGTGGCTCTAAAGAGAGATTTAGTAGCTCATAGTGCTTTACTGTATCATCTTTTAATGATGCAGTGTGTTCCTCAGTTTATGTTTGATTGACGCTACTGGACTTGTGTAGCATGTGAAGTCAGTGCTTTGACTCTGTTTTGTCCATGTCCTAATCAGATAGCACTTAAGTAACCAGGAAAGACCCTTCCCTTCCCTATGTGGTGTAGAAGGATTGTATTTCTGCCTCTTATTTTGAATTGTGCATTCACATGGAATGATGAAGAGACTCATTGTGTCCCAGCAGTAACATCTGTGCAAGTGGAAGGCACAGCACATCCCTCGGATGTTAGTAATAAACCAGACTGAAGCATTCTGACAGTTAATTAACAACCAAGGGTAGGATCAGAAGCTTGAACTTTGATTGACATCTACTGGGCTCCTGAGTGAGCTGCACTGCAGGAATTCTACTTATAGTAGCATATAACAAGGTCTGCATTGCTATTAAGCTTTCAATTTAATTAGGAGAATTGACACACACTGTCCGAGATGCTGCACAAACCAGCTAAAATGAAAACTGTTAGCAAGTCCCTGCATTTGAATGCAAGTTTCATTACTGCATTTGACTGCTTCATGTCAGTGACTCTCATTTGTGCCTACACTGGCTACTCACCACAGATTTTGGTGCAGGCCACTGAGAAGAAACAGAATATGTTTTTAGGACATACTGACGTGAACATTCAGAGAATCTGGAATCCGGATGATAACATCAGTATGTTTTGTCCTATTTTATTCTTCACTCTGTCACTATCACTAGAAGCAGAATAGGTGTTAGGGATAAGGACTTCCTGTTTCCTAAACAAGAACAAAAGATTTCTTCACCACTGCAGGGTAATGAAACTCTTGCAGCTTCTTTGCACAGCTAGTGCAAAACATAGGACTTCCTAATGGAGAATAGATGTTGTCTGTAGAGTACATACCTGTTTCTTCTTTATTTGAAAGCACTGCGTTAAAAACATTGCTTAAAAATAGAAAACTAGGTGATTAAACAAGGAAAGATATTTTTAGGATGTACAGAAGTCTCTGGTTACTGACATTATCATTCCACACTAACAAGTTGCAGCAGTTGGTAACTGGAATAAGACAGAAAGGATTAATAAGTAACGTGCAACTCCATAGATTTAATTCCATTTATACAGGTAAAGAATGGGAATGGTCCTTGTTTAAGTTACTCATTTGCATGGGCCAGAACTTTCCTAATGAAATAGTTTCCCTCAGGGAACATGCGTTCATCAAAATCAAAATGTTCAGCAGAGACCTCTTGGTTTGATCAAAGACAGAAGGCAGAACAAGCAGCCTTCTGGTGTCCCACCAGCTGGGCTGCTGGGCCTGTTGGCAGCCCTCCCCAGAGCCGGCAGGAGCCGAGATCCTGAGCGCACACAACCTGCCAGCACCCAGCTTGAAAGTCCTCAGCACTGCTGGCTTCCAAGGCTAAGAGACTGTGCAGGAATTCAGTGAGAGATTTCAGAAACTTTCTTTACTCACACAATTTGGTGATACTTGTTTTTCTTTCCAACTCGGACTGAAACCAAATTTAGTTGACAGAGAATTACTCTTCTCTGGATAGCTCTATTATTTATTATCTATTTTACAGTAACTGCTAGATGTGCTGAGATCTGTACAGAACCCAGCTGTGGTCCTTTTCTCAAAGAGTTCATAGTCTGACTCAGAGCTCAACAACATTCATTTGATTTTTACTTATTGTAGTTTGATTTTTTTAGGGCTGGAGAGAAAAGGTTTGTGTACAGTTCTAACATCAGAGTCATAGTCAATGCCTATCAGTGGGCAACTGTCTCAAATGCTGCTCTGTTATAATTTTAAACGTATCTGGTGAATACTGAGGTCTAGGCATACATGCATGTATTGGTAGATTTGGATGAGTCATGTATTCTCTTAAACGGTGCCGTGATCTTCATGAATCCTATTTGATTGCTATAGACGAGGCGTATTTCATTTAATTTTGTCCAGATTATTTGGGAAATCTGGCAATGAAAGGGCTTTACTTTTGTAATATCAGCATGAGAGTCACCTTTTTCTGTTAGATGAATAATAACTAGAGTGGCTTTATCATTTTTAAAAAGATACCACATAGGAAATGCTACAATATTTATACATTTCATCTACCTAAGATATAGAATATATGAGCTCAATTTATGTAAGAGAGTATCAACTAAAGTACATTAGTGTTTGCATATATGGGCATTACTGGCAAGAAAGAGTCATGCGCATCCTTGTGAGATACGCAAAAAAATAAAAAAGCATTAAAAGAATGAAGCTGCTTTGAAATTATTTCCTTTTCTGTCTAGATTCTTATATGCAGATGCATAACTAGTTCCACTCTATATGCTTTCTCACCAGAGAGTCCAGAGGGGGGACAGCTCCGCTATCCTTTACCATTCTTTATGTCAAAAGGCAATTCTGCCTGTTGTGAATAGTGCAGTCCTATTGAACCCAACTCTGAAAAAAGGCAATGCCAGAGACTCAAGGAAGGTGAGCTGCAAGGGATGCTTGATGTCTTGAATGTTAATTCAAATCTGTTGACTTTCATATGAGCTCTTCTAAAAGAAAGGACAGCTAAATCTGCCTGGAGGCTGCCCTTACAGTTAAATAAAAAAAAAGTGTCCTTGGATAATATTTTTTTTCAGTCGGAGTAAAAAGCAGCTTGGATACTTGTATTCTAACATCATTCTGAAGGACAGTAGTTCAGCTGTGAACTCATTCAGTGATAAAGGAGGAGTGGAATCGGAACAAGTGGAAAAGGTCTTGGTCTCAGGGGTCAAAAGCCATTAAAAGGTATTGAAAGAGAAACAAAAAATATATTCCTTGCCATATGAAGTCTCATATTCTATTCAATTCATAACCACTTGTGACAGAGTTCTTGTTCTTCTGAGGCTACATGTACATTTTAGAAACTAAAAACTAAGGACTCCTCTGCCATTCAGTTTTCTTCCTTCTCTATAGCACTGCTGATAAAATATCTCTAACCTGATGTACAATAAACTTTGACTTAAAGGCTGGCTGTTCAGCACCTCCTACACAAGGACTATCACCAGTTAGTCAGAATTCCCCTGCAATGCCAGAACATTATGGGGTGGGGTTGGGTAGCAAGGGAAAGCACACCAGCATGTGTTTGAATTATTTGTGTTTGTATTACCTAGGAAGCAAATAGGAAACTTTACTGTTGCTGGGTTTTGTTTCATTTTACTTTCAAGATGTACATCTGATAAATGTGTGAAACTTTTAAATAACTTACCCCATTTAATTTTATACTTTCTCAAAGCTGTTGGAGTGACAGTTCTGAAGACCACCTCTGCTATTTAGACCCAAAACAGGTACAACATTGATGGTGGCAGGATATGCTGCCTAGTGTTAATTTTATATTGAGTGATGTTTGGAAGGAATCATCTGTCTATGGAAGAAGGAAAGTAACTCAGCAGAGCTCTTCAGCAACTGCCTAACTCCAAGACAACTGGAAATAGTAAAGCCCTGTCTGCCAGGAGCTGAACATGGACTAGCATACCTTTCCCTTAGGTCAGTGAAGTAGTCCAGACCTAAGTGACTTTGGGGCATTACCAAATAAAAAGAAAGCTGTTGTCACTTCTCGCTTTAACTCACTATCTTTCAAAAAAATTGAAGGTTTTGAAATGCTGCTTTGTTTTTCAAGCATTGTTTATTTTCTGTGTTGGAAGTCAAGTGAAACTTTTTTGTTTGTTTGTTTACTTTGGACATTAGCAACTGATTCACTTACTGTACATCTCACAACTGGAATTTGTCAGAGAATTGGAGTGGACTGTTGCCCAGGGGAAGGAGAGCCAGGAGGTGAGGGCAGCAGTAAGATTGAAAGGGCAGTGTACTCACCAGCACAGTCCCATGGTTCCTGAGACCCTGGTAGGTCTGGTGACGTTTATCAGGGTTCAGTTGCTTGCCGGCAACCTCCAGACAAATCCATAGTGGTGAAGCAGGTCTGAAGCCAGAAAGGCAAGCCAGTGGGTGAGGATTACAACCAAAATCAGCAAGGCACGCTCATACCTGCAGTGTGGTCTTTGCCTGAGCTAAGTGTGAGAGCCTGAGCTCAAATGCAGCTCCCAATCAAAGAGGTGACCCCTCAGAAGAGGTGTCTCAAGTCTCTTGCCAAAAGCTCGGTTCCCAGCAGCCTGATCCCAGCTTACACACTGCCCAGCACCAGAGCTGGCCTCCAGCACAGGCAGGTAGCCCCCAGGCAGGGGCAGGGGCTGCAGAGCCTGGGGGGGCGCTCAGCCCTGACAGAGCTGTGCTCTGTTTCCTGGTTCTCAGCGCAGCAAGACTGCAAGGATTTTAGCCCAGTTTTGGGAATATGATATTGACAATATGGATTCATGATATAGATTCAGAAGATATACACTATGCAGGGTATTGTCTGTAGCATTTCACAAGCACAGTATTTTCTTTGTGTAGTCTAACGAAGAAGCATTCTTACATCTGTGTTAGAAACATACATGGACATGGAAGAGTTTTTCCTAGTGTAACTGCATTTTACACTGGCAGATGCATTTTGAAGCATAGGGTTTTAAAGTTGCACAGCATTTCAGCATGGAGCATACCTTGCTTTTAATGAGTCATGCAGGTTTAAACGGAATCATAGTGAAGTGTGAAATCTTTTTATTGTAGTGTCGTGCAGTATGACAGCTATGATTATGGTCCTTCCCTCTCTAACACGAAGAGTGTTGTAAGGATTTTATAGGCTTTTTATTGCTACTATGGATAGAAAAATACATATATCAAATGTGATTATGAAATAACTGGTCATTCATTCTACCTAGCTCTGCAGAGATGACCAGGGTTGCTGATTAATACTTGTAATGATTGGTTTGTGTACGTGTGTGTGGTGAGACAGTGTAAAACCAATATCTGTGTTACTCAGCACAGTTAGCGCAGGAAACTTTGTGATGGTACCTCTCACATCCTCTAGAGCTGACCAAACCTGGCATTTTTGGCAGTATGTTTTTATAGCATATCTGTTCTTCTGGTAATAACTCCCATTTCCATAAGATTGTTAATTGTCTAAGATTATGTAATGTAACTTAGAAAATGAATCCTGTGCCCATTGGATGGCTGTGCTATTACTCCCAATTGTAATATGTAGAGATAAGCTTCCAGCAAGCAGAATTTAGTTATTGTATTCTCTAGTGCCATAATAATGAGACAGTACGAAAAATGCAGAAGTGGGTTGAGAACATGAGTAACCCACAACCCCCAACTCATAAGTCCCTTTAAAAGCCTGAGTACAATAGAGCACTTGGTAGCTAGAAGACATCTCAGAAAATATATTGCTGCAAGTGAGCTAGTGGCTGTATATCTTTTATTTACGTAGATTCTGTCTTCTGTGGGAGACAGTTCCCCCTCAATACATTTCAGTGAAGCTGATATTCAACAAAATACTTCAAGATTTCATATGTTCAATGTTATGCAGCTGTATTTCTTACAGTTTCAGTATTTCTTCTAGAGTTTTACTAGAAAAAAAGTGGTGGAACCTACACATACATACTTGCTTATGCGTGATACATAGCTAGCATGACGTAACCACCTACTCCTTTTGTCATGCTTCTCCTCAAATTTGTTGACACAGCTAGTGTGTCCTGTTGATGAGGAACTATCACCTCACTGGCAGGCTATGTAATTCCTTTGTGTGTGCAGCCCAGAATATTGTCCATCTTTTCAGCTGTCACATCACATATTCAAGGACAGTTCTTATCTGCTGGGCATTATTACCAGCTGTAGAAACTTTTTCATTATTTGCTTTATAATAAACATTGCATTAAAAGTGTCTTTGTGTCATTCTTTCTATTACTTTTTCAACATAAACCTGGTCTTATGTTGGACTCCTTTTTTCAGATAAGATTAGTTATGTAAAAAATGAAGTAATGTGTGAGTTTCGAGCTTAATAGCGGGTCAGAGATGGACAGCCTAGGAAGTAGGTATCATCTCCCTGTTCACAGAAGAGATTGCTTTGTTTTAGATCCTTTGTTCTCACTGGTGGTTTCAAAAAACCCTAATTAAATATCCTCGGCAATTTAGTTAAAGTACTTCTCACCTCTTAATCAAGATCATCAATAAAGTTATTGAAAGACTCATGGAAAGCCTTCCTAAAACAAATAAAATAAGCTTAGTCTTAGGCGCCTCATTTTTAGACTCTTAAGTTAAAGCAGAAGAGTCCTTAATCAGGAATCACTCATAATGAAAGTAGTTTCAATTACAGCATTTTTCCTTCCAACAGTATGCATTGATTCAGTGTTTCCACAGGGACTCTAGCTCTCCAGAATCTGTTCGGTAGCCTGTCTACTCAGCCTTCCTTTCAACATGATTGTGTTTCTGGGCACCCCGACCACCCATACCTTGGTTCGCAGTCGGTGATAGCATCATCAAAAAAGGACAAGGGGGAGAATGCTATACGGAGAACCAATTCATTGCCAGGTGCAAAAATTTTTTTTGGTGGGGGTAGGAGGTAGAGAATAAATAATGCGTAACTCAAATATAACACTTTTTTAAATCAGGTTTTCTGCCTCATGCATTTGGAAATGTTGATGACCAGTGCTTATAATCACAGCATCACTTCCAAATGATTGCTGGATGGCTATATTATGATATTTTAATCAAACAATTGTGATACTGAATTACCAAAGCAAAAGAAAATCATTGAAGTTTAGTGTGGAACAAGATAATTCTTTGTTTACATCCATCTGGGTTTTATTATTCACCAAAAATGAGATAAGAGGTAGTGTCATTCA
The DNA here is from genome assembly GCF_018691265.1 of Tyto alba. Classification (NCBI taxonomy): domain Eukaryota; kingdom Metazoa; phylum Chordata; class Aves; order Strigiformes; family Tytonidae; genus Tyto; species Tyto alba. The sequence continues at coordinate 24,310,397 of NW_024881316.1, read as the reverse complement.
TTTATATAAGGAAATATCAGGTATTGCTGGTTGTGGAAATTATGTTTCTGTTTTGGCCAAGAAGTCACACTGGAAGATGACCTACTGAACAAGAGATTGAAAAGGCTTCTGGAGTGTTAGGGAAATGATTTACGGTTGACATGTGAAAAACAAATTGACAGCTGAACCAGCGGCCCACCAGCGGAAGGACTACAGCACAAACTTTAGCATGCTCAAGGCAGCGTAAATCTTCCAGGAGGCAAGCAGCTGCATTTTCTACCAGCTGGAGCCTTTTTATTGTTTTCACATTCAGCACAAGCTACAATGAGCTATGCTAATTGAATAGATGGCATTAAAGCCTCTAATTAAAATGCCCCAGGACACTAAACCAACGGGGATTGAATTTGTACACAAAAAAAAAATACCAATCTCACCATACCGTCATGTTTGAGATGTTTTTTTTCTTCAGGAATATAATGAGGTATATGAAGCTTTCTTAATGGATCTCTAATAGCATCTGTCTTAAATTTTTAACTTTTATTTGAATTTGGGACCTGCCTGTGAGACTTTTTGGGGGGCGGAAGATCACGAGTGTTTGGAAGATGGGTTCTGAACTATGCTTCATTATCGCAGAACTGTCCTCGCTGGGGGAAAGCCTCCACAAGTTTTTCCAAACACTTTCAGCCTGGCAACTCAAGCTAGTTTCTGAGCCTCCACTGACACTGTGTGGCAGAGGTAGGAATAGCAAGCATTTTGCTTAAAACGATTTTGGCAGAAGAAAATGGGACGGAGTTATGAGAATCGTATTACTTAATAACCATTATAAAAATAGCTGTTCTATGTGAAAACTTGTCTGCATGTTTTCATTTGAAGAAAAGTTATTAACTGCAACTTTGAGAGTTTCTAGAAAATAAAAACTAAAATACAGAAAATAATAAAAAACCCTAGACAGGTAATTAGGTTCCAGTAGAGTTTTAGCAGTCAGGAAAGTCATGCACAGTAAGGGCACGTTTCATAGTTTCCTTTCTCTCACATTTCTCTCCCACTTTTTTTTTTTTTTTTTTTTTTTTTAATTCCGATCCCCTCATTTTCAATGCCTGTGTTAATACCAATTTTGACACTTTCTTCCTCACTCCTATCTATAGTTGTGAATATCAAAGGCTGCATAAAAGATTTGCATATAATGATAAATTGAGATTTTACTCAGAGCTATTTTTACTATTTCACAGATTTTCAGCAGAGGTGTGAAGAGCTCAGTTTGGGCCACTGCATTGTGCCCTAACTGAATAAGCATCACATTAATTATGTGGTGTCTCCCAAAATTTTTAGGAAGGCTGGTTCTGGCCTCATCTTCTGTTCTATGATTTTGGAGTACTTTTTAGTAAAATACACTCCTGGTTGAGAATCTTTACTACCTTTCTCATCCTTGCATCTCTTCTCCAAGCTGAGGGGAAAGCACAGTGCTCTGATATTTCACTCTGCATAGGCAGATGGCATTTCCCACTCCACAGCACTTCGTTTCTCTTAGCACATTTCTTTACAGTTTATATGGGAGCTGAGTGCCTCCACTTCTATAGAGGACCACCTGAGATGAAAATGCATGTTTAAAGGAGTGAGAGTGGAGAGTATACAAAATTCTTTTGTTCTGATACTTAATTGGTTATAATATATTCAGTGTCATAGTCAAACTAGTTTGCACACCTATAAAATAATGGGTTTTTAACACAGGTTAGAACATCTTTCTTGATGATCTGCTAGATCCCTGGTATATCAATTAAGCTACTGGCTAAGTCTACTCAATAACCTTATATTGAAGTAGTCTGAGAAAGACGTTGAGTCTGGAAGGAATATATTGAACTAACTTTCTAATTTATACCATTCTGTCCTATTCAAATAACTTGTATCAAATCCTCACAGCTCAGTTCAGCGTTGCACTGAAAGAAAACATTGCCAATGCTTGTGCAGGTTGAGAACAATACTGCAACCAGCAGAGGGCAACGAGTGGGGGGGAGAAGCCGACTTGTTTTTATAATACTTTCTCTTTAGAGGCTTTTTTACACAAACTTTTTTTTTTTTTTTTTTTTTTTTTTTTTTTTTTTTTAATATACATTCATGGAATAAGTTTCTGGGATACTTAAGTATTGTGGTAGTATGCAAACACGCTAATGAAGAAGATTTTTTTCCCTGTGCCATATGGTCTGCTGCAAAGAACAGATGAAGTCAGAAGGGGAAACACGCAAACATAAACAGTGAAATCTAAAGTAAAAAATTATCTTGTATTTCTATGCTTATAAATGATTATTTTTTCCACCTTTCAGGTGTCTCTTGCCCCCATAGATTAAAATTCAAAGGAATTCAGAGCTTCTTTCTGTACACTGGCTTTCCTGCATACTGCTACTCCCAGAGTAGAAGGGGGCATAGTCTTTAGGTACCAGAGTTCATCTAAATTCCATCCGTGTTAAGCCAGTGTGACCTGGAAAACTTAGTACAGAGCTGGGAATTAGGAGTCCAAGTTTCCCATTCTGTGTCTGATTTACTGTATGGCCTTTAGCAACTTCTGCACTTCACTTGCCTTGCGTCGAAGATGAAAATGATAATATTTTCTTAGCTCTCTGGGGTATCATGAGGTTTCATTTGCTTATACTGATAGAAAGCTTTGAACACAACATGAAAAATGCTATGCATTGATTTCTGATGCAGTTTGCTGCCAGTTAGATTGACCTCACATTTGTTAACTTCATGGATTTGTTTTACCAGTTATAATGTTTATGTTCAGGTGCTTTCCCCAAACAGGGCAGCATAGGAATTAGAATAGGGCTTTCCAAAGACCATACACCTTGCACCTTTAAGCACTGACATCCTCAGCTGAAGACAATGCTCTGCTTTTAATTGGGTAGAATGTAGGAGGGTTGAAACCATAGCATGGGAACAAAGTGGCCAAACTCTGAACTTTTAGAACAACATTTTATTTAACCTTTGCCTGTTGACATTGATTTCGGTAACTGCATCCAGACCACAAAGACATGATCCAGTCTGAAGAGTGTCCAGAGAATGTCAACAAGGATGATTGCAGAGGTTCTAAAAATGACTGGGAGTAAAAGAGTTTTGAAGTTGTACAGTCTGAAAAGAAAACTGAGGAAAACTGTAACAACAATCTTTACACATGTGAAGCATTGCTATGGGGAAAAACTATTCTTCATTCCTGCCTATGTGCAGGGGAAAAAAAAAAAAAAAAAGAAAAAAAAGAAAAAAAGTTATATAAGTAGCAGCAGAAGAAACGTAGATTAGACATTAGGAGGTTTGTTTTTTTGTTTTTTTTTTTTTTTTTTTTTTTTAATAGGGAAGATAGTTAAACACTGCAACATATTTAAGAGAGGCATGGTATCTTCAAATATAACAGATTTTAAAATGTAAACTGGCCAACAATGGCTTAGTGGTAGTCTTGCTATGGTTGTGTTGGTCTAAAGACTTAAATAAGACAAGATTTGTGGAATAAAGTAATATATTTTATTACATCAACTAATGCAGCTGGAAGATGGACACAAGCTTTCAGGCACATCATCCTTCTTAGAATATACTTAGAAGTATCTGATCTCAGGAGCTTATGTGCCTTACAGTCTGTGTATTTTTTTGCAGCTGTTTTAGCTAGTTTAGTAAGAGAGTGGCTTAACTGTAGCTGATTCCATTTCAGATTTGGACAATCTCTTGAGGACCCTTCTAACTCTAGCATTCTGTGATCTGTTTAATATATCTAAATTAAGCATAGTGCTGTATCCTGACAGATTAAGGAGACCTTGAATCTTTATCCAGATTTGCATGATGGATGAATTATTATTTACAGGGAAAGAACCTTTGATGTACAATGTGTTGTATTGTTTTTGTGGTGTTTCTGGAAAATTTTGTGCATCAGGAAAACAAGCTGCTTTATATATCAGATTATTTCCCATGCTGTGGTATGTGGAAAACTATTCTTTGTGTACTAAGATTGTCTCTACATGTACCCTTGTTTTCACTCTAAAGGAAAACACATGGTTCTTACACTGAACTACATATTCAAATATTCCGTGTTAAACAAAGGACACAAACACTTCCTTGATTCTGCAAAGCCAAGTGTTTTCCCGTTGAATCATCCCCTAAGTCATTTCCACCTCACTAACTTGTCTTTCCAAATTCAGTTTGCATTGCAGTGTGGAAGAACCATCACATGCGGACAGTTACCAACTATTTCATAGTGAATCTTTCTCTGGCTGACATTCTGGTCACAATTACTTGTCTTCCAGCAACTCTAGTAGTGGACATCACAGAAACATGGTTCTTTGGGCAGCCCCTCTGCAAAGTGATTCCCTACTTACAGGTATAATTTTACTGTGTTTGTGTACACATTACCCATGTTGGAAAAAAGAGAAGGAACAATAGCATCTTCCTAATAGTGATAATCTGATGGAAGTCTGTTTCTGCTAGCAAAGTAGATATCTCAGGGTACATGCGGAGGATGAAAGGACTGTTCCACTTGTGAATGTGTTTATGCTTAATAAATACTGTTCTTGGTCCATTTGATTGTTAAACATGGACAATACAATTTCTGGAAGTTTTGTCTGAGGCGCTTCACTTTTGTGATCTTTTTTAATAATTCAGAAGGGATATAAAGAAATAAAAATGTCTGTAAATAGAATTGCAGTCATTTATACTCTATGTGTGTGTACCTAAACAGCTACACAAGTGTCCAGGACAGACAATCCAAACTTCTGAAGGGAGTCTGGGCTTTCATGTATGTTTAGTGACGCTTTGCATTTTTGAGAAATAGCAAAGTATCCACATTCACTGGGTGCTGATCAGATTGTCTGCCTTAAGCAATAATTGCCACCACACATTTACCAGTGGACTGAATTAGTTATGAGATCTTTTGCATCAAAATGATTGAGAAATACCTTTTCGAAGAATAGCTGGTTAGTTAAACTGACTGGGCATACTAGAATGACAAGTGCTTGGCCTTTCAGTCATTATAAATCAAAAGAATTAAGCAGAGCTCTGAATGTATGCAGGTGATCAGCTCCATGCTTCCAGCACATTTTATATTTTGACCTGTATGACTGAAGAGCCACATTGTGTCATCTACTTAGTAGAATCAAAATCACAAAACTTGTTTCAAAGCCTCCATTCTAGTGGAAGAAAATCTGAAGAGAAAGTAAAATGATCACCTAGTGTATAAAGTAAAAGAATAAAACCAAAGTGATAGGTTATTTCCTATACCAGATAGAAGGTAAAATGAATTAATCTGTCTTAAGATGATTGGTTGGGTTTTTTAATGAGAGCCTGAATTTCCACTATTCCTGTAAAAATTGAAAAGGCAAAATGATGATACTGGTATTCAAATATAACATAGAATACAAGCAAGCAAACAAAATTGTTCTACAAAGAAAAGAGAATTTAATTAGTTGTGTATTGTTTTTAAAGTAATATTTCAGATACGGTTTTACAAATTCAGAATCTGACCCTGCTAAGCTTACTCAGTTTGGGTAGCGCCCTAACATGTGAATTGTTCTGTTGATTCTAGTGGGACTACAGCAGATGAGGGTATCTGTTGTAGTTCTGTAAGAAGTGATTTTAAAAGGAGTCTTTTCCTGATAATAACTTCTATTTAATAATTGCAGATAAAGAGCTAACGCTGCTGAAAATAGAAATAGTTTTTAAAACTTGGGGAAAAAATTTTCAATAAATAATTTTTAAGGCTCTGAAAAAATTACATTTGCATTTACATAATATTTCCTTTTCTTTAGACAGTTTCAGTCTCTGTGTCTGTACTAACACTTAGCTGCATTGCTTTGGATCGATGGTATGCAATTTGTCACCCTTTGATGTTTAAAAGCACAGCCAAGCGAGCAAGGAACAGCATTATAATTATTTGGATTGTATCCTGCATCATAATGATTCCTCAGGCTATTGTTATGGAGTGCAGCAGTGTGTTCCCAGGATTAGCCAATAAAACTACCTTGTTCACAGTGTGTGATGAGCACTGGGGAGGTGAGTGTGTCATTGACCATAAAGACTGAATTTGTACTGCTGTGATTTTTATGTAATAAAAATATCAGGACATATTAATATGCAGTCAAGTTGGATAAACACATCACAAAGTGTTCTTAATTGTATAAGCTTTCCTAGAATTACTGCTTTTCAAATACTGTGAAATCCTATTTTCTTTTGTATTGCTAAGACTTAAAGTACATTTGAAACCAAGTTTAAATGAATGAGGCTGGCTTGTGTCTTGACCGTGTTAATGTTTCCCAGAGGGTAGAAATGTTCCCACCCTTAAATGCTTATGCTTATATAATTATGCTTATAATTCTGTGATCAATGAACATTTCAGGTTTACACAGACTTCAGTATTTAGCCTTAAGAAATACCTACATGAGAACAGAATTTCTGTTTACCTGATATATTGTTTTTGCTAATTGCTGATTTTTGACTAGTCTTTATAGATATCTCCTGGGACATCAATGCAAATTTCCTGTCGTTACAGAATTTATAGAGATGTCACCGATACAGGGTAGAAAGTTAGCCTACAATTAGAAATTTGTCACGGACAAGATATTTTAAATAATTTTGTAAATGTAGTCAGTTACAAACGATTCTATCTGAGAAGTGTAATTCTGCCTTTCCAGATTAACTTTGAATCCAACTTCTGTATTTGAATTCAGCTGTAAGAAGCCGTAAGGGTTGCCAGGGAGTAACTACTTCTATTTTGTCTCCGTTCACAGCGAGCAGCATTAGCTACCCACCCGAATGGTTACGACCCAACCCTGGTGGGCCTTGGCATAACTCCAACGCTAATAGAGTGTATGATTTACATGCTGTGACTCTGACACTGGATATAATGACCATCAGTAATAGCATTATTCACACATGGGAAAATAAAGCCAAGTTTGCCAAAACATATAACTAAAAGGTGCCTGTTTAATAGCTGCAAGTCACACTGAAACACAATCAGATTCTCTCCCAGAGCTGTCTCTGTAGAAGAAGATTCCAGTCCTGTAAACAATTAAGATGAACTACAACTGGATCACCTGTACTTAATTATTGTGATAAATTAGCTTAAGCAGCATGAGCAGCTGAGGGCTCTTCCATGTGCTGTTTTGGGAGTTCCTCCCCTGCTAACGGCCTCCACAGGGCCACCATGGGATTAATGAGAAGACATTGGCTAGCACATTCCTCCTGTTCTTTATCTCCTTCATCCCAGCTAGTCCTCTGGGACAAGGCAAGGGGGCAGAGATGGCCATTAGCTAGCTGGCCCTCACTGCAGACAAAGATGTGCTGTAAGTTTGTAGGTTAGAGGAATCCTCTGTTAAGCTATGAGTATTGTACTTGCTGTTTCATTGGAGAGGGCACATCTGCTCTTTACGTCTAGTGTTCTTTCTTCATCTGTGAGCAATTTTGTATCTCAGCCTGCTGCTGGATGCTGCAGTATTTATGTGACTATTTTCTTTCACAGCATTCACTTCAAGTACAATTTGTGTCCACTCATTTTGGCTGCAGAACTAATTATCCATGCCTTCATCACTTCAAGGTTAGATCTGCAGTGAAGATTCTTTTAATCAACCTAGGAAATGAAAATGATGTAGCTAATTAATTAGGGAGTCGGGATAGCATTTCATCAGGGCAAGCAGTCTCAAAAATTCCAGATCTGCACTGGCCACTTTTTGATTCCCAACAGGAAATTGTTGCTTTTGAACTACAGAGTCCGTAGTAGCCTTGGAACTATTTTAAAGAATGCCTCTTGCTCAGTGCTGCACTGACGTAGTTGCAGCCCACATATATGCCTGAGCTGAAGCACCCATTATGCAAAATAAAAAAAGCTACCATGTATGTTTGCAAGACTCTACTCCTATGGAGTATATTTGTCCAAAATGGAATCTATTCATCTTCACGTTATGCTGTGACCCCTCACTTGGATGTTTGGAGAGGTAGAAAGGGGTATAACAAAGGCAAGTACTTGTGCATAGAATTAAGAATTAAGTTCTTTTGTGTGTGTGGCTTCAAAAATTAAGTGCAAACACTCCAAAATTATTTTGATTTTTGTCAATTTATATTAAGCATGAAATGAAAATAATTTTACATTAAAGTTTTCTGAAATGGGAAGCTTTTCATTCCATTGAAAGATAACAACCCTATTTTTATCCTGCTGCCTTTTTAATGAATTATTCTTCTAATGATAATGCACCATCATTGCTAGTTATTCTGCTAGTGCATTTCAGCTATCCATAAAAAATAATCCTCTCCACTTTCTAATAATAGCTTATCATGGTAACTTGAGAGAAGAACCTTTCTGTGCGTTAAGTTACAAGCAGGTTACTCAAATCATGGAATTACTTAGTAAATGTAGAGTTAACCATATATTATCAAGGAGGATAAAATATAATATATATTTACACCTTAACATCCCTTTCAGACTATGGAGAATAGTGGCATTAGCTACAGATAATTTCCATTCAGTTGAAAATGTCTAAGAACACTGAGTTGGGCCAAAGCATAGAAGATGCAGTTTTTCTACTGAAAACTGGGGTTTGAAATCACAAAATCCCCCAAACAGAAGAACAACAGAACAGGGATAACAGGGCAGCAGTTTGAAAAGATTGGTGAGCCTTGAGGCCAGAAGAAAGAATAAAGAGCTAATATTTTCAAATAAAATAATTGCATTTTTTGTTGGATTTTGTTTTCCTTTTTTCACTATGGGAATATAGAGGGTCAAAGAAAGCAAACTAGGAGAAAGTTGAAGGAGAAAGAAATTAATGTTCCTACCAATAAGCTTATTTGCAAAGAGAAAGTGGGGATGTAGATAGTGCATGCACTCAACAGACCCTGAGCGATCAAGTTCTATAAGAAAGTCAATTTAGAGGAAAGGGATTATATTTGGGTGTTTACTGCTTGTTTAGAACTGCATAGAATTTATGCTCCCTAAAATTAGGGTATGTCTGATGAAATCTTTGCAGACCATCATGTACACTGTATGTCCCAAGAATGTTAAACTGAATTGTCAAGGTTAGGACTGCAAAAAGGGGGTTCTTAATGATACTTTCCAAACTGTTTTGGAATTGGAAGTCTAAATTCTTGGAACTCAGGGCCACTGAAACATGAGGTGCTATGGAGGACTAACGGGAAGCCGCATCCAGGAAAATGTTGGAGATGCCAAAGCAGGAGATAGCACTGTACCCTACCCAGACTTAGGTCCAGCTGCTGAAATCCATACAAGTCTGATGAGTGTCTGTAAGGAAGGTCTGATCAGCACTGTGACACTTGGGCTCCTTAATGGTGAACAAGTAGTGGCCACCCTGACTAATAAGATTTCAAGCATGCTGTTGGAGAGCTGCCAGTGTCTGCAAATGGAGCAATAGTCCAGCCTAAAACAGGGCTCAATTTCTTTTTAATTGCTTCTGGCATTCCTGAATATAAAATTCATTGCCAGTTCTAGGCTGAGGGTTTTTTCATTTTGAGTACTGTCTAATAACAATATTTTATTTGGGAATGCAGAAGGATCCAACATGTGACCTATGCAGGCTCACTTAAGGAGCCAGTGCTGGCCACAGTTCTATAATACTCTGTAATTGCTATGTGCTGAATTTTATGATAAAGTGCCAAAATAAAAGAGACGTATATTAAAATGAGTTCACCATGTGTTCAAGTCAGCTAAATACATTCTCTTAGAGCTGCTTGTGAAGTGAGTGTTAGCCAAAGTGCATTAGGCAACCCCTTTGCAAATGATAAAAAGAATATGGAGATAATCCTTTCCCAAAACTACATGGTTGAATGAAAACAAAGGGAAGACTTTGTGTTCCATTTCCTCTTAGACGACTCATAAAGTAGTACAAAAACATATTGTCTTAATTCTGGAAAAGAAATAACTGGAAATTGCATTATTACGTGAAGGTTTATACATCCTGTTTCTCAAAATGTTCAGAATTTAAGGAAAAACTTGTGGGACATTTTAATGCAGAAAGAAGTCAGAATATTGCTAATACTAAAAATATGCTTAGTGTTATTGTGAATTGAATAACTTAAGCATAATATATCAGGTTTGAAATTGTAATTTAAGTATTAGCTAACTGTAAATACTCTGGCATAGGAGCATAGCTTGGAAAGAACAGTGTTGTGTGGTCGAATTTTCTCTACTATGGGCACTCACTTTTTAACATCCCAATTTATTAAGCTTTATTCTAAAAGTATACCCTTTTGGCTGTCTTGCTTCTTCATATTGGTAAGTCCAAAACCTCATAGGTATCTTCCTGAGAATAGGGAACCTGGGAACTCTCTACTAATGCTTAACAAACTTGATAGTCTTGTTGTTCATCCCTACTCATACGGAAGCTATCAAGAGTACCAATTTCATTATGCACCTATGGCTTAAGGGAATATTGCATTTGCTAGACATATCAAAACCTTTTGAGTCTGGAATGTTTTCAGTTTGTATACATATGTATGTGTATACATGTATGTATATATGTATTTACACAAATATAGTAAAATTCTGGCAAAAATCCAAAAGCTGTAGTTTCAGTCTTCTAGCTCCTTGCTTCATTGAACAACAGTCTGGGACTGGAACACGGTGCTGAGAAGGAAACTTTAGAAAAGTCTAAAATTTATTTAATAACCCCCTGCAGCAGACAGAGGAGGGCTTGTTTTAGCATACTGAACCTCTATCAGGTTGGAGTAATCATACTGTATGACTGGTACTGAGTAGAAACACCAATTTCACCCTAGTTCAATCCCCATTTTTGCTTTTTATCCCCTTCTCTCTCATCTGTAAAATAGTGGCCAGCGATGTGAGAATCATTAATTTTTTCTTAAAGAGATGGTTACTTCAGCTAAGAACAATCTCCCCCTGTCTTGAAGCCCATTAAGTGTCCATGGAAGGCAAAGACACTTTTCCCCTCTTCTGTTTGGCAGTAAGAGGTTCAGCAGTCCCAGTCAGGCAGCTGATATATCACCAGGACCATAGACTGATTGATGTCCTTATTCAAGGAGCCTGGAACTCACTCACTTGATAAATGAACAGTATCCCAGACCAGCCCCTTCCTCCTTCTTGCTGCTGTGATTGTCAAACAGTTTTAAAGCTTTTCTTTGGCTCGAGAAGCTAAATAGAGTCATGCTTCTTAGGGAAAAGTTCTACAAAGAGTTTTGCCCTGAGTGGAGGAGGGACAGGTCTTCCTTTGATGTTTAGCAGCTGGCACTTTCCAGGTGGCTAAACTTCAAAGGCAAGTGTTAGGATCTTCCTCTAACCTGGTCCGTCAGTTCTTTGTAGATAGCTAGGCTCATTTCACTTTACTTGGAATGCTAAGTTGGAAGCCATAAACTCCAGATGGCCTTTTAAATATGTACTGTCCTTCTACCTGAAAGGGGCCTGGCTGCCTGCAGGGCACTGATGAGGCAGGTGGCACCTCCTTCTGAGCAGAAAGAATGTACTTTCAGCTCTGACCTCCTGTGATCCCAGTAAGTCACTTTACTCCAGTTTCTCCTTAATCTCCCCACCTGTGAAGCATGCATGTCGGTATTTCCCTATCTGACAGGACTGCTATGAGGCTGCATTTTCTGGAAGGCAAAAACAAGTTTGAGATCATCAGTCAATATACAAACCCAGGTTATCACTAATTATAGAAAACCTGAAAACCTACCCTAAATGGTCTGCTTTCCCAGGGGACATTGACAAGAGCTAGTAGCTGCAACTGCTAGTTAAGAGTTGGTAAACTGGTTTGCTACGGGATCTTAGAGCAAGGAAGGAGTAAAACGCTGCTCATCTAAATTTTTTGAAACCTGATCCATCAAAGTTGTCAAATGACAATGGCAATGTCTCTATTACCTTTGCTAGCAATAAACATGGGGTGGATTTTGTTATAGCATTTCTATTTCCCTGATACCAAAGTTTTTCTGACTGGTGAACCAGCTGGCACTTTCTGGCCCAACACTGAGTGTGATATTACTGGAGTCTGGGTTTGAGGGTGAGTCTGGAGTTAACGTGTGATAGTGTACTCCTTCCTGCTGTGAGAGTTATGGGCCAAGTCACTGTATCTCCTTATCTAATCAAACTCTTAGGGGTTCTCCTGGCATGCAAAGGTACCTCTTGTTCAACAGGGTCCACAATCTCAGTCACATCAAGAGGCAGAAAATAAGTTTGACTCACCAATGTTTTGATCTCGTGGAACTTTTTTTTTTTTTAATTATTTTTATTTTTTATTAAAACTACAATCAATACAGAGTTTCAGTTGCATATCTTATCATCCTGAAACATTCAGAAATTCTGGAAATTAACATAAGCATTCCTCCTTTACTCTAGCCAAAATGAAATGTTTACGATTACCATGCAATCCAACTGCTCATGGAGTACACAGGTTCTCTTCTGCTATGTATTGTCAGTCTCCACAATGTTCATTCCTTTTCTCAGGCCATCCATAAGTGTTAAATTGTAATTAATATAAACATTTGGCAATATCAAACTCTCCTCCCATCACCATCCTGTGTGCTCTAGTCTACATTCTCTGTTTATAGGTGAGGGGCTGTGCAATGTACTCAGGGATACATAGTAGCCTTTACAGAATTAACACTAAAGACCATTACACAACCTGCTAAATACGTCAAAGATGAGGTAGGTTGGATAATTAGTTAGCTATTGTTAGATAATGAAATTTTCTATCTTTCACTGATTTAATAAAAAGCAAAACTTAAGACTTCATACCTAAATTAATAATGTGATATGAAAGCAATAATGTGATATGAGATGCTTGAGATAAAAGCAGGTTTATAATAGAAACAGAATTTATATAGAAGTGATGAAAAAATCAATCCTGACTGAAATATTATTGGATACATCTCCCATTATAATCTATTATGTTTGAAAAACACATGGATGTCTATATGAATAATTTGTCTTAAAGTGATTTTGAAATGTATGTATATTTAAATGCATTTTTCCTATTTGAATTCTCTTTCCAGCTGAGGCTTACCCTAAAATGTACCACACATGCTTTTTTCTGGTGACATACATGGCACCACTGTGTCTTATGGTGTTGGCCTATTTGCAAATATTTCGAAAGCTGTGGTGTCGCCAGGTAAGTCACTTAACACTAGCTCTATTTGCTTGCTGTTGTGACTATATGCAGATTCCCATGTACAACCTTCTCTATATGCTCCACAGTGTCACTTAAGACTTTGATTTTTACATCCAGCACTGTTACCAGGTTCAGTGGCACTGCTGGCTTACAGCCACCTTGGATAGGCACTAAGAGGCATTAAAACTTAAGGCAGTCAGGCTGAGTGTAAACCCCTTCTTGCTCATGTCTTTGAAGAGCTTAGAGAGAGAGAAAAAGGCAACAGAAGTACTAAATATAGGCAGAAGAAAGATCTCTCCCATTGTACCTGAAATGCTTACCAAATTACCTTCAGTGACCTTAAGTATACCGCTAAAATCTCCTGTATTATACCTCTAAAATCTCCTGTAGCAGTCAAAAGTTAGCATCGACCTTCCCATCTTGTTAGTAGTCTGTACAATTATTTATTTTTATTTTTCATTCTAGAAAGTCTCAGGTTCGTAGCAGGTCCAATCTGAACAAAAGTTAGACTAGAAAGTCCACCTATCAGAACTATGAGACTGGAATTGCCTGATGTGAAGTGGGCTGTTATCTGTGACATTTGATGTGAATTACTGATGTATAATTGGCATGATTTCTAATGTGAACATCTGTTTTTTCAAGCTTCAAATTAAAAATACAGGAAAGAAAAGAGGAATACTAAACAAAAAAACCCAAACAAGTAAGCACACAAAGAACATTTGAATTGAAGTGGCAAAAACTATGTCAGTTTTTTCAGGAATATTTTTTGCCCCTCCAACATTTTGAAATGGTGCCAGCTTGAGAATCATTTTCTGGGTGTGAATTGTAATCTGTCATGCAACAATGCAATGAATCTGTGGTTCTCTCTGCTGTCTTCTGCTTTGTCCAAGATTTATCTATAGCTGTAGTCCTCTGCCACTCCCTGCCCTGTCATTCTGTAATGGACAATAAACTCATCCTATTGAAGACATGATGCAAAATATTCCCTCTCCTGTCCTCTCAAATGGCTCTAACAATGGCTGACATTTCCATCAAGATATGGGCATGAATTATTTCTCTGTCACTGTTACATCCGATATCATCCAAATTTGAGGCTTTCCTGGCCAGGACATAATATCTGCTACATCAAGAGCACTTTTCATTTAGTTCAAATTGATCCATCTGAGAAGTCACAAGTAGACTTTAGATTTCTAAATATACATGTTAAAAGTAAAAATCATACTGACAAAACCTATCTCTTGCAAATAACTAAAACATAGATAAAAACAATTCCGCTATAAGACATTTTGTTATCATCCGTACATCATAATAGCAGTTATTCTCACTTCCAATCAGATTAGGTTAAACCAGAGTTGCGGTTTATCTTGCTGTTTAAATAATTATTTTTGCTTTTAATTTCTTATAAGATTAAATAACAAGATAGTCTGAAGGTAAAATTTAACCTTTACAATTTGAGGGGATTCTTCACCAGAACAAAGGCTTTGCTTGGTTAGTTTTGAAATTAAGTTCAGTCTAATATATCTCTAAGATGCTCTGCACTGCTGAATAGTTACCTGTCCTGTAGCACCCAATGACCTTATCACCATAGTCCTTAACCTTCTTTTCTGTACTTTCCTTACGATCTACCTATTCTCTCAAACTGTCCATTAATTAAGTTAATGCAAAGAAATTGTTCTGTATGTAGCTTGAAAATTCTGGTTCAGATTCAGAACAGAAGTTGGATGACTGGAAACCAACCTATTTTGTTGGTTTTTTTCCCAATTGTATTAGCAGGCCAATTTCTTTTTCACAATGTTTCTTGCTATACCTCTTGCATGCTGACAAGGATAGGATGATCCTTTTTTCAGTGGCAAAAGACAAATACTGTTACAGGCTTAGTGCTATCAATAATGCGAAATTACAGATGTCTCTTTTCCTAGCACAGATGATAGCACTATATGTAAGAGGCTGCACTAAGTGAAATTAAAACCCCTGCCCATCTATTATCCACTGTGACTTGGCTGCAGACATCAGGCATTTTTCTAAGTGCAACAGGTGTGCCAGAATCAGTCATGTAGAACAAATGAATACAGTGCTCTAAATGTATTATTTGATAATAGTTTCAATTAAGAAATCATGCTGTTTACCAGAACTTCAGTTAAATATAGTGATCCTAATGCAAGGTACAATAAGCCTTCCAGATGTACCTGATAGAAAAAAAAAAAAAAAACAACATAGCAAACAGATGCTTTCTATGCCTTACACTTTTTCTAAAAGTTCTTTTTAAAAATGGAGTGTGTCGTGCATGCAAATTTTGATATGTCTAAAGGTAAGATAGATTTACAAGCTATTCTTACCATACTTGTGCAATAGCTTTTAAAATTGTGTCTTTCAAGCAGATCTTTGAATATAAGCTATACAGTCTTTGAATTCATGAATCATATTTGTAAAGACAAGAACAGTCATGCCACAAATACCAGGGATTTTGAGTAGTTTATTGTAATTATTAGCAAGGAATTAGTGACTTAGAAGGAAGGCTATGTTCTCTTGCAGATTTTAAGTAGATTAAAAGTAACTTCTGAACAAATAAATAAAATTGAATGGATTTATGATGAAAGTGTTGATACATAATTTGTATTATCAAGTTCCATACTGCATGCTTCGATTTACTGATATCCAAATACATTCACACTAAAGCCTACTCATATTCGTAACTAGGAACCCTGTCCGTTTTCATTTTGGCAGCTGAAATACACACTTCTAATCTTTGGAAGTTGTTATTACATTTGGAGAGATTTCCTCTGGTTATAAACCCCTTGAAAATAATTTGAGGGGATAGAGGAAAGGTGAATAAGAAAATAACTGCAACTTTTAGTACCTGCTTGGACACAGGCTTTTAGTGAATCACTGGAATTGCACAAATTCTCCACAATTATCTCTAGAACTGATTCATTACTGAAAAGCAAATGTATGCATTATGCTGGCATGTGTATACTTGTACATACGTAATCGTAGAATCACAGAATAATGTATGTTGGAAAAGATCCTTAAGATCATTGAGTCCAACCATAAACCTGGCACTGCCAAGGCCACCACTGAACCATGTCCCTAAGTGCCACATCTACACGTCTTTTAAATACATGAGGGTGGTGACTCAACGACTTCCCCGGGCAGGCTGTTCCAATGCTTTATGACCCTTTCAGTGAAGAAATTTTTCCTAATACCCAGTGTAAACCTCCCCTGGCACAACTTGAGGCCATTTCCTCTCATCCTATCACTTGTAATACATGTATGTGTGTTTACACAAATGCATATTTGTAAATGTTTCTGTATACACACACACACACTTCTGAAGTGTTATTCTCCTTAGATGGTACTGGTTCAGATCTGCATCTGTGGGTATATAGCACTTCTTTTTTTTTTTTTCTTTTCTTGATAAAATTCTTGCTGTATTATTGCCTATTGGTGTAAGAGTAGCAAATCCCAGGTGTATACCAGGTAAAGACTGAGGAAAATAGGGCTCTTCAGAAAGGTTCTCAATACAAACTTCTGAAGATTTAGCAATTTAATACATGGTACAGTGAGATTGTACATTGTATACGGTCCTACCTTTGATCACCTCTTTCTATTAAAGACTGCTTAAATACTAGAAAAGACCCTTCTATCTGCACACACAGGTACAAACTATGTAAATAGTCATGTCTAACATTTCTTTAGAAATACCCATTTACAATTTTTGAGCCAAGATAATGTTTCTCTTCATCTAAATTGCATCTAGCTACCATGAAAGCTGGTTACTGATTTCTTCAAATGAACCTTTAGCATAATCAGGCAGAATTTCTCTGCTTCCATCTCCTGTTCTTGCTACAATACAGTAAATCAGTATGGCTGAAAAGGAAGGAAAACCTTCCGCTTCAAATTTAGAAGAACAGAATATCAAAGTACCCTGATAAGCCAGAATCAGAACCTTAGGCATCATATTATCTCAGTCTTTGCATGGCAAAGACACACTGGAGTGGTACACCCCCCAGCTAAGTAGTGTAAATCCCTTGCAGTAGGACAGACATGTCCAGGTATGAAACTGACACTGCTGATTTCAGCTGAATGAGTGGGAACCCACAGTAAAGTAAGTGCAAGGTGGTTTTTTGCTTATAGTACACATTAGTAAAAATTACATGTTATAGTGTGTCCCCCATTCTGCTTCACTGATTTCCTGTTCATTACAACACAACTTTCACAAAATGTTCCTATAGTTGTAAAGCAGGTTTGATGGTGCACATAAATGCTAAATTGAGGGCTTGTCTGTGCAAGGTAGCTATTCACACACACAAAACCAAAATGAAACAACATAATAGCAATTCTGAATTTGCATGCATTTATTTTAGAACAAGTGTTCTCTTTTTAGCTTACTTTTTTTCTGAAATAAATATCTAAAAATTAATTATTTTCTGGACAGTTTTTGTGGATAAACCCTGATAGACAATTATTTATTTTTTAGATACATTTAAAAATTAATTATATTATACTTATGACACTAGTCACTCCACAGAAAATTGCACTACACATGAATAAAATTAAATTTCCACCCAAAAAGATTTTCACAATGTGTAACACTGAAAACATTATAAATGTCATTGTAATAGAGTTCTCTGGGGAAGTCCTTGCCATCTGTAGTCTTTCACATTTGGCTGCAGGCAGGAAATAATTTTGAAGAACTGAAGCAAAATTGCTTTATTTCGCTTGGTTTATGTGAGGGCACAGGAAAAAAAAAAAAAAGGAGTTATTGTTTTGTTTTTGTTTTTGTTTTTGTTTTTGTTTTAATAGCATGGTGCTACATCTACCCATTGGCAAGGTGTCTGGCTAACCTAATTCTTCCTGTCTTGGTACTCTTCCATGATTCCCCTCTATTAATCACTGTATATACATTGGGTTTTGAAGAGCTTTTCAGGGACATCAACACTTCAGCTGTGATTTCTTTAGCTGCTTCACTGTAATCTAGATTGTGTATTTGGAAGTTTTATGGCACCTAAAACTATGTAGGCTTTATATCCTTCTCTTGCAATGCTGAAAAGCTGTTTAGTGTCTTAAATTAGCAACATATTAATGGGGAAAACTACTCTGCCATACAACAAAACATTTAATGTAGAACTCCATAGCAACATAAACAGAAATAGCGTTGGTAAATGTGATAATCTGAAGGCACAAGCAAGGCAAAGTATGTGGGAAGTAAAGAAAATTTTAATACATCAGTTGATATATTTGGATAAAACACAGATTTTTTTGCAGTCCTTCAAATTGTCTGAAATTGTGTTTATTTCTCGCAGCTACATCAATTCATTTAATAAAAACCTCCTACTTCTCCCTGCAAGCTTACATTGTGTATGCCAACATGTCTGTTTTTCTTGTTACAGGTACCGACAGTGCTAGTTTTACAAAGTGCCCCTTATTTTGTCTTTGTTAGATCCCAGGAACTTCTTCCGTTGTTCAGAAAAAATGGAAGCCTCTGCCATCCTCAGCACAGCCCCGAGGGCTGGGACAATCAACAAAATCAAAGATTAGCGCTGTGGCAGCTGAAATAAAACAGATTCGTGCAAGAAGGAAAACAGCACGTATGCTAATGGTTGTCCTTCTGGTTTTTGCACTTTGCTATCTACCAATTAGCATCCTCAATGTCTTGAAAAGGTAAAAATTATCCCAAAAGGTAAACACTTGGTAAAGTTTTCTGTCTAAAAACATTCTGTAACTCTGTTGCAACATTCCTGTTATACTGGCAGTTACTTTTGAAGGATAAGCTTACTTATTTCACAATAAAGAAATGGAAAAGAAAATCATACAGTTGCAAGAAAAACATGTATCTAACCTATCCGTAGTACCTAAAGTCCAGATTATGGAACCCTTATTAGCAAGCTTTTCCTCATGAAAATGATCTAGCCTAGCTCCTCATTAAAACCTGTCATTTTCATGGGATTACAGCTTGTTTGCTGTAAATGTGCCCATGGAAGTGCATTTCCCTAAAGCAGCTGCTGAAGCTTAGCAGCAGAGTGTAGTGCTGTAGCTTGGGCCCGGTGACTGTGAGAAACACTGGGGTCAAACCCAAGCCCCATCATGTACAGTTCTGAGACCTTAGGCTAACCCTTCAGTTTGCCTGTGAAGCTATGTTTTACCTTTTTTTACTCTTTTCTCCTCTGTTCATTTGAGACATAATTATGTAAGCTCTTGGGTTTTGTACAGTGCCTGACAGGCTAAGGCTTTGGTACAGTTTTATCTCATGACCCCTCTGGAATACTGATAAATGATGACATATAGTAGAAGATTTTAATATCCTAAAAAATAACTAGCCTGTTATTGGTGCTCGAGGAACATTTTAGTTTTTAAGGAATAGTTTTAAGTTGGATATGAAGGCTTAAATACATCCCACTCAATTCTGGCACTTTCCTGAGGCCTAATTTAAGTACTTTTCATCTTCAAGTCCCTTGGTAGATGATGTGGAGAGAAAAAAGTATTTCCAGAAGGCAGTTCAGGCCACCTACAATCTGAACCACAGAGGAAGCACACAGGCTGCCTCAATTACAATAGCAGAGTAGGCCCACAGTTAGGTTTTCACTTAAATGGCAAAAGTTAGGTGTAAGGAATCTGGGAAAAGCAGATTTCTGTGGATGACAGGAGCTGCTACTGTGGCCTCAGTTTTGGGGTCAGTTCAGTGCCTTTTCAATTCCAGTGCCCCTGTTTATTGGAGAGTAGGTCTAGAGCCAGGAACCTCAATGACATGAACAGGACAAAAGCAACTTTTCCCATCTTTTATTGGCTTATCTGACACTGGCTGACTTGGTCTACTTAGCAGAAAAATACTGCATCTGCACCATTGAGAAGTAGAATACTGATGGTCTCTGTTGTACTAAAACATCAAGACAGGAGGCTGAGGGATGGGGAGAAGACTTCATTCTCTCAAGAAAGTGATCACTGTTGAATCAACTTTTCTGTGATACTGCAAATAGGCCATCAGACATAAAATTAGGCTAGAGGTTGCCAAATCTTTTTATATGATTTCTCATTTTGCCATCTTTCAGGTTTGCTTTTCTTTTTCTGTAGGGTTTTTGGGATGTTTAATCATGCCGATGACAGAGAAACTGTATACGCCTGGTTCATGTTCTCACACTGGCTTGTATATGCAAACAGTGCAGCCAATCCTATTATTTATAACTTCCTTAGTGGTAAGTTACAGTTACCTAGAATTCAAGTTTAATGTATAGTTTGAATGTAATGAGCCATAACAAGTAAGATTAATGACTGTGTAACATCAGCCCAGCTCCTCCGGTGGGAGCTAGATCCTCTTCTTGGAACAAGTATCCCATTACCTTCAGGCTATCTACCTACAACTAAACTAAACAGTGCCACGGCCTCAGTTCAAGTGCTTGAATTTGACTGTCCATGACATTAATTTGGTAGAGAAGTCCCTGGCGTGACTTTGATCTGAAATAATTATCATTCTCCTAAACACTCCCCAGATACTGTCTGTGAGGTAGCACAGGCCAGGGGCTGGTCCCAGTTGGCATTTTATATGCAGGTATTGGGTTTTGGAAGCTTTGAGTCTTTAATAGTACTTGCATGACCAGACTGTGCCAACTAGGGTCACAAGGTCAAAGAACCATCCAGGATTCTGTTTACTTACTAGTACAGATTTATCTTAGTTTGTGTTTTTCTTATTTGGCTATGGGCAGCAGAATCAGGACTTCAACTGGTGATATTACAGACAAATACAAGAGGCAAAAGTCTTTTGATCCTCACTATACATTTGCCCACTGTAGTTTTTTTGTGGTATGTTGTGTAAGGATGATCTGAACAATTTACTCAGAGCCTCACAAGCAGACTAATGAGCTGTCGAACATTTTGAATCTTCTTTTAAAATGTATTCAAGATGAAATACAAATTAGCCATACCTTCTCATTTCATATGTCAAGTAATGATTCAGCCATTTAAGCCTACGATTACTCAATTACTTGTTTTTGTTAGATATGTTATTAATCAACAGACTATCCATGACATGATTTCATAAATCATTCTAGTTTATCCATTCTGTCTAGCCAAGAATAATTTAGGCTTCATACCACACCTCGCATATCTTCTTACAAGGCTATATTTTTTCTGTCTTTCTCCAAGGTGTTGAAATTGTGATTTCCTACTTCTGCATTAGAAGAACATCTGGGTGTTTTGAGTTAATTTTGCTTTAGATAGCTTCTTTTTTTCTAACCTATGAAGTGTGATGAAACACGGTTTATAGTACAGTTTTTTCATGAGTCTTTTCTGTGGTTGACAGGAAAATTTAGAGAAGAATTTAAAGCAGCATTTTCTTGTTGCATCTTTGGCATTCGCAGTCACCATGATGAACGGCTCACCAGAGGTCGTGCCAGTACAGAGAGTCGGAAATCCTTGACCACCCAGATCAGCAATTTTGATAACATTTCAAAACTTTCAGAGCACGTTGTACTGACCAACATAAACACAATTCCAGCAAATGGTACTGCACCTATTACCCACTGGTAGTATACTTGTCCCTATGTCTTTTGATGCTGTGGAAGTAAAATTTAATTGCGCATACAACAATATTTGAGTCTGAGCACAGTGCAAGGAGAGAAGGATGTTTACAGTGAAGAACTTATCACAAATATTTTAACCAACATTTGATGTACAGATCGAACTACCACCTGAATGTCCTTGACTATTCAAAATTATCTACTTAACATACATTCTGGTGTGAATTGGGCTGATCAAATAAGAAACTCACATTAGTTAATTTTCTCACATTTTCTGTTCTTCTTCCTGTTGGGTGGGTATTGTACGTAGTCAGTAACAGCTGGAAAGCCACTCTTGATTCTTCTCCAATACAGATTGATAAACAAATGAACATAGTTTGAAATGAAAGGAAGAAGTTGGTCGAGCTTTCCCAATTCTGGGTAAACACTGAAATGATTGTGCAATTCCCTAGCTTTGTGAATAGATGGTGAATGTAATATAATTTATTATTTGATAGTTCTTATTACATTATATGTTATATCCCAGCAGGACTTTGCAAGAGACTGCAAGTACAGGATTCATCTCTCCTCTCCTAAGGATGTGAATGTTGGTTGTCTAGAAGTTATCTCAGATACTATAGGCTAGGACTAAGCTGTATGTTGATAACCAAATAATTGATAACTCCAAGGATAGCTAATCTGTTCCTAAACTATACATCTAAAAAGAATTAAATAAATTACCTCTGAAGACGTCTGTTCTTTTCACTTACTATAAAAGGAATGCATTTTTTCTCCTGAATTCAGCTTGTTCTTCTCCAGTAGTGTTGCCATTCCTGTGTGTATGGCACAAGCAAGGTTACATCCATGAAACCCAGTTGACAGTGTGGCTGTAGACTATGTTTTATTCTATATCTATTATTTGTCATCATTTTCTTCTCCCTGCCTGTGCTGTGCTCATGGCAGGGGTGTCGGTCTAGATGATCTTTAAACGTTTCTTCCAACTCAAAGTACTCAATGATTCTATGATTGGCTTGTACACAGGAAGCTGTAGTGCTCTGCTGGTCACAGTGGCATTTGGATAAAGAACCACAGGGCAATTTACCAAATAATACATATTAAATAAGTAGTAGAACACAATTTAAATGTTTAAAAGTAAGAAAATCAAGGTTTATGCATCAGAAATCCCCTTAGACTCCAGTCAAGAAGTCTTCAGTTAAAATTTCCAAGTGCAATTTGGAACATTTTCTGGCAGACCATTTAGTTAATAGCTCATCACTTGCATAGTTTTCAGAGAGTGACAGTCACAGGGTGAGACAGTCAGCTACCTGATACAAACAGTAAAATCATCTTAAAATCTTTATTTTATCTTGCAGGTATTCCAGCTACACTCAGCCCACTGAAATCAGTGGAACTGCATCTCCACATACCAGGGATGAACATGACTTCAAATTTAGATGAAGATGTGAGGGTTTCGGCAGAAGACACTGGCAACACAGAGAATGCAGAGTGGGACAAATTTGTCCCTAACATAACTAAACTTACCTCGATGGAGTTACAGCAAGGGTGACTTTGGCTCAATACATGTAAGACCACCAGAGAATGGCACAGGCTTTTATCATGATACAGACTGCAATTGGACAAAGGGATTCCTTCAAAACAACTGCCTCTCCTATTTCTTCTCAGTCTTACAGAAACCTACTTACCTCAGTATGAGCTAAAGAACATGTCTTTACAAGTCTTTTTAAAGATTGGATTGTATCATACTTTGTAAATAGTGTAGATATTTATTTTTATATATTTTAGATGCTGTGGAATGTTCTAAAATATATCATATAAAGAACTTTAAGTATTTGAAAGAAGTCTCAACCATCATTTATTTATACCCTGTTTCTATAAATGAGTGACTTATTTACAGGGAATGCTTACTTATGCACTAGTGATATTCTGGAATTACTTTGCACTTCTTTTTCTGCTAATTCACTTGTAGTAAATTCTACACTCATTATGGAACTTTCACTTCAGATTGATCTGGGGAGATTACAGGCTACTTTTCTAAGCACAGACATGCGTCTAAAATGTGAACCCAAAGTGCTGCAAGTCACACATGTTTTCATAAGACTACACTAAATAGCCAATTATCTTTTTCTTCAGACTTGAGTGCCTAAAATATAACTACTTAAACAAAACTTACGTGATGCTCAAAGGTGCTATAGACTCAAAATTCCTACTCAGGCCAATAGGAATAACAAGTGTCAGCACCCCTGAAGGACAGAACATTTTAACTTTGGTAGCCCATTTTAGTCCGTAATGTCTGGAAGTGTTGCTCCTGAAGATCTCGGAGAATCTTTAAAATAGAAAACATTGGTTATCTTGTTTCTTTCACGTTTTCTCTCTCAGATGCCATTTAATACTAATGATACTAACAATTAGCATAATTATATGCCAAGGAAACGTTGACTTCTCAACAATTAAAATAAAATATTTCTCTTCGGAAATTATAGAGGTGATATCTCATGGAACCGGTAGATCAAGTACTCATTTATTCATTTTCCATTTATGGGATAAGCTCCCTGGCCTGGGGCTTCATACCATGCATTGTAATTATTCTTCTTAAAGAATGAAGACGGTGCATCACTGGAGACTTAGTCTACTAGGGGAACATGGCCTATTGTTTGGAGAGGCTAATCTATAAGGACCTGAGCTACAATCTCCCTGTGGCACTATTAAGATTTTTCAAAAGGAAGAGTAAGATGGGAGTGAGGACTTGGTTTTCAGTAAAAAGCATTTCACATAGAAAGAAGACATTCTCACACATTTAGATGTTTCTGAAAAGCCAGTTATTCATAGACAAGGTGTTATTTGATTAATTTATGTAAATATTTTTTCTAGGTTTGATTTTGACCTAATGTCATGCAATGTACTGTCTACCACGACAGCTATAGTTTTATGAAGTGCTTTATCATTTTATGCTTTAGCCTTGCCCAACAGCTGTTTTACTTGACATTGTTGAAATTACTCCTAGTTTACACTGGTGTAAAGTGAGAGAAAAAAATTTGCATTTGTTTGTATATTAAAGTTTTCTTTTTCTATTAAGAAAGAAAAAGAAGAATATTCTTTTTCTAGTAAAAAAAATAATGAGAAATACCTAAATGGAAAGAATGTTTAAACATCAAATAAAATCAGAGGAATTCCTATATTCCTGTGTGTAAGCTTAATTTTTAAATATAGCTATTATGTCATTGTTATGTCAAGAAATTATTTTACTTTGTCTCTTCAAAGGAAAAAAACACAAATAGCTGTGGAAATTACAGCAGGATTTTATTTCATAGCTATTGCAATTCCTTTGCCATTAGAAGGCTATTTTTGCTCTTCAACCACAGAAAATGTTGTATTCTTAAACTGTGTGGAACAAGATATAATTTTTCTATATAATTTGAAATGATTGGACAAACAGCTGCTGAATTAAAACATTACAGAAAAGGGAGAATGGAATTTGAATACTTCTAATTTGTTCTTTTGTTTCGATATAAGTAAATAAAAAGTCAAACAATTAAAAACTAGTATAGGAATCTAGTTGCAAAATAATTATCAGTAATCATTTAATTGTGCCATAAAATGTTGCCTCAACCCAGTGCTGAAAAATATCAATTATGTCAAAATTATGCAAACCTATACTTTCATTTCAGAAAATGTATTTTTATCTTTTCCTTGAAGAGAGAACAAGAAAGGAGAAAGTAAATGGTTATCTA
Source organism: Tyto alba (assembly GCF_018691265.1). Lineage (NCBI taxonomy): Eukaryota > Metazoa > Chordata > Aves > Strigiformes > Tytonidae > Tyto > Tyto alba. Next base: position 24,285,089 of record NW_024881316.1, on the reverse strand, counting down.
AGAAAACTTTGTCAGTATAAAAGGGGAGTGTGCATACCTTTCAAACATAGAAGGTCATGGGTGACTGTGGAAGACCAGCAAAATTCTCATCCCTTGTCAGGTGTGTTGCCCAGATCCTTGTGAGATGAACAGGGGCAGGGGGTGGGGGGGGGGGGTGGCGTGGGGGTAGGGGGGAGAAGGGTTGCAATGGTCATGGAAAAATCATAAGTAGCATCTTTCCACAGGGGATTTGAATACCACCTGCCAATAGAAATTGTCTTCTTTTTGCTGCTGCCTTAATGCCAGTGGGAGAAATTGTGTTTGTTAGTTTGAGGTAAGAACACCACTAAAGGTCACTGGGAGTTTTTGGCTTCAGCAGGTGTCCTGTGACATGTTAGAAATGGAGGTTCTGGCCTTATTTTTCTCTTTTGTAAGAGAAAATGTCTCTTTTTTTTTTTTTTTTTTTTTTTTTTTTCTCTTTGTTCTCTTATTTTCACCTAGATCTCCAAAATTAAAATTTTTCAACTTTCCTAGGAATTTATTTTAGCCATAACTTTAACTTAACAGTACATATTTTGTGGAGAATATAAATAAAAGATGATACATTAATTGGCAAATGAGTCTGGATTTTTATCTGGCCAGATTTTTGTTGAGTAATTAGCATATCTCTCAGACACAAGTGATATAGTCAGATCTTGTCTAAGATTTGAAATTTCAAGGATAGGTAGAAGGTGTTAACTAATTCTTGCCAGATAATATGGTTATCAAGCTAAAGGCTGGTTAAATATGGTTATCAAGCAAAATATTTGGTTATTTTGATGAAAAGATTTTTTATTCAAAAATATCTTTTTTTTTAAATAAACATTTTTGATACAAATATTCATATGTATTTATTTATTTAGTTTTACGAAATTTGAAAAATACCTAGAAATTTTCTTTTTTAGCTCAAATAATTTTTCAGGCACAATTTCATCAGAAAAACTTCAGAGGCCTTTAGAAATCTCTCATCTGCCTGTATAAAGTAGTGAGGAGTTTTTTGCTAGTTCTAGGACCTTTTCCTGCAGAAAGATCCAAATACTTAGATACATTCAAAATATTATCCAGCTGGATTTATTTTTGAACGAAAATAATCACTAGGAGTTTTTAGTAAAGATAAAGCCAATAGTGAGCAGTGAATATTAATGGGGATAGAAATGGCTGTGAGAAGACATGGTGAGATTTTAAGACCATGTGACAGAAATTAACCCATCTTAAAGAAGTTTCTGGGCTTCTTATCCATCAAAAAAGGTCAGGTTAGGAATGCACATTTCTTATCCAGCCTATAAACCTTGAAAATTATCTGAAAGCTGAGCTTTAATTGTGTTTTGTTACCTCTCGTTGCTTTAGTACTCTGATATTTCCACTAGCAACTCAGGAGCATAGAAACTGAATTCTCATGCCATTGTTTCTGCTTGGACATATCATTAGACATAGAGCTTAAATTACAACATATTTGTTCCCACATACATAAATTGCTGTGCCACCATCACTCTGGTACTTTGTCTCTCAACACATTTCACAATCTTGTAGGTCTGATATCCTGACCTCCTTCTCTTTTTCTGTTGTCACTGTAGTGAAAAGCTTGTGCCCTGTAGTCACAATGACTGCAAGGTGATTTCTTACCCTCTCCACCTCCAAAAAGGCATTTTGTTTTCCTTTTCTTTTGGACTGTATAGAGGACACCATCTCATCTCTGATATTAGCAAAATTGATGCACGTCATTAACATGGGGAGTGCTTTATAGGAAGTAGAGCACAGTAAACATCAGCTTGACTCAGCCCTCCCTGTAAGATGCATCGCAACCTACTGTTGCATGTTATAACGGATTAAAGCTGAGACGAATTTAGCAGTGTTTAAGAGTTTAAATAAAGAATGTGATAAATTAACTAAGTTTTTTTTTTGTTTTTTTTTTTTTAATATTGCAAGATTGAATTTTCCTAAATCATGACACTGACCTAAACAAAAAATTAAGCAAAATCTGGATTTGGTTCAACTTCTGCTTTGCCAATATAGGGACAGGATTCCACACAAGTTATCTCTATCTCTGCTAGTTATGCTGGAAGTTTTAGGATATCTTTTTGGTTTAAGCATTCAAGGACCAAATCCAATTTAAAATGTTCTTTATGGGATAAGCAATTTGTGAAAACAAGACGCACAGGTAGTGTGGAGGAATCAATAGGGATCTGCTGTTTCTTCCTCCTTCCAGTGCAAAAGCAAAAAGCATCCAGTGAAGCCAGCAGGTGTATGATTGTATGCTTCATGGCTGATTTCTTTTTTATTAAGTACCCAAGTCAGCTGCTCACTTTTTTATGCCAGACTGGTTTTTGGTGTATTTTAGTGAAACTCCTGAAGTTAGGCCCATACTCTAGGATGGGTCTAGACTACAGACTAGTTATTTGTTCCTCTGGTCTGCTGGCCAACATCCTCCATAGCTCCTCTGTCTCCTTAGCAGATCATGATCCTGTTCAGCGTCTGAGACGAAAACAAATCCACTTCTAAAACGCATTGAAAAGTGCTCGCAGAAGGCGGTCAGGCATAGCAACAGGCGTTTATCTGGAGAGATCGCAGGCGTCCGCCAGACTTGTTCTGTTAGTTTCTCCGAAAATCAGCGGAGAGCTGGATGCACAGGCAGTGCCAGCTGCCTTCCCCCACCCCCACCCCCCACCCCAAGTGAGAAACGCCTGGGAACCACCTCGCCCCGATTAGCGATGACGGCCGAAAGAGAGACAGGGGCTGAAGGGTGTAACGGCGGCACCAAAGGGAGCTGGCGGGGGCTGGGGGGGGGGGGGGGGTGAGGGGGGAACCTTCAGCCAGGGTTCCTCACCGATGGGTTGAGGGGGGGCCGGTGTGTGTGTGTGGGGGGGAACCCTTCAGCCAGGGTTCCTCACCGATGGGTTGAGGGGGGGCCGGGGGGGGGGGTGAGGGGGAACCCTTCAGCCAGGGTTCCTCACCGATGGGCTGAGGGGGGGCCGGGGGGGGTGAGGGGGGAACCCTTCAGCCAGGGTTCCTCACCGATGGGCTGAGGGGGGGCCGGGGGGCAGTAGGACGGGGCGGGGGGGCCGGGGGCGGGGCGCTGTCCCCGCGGCGGGTGCTGAAGGGGCGGCGCCGCCCCGACACCCGCGTCCCGGCGCGACCCCGCTCGGCGCGGAGCTGCAGCCGGCGGCGGCCGGGCATGGCCGCGCTCCTCCGCCTCGGTAAGTGCCGCGGGAGGGGTGGGGGGGGTGGAAGGGGAAGAGAGAATTGGGGTGGGAGGAGGCAGCCCCCCAGCCTGGCCAGGACCCTCGCTGCGCCCCGCGCCTCCTGGCCTCTCCTCCCCGCGGGATCCCTGAGGGCTCCGTCCCTTGATCCTTCCCGCGGGGAGCCCGAAGGAGGGGGGCGAGCAGGTACCCGGCGGGGGTCCCCACCCCTGCGCGACGGCCAGGCCCTGGACACCCAGGCGGGGGTGGCGGGGGTGGCGCTGGCCAGAAGTTGAACCGGCGAGGAGTCCCGCAACTGGGACGGCTTGTCTGAATAAACAGCCACTTGTTTGCTACGTGGGAAGAGTTTAGTGCTGGCAGTGCGACGCAGGGGGGCTACTGGCATTTCCCTTGGGGTCTGAACGGAGGAAAAGGGAAAATCAAGAAACCTGGTAGAAACGGGATTGGCACAAGAGACGTTGAGACAAGTGTATCTTCATTTCTTTTATTCCCCTCTACCTACTGTATACATGCTGAACTCTTTAACATCCCGCTACTCTAAACTCATATTCCCCTGTTAAAAAACATTCTAAGTAGTTCTGCCACAGGCTTTGTTAGAATAAAGTGATCCTTTATCACTTTTCAACTATACTCAATCTGTATTCAACTCTAGTTTGCCTTTCTCCTTTGGAGCTACCTATCTTGCTGCTCTTGCAGTTAGATAGACACCACAGCTTGGTTTCCCATTATTCATTATTATCTGCCAGATAATAATTCTGCAATCTTGGGAGAGACACTGCAATTCCTCCATTCCACAGTTCCCAATCTGCAAAATGAAGGTGCTAAAATGCCCTTCTTTCCCCTCTTTTCACTTTAGACACCAAATTCTTCAGAACAAGGAATTTTACACCTACCCAGTGAATCAAGACACCTGTACAAAAATACAGACAACTGTAGAAATCTATATTTATGTATCTTCATACCAAAATGTATCCCTCTAAAAGTTTTAGCTACAAACTAACTCTTAGATGACCTGAACTCTTCTAAGTAGGAAACAGTTGCGGAGTACTCCAAACAGTAGAGTAAATAACTAAAGTGAATGACTGAAGTGATTGTTAATTTTAACAGTTGTATTAGCTACAGTTCACTGCATTCTGAAATCATATAGGCTGGTTTGTTTCATGTAGGCTTGCCACAGTATGCTCCCTGTGTACTGCTGAGGAAACAAAAGACCCATCTGTAAGATGTCATTAGATCTGGAGAAGCTCTTAGACTGAATTAGCTTCAATCATGTATTATGCCACTTGGCTGTTTATTTTGCAGTAGCATCTCCTCCTTTTTGTAGGCACAGTTTCCAGGTGGGTTCAAAATAAACACACTCTGAAATAATCCTAACAAAGGAGTAGGAGCTGCTAATTGGCAATCAGTCCTACTTTATTAATTTTCAGTCACTGGTTCTGAAAAGCTGCTTTAGCAGGAGCGAGACAGTATGAAGTCTTTGTGCTGCAGATCCTAATCAGATGCATAAATCTTCCACTGTCTTAGTACCTAAAAAATAGGCAAGTGGTCATCCAGCAAAATACCCTTTCTTAAAAAGTTTCTAGGTTTGTAATTTTGTATTGCCTTATATATACAGGAATTTTGACCTGTAAGGTATCTGGCAACTTTTTTTTTTTTTTTTTTTTTTTCTCTGTCATCTGAAATAATAGTGAATAATTTCACAGTTAGAACTTTTGGAGACGGTCTCAGGATTAAAATATTGCCATAATGAGCCAAAATTGTCCCTATGGATGGGCCAGCTGCGCATTCCTCAATGTCAAGTGGCAGAGGCTGTTTCTGTCAATCAGCCTTTCAGGCTGAGCGACAGATGCAGCCTAAAAGAGTATTTCAGGTTGTAAATCACTGACATCACAACCAACCCTTGCACAGATCTGGGAACTGGCAGGACTATGCACAACTGGGGAAGGATTAGCACCTGCTACAGTAAGCACGTGGTATCTCAGTGTCTCATAGGCACCCTAGATGCTACTGTACTTGTCAGTTATAAAGTATTAAATGTTGCTTCGTCTTTACCAACATGCACGCAGAAAGCTTTCCCTATGGCAGCACTGTTATATCACAGGTAAGAATAATTTCCAGAAGGGGTGGCATCACCTCTAAACTGTCATGCCTCTTTATTAAGAGCAATATTTGGTATTTAATTTCTTATTTCTCAAATGTACCACTGGAAACACTTAATTTCTATGGATATGATCTGGACAAATCCTGAGGGAATATTTCATGCCTCTTGCAGATGACATTTAAGGAATTAGTACTAGAAAAGTCTCAGGTTACATATGAATTTACCTGAACATAAGGAAAAAAAAAGGAGACTTGGTCTGGGAGATGCTGTGTCCTTCAATACCTAAGGAAAACAATCCCATTAGGTATTTATCACCTAGTTTGATAAGGCCTGAAATCACTGTCTGAAACTTAATTTTATAGAAAATTATGACACATGGTTACAAATTAGGGGCTGTGTTACCACATAAATGTTGATGAAAGAGCTAAACCCAAACTAATTTGTCTTTTCTTAGCAAGACAATTAAATTTTCTACTCATAAGCCAGAGATGGTGCTGATTTAAAATTCTTTACCTTGAAACTTCTGTATCAGTCTTCAGTTTCAGAACTTTTTTATGCAATTAACATGGCCTTTAGGTTCAGTGCACTCGGGGAAGCAGATAAAGACGTAAAGGAGTGGGTTGTTTTCAAGAAATGATGCATCTGTGAAGTAAAAACAAAGATGGTGAAGAGTACTGTATTATGAAATAATATCTCATTTATTATCTAACAGTTATGTAACTGTCAGATCTCTTTCACATGCTCTATTCATAGGAATTCCTGTGTAGTCTCTAGCTTGATGAAATTGCAGTCCAAATAAAATGCTGTTTCCTCTGAATTTTATATTGTCTGTCTTCCTTTCTATAATTTCTTATGGATCTCAGAACTGCAGCCATTTCTATATATCTATTTTATATATATATATATATATATATAAACCATATATAGCTATGATTGATGTATAATACTGGAATAAAACCAATACAAAATATGCCACACTGCAACTTTGAAAATTTAAAATTTAAATTTAATTTTCCAGCTGTGAAACTGAGGAAAAAAAATATTCTGTTTAAAATTCACTTGGTAGAAAATTTGAATCTATAGATAAACTACAGTAAATTATATTGTTATAATTTAAGTGTAAATGAAAAAGGTCAGTACACTATCTAATGTAATAAATAATCATTATATTCTGGTTTTACAGTGTTGTTCATGTACTTCACAAGTGTATCTACTGCTCAGACTGCTGACTGTCTGCACTTGAGGGAGCAGTGTATAAATGCTGCAAATGGATGTGAGAGTGTCTGGAAGGTAGTTGAAGATGTCTGCAATATTTCAGGTAATTCTTTATGGTGTATGTACCTTTATTTTGAATTGCTGAATAGTTGCATATACACAGTTTAGCATAGTATTGCTGTAGTAACTGTATGAAACCCGTAAGATTTCAAAGAGAAAATGATGGCAGAAGACAGTCAACTTCTGAAATCCTTGACAGTGGCCAAGATTGTTTTCACTAACAGTCATACTGCCTCTTCAGTAAGGTGATAAATGAAATTTCAGGACTATGGACAAAGTCAGAGTCTGAACCAACACAAGTCTGAATTCAGCAGAAATTATGCTCTTGTGGGATCCTGTTAAATAAAGACAACATGCAGCTGGAAAAAAAGTTCCAACCTTGTTTTCCATAATTCGGAGGAGTTGATCTGCCCCCTCCCTGGAAGTGTCCAAGACCAGGTTGGATGGGGCTTTGAGCAACCTGGTCTAGTGGAAGGTGTCCCTGCCCATGGCAGGGGGGTTGGAACTAGATGATCTTTAAGATGACTTCCAACTCAAACCATTCTATGGTTCTATGATTCTAAGGTTGACCCGAAAGTCATCCTAATCTCTGTTATCGTTTAGATGAAAATATTCCTTTCTCTAAAGGTCTATTAACTTCTTGAACAAATCTTGGATCAGTCGCCATCTCTCTCTTTCTTTAAATCCCTCCAAGACCTTGCTGTTAAACATTGAATATTTGCCTGTCAGATGCTCTAAATATGGAAGGGAAGAGAAGAGTGGTAGTGTCATTAGACCAAGCTAGCAATGATGCCTTTGTTGACTGATAAGTGTCAAAGGCCTTGATATACCAAGGCTACATCAGTACTAGCAAATAAAATAGGCCAGGGACTATTTTCTGTCCCTGAGTTCAACTGTTATGGGCCAGCATTTATCCATACAAGTAAACAGTCTTACCCCCATGCAGGCTGCACAAAACTGCCTTTTGGGAGTGACTTGAGGCCCACACTATCTTACCAGTCTAGCTGGTTCAGTCCAGACCAGGTGCCATGCAAAAGTGCATCAGTATAGACACAGTGACTTGCCATTAGCCTAGCCCATGCCTTGATTCTGTTCATAAATGTAGTCAAGGATATTTAGGTACATAACTGCCATTTCCAGCAACTTAATTAAGTAAGGCAGTCTCTCTGTCACTGGGAATTGGAGGTATCTATATCTCCACGGAAAGTTCCCTTCTCCTTATATTGACATTATTTGAACAAAACCAGCCATATCCTGATGCCGTAATCTGTTCTGAGCCTCAGCTGCAACAGAGTTGATAAAGTGAATGTCCCTCTGTCTGTTGTGACATCAAGACCCAGTCTAACGTTTGCTCTGTGTGGGAAGCCAGGTAGCAGAAGATGCTGCTTGACTTCATCCTCAATAACCCACTGCTAGAACATTCACCTGCAGTGTGAGCTACCTGAATGCCTCTATCTGTCTGATTTGTTGCAGAGATTTGAACCCAATCATCCAAAGTCACAAGGTGGTATTCAATATAATTAGAGCAGAAATTTCTCTGAGGGATCTTTCTTAGTGTGTCCTGTTCCAGATACATATCCGCTTTGCATAGAATGGCTGAATACTTTTATGAACAGAGTAAATGAAAAATGCATGATAACCTAATGGTTACAACAGTCCCCATAGGAACTGGGTTTCAGCTCATGTTCTACTGATTTTTTAAATATTTTATGTGAAGCGGAACAGTTTCAAAAGATATGGCTGCTGTTTGAAATAAGTATTGGAATATGCAGTACTTTCAGGCTCATGATAGTGACCTAAAGATGAGCTTTCTAGAACCAAACCTCTTCCCCAAATTAGAAGAAGCTGAATTTGCTTCTCTCACATCATTCACAAAGGTATTATCACCAAGACTACTTGATATAAAGATCAGGCTTTGTACTGTAACTACTCTACATCATACCTTGCAACCAGATGAAGTGGGCCAGCACAATGACTTCTGTGGTCTCCTCTTTGGATTTGTTGCGTTGTCCCATAATATGCAATTTGCCTCACTTACTGTCCTATGTGCTTATTCACTGATATTAATGGTATTTGTAACTGAGTCAGAGAAGTCTGCTGCAAATGAATGCTTCTTGTGGTTGTTTGTTTGGTTTTGCATCTGTATATTTCATTAGGATAATATTGGCAAGGACTCTCCAGCATTGCAGGGCACTCAGATACTGCATTTAGTCTGGGACAAATTATTCTAAATGTGGTTATTAGGTACCATCACCCCAGAGGGTGTAACCTGCAGTCAGACAGCTGATGGTACCTCTCAGAGAACCCACAGAAACAGTGACAAAAAATCTACCCACAGCATTATTAGTAAGAATAACATTATACTATCTGTCAAAAATACTCTACATGTGCAAGACTAAAAACTTCATGGGTAAATTGTGTGAATGGAAAAGGCTGAGCAGGAGCATGTCAGTTGAAGGCAACATGCAGTGGGACAAGTATTCCTTTTGCTAGTTTCTTTATGAAAAACCTAACTACAAATGATAAATGTACTCCTACTCTATGGTATGAGTTCAGTAACTCAGTCCCTGAGGTTCTAATCTCCAAATTAAATGTGTGAATTATCAGGACCTCTGTCTTTTTTTCTTCAGAGCAGATCTGGGGGCACTCTCCAGGTGACTGCTTAAATCATTCCTTTCTCTGTCAAACTGTCTGTCACTACTCCTCTACTACTACAGTACCGTTTTCAGAGTCTCGGTTTATAGTCCTCTGAGCACAATCCTTATTTCACTTCCTTTTCCATGCCAAGATACATTAACAAAAAAAAAAAAAAAAAAGGTGAAAATGTCTATGAGTCACTTTCCAGATCAGGATGGAAAAGACTGAAATATTTAATTTTGGTGGAATCAGAAGTTTTCATTATTGAAAATGTCAGAAATGTTTCATCACTGCAGAATCATTTGGAGTTTGCTTGTTTTCTCTTCTTTTAGTTCACTGATTGAAAAAATAGAAATTTCTGAGCTTCGATTTAACCATGAGTATACATTTTCTTGATTTTTCAGAACTGGAAACATCTGGGTTAAAAAAAAATTATCAGATTGCTCAAATATTAAGGAATCACATTTTGAATTAGATTTGGAAGTAAGTTTACTTTTTTTAGAGAAACAGGATCACTGAAGTTGCAAGGGATCTCTCGACATCTAGCCTAACCCCCTCTGCTCAGGCAAGGTCAACTGCAGGTTGTCTTCCAGGACTGTGCCCAGTTGGATTTTTAATATCTCCTATGATGGAGTCACCAAAACCCCTTTGGGAAACCTCTTCCAATGTTAGATAATCCCCACAGTAAAAAAGTTTTTTCTGACCTTTAAATAGAATTTCTTGTACTTCAGTTTGTACCTCTTGTCCTGTCAGTGGATATCACTGAAGCGTCTGTCCCTGCTTTATTCAAACCCCTCCCATCAGGTATTTATACATACAGATATGTGTGCCTTCCCTCCTCGAGGCTGAGGAGTCCCAGCTCTCAGCTTCTCCTCAAAAGACAGATGTTCTGGTCCATTAATCACATCTGTGGCACTGTGCAGGACCCACTCCAGTATGCCCATGTCCCTCTTGTCCTCAGGATCCCAGCACTGGGCACAGCACTCCAGACATGATCTTAACAGTGCTAGAGGGGAAAACTCAGTACTCCACAGTCTTCAGATCCTATTCCCACTGAAATGACTGAAGAACTGACTGTGTGAGAACAGAGATTATCACCCTGGAAGTGTCAGCTACTATTCTGTCATGCTTCTATCTGTGGTCCCACGTACATAAATTATGTACATATAAATAAAACAAATTATGCCTGCCAAGCATTAGGCCAGAGAGCACTTTTTGTAAATGCCTTGGAAGCATACGTATAAACTAAAATATATTGCCTAGAACTAATCAATGATAGAGCAACAATAATTGAAAACCAGCAAAAAAATATTTTCTGCTGTTCATCACAGCTGAATCAACACAGTGAACAAACAGACCAATACTGATAATAGGTTATTTCTACACAACTTTCAAGAGGCCAGGCAAGTGAACCCCATAAATCTGATGTGTTTCCTGATTCTGTCTGTGCCCTTTGTATGTACATAACACCACAACCCACATCTCACCCCCTGGTTGTCAGCTACTGTGATTCAGCGCAGTGTGTTCACAGCGCACAGGGCCACTCTGAACACAGCCCCTGCACCCGACTCCCAACCACAACTTGTTAGTGTCGTGAAGATAAGTGAGCTAAGTGAGGCTGGGGTGCTGCATAAAATATAGTGGGATTTGTATTTCTTATTCTTCTGTCTCTACAACCTCCATCCTTGAAGTGTCCTCAGGACCTTGAAGAAGGCAGACATAAATTTTGTAAATTAGCTAATTTTTACACAAGCTCCTTCTGATCTTTGTTGCTCTTGTTCTAGCCCTGGAATTTGTCCTCCTGAAATTGTGTCCTGAAACCCTTTTATTATCCCTTACTCACTTGATAACATATAGAGTAGAATATCCACCCACCCACCTCCATGGGCCTCCATGGTTCCCATGTCACCACATACTTTCCATCCTATCTTTATGGTCAGGGAGTGTCCTATGTCTATGACCTTCAGTAACTTCTACTTAGATCTCCTGAGCTCCTTGGCTACTGGAAAAAGAAAGAAATATGAGGGCTAAGGGTCAGGGTCACGCTCTACTTCTAAAAATGCAGAGGGCAAATTGGAGATGGGGTTGGAGAGATACACACAAGGCTGGGCACCATGACCTCTTCCTTTTCTCATTCAAGAGGTGAGGTGGGAGCAGAGGCTGGGTGCTGTAGCTCTTTCCAGACTGCGACTTCCCCCTGTAGAACTGCCCATTTTAATACATCCCCAAACCCCCCTCAGTCAGCAACAGTAACTGGAGAAAAGGCAATGCAGACACCGTTTGAAAAAGGATTTAGGAGTGGCAGGACGGGGATGTATTAGCTCTGGAACAGCTAATACTCATTCCTTCAGGCACAGCCAAAATGCACTATTTCCCCTCGCAGGTCTTTGCTTACGTTGCCTTCTGCTGCTATTTGTGTCAACGACACAGAAATGACATTAGAACTCTAACCACGTTAAAGCTTGCCCGTGGCAGCCGTGACACGTGGCTGCTAGCTTTGCAGTTCCACCCGAGCGCACGGTCTCTGCCGCTCCACGCCAGTCACCAGGGAAGCAGCGAGGCAGGAAGCCAGCCATCACCGTTGACAGGACAGAGACAATAGCGTATGTGCGCGGTAGGTTAAAACCGATCCTCGTGCTGCCCGGTGACCAGCTGGATCTTGCGAGCCACATGCTCCTTATCTTACAGATTGTGAGATACTTAATACCTATGAGGCAAAGAGAGGCAGTGTGCTGGTGTGGGGCCCTGCAAACCTGTTTTGACAAAGTAGACCATGGCTTTCACAAAATAAAATTGTCTTAAATGGTATTAAATTGCTTCTTACATAATTTTCTTAAATTGATTCTTATGTAACTTTCTTCAGTAAGTTCTATAAGCAATTACAATGAAATAGTTTTAAAACATTGTAGCCTATAAAATAGAGGGTTAATTGATTTACCACAAACTAGTACATGCACTTTATTTTTACTATGCATACAAGGAAAATATGACCTGACAGCCCGTGTGAGTGTCTTTGTCATTGAGTCCAAGTGCACATGCAAGCAACGGGCTTGAAACTGGACTCGCAACCCAGGCTTCTGCGTAATTTTTTTTTAATGCTAAATTCCTCCTTATTTTTATAATGAAAAAAATAAAAATCAGAATATCCTTGGGCTATTTCAAATTTGTTGTCATTGCCAAACTTAGGCAGCAAAGTTCTTCTACAGGGTAGCAGTCCGAGGGCATATCCAAATGGCCAGGCATTTGTAGGCTCGTGTCATCCTCACGTGAGTGACGGATCTGAACCGGAGCCGGCATCCCTCAGGACGGGGTTAGCACCACCATCACCGGGGACTGCGCCTGCCCTCCCGCGTCCCCTCTCTTACTCGGTTACACGGCAGTACCTTACCCCGCACTGTGAATTCCCGCCCCTGTACCAACCACCTAACTTCCACACAGATGAGCGTCTCTGCCTCAGTTCAGGATGTGCCCCTCAACTCATGTGCACCTTTTTAGTTTGGTTGCTGTACATCATCTACGTAGAATAAAAGGTATGAGTTTAAGGTTTTATGTACTTTGGAAATGAGAACAGAAAAAGATGTTCTGGCAATGCATCAGATAGATAGAATAAAAGAAGGCAATATCATACCCACAACTTTATTATATCCCTCTGAATGTTATTTAAAATTTGTAAATTATGACAGGTTTTCAAACAAAACTAAGTTCAAACCATCTTCTCTGGGCAAAAGATATTATTTTTGTGCCTCAGTTGAATTGTTTTATGTAACCGTATCCCTTAAGCATTCATAAACATTAACAACATTATAATTTTAATGATAAGTTCTAGGTAATAGGTGCAAGGCAGAAGACGCTATTGGATGTAATAGAATCATCCAGGTCCTGGCTGACAAATACCCAGAATTTAAAACCTGTGTCTGCACTACAGACAATTTTTGTAGCATCACGACTTTGCTTGGGAAACAGTGCAGCATTGATAAAGGTAACTAAACATAAAGAATTAATTATGAAGAACAAAAAGAAATATGCAGTTTTGTAACCCTCATTTTAACTGGTTTCAAGTCTCTTTGCATATTTCTCAAATCTGATAATTCCCCCCAAAAAATAGTTTTGTCTTTTCTATGTTATTCATACACCAATATGCATATGAAAGCGATGCTATATGTGCTCTAAAATAAAATTAAAAAACAATAAAAGGCATGTGATATATTCAAATGGGTTTTAAAGCTTTTGCTCAATCCAATGGAAAGCAAGAGTGAAAATAAGACGTGTTGAGGTCTACTTGTTGCGCAAGAAGGCTTGAGAGCCACTGGATCTATGTTATGTATAGAGAGCCACATCCAGCTACCTTGTGAATGGGAGTGTGGGTGAATGGGGATGCACAGCTCTGCAGTTGTGCCACACTGTGTTACAGGAACATCTTCACTACATCTAGGAGAGGTTAATGGATGTGGGAAGTAGTTACTGCCTTCATAAAGCTGTACTTAATATATAAAGTTCATCCTTTTAAAAAAATCTATTGTAAGCAATGCGCCCATCTCCTCTGAATTTGTTTTTTATTATCCTGAGAACTATCTTCCCTTCAGAAAATCTGTTTCTATAATTGAGAATTATTTGGTGCATGAAAGGCTTGCAGTTTCTGATCCAATGTCTCCTAAAGTAATGATTAACAAAGCTGACATAAAAAAGGCAAAATCAGCCAATAAATGAGAGTCTGGAACGTGATCCCCAAGTTTGATTCCTGGCATTGATCCATCATTCCCTCCTGGCACCAATCAGTGTACGTCATATAGTAGTAGAATATATGGCTTTATTATAGAGAAAATAATAACATCCTGATCTGTTACTCATTGCCCCTAACAAGAAGAGTGGGTATCTAAAACCTGATGTTGATGTCATTGGAACAGTTGCTTTTGCTTCTGGCAAAATGAAGTAATTTTATATTTTTTGCTGATTGAGATTACATTTTTAACCAGTATAGCAAAAAGGTTGAGTGGAGTTACACTAGTATTGGTTTTACCTATACATGATAGATTATGGTGTTGGTAGATACTTTCAGGAATAATTCTCCCTGTCTAATTTAAATGACTATTTTAGGTAATGAATGAACAATTCTCTGGAATTGCCATTCTCTCTTCACAAATTATGCATTGAATTAAGATGATAATCCACGATATGTCTAATCTGTGGTTAAAATTATGTGAGATGAATCTCTTTATGCAGTAATTACAGTGAGAGTTTCTCGTGTTACTGTTAGCAGCTGAACTGTTAAAGTAGATTCTATTATACAGCCATGAGGACACAGTAAGCATGAGGAAGATTCATTAACCTGCAAAACTCCAAAATTATTATATTTTTATGTACATCTGAGAATGAAAATAGGGCTATTTCATTCATTTTACTGCATTAAGACAATTATCCTTTTCCTGAGTTTGTTTTGAGCTGACCAGTGATGATGCCCTCTCTTCCATTTGATGTATATCTCTGTTTGTACCTATTTGTACAGAATATTTGGAAACTTCCTCAAGATCAGACGCTGGACAGAATTTTAGGCAACACAGAAATGTCAAAGGCCAAAGACACCCGGAAGAATCAGAGAACGACTGCAGTATTGCAAAACAACGCTGCCAAGAGGACCCTTACTGCTTTTTAGTCTATAAGAGCTTCCAGCGAGCGTGCAAGGTGGACACAGCAAAATGCAGGCTCCCGAGGGTCAAGCAGGAGTGTTTGTCAGCGGGACAAGAACTGAGGAAAACAGTGCTGGGAGAGTGCAAGTGCTCAGAGCCACTTCAGATGAGATGCGTTAAAATATGGAGGGGAATATTTAACAATCCTTGTTTACAATACTCTCAAGAAAGCCAAGCTTCAGCAGCTAGTGAAAGTGATGATGATGATGATGATGATGATGATGATGATGATGATGATGATGATGATGATGATGATGATGACAACCTTGATGGTGTTGATGATGATGACGATGATGATGTTGATGATGAGAAAAATCAGGACACTGACACAGGTTAGGGGTATTCCAGCAGCTGGAGTGCTTTCATACATGACAGAAGTGTGTACAAGTCTGGTAAAAAGGTTTTCTTAATTATTTGCTGTTTAACATTAGAAACAGGATAGTTTTAAGAAGCTTATTTAGATGCAGATGAATAATCTGATAGCAAAATGATAGCCTAAGTGCAAATACTATTGTCCTTCAATGTATTAATTTGATATGACCTGATCCAAATCAGTCCCTTTTAGTATCACATAATAACTAGAAACAATATAAGACCAATAACAATAATTTTCTAATAGCAGGAATTGTCTGCCCACCTTGACTTTAAACCATGACAAGCAGTTAGTTGAAAACTGTGTGCACTGATGAACACATTAAGGCTTCTGGCCTTTATTTATTCACAAGAAATACGGCTTTGTACTGCACTGAGCAGGTCTAGAAACTCTTCTCGAGCTCCCAGGATCTATAAGTATACAGAGAATGTTATCAGCAGCCACTGATAAACTGTGATTTCACTCCAAAACTTATGAATATATGTAACAGTTATTTGAGAATTTGTTAGCAATCTGACAGGTTCTATTTTGTCAAGCTAATTTATTTTATTCTTGTTTATTTTTACTACTGGCACTGTGCCAGCAACACAGCCAATACTTTAAAGTTAAAAACTAAGCTATGACATGATTTATCACTTATGCCTGTATCTGTATCTTTCTTTTTCTAGATAATATTAGTACAGAAACAAAATTACAATGGAGTTTATCTGCTCTGTCCAACCAAGGTAAGTCTGAATTTACTTATGAATCCTAATAACTAGTTTTAGTTCTGGTTTCAGATAGTGTACAATGTATTTTGAGATTGAAATTAATACTTTCCATTCAAATCACTGAAGAGTAGGCAGTCAGTAGATCCAACATATTTTCACTTAAGCTACTGGGTAGAGAAGAATCCAGAAATATCAGGTAACAATCCTAATACTATTAAATTTACAGAGGCAAATCTTATCCCATAAACATTTTAGGGTCATTACCTAGATCTTTTTGGAAGGTTTATAGCATAGGCTAGGAAAAAACCTAAACTAGCTTTAAAAGCACAGAAATGCCATTTATATTATCTTCTCCACTATTTACTATGTAGCCTAGCATAAGACTGCATGATGGAGATTTCAGCAGTTTCAGGTATCTTCTAGCCACTATCTTCCAGAAATTATTACATACCATGAAGAAACTTCCATGTTGCCAGTTTTCACTTTATTCTCCTGTATTTATCTGGTGGGGGCAGAAACTTGCAGAGCTGGATCAGAGTTTTGGGGAGTCAAACTTGGTTTTAATGGGAATGTTGCAGACATGATGACAACTGATCATCACTTGAGAAAGGTTTTCTTGTGATTTCATTTTAAAAACTGTTACTCTTTTTAGCATACACAGCAAACAGAACCTGTTTGGATGTGAACAAGGAGTGTGTTGAAGATGAAGTATGTAACAAACAGTTGTCCCTGTACCTTAAGTTTTGCTCAGTAAATAAGAAGTGCAACATGGAAGAATGTCAAGCAGCCATAAGTTTCTTCTATCGAAATATGCCTTTTGAAGTTGCCCAAATGCTTACATTTTGTGACTGTGTCCAGCCTGATGAATCCTGCCACAGAGCCAAAGAACTTCTCCATGGCAAACCCTGCGCAGTTACTACAGTTCCACCCCCATCATGTCTGAATGTAATCCACATGTGTGAAGAGAATGAGTTTTGTAGGTAAGTAGAAGGAAGATTTTGCCTAGTAATGTTCCTGTGAATAAAGATTTGATTAAATCATTTTTACATATGCGCCATATATCTCATGTATAGCAAAATTTTTTTCTGCTCTGTATCTATTATATATTATCACTCATGTTTTCATCTTCACAGATGTCTGCATCAGCTGTGGTAATTCCACAAGTAAACTGAAAAGGTTAATTTTCAGAAAGGTCTAGAATCTAGTGTGGACTTTGCTTCTGCCTCTTTTATGACTCTTAACACTATTTCTGCTGGACAAACTGTGCTGTTGCATATTTTCATTACCATTTTCTTCAGATAACACCTGCCAGTCTGCACCTTTGCCCTCTAGCAGTTTGCACAAATTGTGCAGCAGACTGGACAAAGTTTGTTTGGTTAAAGTAATTACCTCTTCCACTGCAGAGTCTGACCCTTTGTACCCAACAGCCATACAACCAACTTGGCCTGTTCGGAAAACTGTCATATTCTTTTCATCTCAAGCATACTGATACTTGAAAAAAGCTGCCCTGAAACATGCACAGACCACCAAATTAATGAAGAATAACAGAGTTTTCAGATTTTAGTTTATTTGAGAAAACACACAACAGGATCAGCCCATATTTGTAGTTCTACTTAATTGCCACCATTTGTGCATGGTCAGTTGGCTCACTTTGGTTTTCAGTGTAGTCACCAGTTCCCTTGTGGATTAGACCTGAATTTTACCTGAAAGCTGTGCACAAATTAACCTTTAGTCAACAAATGAGGAGGACAAAAGATGATTTAATTCTGTGCAGGCTACTCAGGTTGATGTCAGTGGGAATTGCCCCTTTTTATGTCAAGAAGAATTGGGTTACAAATGTATGTCTGTGCATGTGCATGTGTACACATGCAATATCATAATGGTGACTTGCTGAATTACCTATTATTTTGGGAACATTAATGTTTCTTGGCACTGAAAATAAGTGGATATAATTAGCAAAATTAGTCTGTGAATTATAGCTAGCCATATCTATAAATCAGGAGGTGAATAAACATAATTCCATTAGCACAGAGGTGACATCTGCTTTGAAACCTTTGCTTGTGTAATGAAAATATTTACAATAATGTCCTAGCTGGTATTATAAGAATCCATGTT
Source organism: Tyto alba (assembly GCF_018691265.1). Classification (NCBI taxonomy): domain Eukaryota; kingdom Metazoa; phylum Chordata; class Aves; order Strigiformes; family Tytonidae; genus Tyto; species Tyto alba. Next base: position 24,266,979 of record NW_024881316.1, on the reverse strand, counting down.
TTTCCATGTGACTTGCTTGTTACAGTTACACAATAGAAATAGTAAATTAATAGCCTAATTTTATGATTAAGGAAATAATGTTCTAACATATTAATGTACAATATACAACAGTTTACCTTTACTGTCCACTAACATTTAATGTAAGTGATAAATTTGTTTCTAACTAATATCTACAGATTTCTTAGTTAACTTTTAATAGATATTTTCTATTGTCATACATAGAGCATTAAAGGCCAATTTTTTTCTATCCTAAGAGAAAATAAACTAAAATAATTTGATATTATTGAGCTGGAAAACAAGTTAATTCTTCTCGTAACTTATCTCTGCTATCAATTAATCTTTAAGGTCAACTGAATTACTTCTGATTTTTCCTGAGCCTTGAACATTTTTTATTTCATTAGCATTCAGGCGGAGGAGGTGTTAGCACTGAATGTAGATTATTTTATGTAAAACAAGTTGAATATTCATTCTTCCTTCAGACGGGCCAACAAACAGATCCACTAGAACAACACCTGTTTCGGTTTCCTTGTGCTGACTGGTCTAATTCCTCTATTCACATTTCTTCTCTGAGGATCTGAGACTGTTGGTATTCACATGGATTTTTGCTGGACCTTGGGAAAATGTCTACAGGTGCTGGTTAGAAGTTCCTTTTTCTCAAAAACTTTTTGCTAAAACCAAGATTTTCCTCCAATTACAATTTTGCAGATTTCACTCAAACCAATTAGGTGCAAATCGGAGCAGAATTTAGACCAGCTATCACTGAATATTGTGATTTTTAAGGCTTGAGTGGTACCTAGGGACTACATTCTCTTTTCATGATGATATTTACATGTCATTTTTTGAAATCACAGAGTTTTTAAACTGTCATTGTATACTTCTCTTTTTCCACCAGGAAAAAATATACATCTTTTCAGTCCAAGTGTTGGAGACATATGACAAAAAAATGCTACAATGATGAAGCTTGTCTTGAAACTTTAATTAAGGATGACATCCCCTGTTCTGCAAATGCTGATTGCAAAGCAGCCTACATTAGCAACTGGGGCACGATGCTGCGCATGGAGTGTACCTGCCAGAATTTACCTCCCGCGGAGCAGTCTTTGTGCAAGCTCTTCCATCACATGCTTCACAGCAAATCCTGCTTCACTGAGTTACGTGAGTAACACATAATACTTTAAAGAATAATCAGGTTTAAAGAGTATTAAAATACTGACTTCCACCAAATGTTTACTATAACTTTCCTGTCACTGATTTCAGCAAGATTTGTATCTTTGTTTTTTTAATCAAATTCTTTTTTTTTTTTTTTTTTTTTTTTTTTGGTTTGGGGAAATATTTTCTATTAGTAACAAATCAGTAACATCAAATACATGTCTCATTACATGAACTTGCTGGAATAGCAACAAAGGAATAATTTCTGGGGCCTATAATATTATGCAGACTAGAAAAGTTCCAAAGCCTCCCTGTCATTGCCTTAATGTTGTACTTTGGTACAGTGTTTTTACAAATAGTATCATAGAATCATACAATCATAGAATGGTTTGGGTTGGAAGGGTCCTTAAAGATCACCTAGTTCCAACCCCCCTGCCATGGGCAGGGACACCTCCCACCAGACCAGGTTGCTCCAAGCCCCGTCCAACCTGGCCTTGAACCCTTCCAGGGAGGGGGCAGCCACAGCTGCTCTGGGCAACCTGTGCCAGTGCCTTACCACCCTCATAGTAAAGAATTTCTTCCAAATACTAATTTAAATCTACTCTCTTTCAGTTTAAAGCCATTGCCCCTTGTCCTACCACTACATGCCTTTGTAAAAGGTCAGCTTTCCTGTAGGCCCCCTTTAAGTACTGGAAGGCTGCTATTAGGTGTCCCCAGAGTCTTCTCTTCTCTAGGATGAACAACCCCAATTCTTTCAGGTAATCTTCACAGAATAGGTGCTCCAGCCCCTTGATCATCTTTGTGACCTCCTCTGGACTCTCTCCAGAAGGTCCACTTCCTTATGTTGGGGGCCCCAGAGCTGAACACAGTACTCCAGGTGGGGTCTCACAACAGCAGAGTGGAGGGGGAGAATCACCTCCCTCAACCTGATGGCTATGCTTCTCTTGATGCAGCCAAGGATGCCGTTGGCTTTCTGGGCTGAGAGCACACGTTGCCAGGTCATGTTGATCTTCTTGTCAACCAGCACCCCCAAGTCCTCTTCTGCAGGGCTGCTCTCACTCCACTCATCTCCCAGCCTGTATTTTTGCATGGGATTGCCTCAACCCATGTGCAGGACCTTGCACTTGGCCTTGTTGAACTTCATGAGGTTTGCACAGTCCCACCTCTCAAGCCCGTCAAGGTCCCTCTGGATGGCATCCCTTCCCTCCAGCGTGTCGACTGCACTACACAGGTTGGAGTGGTTGGAAAAGATGCTGAAGGTGCACTCAATCCCTCTGTCCGTGTCACCAGCAAAGATGTTAAACAGCACTGTAATGACACATTATGTAATATGACACATTATGTTGTTTTTTCTTTCTTTTCTTCTTGGAGTCTAAATATTAGTATAGCTTACATGCCTTTAGCAACAGACTTCATTCCACAGCAAGTAACTTTGATGATTTAAATAGGACCTCACAAAGAAAAATCTGCTGTGAAAGGAGGCTTCAGCATTTGGCCTTCAGTAAAAACACTGGGATTAACTTGGATTAAATGTATGTATGTTCTCAGAACCAGTAAATCCTTTCATGTGCTAAATCAGCCACTTATTTTTGTTAAATATAAAAGTCCTTGCCAAGTCTTTGTTCAGGAGAGAATTGTTAGCACAATGACTGGCAATATGAAAGCAAATATTAATGGTTTAGTCTGAATCTGGAGTGTGCCTTCAAAACAAATCCCCTGTTTGTCCCTACTTACTGTGCCATGGGTCACATCACAGGGTGGTTCCTGGTCTCCTGCAGCCTAAAACTGAACCTGAAAGTTCATCTGCTGCCTCTGCAATGCTCCAGATAAATCCAGGTATCCGGTCCATGGACCAGATTAAAGACCAAAGTACCCTCTTCTTCTCAAATGTCTGCTATATCACACCAGATATTTTGCTATCCTCTAAAGATACACTACTTGTTAGTGCATCATACCCTATGCCAGTCATCTTCTATATGTAATTATGTATATTCCCAACCTTGGGAGAAGTAACTGTATCTAAAGATTTCGATGAAAAGCAATGACTATTTCATAGTTCCATGTATTATTTGCATGTATGCATTTCATTGAATGAATTAGGTAATTTTTTAGTGGTAGCAGCCAAAATGTTACCACTGATAAAGGTGTAATTTTTTCTTGTCAGTCAAAGTATAACCAGAAATTAAAATCAAGTTGCTAAAACACTGCTCTTAAGCTTAGTTAATTGCTACTAGAACTCAGACTCCAAGAAAAGTTTAAAAATCACTTGCCAGCTTCCCTGGAAAAGTGATACTGTAAGACTGTTAGATTTGTGACTACACTGGTGGTGTTTTGCTGATGAGCACTATTTGTTTGTTTGCTTTATGGCTGCATCTAATGGTCCAAATGAGTGATCACACCATTGTTAGTTATTCTTTACCTATAAAGCAGAAAGATGATGCTCATATAATAATAATCAAATAATGCTCATCAGATATTGCCATTCCCTGAAGCAGTCTCGGGATAAAATGTTTTTTTGTGATGGAAACTTCCCTAACCTAATTGAGATTGAAGAACAGAAGCCTGCTTGCTCCTGTGCTGAAATGAATTCTTGCTAGTTAAACAAGAAGAGTTTGGGGATCCAGGGCCTTCAGCGGAGTAAAGGATCGGCGTTTACTCTACAGAACATTTGCACTCTTGTGAATCTTGCTTTTGTTTTTTCTAGATGTCTTGTTGTAATGCAGCTAAACTGAAGAGAGAGATGATTATGGGTTTGATTGTAAGGTGCCATGTTAAACAGCAATATCTGCATTGCAGTTCAGAGATGTGGAGTGAGTGCTCTGGTGCAGACCTCATCCAACCCTTTCTGCAAACTTATTCATTTGGCCTGGGCTCTGACTTTGGATAACTTTCACTCTTACAGTAGTGATGACTTTTAACATTGAAGTATTTCTGAACAGGCAAATACCCAGGGCTAGCAAAAGGGATCTTTGCCTCTAGAACTGGTGTAAACAGACCTGCAAGTGGTGTCTACACCATCACACCTTCCTACTCTTGTATGGCACTGCCTTGCTACAAATGTTTGCTCTTGGGGCTGCATTTACAGGATTAAAGCTTGCTGCAGACTCAACAAAAGGTAAGAACTGTGAGTATATGAGACAGAAGCACAGCATGGATCAGTGCCAATGTAGGATTGGTGTCACAACAGGAATAAGCAAAAATGCCAGTGACAGAAAATAAAAAAATAAGTTTCCAAAAATATTTTAACTCTGGGTTGTACTTTTGGATCTCATAGAAATGCTACATTACAAGGAGATTTAGTCCATTGCTATTTAGATGACATTCCAGGCTGCAAACCTGAGTCTTTGTCATATTGTTTTAATTCCCCTAAGGAATAAAAATTTCTCATTTTACAGTTCATGTGAGTGACCATGAATATTCTTGCACGGTTTAGCCTCTTGCTCTGTAAACTGCTCTACTTAGGTAGACGTCTTATTTGTCGTCTCAACAGAAGATATGTATTTTCAGATATACTAGTGAAAATATGCCCACAAAGAGGACAGACCTTTGTGAAAGAGTTGAGGTCTAGCAATTCATTTGGAAAATAAGCTTTGCTTTTTGGAAATGGTTTCAAACTACTACCCATTTCTCATCACTTCTATATTGGTCTGGTGGGCCTACTTATTTTGGTGGGCCTATTTCTAAAATTGTTTCTGTGAAAAGAGAATTGAAGCTGTTTTGAGGGAGAGACTATTTTAAAAGCACACTTCTCCCCCATAAGATAAACTACAGGGGAGGTATAACAGAAATGTCAAAGGAAGAACTTTCAGTCACTTTGTTCATTGAGTATCAGTAAACAATATTTTTAAATAGCTGTTCCTTATAAATTCAGTGACTCTTATCAAAATTTGCTTAAATTTTTATTTTAAAGTAGTATTTTGAATGGGTATTATCTTTCCAATATTCAGGTCGAATTTCCATTAAGAAGAAAGGTTTTCGTTGGTTAAATACAAAAATACCAGGAGAAAAGCTTTCCAGAGAACAGCTCCATTCTTCTTCAATTAACGGTGAGTTTGAGCAAATCAACCCATGATTTTAATGGAAGTACTCTTGATATTTCCCTCGTGTATCATAGGGAAGACTTAAAAGTTGGGTCCCTTGGGTGGGTTCAGGCAAGTGAGCTCTACCTGTCACTCCCTCATTTAACAGAGTGTGGTAAAATCTCTCTACCTGTTTGGCTTAGTTTATATAACCACAAAATAAAGATAATGAGACTGAACCAATTCCTCTAAGTGGTTTTGAAAAAGATGTCTCACAACCACTATATTATAATTGGAGAAAATTAAGTTACTAGGCCCACCAGAGACTGACTCTCTGTACAGTCATTAGAGAGTAGTAGTCATAATGTGTAATACAAGATATTATCTCTGATGTCACAGCTACTTCTTTCTTATATCTCTTGACTTTTTGTGCCATAGTGGTTACAACAAAAAAATTAGGAAGCCATAGTAAGTGATCTGAGAAGGCATTTGTGTTACACTCCATCAGACTTTACCTACTTGTGCAACAGAAGGGGACATAATTGCGGATCATGATATCCCATGGGCTATAGAGCTGCATTTGGTTTTATTTCCATTTATTTACGGGAGCAATTAAGTGACATCAAGTTATAGGATATTGAATTAATACACAAATTTTCTCATGGTTGAAATAATATTAATTTTATATTTCCTTTAGAAGGACTCAGTTACAGAGTGAGAACACTAAAGAGCTTAATGCACAAATATCAACTCTAAATAGAATGACCTGTTCTACCTTGCACGGGGCAGATTACAATAATCCAGACATTACTATGAATTAGTTCCCAGAACTGTTCCTACTAAACACCTTTAACAGTGAAAAGATAATTCAAGCTCTGCATGCAGTACAAAATGAAGGGGTTTCCATGATCTCCATCTTTCAACTATTGCTGAAGTGGGCAACCTGGGAAATATAACAGTAGATTAATGGGAATAGGATTCCTGAGACCTGTATGTAAGTAATGAAGCATTCAGCTGTAATTTTAGCATTAAAATTACTTACCTATGAATCATGCATGTCATCTAAGTGCTCTGGGTAGCCAGAGAAAAAAGTCAGGGACCCTCAGAAGAAGATTAATCCCACCTTTTCAGACTGTATTTCCTACGTCCTGGAAGTCTTGTCTTCTCTTTGCCAACTACAGGCAGAGCCTGAATCTCTAGCTGGAATGAGACTCTGGTGGTTAAGAAATGCAAGTTATAATGCAAGAAATCCTGCCCTAAGTGAGAAAATGTAAAATGTGAGATATTTCACCCTTGTGACTAGTTCTAACTGCAGAACTTTCCCTCAGAGATTCAGATAAATGTTTGTAAAATGAAGCCTGCACCCAGTTAATTCTGTTCCCATTGAAGTCTGAATAATTTCCAGAAACCTGTCCTTGAACTCTTAACAGAATTTTGGATAGCCTTAGAAAAATAAAAAGAATGCTGACCAGCCTAAACCATACAATAAAATATTCCTTCTATTGGAGCTGTCATGTCCACTAGCTGGGAAATCTCTAAGCTGTAAATGTCTCATAAGAAGCCAGGCCAAGGAGAAGAATTTGATTCAGGGTATATACCTGATGATAAAAACCATATTGCAAATTGTTTCATAAATCCCACTGCCAAAAATCTAACCCAGTATCCTAGATTCATATGCTAGTAAATGTGCATTACTCAGGCTGCAAAGGGAGCTATCATCTTTACAAAATATTTATCTTTACTGAAATTAAATCCCAAGAAGAATCCCAGGGTGCAGAGGCAAAATGGCTAAGTTGTCAAATATGGCCTTTTGTGTGTATGAAGATATCTGAAGATATTTGCTTCTTGGCTATTTTCTGCTTGGAAAGCAGGAGACAGAATTTGCCAATGTCTTGTTCTTACATCAAAATCTCAGAAGAATCCTTTATTTAGTTTGTCATTGAAAGATACAAGGATGTCTTTCACCAGTCCAAACTAATGACTGTCTACAGATGAACATGCTCAGAATAAACTCAGTATTTCTTTAACCCTTTCTTAATTTTACAATTAAAAAAACACGTACTGTTGAAAAAACAGTAAGATTTCTCCATTCTATTCAGTGGCATTGCAAATCATGCCATTGGGTAAGACTGACTTTAATAAAAGGAGTCTTTCATAATAAATAACAAATCTAAATCTATATACATATATTCATATATATTTGCAAATAAATATAACCCTGTTTAGTTGGAAGAATAGTATTCCAGCTTTTGGTGTGATAACAGTATTGTTTAAAAATCTCGACTGGATTTACACTCATTCACACACCCAGGAGGGTAAAGGCCAGCCCAGTTGTCTGTGGGCTGCTACAACCCTGTTAACAAGATGTGATGTGGGCAGAGTCCTAACTTAATGAGACTTTTGCTGTAAACTTAGATGGGGCCAGAATTTTATGTCATTTTGGGAATAACATCAAGAAACGCTAAATCGAACAAAAATTCTCCAAGCTTCAAAAATATTTTTATTGCCTACCTAGCTATGCACTCTGAGTGTGGTTTTGACTTTATCTTATGCAAATTATCTCCATGATTTTAAAGATCCACATAATTTAAAAGATTGTTTCCCACACTTTAATTTGAAAAATTACTCATCTGTGAAGATAAGCATTTACTTTCATCAGCATACAGCTTTGGAGCGAAAGTATTTTTTGGCTGGAAGAGAAAGGTAGAAATACAGAACTCTTATCCTGTCCTTGTGAAATACAAAAAAACTGGGATTGACCCCAAACTGTTGACATTAATCTAATTTCATCTTAAACTGTAGAGTTACCATATATTTCCCACTGAGGAGTTTTGTTGTGTGAGAATCTAGATAAACCGGTAATTAGCAGGGTTTATCTATAATTATACCAGCTGCTGTGGGAACTGAGATTAGTTCAGCTCCAGCAACTTTAATTTGTAAGGTATGAAACATTGTCAGTCTGATTGTTTTATAAACGTAGAAAAAAACCTGTGACGAGATGCGGGTAGCCAAGAAATCTCTGAGCACCAGCTGGAATTAATCTGTCCGATGAATATTCACAGCCATTTCACTAGGTACACATAAACAGGTGGATTTACATGAGTGTAATCCCACTAATTGTTCCAGCTGCTGAGCCCACGGCTATCCTCTACCAAACTTCGTCACTGGAAATGTCCGTGTGTCCATAAAGAGAGCTCTGGCTAGCACTTCAGTGGTGCCTGCTGCCCCAGTCGTTGTGTTCCTGAGGTTTGCAGCCCATCCCACGAAGGGCAAGGCGTGTACCACGCGGCCATGGTGGCCCTGCTACAGACCTGCCCCAAGGTGAGGAGGTCCACAAGCTCCCCATGGCTACAGGCCACCCCACAGGCCCCCCACAGCAGCCCTGCCAGCCCCTCCCCTCGCAGTGGAAACGACTGTTCTCTGCTCATGTCGATTCACTGTCCGCAGGACTGAGCTGGAGACATCTCGTCCTTTAGCCACCCCCTATTACGGGTGCTCAGACGCTGCGTGTGCTTTTCTCCATGGTACGTGCAAGATCGTTGTACTCATCCAGTCAGAAAACCCAAACCAGGCTTGCTCTTCTGTACCTCAATCAGTTGAAGTACTGAAATAGGGACAGCTGTTCCTCAGAAGGGTAATGACATAGGCGTGTTATGTACACTACATTTGTTACCATTTCTGATAAGAATAGGAACTTATTCTAACTTTTAACTGTGTTTCTAATGCTTGTGACTGATCTGTCTGCTCTACAGTGAGCTGTAAATGGGCACATAAGATGAGAGCCAAGGTTGTTGTGCCTAAATTCAGTTAGGGTTTTTATTCTTTGTTTAGGGCACTGCTTTTTAAGCCTTAACTTGTTATTTAGTTCATGTTCAGAGAATCAATATCATGACATACAGGAATTTAAATGTGGATTCTAGTAGTTTTCATGGATAAGATTTGGGATGAACAGAGCCAAAATTTCATATCTATATTTCTTAACTTCCCTAGCACTATTTCACATTTCAAGAACTGATCGGATATAGATTAATAGTGAAAATTTATATAAAATGCTTCTTTTGATTTTTAAAGAAGAGGAGAACACTTGAGAAGTACACATCTCAACAACATTTTTAAGGGAAGATGAATAAGCACATTCAAGTAGTTAAACCAGAAAGAATACCTAAAATGAAGAATTAGCTCTTCAGCCACAAAATTTTGCCCTCTCCTAGCCTTATTTCTCAGAAGGCAGGAGAAAATATATAGCTTCTAGCATGATCTCATCATTAACATCTTTCTTGTGTTCCCCATAGAACAGAAAATGTTATAATCAATATCTTTTACCAGCAAGTAGTTCACCAGAACCATAGCATTTTATAGGATTTTGAAAAAAAAAAAAAAAAAAACAAACAAAAAAAACCAAACACCATTTTTGTTTAATTTGATCATTTCAGAGTGTTTTGATTTATCAAAATTGGACTTTTTCTCCCAACTCTTTCAATAAAAATAATATTTTGGTGAAATATTAGCCTATTCTTAACCATCCATGACCGTTGCTCTTAATTTTCCTAGTTTTGTGGTAATTGATGTACTTAAAAAAAATTCCTTTTGCTTTAGATATGTGTGAACTTCACTTTCCACTTCAAAAAACTAGGAAACTCTTGCCTCTACAACTGCCCCTGCAGTTGTAGAAAGTTTTAAAAAATGAGTGAACAATCAACATTGAGAAAGAGCAAAAAAGACTAAAATTTTTCTCTTTCTAGAACTCATCATCTTAAGGGAATGTAACTTGAGAGGAGAGCCAACTGCTGATATATTTTTAGTGTATGATATTAGCAGTCCTGAACCAAGACTAAGACAGATCTTGCCCTTCTTCCTTCAAAAATTCACCACATTAAATATTTTTCAGTAGCTTGCTGCATAAGTGGTATGTTTGCTCTGTGCAACTTGTGATGGTTCAGTCATTGTGTTCATTTTTATTTTATTGGAAAACTTGATTTGGGGATATTTTTGAGAAAAAGTGATAATAATAAAAACCAGGTAGGTCCAACACCCTGATCAGCTCTTGCTCACTTGTCCCCTCATGGTAAAATATATATATTCACTCTTTCTTACTGGAGCTGCTCCAGTATTTATACCGCCTTTGTTTGCATTATGCTATAGACTGCATTTGTTGCATATATGTAGTATATACAAAAATGTCTTATTTAGGGTCTGTGTGTCCATATGCACAAACACACAATATGTAATAACTGATAACTGTTTCAGAGACAAGAATTTTGCCTTCTCACAGCCCAGGTAAGCAGCCTGGTGGGGGGGCTGGGACTCCATCTCTTCAGTGAATATTTCACTATGTAAGGTAGAACACCTTGGGAACAGCTAAGGCCTTATTTGCCACTCTGCATTTGAGTTCCTGTCTAAACAAAACTTACTTAGTTGTATAAACATGATAGAATCAGTGCAACAGGAAAGTAACAGAAAGGTCTTATGTTTTATGCTTGCGGCTCTGGATTTGAGTCCTCTTGTCAAGTCGTCTAAGCTCTCCATCCCAGGTTGTGGGATTGTTACATTCTCAGCTGAAATTTTTCCTTCTGAATGTTTGACCAAAACTGATGGATTCACTCCTTCAGGAAAAATAAGTTTCTCCTCATTTGGAAAACAGAAGTTGAAACAACTCCCAGTTTTTCAAGAGTTGGAATTTTTAGCACAGAAACTGCCTAAGTGACTTCTTGGTGAGAAGCCTAAGAGAAAGAGGAAACTCCATGGGCATGGAGCCCAGAAGCAACACTAGATCCCATTTTACATTAATTTGATTCTAGATCAAGTATTGCTGCACATTGCAATTATGGTAATATGTGAAAAAGGAAAAAAGGTCTAGCAAGTAAGCAAGAGCCAGGTCTCCTCTGATACACAGAATAAAATTAACACCTTAAAATCAATGGGGAAAGTACTCCAAAACACAATTCGGAGTAACAAGCTGTTGCAGTTCCCCTGGAGTGGAACAGAGTAAAAGGCAGTGCTACACATATGCAGTGCTATTGGAGCTGGTATTTACTAAAAGGACTCTGAAAATTATTTTGCACCAACTGGTGAAGGAAGAGTTATTCCTACCATTGGCATGCCACATGGGTCTTTTTCCCTCTTTTAATTACTGATGTCAGAGTCGATTGCTAATTAAGCTTTCATATATATGCATTGCAATTCAGATCTCAAATCTGATTCTTACTACCGAGGAAGTAAATGTTTTATGTCTGCTTTCTGTTTTTTACTTATAGGTGAAAAAGTCTACATTATTGCCTATTCCTCCTGCGTAGTTCTCATCCTAGGAATAGTCTTGTCGACTCTCCTAAAGATCAGGTAATTTGATAGGCATATTAATCACTGGCTCTAGGAAATTGGAAAAGCAGAGAATAAAATGTTTTGACTTAGTTGAGAGGTTGGCACTGTGATTGTCTTTAAAAACAGTCCAGCATGCCCCAGTGATGGAAAGAACTGACATTGTGGGTGTCAGCAAGAACGAGTGAAATACGACACATATCTACAATGCCCTCCATTCATGCAGAGATTCCAGGCTGCAGGAGGTTTCATTTCCTGTCCCATGGCAGGGGAAGGTGAAATCTGAATTCAAAAATTCTGCAAGGCTACCTTCCTAGCCCTGTAGCAGGCAGAGGTAATGCAGAAAGGAAATGAGAATATTCAGCATTATAACATATTTAGAAACCTAACTGTGAATGCTGCTATTGTAGTTAATAATCTTGCCAAATTCCATTTTTGCTGATAGGATTCTGTAAACATTCCCACACACACAGTATGAGAAACTGCCCATACACCAGTGCTTGGTAAGAAAACAGAAATGTGCATTCACTTAGCCAAATGAACACGGCCTTTTCTTAAATGATACATTTTCTTGGACCAAATTAAATGGCCAGATTTCAAGAATTACACTGTCAGATGATAGGTAACAGAACATGATGTAGCAGGAGCTATATACAGTGGGAGGGATATTGAGTCAAATTTCATTATTAAATTCAGAGGCAGATCAAAGAGGAATCATGCAGAAAAATGCAAAAGGCAAGTCAAAGATATATGGGAACAGAGGCTTTCTCTTTAGGTTTGCAGTTACAGGAATATCAGCATATAAATAAAACTCAGATTTAAAGAATAGAGGGGATGGAAGAAAGAACAGTACATTAATAATGATGAAGGGAATTATTTTATACCACAGTGTTCATCATAAAAAGAGGGGAATTTTGCCACTGATTTCAATTAAGCCAAAGTTCAAACCAAAAGCCATATAGTTTACTGTTAAATACATGCACATTCTTTGTTTTCAGAGCCTGCAGAACAAAACGTGAGTCAAGAAGTACCTCGACAGATCATTCTTCTGAAACATTTATGGTCCATTATAAAAGCCACAGATGAACTACTCTGTTGCTTATGCTTTTTAAGGCTATTCTTGAAAGCCAGCCTGTTGTACATATGCGATAATAAAATATATATTAGAAAAACTACTATAAATTATTGAATTTTGTAGTTGAGCATAAAAAAGATTTTTATATTTATTAACACATATTAAACCTTTAACAAGCTAAAAAAAAAAAAAAAAAACCAAGGTAGAACTGTGCTCTCTCGCATTTGCGTAGGTTCACATACCTGTCCTGAGCTGCACATTTCCCACATCTTTAGATGGACATGACAATGGTATAAATGTTGTATCAGCATGAATCTGCCTAGCAGTGGCAATCTTTGAAACCCAACCCTTCTGATCTGAACTCATCTGGCAGAAAGGAAAAAAATACATTCAGAAGCATTTTATAGAGGTGTTAAAAAGTACATATGCGGTAGTTTTGTACACTAGGTTCCCAGGTACCAAGTACCTGATGCAATATTTATAAGGCAGCAGGCACAGGTAGGCTGCCTGTAGTTTGATGGTGGAGCACTTGGTGGGGTAGGAGGAGATCGGGATTACAACCCGTTCAGTACAAAGAGGAATTAAACTCTTGACTATCTTGCTTTAACTATAATGCCTTGACCTCAGTATGTTGCTGAAGCTGTTTTTTCTTTCTCCCCCAGTATGTTCAAAAAGAAATGAGTGAGCCTTGCCAATTTGAATACAGTAATTTTAGAAAGCATTTTGTGGTCTGAATGCCCAGTGAAGAGAGCCACTTGCTTGAGACTGAAGTGCCTACTTCTCTAGAGAGAAGTTACAACCTGTCTCACCATCTGTGTTTCCTATTCATTGTCTCCAGGCAATACCCGAAGTGCTTAATTCTCCCCGTGCACTGTACTGGGAGCCATGGTCCCTAACACACCACTCTGGATCCCACTTTCTGGCTATGAGTTCTGGATTTCTCCCTGTAGCTGAGTTGCTTTGCTAGATTTAAGCTTCTATATACTAACAAATAGTTGCCTTTGTTGTATCTGTAACAATCTGGGTCTTGTCAGCACAGGAAAATGGACTGGCATTTCTTATACAACTGTTACCATGAGTAGCATATGTATTGTTTTGTTTTGATAGCATCTGATAAATTGATATTTTGAATTTTATTAATTTGAATTTTGTTTGAATTCCCACTAAACATAACTCACACAACAAATAGGATCAGGAATGAAATACTGGTTCCACTGAATTCAGCTCCAGTTTTGACCCTGGCTGATTCAGACCTAGGGCTAGAAATTTATGATGTGATCAGAGGAGCAGGAATATCTATTCTTCAATGTGACTTTTCTTCTGGCTTTGGTAGTTTGTGAAACGACTTACTGTGAGATCAAAATCTTAGGTGTGTAATTATATTAGGGAGAGTTTTAAAAATCTTTAACAAATATTACAAAATGCATTTTTTCCTACTTTAGGATCTGCATAAAACCAAAAATTCCTCTTGCTTTGCAATCAAATACATCTCGTTACTAAGTCAGCATTACTAAATACAATCTCATTACTAAATCAGCCTTTGGACAAAAAAAAAAAAACCACAGAAAAGTGTGAAGTTGGTTAGTTTGTTAATCAAAACAATCTCTTTTATCAGTCCAGTGATTTGAAGCATTTAGTTTACCTCCCACCATGAAGGTATTTTGAAAGTATTATATGAATAGTCTTTATCTTAAAACTGTGAAGAGGAAAAAGTTCAAACTGAAAATACTATTGAGAATATGTTCTTATCAGTGTTGGATAAAAAAAAAAAATTATATAGGAAATATACATATGAAGTGAACCCTGTGTTGATTTTCAGTCTGACTTCAAAAAACAATGATGAAATGATGAAGCCTCTATGTCACAAAATTTGAAGAGATCCATTTATATTCAGACTTAAATAAACCTCAGTCATAAAAACATCTCTTGTAACTTTCTCTTATAAACTTTTTGTCTTCTAATTATCTGAGTTATTAGTAACTCTACTCGTATATGTGCTGAGACACATACACACACACGTGTATGTAAAATGTATTTGACTCAGGGTAAGTGTGTGAGTCACTCTGAAAGACAGAGAGATATTTAGTGGCTGTTGTGTTGCTTCTGTAATTTTACAGGCTCTCTTCATTAGAGCTGATTTTCATGCTTAAGGAAAAAGTACATTTCCTCCATTATACATGTAAAATATATTCTTTTCATTCATATTTCATAGTGACACTGTATTCTGCCAACTGTATCTAGTCATTAATTATTAAATAAAGGAATTTCTGCCGTGTTCAAGTGACCATGATTAGACTACCTGCTTCATGAAACAGTTTCATGATGGAAGAAGAAGTAGTACCTTTGTAAGAGCTTCATCATTAAAATCTTTTCCCCTGAAGTGGAAATATCTGCACCTAATTCCCAGATGAGTAAAATTAAGTTTCACTGATGACTTGGGATTCCTAGGACATAGGTCATTCTGGGTAAGGATGTAGCATCCATCCTTCTTCCATTGCAGCTAGGACATTGCAAAGTGAAGAAATGAAGACTGATTGGGCTAGGAGAAGGCATACATTTTAGCCTTACAGCACTCTCATTTGAAAGGGGGAATATTGGATTCAAGCTTTTTCTTTTAAGATTGTTTATGCAGTTTATTTAAAGCTTGTTTCAAATTAAATGTGTAAGGAGTTTTTGAGAGAAATATGCACTACTAGCTGTTCCTTATGCATTATTGAAGCTACAAGACTGTAAAGTCCAAGTCTCCACTCCTCCTGTATTGCCACAGTGAGTCTTGAATTTTTCGAAAGGAAGATTTTCCTCAGCTGTATCACCTGTTTGTGAGGTGAGAGAATGGGCTGCTTGGAGAGACAGGCATGGGCTCGGCCTTTTCAGGCTCTTGTGGGAATCCCATCCTGGTACTCTGAGCTCAGTGTCAGCTCAAGCTAGCAGCACAGATGATGGCTGGAAGCAGCACCAATGCCATCCCCAAGAGGGTGCCTTAAAAGTGTGAACACCATTCAGTTCTCTCAGAAAAATTACTGTGGGTATCCTTCCACCAGGAAAAATACTAACTGTTGGATTCAAGCTGAAGATAACTAACTGCAGCTCACGCTGAGGCATTTCAATGGTAGCATGGAGTAGGGAATTTTACTGTTGCCTTTTCCAAGAAAGTTCTTTGATCAACATGCTGATGTTTCAGACCACATGCTGAAGTCATTCAGTCTCCCATGAAGTGTGTAGGAGGGCACAGATTTCTACTCTGCAGCAGAACATCTGAAGTTAGATAGTGCCTCATTGAATTTTTCACCTCCTACCTCCATTCCTGGCTGTAGCTTTTAATGTTTAGTTAATGGAGGGAAGAAATGTTTCCCTAGTAACTTAGAAGAGATTTGTCATCTGTAAAAGCACACAGGAACAACTGATAAAAAGGTAATCCTAAGAAAATGCACTCCAAATGGATTACAAGGTAACAAAGTCAACACAGGCATACGTGTCAGAGTGACAGCTTATATTTGCTAACGCAGTATGTGTGAGCCGGTTAGTCAGAGCTGCTGAATCTGTAGTAATACATAAGCATATCAGTTTCAATAAACACTGAGATAGATTTTATTTCAGCTTTAACACCACCACATATTGCAAAATCACAAATGCATTTAACCAAGAGGATACATGACAATTCCTTAACAAACATATCATCTCTTTGACATCAGTTTCAAAGGTCTAAGTTGACTTTGGCTGTAGTCCTTCTGCATGCTGTGTTATTGCAGCAATGAAGATCAACACTGCATTAAAGAAGGACTGTAGAGGAAAATAATCTTCAGAAATATAGCATAACAAAAAGCATTGATCAGGAAGTCAAGAACTGGAAAACAAGTTCATTCTCTTCTCCAAACTGATTGTTTTGTTCAGTCAGTTCTCTAAACACTTCACAGTCCATAAAGAGAACTTAAGGTAATCTGAGAAATCGCAGAAAAATTCAGTGTCACAGTAATTAAACAATATTTCTACCCCTTAAAAATAACTCCATGAAAAATAGGCAGATCTTATACCTTTAACTAACTCTTTGGACAAGTAGTGTTTCATTTCACCACCACTGATCCCAAACATGGGAATTTTACCTCACAGACTTGCAGTCTTCATTTTGTGACTCCTTATTACAATAATAAAAGTTTTATGAACTCAAATGACGCTATTAAGAAAGAAAAATTAGCCAAAGCCTCTCTGGACTTATTCACAAGAACAGAATATTCACTTCCTATTTCCATAAACTCTGGTTATACATGAAAATGAAACATTAAAGTGCTGGTCCAGAGCCAAGTTGCCCTAATACATCAAAGTTTAAACTACAAAGGAAGCTGCTGCTGTAAGGCATTAGCACTATCCATGCACAGGATTCATGTCATTGTTGTTTTGTGAAAGGCACTGAAGAACAATTATGCCCATTACTAATGGCATTGATCATTCTCCTTCAAAAAAGCACACCAGCCATACCTTTAGAATAACATAGTATCTTGACCAGCCAAAGAAGCCACTATTTGACTTACTAGCTATTGCCAACAACACAGGAAAAAATACTGTAGAAGTATTAAAGAAAATTCCAGCAATATCACATTGGTTCACTGTTGAACCTTCACAGACCAAAGACTGCCCTGGGAACTCCAGTTTACATACTCCACGGCCATGGCACAAGTAGGATGATCCCATATTGTTCTGTGAGATCTCTGCAGTGACTGTGATACAGTGAGATACAGAAGAAAGTCTCCAAAGCATAGAAGTAAGTATCTTGGTACAACTAATTTGTGTCCCACAATACTTGCTGAAGGCAGTCAGTAACTACTACTTCTCTCCCACATGCTCTCAGAGTTTACGTTAGCCCCTTTTCAGCATTTACGGCGGATCATTAGCAAAACAGACAGGGAGACAGCATGTCCTCACATTCCAACAGTGTAATCATGATATTCAGCATTCTGTTGCTTTTTCCTGATACCTTTGAACAAATATATATATATATATATTTATATATATAATTTTTATAATGACATAGTAATAAGAACACCTGCAGGCACCACTAGCAATGGGTCACTCTGAATATAAGCATAAATATTTAGAAAGTCAGAAGCACTGGAGAGCAGTAGCACTATCTCATGACTTGCCATGGTTTTGAAGGGATGTAGTCTCAGCTGCTTTATTATGTGTGGAATTCAATGCTGCCAATGTGAGTGATGCATGCTCATGGAATAGCTACTGGATTAGCCCTTGATCTTAAGGGCAATATACACCTATTTTGTGAAGCCAAAGATTGGGCATTAAAATGCTCTGTGCAGTTAAAATGTTAAAATAATGCCCACCTAGGAAAGCAGAGCAGCAGCACTTTATGTGCCTAACAAATTTTAGTAGCGAGAACATGAGATGTCTCAGGATCCTCAGTCACACTACAAGTAAAGAAGGATTTTATGGGGATTGCTCACCTGGACCCACAGGCCTAAATTCATCCCAGGTGGCACTTTTGGCACATAAACACTGGGGGTTTTTTGAATCTGGCTTTATGTTTCTTCCTCCCTTGTAACGATCCTGACAAACAATCTATTTGTTGGTGACCTCCACCCTGGATTACTATAACTCACTATGTGGCTGAAGCTGAACGTGCGAGTGAAGAACGGGCTCCAGATGTGATGGCTCATCTTTTCCAATGCTCACATCATTACAGAATAGCAGACCTGCATTTAGAACTCTCCACAAGCTCCCAGGTAGTTTCTAAAACAGACCCAATAAAGAACTGAGGCATTTCAGGTTGTTCATCCCTGCGATTTAATAGGTACCCTGTATCAGTTCAGAGGGAGAGTTAAGAGCTTTAGAATTTTGAACTTGACAGCCCAGGTGCTGAGAAGCCTAGGATGCACTATGCAGAGGCATATCTGAAAATTCCTCCAGACTGCAAGCGTCTCTTGGCACCAGAGGCAGCAATCCTTCATGGTACTTAGGAACACAGACGTCTAGAACTCCCAAAGAACTGAGCAGAGCTAGTTCTTTTATTCTATAGTCTACGCTCTATATAAGTATTTTATTTAACACAAAAGTTGTGGTAGTAGGGAAACCACTCACTTTTATCTAAGGTGTTGTAGTTAGTATACTTATCAGAAAAGTGGACAGTATCAGTTCAGTTCCTAACTTGGCCTACAGCTGAAGCTCTCTCCACCATCTTCAAGGAAAAAAAATAATCTGTTTCAGAGACTTTTTTTCTTGTGATCCTACTGGTCTCAGTAAGTAGTTGTGCCCAGTGGCACAACCTCATCTGAATTTGCTAGAAAGCACGTTCTTTTTCAGTTCTGAATATAGCCAGGTGGTTAGATCCATTGATTAGGATGCCATAAAATGTGCATCTGAATCTCCCGTCTCAGTAGCAAGGTAATCTCAGATCAGTTGTTTAGTCCAACATTCATGCTAATATTTAAAAGATT
The DNA here is from genome assembly GCF_018691265.1 of Tyto alba. Lineage (NCBI taxonomy): Eukaryota > Metazoa > Chordata > Aves > Strigiformes > Tytonidae > Tyto > Tyto alba. The sequence goes on along the minus strand of NW_024881316.1, from coordinate 24,247,984 downwards.
GTTTGTATCACAACTACTTTTTTTCAAGGGGTGACTTCACTTTCATTCTTTGAGAGCCTCAATCTTACTTGTTGGTTAAACATGTTCACAGGATCTTGGGTGGAAGAAAATTCATCAGGCCCTACATGAGAACTGCAGATTTTGGCTCTAAATGAGCTAATTCTGTGCCTGCACAGAAGCAAACTAAAGAGGAAATTACTGTTAAATATATGAGGAAATTCACTGTTAAACAAAAAAGTATTACAGTGTGGCTAGTCACCTGCAGGGGTAAATGGCACTTGAATCAGGGAGTCTTTAGGATGTCAATTCTGGCATCTCATTTAGGCTTAACTACTAATTATTACACTAAGTTCAGCCTAAATACTGCTGCAGATTCCTTACTTCTTCATTGGATCTAATTCATTACAGAATTTTTAAATCTGTGAATGGTTCAAGATCTGGTTTTATTAAAGTTCATGTTTTGATATATGAGCGATAGTGGCTGCTAAATAACAAAGCCCCAGCTGAAACATGGGAAAATGAGGACAGAGTATTTTCTGCTGTGATCCAACTATGCACCCAGAGCAGGTCAAGAAAATCAGGGTGTTCACATCTTTAAAAGTACCTGAAAGTCTTATTAGGTACCACAGGAAGGGGTGCAATTTAGTGTTTTGGATTGATAGGCAAGATATTTCCTGCCTCACCTGAACACATTTCTTTGCTTACTCTTTGAGTGTTACCATGAGAAGAGTGGAACAATGTAGCTTACATTAGTTTTGACTATCATTACAGCAGAAACAGGATAGGGGTTTTATATCAAATTTATAGCTTTGAGTTACCTGGCATGCAGAGTTTGACTTTCTTAAGATGTGCCAATTCTAAACTACAACACTGGCTAAAAACATTCGTTTCAGAATTTCAAAGGCAAACTGAGACTCAGCTGTAACTTGGCAGAGTTGAGTTTCAGACAAAAATGATTCAGCCTTTTCCTTCTTTACATGTTATCTTTCACTTTCTTTCATCTTACCTTTTTCCAACCTTTCATATTTTGGAGGAAAATGGAGAATGGAGATAGAAAAAGATCATAGTCCAGGGTTTTAGATTTTCATGTTAACACATTACGTTCAGAAAAAATATAGATCAAGGTTAAGTACACAGAGAATTACAGAAGGATCCTAGACAAACAATCAATAACAGTACTGATGTTTCAGGCTAAAAAAATGACAATATTTTCATGGCACATTTGAACAGCTTATAGATAGGATAAGGCTCTTCTTTGTATTTGTCCATTATTAATCTAAAAATAACAGTGCAGTTCACTGGCATCTTGCTGAACTAATACATGTAAAAGAACAGTATCATTACCAGCAGAGCACAGAAAAAAATTATAAGTGGTTTCCTTTGTGCAATTAGCCTAGCAGAATATTATTATCCTCAAAAACCCGTGACTTATAAGTGAGAATGTAAATTCATAGACTATAGAATAAAAAATCAAATTGTTTGATGAGATCTTGGACAAAAATTTAGCTCCTTCTACACTACTATTATCCTGAATGATGGTTGAAAACCTTGCCAATTTTCAGTTGCTTCATATAATTAGGTTTTAATACAGTTGATGAAAAAAAAGTAACTACAACAAATTTAACATATGTAACAAATAAGGAAATTTGCATTAGATTCAGAGGATCTGGCAGACTGCCATTCACCACAAAGTCTTGGAACAAGATAAAGTCATCCATAACTTAACAGATGTTAAACAAGGAAAAAATAAAAAAGTGCTATTGCTAAAAAATTCTTATGGTGAATTCAGATTTGGCTCCATGTTCATAACAGAACTAACTTGACAAATGAAAAGTAAGGATTCAGATAAATAAAACACATAATAGAACGGCCACACACAGTGTGGGATCTCATAAACTACTGTAAATATTTGTACTATTCTAGAAGTCATCTTGATTAAAAATTAACTATGTATTCACTGCTTCTATCCAGTTTTCCTGAAAAGAACTAAAATTCAATTTAAAACATGGTAATATGTCCTGGTGTTTTTACATTTTTTTCACTTGTATAAGTATCAAGCACAGGGTTCTGTACTAGTCATTTATTTCTCACAAATCAGACAATTCTTGACAGTACAGTACAATAACTCTTCTCATAATAAGAAGTTATGTATGGGTTCTATTTTGGTTCTTTGCTGAAATGGTCTTTTTATATTTGTTTTCTTGATATGTTCTTGGTCAAGGTAGATGACAAATGTGATTAAGCTGCCAAAAAAATCCATTTAATTGATAGTTCCAGTATTGAAGGAAGCTTGTGCAACCTTTGAGTTTGTTTTCTTGTTCAAAGCTGTGCAGATGAAATTTCCAGCTTCCATCACTGTAGAAAGATTTACTCCCTAAAAAAGAGGTGAAAAATATTAAGAATAATAAACGCATGTTGAAAATGCTTAAATTCCCATTCTTAAACTCCCTTTTTTTTTTTTTTTTTTTTCTCCAAGGTCTAATTATTGCAAACAAAGGGCCTGATTCATGTCATAGGTCACTAATGTAGATGAGTAGAGCTACGATGACTTATACAATAGTCACAGCTTCCATTTTTTTGGAAGATTCTACCACTTTGAGAGTGATATCATAACAGCAGTGGACCAAATACTTGAGTAATATGTTTCAAACTCGAAAGAATCCAGAATGAAGAACTGAAGTAACAACTAGAAGAAGTCAGAAGAAAAATATGGTGTCTACATATGTGCTGTACTTATTTATTACCCAACGCTAAGAAACTTCATGCTTATAAGTATCCCATTTGTAGCTCAGGAAAATGCAGGAAACACACTTGTATTGGCAACTGAATTCAGTGAGAAACAGGACCCTGTATTCTCTTGAATAAATATAATCTCTTTTTTGAAGAAGTTCCTTTCAATGCAAAATTACAATTTACATTGCTAGCACAACTGAGCAAAACATTGCAGCTGCTTGCTCTGTCCATGCTAAAAAAAACATTCCCTGAGCAACCAACTGGGTTTTAACTAACATAAGATACATATCAGTACTGCTTGATTGCTAAAATGGAATCAGATCACTGATTAAAGAGGAAAAAATGTACATCTTTATTAGTCTCCTGGATTACTCACGTACAGTAAAAATTTTAGAGTTAGATTGTATAAATGATGTAAGTACTTCCTCCAAAGATTGGTATTTAGAAGCCAGTAAAGTTTCTGTAGAAGAGATGCGAAAGGGAACTTCGAACTACCAATATACTGAGCAGTCCCAGCATAAAACTGAGGGAAGTGTGTCACTCCACATTAAAGAGTACAAGATGCATTGCACTAGAAATACACTTTTGCAACACTTACAGATTTATGCACTGAAGTTCTGACTTAGATTTAGGTGCTTAATCTTTTAATTGGATCTAGCACTTATTTTCATGTTCTATGGTAAACTTTGCCTTTTACATTCTTGGAATTGGCTAAAAACCTTAATGAGAATAGAAATTACTTCACAGAAATGTAATTAAAAACATTTTTAATTTGAAAAAAAAAAAAAAAAAGCTTCAAAGTTTCCAATCAGCTCTAGTATTTAGTACCATCTAAAACATACTGTTCAAAGACATCCTTTTCTAACTGTTTCTTTTTAATACAGTTATAACAAGGGTGATTTCAGCTTATTCTGTTTATCCTTTATTGGTCATTACTTAGGTTTAGTTTGTAAAGTGCTATTGAACATAACGCAATCTAAAAAGTTCTTAGAGCATCTGTGTTTTTTTACAAGGATTAAATAAGAAACATACCACCATAGACATACTTGGAAGTTAGATTATGGAAGATAGCAAAATAAAAACCCCAAACTGTAAAAAATTCACATTTTCAGCACTGTAAAACTGCATAATGTGATATGTGTTGATAAGAAACATATGTTCACAGTTCACATTCATTAAATGGAATGCAAGCATCTCTAAGCCTTTTAAATTGTCCTTCTTATGTAAGTGTTGAGAAACAAAGAGGATTACTATGAGGGCACAAACCCCAGAATTCACCAGCATGACTCACAGATGGAGAGGCGAAAAGAGTAGTGACAGGTGTTTGTAAGGTTGTTGAGTCAAAATAATGTCTTCAGATAGGTACTCAGAAGTGTACTTAAGTGTACTTGGTAACCACTCCATACATCCAGAATTATTCCTTGACACCAAGGAATAAAACCATGAAACACAAAGACAAGTACCTTTGATAGTATATATGAAGTCAGGTAAGTGTCTTAAGTCAGAAAAGCTTCTCACAGAAGGCAAAGTTCTTTAACTCCCATTGACTTCCATTAAACAGTTCTCATTCAGCATTTATAAATACCAAGTCTATTATCTCTCTGTACTTTGGTTTCGGTGTCAGTAATGTGAGGTTAACAGTACTTAGTTGCTCCTCAGAAAGGCTTATTGTTTGTCAAGCACTTCAAAAGCATCATAAGAACAAGTACTATTACTGTAATTACGAAGGAACCATATAGAAACTGTATTTACAGAAAGTACATGTCTCCCTACAAAGTTGCATAAGCATTAATGATCTATGACATAATTATCTATCCATTACCACGGTACAACCAATAAATCTCCTTGTAGGTAGGCTCTGCTAGAAAATTATTTCACATTTAGCCTGATGGAGATTCATTTCATGTGTCACTTCTTGGTTACATGTTCTGAAGAACAGTATAGAACAAGCATCAATTACTGTTTTGATGTATCTAGTCAATCTGAACTCAGTAACGTATGCTTAAATACTATCCATCCTTTGGTTGACACTGTAAGTAACTTCAGTCAACAAAATGAAAGCTTTAGTGCATAGCTGAGAAGAACGTGACAAAGCGCTCCTTGCAAACGGACAGCATTAGTAATTACAATTTCATTTTGTGTCATTCCGCAAAAAGGGATGTATTAATAGATTTTTGCGATAATGATTTTACAGAATTGCCCATGGTACCAAAACCAATCAACACTGCAAAGACCAAAGCTCATATATTAAGGTAATAATTTTGAGGCTCCATGTCTCTCATCCAGTAAATCACTCTTTTCTTAATTGGCCAGAAAAGGGTCAAGAAGCAAAGGCCTGTGTTTTATTGTTGCATAATCTAAAATTAAAATAAGAAAAGGAGAACTAAGTGTTTCACGGTGAGATTTTTATCTCCATTGGATTTGGTATCAACCTTTAGAACAACCTAGAGTCCTGTTTGGACACCAGATCATTAACAGATTAATAAATTTTATCAAGAAGCCTGGAACAAGGTACATTAAATTTAATCAGGATATTTTTATTTAATTGATACCTTTTGCTATGAGTCAGTTGGAAATGTCAGTGGACAATTTGCCCAGGGAAAAACTATAATAAAAGCCTAAGTATAAGGTGCACAGCAATGTAAAGTGAAATGCATGATTTCTCCTCCTTATTCCAAAGAACTGTGTTGTTTCAAAACAATAAACACATTCTTCATGAAAAAAGCTATCCCAAAGCACGTATGAACAGTTCAAAACAGAGCCCACTTGTGCAGCGGACACTTGTGATTAAACCTTTTCTAAACAGTTATCTGACATCTACCCAGAACTCCCTAAGAAGCACACGAAAGCAGATAAACAGTGTGAACTCTGTAAGGTACTGAATATGCTTTAACAGTGCTCAGGGGATGTACAATTCAGAAACAAGTTCCATGATCCTTTTATGTCAAGGAACTCTGTTGGTGTGTATGCCACACTGAACTCTAACCAACAGGCAAGTGATAAGCTCCCCAAAAATTCAGATTTTTGCCTTTCAGACACTGGGCTTTTCAATCTCTTTCTGCAGTAGTTTAAATACAAACCACACATGTTGCAGTTTGGGCAGCTCTTTATATTTTGTCCTTTGAACTCAACTCCCAAAATCTATATCTAAGTCACTGTAATGCTGGAGTTACTACGAAATCATTATGGCACGTTTCCAGAACAATGATAACCAACAGGAAGACTGAAGAACACGTTCTTTGGAGAAAGCAGCATTACTTGGTTCCCAGGTATACAGAATAATTAACATGATAACAAAGCCAGGAATACTAAATGTGTGCTCTTGAAGTGTGAATGCTCACGGGTAAGGTTCATTAAAGTGCGGATTGGTGTAGATAAACTGCTTTGCCCTCTCCTTGAAGGACAGGGCTGGAAATAAAAATAACTGTGAAGAATGCTAACCAGTAACAGATCTTGTACAATTTTGAAATATATTAAGTGAATACCTGAGAAATACCAATGTCCTGTGCTTGCACTCCAAACACCACAATTTTTTTCTACTTTGAAGCCAGGAAAATTGGCAACAAATTAATAAGCACTATGAACCAAATCCAAAGCTCTGTGAAAAATGCTGAGGTCCACTCAGTCATTCCACTGTAGAGCTGATCAGCCTCCCGAGGCAATGTCTACAGTAGTGATTTTTTTGTGGTTACTGAGGCAGAGCAATGACTCAAAGTAGTTGCTACTGAGATCCTCGCAGCTCCAGGTAATGACAGTGGGGTTATTCAAATTCCTGTCAAATACACAAAACAGTTCTACTTTAAATTGCTAGTGAAGACATCTTTCATGTTATGTGTCAAGCCACGCTAAAGTGCTGTGTTTGCAAAAACTATTTGCTCCCAATATTTTATTGTACAGCACAAGTAATTGTCAGGTATGTATCATATGTCTTCTAGAAAAACATTTTTGTTTTCCTTAAAGTCTTAAACAGAAAGTAAAAATTTCTTACTGTATTGATCCCCAGGCCATTAAGCATGTATATCACATCCTCTGTGGCTACATTTCCAGTAGCACCTTTTGCATAGGGACATCCACCCAGTCCTGCAACTGATGAATCCACTACAGCAACTCCCATCTGGAAGATAACAATACAAGAATGCAACATCAGCACAGAGTATTATTTATAATTATTCATAAATAGCAGGCTACACATATTAGTTATTATGGATAAAATACACATTTCTGCCCAAATGGATGTGTTTCTTGAAGGAAATTCCTTATAATGGCGTTAGCCCTGACATCTTTATAAGGTAAGACTCTTCAAACACAGGATGTGGAACAGAGAACTTATGGTCCACTACATGTGATTTTGGCAGATAATTGCTGGTTTAGAGCCAGAGTTGTATGTCTTTTCTATCTTTATCTCTCTACATGTCTTTAAGTAGTCCCTATCTATTCTTGCATAGGCTTACATACAGCCAAATACAATCAATGCATTTATTCAAATGTGTAATTTTAAGCATATGTATTAGTCTTTGCAAGTTGGAAGTCTTAATATTAGCATCTGATTTATGTGTCATCGAAAGTATTTTGGGACATCTACCCTTCAAAATGTGTTTTATATTAATGGCTATTCTTCCACAAAGAACTTCCTTCCCAGCATTTTCTCTCCTCTCATTTTATTTTCTTTCCTCTTTATTAGAGATCATGAAAACACCATGTAAATATTTCTTTTGTTCTTGTTTTAGAGGAAGACTACAAGGTATTTTCACCCAAACTGAACACCATAGTGTAAAGAAGAATTAAATTTTGGCAGATCTGTTAAAGATCTCATGAGTTTAAATCAAATGGAAATAAAAACTTAAAGAACTTTATTCTGGTGAGTCTGACCCATTGTTTATCATATTCACCAGTCTAGAAGAAAACGCAACCCCCAAAATAGCAAATTTCACACCCTAGCACAGTCCTGGGGCAGCATTCAAAAGCCTAGTTTTTAAGGTTCTTGCAATAACTGGATAGCTTGGATATCACGGAAGTTGTCCATATAGTTCAAATGTTTGAATATTTTTAAGGGAGTGCTTGATACACGGTGTTAAGGTTTCTCATTTAAATTAAGACTTGAAAAAACAGCCAGCTCTCATAGATTCATAGTTCTCTCATTTTTATTTTCTTCCTATTGCATCCAAGCTCCTTCTACCTTCCGATCCTCTCTCAGCATATTAATGATAAAGAATAGTAAACCAGTTACCAACTCTGCGCAACAGATAATATTAAATTTCCTATGGGATAACGCCTTCCCTGGGAGATTGGTCGGGGAGAGAAAGAAACTGAGCCTGTGATTTCCACTGATTTGTTTAGTGAGCTCTTGTACCCTCTTCTTTCTGTGATTACATGTGAAAACAAAGCTGAAAGTTGGAAGCATTTTTACTCTGTTTTAACATGTTAGGTATGTGATCTAAAACACTGGGTCTCCCTTGTCAGACAAAAGCTCTTTAGCCTTCCCCTTGAAGAAGATTAGATGCCTTTGGAAGCATTCAGGCTCTAGAGATAATCAGAGGTAGGCAGTGGTATTGGGCAGAGAGGTCATGAGCTCTTCAAAGACACCAGCTTCTCTCCACCTTAAGCACACTTGAAGATTATCCTCCTGCTAGGTCTAATTCAGGCAGACACAAACCAAAAGTTTAGAAGGAGAAGCCAAGCAATCTGAATCAGTGTGTAATCCCACCTCAAATTCTGGGCAGGAGTTCCTACACTGACCTAAGTTTTCAGTACTCCAACTTTGACTTTAGGTCCGGAGAAATTCAGAGGTTAAACCATTCTTATTACTCACATTTGCAAGTCAGTAAGATCAGCTTAGAGGCCGGACTGCACAGCAAGCTGATTTCCATTGCCCTCCTGAAGGACCTGCCTGTCCCCACAGGCTGAGCTGGGAGCCTGAGCTTCTTCACAGCCACACATACAACTAGCTGGCAAGGCAGGCAAAAGATGATATCCTGCATGTTGCAGTTTCTAAGTCCCCCCTTCCGAATATACCCATCAGTGGGGGTTTTTAGTTCTGAAATAAACTTCCCTAATGTTTTGTTGTATTTGCTTCTAGTTTTAACAGTGCTTTCCATAGTTTTATCACTGGCCTTACAGGCTCTTTGAAGTTCCAACATTTCTGGAGAGCAGTAATAAAAAGTAATCCAATGAAGCTTTGTCCTAGGTCCTGTTCTCAGGCAGGGAACATCATCTTGAGCTAGGTAGCTGCTCAAAGCCTTTAATAAAGACCTCAAAGGGGCTGAGGTGCGTAACTGTGACAGGCAAGACAGTACTGTTTAATATTGCTCACACAATGAGACACTCTAAGAAAGGATATTGTACTTTAAAGTACACTAATCTGTGAATTATGGAGTGAATCACAAAAGTACATGTTTCACGTTTCAGTCACTTGTCACACACTTTGTTTGTGTAACCCACTGGTCAGAAAATGTGTTATACAACACACATCTGTGTCCAATACACAGGGGACAGGTGTTTATGATAGCTTTCAACTGGAAATTCTGTCTCTTTTTGCACCAGCTGCTAAGATCCACACATTTACTCTGGAAGTCATCGCTTCAAGCTTCACAGTGGCAGCTGTCAGGTTTGCAAGTGTCCCTGCAGAAACACACCTAAGGCCTCTTAATGGAAAGACTTAGGGTACGGTGAAGGTCTGGGGAAGAGAAAAGGGAGACTCACATGTAGAAGTGCTGGTATGATACAAGCATGCATCCCAATACCATGCCTGCTCTTTCAGGCTGATTTTAAGATCTTCATCAGAAATTATTGTTTCAGGGATAAAAAGGCAGAAGAAAGGGTCCTTCATGGAGTTTCCCACCAGCCGTCAGGTTATGTCAAAACTGTTAGAGCATTCTTCTTGATGTACCTATTTTTAGTAACTTTTACATGGGGATAAAAGCTACAGGAAAATGATGTGCTGAGGTACATCACAGCTGTTCAACTCCTCAGGAAGATGAACAGACTCAGAAACAGTTTTAGTAGCACATAAGCAGCCACTTTCTAATCCCAGTGAATTTTCTCATGAAACGCTTGTCCTTGTGCAAAAATAGGGAAAAATATCAACTAAATTGTATTGGTGACAATTAAAGTGGCATCTGAAAACAGCCAGAAAAGTTTTGTCATTTCAAAACTGGGGAGAACCTCTTCCTGTGGGTTGTTGCCTATATTACTGTCAGTAGCCTGCTCCAGTGCTTCATAGGGCTCTCACTGTGAGAAAAAACAAGAAACAATATATTGCCAGCCTTAAAAGGATACACATACATATTAATTTCTTTATATGCTTATACAAACACTTGTGATGCCACCATAACTCTACATTTGCAGTGCAAGTCTTGTAATGCTGGGGTACATGTTGCTTATTATTGTCTGTAGAAAGTGTTTGTGAATACATGGGGGCATGTGGGATACCACAGCAACATGAAGGTAACATGAAACACATATTTTTGTCTAAGCACATCCTAGCATTCTCTGGTACCCTTGTTTGAGTTAATTTAAGCAGCAAGAGCATAAAAAACCAATGCCTTCTGCTGGCTAAGCAGTGGGGGCAGTGACCCCCAGATGACAGACAGTGATAATTGCTCTGTCTTTTAAACCATCAACTATTGCGGCTAAATTGGCAAACAGACAGCTTTACATCGGTATCATCCTCTGTGTGGTGGCTTTCAGACTAGTACAGGACACTTAAACTGTTACTTCCCAGAATTAGTGTATAAATACGTTTATGTCTCTATAATTGTATCTGCATCGGGATGGATTTGCCATTTTAACATTCAGACAGTTGTAGACAAGGTCTTGACATGGTGTATATAATACAGTAGCTCTGTCTGACCTTCAAAACTAACATGCCTTCAAATCAGTGCTCTTAATATACAATGAGCGGGTGTCTCTGCCTTTAAGATAATTGTCCTTTAAAGTTCTTTTCACAATGCTCCTGATGTCTACTGCAACAGGCTATTTCAGCAGCAGGCTCAGCGGCATCTGTTTGCTCTCGCACACTGTACAGGCAAATATGTGCTTTCTGATTCATGTGCAGAATCACTGCAGTTCATCTCCCATGTGGCTCCATTCAAAAAGTCCTTAGATAATCCATATTCCAAGCTCCATTCTAACAGTGCTAAAAACAGATCTTGGAAAACATCCTTCAGCAGCAGTACTAACTAATTTGGAGGTTAATATTACAGCCCAGCCTGTCCAAGCACAGAGTCTGAAATAGCACCTAATAAATAACTTCTCTGCAAGTTTGAGCAGCTATGAAGCTGTTTTGCTTTTGCAGCCATTAAAAGCATACGGGGCTCTAAAAGAAAAGCTAAAAATTGACATAATGTGTAAAACAAAGCCTCTTTCCTTTATCACGTCCAATATTTGTAAGGCTTTTATGGGAGATAACGAGTTTCAAGCCTTTCAGCAAACTGAGCTTGCAAAACATTCACTATCAATATGAGATCTTTAAAAAGCCCACAGTCTCGTTGTCACTTCCTGACAGGCACTAAATTGTGCTGAGATTCATCAGAAGTTTCACTGCAGCAATTTCGTAGGATATGTCCTGGACGACCACTCACCAAGCTGCTTACATATGGACGTGTGTGTGGGTGAACAATGGCTCGGTTTCCAGGACAACTTCAGTGCTCCAATCTTTTTTGACACTTGCAGTGTTTTGATAATCACTAAATTCCTGACAGTGGTTCCTGAACACCTTCCAAACTTTCGCTTTGGCTAGCTTTAGCTTACTCTCTAGAGAAGGCAGAAGACTTTTTGCTCCTGTCCCATGCTAACTCTCTAATTCCCCAATGAGAGAGCGAGGAATTAAATTCATCACCTTTGTCAAATAGCCAGTTTTAACAGGAAACCATTATTGCCAGTGAATAATAAATGCTTCATGTTTCTCAGTTTGCTTTACTACCTCCCCATAGTTTCTTGTTGGGACAGTGAGTCTCCTTCCTTACCGATTTTTAAACCTGGCTTCATCTGACAGAAGTTTAACTTTGTCCCTCTCTTAAAAATGGCAAAGGCAGCCTCAGCACCTCCAGGGATGCATGAGGTATAAATCAGAAGCTATAAACCAGGTCTCATAAATTAGGATGTTTTTAAAACTATGAGATTTTGAAACCACAATGTCAAGGATCCCAGGTATGCATTAAACAGGAAAAGATTTGATGTCCCACAAAGTTAGGGGCCACAGCATTGTGAAGTTCAGTATCACAGTGCCTTAAAGATAGGTGCATGCAGATATGACAAAGAATGAGTGCGTTAGTTCAGCATTCGTTCGAGGAAGGGAGAAGGAAGGGAGGAAGAAGTAAAAGGAGGTCAAAGGTTGTCCACACAAAAGGCAGCACAAGACTAATACAATGTAATCAGTGCCTCACCGGCACTCTTGGTGTGGTGTGGTACTGTCATATTACTGTGTATCTCTGGCATTAGTCTGCTGCCCACCACTACTTAGTATGCCATCAGGAAAACCCCCTTCTCCTGTAGAGATAACCATAGAAAAATAAATAACTACGCCAGCAATGCTTTGTAAGGTTGCTGTGCCCACAGAGACCCTTCTGTGAGTTACATTATCAAGCTGTCTAAAATCAAGGCTTGCCATCCCCCTTTATAAAACAAATGTGTGTAAATAAATATTATTCTAGTATTTGAGCAATTAGAAGCATAAATTTCTACACACAAGACAATAAAATGGGACAACATCTCTCTGTGGAAAATCCTGAACCTTAACTGCATTTCCTTCCTGCTTCTTTTTCTCTCCACTCTTGCTAAAGATTAATGCATCACAAAAGAAAACACTACTTTTCAGAGTTAACTTAATCAGTACTGACCACAGGGTGTCACTGTTACATTAATATATATAATCTCCCAGTTCATTTAGTTAGAAAATTAATACATTCAACAACAACAAAAAAAGCCTTTTCTCCCAAAACATATTGAGATGCAAGCAATTTGTGGGCAGACATGCTGCATAAAATAGGTTAATACAGCATTCCTTTAACTTATTGCACACATCTTTTCATATTGCTACTGACACATTTATTATAAGCAAAGCTGGCAATCACATCTAGAGTTAAAGTTCCCTAACACTTTCCATCACAAGGCCCTACTTTGAGTTGTTTATTACTTTGTCAGCCTTTAACTGCTGGAGCTTATATTTTCCAAGCCTCATCTCTGCCTCAGGCTGGATTGTTTTGGAAAGTTTTAGTGAAAAATGGGGTTGGCCACTTCCGCGAACAAGTTTTGGGGAAGAAAAACGCTTTGTTATGCTAATATTCAATAATTCTAACACAAGCCTCTTGGAGATATTCTTGTAGCTTTGCACTCTCAAATTTGGCACAGAAGGAACACTGTTTTAAGAAATCATAGAGTCTGGACTTAGTTATGATCTTAGGAAAATTCCACCTCATTGTCAGGAAATTTTCAGTCTGGTAGCTAAAATGCCAGAGGGTCAAGAAAGCAGCAGCTAACCGCTAACCATGCTCCTTCCCTCAAACTCAACAAAGAACTGAAGCCATTTCTCTGAAACTGAGTTGAAAAATCTGTATCTCTGGCTGGCTGTGCATCACCTGCACAAAAAACCTCTCATCAGCAGGCTCGAGCAGCTGAGATCTGTGTTGCAGATCCAGTTCTTCAGAGAAAATTCATGGATGTCTAGAGGGAATCAATGCCATTAAACATGAGACAGGTTTTGAGATTTTGAAAAGCCTAGAAAGTCCTACTAAAAATCCTACACTGTAACAAAATTCATATTGAGAAGCAGATGCTCACAAATCACTATTAGTATTGCCTATGCAGGCTTATTTTGCTCCTTTTTTGAATACATGTACTCTTATTGACAAGACACTAGGGTTTGCTAATTCAGGGTTGTACACAATTCGAGGGGCTCCCCTGTTAAGGATCACAAAACCTGCAGGGGGAGCAGGAGACACATTTTAAGGTCTTGTGGAAACCCATGAAGATGCCATGACCATCAGAGCAGTGAGTGACTTTCCAGTCTCCCTTCCTTCCCCCCTCCATAAACAACCCGGGGCATTGCCCCATTTCCTGACTCGGCTGCTGCAGATCTGAAGTAGCTATTGCCCCAGATGCTCTTCAGCAGAAGTTGCTGCTCTCAAGTAAACCTCTGGTGGTTTAACAGTTTGTCTGCTTGCTGCGTCTTGTGAAATAATCTAATCTAAAAATGTGGGTGATTAACTGTATAGGTTTAAGTTAGGACACAGTCAGAAGACCAGTTAAACAGGTAGAACACAAAATATAATATTCTTGGGATCTGGAGGGAAAGGGGGAACTGGAGAAGAAAAGCAAAGAGCAACTTTGAGGTAGGCAGGGAAAGAAATGTGTAGTCTAGAGGTGCAACAACTGTGGCAGGCTGTTTGTGCCCTACATGCAGCTGGCTGACAACCAGGTTTTTCTCACACGCTACATGCCAGTGTAAATGAATAAAAATAAACCCGAAAAGAAATGGAGAGCTTTGAATGGACAGGGAAGACAAAAAGATTACTTAACTTGATGGTAAAGTTACTCTGGGTTGGTCTGGGAGAGGAAAATTTTGCTGGGTCTGAAGAAGCATGTTTGGAACTGCTGACAGTGAAGAAAGAAAATCCAGTCACTTTGCAAGGGGTGGTTCACAGAGGACAAGCAGAGTAGAGAGACATACCTACTAAAATAAAATGCCCGAATTATCATAATGGCTGAATTATGGATGGTCATCTGAGAATGGGTTGGATGAAGGATGGAACCACAGGTAAAAATCAATGTTTGAGATGAAGGCTGCAGAGAGCACACTTCACTGTGAGTTACAATACTGAAAAAGGACAGAGAGCTACTACGGAGAATCAAGGAATGGTACTGATCTAGTACATGAAGCACACGTCGCAAATGTGGAACATGTGAATCCATCAGTGAAAATGGCAAATCTGACCTGAGCATCACAGAATCTGAAAAGGATAATTTTTCCTACATTCAGAGAACATATAACTTAGTTCATCTATTTTAGGTACCCCTTTTATTGGTATCTATGACTTATAAAGAAAATACAAATTCTTCTGATCTTGTTCAGTCCTGGATCGTTTCTGTCAACTCCCAACCCTTCTAGTTACTGGAAGACAAATTTCTGCTGTTGATTCACTCTGTGGCTTAAGCTGGGTGGCCAAAACTGTTCCTGGAGGTCTAATTCCCCTCACTTCGTATGAACAGAACACTTCCATCATGATGCACCAAGTGGCAGAGGACACTAGCTTGTACCAATGTTTGCAAACAAAATAGGTGGGTGGCAGAGAACATCTACTTTTATAAAATATTTTTGTAGCAATGATGGCATTTATAAGAAAGCTGGGAAAGCAGAACAGAACTATTTTAATTCCACAGTAGTATTATGGTATGTCAGCATCAGGGTACCTAAAGGAATGAAATAGTAACAGCATTTACAAATCTCATCTGAATTCAATTCAGCCAAAGCCCTCACACAGTAGCACCTGACTCCCCTAGAGCAAGGAACATCACCCACCCACAAAAACCACTTTGTTTTGACTTTCATTCTTTGTATTGTCTCTAAAATCAGGTCCACCTGCCACTCAGCAAAAATGGGGACCTCCCACGCATCCCTAGGACTCATCTCCAGATGTGAGGTGGAGTCCTACAGAAGTACCAGCTCCTTGTCTGGAGCTGATCACTCAGACAACATGTGTGGTCTGCACAGCCTGAAAACTACCACTGGCTCCTTGGCATGGAAGCTGGGGAAGCTCAATGGACCAACATGGATGGAGGGACCCCAACATGACATCAGGAATTCTAATGGGTTCTACAGGTGTCTGAAAATGTATGCTAAGGTCAGCCTCTTCTCTGTCTCCCTCTGCGTAGCTTTCCCCAAGGAATGCTAAGACTTACTAAAGGTGAGACCTCAGTTTAAGTTGTTGGACACTAAGATTGATGTCTGTTAGTTCTAGTACAAGGACATTTTTCTTCCACAACTAACTCAGCTTCATGCAGTGCTTTCCATCTTAACTGCATAATGAGTTTTCACATTTAGAGTGAAAAGACCTTTTCAGATATTAGTGACTTTTAGTACTGTTCCCACTCACACCTTGTCAACTAGACCTACACTTGTTTCTGCATGTGATGATATACAAAGCAAGGAAGCAGTTGGTAAATATACTTCAATCCAATTCTCCCTTATCTCTGCCACATACCAAAGCATCTGCTGAAGGTTTTGGCTACTATCCCAAACATGATGGCAGTAACGGTGTATTAAATAATCTGTTGCACATTACAGTTTAAGTAGATAACTACTCCTATCTCATGATTCCAAGGCTTTTCCTCTGATGTTAGTACCTATGCTTTCCAGAAGGTTGCTCAGCTTACTGTTGTAACTGTTGTAATATCTTTCTTCCCATTTCACCTATTTAATAGGAATCAAGCTAGGCTATAGTCAAACTTTTTCCCCCCCCCCCTCTCAATAACCATCCCAGAAAGATTTAGCTGACTTAGAAATGGAGCAGATTCATCAGTAGAGCTAAAAAAATGCATACACATATCCAAATGCAAATACATCCAGTAGTCAAGCAGTGATATTATCCTACCTGGGACTCGGGTTTATTCTTCATCTTCCCTCTAAATAAATGTCCTAACTATTGGGTATGTGGGACACCCAGGCAGTGAACACAAAACTCGTGCCTATGGCTTTTTTCCCATTTGAGACCCAAATTGTGCTGTGCTTCACAAACACATGACAACATCTAAATGGAAGGTCCTGCTGAAGCTTAAGTTTTCAGCTACTTGAGAAACACCAGGATGGTAGTGTGTTCTGTACATATCCCTGAGAAGTCTAGCCCCAAGCTAACTTCACCTTTGCCCCTCCACTTTTCAGTCAGATTTTGCTGCACTTTCATTCTCCTTATGTAACAGCAAGATATAAAGCACTGGCAGCACAGTACCACTTCTTAGAAGAGTCTGGCATTTTATACAGACCCAGATCTCTTGAAACTCCTCAAATGCACAAATGAATTGGATTTGACTAATTCTTACTGTATTGAAATTATTATTCACTGGGAGATCGCTTGAGCAAGAGCATGGACTTCAAGACTGTAACATTATTATTATTTCTAACCTATAGTTGAAGCTCGTAGATGTGATTCCTCTTGCAGATCTCAATAACTACCAATGAAATATCTTAATTCATTAATAAGCGGGCAGAAAGAAAAGAACCTGGTTGGATCAGAGAACAAAAGTCTGTTTTCATCTTTTTAACTGTTACGGCTTTCATCTTTTGGGGGGGGGGCGGAAATAAAAAAGACAAACAGCTCTGTTAATTCCTGAGGCTACTTATTTTGCAAAAGAAGATTCTTGGAAGTTTTCTAAAGGAAGCCACACATTTCCAGCAGGGTACACGTGTTACAATGATATAATTTGCAACTTAGAACTGGAAAATCGCTTTATCTAGTGTATAAAAGTGTTATCTTAATGCACAGTTTTAGTTGTTCAGATTAATTTAAAATGTACTACAAGGATGAGCAGAATTTTGAATTCTAGTTTAATTTTTCCATAATCCATGGTATCTTTTGCATTTTATATTAATATACACAATATATGATTCATACTTACAATACAGAATATATGCTCCTAGCAGTTATTTTCTAATGTGGGAGATGCCTATTATCATTTCTGGAGATAGATCCCACAGCAGAAATGAAGAATTGTGCATCCTATCTCAAGCTGAATAGACGTATATCTTCATCATTCACTATCACTCCATATTAGATTTAAAGTCTAGGCCAAAAATAATTTGTACAGTTAACGCTGTTATATAAACCCAGTACTTTTTAATCAGATGTAATTACTATTTTGAATCTCTCTTAATTCTATTCTCATAATCCCCTGAGTGAAACAATACTTCATTCTATTTTAGTACCTAGGATGTAAGGAAGTTCAGAGATTCTGCTGCCCAGTATTCATTGACAAAACACACTCAGCATAAAGAAAAGTGGATTGCCAAAACGTACGGTAAACTACCCTTAGAAAAAAACCTCCTGGCATCTATTACATCATCTGGATTACACAGGTGCATATCCATCTTCTCCCATATTTGGAAAAAAAAGAACTGCATTCTCCATTGAAATGCTTTTAACTTATTTACAGCTAGATCTGGAGAGTTAATATTTATTATCATGAAGTATAAAGCCAAATGTCCTTTTCTTCAGGAGCAACAAAGATTAACAGATTAGAATGTTTTCCACATGTCCATTTTACTGTCAAGAGAATATTAAAGAAGTTTTCCAGCTTCCACAGCTCAGCCAGATGTCAATGGATCCCACAGTGAAGCAAAATTGGCAGAGTAGCCTTCTCATGACCCCGGCATTGTTTTATCAAGGATCAGTTTAAAAGTATAAAGGGCCATTTCTTGCTGAGATCTGTAATGTTTTTCAGCCCTTTTCCCCTGCAATTACACAAAAGTGCTGACTTTGTTGAACTACTGATATGCAGTAGTATTTCTTATGACTTCTCTCACACTGTGCTGTAATTGCTGTTTGTGTTGGCACAAGAAAAGTACCACGTCTTGTTTCCACTGTACATTTCCGGACTCTGGTTTCAGTAACATCAGTGTAGGATATTGTACTGGGCATATGTTTTGTTGTGTAAACATTAACTGGTAATTTACCCTGTCAATCTACACAGTATGGCCTCTAATTACCAGAGGTTGAGGGGCTTCAGATGGACATTTTATAAAATATTTACAGTAGTTATACTGCCTTCTTTTTTCTTTACTGGTATCTGTGTTCTGAAAGTCAAGGGGAAAAAATACAACATCAAAAACCATAAACTAAAACCCAACAACAAAAACAAATGTATTAATTCTTGCACACCTCATTCTCTAGAGGAACTAAAGACTAGGTTTCCAATTAGTTAAGGAAAAGTTATGGCAATATTGCAGTAGAAATTACAGTGTAATAAAGTATTAGATATTTCTGTTTTCTTTCAACTTGATTATTCCCTTTTACATCGTTTGCTACAACAACAAAAAAAGTATATTATGTCTATCAGTATTTTTTTTCTTAAAATTCATTCTCTCTAAATAGCCCCTGAACTTGCAAACAGCTATGCACATGTTTAATTTAATTCAAGACTCAGACAAATGTATTTAACAAATGGGACCACTAAGGTTTTGTTGGAAAATGTAGCATCTACTGCAAAGATTCAGCACCAAGGAGCAACCTCCCTTTAAGAGGTCTGGAATATATGTTTTAGTCATTCATCTATATAACTTCAAGGAAGTAGAACATTCTATTTTGTGCTAAAATGTAATGTCCTAAGTAGAATTCCAGGATGGGATTAAACAATTAATAATTACAGTAATGTGACCAAAGAAGATGCAATCAAATACAACATCTTTTCGGACACCATAGGGAGAATGAATATTTATTTCAAATAAAGTTTTCACCATGATTTTCATCATAATGCAAGAAGCTAAAAAAAAAGTGTGACAGTTTCTCAGCTTCTACTATTCCATTATAACTGGATCAATTTTGTAATATTCATCACATTGCAGTGATTTATCAGATTACAATACCGCCAAAAGAATCCTTCCTTTCAGTACCTTGACTAATTAAGTGGTAGCACTGAAGTGGGGAGCCACAAAATAATATGTCTTATAATTTTTTTTCCCTTACTCTGAATAAAGTTAATTAAAAAAAAAAAAAACAGTTCCAAAGGGCTCATCCAATATATCTGCTACCAGTAAAACCAGAACACTTGTTTAAAAAGGTATTCAACTTAGCATCTTATCTTTTGCTCTAGATGCACATTATATTACTTTGTTAAGTCCACTTTTATTCTGTTTGTTCAGTTTATTTTTCAGAGGAAAAGATACTACATTAAATTAAAAATTGTTACCTATTGTTGCAACTCTTAGAGCAAGCAAAATCTTACTGTTATGAAAGAGATCAGAGAGAAATCTTTCTATAATTGTTTACTTTATGCATTTGAAAGGACTCTGTGTTAAGTAAATCACATCATTTGCCTCTGACAATCTGTCACCGTATAGCACTTGCACTAAGCAACAAAGGAGAAAAAATAAACAGGAAAATATGCAAGCTGGCAAAAAATACAGAGCGTATAAAACTATCATTCATTTATCTTTAAAAAAAAATGATCACAAACTTCTTATTTCTGAAAGCCTGGCTGTTTCAATTTGTACTGTAATATTTCAATAGAAAAAAAAAATATAAGTGACAAATGAATTGACTCAGGAGACTGGTTCAGTATTGCTTCACCACAGCACAGAAAGAAAAGATGATTGTCATACTTTAAGTACTGCATCAGCTTTGGTTTCTGTCTTAACGGAAGAGTCATCTTTGACTTATTCCACTTATGCGAACAGTCACTTGTTCTCAGATGGCTACAAAGATCCACCCAACACAGTCTTTTAGAGTGCGTTCAGTCTGTCTGATCATAAAATCTCTGCAGTTTAATCTACCTTAGGAAACACCCTCAGAGCTTGTTTAAAGCCACCTGATGTATCTCAGCAACAGGAAGTAACTCTCCCTCCTTCATTGTTTGCTGGATGATAACAGAATTGGTTCTGAGGAGCCATAAATATGCAAGAATGGCCAGAGGTTTAGTTCCACCCCCTCAGCACAGCTGTCTGTAGAGCTGCCCAAAAGGAAGGAAGCATCATCCTGTAAACACTGCGCTTCCCTACTGGAGACACTGGGATTTGTGATTTCCCAGGACTGTTCCTGCCATGGCAAACTCCTCTGACCCTTGCTTGGTCTGAAAGTCAGTTTCCATGCAATGCCCTCCTTTCCAGGCAGAAACTAGAATAGACACGCTCACAAATAACAAAAGGTAATGAAAAAAACCAGTCATTTCCAAGTGGCAAGAACTGTAGTGATTCTGTCCTTATTTTAAACTTGCTGTTAAACTTTAACAAAAACTACTTCAGGGTAAAAAAGGAAAGGAAGACATTTCCATCGAGTAGAAAAATAGGTATGTCTAAAAGCCATTGATGATCTTCTAGCTGATGTATATAGAGCCACAGACTCATTAAAGTGCAATATGATTATAGAGAGAATTTCTAAAAACAAGCAACTCTTACAGAAATAAGTTAATCACAAAATACCATGAAAGTTGAATGAGGAATTAAATCCTGAATAAAACCCTGTTTTTAAAGGTACTTAAAATAATTGTATCCTCACCAAAATTTTGGAATTTTTCTTTCACAATTATTTTTAAAATTATATTGAAATATTGTATGTTATTTTTGTCACTGTACCACGTACCTTTTTAGTGAGCAGCATGTAAGCTCAACACAAAGAGAAAGCAAAAGGAATAAGACTGTAGCACAGTCAATCAAGGAGACTAGCTGAAAACACAAAGCTAGATACACAACTACTGTCATCCTCCTATGTTTTAGATTAGAAAGTATCTAAAAGTGTATATCCTAGAATCACCATCATATCTTAATCAGAGGGATGAATATGTGGTCTAATGAACACAAAGTTCATACTGATCTAGAACATGTTTTAGATTACTATTTTTTAAATCCAGACATCGATTTTTGTGGTGTATATCAATTATAAATTTAATTTAAATTGGCGTGTTAGCTACGTCAGTTACAAAGACTGGCCAGCATTCTCCACATTCAGATGCTATAGAGAGCTGCTTAGAGCTTTGCCACTCTTTTATTAATCAAGTTGATATCCTGTGGGACAGCTATTTGCCCTGAACTACAGTGCTCTGGAAAAACTTAGCTGAAATAGTTCTGCTATTCAGAGCAACATGTGCACTTAGATGTGTCATCCTAGTAAAGAGTGATGGATAGTCATGCCCCCATGCCTTGAATCAAAGACATGCAATGTGGGGAGTCCCACCTTAGCTGTAGAGATGGAGGCAGAGTATAGATGTTTAAGGCAGACCTGTAACAGCTCTGCAGTGAAATCCTCAGGGACGGCAGCAGCACATGCAGTGCTGACCAGAACCTCCGAATTTCAGCTCTTGAGGCATCCTCGAATGGCCACTAGGAATGACAGCAAAAATCTCTCTTTTGAGCTGTTAGTAAACAGGAACTTGTGCTCTTTTGTGGCTATACATATCTATATATATATATGACCAATAAACTAAATGGCATCACGACTGGAACACAACTGTCCACTATAACTCTTGCACAGCCCCTGGCACAACTTTGGGCTGGGCCAGGTAGTGCCCTACCAAACAATTTCTGGCACAGTCTGGGAATTAGCACCTTTTAGGGATCATTCACAGTTGTCAGTCTGGAAGTGCTGACCTTATTTTGGAAGGTTAGAATTTTATTTTTATGGATGCAAGCTTTTCCTAACATTTGGCCTTAGTGCCAGAGAGGCCAGGAGGTACTGAGACTAGGAACACTTTAAAGGAGTGATACAGCAACTGCAGGAGTGCAAAGCCTATTCAGACATGCAGTCTCATATATAAAATTAATGTGACAGCTGATGAGACTGAAATTGATGAAGAAATGCACGCTGTGGGAGAGGTGCTGAGAAGGGAGAATGGGACAGTCTTGCAAAGATGGAGCAGTTCTGAGATGAGATGGTTGTGTAGGATACTTATTTGTGGAAATTCCATTTCATTTGTTGTAAAAGCCGGAAGGTGTGTGAGAGACAAGCAAGACATCATAAAACCAAAAGGGACAGGTAACAGCTGTGAAGAACTGGCTTGTCTTTCTGTGAATGAGAGAGGGCCTACATGATGCTGCATAAGGCACAAAAAACAACCTTCAGGGTGATGAAAACTCTTCATTTTCTAGTCATCTTGATAATTTAGACTGATTTTCAGGAATTGAATCAAAAACTGTTGCAAAATAAGTTACCGGTTCAATTTCTGATTGCTACAGGCAGTCATCTCATCAAGCCTACAGCCAGCCATGTAGTCTCATGTAAAAAAAAAAAAAAAAACAAAATACTACCCTTTTTTATGCATGCAATCCAGTTGAGGAACAATAGAAATATGCATGGGGAATTTGACACCAGTGTGCCCTCACTGTACTTTTTATGCATGCTACAGATAAGTGACTTCAGTTTTCTAGTGATATATTTTCACAACTCCTAAAAGAACTAAATATTTATTTTAAATTGGGCTTAGCATTTCAAAAACTATTTTATACTGATTTGTTCTATAAACACCTGAAAACCTATTTTGAAAAGCCCTCTTACATTTCCAGCATTTGGAAGTAATTTGTTTCTAGTCCAAAAAAATGAATGTCTGTCTCTAACAGAAAGAGCTGGATTACTGCCCAGTCCACTTCAGAACTGGATGATGCTGACTCTTAGACATTTAAATAGTCAAGTTAAACAAGACACAGTTGGGATGATAAAAGGAGGTCTGTAAAAAGACTATTGCTTTGGCCATGTGGACTTACAACTATCAAACAATGACTAGGAAAATAGTGAAAGAGAGGAAAAAATTAACATAAGTGCCAGGGAAAATATTAGGATTAGGTGAATGTAGGAGCACAGTATCCGTTCACATCATTCTCCCTTCTTGCCAGTGAGCTGCCAGCAGGATATTTACTCTGCTTAAGCACTGACAGAGGCAAAGAATGGCAAAAAGGCATTACAAGTGAGAACAAAGGAGAGGGGAGGTAGACACTAACCATCTGTATGGAGTATTATCCTCAAATGCGAATATAATCTGCTGGGTTTGTATCTAAATTATATTCTATGCTATTTTGTGTAAACCTTGTTTGTAAGCACAACTTTGCAGGCCTCTTATTAGCTGGCAAAAGGTGAAATAAGACAGAATTGTCATCTCGTATTCTATTAATACTAATTCCTTTCCCTTTGACAAACTATAGTTCCAGATATGACAACTAAAGAATAATGCGGCAGAACAGAATCTGATGAAGACCAAGGAATCACTTAAAGTGAATTCCCTGAATCTGTTTATGTTTGCATGGGAAGAAGTGCATTCACAAGAGGAGAAAGCTGTACAGTAATGAAAGCAATACTAGAATGCCTTCTAGGTAGTGGTCAACCAAATCAGCACGGCCTTAATGCTTCTAGATTTAATGAATCAGAAAATGATCAATGAAGATGAAATTGGAATGTACCACTGACACTGAAGAATGAAATGTGAAATGAACACCACTTACAGGATGGGAAACTCAGAAATGAAAGCATTTAAGATGTGACTAGGAAAGCCACAATAAAACAGTATTCCAAGAAAAAGGTAGAAGTATGCAGGAAGGATGCAAGTATGGAAAAAGAGAAAAGAGTATAGAATATTTGGGCCAAATTGATTCTTTCTGTAAATCCACATCTTCAATGCAATTAGTACAGAAATTATCTTTGGCTTTAAAATAGAAAACTAAAACCACTTCAGATTTTATTTCTCTAGTTGCTGCAGTGATTACTCCATCCATATTCCATTTAGACCGAGGGTGATAAATCTGTATGGACTTGCTGAGATATAGAGATGTGTATATTTGCATGAGAAATTCAAGGTTTAAAATGTTTTAATAGACACTTGAGGTTTGATTGTAAGCCAAAGGGAAGTTGTGTCTACTGCTCCAAGTCAGCCCTAGTGAGGGATTTTGGAGATGAGAATAATCTATAGCTGATGAAGGATCCCTTTGTCTGATTAGTATCCTGAAACAGACCTAGACTTGAGGTTTGTTGGTTCAGTAACTAGGGTTGAAAGCTTCTGAAATTCAATCATCATATTAGAGGCAGCTAGAACAATGTAGATTTCTATTATTTGTTAATAATTTACAATATACTAAATTTCATTTAAAATAAAAAACAAAAACCACGAAAACATACAGGCTACCTGTTGGTATATGCATGTAAATACATCTTTGCCTCAGGAACTCTGGCTGCTATTTCAGTATACAATAACAAATATATTCCCTTTGCTATCCTAACAAGTTAAAAAAATAAAAATCTTGAAAGACAGTCTAAACTTTTTTTCCCCTAATAATAGTGTAACAGTTGTAATAACAGCAATGAGGAATTTATTTGTGAACTATCAGACTATCAAGTTTTTCTGAAGCATAGGAAGAAAAGTCAAAAAATTTCAACTCCTCAGAAATTGCACACTATGCACATCCTGCAAAAAGCAGTGGAAAGCAGTAAAAATAGGGTTGCTACTTCTTTTGTACTGATCTAAGAAAAGAGCAGGATTGGTACTGCCTGTTCATTTGCTTGCTTTCTTACTTTGCTGAAATGACAGGCAACAATGTAGAACCAGTACCCATAAAAAGGCAAAAAATAATAAATAAAACAAACAAACATACAAACAAAAACAAAAAACAAAACCAGAGAAAGTACAGGAAAACATCTCTTGATTTTCACTATGAATGCCTATGTTTTCATTTTCTTCCCATATGTAGGTCTGATTTATTCATTTGTGCAGTATGTTTTTTCACTCACAAAAGTAACTAGCTGACTACTCACAGTAGCAATATTATTTGATAAAATGCAAGTGTTTCTCTACTTCCCTAAAGCACACACCCTCTTTTAAAGTTTTCTTCACAGAAACCTTGCAGTCTGCTACCTTTTCACAATTCACCTGCCATTTTCCCCCTAACTTACCTGCTTTCAAACACACAGCCTTATCCACCTCTGTCTTGTTGGCTTTCAGTCTTAAATAATTCTACTCACTCTTTTCTTTCCTAATATCATGTACTCCTTCAGTTTAAACATCTGATTTTTTTAATTGCTAGCTTTACCTAAGTGCTATGTTGTTTCCATGAGGAAAAGGGAATAAAAGGAAACAGAAACAAAAAAGCAAAGTGATGTTTTCTAAAGAATTTTGTGTTATTGCTAACAGCACTTTTACTTTGCTGACAAATAAATCAACAGTATTGCTTACATTTTTAAACCTAGAAAATGCCTGGTAAGTCCATAGGATAAATTAGTTCCTAGAGAAATCCAAAAGTAGAAAGCTCTAGGAAGACCCTTATTTAAAAGGACAGGCATGGTGTAATAAACAATGTCTTGCTTTACCTAAAATTATGTGTATTCCTATATGCTTATTTTTGACCACAAAATTTTTCTTTTGCATGTTTTAGAATATTACACAGATTTACACTTACAACTAGTGCTAGGTATCCTGTTTATCATAATGGAAATCTACAACTTTAAAAGTTTAATATCTACAAGTTAGAACAATTGCCCTGGACACGAGCATTATGATATTGCAAATTATTCATTTAAGCAGGAAAACCTGTGACCCACAGGCCAATAATTCTACAACCCTGCTGATCGGTGCTTTCCAGCTTGAAAAAATTCTGTTTCATAACTCCATTTGTTTCCTGCCATTTAGCCAACTTTCCACTTATTACATGCCTCCACGCCTTAATATTAATTTCCAGTGCAGAACACTGTAAAGTGTTTTCTGAAAAATCAAAGCGTATGATGGCCACTGTATATCCTTTGTCTTCTTTGGCAGTGACTGCCTCAAAGGATTCCAGCAAAATACTGAAGCATGACCAGCCCTTCCTGAATCCCATACAGCTATTCTCAGTCAAGCTGTGTTTTCTAATGTTTCCCTGTATGAACCTTGAAATTAGTTTCTGGAGATCTTTGTTAATTTTTCTGCAGTTTCCTAGCGTATCTTCGTAAACAGCAGAGGAAAGTAAACTTGTGACGTCTGCCAAAACCTTCCCATTTCTACATGTTTCTTAAAACAGGAATGAAAAAATACTAACATTCTTCCAAGATCCCAAAATATGTGCATGCTTCATACAAGAAGTCTTTCCTACCTTCATGTTGTACTACATAAATTCTTCAGTGTGCCAGGTTGTGCAGAGGAAAGGAAGTGGAGTGTTACAGAACTCTGATAATTTGATTTGGCTTGTATGTGTTTTGATCACTTGCCCAAACATATACCTCAGCTTTTTTAATCTCAAAATTACATTCTATATCAAACACTATTCAGTTTCTAAACTTCAATTTCAAAAATAAATCTTAAATCTAGACTTCATAAAAATAATTTGTACTTGTCTGATACTCTCCACTGTAGATTTTTTTTAGCATTTCACAAACTAAAGAGATGAGTCTTATTCCTGTTTTGCAAATAAAAAATTGAATAAAAGTGACGTGCAGTGACATGACAAATCAGGAAAAGACAAGCCAAGATGTTATAGTTCCTGCCTTCTGTACCTCATTAATTTCATACAGTACCTCCCTATTGGCTTAAAAAAAAACTGTCTGTAGTACAGTGTTTAAATATTAACTAAACTATCATGACTAGTTTTGCTCTGTTAAAAATTAGTTTAGATGTAAATAATTTCATTGCCAGGCAGTGGGTACCCCAGCACACTGCTGATAATAAAACAAAATCCTAGTGGTCTTTAATGTATTATTCAAGCAAGAACTTTGGCAGCCCGCTACATACAAGTTCATTTCCTCAATTACTACATAGCTCCCCAAAACCAGTATTTTTTAATTTCTGCAGCTACAGACAAATATGGTTAGACTGCCTTTGTCAGCTAGAAAGTTCACATTCACTGTTACATGAGAAATTCCTAGCTCAAGCCTAGCTTGATGAGGACATGCAAAGCTTCATACTTTTGCATGGTTGCTTATCTATCTTCTGTACTTTATAATAGAAGTGTCAATTTATTCTACTATACTATAGCTGTGAATGATTTTGCTTTGCAGGGAATTAAAAAGAGGTCATTTCTTACAAATAAAAAATGAGGTGGTGTTTTTTTTTTTTTCCTTTCTTGATACCATCTTGAATGTTCAATTTTAGGTTGCTAATGAGTTAGACAGAGAGTTGTGAGATGTAGATGTATAAGCACATTTATGATCCTGGCCATCAAGGAGAAGTTGTTGAAGTACCAACAAATCACCAACAGAAATCCTAGAACAATTTATATGTGAGTAGTATATACATGTAATTGCTTTCTTCCCATTCAGCCTCCCACCATTGGTACCCACAGCCTCGTGCCATTTTACCATTATTGTTTTTTATCACTTCTCTATTCAGATACTCTAACTTGCATGGCTTCTAGCTGTACCTACTAGTCGTTCACTGGGATAAGGCAGCATGAGCCCTGCATCATTGCAGACATCTACTAAAATAAGCTGGACAAATCAAAGGTGAAAACTGACTGCAGACACAAATACTAAGTGAAATATTCTTACAGGTTCTGTATTTATTTGGAAACTCATCATTATGGGTATATTCTTCTAGATCAGTTAGTCACAGAAATACAGGTCTAAAAACTGAAGAGGACAGTGGCAGTGAAAGTAGTCTGGCACCTAACAGAGATGTTTAAGTTCTGTCAGACACAGACACCAATTCCTCAGGCTGATTTCTGGATTCCTTTTTTGATCCAACAGAGTTCCCAGTGCAGAACTGTTAGGGCTTTGTGTACACCCAGATTCCAGGAAATGCTTTCTACATTTACCTGAGTAGCGATACCTTGCCTCTCTGCAGGACAAAGCCTCCAGCTGAGCTCCAAGATCAAAGCACGTGAGACCTGCTAACTCTCACAGCTGCTCTATCTCCCAGCTCAGCACCCACTCCCACTACCTGCCATTCAGAGCCTTCCTTAAAGCTCAAAATACTGGTTGCTAGTCCCTCCCCTAAAGACTTGACTGTCTTGAGCAGCAGCAAGGATAAACTGCTCATAAAGGAAGGCAATAGAGGAGCCAAGAGTCACAGCTAGGCAGGTGCAGAGGCAACCTTACCAAAAAAGAGCCAGGAAGTCAAGTCAGCAATTCAAAGTCAGGATCAGGTCTGGAGACAGACAGTAATCAGAGTCAGTTACAGATCAGCCAGGTCTGAAGCTAAGCCACTAAGCCAAGCCTGTGAGTGAGGATGAGGGTGAGAATCAGGGAGGTACAAGACTGGGAGCAAACACAATTGCAATGCTGCTGCAGAGTAGCTCAGGTGGGGGCAAAGCACAAGAGCTTCAGGTTTAAAGCCACCGACAAATGGAGGGGGTGCCCCCACTGAGGCTCCTAAGCAGCAAGCAAGCCCCAGACAAGAGATCTTAGCAGGAAGCTAAGCAGCAGCTGAAAGGGGTCTTGACAGCCTGACACTACAGGCAAGCTCAACAGCCACAAACAGCAAATTACATATTTGAAAAAAAAAAAGAAAAGCTAGGTACTTACATCTAGGAGCTGGTTTGGGGTGGAAAATTCATCTCACCTAAGGCTTCACATAGAAACTCACATGAACCATGGAGGAGAGAATTTTAAACACAGTCTTTTTCAGCTGCTTAACTTAGGCTCTATCATTTCAGGCTGCTGGCCATTGTGAACTCTATTCCTGTAACATAACAATCCTTATGAATCAATAAAGCATGAACTTCAGCATCTATGTTCAGACTCCTCTCCTGGTTCTGGCACTTAAAACCTAGTTATATCAACACTGAGTTCCTTTGTGTGATCCTAATCATTACTACATAAGTAAACTGGATGCACAAAAATATTGCAAGTTGGTTAGTCTCTCCAGCATGCACCAAATGGGCTAGAATCTATTTAGTTACGTGATGAAAGGAAGAGAAGGAAAAGGTCAGCCGTCAGCCATTCCTATTTGGATTTAAAAAAAAAAAAAATTAATCTTTAAAATTCAAGGAATAAATGAAATATTAACTATTTTGCATTCTCTGTAAGGGGATCTATTATAATGTTTGTAATGAAAACCTGTATTCACAAATTTGGATTTTGCAGTCTGAACCTTGAAAGTCTAATTAGAGGCTTGTCAAATTCTGTTTCTGATAATAAAGTGGATTTTATTTCAAAATTCCTGTTTTATGGAAGAAGAAAGCAGTAATAAAAAGTAATTTGTTTTGACAAATCATCAGTCTCATTTATCTCATTGTGTCCAATAAGGTGGAAATGATTATACAAAGTGGTAAAAATCCCTGCTCCCTGTAAGTAATTTTTTTTCTCTAAGTTAGGATTTGATGCCAGTAGTGTAGGGATCAGTTTATATTAATGAATTACAACAGTGATTTGAATTTGACAAAGTTCTATGGGATTACCATGCGATTGTTTCATTCATTGAGTTATCACTGCCAGTCAAAACTCCTTTTTTGCCTCTTAGCATATTCTTTCTCATGTTCAGATATGTGCTACGAAAACAGACAAAGCTATTTCTGGCAACTACAGAAGCCATGGAAGAAAAGAGTTCTGTATCACTTCTATTAAAAAACTCCCCCTTTCTTACCTGATATGCATACACTATGGGAGTCAATTGTCAAGGTAACCCAAATCTCCTCAGATCAGTGGTCTGCCTTCTTGGGGCCCCTCCAACACAGAAGTTTCCTGACCCATCTTTTTACCTTTCCTTAGAGGTCTGTAACAATTTCCTAGAAATGCTTTACTACTACTTTTAGCTACATTTTGTGTTTGTCACATTAGCTAACCCACATACGTAATTTTACTCAAAATAACATAAACTCTAATTAGATCACCACACCACTTGCCACACCATTTGCCTCTTTGGTAAATTATATACTCTGATATTTTTATATTAAACCATTTAACCAAGAGCCAGTTATGTTTCTACTTTAAATGTTTATTGTTTTGTTCTGAAGCATCGCTTCATGTTCCTCACATTTTTACACAGATTCTCTTCATAAAAGAAAGTGAATTTCCTTTCTCTAGGCAATGCATTCTATAATTCACTTCACAATTTAAAAAATTACTAATACTTTAGAAGTTGGCTAATCTCTCTCCCATCTTTCACTACCTATCCTTTTGCTAAAACAACACACATAAAACTGAATACTAAAATTACAAGACTACTTCCCTGCTAATTTCTTATACAGATACAGCCTGTCAGTTCTAGATGACTTTGGATCAGCCCCAAACAAAAGAAAATATTCCGGGTAGTATAATCCTTCATGGAACAATGTGATCTGTATAAAAAATCACTTACTGAATCACCAGCACCTCTTTCCACTCCTAGGAGATCTCCCATAGAAGCAATGCCTGAATTAGTGCAGAGTGATTTGTGGCTTTCCAGCTGTCATTCATTAATTCTTAGGAAATACAATATACAATACAATAGTATTCAGTCTGAGGTTGTAGTCTGCAAAAGGAAGAGTGTAATTTGCCTGTTGAATGTTCTTTAAACTTGTTTTCAAACAATAAACATAGCCCATTATTTCTATAACTCCTCAAACACATTTCACTCCCAATGAAATACTGTGTCGGTCGCACAGACCCACAAAGGAAGAAGGGTAAGGAATTTGCGTCTGTGGGGAGTCTGGTCTATGAAACGAACGGCTGAGTTGAAGACAAGGGGTTTTACTCCAGTATTTTGCCATTCATGTATCTTTGGCAGAGAGGAAAGTGCCTGATGGCAGGGGCACAAAGTGACCTGGGCACTCTGATCCACTGGCTTTGGCACTTTACCGTCCAGTTGACCTGTAAAAGTTGTCCTGTGTTAGAAAGAGTATTGCTCAGCTATAATTCGCTGCTAGCTGCCCCGTTTCTTTGACCAGAGACAGGAGAGGATGTTGTGACGTGCAAGCTCTGTTTGAGGATCCAAGAGCCTGGGGACCTCCCTTTAGAGCGAGCCAAGGAGCTGCTTGCAAAAAGCCAGTCAGAGAGACTGTGTCATGCCTGCTTCATCAAGGACTTTTGGCAAAATCTATGACAAGTTCTGCTCAGCCAAAAACACTGCACTTTTAGACATGCACTGTAGCAGAAATTGAGCACATAGGGAAGTTTTCTGGTGGGTCTCAGGCACCCCTGGCTTCCCAGAAATCTGAGAAGGTTGCACGGGGATTTTTTTTTCAGGTCTAATGCTCTCTTGAATTTACATGCTAATTAGCCTGAACTGCACATTAAGTACCTAAGAGCTTTCTTCCCCTTTAACTCCTACATAGTTGATTTAAGAAGTAAATAAAAAGATAGGAGCAGGAGGCAAACCTGAAACAAGAATCACTTACAGCAAATACGAGGGTTAACAAAGCATAGCCATTGTTCAGTGTTTAGTAGGCAGCATGACAGCAATTATTTTAAGGAAGGATTTGAAAAATAATGCTTCAAGTATTTTTATGGCGAACTCCTCCCATGCTCAGGGGTTTTCATACTTTTAGCTATTACATCTGCAACTGAAGCTAACTGTGAAATTAACAATTTATTCATCCCGTGGTACATACATTTGCAACAGTCAAAGTGAGTAAGGGTCAATAGTGAACACTGAGAGTAAACGTTAGAACTCTTTTTACCAGATTTTGTCATTCCGTATTTTATCAAATACCTTCTGAGATTCCCATACTGAAACACCTTCCTGTTCCTTCTTGTTGCTTATATCACAAATACTGTTAACACACTGCTGTTATTTCTAAACAACACAGTAAGAGCTTTGCCAAAATAACAAGCAGGGAAAAAGGTAAGTTGACCTTAAAAATGACTGCCTGAATTGAAAGGAAGAAGAAGATGCCATTAAGTACAAAACAGAACAATAAAGACCTACAGTTTGTAAACAGCTTTTGATTCTGTAACATTTAGTAAAATAAGTCTCCTTAGGAATGCATGTACACATTAAGATATTTTTCAAAATTATGTTTACAAAAACTACATCAGAACTTGTAGTCTGTTTCTTGTATTGTGTCCTATTCTTAAAATATATATTATCACAAAGGAAAAAATATATCTTATGGAATTATTTTTTTCTGATTATTTAGCCACAGATTTGAAAGAAGATTAAATAGGATACAGAGTTGTTGCTAATCTTATTTGGAAGATATAAACCAAAAAGCATACCAAGGGCATGTTAACAATGATAAAATTATCTAGACCATTCTGCATGTGTACATAATCACCCATTATTTAGATCTATCCATCTGAAATCAAGATGTAATTATGCGTTATTCTATTTTATACTTAGACACCTCTATGAAATAGAAATTTTAGTTTAGTGAACCATGAACATACAGATGTTCCTAAGAAAAGTGGAATCTGAGACACCAGAAAAAAAAAATATTTTATCTCCCTCATTCATCCAAAATCAGTGGAATATAATAATCACCACTGTTTCTTAGTGATTCTGTATGGAATTGAAGGTAATAAGTAGATAAGAATTGACATTTTCTTGCAAAAGGAACAGCAGTAATACCTTTAGACAATCCAATATGTGAGCAATACTTTCTGAAAGTTTAGTGAGTGCCTCTTTCCTTTTTTAGTAATTTCTCTATGGCTGAAATTTTTTTACATTGTGCATTTGAATTAAACTAAGACTACAACTACGATGTCTATAAAATGAGAACCTGTGTTACCTGTATGGCTGTGAGGATATTGGCTAATGCCTGGCCATAGGTGTCATGACAGTGAACAGCAAGAGCACTCAGAGGAATTTCTTTCATAACAGCTTCCAACATTCTTTTCATACTTCCAGGAGTCCCCACACCAATTGTGTCCCCCAGAGAGATTTCGTAACAGCCCATACTGTACAGCCTCTTAGATACCTGATTAGGAACAGAAAAACATGAAAAGGTCAAGATGAAAGAATATAAAATAAGGTCAAGAACATACATCAAAAAGGATACACTTCTGTGTAGGTTTCAGGTTTTGATGTACCAAGGTGGACCTATGTATCAGAAACCCTCTATTCATTCTTGAAAATTGTCACCCAAGAAGAATGTCCCATAGATCCTCTTATTTTAAATTTATAGTTCTGCTTCTGTACATGGAATAACCAACCAAGCCAAATCCATCAGGAACTTGCTTTTTGACTCTCCCAGATTCCAAATAAGCAAGATTTTACACTATGAATTAAGTTTCTGTCAAGCCCTTTCCCAACATCTTCCTCTCTCTGGGGATTTCCCAGCTGTTTGGTTTTCTCCGTGTACTTTTCAGCTTACAAGTTGTGCAGGGTAAAGACCTGCCCTTTTGTTTGCTTATTACACAGAGCCAAGCACACGGCTGAACTAAGGCAATAAATAATTAACAAGACAACTGATTTTGCTTTCTCTTGGCAATGAAAACATCAATGAATACTGAAGTTTTAAGATGTGGTAGTTAATATTAATTTTGCTTGCTTTTCATGACAGCAAACATTAAAATGCTAACAAAGCTAAACTGTAACTAAATTAACATTCTAGTCTTTAAGTTTTAAATTTTTTCTTAATACCAAACAAAACCGTATACAAATAGTTCTTACTTATGTAAGCAGAGGCCTAAATGTTTCTGGAATTACATTTTTGGGGAGTTCTTTGTACGAGTAAGAGAATCAAGGTCTGGCTGCGTAATGTTTCTATGGGGAGAGACATACACTCAGAAGCACAAAATCATGTTTGCACCAAAAATATTGCTTTAGAAGCTGAATGTAGGATCTTTCCATCTTAGTTTTGTTTAATTTATTTGGAAAGAGTTTAATCTTATTTTCATATGCTGAGTATGTTTGTCCCCTTTAGGATTCCCCAGTGTGTATCAGCAATCCTGAAAGGCCACTCCACTGGAATGGAATCCCAGTCTGGAAATTAACTGTTTAGAAATGAAGAAGTACAGCCCTTTTCCAAGACATCTTCAGTTGCACTGCACTATGCTGTTAAAGCAATTCCAGGACATCATCAGTGGGATTGCTGTGAATATGTCTGAGGAAGCTGACAAAGTGCTGCACCAGCAGTCTCAGAAGTGCTGGATTAATATTGATGTTCACTTAATTCAAAGAACAGCTGAAAAATAACTTCAAGTAGTCTGAATTGTTCTGCTTAAAGCTTGGAAGTGCTATGACTACTGCAAATGTACTAAAACTCTTTGGGCTTTTAAGAGCCCCAGGTTCGTATCAACATAAATTCAATATACACTTTAGGAAAGTGACATTCGCCAGATTGCAAAAAGGGATTCTATCTCACAGCATATTTTTATATCATCAACACGTGGCAGGTGTTTCAACTGGACTACTGTTGTAAGAAAAAAAAATCTTTGGCAGTGGTGGATTACCTCTAGTTAATCCCCAAACCTCAGTTTAAGATCAGGGTAAAGGAAGTAAACTTCATTTTTTTCTCATGTTGTTTTTAATTCATGATTCAAAGTTTTTCTAGATGAGCATTTTAATGACAATAAAGACTATATAAATTGCTAGAACACATACTTCACTTCTTTCCCCTGCTCAGTCCTTAGGTCTTTCAGCTTTCTGGAAGATGAAAGAAGAGAGGGGGAAACTACTAACAAGCTGAGCATCATCACTGACTTGTCATGATCTAACCTTAAACTGACCCTTAAAAAGAGATCTATATTTAATTTCAAGAAGAATGCCTATGCTTGGAAGATGAATGGGAGTTTTTCATACCAAATTTTCTATCCTACCATAGTAGGAGGCAGCCCATTAGTTATAGTTTTGTAAGTTTTCAATGTGGATTTTGGGGACGAGAGTGGGGGAGAAGAGAACACACTGTTTTGTCAGTGTAATCAGGATGTGACTACGAGCTTGCAGCTTTGTTGATTGAACAGGGTTGTGTTCTGCACCACTGAGCAGTTTTACTATGTATGAGTCTTGTTCTACTCTCCTACTTCCCTGACTGCATTGATCAAAACGGGAGTTGGTGACCCAACACTGCAACCCCTTATGCATGTGAACAATCCTACTGCTGGAAATAATGTCTAAAACTGTACTCTTAAACTGAATACAAAAGGTCATAATTGAGTTACAGATTATTTTAAGCAAATAACAACATAAAAACACACTGCAGTCCTTGTGCTGTAAGGGAAATTTTGTAATAATCCAACAGCATTCCAGTAAGAATAGGCACATTTTCTGTAGCCTGATCATCCTGTATTCTGGATAATACTTACATGGATTTACTGCTCTAGGTTAAAAGAAAGCTAAGGAGGGAAAGAAACAGGCAGAAAAATAAAAACAGCCAAGTATATGACTGGAAGACAATGGATAACACAACTGGCTTCAAGTATGTTACACAGTGCTTCCAACAACTTTCAAGTCTTATTTGCCTAAGGTTGAAATTCACAAACCACGGGATGATAAATGGTTAAACAGTGACTCCATTTCAAGAAAAAGCAGAGTGATAAAAAAGGACTACACAGTTTATTTTAATAGATGAGAAATGTGGGGGTTTTTAAATAAAGGACTATATGGATGTACCAGATGGATTCTAGAAGTCTAAAGGCATCTGAAGTTTGAACTCACTGGGTAACTATGTATAAAACAGTCATGTACCTAGTAAGCTAGAAAAGCATGTAATCTGGTTAATGAGTCACCTCTCCTAATTGGTTTTGCTTTAGCTAAAAAATCTTTTGCTTAAACAAAAAAAAATATTGGTCACTGTCACTGACTGCAGAAGAAACAGTCTAAACATCTCAATCATAGCTGCTGACTGTAATTCACAGTCAAGGGAGTCACACACTACCATCACGAGAAAGATGATGACCAGAGAGGCAGCTCTCTGAAAGGATTTAACAACACGGCCTGTAATTTTGATAATTCTGATTCAGCAAAGGATGAATACATGTGTTTATGTAAAATCCATTAACAGCTAATCACATGCTTCTATATAGACATCAGTGCTTGCTGAATCAGGGCCTCAATAACTTTAACAGGACAGCTTTTATTCTTAAACACATACATGATGGTGTATGGGTACACAGGAAGACACCTACTAGGATGAAAACAGAAAATAAAAATATCTGTGTGAGTAAAAGTTTGCAGGTTTGGAACGTTAAGTAGTACTCCCACCGGCAAACTGAAGAGGAGCAGCTCTTCTGTGCAAGGAGTAGTTGCAAAACAAGCAACACATGGAAAGAAGCCTGTTGGAGAACATGATATTGCAATAAGCAATTTACCAACAGCACTGCTGAATCTGTCATCACTGCTCTAACTAAAGCTCTGTCACTTCTAACTTTCACTTCATATTAAACCAAATTAACTTAGTAATACTGAGTAACTTCCAATTTAGCTATTTTTTTCAAATAGTGTGAGTATATGTGGCTGCTGTGGGAGAAGTATTATCACAACCGCCATCTGGAATGTATACAAGAAGATGCAGGAGAACTGGACCTGAAAGTCACACATGCAGAATGCAATATATCAGACAAATGCTGACTAGCTGCTAGTGCTACAAATAAATAAATAAATAAAATGTGGTTTGGAGATTCTGCTAGATCAACAAAACTAGGTGATTAACTGTAACAGAGAAGACAAGTCTCCAGAAGGAAGGCCAGCGTGTTCTGCCTTGTGCCTCTTGAATTCTCTCCACTTTCTTCTCTACTGTCCATTTCAGTTTTCATGCCCTCTTTGCCGTTCTGCAAAATTTAACACTTCCGTTTCACTCATCTCTTTCTCTGCTGGAAAAAAAGGCTGGACTAAGACATTCATCTTTCTTCTCCTTTACCCTAAACGGGAAAAGGGAGTGGGGAGCGAAAATGCAGCTTATTCCACCATAGCAGTAGAGCAAGTTAAGTAGCAGCAAATCACGTTGGGGATGAGTTTTGGTTCATATGACACTCGCTAGAAGCACAATGTAGCTGCAGAGACCCTACCAGCTGACAGGACAGTATGCTTATGCCAGCAGAAAATGGATTTAAAAGCAGATACGCTTTGCAAGAGGTTGTGCTGGAAATCACTTCATACACCATGGTCCACTGGCATATATGCTTGAGTATATTTCCTTAAGCATTTCCTTACCTTCTTGTTGGAGCAAATAGCACATAATATTTTTCTTCATCACTGATAACATTCAAAACATACTAATTTCCTTAGATTTGACTCCATATGGTTGAATGAGGTTATGCACCCAGTTTTTGTATTAGCTATGTTTTGTGTTTGTTTTCCTTAAATTTTATCCATTAAAGAACTTTTTAGGATTAAGTAGAGAACAATACTTCTAGACATTTTAAAATGTATTTTTGATTCATTAAAAAGACAAGCCAGAAGTTCACTCTTACTTCTGCCACTTTGGCTGGTACGATATTTCCTTCATATGGGCATCCCAATGCACATGACACATACCTACAATAAAAATAACAGAGAAAGATACTTCTGTTTTATATATGCGTATCTGTATCCATCCATGTTTATTAAAAAAAAGGTTAAATATATTTTTGAATACTTAAGCCAGTCAGTGTAGAATAAACACTTGAATGAAAAGTTAAAATTACACCAGATGAAAATAGCAGGTTTATCAATTTTCTTTCTAAATCACAGGACAGGGATTTATAGCTTTATTTATGCTCAATGTATGTCACAAGTTATAAAGGACTGGCAATGCAGCTAAGCTAACACTGCTGCAGGAGACTTTAATTTTTCATGGTATTTCCTTCTGAAGTTGTAAGAGCCAGCTCAAGTTTTGCCTTGGCTGGCCCACATAAGGTATTCAGAGGAAAGTATCATTTTCTTCCTCGTGCCAGCTACCCAGATCAGAGCGCAACACACGGACACAAGCAACTTATAACAACCCCACCATCTCATAAGTCATTAGAATTGTGGTGAAAGGGGTAGCTTTCACCCTCTATCTCTGTACTTGCATTTCTGTCCCAGTACCGCATAAAAATTATAGCTCCATTGCAAGTTGTAGTTTAGGTATGCCTTGGGACAAGAAGAAACTGAGAAGCCAGACTGTGTCTCTCAGCAGCTATCGGCTCCACAAAGCACAAAATCTGAAAGCCACAACCAAGCCTCCATTGTTCAGTCTTGATGCTGTGTTAGCATAGAATTTGCTTCAAATTTCCTTTTGTTAATGACAATTATGAGCCATGAAGTTCTAATTAAACTTCTAATTGTTTATCTTTAATTGATTAGGAATAGAATTAAACTAACCAGAAACAGTCATTCAAAATCAAAAGAAGTGTGGCTGTAGAGGGATCTACACCAAATTCAGAGGCAGTCAGAGCCCCGGTCCCAGTGGGAGGTTGCTCAACTGCTTAACAGAAGAACAAGAGCATTCATCGATCCCCCATCATTCCCCTTCCTTCATCACTGAAGGATATAATGTAAAATTATACACTGTATAATGCAAACAAGATTGAACAGATGCCAGTTTGTATGTAGTCAAGGTCCATAGGGTAAAGGATGCATTGTTTCTTTTTTGGTTGAAGGAGAAACTGATTGATAGAATGTGAAATTACGACAAGTAACAGGCAAAAACAAACTGTGAAAAAAATGCCAAGATTTTAATGCATAGAACATATTCCATCCCTTATACGAAGGTACAGTGTTGGCACACTGGAAGTAACAGTGTGAATGAAGCAAACCTTGAACCTAAAAAGAACTTGATTATCCCTGACAAAGAAACGAAAATTAATTTTGTTTCGACAAAAGTGGTTGGGTCCATTACAACCTGCTCATAATTTTAGTCCAGATGCCTATGATGCATGATTTCAATTATCCGTATGTCATTATGAAAACCAGGTTTTTGAAACTTGGCCATAGACTTCATTAAATATCACAATTTAGAGGTCATTGTGTAAGTTTCAAAATTCTAAATTTTCTTATCTAAAGATTTAATAAGTAGCTACTGTTAACAGTTAAACACTGACTCGCTCTTCAGTGACACATAACTCAAAAACAATTCAGGATAATTTCATTCATTTTTTTATATGTAAACAGTTTTTCAAATGAAACCAAGCACAAAAAATTTCAGACCCAAAGGATTGCTTTTTACATAGTATTATATTATGCCTGTAGCTAGTGAATACACAGGCTTTTACTGAAATTGTTTTGCAACATCAGCCACAACACTTACTATGAAGTGACCAAGAACATTACTAAATACAAAGTAAATGCAAAACATACAGTATGTACGTGCACATGTTCCCTTTAATTACATATATCTTTACATTTTCCTAGCAGCTACATATGTTAGATCAAGAAGATTTAGTAGTGATAATGTGGCATGAATGACATCTGGAATGGAGTAGGGCAAACAAAAGTAAAAGTAGGCCAAAAGGTATCTAGAGAAGAAGGTTATACTCCCTGTGGTTCACACCAGCAAGCAGAAACTTGCCTGAGTTTACGTAATTCATCTGGGTCTGCTGGGGTACAAAAGTATGTGTTGACCTGAGGAATCT
The DNA here is from genome assembly GCF_018691265.1 of Tyto alba. Classification (NCBI taxonomy): domain Eukaryota; kingdom Metazoa; phylum Chordata; class Aves; order Strigiformes; family Tytonidae; genus Tyto; species Tyto alba. The sequence continues at coordinate 24,208,277 of NW_024881316.1, read as the reverse complement.
GCCTACTACAAGGTACAAATCTGTTTGAGATTATGAACTCTCTGCATGCCTATAACATTGTGACTAGACTGACATTTTAAACCATTAAAATATGATAGATATAATCTAACTGGGCATCTGATATTCCATATAAAACTGGAGAAAATAGGGATTACTGAAACAATTTGACAGATAAAGAACTTCCTGCCAGAAACAGAACAAAGTCCCTTGGAGAATGAAAGAACTTTTTTTCAGTAGAGCTCATCAAGGATGAGCTTGGCAGAATTTTACTTAGTATTTTCATTTAATGAATTGGCATAAAAAGTAGGGATGTGGCGATAACATTAAATTTCTTGGTACTGTCAATACAAAAAAAAAGCACTGGGATTCCATGGACAAAGGACAGGAGCAATAGAAATGGGACTTACTTGATGATAATGACAAAGAAAGTAAAATGCTTAAAATGAAGCTGTAAAAGAGTGAAATGCACTCCAAACATATATCAGGATAAGCATTTTTAACAGAGGACATAAAATATTAATTCCAGTTGACAAGCCCTTGTTATATTCTTATTGGAGACAAGAGATACAATCTGAGTCATTTATAGCAAAAGTAATGCAAACTGGAACAGATGCAGGCAGGGACTGAGTATAGCTAGCTGGGGTAGAGAGAGTCTAGCATATGAAAGGAGAAAATATGCATGTCTGCATGAAAGAGGGATGATAATCAATGTGTCTGCTCTGAGCATTTGCCAAGACATCTAGACTTGAGGCAGCACCGGGCAGGATGCTTTGTAATTGCATCCATGTGGTTCCAATAAGCTCAAGTGAGAGGAAATAGGTTTCAATAGGAAGGTAGATCTGTTATCTACAGATACGTTTGGCTTGTACGTTTTCTTTTTTTGTGTATGAAATAACTGATAAGGCATTAAAAGCACAAAAGATTCCAGCCAAAGCAGAGCCCCACACCTCCAACCACATCCCTCCATTGAAGAGCATGCTGAAGAACTGCTTAGAAAGAAGAACATTAGCAAAACAGCCACAGAAAGCAACAAAAGACACAAGTTTAAAGAAGTCTGGTCAACTGCAGCAACTACTGACAAGTCAAGAAGAATGAGGATAGACTACTGTTTCTGAGATCTTGTCATCAGGGAGTTTGGTGAGAGCTGTTGCAGTTGCAAGCATGGAACAGAAGCCAAAGTGTAGGAGTTATAGGAGGGAATCACAGAAGAGGGTCTCCAGACAGTAATTATAAACAGCGCCTTCAATGAGCTTAGGAACGAAGAAGAGATAGGCAGTGAGATATGGTATGAAGAACCAAGTAGGGTCAAAGGTGCAATCTTTAAGAGGCAAATGCTTGCTTATACTGCAGTGGAAAAGAGCCAGAGGACAGTGAGAGGTTAAGAAAGAGAATAAGGGAGGGGAGAAATAAGAGGAAGAACAGAACATGGGGTCACTGGGGCAAGTGGAAGGGGTACAGAGGGAGAGTAGACAAGAAACTCCTGCTGCTCTGACAGTGGAGGAGAAAGGATTAGGGAAAGGGAGGGAGAAAAGTGACAGAAGGAAGCACATACTTTATCTATTGTTCCTTAGGAGAAAAAGCAACATAGGGAAAAAGAAGAGTTTGAGCAATGAGTTACAGAGGCAACTGGGATTTAATTTTGTAATTCAGTTAAGCTGAAGAATACAGCTGTTTTCTTAGAAGATGGCGGGACTGAAAGAAAAGAAGACTTCATAATAAAAACGACTGTCTTGGTCTCAGGATATTGACCAGGGACATTCCACAGTATGAGAGCAGAAGCTGATATCTGGGAGTTCACAAAGCAGACTCTGCAATGGAAGTGTTTAATTCTAAGTATGTGCTTAAATCTTTGCTGAAACAATGCCAGAATTTTTAGTAGCTTAACTATGTCTTTAGCATGCCATTAAGAAGAGTCCATTCAACCAGAGGTGGAAAGAAGGACCTGCAATAAGGGTACATATCTATACAGCTTTGGGAACACATGGGTAAATGCTGTTTTGCTCACTCAGGTTCTGTGAAATCAGAATTCCTTCCTTTATTAAAAAGTAATAAAAATAACTTCTCTACTTGATTCACCTGGCAGAGTTTACCCAGTATCTGCCTGTCCTACAGATTTCACTGCAGGTGAATATCATTTGGTCTTCTCCTAAATTGTTTTCTATGCATATAAAAACAATTGAAAAAATAAACCGCAACAACTTTACTGTGTAATATTTTGGACAAAAATGCTGAACAGCCTCTGGGGATGGGGAGGGAGAAGGAAAAGGAAGAGAGTTTTCAGTTTCTTTCAGTAAGCCAAAACCAAATTGCCGTGTTCCACAAATGGTATAGACAGTGTAAGGTCCCCACGATCAAGGTCACTAGGAATGGTGATAATCACCACACCAGCCCAATGACTGTGAAGGGCAGGATATAAAACCACAAACAGGGTAAATGAGCAAACTTTTCATAACCAAAGTGTGTTAAAAGGAAAATGAATCCAAGCAGAAACTGAACTCCATGTTGTAATCAGCCCTTTGTCAGCTTATTTCAGCAAGAGTTCCAGAGCCAGATCCACAGCTGCTACCACAGCTGGAAGCACGGAGCCTCCTGAGAAGCCAGTTGCAGACTCAGATGCTGCTGTTTCCTGTTTATTATTATAGTGTAAGTTCGCATATAATTTACCATGTTCACTGCAGATGTATTTATTTTTATTGGATGTTCGTGCTAAAATGTATATGCCTATCATTTGGTGAATTCATAATATTAAGGTTGATATACTCTGTCCCTTTGCAAAGGAAGCCATTTCTTAGAAACGGGCAATCTTTACTGGAAGGAGAGGGGGAATACAAAGAAGAGAAGAGGGAAAGGAGATTCTTCCAGAAACAGAATCTCCAAGCCAAGCTCAAAATGTGTAAATAAGGCCAGGAATTTTTTTATCCATATTTGATTAAAAAAAAAAAACAAAACAAAAAAAAAAAATCCAACATCTCCATGTATTTAGTGCCCAGTTGTGAGTAATAAATATGCAATTCAAACTGAATCCTATAGTCATGTTACTATTTTTAGAATGCCCAGAAAACACTGTTAAATTGTGAACTATGTTCTAGAAGATAACTGCTCTAAAACCAGAACAAAACTGTTACTATCATGAAGGGCCACTTAGCCACTTAACTTTTAATAACCATATCAAATTATCCATGGAGCAATCCATAACATACTACCAAACATGTTGTATTGTTGTCTTATAATTTCATAGAAACATTTCAAGTCTGATTTTATGCTACCCTTTAAGAAGAAACAGGGATCATTTTTACTTCCCACAGGTATCCCTCTCTCTTTTTTTAATTGAAAAAAAAAAAAAAATCATCTCTTCTGGCCTACTACCATTATTTTCTATTTGCAGCACAAAAAAACGGGTAAAAGTTGGTATAAAGTTATTCCTAAGGAAAATCTCTCCCCTTACATAGTGCAATCACCCAGGATGATAGAATTAGTACAATGGCTCCTACATCCTTCTTTTAACCTGTGTCCACTACAGAGAAACCCACCACATCCCCACATCCCAGCAAGCTCCAGCTTCTCAAACACAGGCTTAATACTGTGTGAACCTGTAGATTTGTTTACCATTCACACAGTAAAATGTGTTGCTTTTAAGTCTATTAAATGTTCATCTACATTTTGTTGTTCCCATATTCTTAAATACAGGCTTAGTTATAGTGACACAAAGGTGTTAAATTGGTTTTACTATCCAAAGAAGTTCTAATGGTATAAATCACCCTATTATCAATATAATTCTGACTATGCTAAACTATACAGCATAGTCTAAAAATGGGGGTTTAAAGCAATGTGGAAAAATATGTGTACTCCAGCACTAAGTATTCCAGAATACCAAATATGAGTTCAAAGTTTCTATCTGTATTTATAAAACATATGCAGCTTTAAACTGTATTAATTTGTACAAAACTGTATTATTGGAGTTTAGCTCTGGGTACTTCTAACAAAGTATATAAAATACAGTATTGTAAAGCCATCCAAATATCCTGAATTAAAGTATTTAAGAGGATCTATAATAAAAGGGAAAAAAAAGATCACTATTGAACTGAATTCCAAAGATCAGATTGTCTTGATAATCAGAAGTTTCTGATAATCAGGATGTTTCTTTATAAACAAGACAGACTTCATTATTAGTTTCCAGAATTACTTGTTATAATATGGTGGGGGTTTTTTTTTCAAAATAAATCTAAATATCACTAGCACAAGATAAAAATAACTAAAATGAATTCTTTCTCTTTTGGCTTCCACTATTTAGTGTCTGTCTTTGTATATCAGCATCTAATTAAAATAATAATTATTTCCTATAATCAACAAGGAATTATGTATGTTGTAACATGTAACCTTTATTATAACATAATATAAACTAGCCAAAAATATTGCTATATTTCAAGTATATCAACCAGGATTTTAATTCTATACAAATACAGATGTAAGCCAAATATTGATACATTTCAATATGCTTTTATGTATTGTGAACGTCACTAAACCACTCATCTTTAAAAGACACAGGACTGTAAACAAAGGAATTACATACACCAGTTTAGAATTAATGTGTGATTACATGTGCTTTAATTTATGAAGCAGCAGCTTTGTAAGGAAACGCTTGTAGAGCTATTTTACAGCAAACATTTGCATCTGTTTTTCTAACACTGAACCTCTAAACATTTGCATACACATTCACATTTGTACATGCAAATATCCAAATGGCCTCAAAAGGGCTATTCACATGAAAATTTTTCAGGACTGGGACGTAAATACAGCTTTAAATTGCTGGTCACGGAGAAGTGCTTTTTAGAAGAGAAAACAGAATTACAACCTTTCAGGTTTTATATTCCCAGTTAATTTTTATTAGGACTAAGACAGTCCTATACAGGACTGAATGTTTCAGAGGGGGATAGTTTGACTTTATTTCACTGTCACAGGACACAAAGTAGGTAGAGAAGTATCATTCACAGAAAAGGGGGAAACACAGGACCTTACTTCCTTACTGTTCTATTGTACTGATTGCAATTTCTTTCTGTGCCTTTTTAAATTTTGGAATACAGTAAATTGGAAGAAACTAGCTTAATCAGAATTTACTTAACATTTTCTTCACATAGACATTAAAATACATTTAAATTAAAACACAGTCCAAGTGACTACTTGCAGTTACCATCTGCCAGAGTTTTTCATCAATCATGGCTGTTAGGCTTAATTTTTAATCACTGAAAAAGATGTTATATTTTTAATAGTACCTGCATTATGCATTAAAAGATGCAATTCTAAAACCAGCAGTATTCTGTGTCATTTCACATGCAAAATATGCATAGTAGTAATTAGCTGACCACTCAGTTTCTAACTGATTTGGCTCAGTGTCTTCACGGAATGTGTCCCAGATGTTATTGTAAAGTTTTTATGCACGTACAAAAAAATAAAAATAAAAACCCCTTTATGATGCTAATAAGTAGTATAACTTCTAAGACCATACGCAAGATTTCAATTCTTCATAAACATTTGAACTAATTTAGTAAACATTTAGAGAACTGTGTACTGTGCTACGGATTTTAAATGTGACAGCTGACAACATAAATTTTCTGGATGATGATCGAGGTAATGTTAGTGCAGCTGTAGCAACAGTAAGACATGCAAAAGCTTAAAGTTTAGTTTCAACTGTTTGAGTGCATTTTTCATAAGATTCAAGGATTGCCAATGATTTATGCTCACTACATAAATTCTAAATTGCCAGTAAAAATAGGAAATAAAATTTGAACCCCTTAAAATTATTTTTGGAAGTATTTTTCAACTGCACAAATAAGGAGTTAGGGCAAGGCACTAAATTACCCATTTCCTGCAAATAAATAACACTTCAAACAATAATAGTACTTTAGAAAGGAAACAATCTCTGTATTGAAATTAATATAAATGCAATTTATGCATATTAATATTTTTATTACCTAAGTAATTCAAGCAAAATATTTAGCCAACAAAATTTATATTAGAAGCCAAAATGTTTAGTCCTGGGAGCTTGCTTGAGAAAAGGCTGCAGGTTTTGGCTGTGGTTCTTTAAAAGTAGACAATCTCCAAAAGGGTGATAAAAAACAAAATGTTAATTCTCAGTGCAGAGAGTGCCAATATTTGTCCACATAGTCCACAGTTTCATTTTGTGTTACCTCGCAGCACAAACCCTATTAATACATTTCTTCTATTTATTGAAATTTACATAAATTATAAGGCCCTAGTCCTTAGCCTATGCACAGGTACGACAGAATTCATCTGTTCTAATTTCTGATATCAAAAATAATCATCTACAGCCTATGCCTTAGGCTATCTATAGGTTCAATAACATAGAATAGGACCCAAGCTCCTTTGCAGCCAAAAGGATGGATTATCTGCAGAGTGGTTCATCTTATCCTAAGGCAGGTACTTTAAAAAGCCCATACAATAAATCATAGCCTGAAGGCTGCCTATTTCCCTCTAGTAACTACAAGCAGACTTAGGATGACAAGCTCAGACTTGTGTGATCATGCTCGGATTTGCCTCACCTTACAATAAAGATTGTAAATAATATATAAATATTTTCAGTAAATAGAAGCCACGCAATAACATAAAACCTGAAAGTATTTTTCCCCTTGAAATTAAATAAAAAGTAGTCAAACCATGAGAATCAATTCTAAATACTGAATGTCAACTGATGAATTATGTAACATTCCATCCTTTTGTTTCCAAACTTCTGGGTTTGAGGTCATTAAACGGAAACTCCCAAATTTCAATTTCTAAAACTGTCGGTTTCTGCCCCTGCTTGACTTGTCTATGTGATACTTACAGATCAGGATATAAAGCATAAAGATCATGGCATAAAGAACAACTTGCCACAAGGCCTTGACTGTCTCAGCATTCAGAGAAATTTGCATGGAACTGGGATACAAAAATGCCATTTATTTTATCTGACACTAAAAGGATCTTCTTTATTAGCTGCTAAATATGGGATCATAAATCAAGACCATAAATCACAGGCTTTGATAGCTAATTCTTTTTTGATTGTTTTATCTCCAGGAAAAAGTCACCCTGATTGCACTGAATATTTCTATGAAATCTCTGTTTAAGTTTTACTTTCTGATTATCTTTTCCACACTTTTTTTCATCTAGGAAGAGAAGCCCTGTGTTTTATATCATTAAATAAAATGCAAAACTCCAAAAGTCTTCTAAATGTACTGCAGTATTTGGGAACTAATGAACTACTTCCTCTCAAATCCTAATGAATTCCCTATAGGAGTGCAGGCTTTTGTTGGGTGTTAGTACCAGAGGAAATTATAGTTTAGTCTTCTAGGAATTAAGTTGGAAATGATGGTCTGCTTCCATAATCTTACCCCTCACAAACAGCTGAAATGTTGTAAACAGATGTATTTACTTCCTGGATTTGGCATTCAAAGCTGATTCTTCTTCTTTATTGGCATTTTTAATTTTTTTAACTAAATAAAAGTTTTAAGTCCACATTCTAGAACTCTAACTGCTAAGAGATCTACCATTAAAAAAAAGAAGTCATGAATTCTGCATTTCTATCTTCATGCTCCCACTATTATTCTTCTGGTCTTCAGATTTCTACTTAACAAAAGACAGTACACTGGAGCTTAAGAGAAAGTACTGAGGTAGATGGACACTAAACAATCCTTCTTTTTTATTATTTCTGAGCAATCATTCCCTGTCAATGCTTCCTACAGACTCCTGTAACTCTGCAACCACGAGCAGTACATCTGAATGAGTATGAAAGGGTAGGAAAAAGAATCAGTGTATCACAATACCTGGTAATTATTTACTTGATAACATATATGCCTAGACTCTGATCCATGGCAACATTTTATTTCTCATTAATTACTATTTTACCTCCTCAAAATCTCCCTGAAAGGCATTTTTAAAAAGTTCAAAGTCCAAACGGATTGTGTTAACCAGTTCTCTTTTATCTTCTAACTTATTAGCATGCTAAAAATTTTCAATATTTTCATATACTGAAATCCATGTTCAATGGATGTTTTAGATACTCAGAATTACTACCTCAGTTAGGGCTTTTTGTTATAAGGCTCCATATTCTGCAATTTATATTTTCAGCAGATTAGCTACTTTATTATTGAGTTATATTAGATCTCTCTGGACAAATACCAGACAGACCTCTCCTAAAATTTTTGATTTGCTGAAGTGTAATGTTAGTCCAGCATCTTATCTCCTGATGCCTCAACCTGGAATTTTCACCAGGATAAATTAGCTCCCAAGCTACTATCTTGTGATGAAGACAGCTGTAATATAAAGATAAATGTAGTTTCTCTTCAATATACTTATCCTCTCTAATTGGATTCTTTAGTTGGTTATAATCCCACAAATCGACAGATCCTGTCAATGGCTTCCTACTTCTGAACGATTTACTTTTCTCAGACCTGTAAGCCTAAGGAAAAAAGCTATAGCTGGAGTGAATTTACATCTTTTTCATTCACAATGTCCAATCTGTTCACTTTGTAGCATTCCTGGTATCAAGCAGGCCACTGTTGAAACCTTGTGTAACATACTGCACCTGGCACAACAGACTCAATTAAATTGTCCTGCATGTACTATTGTGAAGTTTGCCTAGGTTTGCATACTGAAGTGAAATAACAGGTTTTGTACTAGATGTACAAAATAAGAACTTTTAAAAGATAATCTGATTGTATTTTCTCTGTGTTCAATTATCTTACTTCTCTTCATCTCTGCACTGCTGTTTTTTCTGTTTGTTTCATTACCTGCTTCTTGATACTCCTCTCTTTGTACCCCCTTGGTTTGTTCTCCTTCTTATTATTCTTATTTATTACAATATTCTTTTTTTTTGTGCATGTGTGCTCTGCTTCTGTTTGACAATTTTCTGCCTCCTACTTCTTCCTCTCTGTACATGCCTTCCCATCCTGCTACTTTCTCATTGCCACACAGTTCATCAGAGAGTAGACAAAAATGCATGAGAATGTTGCAGAATCCTATCATGGGAACAGTCATTTCCATCATGTCAGTGTATCAGTGCCAGAATAACAGCTACTGGTGTATTACAAATGCCTTAGACATACAATCTGTGGAAAAAAAAGCAGCAGGTTGCCACTTTCTTAAACATGTGAAAACTACTGCACAGAAGATAAATTAACATTTTAAGTTCCAATGTCAATCCAGAGTACACTACAGGGGGTTCTTCATCACCTGCAGTTTACATCTTTTGGACCAGTTGCAAAGTCCATTTGTCAATGCCCATAGCTATCCAAACACATACGCAATGCATAGGCTTTGAGGATTCCCCTGATGGTTGGTTGCCTCTACTGTGCCATTTGCTTGAATTTTCTTAGTGAAATACAGGGATATGAAACAGAAAATATTGCCCGGCATGCCTAAACATCTGAGAAAACCAGAAAACAAAAGTTTACTGTAAAAATGTTCACCAGTGCGTAAGGTTTGTTGCTATACACATGCTGTCTTTTCTGAATTGGATGCCTAATCCCTTTTTCACACCTATCTGGGACCTAAAAGTCTGGCATCCCTGAGCTTAATCCTCATGAAGAACTCAAATTCCTAGTTATGTTCTCAGCTCAGAATTTAATTTCAGAAAAACGTGGAAACAACGAACCTCTTACAGGAGAAGTTGCTCAGGAAGGCAAACCCTGACTCTACCTGACATTAGCAGCTAGGTAGAGTATTTAAACTCTGGTACAAGTTATTGTTTCTTAATTCCCTATTCACTGGTTTTCCATCTGAAACATGTAATGAGGCTAGGGAAAAAGGACCCAAGCATTTATGAGCTATCCTTGGTTGGATATGTGTGTGTTACAAATCTTGGGTTGGTCAAAATGACCTCCAGAGGTCCCTTTCAGCAGGCTTTAGCATTCTGTTACTCTGTGAACCTCTGAGGATGAGGTATAACTAAAAGTCAGATCTCCTTTTCTCAAGGCAAAAGCTCAAACTACCACACTATTGTGCAAGCACTGAGCAGTAGCATTACCTCATCACTATTTCTAAGGAAACAGAGATCCCAGTATTTAATTCCAGACAAGTTTTTAAGCACTCAGTCTCTGAGGTATCCACCTCTCTATTTTCAAGTCCAGGTATTTTCTGAGCATGATGTAATTTGCATTACTAGTCATCCTCAAGGAATCTCATTGTTGAGTTTCTCCTTGAACCTATGTAAGCCTTTTTGCATTCACAAGGACCTTCACAAATAATCTTAAGTAAGTAGCTGTGTAATGCAAAAGAAAATGGAAATGAGAAATAAAGACTGTTCAAGGGCAAGTACCATTCAAGATTATATCAAGTTTAAAGGAAGGTACTCTAGAGAAAGATATATACAAGAGTTTCATGCAATAGAGACTCCAAACACTTTAATGCCTGGAGTTTTCAGAATAACTTATATAGAGAATATTTTTTGCTTAGGAGTAAATTTGTTCTATCACTTTTATACCTCAATTCTACAGCGTATGAAGTGATATATTATCAATACTATAATAAAATAAAAGTATGCAGCATATTTTTTAAGGTGCAGGCAACAGTTTTATGAGTTCTCAGCAGCACAAAATACATTTTATGCTGTTATCTGTGATGGTAAAAATAAATTTGTAAAATAAAATGGGTATGTTTATATACACAGCTTTTTTTTACTCAATTTACAGAGAAGACTAGTCAACATTAGTAGTTACAAAACACAAAGCAAAATTACTACATATATTCAATCTTAAAAAAAAAAAAACACAATAAGACTATTATTTCAATTCATCTAAAATGTAAAAATTTGGTAGTATACTTTTCTGCTGGTACAAAAAAAACCCTCTAACAGCGACTCCAATAACTCTGTATTACTTAAGAATCTTTATATTTACCCACGCACTGGAATATTCATATTCCTTGCAGATTTAGCAACTTCTTCAAATTTTTCTATGCTTTCTTCAATTGAACAATTAATATTCATTTTGCTAAAAGATTCAGATGCTGCACCAAATACTGAGACTTCTGTAGCTCCTGCTGCAATCTGAAAAATACATTTTAATAAAACAGAATCATAACACTATATTAGAAGATTGGATTAAGCATTTAATTCTGCACGACTCTAGAATTCTAAAGTACATTATAAGCGTATCATCCATATCTAAAATATAAGTTTAATTCCAATTTTTAAAAAATCTATTGCATACAAACAGATTGAATCAAATTTTGAGTTCATTCACTATGGCGTATTTCCTTCCTCTTCTTAGCAATTAGGTAAACATTTTTAAAGTGGTAAATGAGAAAGGTATTAAGATATAGGCAATCACATGGATCAACTATGAAAGTAATAATGACTGTATGATACTTATATTCATTTTTCAGAAAAGGAAAAGATCATATAACTCTGAAATATCTATTCTCTGTACAAAGCCTGTTCCTCATGCATGCCAGGAAGTCATTCTCATGCTTAGGAAAGCTCTGTGCCTGCATGTGCCCAGAGCAGCAACAATAACCAACAGGGATTTCCCTGCTACAGCCAACTCTAGGATCAAGGGCGCGGTTTTGGTCTTGGTGTCACAGTCGATACGGATAATATGGAAAATGTCCATGTGAGAGTCTGCTGTGAAAAAGTCTCAGAGTAAATACCAGTCTAGAAAACGTGTAAATGTGGTGACTTCACTGAAGGAGCAATTAGCCTGAACTTGTACTCAGTATCTCAGTACTCAGTAAATCGACTAACGTGAGGCAAACTAGAATGCTGAAAGCCAAATGATAGGAGGAGAAAACACCTAAGCACAGGAGAACAGCTCATTAATTAACTCTCACTCCCCGGTGAGAATAACGCTCTTGTTCTATGAAAAAAGAACAGAGCTTTTCCCTCTACTCTCTGCTTCTGTAGGATAATGTCTAAGCTTCAGCAACCCTTACAGGAACAAATATCCTTTCAAATAGAGGGAAGAAGGAAAGAATAGCAGCAAGAAATAACTCAGAAATCACCTACAACTATGTTCGCACTTTTTTCTTTTCTTTGTATCGCTAAAGCAGATTTAATTCAACTCATACAAGCTACCACTGCAGACAAAGTTGTGGCACTATAAATCTGACTATTGATAGTTAACTTGCCTATCTACAGGATTCTGTTTTAACAGGGATTTCATATGCAGTATAGAAACTGAATGGTAGACTACACCACAAATGTCCATCAAGCAGTATGCTTTCCAAATACAGCTTGTCCTATATCAAGACAAAAGCAGAGAATACAAAAAATTTTCAGAAGACAAAGAAACGTAAAGATTTGACTATCAATGTTTTAAGAAGACTGAACTGCTCCATTTTCACAATTCCAAACACTTCGAGTCTATAATTTTTAATATTTATTTTGTATGAACTGAAGCAATTTGAACTTTCAAACCCTAACAAAATGCAATGCAGAATTTAAGAAATCTAATATATTTCTATAATATAATTAATTTAAATGATTCTTTCCTCATTCGTCTTCACTACTTTCCAAGAAGACACTCTTGAGAAACTTGTCCAGGGCCAACAAATCACAGGAGAAGGAACTACCTTTTTCATTATACACAAGCATCATTTATCAGAACTTGTAAAGACTGTTTGATCAATACTCCCATTAAAATATTAATATGTAGACCTTTACATCTCTCTGTGAATTTGACCATTTTTCAGAATGAAAACTGACAGGTTTTGATTTAAAAAACATAGCTTAGTTCTAACAGGACAGGCTATATGACATTAAATAGCTAGTTTACGGGACTGAACTGAAAGTATCTAAAACATGAAAGAGGGAATTGTGAACATCTATGAAGGCACTTACAGCAGAATGAAAACCTTGAAGATTAGGCGTGAGAACAGGATATTGGACTCCAGGATGCCGCTCAATGCCCTTCATTACTTCTTTGTGATCTGCCATCTAAAATATATAAATAATTTGTATTTCTCAGCAGTTATTTTCTGATTTTATATAGCTAAGCAGAAATGGGCTTAGACTGTGGGTTTGCCTTCATTAGGTATACAGTTCATACAGAAAGTGTAACAACAAAGGGGTTAAATTGATGTTGTACAAGCACTCTTTTTTTGATTTCTTAAATTCTGAGTATTTGAGTTACAAACTTTCTATTTCTATATGAATAAAGAATTGGGGGATAAGATTTATATACTGTTTATTTTTGCATGTATCTGTAAAAATATAATTTCTATCATAAATTTACAGACTTGTGATCATGCTGATCATCAACTGTTATTGCAACCATAAACTTACCTCAATAGATTCAATTAATGGAAGTAAAAGAGTAACTGACATTTTAAAACCATCCAAATCTTGAAAACTTCAGGACTCTGATAAATACAACTTCAGTCTTAAGCATAAGAATCTCAATTACTCAATACTGTAATCAGCATATTTGAAAAGACTAATCACAAGCCTACCCTTAAAAATATAGCAAAATGTAGCAAAATCCAGTTCTCTGCATAGTGTAACATTTTAAGATACTTAGAATAGAAGGAAAAAAGGCAGGGCTAATAGAACCACATATGTGGCCAGTGGATCATAAAAAACAGGTGCTGGGCTGTTATCAGTTGATTAATCTGCTCAGCAGCGGATGCACTTCTATTTAAGGTCACTGTGCTATGGACTCTTCAGCAAAGTCCTCCTGGTATGCTGTTTCTCAGGAAAGTTGACTAGAGAGTTTTATAGGTTAACAATGGACTGAACTGGATTAATAAGCAACTGACATCATCTACCTGGACTTGTACAAAGCATCTGACACTGTCCCACATAACATTCTTGTCTCTAAATTGGAAAGACATGGATTTGATGGATGGACCACTTGGTGGATAAGGGACTGGCTGGATGGTCATGCTCAAAGAGTTGCTGTCAATGGCTCGATGTCCAAGTGGAGAGCAGTGACAAGTGGCATTCTTCAGGGGTCACTACTGGGACCGGCACTGTTTAACATCTTTGTTGGTGACAGGGACAGTGGGATTGAGTGCCCCCTCAGCAACTCTGCTGATGACACCAAGCTGTGTGGTGCGGTCAACACGGTGGAGGGAAGGGATGCCATCCAGAGGGACCTGGACAAGGTGGAGAGGTGGACCTGTACAAACCTCATGCAGTTCAACAAGGCCAAGTGCAAGGTCCTGCACATGGGTGAAGGCTATGACAAGCACAAGCTGGGCGATGAGTGGTTTGAGAGCAGCCCTGCGGAGAAGTACTTGGGGATAGTAGTAGACAAAAAACTGACAATGAGCTAACAATGTGTGCTCGCAGCCCAGAATGCCAACCGTGTCCTGGGCTGCATCAAGAGAAGTGTGGCCGGCAGGCTGAGGGAGAAGATTCTCCCCCTCTACCCCACTCTCGGGAGAGCCCACCTGCAGTGCTGTGTCCAGCTCTGAGGCCCCCAGCGTAAGAAGGACATGGACCTGATTAAGCGGATCCAGAGGAGGCCATCAAGATGATTGTGGGGCTGGAGCACCCCCTTTCTGAGGACAGGCTGAGAGAGTTGGGGTTGTTCAGCCTGGAGAAGAGCAGGCTCCAGGAAGACCTTACAGCAGCCTTCCAGTACTTAAAAGGGGCTACAGGAAAGATGGGGAGGGACTCTCTTTCTCAGGGAGTGTAGTGATAGAACAAGGGGTAACAGTTTTAAGCTGAAAGAGGGTAGATTTAGATTAGGTGTAAGGAAGAAATTCTTTACTGTCAGGGCGGTGAGGCACTGGCACAGGTTGCCCAGAGCAGCTGTGGCTGCCCCCTCCCTGGAAGTGTGCAAGGCCAGGCTGGACGGGGCTTTGAGCAACCTGGTCTGGTGGAAGGGGTCCCTGCCCATGGCAGGGGGGTTGGAACTAGATGATCTTTAAGGACCCTTCCAACCCAAACGGTTCTATGTTTCTATGACTCTATGAATTTTCTTTCAAAGGAAGAAAATACTTCTTTATTTTAGCAAAGGTCAAAGACCATTACTTTCTTCAAGCATGTGTTTTCCTTAGTCTCCCCTCACAAAAAAACCTCTGCCTTTTTAAGATATTCTTACACTTTTCTCACTCAATATTAAATACACACCATGTACTAATCAAGAAGATGAATCAAAGACTTATTTGTGTAATAAACTGTAGATTATTTTGCACATTTTCCTGAAAGAAGTGGAGCAAAAATTAGTTTATTACTTAATGGTGTGTATGCTTGAAAACAATACAGTTAATAAAACATATCCCTCATCTTTCATGTCCTACAGACTTAGAGTTTTAAAAAATGAATAGTGTATTTTAAATGCTTTTTAAATCAGCTCTCATAAAAGCAAATCTTCCAAGCAAACAGTATTAAATTGGATTTCTGATTCTTTCCACACTGATGAAAAGTCATTTGGGGAGTACCATATGAAAAGATGTATGAACTACAAAGCTTTTGTTACTCCTGATTTTCAACAGATATGTTATTGATAAATTTGCAGTACCACAATTCTAAATATGTGATATTAAATGATACCAGATTATTAAGTGACAATACTACTGGCAACATGGAATCTTCCTGTCACTGGTTTCCTACTACAAAAATGAATGGACTAAAAAATATCAGAAAAATGCATGCATGCCTCTTCAAATATATGCCCGACATGTATCTATAAGGAATTGGATATATGATATGAAAAGTGTCTTGTAGCTAGATATAACTCATTTCTCATCAGGAAACAAGTGATGGCACAAAGCAACTTTTTGTAATTGCTTCTAGATAAACTAAATCAGTGTGACCACCTAACATATCTGATAACCTCACAAAATGCCATTTGGTAATGATTTAGTTTTTTAAGAACAATTTTTCATTCCTTAATTTAATATAAATAGTATCTACATTTCTCAGGGCAAGGAATAACTTTTGAAACCAAATGATTAATTAAATGGCAAATGCTGGAACTAATTCTACACTTTAAAATTATAGCCTGACTTAAAATACACTAGAAAACCAAAATTACACTTTTTCAACCAGTATAAAGCTGCCAGATCCAAATAATATTAAATGTATTACATTTGTCCCATAACTATTTTTCCTGTAAGTAAAATCCCATTTTAACACATATTGCATGTTGTAAGATTTTAAATTATAATAAAATATTTCTTTTCCAAATTTATTTTAAAATAAGCTTTCTAATGGTAGGTATTTATAATTTTTGGCCATTTAGGTTATAGGTGTGGGATCCTGTTTTATATGGCACCTTGCTACTGTGGAACTTTTTCTTTTAGCTTTTTTCAGTAAAAAAAACCTCTGCCAAAAAAAACAGTGGATGGGAAACCATAAAAGAGCTTTAAAATACTAAAAAAAGAAATAAATGAATGAGTGATCTAAACATAACCGTGAATTCTATTCCCATGACCTATGAAAAAAGGAGCAAAGAAAAGACAAAGTCAAGACTGCACTCCCTATCAAAGCAACACAATCTTATCTTTTAAATAACAAACATTTTAAACACAATTTAAGCCATTAAAATAAAGTATTCAGACATGAATTTAAGATAAGAAGGGATTGTTCATTTTTTGCAAAACTGACAAACCTGTGCTAAATTTGGGACTACTACTGGCTCACGGAAAAAGGAAATAATTAAACAAGAAAGGAAGAAATCCACCTTTGCTTTAGACTTTTCCTTCCAATGTTTAAAAACCTACATTATTTTGTTCCCGTAACTGCCAAAGTTTGATGGCACTTGGAAAAACTTAGCCTAGCCACTTTTAATGGACACAGTATCATTGTCCCTGCATTTACACCAAAGAAATTCTGCACTGTTGCTGTTCCCCTCCCCTTTCCTATGATCTTTCCTTTAGGCCCTTCCCTGGTGATTCCGAGAACACTGAAATAAATCAAATGTATGCCTCAGAGTTCTGTACAGTTTGCTCTGCTAACGTATGACTAAGTATGATCGTACTATGTTTTTCTCAAGAGAAAATCCTGGAATACAGTCCAGGCCCAGGATGTATTCTCAGTCTAAAATGGACAAACTTTACATACGTTTTGACAGAAGATGTGCAACAATGAATGTTAAAAACTGAATTATTTTCTCAAATTAATTAATTTAATGTTTTACTTTGTAAATAACTTATGTGGTCCTTACTAAACATATAAGTACTCAAATGTTTCTGTGCAAACAAGCGAGCAATTTCCTGAAAATTAGTTTAAATTATACAGACAAGTACTGACTTATCTCCTTACTTTCAGGGAATAATTAAGTTTCCAGAAAGAGAAGCTACACAGTATACTTCAGAACTAAGCATGAATTTGCAGTGTTAAATCTCAAATTAAAACCTGGCACTCCTAATGCCAATGTAGTTTTGCTGTTGACTTCAGAAAGGTTAGGATTTCTGCTAAATTCTACCAAATGTAAAAATTTATGTTGGAAAAATAATGAGCAAATTATTATGATTCATCAAAACTCAGTATTGCTGCTGATAGAGTGCTAGATCTGCAAAATCACTAACACGCCTAACTACTACTACATATATGAAAGTCCCAAATTTAGATCTTCCAAACACACTTCCAAATGTAGGAAATGAAATTTCATTTAGGCAGAAAGAAAAAAAAGTATGATACCTTTCTTTTTTACATCAATGACTATTAGTTCTCAGAAGAGTAGAAAAGAGGTAGGAACAGCATTAAATTATATTAATGATGTGTCACCATCCCAATTCTTTACTTACAACTGAATGTTTATGTAAATAATGTGGAGAATAAAATGCACAAGTACTTTCTTTGACTCCATTTTACACTACAACATTAGCATTTATTGTTGAAGAATTTTATCCATATTATTAACTGCAAAAATTCACTGTCCCTTGGTGAGCAAACTCACAATCTGGATAGAATGTGCAGCATCTCTCCTTAACTAGAATCCTTCAACATATAAGCATGTGTGCTTGTATCTGTGTGTGTGCTTATGTTAGTGCTTGGAAAAGGACGACTACATGGTGGATAGACACACAGAAAAGTACCAAGTGCAGCTGGTGTCTGGCCTCAGGGAAGGGTCAAAGTTTCCATGACAGTCCACACAACACCTAGGCCTGGGAAGTCTGTTCCCTTGAATTGGTGCTAGGGAGCAATGCCTGAGTTTACCTGCTTTGCACAAGCCCTGTGCCTCCACGTTTTCCTGCCCTGATTCTAGGTCTCTGAATTGGTGTTGCTTCCACAAGAAGTCCCCTCCACCATAGCTACTCCCCAGAGATCAGTCCCACTGCTGTTCATCTGGATACTCAAATTCAGTACTCTGTATCCCGACCACTTCTGTTGTGGTTTAGGCCTGGTTGGCAGCCAACCACAATGCAGCACCTCTCTCTCCCTTCCCCTCTGGCAATGAGAAGGGACAGAGAGCCAGGCTTGGGGTTCGAGATAGGACTGGGATGGGGAAAAATCACCCTTTATGATCATGAGCAAAAGGCAGACTCGTTAGGGGAAGAAAAAAAAGAACATACATTTATTACAGACACTAACAACACATAACAGAGTAGGACAGTGAGAAGCATTGCCACATCTTGAAAACACCTTACCTCCACCCCTCCCTTCTTCCCAGGCTCAGCTCTGCTCCCGATATCTCTACCTCCTCCCCCAGTGGCGCAGGGGCAGGGAATGGGGGGTGCAGTCAGTGCTGCCACTTCCTTCATCTTCGGTGAGGGGAGTGTCCGGAACTTGTTCCTCTTGCTCCATTGTGGTCCCCCTCTCACAGGAGACAGTCCTCCACAAACTTTCTCTGACTTGAATTCCTCCCATGGGCCGCAGCGTTCCCCACACTGCTCCGTCATGGGTCACTAACTTTCTCCGACTGGATTCTCTCCCACGGCTGCAGCCCTTCCCGAGCTGCTCCGGCGTGGGACTCCCCCGCATGCTGCAATCCTCCCAGCGCTGAATTACAGCAGCAGGGCTACCTTTTCCCATGAGACCCCAGCCTTCTTCGGGCACAGAACCTTGATCAGGCAAGCAGAAGCCACAGGCCGTAAATCAATGTCTGCTCCACCGTAGATCTTCATGGGTGGCAGGGGGGACGCCCTGCCGTCTCCCCACAGGATACAGGGGGGTCTCTGCTCCGGCACACCTCCCCCCTCCTTTCTTCCTCCGTTCCTCCACTGACCTTGGTGTTCATGCAGCTGCAGCAACTCCTCCTCACAAGTCCCACTGCCCGTCACCACGTCCCTTCTTAAATATGTTATCGCAGAGGCGCAGCTGATTGGCTCAATTTCCCAACCAGAAGTGGAGCTGACATGGAGCTGGGGGAGCTTCGAGAAGCTTCCCACAGGGGGCCGCCCCGATAGCCCCCTCCCCTGCCACCAAAAAACTCCACCACTCACTCAACCCAGGACACTTCATATTCCCAAATCTTTATGCTTACACTCAGCATCCTCTATCCCAGTGGCCCTTTACTTATGGTGCTGATCCATCACCCCCACACTTCTTATCCTCACCCAACATCCTGTGACCAATTTTCTCACTCCCCATTTACTGCTGTCCCTTGCACATATGCACACATACAAACTCCTACCCTCGTGCTGCAAGGGACAAATTGGGAATCATCTGCTAAATTATTTATGTTTGGAGAGTGATGACAACATTTAAGATTTCTCACATCCTATGTAGTAAGCACGGCAAATTGTACTCCTAGCATTTCTGTTGATCAGGGCCCAGAGTGCTCCCCTCCTAAGAGTTTAGCTGCCTGCACTCAAGGCCAGCTCATTGATAAGATGACAGCAACTTGTAAAGCCTCAATCAGCCCTGGAGCTCACCAGTAAAAGCTGGAAAACGGGTCAGCAGAGGCTCCCCCAAACACCTCTGTTAAGAAGTCTTAACACGGCCTACCCCGCCTTTTCCACTCAACTTCACAGCAACTTTTCAGCTGAGATACTCTTATGCTTCCTCCCTGCCTAAGAAACAGCGCAGCTGCACAGCAGCAGCCAAGCCCATGCCTGGCCACGTACCTTACTGACTGGACTACATCTCCCAGACTTGACTCCCCGCCTTAGACTGGGGCCTGCCACATCACTGCGGACTCACCTGAGTGGGTGTCTTCTTGGCTGCCCTGGCCACCCTCACTAGACTTGCTCTGCTCTCATGGACTGTTGGGACTGCCCTTTGGTCAACAAGGCTACAACCTCTGCTCCCCTTGTTATCATGCTTGGCTTCCAGTTCCCCTTCCCTTCTGAAGCAACCTGCTCCTGCTGATGATGAGTTAGGGATTTAACCAGATCTCTGCACAGCTTACTGGCTTTTATTCAATTCAGACTACTTTTTAGTCAGCTGACCTGAATAAAAACGTAAAACTTGAAAACGGTATAAATGGCGTCTGACAACAGACAAATAAACATTATTTCAGTTCCATGTTCTTTCATAATTATACAAGCTATACTACCAGAAAACTCCACCGCATTTAAATTGAAATAGTTTTGAATGGTGATGATTTTACATACCTGAGGCACCCATTTGGATGAAACAAAACTGGTCACTTCAATTGCAGGCAGGCCTGTTTTGGAAAGCCGGTTGATTAACTCAATTTTGATATCAGTTGGGACTATCACCTATGGACACGGAGACATACTATAGTAAAGTATTTCATGTGGGAAGAAACTTTTGTAAGTGAAATTTTTTTCAGTACCTAATCATTACTTTTTTTTTTTTAAATAATGAACTATACATATACACTATACCATAACTATACTGTTTCCTGACAGTAGGAAGCTACTGCATAAGGAAAGCACTAGGCAGTATACATGGATTCTACTCCATTTTTTGTCCATCACAAAAGAATAAGGAAAAATCTCTGTGCAACTGGTTGTAGATCTGGCCTCACTAATTGTTAGTAACCAAACACCAACATAGAAAAGAAGTGACAAAGGAAACAGTAATACCAAATATTCCAACCAGAGAAAAATGGGGGGAAAAAAAGCTCCACAGCTGAGGCAGAGTAACTCCATTCTGTTAATACTGCTAACATCTTTGATGTAAGTAACAAGGATGTATGTAAGCTTATCCTCCTGTTGGTGGAAACAGATGACTGTTTTGATACATGTACCCTATTTTACACAGTCTCTTTCCATTTCTTATATGCTTCCCTACCACCCTTCAGGCAAATATTATCAAAAGAGTAATTTCTTCTTTCTTCCATGCCTGTTCAGCAAGAAGTATGACAAAACCTATCATCCTCTTCCTACTATAGTAGCACTTGTAGCACAAACACATATTATGAAGACAGTCAGTATTTCATAGTGTTTACCAATTATGTCATGACAGAATGTTATTGACCGACAAGACAAATTCCAGAAAAAGAAATGGCACTTGAGTAACAGAAAGGCTAGTTAACCAAATATAGAAAGAAACTATATGATTTAACATCTGACTAAATAGTAATATACTTTTATTCTAATATATAAGTTATTAATATGAAAAGAAATAATTATATTTATAGTACAAAATGGAAGAAACATGATTAGCAGGATGTATGTGTTTTACACAATGAAAATAACACTGATACCCATATCAAAACACACACAAAAAAAAAAAAAGATAAAAATTACCTTTTCATTCTGTAATCCATCCCTCGGCCCAACTTCTACAATCTTTATGTACTCAGGCAGTCCAGATGCTTGAGACTCCTGAAATAAAAATCAATACAGAAACACAAAACAACGAGGGTCACCAAGATCAAAGGTACAGCTTGTACTTGTCCTGTCATATGATTCTGGGCATAAAGTCATATTGTCAACATTAAGTTTCCTCACGGCATTTAAAAATCTGTGAGAACACATTCCGCACCTTGAGTTAGGGAATAAAAGTTAAAAGCAGAAGTTATCTGTGTGCATGTTCCACTGCTCCTCTGAGGCCACAAATGTTTATTATAAAAATGCACATAAAACCATAAATGAACATTGTGTTTACAGAGTGAGAAATATTCCCATTTCAAAAAGCTTCCCAATGAATGATCGAGTCTTCCAAACTTCTAACTGAATGTTCTCAATTTAACTGAACAGTTACTTCTCTGTAAATGTTTGCAATATTAGGCTATAAATCTGAAAAGAACAGAGCAGTCAAGAAATGTTGAAGAGATTATTAATGAAAGATGAAAGTAATTCCTCTGCCTGAAGATCAAGGTTTTAAAGAAGGATTTAAAGGAGAACAAGGAAGGCCCCTGGTAGACAAGAAGAAGAATTTCCCAGGTGTAAGAGGAGCTCTGGAAAGGCAGGAGGCTGACGGTGACAGGAGGGAAGGAAGGCAGCAGCAAGGTCAAAGGACTAAGAAGAGCATGGGGAGCTGGAGGGGGAGGAAGGAGAAACAAGAGCAGAAAAGCAGGTGAAGGGAAATGAAACTTCCTTTTTTATTATTTAGCTGCTCTGTTATTGAATCAAGTTGACAGGTGTGGCAGTAATGTAACCTGGGCCTTTAAGTCCTGAAACACTTCAGAGCAGTTGCTTAGACTGACCCCCAAAAGCTGTGTGTCTTTAAGAACACAGCAAAGGGCCAACTTGGGGCACGCTGCCGCACCCGGAGGAGCCTTGGCAGGAGCTCTGGAGTCATCGCATTTTCTGTATTGCACTGAATACAGAATCCAACCCAGTGCCTGCATTCCAGCGTTGCAAGCCCGTGCTGGGATTCGCGTGAGCTACCTGCAGGACAGCTGCTCCCGCTGCACCCACCACCTCCCCCGAGAGTTACACACCACGGGAAGGACAACACAGTCAGCCCAGGCGGGAGCCGCAGCTCGCCATGAGACCAGAAGTCACTTCTGCCGTGTGTAAATATGGCCATTAATCTCACATCATCCACAACCAGATGAAAAACCTATTTTTCATCCCTCCCTGAATAGTATCATCAGGGTTGTTTCAACCAAACGGCTGTTAATTTCCTCTCACGGTAACGGAAAATGAGCATTACTGCAGCACCTTTGGTTTCTCCCTGCATTCTCAGTGCCCATGGATAAAACTAAGTTCTCTGCAGCACTAGCCAAAATACAAAAAACATATTTCAGAGCATTTACTGTGTATTTATCGGAGCCCAGTAAAAAGAATGGGAAACAGCTGTATAGTATCTATTTGATCACATGGAACATCTGGCAAGTTAAAACTTTGTCAGGCTGTGCTAAGCCCACACTCGCTGACAGTATAAACCTACTTAAATGTGAAGGTAAAACCTTCACATCTGCTGCATATTGTTTCTCTTTTTTAAGTTATTTTCACAAATATGGCACTGCTTCAGCACTACGGGCATAAATCCTGGTTATTTCATGATTATCAGATCCTTCTTGTTACATGACAAATGCCACAGCTGCACTATGAGTAAAGCTGTGACTGGAGAAAAAAAAAAAAAAAAAAAAAAAAAAAAAAGGAGATAAAATAGATTATGCGAACCAAAGCTTAATTTAGAGCATGAAAAATGTCCATAAAATTTCGGTGGCAAAAATGTTCAGTCTCTAGGCCAAATCCTGTAAATCCTATTCAGTTCCTACTGTGGTAAAACTGCTGAAGTCAAAGAGCTGTACCTGTCTTTACAGAACAGTTCACACAGCTACAGCACATGCAGTAGGTTATTCACACAGCCGTTAAGGGGATGTCTGCAGCCCTTGGATATCGTAGGGGACAGAAGTTTGGAAGGGACATTGCAGAAAGGCATTCAAGTATTTCTATTCACCATCTGTGATATTTCAGGCATACAATCTCTTTGAGCCATAGTCCAGGTCTCCCAGCCCCTGATATTCCCTATAGCCTTCCTGTCTACTAGTTCGTCCCAACTTGAATTGACTGTTCTTGAACTCAACACTGAGAACCATGTACAGGATGACTCTCACAAGGGCCACAGAGTGGAAACTCAAGGCACTACTAGAGACGAATCCTTACACTCTTCGAGCTAATGAACTAACAGCTTAAGCATCTTGGCTCCAAGGCCAGAAGAGTCTAGCTTTGCATTGAATTTCATATAGTTTCATCTACAGCACATTGATTGCTCCTGTCTTCACTCAGTTCCTCCGGTGTGGCACCCAGTGTGGCAGTGCTAATGTCTCCTGTCTTTCTGGCATCAGCAGATCTGACCACCTTGATATTTTCTGGTGAAAACATTTGGACTAACATGATTACCTTATTTTAACACAAACATATATTATCTCAAAAAATGTAGGTTAGTGCTATAGAAAAAACCACATTTTTAAGAAAGACCTGAGGAACCCCATCAGCAATGTCTCTTTGGCCTAATAAATCTGCTTTCAACATTATCTCTTATTTCCTCCTCAGCGTTTCTTACTCTTCTCACAAATTCTGTCCTGATCATCCTTCTCCCCAACATAACTAGTAATTTCTATTGTGCTGCACTGCTGAAGTTCAGATAACAAGCAAGTAAAGGAGAGGCAGAATACTTAGGTACAGGCCTGTATGTACTATTTATGCATTTTACAGTGCATAATCACTGGATAAAACTCAGAAACAAATTAGAGACTGTAAGAGTACATGTACCATCTTCTGCTAAGATGAGTCTAGCATTTTTGCTTTCTGTGGCCCAAGCTGAATCAGAGAAGTAAAGGAGTACCTCTTCACCTTAATCTCACCTGTCCTATGAATGCTCAGTAACTAGCTGCTAGGACATTCTTTCAAAACCAGCATTGGTGATATGTATTTGACCATGTTGTCAGGAAGAAAAAAGAGACTCCCTGCTTCGTTGGGAAGTCTTCTGATCACAGTATCACACTTGCAGAATATTTGGACATAACCTGAAACACAGCTGAAGAAGTCACCTGAGCCACCAGTCACATTCTGTGCCAGGCTCAATGCCATCTGCATTCACTAGGTAAGCTTCAAATTCACAGACCAGATTGAAGTCTCTAAGAACTTATGCAGAGTTTAGACACTTCTCTGTTTACTATCTGGATGGCATCAGACCTTAACCAGGACTCTGGCTTTGTGAACTGAGGGATGGAGTTCCTTGAACTAACTGGAGAATTCCAAATGGGCACCATCCTCTTGGGTAAAAGGAAGGATTTTCAGAACCAACACTGAGACAAACTTAGATAATTCTGACACCTTCAAATATGGCATTAAATTCTCTACAGATAATAAATGGAAAATATAAATAGAAATAAATCAAAAAATGAAAAATAGTTTTTATATTTTAAGAGAATCCAAAAAAGTTAAACCTTACAGAAATACACAAGTATTTACATTAAACACTAAACATGTCAGGTAAATCACTTTGTTTCAGAAAAAATATTTACTAAATTGTATTGTAGG
This sequence comes from Tyto alba, assembly GCF_018691265.1. Classification (NCBI taxonomy): domain Eukaryota; kingdom Metazoa; phylum Chordata; class Aves; order Strigiformes; family Tytonidae; genus Tyto; species Tyto alba. Next base: position 24,183,044 of record NW_024881316.1, on the reverse strand, counting down.
AAGTATTTTTATGTAACAAAGTACAAAAAGTAGTTATGGCAGATACTTAGAGGTGACTGCTTATTGAATTATATAGTGGCTCTGTTAAAAAGTAATGACTACCAAAGTACAATGTTTGAAATATCAAGAAGGAAATAGTTGACATAAAAGACTAAGAGCCTGGAAAATTTGTTTTTTCCATGTATCAACCCTTGCCAAGGGAGAACAAAAAGCATATAAAACCACAAAAAATTGCCTCCCTCAAAACAGAATGTAGCCAAAGAGTCTTTTTAAAAAAATTAGAAGGAAAACCATACCATTCAGCTTAAGACACTGAATGCCAAATTTCTGTATGGAAACATTTTCTTTGAGCTATAAATAGCTGAAAATTCAAGTTTATTATAGAAAAACCTAGTAACCCTTAATTAGAGCAGTATAATCTTCCTAACATAGGCATAAGTGTAATCAAATTAAATAAACACACTTTTTTTAAGCTCTGTCACTGCTTCACTATTTCTAGTAAAGGCGCTGAGGTTCCCTCAGCCTTCTGGTTTTTATTCCATGTATCTCATTCATAGGGGCACTAATAGCACTAGTAAATATTACCCAGAACTGCTCAAAAGTAACTGAAAGGACCCAAAAGTAAGGGAGAAGAAACTGGAGGTTCAGGTCTTTTCAATCATTTTAACCAAGCAAATGTGAAGCTCTGCTTTCCTTTTCCACAAGGTGGTGTTCTGGCACAGAGGACAACTGAACAAAGGTAGGTCCATCTCATACAAGGAAGAATTATTCAGGAGAGCAGTTTTAAACAAGGATCAGCAGGGAGGTGGCATCATAACTCCTATGTATGTATGCACTGACATGGACAAATTCCCCAAAACTGGGAGAAGGCTCTGAGATAAATAACACCATTGCTGGAAGGAGAACAAAGAAAACAGTGGTCAATCTTCTGAACACATAGATGTGTCTGAACTTTACAAGACACAGAGGAAATAAACAGGAGGAAAATAAAATCGTAGTATGTAATCAAATAATGATTGAAGTGGTATTGAAGAAATTTGTTTATATAGTTCACACTACTGGAAGGCAGATATAAAACATATTCATTCCCAAGTTAACTAGGGGGAAAATGGAGAAGATTCACCTGTGCAACATAAAGAATACATATAGAGATTCAAAAAAACAGTGGGACACACCTGGTGACTATCCCTCAATAAATATAAACTGAGTATTTGTTCCAGAATTTCTGTGGTATGCTGCTGACATGACCACTGGGAGAACAGTAGCTAGGAACATCCCATAACTAGCAAAAAAACCTCATCAGCCCTTGAGAAGATATAACTAAGTAAGTTCTTCTTATGATATCACTGCATATTCATGACTTGAATGTTAGCATAGAAATACCACAAAGCAGCTGCAAGTGCTTAGACCACAGGACCAGAGTTCAAAATTCCACTGACGTACTAGAGAAATAAATATGATAGATTTCAATAAAAGCATTACATAACACAACACTTAAGACTATCCTTATTGTATCTGACTATGATTGACTAATTGAAAGAATTTATGCATGTTGTCCTTTACAAATTCTATCATGATTATTTCTCTATTTTAACAATTTTGACCCCCAAAAAAAAGATTTTTGTACCATAGAAGATAAAGACTACCTGACTAACCAGTTCTATAGAAAAGGACTGGGATATTAAAACAAGTAACAAACTGAGTATGAGTCAATAACATCATGCTCTCAAGGAAAAAAAAAAAAAATAGAAGAAGATTAAATGGCAAATCTAATCCTAGGCTGTAAACAGGGATGTCATAGATAAAACAGTAGCCTGCCACTTAATGAGTAGAAATACTGTGTCTAGTTTTGGACTTCCTACTTCAAAAAAGAATTCACTCAACTGGAGATCATCCGTAGGAGAGCAAAATATGAAATGCAAGTAAATCATTACAGAATGAAATTAGTTAAATGCAGAGTTAACTTATCTGGAATAAACCAAATAATTGTTGAGATCAGAAGGGAACTCTGGAGATCATCTAGTTCAACCACCCCTACTCAGAGCAGGGTCAACTAAAGCATGTTGCCCAGAACCATGTTCAGTTCGGTCTTGAGTAGCTCAAAGGACAGAGACTCCTGGGCAACCTGTTCCAATGCTGACCACCTGCACAGTGAAAAAGACTTTTCTGATCTTTACATAGAATTTATTGTACTTCAGTCTGTGCCCACTGCCTCTTGTCCTGTCAGCAACTTTACCTCCTTTGTTCATCCCAGTGGGTATTTGTATATATTGATAAGATCCCCTGAGCCTTCTTTTCTCAAAGATGAATGCTCTCAGCCTCTCCTCATATGACAGACGCTCCAATCCATGAATCATCTTCATGGCCCTTTGTTGGAACTGATTCAGTATGCCTATGTCTCTCTTATACTGGGGATTAAACCTACAGGTATTGCTTTAATCCACCTCTTCAATTTTAATTTGAATGTGCTTACAACTTTCATTAGAGGGCTTGTGTGAGCACATGAAAGAGCAGTGATTTACATATACCAGGAGACTATCTGAATTGACTGAGAATTCACTGTAGGGATTCTATTGTAAAGTAATAGCTCTAATATTTCTTCTCTTATTTCCATTAATTACTAAACTATAATATAATCTGCTAGTACACTTATTAAATTGTTGCAGGGCTGTTTACAATAAAATACAAGTCATTCATATGAAAACAGAGGAAATATTATTTTAAACACAGGGGAATTCAACTAAACTATAAGTGCTTACGCTGCTGGAATGGCCAGTTGTTTGATCTAATCCTGTTTACAAAGACGACTTTGAAAGTAAAGACAGAGTCGTAGAATGCAAATAATATTAACAAATAATAAGAAAAATTACTTTTCTTTAGAAATTATAAATTAATATTTCATAAATAGAATTCTATCAAGTGAGCAGAATTCTGACGAACTGACAGTTCAAAAGTTAACAAATTACATTAATAGGGAATGGTCCAGACATTGTAAAAAAATGCTGATGTGTTAAGAACTGTATTCTTACACAAAACTAGAAAATTCAAGTCACATTCTTAACTACACTACTCATGGACATAGAGTTATTAACTTAAAAAAGCAAAATACCATCTGTATATTACTATTCCTTTGAAAATCCTTTAGACTAGGTCTTCCACTGCTACAGAGGACGAGGTTTAAGAGTGGTATCCAGCTCAAGGTTAAGAAACCTCAGCTCATTTCTGCTGTCTAAATATATGTACTTGGAGTCATTCTGGATGACTAAGAAGTTCTGGTCTCCAAGTGCTGCGCAGGAAGGGCATGGGTCCCACTTCGCCCATTTACCATAGGTCTTATTTCAAATCTATCAAGATGTCTGTACACTGCAGGGCATCTTAAATGGCACTAGACACATCTGTTAGGCAACTGAACTGAGCTTCTACCTGGTTCCCCCCACGCAGGTATCTAAAGGCATGTCAGATGTCTAAATTCACATTGCAGCTGAAGGAGCTTTATTTAACATGGCTGATGGAGATAAAGGATAATTCAAGTCATCTTAAGGTCCACACCTAATGGCTGAGGGTCTCAATTGCCAGGTTTATATAACTGCTTGGGGACTAAATGCCATTCTAGAAGGAAACAGGTGTCTTGCACATTTTACAGTGTACAGGATATGCCTAACCCATAAGAATTTCTCATATATTCTAGGTGTTTGAAATGGCACTAGGCACCTCTGTTCAGGCAACTGAGTCCTGTCCTAGGTCTGCACTGGCTATCACAGGAACTTGAGCTGCTGTAGACACCTATTTATATCTTAATTCAGATGTCTTAATCCCAAACAGACATCTGCCTCAAATGAACTATATATCACCTAATGAGTTATCAAAAAAAACTGGAGGAACTTCTTTTGAGTTCCTCCAAGAGTTCAGTAGGTGATGTACTCTTTTCATCATTCTAGACTAAGTTTTCACCCTTCCTTGCTGACATGACTCCCAATCCATTCTGCTGCTGCATTTAATCTCTGCCTCTAAGGTCTTCCTCACTGAAAAACTGGAATACAGATAAATACATAGAAGAGTGGAAGTAACATTACCCCTTGCAGCAGGTCAATTCAATCCAAAATATACCCTCATCAACTGATGCTTTACACATCAACAATTTTCCAGGTATATGAAAGGCAACATGTAGCACATGGATATTTAAGCAGCATCAGTCCAATGAAGAACATTCTAATTCCTGTTTCACAGCACCTCTTTAGAGCAACTGGCATGATTTCTAGGTTTTTTGCCAAAGCTGTGAGTTAGAAGCAATTCAGATCAACTGAATTCTTGCATCCTTGTCTTCCCGTAACTCCTCTGTAAACAGAGCATTCACACTGATCCAAACCTTGACCCATGGACTGACTTTCCAGTTTGACCTTCAACCTCTCTCATCACTATGGACCTGCCTGATGGTCACTGGGACTGCATGGCCAACCCTGACTACCATCAGTGGACCAGATCCTGACCCTGACTCACTCTCAGCTCTAACCTTGGACCTCCCTTGTCACCACAAACTTCCCCAATGACCTGGACTCTTGCTTGAACCCGGAGACCACATCTAGACCTACCTTGCTCACCTCATTTAGCTACTGTGGGACTGGGCCCTGACTGGTCACCTGCTAGCCCTGTCACCACGCTCAGCTGCCCTCCCTTAGGGAGCTGCTGGCCCTTTGCTCTCTGACAACCAAACGGAGAGAAATTTCTTATTCTAGAGTCCATTGCATTATCTGATCCTTGCTACCTGACATCCAGTTCAGATATATACTCCCAGAGCATTTCTTTACCCCAAGTCATATATGCTGGGAGTAGAATGCAGCCTAGTTCTCCCTCCTTTTGTCCCTTTCTATCAGGGGTACCTAAAAAGCAAGTGCAGTAGTTGTTTATGGCTAGCACTGTAAGTAGAAGCTTTGTTGATGGAGGTCAGTAATATCACACGCTCCAGATTCGAACAGCAGCAGTCATAAACTATGTCTGAAAGCTAGTGCTTTGTACACTAACTCTCTCTGATCCCACTGCACCATCTCCTTACCCAGTGAAGGCTACAGCTATGTGATGCTGTGAGAGTAATCCCAGGGGATAATGTCTTGTTCAAGCAACAAACTAGGGCTTGACATGAAAAAGTACAAAATCCAACTAATAGTAAAAGAGCTCCGTCTAACACACAAATACAACTTTGCTCATAAAAGACTTAGGCATCATATGCAGTTGTGCTAAATCACTTACTGCACAGAGAATCACCAGAGGGGTACTAAGTGTGCAAACCAATTTCACAGCACAGTATCTCACAAGTCTTAGCAAACCCTAACAAGATGTAGCAAATAAGTAACTCCTTTCTATATGAAAGGACGTTTCTTTCAGGCTAAACAAACTAGCACATTTTCCAAAAGAGCTACAGAGTTAATAAATCAATATAATCTCCCTCTGCAGGAGTCTAACAGAGGAAATAAGAGAAGGAATTCCTCACTTCTCAGACTATTTTCCTTTATACTAGATCAGAAGAGGTCAACTCTCACATACTTTGTGTGAAACACCTGCTGAATATTGTTTTCTACGATTTAAAATTTACCCTTTCACTTACAGTGGATGTGTTTAGCTGCTCAGAGATGCAAACAAAACCTGCAGCTCCCTCCAACATATAATTTGTCTTGTATAACCAACTCAAGTGAACTCTTTAATTTTGCAAGTTACCTACTGTTATTTAATTGAAAGGGTAGTAATATATTTGAATACTGTTTGGAAGTGTCTACTTTCCCTTTCATTTTAAAAACATAAGAATAAGCTCTAATAATTTCTTAATAAACTTCTAAATACATTAAAGGATGAAAGTTGTTTTCTGTTGTACTTTTCATATTACATCAAAGACTAAACTGACCTTCATTCTTCAACTACTCCTCATTTTCCTGTTTTGTGAGGAAGTGCTGAGTTCAGAAGTAATAAATGGGCTTGAAGATTCCTCGTTGTTACTTTATTATGTCATGAGTTTGGAATGCATTTTGAAACTACTAGTCTTAATCAAACAAATTACATGGCATACCATACAGATCTTGCAGCAATATTATCGTGTATTTCTTTATGACTTTCTCAGTTTCTTCATAAACTACAGTTTCTTCTTGATCTCGCCATTATTTGAAGAGAATACAGAATGCAAGAATATTTCTTCCAAGACTGAAAAACTACACTGAGCATGTGTTTTTCCCAGTAGCAGTATATAAAACCATGAACTGCTGGCCTATGTTCTTTACCTTCGGTTCTGATTAAGTCCTTTCTTTGTAACTTCTCATATATTGTTTTCAATCTGAAAAACTGTGCAAAGCACAGATACAGTGAAATGACGGAACACAAGTGTCCTGGGTTGAGTGAGTGGTGGAGTTTTTTGGTGGCAGGGGAGGGGGCTATCGGGGCAGCCCCCTGTGAGAAGCTTCTCGAAGCTCCCCCAGCTCCATGTCAGCTCCACTTCTGGTTGGGAAATTGAGCCAATCAGCTGCGCCTCTGCGATAACGTATTTAAGAAGGGACGTGGTGACGGGCAGGGGGACTTGTGAGGAGGAGTTGCTGCAGCTGTGTGAACACCAAGGTCAGTGGAGGAACGGAGGAAGAAAGGAGGGGGGAGGTGTGCCGGAGCAGAGACCCCCCTGTATCCTGTGGGGAGACGGCAGGGCGGCCCCCCTGCCACCCATGAAGATCTACAGTGGAGCAGACATTGATTTACGGCCCGTGGCTTCTGCTTGCCTGATCAACGTTCTGTGCCCGAAGAAGGCCGGGGTCTCATGGGAAAAGGTAGCCCCCCTGCTGTAATTCAGCGCTGGGAGGATTGCAGCATGCGGGGGAGTCCCACACCGGAGCAGCTCGGGAAGGGCTGCAGCCGTGGGATAGACTCCAGTCGGAGGAAGTTGGTGACCCATGACGGAGCAGTGTGGGGAACGCTGCGGCCCATGGGAGGAATTCAAGTCAGAGAAAGTTTGTGGAGGACTGTCTCCTGTGAGAGGGGGACCACAATGGAGCAGGAGGAACAAGTTTCGGACACTCCCCTCACCGAAGATGAAGGAAGTGGCAGCGCTGACTGCACCCCCCATTCCCTGCCCCTGCGCCACTGGGGGAGGAGGTAGAGATATCGGGAGCAGGGCTGAGCCGGGGAAGAAGGGAGGGGTGGGGGGAAGGTGTTCTCAAGATGTGGCAATGCTTCTCACTGTCCTACTCTGTTATGTGTTGTTAGTGTCTGTAATAAATGTATGTTCTTTTTTTTCTTCCCCTAACGAGTCTGCCTTTTGCTCGTGATCATAAAAGGGGGATTTTTCCCCATCCCAGTCCTATCTTGAACCCCAAGCCTGGCTCTCTATCCCTTCTCATTGCTGGAGGGGAAGGGAGAGAGAGGTGCTGCATTGTGGTTGGCTGTCAATCAGGCCTAAACCACGACAACAAGTTAACCAGTGGCTTTATCTCAGGTACACATTAATGGCTATGCCAGACAGAAAATGAGTAAATGCTGTATCTCCCACCTTACATAATGATAAAGAGCAAATCTATTATGACCACCTATTCAAAGTATCAACACTCTTGAATAAACACATATAATATCATTATTACCTAAAATACAATTACTAGTATTATTTAAGATATTAGAAATAAATATTTAGGGTAAATACAGACATATAAATATCAACATTCTAGACTTACTAATTTACATATTTTATTGGCTTTGAATCTTATTGTTCTTCAAATATTTTCATATCTCTATTTAAACAATGCTAGTAAAGTATACTGGAAAATATGTATAAAAATGATCACGATATGAAGATAGTTACAGACTCCTAGAAGCCTTTATTTTTAGTAAGCAAAGGTAAGAAATGTGAACATTTGAATTGCATAAAGTTACCCATTTTAAATTGTGATCATCAAAATCATAACGGTCCATGCTACATGCTAACTATACTGCCAAGGACGACTTACTACATGTCAGTCGAGAGTCACACAAACACTTCTATTGGTCATGGCTTAAAATTTTCCGAATGTCAGCTCCAGTAGATCAGAAAATTCCACAGGCAGATGCAGGCTACTGAAACTGCTGTTCTGACAGCCCTGCAAAAATGAATTCTTGGGAACTGTGGATTAAATGTCTAATGGAAGCAGCAGCTAGTTCTAAGAGAAATTGCAAACCATGTCCAATTCTCTCCCATGATGTTGAATGTTCTGAAAAAAAGTAGAAGCATTACAGGACAAATACTCAGAAGAATAAAAACGAGCCTAAAGACTGTTCACAATCTTTGAAAACAACTAAATTGCTTATTTAATATTCATGTCTGTGTTTCACATAAAATCATTCACAGCCTGACAGAACAAAAAAATAGACCAAATCTGTCAAGTAACAGTCTCCTGGATGAGTCTGAACTTTCTGAACTGTCACTGACATTTTGGGTTCCCATCTTCTAAGAAATGTTTGTTGCTATTTTCAACAAATGTAGAGCATGTGAAATTGCAGAGGTTTGAATACAACTGTCAATTACAGCTAACAGTTCATGCAACCTAAAAGCAGACAGATGTGTTGTAGTCACAGATAATTTTGGTTAACTTGCAAAATAATGATGAAGAGAATGTATTACTAGAGTCAGGTGGTTGCAGAGGCATAGACAACCACAGTTAGACTTGTGTTACAATGGAATCATTAATAATAAACGGTACTAGAGGCCTCTCCTGTTAGTAAGAGGCCAACCCAGTCAGTCACTAGCAAAAACTAAAAATGTATTCTCAGGATATGGTGTATGCATTACCTTTTTCTATTTCCCTAAATGCTTCCCTTGGCTAACAAGCAGCATTTCTCCATTAACCAAGTTGATTTGTAGCCAACTCACTTTCATCCATATCCCTATCTTGGTCAAAGCCTGGAAAAGCAATTATACTCTGCCATCTGGGCTGGATGAAAAGGATACAGAGAACAGAGATCAACAGCATACTGATGACACTGGAGCCAAAACCTCCCACACTTTCCTTTACTATTATTTATGGTAATAGTATTATGGTGTGTATGGTGTTTTACAGGCAAGACTAAAGACCGAATTCTAGAAGGCAGAAAGAGTGGTGCTTTTTCACACACATTGAAAAAGCAGAGGCATGATCATCCTTACAAGACCAACATGTGAAAGTAATTTGCTCTTAATAATGCTTTGGGATATCAGTGGGTGAAAAATGAATAAATTGACAAGCCAGCCCATCCACTCAAGCAGGTAAGTCTCTTTAAATACCTCATTGTCAATAAAAGTGAGTTATGCATAGATCTTTAAGAACTCAAGTAAAAAGTTGGAAGTAAATCAAATATTCCCAATTATTATTTTCATCAGAATCACCTTCTGTGTCCAAAGGCAGTGCCTAAAAGATCAAGGAAATCTTTAATTCAAGTACAGCTGGCCTATTACTATGTTTTCCATAGCTCTCTTCCCAAAAGACACTGATAAAAATGATGGTAGTTTAATAGTTATTTATTTAGCCACTGTTGGCAACTCATCCTTCAGGAGAATTTAAAATTTATAAACCACTTTAGAAAAATAACATCTGCAAAGTGTTATTATAATAATTTCTCAATGGTAGGAAGGAAATTATGGTATCTTGAACACTACACCCTTCTTGATGTTCCATTTTCACAATGGAATCAGTCAAACATGAGCATATTTAACTGATATAATTCTCTGGCCATTTAACTGATAATAATTAAAACTACTGAAAATTTTCCTCATATGAGATTCATAAAAAAGACAGATATAATGCTTTATTTTTAGAATAAATGTTTTTAAAATTTATCAGTTTTTATGAGCTTATTAAAAAGTACTCAGATTATGATATGTCACAGCTTTTGCTGAACTGGTTAAATTTCCAATTTATTACATTAAATAGTAATGTAATAAGATTTTAACATGTTCTAATGATGCAAACCTGGAAACAGTGGAGTAGAAAAAGCAGAAAATGGACTGGTATTGAAGAAAATATGACAAAGACAAAACCAAAATGGGATCATATCACTTCAGACTATTTGAGAAGATTAAGGGTTTTCACGGCAAAATAAAGCATGACATTTCTTAAGTTTATTATTGCTTCCACTTCTAGACTTCACACATTTTTTTCAACCTCCATATTCTGGATAATAAATTGTACAACAGATGAGAAAGAAATGTGCATTTTTGTAAAACTGGTAGTAAGACCAGTAGGTCAGTGCTAACTAAGCACAAAACACGTAAAAGAAATCTACTAGTATTACCATTAGCTGTACTTTCACTTTACTGTGACACATGATCTTGATCAAAGGATTGTTCTAAACTCTAATGATAGATAATAATACTTAGGGACTAGATGGAAATCCAGACATACCACTCACTAAGCTCAAAATGTCCTGAAATGTTCTTAATGACAGGATTCAACTGAACTGTAAGACACCTGAACTTAGGTATCTACATATTTATGTCTACAGGTGTGCTAGGTACACCAGTACAGTCAAAACATATATTCACATATAATGTCTTAAGGTTTCCTAAACACAGAATGTAGAACATAGAACCTGTGCCTTTTTTGATAGCTAAAGCAGGATATTACAGGGCATCTTAAATGGTGCCAACAATGAAGTGTGGCCAGCTGAATCAAGCCATTTCTCAACACTGTCAGCAATGGCCAAAAGCATATGAAACAACTCAGGCAAGTAGTAAGGGCACAAGTCAGATGGCTATTTGCATCCACTAATACATTTGAGATGCATCTCGCATGACTTCCAGCTACCATGCCAGAGGGCACAGGTCTCCCATAAATCCTGATATCTGCCAACCCTATAAGCCATCTCAGCTACCTCATGGCATCTCACATGGAACCAGACAACTGTGCTTAGGCAACTGATTCAAGACTTAAATATCGAAAAATGGCAGGAAGACAAAAGACAATTCTCAGTCACCAGCTGATTCCTCTCTGTATAGCCAACAGCCAGCTGGCTTAGTAGCTTAACTTTCCATCTTCTTCATGCCATTCAGGCAAAAGTAAAACATGGCAGGGCCAAGGAACCTGCCTATCTTCTCTCTTCTCTTTCTCCAATAAATTCTTCATGTAAGCTGTTTTGCTTTATATGAAGCCAACATATAGTTCAACTCAAATTATGTTTCCAGGCTTTTATAAATTCAGCTGTGATCAGCTGTGGATTCTGTTAAATCTTTTTCCTAATCCCAGTGTTCCACATGATATACCTTCATCACTTACCTTGCTCCCCCATTTCTCACATACTAACACCTATATTTAATCTCATCTTAACTACTTGCATTAAAAGTAAACCCTAAAGCCACATACAGTTCCTTTCCAGATGCTGCTGTTGAATTATTTCCCTATGGGTTTCACCTAACATTCCACCAATGTCCTCTGGCGCTTCAATCCACACATCTCATGCATTCAAAGCTTTTAAACTTTTTTTTCCAAGAAACTCATAAACTAACACCTTTATTCCCATACAAAACAGCTAACATCTGTGGACAAAAAAACAGCCAAACAAAGAATAAATGTCTACCCAGCACAATTTTTTACCCATGCACCTTTTAGCAGTTTTTTGCATGTAATAAATCTGTTTTTTTGTCACAAGAGCTGTTGAGAATCACTCTCCTAAGTATATTTAATCCACATAACAAATTCAAATGTAATGTAACAACTGAGGTAACTTTCATTCATTTACACCAAACCATAAAATAAATCTCCATTTAACAAGGGAATTACCTAAAAACAGTATCAGCAACAATAACATTCTGAAAGTAAATATAATTTCCTTCTTATCACCTCCAGCATCTTTTTCAACTTTTTCAACATTAAATTTTGTCCCAAACTATGATCGAAATCTTCATCATCAGTTATGATGTCTAACCCAGTAAAAGTCTGAAAAGTCATTAGCTGATTACTTCCAACTCTAATACCTTAAGATTGAAAAGCAACCCTTAAAACTATCCCTGAAAGTATTTTCCTGAAATGTAAATCATGCATTTATCAGTTTTCTGATTCCTTTGGAGTGAGAGGTTGATAAAAAGACCAGAAAAAGAAAGTCTGTATCTGATTCACAATCTCATATTTAATAAACTTTATTACTCATTACAACTTAGGTCACTATGAACGTATTACAAAATAGAAGAAACTTTTATCTCCACTGCACTAGTTAGCGTTGAAGTGTACACACCATTTTGACATTTCTGCCCCAAAAGAGCTATACAAGTGTACATTAATACAACATTAATAAAATATTTCCTTCTTGCTGAAAAGCAAAAATGCTGAATTAGCGTTACTGGTATACAGCACACTGTGAAAGCCTGATTTTGATCATGGAGCTACAGGCCTCATATTACATGCTCTTATCTCAGAAATTCCAGATCAGCCAATAAAGCAACTTTTCTCAGAGTTTCAATATCCTGATGAGTTTTTCTATGTGACAGAAAATGAACGGATTAGATAGCCTGAGAGAACCTTTTCCTATAAATCTGTGCCCTATAGCTTTTTATTCCCATATGTGTTCCAGTATTTTCTGAGGTTCAGTTAACTGATGAGCCTTACTGAGTGCATAGTACTTCATTACACTCTATGTCAAGGTCCACATATGCATTATGGTGTGCATTGGCACACACTGTAAGGTGGTATACATTCCCCAGCAATACCACACACCATCTTTAATACACACTTCTTTTTCGTATATAATCTATCTTTTTAAATATACATTTGGGGGAAAAGAAGAATGCTAAGGAAAATATTTTACCTTTGTTAAAGGAATGAGAGCTAAACAATAGAAGAGAATTCAACACAGCCTGAAGTACTAAATAACTATTTTTCTGAAGTCCCCCACAGTTTCTTTAAACATAACTCCTACCACATTTGACACATCAAAGGATCTCAATAACCTTCAATTCCTAAAATTTCAGAGAATCATCACCTTGGTTAAACACCTCAAATATTTACATTGTGAAAGAACAGAGGATGACGTGAACTCATTTCCGCTTTATCTCTAGACTGTACCTACACTGCACCAGTTTCTCATTGTGTGATATTCACATAGAAACTGAAATTCAAACACACACTTTCATAAACAAGTGAGTCTTCCAACCCAAATGCTGCAAGAATTGGAGCTACCTTTTCCGCCTGAAACACCAAAAAATGGTCCTATTATTAAAGCTGAGCAAAAATATGTATAACTTCATTCTGTATACCCAGCATTTCACCTTTAAGCCAAGACTAAGTGAAAAAAAAAAAAAAGAAGTAACTTGTAACCAAAGTCACTTCAGAGACGACTGTTACTACTATTTTTTAAACTTGTCAGGCAATTTAAAGAGACAAAATTTGATTAATTAGGAACAGTAAATATTTTGCTTAAGTCTTAGGGTTGTCTTATAAGGCACTTGTGAGATTCCCTTACGCAAACTAGAAGCTAGAAGATACACCAATTCTAAATAAAATCTTTATTAAAACCTGAGACAAACATAATATTCCCATTTATTTCAGTAGGAATTAAATTTGGAACTACTCGATCTTAGGCAAGTCACTTATCTTCACTCTCAGCCAAGGCAATGAGAAAATGAATTAAGAAGAATGATCTCAAGATGTATGAATTTTTAAATTATGATTTGACACACAGGGTGTCTGAAATTAATCTTTTTCTTTGAGCTGGCAAGAGAGGAAATTAATATCACTGTGCCCATATGTAGGCTTTGAAGGAGGTGGAGGTGGGACAAGTGAAAAAACGGGATCTCACCAAAAAACAGATGTTGGGTCTGAGTAGAAATTTCCTGTGCATTTTTTTAATTCCCAAATTTGCAGAGCAAGATCTGTAAAATCCTTTACAACATTTCCAGCTGTATTATAAAGTTCTAAATCCACATAATAATCCCAATATAGCATAAATCTGTATCAACTAAAAAGCTCCTGTTATCTTTCCACTATTTAAAATCCAATGCCGCAAAAGAACTAAAAGTCAGTGACTCCATTTACATCAGACTTAGACTTTATTATCAGCCTCTTAACTTCTAACATCCTGTTTGGCATCTTTACCAAACCAACTACTTAGCCTTTTTGGACTTTCTCTCTTTAACATTTATATCCACCAATGTTCTTGAGCTCTTATTCTGCAGTATAAAGAATACCTGGCTGAAAAAATTGGCATGAGTCTACTGACTGGATCTTCTGAAGGGGAAACTCCTCTTGACTTCAAAGAAGATTTTGGAAAGAGCTCAGCATTGAACTCTCTCTACTCCAGTTAAATCCAGTGGAAGTGTGGTTTTGTGTTTTATTTACTACCTCCAGTGTCAGCATGTATCAAATGTCATTTATCGCCTCCAAAGTCATCAAGAAAAGATACACCATGCTGCTATGAACTTAATAGTTTATAATTTAATTCTAAATTACAGTTATAATAATCCTTTCTACTTTATTTTTCTATTTATCTATTTTTGAATAACACTGTATGCTTAACATCTTATGTTGTAATTTTCATAAGATGTTATACATCTTATGAACATTAAGAAAATAAATGTTGCTTGAAAATCTGCAACAAAACAATAATAAGTCCCATTCTTGTGATGTATTCATCAAGAAAAAGATCAATCTACTGAGTTCTGTGCTCACAAGGCCTCTACATGTAGAGGAATATGAAGGGCTAGAAATTAAGAATTTCGAAGTCTCTTAGTGATCAGTTATTGAGTCTTAAAGTACATGAAAAACAACATAAAAACTTGCATATTGTAATTGTCATAATAAAATAACATGCTTGCAATATTGTTGACAGCAAATTTTTATAGTACTTCTTAAACTAAATAAATTAAATAAAAAATGAAAATAGCCTAAATAGTTATTTAAGGAGAGCCTGCAAATGTGAATCTGTTCCTGGAATATATAATTACATTGAGATAAAAAGAGCATGAAATATAGTATGTCTCAAATCAGTTGCTCTGAGGTGTAGCTAAAAGATTCAAATAAAACAGACATGATTTCTCCTCCCAAGTAGCATAATATCATATGCCTCATTTTTTATGCTGTAATTTGAATCAAGAATCAACCATCAAATACAACTGGTTAAGACAAACATACATAATTGTCATATGGACTGTGGGTTTTGTTGTTATTCTTGACTTGCTTTAAAAATAAATTTGAGAGGTTTCTAGCATATGTTTAAAACATTGCAGTCTATTGCAAAATCTAAACTAGCAAATTAAAACTGCAAAAGTAAGACACTTGTGTGCATCTCTTGATCCATTAGTGTCATGCAATGAGGAGATGAGGGAATCTTAGGCTGCGTGGTTTAGGTCTGGATATTTAGGCATGTAGCATATAAATCATTGCAACCTAGGTAGTGAAACAGAAATTAGCTGTCTAAATTAGGTGACCCAAGATTTTGTTCATTACTATACGTATTGAGGACGTATAATTTGTGTTCCTCTCCAGTTATAAAACTGACAATAACATACACTGTGCTTTCCAATGATAATATGCTGAACAACTGTTACTGAGTATTGCATCCCATGACAGCCTAAATCTGTGACAGAAATCCTACAAGATCACACAGCATACATTAGCATTATGTAGATAGATTTACACCTCCTAGAGTCACAGCCACATTCTACAGAGCAAGAAACTAGAGTTTTATTTTTGACTTATTTTTGCTTTGCTTGTGGTAGATGTAGGCAGCCCTCACAAAACCATGTAACTCCTGATACACTCCTAATATACTGTACCTCTTAGTACACCTAGCTAGTGGTACATTAAAACACAACAGCCTAAGAGAAAGATTCTTATTACTTAGCTGTTTAGCTACTACCATCTTGTAGAGTAGAATAGGATGCACTGGTTTAAAGTGACTGAAGACGAATATTCACACTTAAGTTGACACTCTGAGCTTAACTAATTCTAGTTTTTCCAAAGTGCTGTAAAACATGTAATGTAATTAAAAACTAGGTTTGGAATTGTCTTGATTTTACATCTTTAAATATCTAGTCCCTTATTCCTTACCATATAAACATTACAATCTCTTAAGAATCCAATCATTTTCACTACTATGAAAACCACATCATATAATCCTTTTTCTAAATCATATAGGTTTTTCACCCTCATTATTTTGATTAGAAACCTATTAAAGAATGTCACCAGTTGACACTCAGTTTTTACAATTCTACTGTGTATTTAATATATAGACAGATTATAAGCATTTGTTTCTGTGTGCCACATATTCCTTTATCTTAAGCAGCTCTTTCCTCTTCCCTCCCTTCCTGCCCATCCTCCAGGCCCTAACACTAGATATCAAACAAACCAAAGTAATTTTACATTTCATCTCCATTTTCTTGACCATTCCAGTGGTGCAAGACCTAACTGGGAATTCAATTTCTTGAACATGACTAACCAAAACTGAACAAGCCTCAGATACAGTCTTTTGCAATGGCATTAACATTTCCCTGTTTGACTGGGAATACTTGATCTGATATATCCAAGGACTTAATTTGATTTTTTTAACAGCTGTACTGTATTGGTAGCTCTTAGTTCTCCTATGATTTGTGAGTATCCCAAAATTCTTTTCTTCAATTGCTTCTAACTGATAATGCCACCGTTTCTAGTCTGGGTTACTAGTCTCAAAGCACCTAATCATTCTGTATCCTTGAATTTCATCCCAGTCTTTTACACAACTTCTTTAGCCAACCAGTTCTTCTCTGCTGTGTCAGCGTATTCCTAATACATTAAAATTCCATTTTAGCCTACATGAAAACATAACATTAAGTCTGTAGGATGAGACCAACGTCAGTTGCTCTCAGATCATCTCTTCTTCCAGCCAGAAGGTTCCTGCTAAGCCAGAAGACAACCATCAGCTATGGATGCACAGACAGGCTTCCTCCCTGCTGCTCAGCCTGAGCTTTTTATAAAACAGAACACAAAGTACATTACAAATTCCAGTCGAGTGGTATGAGTCACCATCAGTAGCAATTTTGACCACTGAGGGAACTCCCTAATTCTGCAATATCTACTGCCATCTCCCTTCTAGGTAGATCCTAGTACTTTTTACAATTCCGATATCAATCCATGTCTTTATTAAACTGTCATGTAGCTGTAATTCCTATTTAGTGAATTTAATCAGAACTTTAATATTAAATTAATCAGACCTATTAATAAAAACAGTATTCACCAGGGTAATGCTGGGAAAATTAAGCAGAACTAGGATCCTCTTGTATGAAACATAAGGCAATACTTCTAAAGCAAACAAGATAAAAAAAAAAAAGAGAAAATAGAATAAAATGAAGATACTGCAACAGGAATGTGGTGTCCCATTGACTAGTCAGGTGTTTAATCATTTTTTTACATAATACAGACTGGTCTAAATAAGAGTGAAATAGATATTAGTAAATTAGAGTAATAGTAGAAAATTCTATTTAGTTTCTCTCTAGCCATTAGCCCAATTACCTTTTGCTTTCTACCTCTCCTTTTCAATAATTTTGCTCCTCAAGCAACCCTATGTTTTTGAAGTCAAATACAATTGTAAAAATGCTACAAAATTGTCAGCTAATTGAAACAGGAAAATTAACAAAAAACAAAGACTAAGACATCCCACTGCTCACTCTAGGACCTATTATTTTGTCTCTAATACAGCTCCAAGCGGTTAAACCTGGACCTCTACAAATTAGTTAGCACAGTATATAACCAAATTTTTATATATTTGGGATTTTTTAGGCAAAATTGAACTGGTTTAGTTTTACAAGAGCCCTGGAAGTAACACTCTAATAACACCTACATATTACTTTGTGTTTAAAGAAAAAACCTGAAAACTCCTGAAAATATTTCAGCATGAAAATCAACTCTTTATTTTAATCAATCATGAAAGTACTAAATTATTTCTGGGAAACTGTTATTGTACCTTAAACCTCTCTCCCTAATTAATTTCTTGGTATACTCACATAAATGTGATTACAGTGGTGCCCCCATAACTGTCTTGCATACACTAGTCAAAAACCCCACTTTTTATTATCACCACTTGAGCTAGTATGGTTTCTAAATTTCTAAAAGGAACACATTTTTTCTTGAACAGGATTGGTACAGAATGCACTCAAGCATAGGAAAAACCTTTATGGATTGTTTAAGCATCCATGTGAGAAAAATGGAAATCTGAACAAATTCATGTAAATAAAATTATTAAAATCATCTAACAAAAATCACAGCGGCAGCAAGGTAATGCAGAAGTAAATGTTAAAACATCACCAATGACCAACTCCAGATTTAATTACTGTCGATGGGCTCAGTAGGCTGTGCAGCTTACAGTCACATCAATGTGCACAGGGAGGATAAGCAGCAAATTCTCACGTTTGCTGTTTACTGAGGAAGACATCTTCCTGTATCCTTGGAGGAAGAAAAATGGTAATGAAAATTAAAGAAAAGCACTGCAAAAATTTAGCAAAAGTTACAAGCATCTACTACAATAAACATCTATGATTTTCTGGGAAGATATTATTGTTTGTCTTTGACTTCAAACCCTCTCCGCTGCAAAAGTCCTTGAACATTTCTGATGTTTTGTCTGATAGGGGGCAGATACTGATGCAATCAAGTGGCATATCAAGGTATTTTGAAAGAATTCTTAAAAAACGTTCACAACTCTTGCAAGAAAATGACACAACAAAATGTAGCAACGGCACATGAAAAGAATTACAGTGCTTTGCTTCATGCCTAATACATAAAAATCCTTTAATTCCATTTTATTTCTTTTTACAGTAAGAAGACATTTTTCCACTTTCACAGAAACAAATTAGGAAATTATGCTTGATTTTTTTTGCCAAAATTCAATGTTGGATAGACACAATTCTCAAGGAACTGTGATAGCTGGAAGGTGTATGGAGCTTACCTACACAAAGCTCCATGTTCCAAACAACATTGCTTTGGCTATTCCATATATGTAGCTTTTGAGATATCAAGCTCAGATCATCTAAAGCAAAATTACAATGCTGCCAGATTTCATGGCACTCAGAACATTGTTTTTTCATGATCTCCCCACCTCTGAAGTTACACAGCTACCCAATTATTAAATTTCACTTCCAGATGATAGAGAAAAATGAAAGATGTACCCAATCTATCTGAAAGATGTAGAAAACAGAAGAATGATGCAATGAAGTGCATTTTTTTTTAAGACATGACTTTTAAACCAATTTTGTTCCAGGCTTGGCTCGTATTTTTTAATGTTTGAAGCACTGACTGATTGCCGGAGTTAAGACTCAGACTGAATGACAGTTCAGACACAATATGCCCCAACAATGTGTGTTGTTATAGTAAAGGCAATGTCACGCTCAGGATGATCTCCTTCTTTATTTCATATTGACCTCTTCCTCCAATGCCCTTCCAGATTCTCTAAAAGCCACTAGTAGCCTTCCCTTTCTTTCATTTCATTCCTTACAAAGCCAGGATTAGGACAGTCATGGCCTATGGTCTTCATCTGGCCACCTGCCCCCATGCCTCCCCACTGAATTTCTTCTCCCGCTCCCCACTGCCTCCAGCCACCCCCCCCGCATCTGCTCAGAGCCGACAGACAGGTTGAGCAACCCCCTTCGCTGTCCCTCCAGGACAACCCCACCGGTGCTCTGAGCACCCCAGCCCAAAAATGAGGGTACAGCGATTCCCCAGGAGTTGGCAGCTCAGCCCCCGCACCCTTCGGCCTGTAGCGACTTTCCACCCGACAGCAGGTGGGCCCACCGCCCTCCAGTCTCAGAGATACAAACCCCGGGGCGGGGTGGGGCAAGTGGGGTTGGAAAGAGGCACGGGTGATACTGTGGCCTCGCCGAAATACCTGTCACCCTACAATTTTATTACTTTTCATACAAGGGATTGTAGCAGGTGTGGGGAGGCAGAGACGAGTGGACCTCTTTAACACGGCCCCATCCCTGCCCCCAGAGACGCCCACCTGTGCATGCGCTACCAGCCAAGCGGCGTAACTAACCGTGTTGGAAAACGCTGACCAGGAAAGGCCCCGCGGCGGGTGGGGATGAGAAAGACCGCCCCCCCCCCCCCCCCCCCCCGGCTCCTCCGCCCACGGCCTCACACACGGCGGTGGCCGGCGGGCGGGCCGGGGGGGGTGGGGAGGCAGGGGGACGTGCGTGAGGGGCGAGGCGGCGGCCCCCGCGCCCGGCGGGCCCCGGCCTCTCGCCAGGCCGGCCGCCACCCCACCCCCTCCTCCACCCCTCGCCCGGCGATACCTGCCCGGCGTGCGGGGCCGCGGCCGGCGGCGCGGCCGGCTCCCCGATCCACAGCTGCTCTTTGAGGAGGTGCTGGTAGCTGAGGCAATGCTTCAGCGCCGACGGCACCGTGCCCATGGCGGGGCGCTCGCCGGGCGCCCGGCAGCCAGCCGCAGGCTCGGCGCGGCCTCGCCCGGCCCGGCCCGCGGGGACGCCGCCGCCGGCTCCGAGCGGCGCCGGTGATTGGCGGAGCGCGGGAGCCCGCCGCGCCCCCCTCCCCTCGGCCCGCCGCCGCTCCCCGCTCCCCGCTGAGGGCGGCCGCCGGAGCGGGGGCGGCCCGGCGGGGGCTGCCCGCGTTTGGTGCGGGTGTGGCCGGCGCCGCGGCAGCCTGCCATTGCGGGGCGTGGGGAGTGGGGGGGGGGGGGGTGTGTGTGTGTGAAAACGACCCCTGAGGAAACTCGGGGAGCCGGCGGGGGTGGGGGGGGCTTGCCCCGTAGCTCCCCACTTAAATTTCCGCTGTCGGTGGTTTTGGCAGAAGAGCTTGAGGGGAAAGAGGAGAAGGGGCAGCGCAGCTTCCGGGGCCCTCTGTGGGATCCTGGGGCTGCGCAAACGGTAAAACCTGTCCCGCTCACTCGGCCGTTCAGGTGGCAGCAGGTCCTTGACAGGAGGCTTCATGAGCACGCTGGCATTTATGTTTTTCATTCGGGTAGCAGAAGCTTAGAACATAGTAAATTGAATACTTTTAAGGTTTTAACAGCTCTCTCGGAAGCAGCAGGTTACATTTTGTCATCTTCAGCGTTCAGTGTGTCAGCCAACTCCCCAGACTACTCTAGAGCAGAGAGTAGTGTATGCACTGGAAATGGTTTCTGGATCATTCATTTGTTAAATGATAATGTCAGTTTTTCAGAAATAAAATATTTTAAATGCAATTTTAAAATTTATTTTAAAATATCACTGGTGGGCATGTCTGCAGTTTCAAATCTGGCCACAGAAAAGTGCCAGCAGGTTTCTCAACTGACTGATCTGAGGCAGTTGGTATCTTTTCTCTCTTCTTCCACTAAAGTATTTGTGAATTCAAAATTATTTTTTCACAGTTCAAAATTCCCCTAAGTTTCCATTAAATGATGCCTCTGGGTACTTTGGTCTTGTTACCTGGAAACCTTGGGATAAAATGTACAAAGGCTGGCCAAAAAAACAAGCCTTTCTCTTCTCTCTCCCAGTGAGAGACAGTTTGTCTATGATGTGCTTGGTACATGTGAAGAGAAAAGTACTTTACTGAGGTAAATAATTTCATTTTGCATTTTTCTATACATTTCATAGCAAGATGGAAATCGGGTGGAAAACGCAATCGTGTGTTCTCAAGTTACTGCAGTCCTGAAGTCAAACTTCATATTGCCTTTAATCATCTTTCTTACAAATACCTCTGAAATTAGATTCATTATAACCCTCTGCAGGTAGCTTAGCTGTCAAACTGCTGTGTTCTCCACATTAAATCCCTTCTAATCGCTTTCCTTCTTTGTCCGTCACTGTTATTAGAAACATAACTATAAAACATAATGCAGAAGTGAATGCCATTTTTGTAGGGTTTAAAGCTTCAGCATGCTCTTCCAGCTTAAGTCCACTGTGAATGTTTTCTGGCACAAACCTGCTTTAAGACTCAGAGTGCCACCGAATATGCTAAAAAGGAATATCTTTATCTGAAATCCCAGTGCTGTGGGCAGAGAACGAAAATATAACAGTGATACATTATAAAATAATCCCAAATAAATTGGGTTTTCATGCAACAGTTTCTCACGTTTTTTTTTTGTTGTTGTTGTACCTCTCATTTTCCCTGAAATCAGAATTTGATTTTCACCCTTGCCAATTTAGCACTGAATTTTTCAACCAGTGCTTCTAATTCCGTGTAAGCAGTTGTTTCAAAATGAAGAGATGTATAAGTAAAAGACATTCATTTGAAACTCCCATGTTTCTTGGGAGAAGGACATGATAATTTATCTATCAGAAGAGCAGTGTGTGTTAAAAGTTTTAGAGCTAAACCAAATTGTTATTCCTAAACAAGAGTAACGTGGGACAGCACAGTGTGAGAGTACCTCCAAGAAGAGCGTGTCTCAGGCGGGCGTAGTCATGCCAATACAGTTCTTTGCTTGCAGGGGCTACAAAACTCATTCCACCCCACTTTGCAAGTTAACATGAAGGTAGATATGGTACAATATACTGTTTAACCTTGTCTGCTTTCACTGGTGGTACCAGTATATGTAATGATAGCAGCATTTGCAAAACCATGTAAAGAATAATGGTGACTTCTGGCGGATCTTTCTCTAACAGCCCATGGGCTTCTTATGATCTGGACCCTTACATGCCCTGTGCTGTTCCTTATTTTGATTCTTCGTATTTTTTGTTCAACAATGGCATTTTGGAGTAACTTCAGTTTACTAGAACATGTGGAAGGTCTCAGATGTGTTTTGTGCTACATCAGGATAGTGACTAGAAATTGCACATGACTGGCTTTTGGCTTTCCATCTCTCTCTTAAAACTATTTATCATTCTGATGCTCCTCTGAATTTATCATTGTCATTGGCTCATACTGTATTCTGGTCAAAGGTTTTAAAACATTTATCAAAATAAATGCTTTTCACTCAAATAAATAATCTCTCATTAAAGTAATGCCACCGAGCCTACCAGATGGGGAGAACAGGCAAATTTGTGTAATTTGCAGAGAAACTTCAAATATTACCGTGAGAGATGTTTCTGTGCTCCTTATTGTTCCCATGCAATTACACAGGTAGTCAGCAGTCAGATCATTAGGAGTGGAAACATTCAGCTGTTGGATTTCCTGCAGTGTGACACAAAACCTTGGCCAAGAAAGACATGGTAAAAATAGGTTGATCGTTTACAAGCATCTATAAGAAAATAAGAAAGTTGTTTAAAGAGTGATTTGATGACAGCAAGAAGGACAGAATCAGAAGCAAGGGAGCTATTCATACTGCTGATAATTGTAAGTGCCAAACTGGCAAGCAGCCAAGGTGCCTACTAGGCAGGGATCAAAGACACATATGGTGAGTCTCAAACAACAAATAAGCCATAGAATTCTGGCAAGCATTGCAGGAATAATATGCTCCAGCCCTGACAGAGAAGATGAGGGCTAAAGAAAAAACAATGGGGCTACCAATAGTGAATCATACCTCAGGGAAAGCAAAGCTTTCATCATTTCAGTTTTACTGGAGAAAAATGCAGATAACTTCTCACATATGGTAGGTCTGGTTGATCTAAATTGATGGGAAGTGTAACACAATGTTAAAAAAGATTCTTTACAGTTGTGGCAGTAAATCAGTGTTCCATTAGCAGCGGCATCATTCAGAGACGGCATTCTTCAGAGAGTTAGTAATAGATTCACTTTGCCAAAGTAAGACTACACCCCAGGTGATAGACACCTGGCATTTGAAACAGACACAATCAAGAAGAAAGTCCAAGTTACGTCTTGCCAGATGTTGGATCCTGTTCTTTTCTATTATTTCACTAATTCAGGCAGATGGCAGGGGTTTTTTTCCAACTATATCGCCGTGCAAAACACGCAAACAAAAAACCTGAAACATCTGAATTTTATTCTCATACTACTGGACAGCATTAAATAGGAAAAGAAGGAAATTCTGTGACTTAGGTTCATAATCACAACAGATATACACTTATACACAGAGTTGTAAAAGAAAGGGATGTATCATAAGCTTGTTATTTTATATTTATAAAGGGAACTGCCTTTTACACTGGTGAGAATGGTAACCCACAGCCCTTTGAGTGATCTCCAAAGTACCAGCACTACATAGCAACATACAACTGTTACGGCGCATACCAAAGACAGCAAAGAATTGCAGCAGAAGGTGCTTATTTACTAATAACATCTTCCATTTGAGATGTTTCCATAACTGACAAAAATGCTGATGAATCAAATGTGTCCCCTGTCTGGTTCCATCAGTTAGACTGTAATTTCTTCATCTCAGTGACCTGACCTACGACTCGGCATTGTCAGGAGAAACCATGGGCCAATTTCTGAATGGATTTTCAAGGTGCTATTGTGATATTTAAGATATTATGATATTTAATGATCTTTCCTTTTCAGAGAAAATATTTTACCTACTGTTACACAGACTATATTTCCATCTCTGTTTTCCACATAAATGCAGTTAGTATCTCCCTTTCCTCTCCACCCAGTCTTTTCTGCCAGTAAATACTGATGTGATTTGTTATATGGATTATAAGCTGCGATATGCAGTACCCTCAGATTTCTTTCCTCCCTTTACGTTTTTAAGAGCCAACGAAATAGTATTGATTGTCAGTGGGGGCAGTTTTCTTGCTCTTCCAACAAGTGAGCCCTTTACATCGTATAATACAAAGAGAAACTATAAATCATCCTTAGGAAATATTTACTGAATAAGGAGATGCTGGGACAACTTTAATGCTATACCCCTTTCTTCTCAAATAGAGAGCATTTGATTATCAGAGTTTAGCCAAAATGGCCCAAAATAACCACTTGGCAAGGATAGCTGCACAGCATTCTGGGCATAGTGCTCTCCCAACCAAAAAACAGTTAAAAGACCTGCAGCTTCTCTGTGTTCTCTTAGGGAGCAATTCTGATTTATTTCAAACATGTAGTATCAAATGAACAATATTCTAATATATGCATTCGTCTCCCCGATGACTCTGGAGAGCCTAGGGTAATTACTCAGATGTAGATGGCTTCATTAGCTACATTTACTCAAATGAGTCCCATTCCAACTGACGTTATTAAGTCCACTACATCATCGCTGCATTCAACTCTATACATGATTTCTACCTGTGCAGACAAGGAAAGTCTCATACCAGTATACTTGGCAAACTTGTTGCCGACTTCAGAGAAAAAGTCACCAAGGAAGCTGGAAGTGGACTGAAAGGGAAGGTATAAATGAAATGCAATCTATAAAAATGAATATATAATCTCGTTGTATACTGCAGAAAATTTCTGTCTGTTAAAGGTTATGTTGTGATAACTTTGAGGCAAGTAGATAAAGAGAAAACTGGAAAGTGTGTCCCTCTGGCAGATGAAGGTGCAGTTTCAGCATTAAGAGGAGGGAAGAAGATGGAGAGGAACTGGAGTGTTTCTGGGAAGCCCAGATAGTCCAAGGAACTGCCTATTTATGCATTGAAATCACAAGAAAAATAGAGATCGATTAGTTTCTAGCTTGCTCATTGGTGAATTTATTTCAAAACCTGGGATCTAATATACTAGTGTCTAATATATTAATATCTAATATGCAATTTCTCTATTTCAAACTTTTCCAGCAAGTGACAATGAATTAAGCATTATCTAATAAGGCACAAATATATGTGGATGATATGAATCCAAAAGTTATATTTCTCTGCTCTTTTTGGTTTTATTTTTCTAATTGCTAAGTTACTGTACAAAAAATATTTTGTGGGCATACCAGGAATATCTGCTCGAAATTTTTTTTAGGCATTTGCCATATAACTGTCCTTTAAAAATGATGTGGGGTACTCAACTTCTATGTCCCTGGCATTAAATTGTTCCAGAGCAATAGTAACAGTTTAAATTCTAGTATAGTGACCTGTCTGCCACTAGAATTTTTCTATTCTTTTCTACCACCAGCATTACACAACCTAGGACCAAAAATAAATGGAGAAGTAATCTTCTGGTGCAGTATAAACTTGCCTAATTTGGCAACCAAACAGTAAAAAAAGCAGAGATATTACTTAACAGACAAATCAAAGTTTATTTTTGCACAAAAAAGGATGTGCTTGCCAGGGTAGTCTGCTTGTGTTTATTATGGCATTTTGATGTTTTTCAATTTACTTCATATCATTTTGCCTGAGTAATGCATAACTAACATGCATATCCACAATAACTGAATGCAGTTGTTAAATTATCAACATAACAAAAGCTTTCGGACAATATACTACTAAATAATGAAAAATAAATTGAAATAGTGTGTAATGTGGAATAGAAACAAATATCACATGCACCATAAAACAATGTAATCTGAGATCATCAAGTAAATGTGTTCATCATTTATTTGTCTGATTATTTTTGTACTTGACTTCAGAGTTTTCAGCTGTGTCCTGTGATCTAAAATACTCTTTGGTAGCATGCATAAGTCAGGACAAAGGATTGTGTTTTTTGGCTTCAATAGCAAAGACTGAACCAAGCAAATGAATACTGTGACTCTAGAGGAAAGGCTGACATAGAAAATACTGGAATGGTATTGACGTTCAGAGATTCCCTTTTCAGGATAATGGTAGAAATATCATGATAAGGTAAAACACTAGGAAAAACTATTCTTTTTACAACTTCTTCCTCTGTCTTCATCACTAATGAAGATGTAATCACATAAAAAATAATATGCACTATTTCATGTTATAGCTGCAATAATCACTTCCTTGAGTCCACAGCATCTCAAGCAAAAGTATATCTACAAGCTTCATCTGGTGGAGGTGGAGAGGAGGGAATAATAATACTTTTGAATTAAAATACTGATGCCATATTGTGAAGCAGAACACATGTTATTGTTGTTACATTTAGGGACCCACAGTGTTACTTAAGCAATATTCTGTGAAAGAGAACAATCTTCTTTTTTTTCATAACAAGAATGTGGTTTGCAGTATCAACCATTCCATGCTACGCTTAATGTCTTCTTTCCCCAATTTAAAACACAATTCATCTCTGATGCAGATGTTTGTATACCAGGATGAGAAAGGATTTGTTTCACATAGTAGATATGGAGGTTTTAAGGTCTATGTGTCAGCTCATAAAATTATGTGACAATACAAGAATTAGCAATTTTCTTAAGAAAATTCACAATTTTCTCATCTTTCTGATTGCAAAGAATGGCTTTAAAATGTGACAGTGTGGTCCTAGTACAACAGGGCACTGGTTTTGTCTGGGATGGAGTTCATTTTTTTCATAGCAGCTTGTATGGTGCTGTGTTTTAGATCTGTGATGAAAACAGTGTTGATAACATACCCCTGTTTTAGCTATTGCTGAGCAGCATCAGAGGCTTTTCTGTTTCTCATCGTGTCCTCCCATTGAGTGGGCTAGGGGTGGGCAAGGAGTTGGGAGGGGGCACAGCTGGGACAGGTGACCTCAGCTGACCAAAGGGATCTCCCAGGATGTATGACATCTTGCTCAGCAATAAAAGCTGGGGGAAAGAAGGAGGAAGCGGGATGACATTCAGGGTATGGCATTTTGTCTTCTCAAATAACACTTCCATGTGATGGAGCCCTGCTTTCCTGAAGGTGGCTGAACACCTGCCTGTGATGGAAAGAAGTGGATCAATTCCTTGGTTTTGCCTTGCTTGTGGTAGTGGCTTTTGCTTCACCTGTTGAACTGTCTTTATCTCAACTGATTAATTTTCTTACTTTTACCCTTCCAATTCTCTCCCCCATCCCACTGTGTGGGGGGAGTGAGCAAGCAGCTGTGTGGGGCTGAGCTGCCTACCAGGGTTAACCCACGAAAAAAGACACATCAGTCTATCTTCATGAGACTGCAGATGATTAAAATAGGTATGGACAGCATTAGTGAGACTTCCTACTTTAGGCATTTAAATTAGACATTGCAGCATTTATAAGCCTCTAGAGAGATTTCAGCTGCCTAAACTGCATTTTTCTGCAGTCAGTGGAGAGAGCTAGGTGTCTGCATCACCCTCAGGGAGTTTTTTGGAGTAGCTTAGCTACAGTCTTGCTTCTCCACTGCAATGAAGGAAGCTGAGGTGTCTCTTCTAGGCAGTGCAGTATGTCCACATGTTGAACAGGTAGCTGCTGAAGTTTGGCCAGGAGGAAACTTCAAGCACAGAGAAATAGCCATGAAGTTCCTGGCTCAGTGTTTGAGAAGCCTTCAGAGTATTGAACCCACACTTCCCATTTCCTAGGAGAGAATCATAAGTGCCAAACCAAATGTTGATTCTAGATCACTGTACAGCCAGGAATTTGAGTAATAAGGAATTAAAAACAATGCATAGAATATTTCATTAAGTTCTATAGTAATACATAAATGTTACGGTTCTGACTTTTCTTTGACCTTTAAGTATTGCTGGTTCTAGTGCAGAGAGATGCTTAGAGATCTATAGTTTCCCTTGAGGACAACAGGTAAATAGGCTTTTGGACTTAAAACTAGTCTTTATTATTTTTGTAAAAAGTTTTTTACTTTCCCGCACATACAGAACTTCCATTAAAATTTTTGAGGTGTTTCATACCATGCTAAGGAACAAAATTTGACCCAACGCTTCAATTATTATAAATCAGATTTGTAATTCAGGGCTCAAGGAGAGAGCTAACAAAGATGTGAGGTAGTGTAGTGTTAACAGAGGTAATTTGAGCTCTTACACTCCTCTTTCAGTGGGCCTTTTGAGGAACAGGAGAGAAGGGGAACAGGACACCATGGGGCACCAGAAGCCCCAACATAGGCAGTAGAGGCAGCATTGTAGCCACAGAGACAGTAAGACTGCTCCAGTGCATGACAGCCAGGAAGGGAAGCTTTAACTTTCTTTCAAAAATTGGTCCCAGAGAGACTTTGTCTCTTCAGCCTCATTAACATCCATTTCCTGCTCCTTGCTGTAGTGTTGTCAGCACACATGTTCATGAGACAATGAACATGTGTTCCCATTGTAAACACAGTGGTGTTTACCCATGGTACATCTGTGCCTGAAGTAGTGACCACTATATTTAAGTTGCCAAAGCTTTTCCATGACAAAAGTATGTTCAACTGTTTGTAAAAGTACAGACATCTCCATGTTTTGTAGCAAGAAATTGGAGTTTAGCAACAGGATAGCCTGGAGTCAGGAACTTGCCCTCTGTTGTTCCGGTGAATATCAATTTAATTTCTAAAATGTTGAGAAGTGGAATTTTCTAGCTATGATTTGCTCCTTTGCGTTTGCCAGGGGCTAACAGCTAAGCAGTTTAATATTCCAGTTGTTCTGAGGAGATTTTGCTCTTGCATGTTGCTCCAGCATGGGAAACAATGCTAAACCTACATCTGGAGCCCACATAACTCAATTCCTACCACTGCTCCACAACAACCATCCTCAAAGACCAAAACTTAGTGAGACACTAAAGAAGGGTTCTGGAATGAAAATAAAAACTTCATCTTTTAGGGCTTCAGACAATCTCTAAGTATTAGGGTTTAGGATGAGACCTCCTTAATAGAGAAATAATCCAACATCTGCCTACTGTAAGGGTTTTTTGCACCTTTGTCTGAAACATCTGGTGCTGGCTACTATCACGGACAGGATGCTGTGCTTCATAGATTACACATCTGATTCATATGGGTTTTTATAGTGTGGATAGAAAATTTGCTGGATGCTAATTCACGGTATGATAGTTCTAAAGGAGCTCAGTTGTACCTGTGGAATATTTTGTTTCTACTAAAACAATGATTTGCAGCAAGGGATAATTCAGCTAATGCATATAAGATGCTAATTATGAACATACAAAAGTATAACGATACTTGCATGTTTGTCTTGAGCTTGACTGTATCCAGACGTAAAATAAAACATGGTTCCTATCCTATCAAAATGACAGAAGAGAACAGAAATATAGGAAGGGAAATGTCACCAGAAAATAATCAGCTTTTAAAATCCTTTTATTGACAAAAATGATACAAAATAACCAGCCCTGTTTCTTTTGGACAGAAACAGATAGGGAAACGTGTTAGGCAGAGTATAGAATCTCTTGCTGTTCTCTCTTTATCTGTGCTGTGACTACATTTTATTAATTAGCATATTAAATATGAAAAAGCAGATGCATTGCTGAAAACCTTTTAAGAAAACCAAGAAATAGTCTTTGTTTCTCATGCTATGGCATTTGAATAGTGATACAGTGCAAAGGGAATAAGATGAGCCCTTTTTCATTGGAAGAGAGATAAAAGTCAGGCCCTAAGAGCAGAAGAATAAGTGGGGCCTCTAAAATTGGAGGTAGAATTCTAACCAGAAGGAACAAAATTGTAATACTGATGAAGGCTCCACCCAGAAAAGAGTTGTATGGAAAAGGCAAAAGCAATGGAAATTTCTTTTATGCTGGACAACGTGAAGCAATTGGCTAAATTAACGAGCAGATTCACTGCATGATGAATAATTCACCACCCTTATTCTTATTAATCCTGAAGTCTGCCCAGGCGGATTTAGGATCCTTCTGTAGAAGCATAAATGATCTGTTAACGGTGGTAATTATTGTATTCAAAATATGGTTTATCTGGGATGTACTGTTATGAATTATTGTGCAGCTTGTACTATATATAGACATGGAATACAAGAATTAATTAAAAATTTAAAGTAATATGAAGTTTTTACTGCTGATGAGTCTTAACAGTCTATGAATAACTCCAATGATTTGGGCTTTTCAAAGCACAAATCAAAGTGATAGTGAATGATGTCAACAATCAATGAGATGCACATTCCACATTAACTGGGCATCATTAAAATAAATAAGTAATTTATAAATAAATAAGTAATTCCGACAATGGAGATATAGAAAAGAAGGTGTTGGAGAGGTATCTTTATGAAAAAAAATATAATATATCTTGCTTAAATAGATTGTGTAGCCAGTCTGGGGGAAAAAAGGGGAGGAGGGTATAATTGAAAACATATTTCCTGAGGAATGATATCTGAAAACAGTGATTCAGCTTTTAAAAACAAACTGCAAAATTATATTCCCATACCATTAAGAAAACAAATGATTCCTTTGATTCTTAACACATGTCATCATGACAAATCAGAAGAATATGACTTTTTAACATAAGTTAAAATTGAGTATGTCACATTTTTCCTTTATAGCATAAAAACAAGGATGAATTTCATGGCAGGCAGACCATTTCAAACTGATAAAAAATATTCTTATTACAGTACATATTTAGTCAATTCTTAACTTGTACAGCTTGTTATCTTTGTATAAGATACCACTGAAGCTAAGAGATTAGCAGAATTCTAAGAAGGGATAGTGTCCATATGCATGAAAACAGCTATAAAAGACAGGTTAAAAAATATAACAAGTATTTACCCCATTGACACTAGGTGGAATTAGGGAGTTTTACCTAGAAGCAGATTTAATTATTTGTCACTGTCTGATTTCTTATAATAACCAGTGGATTGCAGATCCTGAGATAGGTTACTTACTAGACCTTACACCTGGTGTAGTTGTATCTTAATACGTACATAAAGAGGTATCTTAATAGATATGTCTGATGTAAATAAAACACATTGTGTGCAGCAATATGCAGTGTTATGTTTTTAATATGAATACTAATGAGTCGTAATTTTAAAGGAAGACCTTTTATAGTGCAATAACTAAGAACCTCCATCTCTGCCATTACAAAAGATAAGGCTGTATACAATAGCTGAAAAGACATTAACTGTGATAAACAACACTTAGCTGTGATTTCACAATAGGTAGCATGTCACCTAACAACAGCCATCTAGGGACATGAGGGATGATGTCAGAATGCAATAAAGTTGATGGATATGTGGCTGTGATGAAATCAGCTTTCTCTTAAAAAGGCTGCTTGGCAGTAATTATATAAAGAATATCTGGGCAACAAGGGACAACTGACTTCATTCAAGATATGACCCGAGACTGATAGCAGTTCATTTTTTTTGTGAGGGCTGTGGGATAAATAAGCAGACCATCCTATTCCTGGTGCCACTCAGTACTCTGCAGAAGGAAGAGAGCTGGCTAGCAGCTGGTCATTGGCCTGGCTCCCATTCTTAGCCACTACTGGTGCACTGATCTATACAGAGATGTACCATCAACCTCTGTTGTCCTGACTTGTGCTGCCAAAACACAACTGCAATGTAGAAGGAGTCATCTTGGCCTCAAAAGCAGAATTAGGATTTGCCCCGAGGGAGAAAAAGCAATTTATTTTCTTCATACAATAAGAAATTCTGAAATCCTGTGTAATGACAAAGTATTTGGCCTTTGTGCAGGTGTTGCGTGTAGGGTCTGGAGGAAGACAAGTTGCCAGATGTTCACTTTTGCTCTTAACCTGGCCTGCCCCGATACGTCTTCACTGTCATATTCATAATAGATGCAAAGCTCACCTTTCTATGAAGCCCACTCCACTCCCACCCATACTTCTTCTCTTACCACCGTTTTAAGAGCAGTCATAGCATTTAACACAGGAATTTCCTACATGAAACTTCTGCCACAGAAGTCTCAAATATATCTTACAATGGTATCAGTGAAACCCCCCATATCTACCCTGGGATTTTATACTGCTGCCAATTGCACAGTGTTTGAGTGCTTTCTATATAGAATCAGTAATTACAGCAATGTCTCTACTTTGGAAAAAAATAAATTCCCTTCAGACTAGAGTTTGTTCTTGAGATGCAAGATTTTAGACATTAATTTTTGTTTATATGGATATATTCTCAAGTACTAACACTAGAAGCACTGCTGTGACTGTGATGGTCTAAGGATATGCACAAGGAGTTTTTAGGCAGATGTAATATCTTTAGTGGGATTAATCAGTATATTTGGAAAAAAAAAAAAAAAAAAACAACAGATAATCCCTTGGGCACATTAATTCTTCCTAAACGCATCAATTTTTTGCTGTTGGGAAAAAGAAGTTGACTAATTGAGAGATTTGGTGGTTTTATGAGAGAAGGACAAGTCAGGGTTATGAATATTGTTCTGCAGCAGTAAAGTTTCTTCAAAGAAGGATTTTGTTAGTGGAATGAGAAGTTTAATGTTAGAAAAAAAAAAAAAAAAGAAAATCTGTTTTGTCTAGTTTTACCAGATTATCTGCTAAAACAAATACAAAACTTAGTTCCTCTGGAATATGATCCTGTAGATTTCCATGTGTTCCTGTTAATTTAATGCCTTGTATGTACTTTTACAGCTGTATTCATGAGCTGTAGCTGTTAAATTTAATTTCTAGCAAGCTAAATAGCTTATGGTCTAGTTTTATTATTCATATTTCTGAACCTTAAGAAATAAGATGTTGCCTGTAGGGATGTGTTAAACCAACACATGACTAATCCGCCCCATGAGAACATTAGTAAAGGAGGGGCCAGATATCCACAGCTGATCCCCAATGACTTTTTCTCATTATTCCTGCAGACAAAATAGTATCATTTTAAAATTAGTGCAATAATAGAGAATAAAGCTTGGTGACTAACCTGATGAACTGTTAAAAAAATTTAATAAAGCAGAACAAGACTGAAAGACAAAAGTGGGCTGGAAGGAGTCTTCTTTGTATCATTCTTCACCTTTGACAGACTCACCTGCTGTGAGAGGAGATAAAGGACACTTCCCACTGAGATGTAAACTTTTTAGACCCTGAGCCTCAAGTCACACTGTGTGGAAACCAGTCTGAGGTGGGCCTTGCTCTCCAACTGGAATCTATTTTAAATCATTCTGGAATTTTGCAGACACATACAGTTTTGGATACCTATATTAATCTTAATGATAAAGTATATTTTCTCAAATGAAGCACCAGTCTTCCTTTAAAGCAAGCATTCTCTTTTATATTTAAACTCTTCCTACGTATTTCTCAGCAAAATACCAGTTATGCATATTTTCTTCATGAAAAATGACAGGCAAACTGCAGTTTGTTATTTGATGTACGATTTATGCTCCAAATTACAACTGCTTTCAATTTGATCCATTTTGCTTAGGGGAAAGCCTCTGTATGGATGAAACCTCCCTCACATCGGATGAGTACTTCAGAGACTTGCCGCACAAGTTTGACAGAGCTCAGCACATTTGGCAGGCTTCACTACAGAGAGGCTCAGGCCTGCAAAATAACCCTGGTGTGACAGATCAGAAACAAAGTACAATGGGAAAGCAATACCAGGAATGGTTTCTTAGCACATGTCTGCAATATATTTCTTTTTACCAAGGTGCAGCCAGTTGTGCAATATTGTAAACTGGCCTCTTACTGTGAGGCGAAGGAGATAAACCTGAAAACAGCAAACCACCGTAACATGTGAACAGTATAAAATTGATACCAAGTCTGAAAAGTGTATGTTTAATGTTAGCATAATGAAATGCAACTGTATGACTGTGCTGCTTAAGGACTCTGTTTTGTGAGGTGCTGAGCACTCTTAAGTTAAGACACATAATATTTTAAAATGAGGAGCTGTACAAGGCAAAAAGCAAAGCATTTCATCATGTCGTCAGTTCTGATTACCCAAAATAACAGTGCTTGAGTGAACACCCTGATATCCTGTATGCCAACTTTATATGAAAACTCTTGAAACTTAAAAGCCTGAAGTCCACAGGTCCCTCAACACCTCCGGTGTCTGAGCAGATTCAGTGTTATTACCTTTTTGTTCTATAGAACAATGCTATGTTACACTAAAA
Source organism: Tyto alba (assembly GCF_018691265.1). Taxonomy (NCBI): domain Eukaryota; kingdom Metazoa; phylum Chordata; class Aves; order Strigiformes; family Tytonidae; genus Tyto; species Tyto alba. The sequence continues at coordinate 24,148,513 of NW_024881316.1, read as the reverse complement.
AAGCATTAGCTACCTTGTTTAATGTAAATTTGGAAATCTAAATAAATGTAGCTGTTCCTACATAGAAAGGGTACCTATTGATCCCAATTGGATTTTATAAGCATATGAGTCAAAGGATGATGTGTAATGCATGTTAATAGTGTATGTTAAGTTGGAGGAAATAGTTCCTTCTCTAGATGTTTGAATATGCACTAGACTAGGATTTCCAAAAATACATTTTCTAGGGAGAGAATTTTAACATGTGCGCGCGCGCGCGCACACACACACACACACATCTAGAGATGTATTTTTTATTATTAATACTGACACATGAACTTGCACAGCATTTACATATATTTCTACTAGTATTTAAATACTGATATATCTACATCTCCTATATCTAAATTACACACAGAGTAGTTGTTTACTCATGAAAGCAGCCCCAGACATAACCAGTGAACCATCCTTTATAAATATTTGCAAAGAACATTTTCCCTTATAGCTTCTTCACAATTAGTTCATCTGGGCAGTGAGTCAGGTTCATAAACATGGATGCCTGATATCTTTAAGCGCTGTAGTTGATGAGACATTTGTATGAGGCCAACAGATATGAAATAAGAGACGACACATGTTTTGTATGGGACTGGCAGACATGGGACTGTGACCTGTGCCTTTCTAGAATGGCTGTGCATCTGCTCTAATTGCCTAACAAGTGGTTTAAGGTTAACGTAAAGATAAGAAGCTCCAGGCCCTCCAAATTTTAATCTCTGTCTCATGCTCTGTCACAACAGCTTCTGTTTCTATTTTCTAATTAGCAAAACAGAAAGGAAAGAAAGGGCATCCATATATGTCATCCCATCTTACTTATACAACTATGTTTTTTGCATAATGCAGCAAGGTGAAACAGCTTTTCTGTCCTGATTTCATGTCTTTCGTGTGGCACTGGGGAGTGTTGAAATCTATAAACTCATACGGATTTGATCTTCTCATTCTGAGAATCATCCCTAGTGTTTTTGTTTACCCAAAATTAACGTTGTTGTTCTTTTGCAGTGATATATTCTGAGCCTGACAACTCCCATATTGCTACAGCAAGAACTGATTTTGTCGGCTTCCCGCAGTGTCAAAAAATAATTTAATTTTCTAAATTTAAAAATATAAACCATAAAAATGTTAAACCTATATTTTAAAATTTTTTTCCTCCACTATTTATATTTGGAGGGGTATTTTATTTTTATCATTATTTTTGCAACAAAGTGCATCTAAAAAACTGAATTTATCCGTAACTTCAAAAGCCCACATTTGTATTACAACATATACAGCAGCAGACAGTTCAGAAAACTGGCCTTTTTAAACATTTCAGAATGGCTGGAAATATCATCTGCCAAAAACACATGGAACACCTCTTAAACAGACGCAGATCAGTATGCTACAAAGGACACTGAATTCAAGTGCCCTTTAAAACAGTTATCCAGCTTTAAATACAAGCTGAAGTGAAAGCCAAAAGACATTCATGAGACTGAAACACCACAGCTTGGACTTCCTCAGACAGTGTGCAGAAGAAAAAGCTGGATTGTAAAAAGTCATGAGCTGAGCTTCCATTGACCTTTGCTCTGCCTTCTTAACTCTGAAGAGCGGAGTGCTTCAGGACTGTAGATAACTGTAATCATGCTTCAAGAAGAGATATTCCAGATTCAGGATACCTGCTAATGTGCATATAAGTAGCAGATGGGAAAAAAAAATCAAATCCTCAAAAGTAACATATTTCTACTGGGTAATTAACCACAATAAAGTGGTTTAGGAATAACATTTCTTTCTGGTAACAGAACTTTAAGTTTGTTTGTTTGTTTGTTTGTTTTTCCAATTTCAGTTTTAGTTGCTTTTTTTTCAGTGGGTGTTCTCCTGTGTTGGCTTCACTGAAAAATTACAGGAGGCTTAAAGGTGGAAAATGATCCTCATTTTGGCAGTCTAGCCTCTTTACTATAGGTTGAGAGCACAATCTTGAGAACAGAGTCTTGTTTTTTCAGAGCTCATTTTGGAAGGAAAAGAAATAGCATGCTCTATTTCTAACCCATTCTCCTTTTCCTTCCTTCTTTGCTCTTTTCCAGTCACCACTTGCAAGAAACTTGTGTATGGCTTACCCAAGCTATACCCACCATTGAATTATTGTATTTTCTACTGCTTCTCACCAGCAATCGCAAAAACAAACCCGTTATGATTTCAAGAGAACTACCTAAGCAGTGTCTTGAACTATCTTCTGCTGTAACTTAAGGTTTGCAGAGAATGAAGAAAAAAGTATCAAATATTACTTTTTTTCTAGCTTATTGTTGACACCACCTTACCAGGTACAGGATAGAGTCTCATATATGCATATAAATGTGTGTCATGTATATGAAGGAGAAAGACTGCAACTTGAATGTATACAACTTAAAGTTTAACAACTCATGTGAACACTGCAAATAAAAAGGCAGTCGTCTAGTGGCTTTTTTATTCAAAAGCATCATCTACTGATTTTTTAAACACCTGTCTCTCACAGCTCAGGGAGTTAAGAGCTGGACCTAACTTCTTCCCATAACAATGAGATTTGTGCTATGCCCACACCAATGAATCTCTGCAATGCACTAGTGAGCAAGGTGTGGGAACAGGCCACTTTTCCTGTTGAAGGAAGACAGCAGTAAGCGTAGCCGGTATAATGTTTAAGTCAGGAGAGAAGAACTTTCTCACTTTCAGCAAGTAAGAAATACAAGTTACAGAATAAAAGAACCAAATGCTTGTCAGAAAGAGGGAGTCACAGAAGGCTTCCGTCCTGGTGACATGAAATTAAGATAAGAGAGCAGGTCAGAGAACTGGGAATAGGTGACTAGTATTTCAGAAGAGCTAAGAAACAAGAATCCCACTGGAGTGAACATGAGCCACAAATATGACCATTACATTTCTTTTTCAAGGACACAGAAGAAATGTTGTGAGATACTTCAGAGAATACACTGAATAGAAAATAGAAGTAATAAGTTGTTACTGGGAGAGAGAGAGAGATGTTTTCTTCACATGGGACAGGTGCCTAGATAGCGCTTAGTCCTGTGAATTCGCATCCCCTTTGCATACCTCTGTTGGAATTAATGCCCCAGTGGCCTCATTCCAGATCCAGGGAAGCCAAAGACTTCAGTGGGCTGTCAGTTACCACCTGGATGTGGGGTTGGGGGCAGGAATGGTATGTTGTCAAGGTTGGGGCCAGTTCTCTATGTTTATTTTGTAAGCAGGGAGGTCCTGAGATTTTAAGATTCTGAATTGTGGAAAGATACAAAGAGGCTCTTTCTCAAAAAGAACCCATTCATGATATGCATCTCATGTCAGAACATCAGTGAAAGGGGGTTCGATCCCCTGCTAAGTTAGCTGGGGGGGAGAAGCTGTCAGCCACACATCAGTCAAGAATTACAACTATATTTTCTAATTTTCCAAACACAGGAAGATACATGAAACTATCCTGACTTTTTCCTAGAGGTGGAGAGGTAACTAGAGGGAGGGTGGGGAGTGTGTTTGGTTTGGTGGTTTCTTTTAAAATTGTTACCAAGATGGCAGATCTTTTAAAATGTTCACGAAATCCAGAGGGTTGCTTATATATTTTCTGTAAAAATACTGCAAAAAGAAGATGGGGATATTCCCTTTTCAGTCCTCCCCCCAATGCTACACCTTCCTTAAATTATGTCATTATACTTGTGAAAGGCTTTCTTCAAGGTTAGAGAGGGAGGATCCCAAGCAACTGTAGGTGGAGGTAAACTCAATACTCAAAGGGAGTGATAACAGTGTCTGCTTTTAACATTCCTCAGCATCCTCTCTTCCCTTGAACTGAGGCCCCCCAGTACTTGTAGCAAAATTGTTCTCTTTCTATAAGCTAAATCTAAGTGATTACTTCACCATGTTGAAGGCAAAATGCATACTTTGAAGAAAGCACAGTACATATTTTAAGTTATTTCATCACTCAAGGCCACAGCTGGCCAATACCAAATAAACAATCAAGAGACTAAGGACTGTCAACAAAGAACAGTTCTTTACATCACAGAATCAAGCACATTTGCACTCAATTAACGCTTTGCTTAAAAATAGACAAAGATAAGCCCTGAAGAGTGTGGTGCCTCACATCCCCATCATTATATATACAATAGCAAAGCATAGCAGTAGTTATCATCATGCCTTACCACTCCATTTGCTACAACAACAAAAACATCCACTATCAATTCCTTATTGTATTTATTTTGGGTATATTTAGAGATATTATCATAAAGCTGTCTCCATGATATGGTCAAAGGGATGATAATGTAGTTTGTTTTAAAAGTTAAATTTATATAATCTTACTCTCTTTTGCTTAAATTCCTTACTTAGTGCTGATTAAACATAAGCCTCTGTCATGTATGGGTGGCAAAGATGACTTGATGTCACTTTTAGTGTTCTTGAGGTTCAGCAGAAACTATTTTGACTGTGTTAGAAGTTAGCTCTGCTTCAAAATCACACAAATCTGTGTGTAGACCCAAAGATACAGGGATCAGTGGAGTGCAGGAATGCTCTGGACTATCACCTCTTCAGGGAAAGCCCACTTCTTTTTCATGGCTAAAAGTCAGTTGGTGCTTTTCAGTCCTTTTCCATCACTATGACATGGGGATTCGTGCACGCATGAGAATTTAAGTCTGAATAGATCAGCTAGTCTAGCAGCTGTTTTGCAGCACCTGAGTAGTGCAAAGCAGAGAGAATTAGTCTGAGAAGAAAACTCATGTTATAGCAGGTCACAATTCAGTAAGGCATTCAGCCTCACCTCAAACATTTCCATCTGCAAAGCTGTATCTGGAGAAGGCATACAGCATTTACAGAGCACTCAACAAAAGAGTAAACTCTTTGTCATTTTCCATAGCAGCTTTTTAGTGAAGAAAAACACTTGTAGAACAACAGTAATAACTTTCCTTTTACAGAAGTATAGTTCACTAGAGATGGTTCCCACATGGAGAAGAAATGCCTCAGATTTTTTTTAGCATTAACTTGGCACTTGGGACCTATTTATTACTTCATATACTTGGATGTAATAGCAGTTAACACACAGTTATTATGGGGAAGTGATGTAGGATTCTAAAAGATACAAATTGCAGTACATATTAAACTTTAATTTGCTGCCAGTCTCAAGTCCTTCAGCTTTTTTAGGACTTCAGGGCCTAACCAGAAGCATGGTGGACATGAGGTATGTTAGCTTTTAGTTAAACCCAGTGCCATAAACCAGCTCATTGGGGGAATAATATCGGTATGCTCTCTTCTTGCTGCACTTCTCTGATGATATGGAGAAGATGTGCATAAATAATTGCAGTTTTTGTGTAAGCCCAAGTGTGCAATACCCAGTTTCCATGGTCACCTTACAGTTAGGTGGTTTACAACATTTGCATCTGTAGCAATATGTCCTCTAAATCCTTATAGTTTTACTGATTACAGTGAAAGTACGGGAAAATATCATAATTAAGTGCAAGATTTAGGGCATGATTAAGACACCTGAATTTATGTGTCTACATGCAGTTGTCTCCATGTGTGCTAGACATATGAGCTCCAGTGGAAGCCAGTGAAGACTTAGCCAATGCAGTCCATGGAGCTGGAAAAGCTGTTCCCAGCTCCAGGTACAAATAGAATTAAATCGTTCTCTAGATTTTGATGATCAGATAACTGCTGTCACAGGGGCCTAAACACCCTGACTGAGATTCAGTTGCTGAAGCTTAACGTGCTTGCTTACAAAAACATGCTGCCATTTGAGATGCCATCATCCCCTGGCTCCCAGTCTAGAGGAGTATAGGTCTCCTGCAGGCCCTGTGACATCTGTCAAACCTGCTGCAGATGTCTTGGATATCCCAAGCACCTCAAATTAAAATGCTGTAAATGGGAGATTATCTTCAGCTTCACCCCTTTTAAAGTTTTGGATACTTAATTACAGATTAAAGAGGTACATCTCTCTGATGGTGTTTCACAATTTGGAAACTGGGGGCAATTTTTTTCTTTCAAGAAAACCAAAACAGCCAAGTACCTTCTGTTTAGTAGCCCAGTGGTGGTGGTCCACATCCTTCCTGAATGGAGCTGAGCCCTTGTATTTAACTGCAGAAGTTCGCTAGCCATCACTTTAGTTTTTCCAGGGGTAATACCTACCAGCAAGCCATGCAGTTACTTTCTTCATCACAGCCACTGACTAGAAAACATTTATTCAGGCAATGAAAAACTTTAATTAACCAGAAGAAACTGACAGCTCCTATTCCCTGAAACCTCTGAAGTTTAGAAACACTGTTAGATTCAGACCCTTTCAGCTAAAGGATGGAACTGAAACCACATTTCTCATCACTACTAGGTGCACTTTATATTCTGGAATTTAAAATGAAATCTATGCTCGCTCTAAGCATTAAGACTGAGTTGTCTGTGGATATGCTGAGAAATAAAACTTGTGATACATGGGCAACTTTGAAATCATAAGTTTAAATACACAGGAATTTTATATACTGCAGTTAGCTGAGTAAGGAGTCAGAAAATCTGTGCTTTAGAGTTAGGCTTCTAAAGAGGCATTTAGGTGTATAAATTTTGTTTTAACGTCAGTTTTCCCAGATCTTAAGTAACTAAATAATTTGGAAAGAAGGTTCTTGTCTGGTTATAGCAAAAAGTTGATTTAAAATGTTTAAATTTTTAGAAATATTTTAACATCAAGTTAGAACTGAATTATCACACATATTGTGTATAAATCTGCTGTGCATTAATATTTTATTTTTCTGTCTTGTGCCTTAAATCATTGTACTGCATAATGAAAAAGGTACATCAAACACAACAGCAAGCATATTTTTCAGCAGTCTACTAAAGCTTAAAGTAGCTATTAACTTTTGCTGTTAGAACTTAAATAAATTAAAGTATATTTTATCACACCGTAACAGGATGCATTTTTATGTCTGCTAAATACATTATTTAATACTGGAGTATAAAACTACAAGAAAATGTCAGTGAGAGCTTGCTGGGATGAAGTCAACTCATCACTGCAACAATGAATATAGATCGCCAACACAAAGGAATGTGGAAAATAACTATGACTATTTTTAGATAACGGCATCCTTCCGCTCCTTGAGTGATGATAAAATAACCTTCAAGTTGGAAGCATATAAGAAACTTTCACTGAGTCTTATGCGGCAAGTATAATCTCAAGAGAGGATAATGTATGGAAACATGGATCTGAAATTTTTCTTTCGTCTTTCAGTATTACATACTGGAAAATGCTATAATGATTTCTTTTTCGTTTTGTTTTCATTTTTCTTGCCTCTCACTTTAAAATATTTATAGTTTTTTAGAAAGATGACAGAAATCAGGACTGCACTGTCAGTCTAAAAGTTATAAAGCACGTGCACTCTAATAGTTGCCTTTGTGTTCATTCTTACATGTACACTACTGATGGGATTTTCAGTCTTTACAGTACACACATTTAGTAAATTATTTAAATTTTACATATTTACACTAGAAATGTGCTGTGCTTAAGGGAAAAGATAAGGATACCACTTATAGTCTGAACTGTATTGTACTCAGATTCAAATGATGAGCACTATCTTTCAGAAAGAGGAAAAGAAGTCTGTTAGCGCTCTTAGGCAAGAAAGGATTAATTTTTATCTTAATCCAGTTTATAGAAAAGCATTTCCTCCTCTTTGATGTAGTATATGCTAAGTGAAAACATCATGGTCTACCCATCAGAATCATGCAAGTGGTCATTCTTTCTTTTGCACTGATGTTACAAAAGGAGATAGCCTGCATGGCTGGAAGGTATCCATGATATTAAACAGTTCATGGGGCTGTGAAGTGCTGAGAGCAATCATGCAGAGCAACAGGCCACAGGAATGCAAATCATCCACAAAGCCAAAAGTGGAGCTAGCAGGTGGCCTCTCCTATTCATCTGATGTCAACACACTGCTCAGATCAAGCCCTTTTAACATCTGTGTAGGCCCACTATCGCTTTTAATTAAATATAATACAGCCATTCAATGTTCTTGCATACAAGAAAACCACACAGCAAAAAGCATATCTTCTGCACATTGAGGGTCACTATAGTTATATAAATAAATAGTACCATTTAACTTAGATTGTAAAGTAGTTTAAATTTCATATACTTTCCATATACCGTTCAGTGTTCTACAGTTAGAGCCTCTTTGACATTTCAGTGACTGACCATATTTCCATGGAAAATGTTCTTGCCCCTTCAGAGGATTTAGAAGGGGAAAAAAGTCTTATAATTAACTTTTTCTACCTTTGAAACATTTCCACTGTAAAAGGTTTTGAACAGAAACATTTGTTCTCAAAATTAGTTTACAGAGAGAATTTAACTGTGTTAACGTATAAGCCATGGAAACTGTCATAATATCTAATTAAATTATTACTGACGTTCCAATCAGTAGCAAAAAACATCTGTAACTGTAATTCTACTACAGAGAAAGTATAATTAAATCTATTCAGTAATGAGTAACAAGCTATTGCAAAAGTATACTGCAATGCTTTAGAAAGCTGGAATGCTTCAAATATCTTTTTCAAGTATAATAAACCTTTTTTTTAAGTGGGAACATGAATATATACATTCTTCTGAAGACATTTTATTAGGATTTAATTTAAATGCATTTATGATTACATTAGTTCTTCTGTTTGAAACAGATTGCAAAAAATATCTGCCATCATTCAGAGCCCAGGATAGGAAAACACGTAAGTGTGTTTTCAGTCTATCTCTATGGAAAGCAAATGGTAATGGCATGCTTCATTTTAATTTCAGGAGATAAGTAAAATAAAGCACACAGTGGAGTGTTTTCTTGAACAGAAACATTTTCCAGAATTGGAGCCAGAAACGTGTAACAGTGCTGAAGTGCGTTATTGTAAAGTACTAGCAAAGTAGATGACTCGGGAGGAAAGTAATGGGATGTGAAGCATTTAAACTAAGGTCACAAGGTCAACTGTTGGTAATGGACTGAGAGTTTTAATGTAAATGATGGCTGCTTGGTAGCTCTGTGTAAAGAGAGATAGATGTTCAGCCTGTAATGGGCAGATGTGATCATCCCAGAACTCCATCACAGTTACCTTTTTTTCTTCCTCCAGTCAGAATAGACTGCATCCAACTGGAATCTCAGTCTATGATGACCTTTCCCATCCACACTGAGGCAGACCAATGTTTGGAAAGAAGCTTTGCCTAAAATTATCTATACTGTAATTATACACATAACATGGATATTGGCTCTCCCTCTTCCAAAGTTTAAATTATTGCTGAAATGTGTAAGAGACAACAAAACCAGCAACACGCCAAATTTCCACCTCATTCACTGCTAAATATAAATATCAAAGGATGAATTATAAGCAGCAATGTTTTTCTACTTCCCTGAACATGCCATCCATCCACAAATTCCATTTCATTAATTCAGGTGCTCAATAATATATATTACAAATAAACAATGTCTAGTTTTCATTCATTATTCTGATATAAAACCTCATATGTCTACTAACAGTCATATCATGTACAAGAAAATGGTACCTCAATAGCACTTTCCAGAGTGAACGTCATGTTTCAGCTGCATAAGTTCTGCTGATTTGCAGGGGGCTATATGCCTAAAAGCCATATTAAATGCTTTCAAAATTTATCACTATGGAACTTCTCCCAGTGTTAAGTCAGCCCAACTGTAGGCAAAAATATGTGGTACAAATGTGTGGCAGTCATTGTGCGGATAAGAAGTTTATCGGCCTGCTAGAAGAAAGGAAGTTTAGAGTGTGTTGCTCCTACTGAGGTCACTGGCGAAACTTCCTTTAATTCCACTTGACACAGAGCTGGGCCTGGGAGGAAAGAGATATTCTTTCTTTTTTATGCAAATTCTGACATGGGTTTGGTTTGGGTTGAGGGTGGTTGTCTATGCTGAAGAGAGGGAAGGAGGAGAGAAGCTGCAGCTTTACTGCTGGCAAGGGTCTTGACCTTTCTGAAAAGCTTCAGAGCAGAAGGCATCACACTGAGCAGAGATCTGCCTATTCAGCTGATGGCCACTGAAGAAGAAATGTATAATAATCATGCAAATTAATCTATTATTATTAAGCAATAAGGGCCAACAGATTTACAAACTGCATAGTTGAGAAACAGCTGTATCTGGTTATGCAGATCAGACACCTAGAACTGAAGCATCGTGATATCGAGTAAACAGAGAAAGGACACTATACTATTTAATTTTGGTAATTGTGTAAAATCCCTACTGTTTTCCATGCTCAAAACATCTGTTTCATATATTATTAAATGTTTCTTTTTGGACATAAGGGAATTTATATATATACTTAATGAGACATCGGGCGCCTGTCTTTTTAGCACATTGTTTTGTACTTGAATATGCTTTCCATAGTTTACAGTCTCTTCAGCAGAGAAGACACAAACACCATCTGAAGTGATCAAATGGAAATAAGTGTCTCTATAAGTATTTCCAAATTTTTGAAACCTCAGAAAGACAGTAGAAGTTCCAGATTTGTCTTAGTTCTTAAACCAATTTGGCAATTGAAAACCTATTCAGAATTTTTCTGTTATGCCTTGTAATGAGGTACGGTGGTTCTGAAAATCAATCATTAGAATAATTTTCATAGACTTCAGGAATTCATTTTAAAACCCAACTAAAACATTTCTACCAATCTATGTCTTAAAAGTCCTACAGTCACATTAAAATAATTGGCATTTTGGGAAGCCATGTCCTCAGTGCACATATTCCACCCCTGCTTTGTAATAAGGTTCAGCTCTTTTCTTGGAAAGATCAGTCTCTCTTAGGTACTTCAATAAAATGTGTAGTGTTTCAGACTTATTGAAGCCTCTACACCTTTCCTTTATTCATTTCATTGTGGAAGTAATTATATTTTGGAGGTGTTATCTCTGTTAAATACTTCATGACCTATTGTACATCTGTCAAATCTATTTTTGCAAACATGATACTCTTTGGGGGAATTCTGAGGCACTCATACAGACTTCAGCTGGATTAAGTGCTGTAATGAAAATGCTGCCCAAGTGTATTTTATACTACAGTAAGTACTTATTTCAGAATTCAATTATACCTACAGGAATATATTCTGTGTCTGATTATCTGGGAATGCCAAAGATACACAGTGTTTTGGCAGAATGACTTCAACTCTGCTAACTAAGTTAATGCTTTTGAAGAAGAGATTGGGTGAAAATGTTAAATACAGTCTGAATTTCCTCCTCTGGTCTACCAAACAACAGCATTTACTTGATGGAAGTGAGAACAAGAAGGCTGCTCTCTTTGCTCCCTCTCACATGTGCTTTTCTTAGCTTTTCCACTAGAGCTACTTGATTGGAAATGTAGCTGTTAGACCTTTTTAAGTCACAGATTAAGAAAAAAAGGAAAAATAGCATTGTGGTCTAGGCTAGTACTTAATAAGAGCTGGGCTAAGATCTCCCTGCAGTACAAACAGGAAAGAAGAAAAAAAAAGAAACATATTGTTAGGCAGAAGGATGGGTTACCTTAATATTTCATTCTGAATATATTTTGAGAAATAGCAATCTTAAATTCTTACTCTGTGCTTAATTAACACTTATTAAGAAAAATAACATTTCTGTTGGACTTCTTGCTACTTACACCATTTATTCCTAAGTACAATTCATTGATAGTCTTTTCCACTTTTAGTTCTAGCGAGTTATTTTGATGATGTCTTGGTATACATTCAATATCTGGTTTCAGTTTTACTGGTTCATTGGGCTACCTGAAGGCCTCACATTGAAACAAATTGAATTTTGATATCAGTTTGAACTGAAGTTTGTTATTTTGTTTAGATGTTGGTTTTATGAGTCACCTTTTTTATTATCTCTAAATGTTGAATGATTCTTAAATTATAATTTTGTGAAATAGTTTTTATTAAAATAATGTTACTTTTAGTATGAAATATATTCCTGTTATGAACATAAAGAACATAAAATATACAAAATTACTAGGAGTAAGGATATAATTACTGCTAAATATTATTATAATTTTATTTATAATTTTTCACTTCTTAATCTTTTAGTAGCTTTAGTGTACATTACTTACTGGCCCTTCCTTTTGTCTTTATTAAAAACAAACTAACACATTCCTTTCCCGAAATCTCCTATCTTTCTGACCTCTTGATACAGTGAAACATTTTAAACTTTTTAAAGTTTTACAATGTGTTATATGACAGTTCCCACATAGAATTGCCCATGCCTTATCTTAAAACAAGTTTAGAAAACTCTATACTTAGCAGATATCAAAAAGAACTTACAGACATGCTTAGAAGAATAGATCTCAAACAGATTCATTTAGGCTGTGTTTTTCAATAACACGGGGCAAGGCTTTTGGAGGGACTGTATGTATTCATTAGATGGTGCTAGAAATAACAGATACGTTTTTAGGAACACAGGACTTGGCTAATCTGAAATTCAGGCAGCAACCTTCCAGGTAAATGCAGACTGATTAATAACTCTTCCGAATTAATTATATTGCTCTGACCATTTGTATAAAGAAGGATGTCAGCAACAGGAAAACTGATTAAATTCTTAGTCCTTAAAGAGCCAAGAGACACATTTTAGGGAAGCATGTTCTCCAAATGATTGTAATTCAGAGACATATCCAAACCCATTCCTTTTTTTTTCCACATCTTCAGCTCTTATGATGATACTGGAAATGCCAAATTACAAGGTAATTATCAAAACTGGGATCCCTTGGGTTTAAACATTCTATTCTAGATATTACAGTCCACAACTACTCTCCTAAGATTCCTCAAACACGTCCTTGCCAATGGTTATGTCAAGCAGGTAGTTAAAGAAACCTTTCTAATATATTCAGGATACCAAAATAATAGGTATAAGGAAAAAAAAATTAGTTTGGAGAGTAGTATAGCCATGGTTAAGTGTATGCAGAGATGAGTTGTTGTCCAGTTGATCCTCTGCAACCAGCAACTTGTGCAGTTCAAAATCCAGTATAGCATGAGTGTACTCAGTTTGAGTGATGTTGTCTTGCTTGGGCACATTCTGAGAAGAGCACGTTAGTGTGGCTTAACTACATCTGACTTGCAGGTGGCAGTGTTATGAAGTGGAATTCATAACACTGAGTCAAGACTCTGCATTCTCTATACAATAAATTGAGAAATTTTGTCACCTTAAGAGGCTGTGGATAACATCAGCCTACGTTAGTATGAGGGATGCAGCCAGTGGAGAGTGTTCAGACACTCACACGTACCTCATCTGCTCTGTAAGGTGGATTCAGATGCTGAAACTACTGCCAGCACCTAACACATCACATTTGCTCTTCAGATACAAATGATTGGCCTGTTCTTCAGATAAGGAATGATGGTAGCAGTACCACCATTCACACAGTATTCTGCCACCTAGGGTATGCAGCCAAGGTCCCACCTTAACCTCAGGTGATTTTAATCCTTATCTTCTTCCAGAAGAGGAAACCATTTATTGACTCTACTGCTGAAGGTGTACCACTGGGTTGTCAAGAACACAGATTGTGGAACCTAAAAGAGTTCTGGTACTTGCAATAAGGGTGGTGAGACACTGGAACAGTTGCCCAGAGAAGCTGTGGCTGCCCCCTCCCTGGAAGGGTTCAAGGCCAGGCTGGACGGGGCTTGGAGCAACCTGGTCTGGTGGAAGGTGTCCCTGCCCATGGCAGGGGGGTATTGGACTAGATAGTCATCAAAAGTCCCTTCCAACCCAAACCATTCTGTGATTCTGAGGGTGCTCTGTACATAAGATCAAGAACATACTTGTGTTTTCGCATGTGTATGCTTTACACTACATAGAATAAAGAACATAATTTTGATAGCAGAGACTGAAACAGATAGTTTATTATGAGGTTACGCTGATGGATCTGGCTAGAGAAATATTTCTTAAATCAGTGTTCTAATGCTAATTAATCCCTCCGTGTGACTATGCAGTGAACTTGACAGATATATCTATCATCATTTTCACTTCATGAACTGTGTTATAACACAGATTACAGGAATCACTGAGTACATTCCAGTTGATTCTATTGACATGACTAAAACCAGAAAATGTGAGATCATTTCAGACAAAGTTCTATTCATTTGCAGATTATTAATACCTTTTGATTTGTGTCTTTCTATGCTAATTCTATGGAGAAGAGTTTTATTTAATTAAAGTGCTGTGAAGATTTTAATAAAAATTAGTAACTACATCAATTTGTAATAAATTATGATAAAAATATATATTGTGAATCTGGCAATAAAGTGTTATCCTTTGACTAAAGATTTCAGTGTTTGGCTTCAAGATCTTCTTAGCACTTCTCTCATCCAGGATCCTACGAAGTCCTCAAAATATGCAGAATGATATATTGTGTTCTGTTTAATCACCGAGCATGTGAATAGATGCAAGTTTTTTAGATGGGAAAAAGCACTCTGAACTATACTTTTATGGTATACACTTCCTTGCTCATCTCTAAACAAACACAGACAAGCCCAACATTATATATTCTCTCAATGAAAGCATTATCCTCAAGCTGATATTCTTCTCATTTACATAAGCATGGAGGATTTTTCCCTGTTTTGGAATCTTCTTAACTAACATAACCCATCTGTGACAGCTGCTGTTGATAAAAATTCTCTAAATGCTGTCCTGCCTGAAAACATCATGCGCTGTTTTGGGGGATTTTTTTTCACAACACTAAAAGTTATTAAAAACAATTTATTGGCTTTGCAGTCTGGTATTACTTTGTATTATGTAATTTTCTTCTTGTATGATTGAAGGAATTCTTAATTTATTGGATTAAAATTCAGGATACTTGCATAAAGAAAATGTCAAATAAAGGAAAATGCTTAAGTAATTAGGTTAAATATGCATGATTCTATAAAGAAGGTAGGATGAAATTGAGGATTTTTTTTTAGCAGTTGATTGGAAAATAACATTAGGCATATAATAGAAAACTAATTTTAAAAAAATCCAGTTCAAGAAAATTTTGTAAAGCAGACACAGTAATAAAAGATTACTTACTAGGAAACAGAGAATAATGCACATTGTGATTAAGACTTCTGTAAAAAAAATCTGGTTGTAGTTTATACTGACGCAAACTATATAGTATTTTCTATATTTATCTTTTATAAAATCACGTTTTTAATATAAACACTAACAGGATGGAAATGCCTTTTATTCTGGAATTTCCTAAATTCTGAATATCTGTATATGCTATTGGATTACAGTTCTTTTATGTGTGAAGAAAATCTACGGTTTTTCTTTTGAAGGAAATTTATATTAAAAAAAAAAAAAAAAAAAAAAAACAAACAAAAAAACAGAAAAGAGACCAGAAACATTATGCAACTGCCCTTTGATCTCCCAGTACACCAGACAAAGATTCTTACACTTGAAGAAATGAAGTAACTTGATAACACACTTAGAGTGGTCTTCTTTGTTGATTATCACTAGAAGGGATAGGTCACATTGTTAGCATTTGCTGATAGCAGCGTGATAGCAGGGACGTGTTGGGTTCTGGCTGCAGAAGAGTAGCTTTTGGCAAGTAAGGACTGCTGTGATGGACCTCGTCTGGTCCTTGGTTCCTTGGTTTTGGCCTCTTCACCAACCTGACTGAATGTACGGTTACTGAACATCTGAGTTTCATTATAAATACCCTTATTTTATTTTCTTCCACACAGAATCTGGGTTTGCATACTCTATCTGTCTGCTGTTCTGGTCAGAGAAGCAGCTCTGATCGGGCTATTGAAGACTGAGAAATATCAAAGAAATGGCTATTATGCATGTGCAGATCAGGAAGTGTAGTGAATTCAATACATCAGAGAGAGCCAGCTCAGTACAGTAATTTTGGTATATCACAAACAAAACCTTTTACATTAGGTGCACATATATATTGCACATATTTTGGGACCAGAGTCTGAGTGTTATGTTGTATGGATGCAGGCAAGTCACCATGTCTCAGAGCTAGAGTATGGTCCCTGGCTCTTTCTGATCATTGAAAGGTGGCCACCAGCATGATCTGCAGTTAATGGATATATTTGGTGAATGCATGACGTCTTGTAAGGCATGTCCTAAGGATTTATAGGATAGGTGCCAGATACATGAGTTTTGACAATACAGTCTGGAGCCCAGTCAATCAAGAGACACTAGAGAGCAGCCTACAACCAGTTCATGTTCTTACATGCGGCTGCAGCAACAGCAAATGAATTTGCAGTTACAGGGCAGGTTGCAATTTCTGAGATATAAATTTCAGGCAGATTTGGACACACTATCACTGAAAGAGTATTCCCCTAGACTAGCAGCCACCAGTATGCCAGATGAGCTGGCAGTCATGCCTGCTACTGTGAAGGCAAGAGTTCTCACCAGAGAACTGCTTTTTAACGTGGGAAAAGAAACATACTGCTTGTAAAGCAATGCATTGATGTCCTTAACTTTCAGGAAACCACTGAAGGGTCTTGCCTGATAACTTCAAATAAATAAGCACAATCCTTTGAATCTGAGGTGGGCTGTTGACTTGAAACATTTCAGATTGAATAGTTAAATTTCAGCAACTGGAAATAAGATTTTGTAGTGGAAAGTGTCAGGCAATTTTAAATAAACAGAGCTGCCAGCCCTGCTTGTAATAAAAAATTGCACACACATATATGCACACACATGCACTTCCTCAAAAACCTCATTTGTGCCCATGCGTCTGCTTCTGGACAGACCCAGCAGAGCTGGCCAGATGCAGATGGGAATTGTAGAGAGTTACAAGATTAAGCATGAACTCTCTGGAGTCAGCCAGAAAATGAGGCTCCCACCACTGCAGATGTTGCTCATAGGTCATGCAGCATGTGTGAGTGATAAACTCGAGAGCTATGAGTAATTAGAACAGCTTACAGGTCATATGTATGCAGACATGACCAAAGGGCAATACCACAGGCTGGACGCCGGTTCTGCTGATGATGATACAGTGGGTGGCACCCTTGATTTCTCATCAGCACTAAATCAGCCCCTCTGTAATATTCCTTGACCAAATGAATAGCTGTCAAACAGGAAAAGATCCTCCCTAAGATAGAAGTCAAGGGACGCACAGTGTTTCATTGCACCCCTTGACATCGTTCCCATTAGGCTAGCTGCCATAAAGAGTGGATAGAAATGTGGACTGTACTTCTTGGAGGGTGGGTGGCCTATTTAATGCCTATAGTAGTATGTGGTTATTAATGTACCCTCTCAAAACAGAGGAAAACCGCTAAAGCTGCATGTTGAGGGAGTTTAGGGGAGCTCCCATAGACTGACAGCTTCAAGGAATGCCTTATAACAAACACAGGTCCCTAAGAAACAAACCAAATAGTAATATATTATTAAAATTTAAACCACATTATTAAAAGAAGGACTTTATGACAGTGTTTAGACTATTTTTCAGGTTTCTTGGCTAACACTTTCCTCCCTGCTGTTCCAGACTTTCCCACAAGCATTGTCACAGCTATAGGCTTCAACAACCCTTCATCTGCTCTTGAGGTTGTTACATCTTTTTTCCCCCATTAAAAACTGCACATAGAGATCTTTACTAGTGCCAATTTTGTTTTCTTTTAATATAAAAATGTAAGTTAAATTGGGTGAGCATCTTTCTTGAAATGAGGAGTGACAGCAACAAACGTTAACATAGAAAGAGAAAATACCAAAAATATTCTTCTGTTTCTATTTTGCAGACTTTTTTTCTTTTTTCCTGGCTTCCACTTTATACTGCTTACTGTGATTCTTGTTTTACAGTGGTGGGATCACTTTCCTCACCATGCTGGTTTTCAATACCATAACTGATAACTATGTAGTGGCGGTCTACTATGATGAAAAAAAAAAAAAATATGGCCAATAGTGGGATCCATAGCTCAGAAAACAATTGTTCTCTGCTTTGGGTAGTGGGGAATTAAGGAGTGGGTAAGTACTTATTTGGGCTGTCGTAGGAATGTGTAGGTTCTATATGCTGGACTCAATAATCTATTTATTAGTTCTTACATTTGACTAGACCACAATTTCTCTCCAAATAGCTGAGTAATAAATAGGGTGGAGATATATTTTAAACTTGTTTTTATATTTCATAAGTAGTATGTGAAAGAGTTCTAATACTCTGACATTTTTATAAATGAGTAAAAAAGGAAAGAGTCTGTCATGTTATAAATAATTAGGTCTGTTGCAGTTGATACTGCATTTTAATATCAGCGGGCAAAGTCGAAAAGAGATATTTGCACATATTGTGCCTTAATTATAAAACAGGGTGTCTTTTTTTTATTTAATTCTTTATCTTCTAGAACTGTGACATGGTTAACTTTTTGGTCCCTTTGTAAAAGGAACTATAGAGAAGCATTGTCCACTGGTCTCCTGAAACCGTTTAAAACAGCAGCAAACATCTAAACCATACTTGGGACATTGTTCTCATAAGGGTAACATCTGTTGTCAGGTCATATCTTTCTATTAAAGAATGAAGACATTGCATTCATAGAGTTCATATCCAAAGATTAAATTTAACTTTGTATGCTGGACTGTGTTCACACTGTAATATAGTCAAAAGTGCTAGAAGAACATCTAAACATGCTAAACAAGTTTACAGTAGTGGGAAGGTCTTTTTTTTTCTCCAAAATATTCAGTCTCAGTCATCCTAAAACTATATATAAATTCTGCTGAATTCATAAAACAGTTTTGTTCAGTTTCCTTCAAACTGAATTTTTGACAAAACTTCTGGTGTAAAGAGCCTTTCTCTTGTCTTTCTATCTAGTAGTTCAGGAGTTAAAGTGCTAATCCAGAGAGTAGCTAATGAATTCTCTGGGTTAAAGGATTTTGACCCTTGTCTTTAAAGAAGGGCTTGAAAATTATAAAGTCTTCTGGGAGCAAGTGGACAGACTCAACTTCTTCAGTTGAAGCTGTACAATTTTATGTAAATGCATAAAGGATAGTGTTGGAGGGTCAACACTAGCTTGTTTTGAGATATGTTTCTTCTGTCACTGACAGGAATATGGTAACATCTTCTTCACTTCCTAATCACTGGAAAGTTTTTCTGTTGGTAACTTGTACCTTCCATACTGTGATTCCAGCCTATTATTTCTTGACCAGTCCTCCACTGATCAAGAAATCAGATCTTCTTCTTCCTCTTTGTTTATTTCAAATCATCTCACCAGGTATAGTACTTTAAGCTTAACACAATTCATTCATTCTTTCTGGATAAACCATGCCTTCAAGATTTCAGATTACTCATTCTGCTGTCCTTTTTTATTTGAGCTACCTTTTTTCCTGAAGTGTGAGGCCTAAAACTGGGCACAGCAAGGCTTGATCAGAACGGAAGGATTATTTAATGTGCCCTGCAGCCTGTCAGTCTTGTGTTAGAAAAGACCTTGCTTGATACTTCAGAAAGTCCTGAAAACTTCTTACCCTACCATGAATAGAGTCTAGTTTACAGAGGCCTCTGAGCCTTCTCCCCTGTCCTGCCACAGCTCCCGGCAAACCATGACGGGGTTAAAGATTACTTGAACCCAGATGCTTTGTCTTTCTTCTACATCTGATAATTCATTTTCTCACAACAACTATGGAATTAAAACAAATTAAAATAGTCATTAATAAACCAAGTTATCATATGGAAGGGTCACTAAAAAGTGAGCAGTCCTTAGGTCAGTGACTAACCCAGTCAGTTCTTTAGACCTCCCCCTTCCCAAAACACAGAATCAAATTTCTTTATTAACTCAGCATAACGTATCCAGGAAATCATCACCCAAAAATTTAGCATGTGGGTAGCAGGCTGTACAAATAATTGCTTTCTCTATATGACCACAGAACCAGAATATACAATACAAGTCTTATTTCCTCTCTCACTAATCAAAGT
The DNA here is from genome assembly GCF_018691265.1 of Tyto alba. Taxonomy (NCBI): domain Eukaryota; kingdom Metazoa; phylum Chordata; class Aves; order Strigiformes; family Tytonidae; genus Tyto; species Tyto alba. The sequence continues at coordinate 24,128,693 of NW_024881316.1, read as the reverse complement.
AACATTAATTAATTATTTCTTAGATATGTTAGGAGTTTAAACAGGAATTCACAAAGAGTGACATAGAGAACCATCACACTATATTCTGTAGGAAAAGGCTGAAAACACTCCAAAAAAACAGATAGAGGGCTTAATAGGACATCTTTTAAGCAAATATCTAAACTACCACATTTGTCCTAACTATGGGTGCACTGACAGTAGCAAAACAGGGTTATGAAGGGCACCTTAGACTTGCTGTGAAACAAGCTATAGGATTTAAAGCTTTTGGAAATTTCTCATTTCCAAAATTTGTCTTTATTTTTCACTTGGTGGGAACAATTAAAGAAAATTCAAGTAAAATTTACAGCTGTTTCTGAAAGACCTCAAATTGTGTTTTAGAAAAGGATAGGAAGGGGTAAAGATATTTGCTAATTGAAGAAAAAAAAAATCATCCAACTTCAGTAGTTAGTGTAAGCAGAGCACACATCTGAATCTCTATTCAAAGCAAAACACTGGAAAAAAAGCCTGCTAATTTATCATGACAGTATAATAAAAATTAGACAATATAAACCACTTAAAATTGCTATAAATAGTAACTTTTACTTAAACTCACATGCAGATGAATTTTTCTTAGTATGAAGGGCAGGAGATTAAAGACGTTCTGCCAAAAAAAAACAGGATTAAAAGATAGAGTTCAAATGTATATTTAAGGCTGGGAAAGATGAGGGATGGTAGTGATTATTTTAGAGCTCCACCAAGCACCTTTGTCCAATTAGCCAAATGCTTTCTTTTTCAGAACAGCTTGGAGGAGTCCAGAGCTGCTGGCTGGCCCGTGGAGCAGCAATAAGTACTGCTGCTGGAGATTGTTAATCTTTATTGTCTTTAAATTTAGTATGCTGTAGAGTGAGAGACAAATATGACCACTTATTGCAAAAAGCAGAGAGCAGGTACAAGAGCTGCATAAGCACAAAGTAACTTTGCTTCATGAGACTTCTGAAAACATGTCTTTTCATTTCACAATTTTTCCTTCTCTCACCTGGACCCCAAATTTGAGATTCTTAATTCAGAAAGTTTGGATCGTATCCCTAGGGGGCCCATTTCCCTGACTGCGTCAATGATCTTGCCCTGGATGTCTTTTTTTTCTTGCATTTCCTACAACTTTGTACACGAGAGATCAAATGAACTAAAATATTTTGGTTATTCTGCAGTGATCTTCAGAGTAATTATTTTAGCAAATACTTTTTATGAAGCTGAGCATCCTCAAATCAAAAAGATAAAAATTAGAGGGTATGAGAAAGTTCCATCTGAAGGTCACTGCTAGCATCAGAATGTTCTGATAAGAAAGCCTTAAATTTTTACTATGATTTGAAAATAATGATGATAATAATAATTGGTTGCATTTTTCCTCTCCTTCTCAGCATATGTGAGGCAAACTGTCAGATTAAAATGTGGGTAGGCCATTCTCTAACTTTCCCATTGTAGAAGACAGTGGTTATTTGTATATCCAAGAATGCTCTGATGGTTCCAGATTCTTGTTGCTTTTTTTTTATTATATCAACTTCAGAGTACAAATCCCACCCCAGGGGATGCCTCTTTAGTGCTATAATAATTAACACAATGATAGCCGGACTGCTAGAACAGTTATTATCAACATAATGAGTCAGCCTTAACAAACAAAAGGGTTGGGTCAATACAAAATTATTAGGTAGGCCCTTTCATTTAACCTCTTTTCACTTAGTTAAATCTTTAAATTAAAATCTTTTCAAATGCAGGAATAAGCTTTAGGTTTTGAAGTGCCAAAATGAAAAGATTTTCCGCTTTTGGCTGAAACTATGCTCTGAATTCATTGACATTTGCTAGTTGTTTCAGTCCTCATGAAACTCCTGTTCTGGATGCGTTTACAATGTCAAAATGTTTCACCAGATGTACTTAAACACAGTAATCAAGTCACCACTTTGTCTTCTTTTTGATAACCTAAACAGATTGAGGGGTTTTAGATGTTTTCTCCAGCTCTCAAATCATGTTGCAGCCTCTACAATTTCTCAACATCCTGTGCAAAATGCAAACACCAGAGATGTCTATGTCTTTTAATATCCATCTCATGGATGGGTTTGGAAGGAGAAAATCAGCTCCCTAGTGTGTCAGGAGAACAGAATAAGAAAAATATTTGAAGTGAAATACAAAGAGAAGATTTGGGAGAAAAGATACTATGATCGCAGTGGAACTACTCTTCCTTTTAAGCTGGAGATGAGTATGGGTGGTAGGAAGACTATGGCTATGTCAATGGACAATGAAGCAGCTTTTATGTGAGCAAGTTCAGAGTGCCCTGCACATCTCATTGGAAGAAGTATGAAGGCTTGTAGAAAGAGATTTAAGAAAGAAGGTGCCTCAGTTGCAGAGAGGAGCTGATACTGATCAAAGAAGAAGGAGTTTCTCCCAGGATCTTGATGGTGCACATCTTGGGTCTCGCTGAGGAAGGAGGGGAAAGATACAGAAATATGAAACTGCCCATCCTCTTTGATCAAGCATATTTACTCCAATCTCTGCATCCCTGTGGATTTGATTCAACACAAAGCATGTGCTGCCTTGAGGGCTCAGTGTTCGCTCAGTGGTATTACTTAATGGAAATGAAGGAGATGGCCAGGAAATCAGCACAGTCTGAATCTATTGGCGGAGGAAGGGGGAAGGGTTTAGTCTTGAGGCACACACTCTTTTGACAAGCCTGCCATCAGTCCCATCTCCCGCAGCTCCTTCAGAGAACAGCTGTGTCACAGGCATGAAAGCAAAACCAGAGTCTACCACGAGAAGTATTCCAGAATTAATGTCTCAATGTTCCTGTCCCTGTAAGTCCACTAAACTGATCTTGCCGACAAACACCTTCCTCTGCCCTGGCCAACTCAGTGGCTGAGATCCCCACCACTGTTGTCAACCTTACCTTGGTAATTTTTGTCTTTTTTTTTTTTTTAATTGTTTTTGACCAACTTTCCTTATTTTGACACCCCTTTCTTGTCTTTTGCAGCATCTTCTTCTGCTACAAATGCCCAGAACACCCCATGAAGTACACTGGAAAAATCAGTCTGCCTGGCATGCTCTGGCAGATGAAAAAAGACCAGTAGAGAAGAATACAAATACAGATATAAATACAAATACATAGTTTCTTTAGCTTCACTCTTTTGGAGTCATATTAGGAGTTGTATATATGTCAAGAGTGCAGTAGTTAAATTCTTAGACCATGACCCCACTACTGTGTCGAGTGCCAGTGTCAATGGCAGTTAAATCACACAAATTCGTGGCACTCCGTTGTAGCAGACCATCTACACCAGCAATTTGCACCAGAGCACTTCCATTCCAGGAGGGGGAAAAGCATCTCGGGCAGGACTAAAAGGAACAAGTCAAAGAGCAGCGGCCACTAGAGTGGAAACCTTACCTCGTTAAAGTCAATTAAGCATAGTGGGGCCAGGATTTCACCTCAGCCTTTTTCCTGCTTTAAGTGTGTGATTTGGCAGGGGAAAAGTTCAATTGAAGGCACACAGTTAGGCTATACATACAACAAAGAGGCAGGGAGGGGAAAAAAAAGCAACACAAAGGATTACTTTAAAGTTAGACCTCAGCCTCTTTAGCTTTACACAATGAAGGAAAGCACATAGGTTTCAACAGGATGAAAGCATACTTTATTTTGTAAAGAGATATCAGGACAAAACAAAGGACTGTAATTGTACCTCCTATCTGCAAATCTGAGGTGGTGAAGGAAAAGAAAGTGGGTGGATGGTTAACAAGAATAGCTTGAAACCATGCTTTGTTAACAGAGTAAAATTAGCTTGCTGAGAACCTTTATTTTCCACATAACTTTTAACAGGAGCATTATTTTACATATCTCTATAGTAGAGAGCCCATTTACAAATTTACAACAAGTAACCACTGAACTTGAGCTAATTTTTGTCTCTGTTTTCTGCTTAATCTGCTCAATTAATGACAATACTTTTGAGTTGGGTTGCTAGCACATCTATAGCTAAAAGCCTGTCAGCGTTTCCATTCTGCATACCTAGGGCACTTTCACACTGGCTTAATTTCACCCTGTGAAATGCACTCAATCAAACCTGGAAAAAGTTTAGAGGTAAAAGTATAGTTTTGTTTGTTTTGTTTTGGTTTGGTTTTTTTTAAAAAAATCATTCATGTAGCTCTTTGAAATGTAGGATGAACCAACTAAAATTAAAACAGAGGAGCACTCAATTCATGTCCTTTATGTTTGCTCATTTTTGAAAACATGAAAAGCCATGTGTGGGTCAGACCAGATGTCTGTGCAGCTCAGCACCTGCCTGCAGCAGGAGTTACAGCAGATGCTTAGGGAAGAGTGATACCCCTGCCCTCTCCTGCCATAATGCCCAGCTACTGCCATAGTATCGTCCCATGCATTTATCATATAAATGAGTTGTGATCTACAATTTGTATCGTCCCATGCATTTATCATATAAATGAGTTGTGATCTACAATTTGTATTGTCCCATGCATTTATCATATAAATGAGTTGTGATCTACAATTTGTGCTTTTTTTTTTTTTTTTTTTTTTCAGTTACATTTTAGCAGATGTATACCATACTTGACATCATAAAACCTGCTTCTAAGTACAGTTGTATTATTAAGTGTCAGTTCATTCTGCCATTTCTACAAACCATCTGTGCTGGGGTGCACAGGAACGTGCTTTTACTCTTGAATGTATGTGCTTGCATGGTGCTTAACACCAAGGAACTGGTGAGGCCTGTTGGTGCTGTCATCCAAAACGAGAAATCACAGGCCTGTTTTAAAAATCTGGCAACTCCTTTCTTTTTCTTTTCTAATATTTTCCATGATCTTGCAAATGCAAGATACAGACTGTCCCTGTCATTCATTTCAAAACCGGATCGGTTTTTGGCTGGAAGTGCCCTCTACAACTCCACTCTCAAATTCAGAAATAGAGGTTTTTCCACTCATTTTTTAGGACATTTCTACCTTGTGGAGTGAATATCATTATGAATTATGTCATGGCAGGTGTTCATCTTCCCTCACCTTCTTAATGCAGGAAGCATATGGGGCATTACCAACAGTAATAACCCCACTGAATGTCTCTACCAGCAAAGATGACGGGAAAGCCAACTGGCCAGTCTGGAGTTCCCTTTCATAAGGGAAATTCCGTGGGAGTTATGGGGCTTGTATAATAATAGCCTTATTCTAGAATATTTTCCTATGTGAACTTCATGTTCAGGTTATGGGCTTGGGGAAATGGTTTTTAAAGAAAGGAGGTAACGTTTCTGAATAACAATTGAGGAACAGGTCGATTCAAATTTAATTTCAAATTGTCGTGTTTTGGGGATTATAGATTCAGACTCCTGATCTTATCATACTATATTTTTAACAGGTTTCGTTCTTTTTTTTAGGTGTTCATTCAAATTTATTTAGCAGATCCATGTTCAGAGGAGGAAATCCCAACTTTATTAAATTCAAGAACTCAAAGAAAGGAAGGTAGAAGTATGTATTACTTGGAAAAATCTGTTGATTAATACTGAAGGGCTCTCTAACCAATTTAAAATTAAGATTAATCTGAATCCATATAATATATGGAAAATCATTCTAAAATTGCAACTCGAGAAACTATATTTTAGTCTTGTAAAGTTCAATTTCTTCTGCTACACCAAATTGAATGTGTATTTGCACTCTGAATTGTGCACATATTTAACTCTTGTCCTCCAAATAAACTCTTTCTAGAGTATTCATTAAATCAAATACTTTTTTAACATTATGTACTAGCATTTTTTGCAATACAAGAAACACAATATAAAAATACAATACAAAACAAATAAAATTATAATTTAGCTGCAGATTCATGGATTCATAGAATACCAGGCTGGAAGGGATCTCAGGGATCATCTGGTCCAACCTTTCTTGGCAAAAGCAGAGTCTAGAGCAGACAGCCCAGCACCCTGTCCAGCTGAATCTTAAAAGTGTCCAAAGCTGGGGAATCCACCACTTCACTGGAGAGGTTATTACCGTGGCTGATTATTCTCACTGTGAAAATTTTTTCTCTTGTGTCCAATCGGAATGTCCCCAGGAGTAACTTGTACTCATTACCCCTCATCTTTTCCATGTGACTCTTTGTAAAAAGGAAGTCTCCATCTTCTTTGTAGCCAGCCACCCCTTAAATACCAGAACACAATGATAAGGTCTCCCCTAAGCCTTCTCTTCTGAAGGCTGAACAAACCCAATTTTCTCAGTATCATTCTATGAAAACAACTATTTGTGTTCTCTTTTCGCAAGTGAAAGTATGAAAAATAAGTATAAGATGTAAATTATTAAATTGAAAATAAGTATTGATATCTACTCTAAGGTGATATCTGTTAACAAAGCTGAGGGTCTTCCAGCCAGAGACTGGGAACTGGGGTAGTTGCACCACAGCAGAAAAAGAGACTGTATGAATCCTTGCTGGTACCACGCTCATGTGATGGGGAAGGCTGCACCACCAGACAACCTTCTGCAATGACATTGAAGTTACAGTGAATAAACTTGTACAGAGGCTTACTTGCATAAGGCTGCCTAAAAATCCTGCTAGTCCTAGATCCTGTGTTTTCAATTATGTATAAGTTTTCCCCTGTTATACATGCTCAGGTATTATAAAAAAGGTTTAAGTGCTATACTGGAGGAGGGCTGAAAATACTTTATTTTTTTAAATCTTTGGAAAATTAACTTAAACCTCTGTGACCCAGACTGATCATTTGGAGACAGAATCCTTTAAAAATGAGAAATTAAAGAGCCTTTGTATAGGGGGAGAAAGGACTAAAAAAATGAAGCCTAGGAACCAATTATGCTTCTATATAAACCACATTCTGCTCAAGGATGCAGGTAAGGAAGGCTGTGCTCTGGAGCAGAGCTTGCTTCTTTTGCCTTTTCCCATTTTGGATAGTTCCCAACAACAAGACTATGAAACCAACACAGGAGAAGACTCCCAGTGTTATATTTTAGTAAAGTGAGTAGTCATACACACAAAGACTGAGTAGTATCCTGATGCTATACATTAAACTTCTCAGATTTCAGATTTCACTTCTACTAGTGATTTAACTGTTGCTTCATTATAATAGTTCAGTAATGCACATCAAATACCTAAAGGCCAGATGCAGTAGAAATTTGCTTAATCTACTTTTAGACCAAACATCTATGGATGCAATAAACTAATAACTTTAGAAGAAACAGTAGATTTCAGAAAGCAGCATCAGTATTGTGTTTTGACTATAAGGATTCCACTTGACAGACTCTTCTCTCACAGAGATTGATATCTCTGTAACAATTATTCTCACTGCATTGCATTTTAGATTAAGAGATTTTCATCCTTTGACTTTTCTGGATCTAATTAATGCAATATGAAGCAGGATACAAGTTCACCACATGAATTTCACCATTTCTAACATTCAGTGGTCTTATTCTGTGCATGCAGAACCAGCAAAAATAAGGTTATCATCAGGATCAAAAGTGCTGTGACAGTAAGTTGTTCACGGAAGTCGGAAGTTAAGATGGGCTGCTAACTAAACACCATAGCATCAAAACTAATGTTAGGACTCAAAAATGGTGGGATATATAAATGACAATACCAACTCACTTTCAATATAAATTGCTGCAGAAGTTTTTGGTAAGGCCTAAAACGTACCCCAACGTGTAAGCAGCTGTCAAAATGTCACACTGTCAGTTATCTAATATGGTTGATCCAATCACTGTTTCTCAGCCAATTACAAATACCGGTGAAATAAATATGTAGTACATCAGAAGCTTGTCCTGCAAGTCATCTATTAAAATAATAAGCTGGCTTATTTCCCAAAATGTGTGATGTTTTATGTCTCCTAGCAATCTCATCTGTATATTTAGGCTTTACTAGTCTAATTCTTGGGGGTGTGAAATATACTGGTACATGTCCAGTCTCCCTCGGATACTGTCTCAATGAACTTGCAGCAATGAGTTCCACCAGCTAACCATGACTGGTATGAAGAAACATTTCCATACGTCACTTTTACATCTGCTGCCAGGAAATCACTCTGTTTTTCCTCTTTTCTTTCTGCCAGTTGATCTTTCTGCTGAACAAGGTGATCCACCCAAATCTAGCAGCTGCGACTTGCTGTGATTCACATGGTAAGGAATGTGGTATTTCTTGGAATTTTGTACGGAGACAGAAGCAGACCCATGGTTTTGGAGGGCTGATCCAAAACACACGATGTCTTTCTTTGCAGTGAAATTCTGCAGTAACCTGTAGAACTAGTTTACAGTTTGAAAGTGGATGAGTTAAGTGCCATTGAGGTATTTTTTAAGTGCCACAGGTATTTTTAAAGTAATTGACCGTATTCCTTTGATGAACTTTGCCTGAAGGCTAATGACTGTGAACATTCCTACATAATAGGAGACTTCATTAACAGATCTTCGGCAATTGTCTTTGCAAAGGAAAAAATGTATGAGAGCTGCATGGCTTGGAGGAAACACAGGCTTTTTTATTTTCTCTCTCTCTTTTTTTTTTTTTTTTTAGTGAACTGAATCTGATGATGCAGTGACTGCTAAATTTTTCTGTTCAATAACACTATGGGCTTAATATGCTCTCCCATTCTTATTCTACAGATTTGCTGAAACTTATTGTGAAATCTGGTTTAGTCAGTATCATGGACTGTTTCAGTTGCTTTCCCCAGCTCTGGCCAACTAATGTTATTAGTCTTTATTAAGTGACTAACAATGTTGTGGACTTTTATGAGCTTCTACCATAAGATATATAACTTTGGTAAAATCATAGAGAACAGATTCATCCTGGAAAACACGACATACATGGCAAATGTACACCTTGTACTTGATAGGTTAACTGTGCATACATTTATTCAACATGCTTTGCTATATAAAGCGTCTGTTGTGTGATCTTTTGAAAGCTGAATTTTTTTTTTTTTTCAAAATATCTTTTGAAGGTTTTGCCCTTTTGTCATTATGGAACATTTGAAGGAAAAAAGTGTGGAGTTTTTTTTTTTTTTCCCCTAGAAATAAATCTCTGTGGAATAGACATTGATACAAAACAATTTTTCTTCAGTCTTATTCAGGGGAAATTTTAACAGGAAAGGTTTGAACTTAATTTTAAACTTCCTACATAAAAGTGTTACAGTTGCAGGCAGTATAAGACACATTAGAGGGTTTTTAAAAATAAATCGTTGATAGTTATGTAGACAAACCTTTTTCTATATCTACTAATCAGCAAGAGTACAGATAACCCTCTCCCAATCTTTATTTCCTTTTTAATAGTTTTGGCATGGTATCACAACTGCTGTCAGCAAAGCCAGAAAGCACATATAGCCGTTCATTTCCTGGTGATACCACAGCCATTACTCCACCTGATATTACCCAGCTTTGATGGATAGAAACAATCTCTCCATGCCCACAAACCACTACTATTGATTTCACCATGCTCCTTTCTTAGCATTTTGACACTAAGGACCCCTGGCACCCAAATTTTTCAATGTGGAAACTCTTTATCACCAAGGTAAATAAGGAAGCCACAGTTTTAATAGCTGAAGCTCACGGCAGGTCAGCTTTTAATTTTCTCAGTCCTGTAATGACTGGTAATCTCGTCACTTTGAGCCTTACTGTACCTGCTGGTCTCTGCTTAATCTACCTGGAAAAGAGATGTGGTGGATTCTCCTCTTCCAAGACATACTGCTTCTTACTTTACATTGTTGCCTCATTGGTCCACCCCACCCTACTGGTTTAACTTCACTGAAATGCCATATTTATCTACATTCTTGAAATATGCTATAAAATAATTTATATTAGGGCTTTATATGTCAAACTAGGAGTAACCCATAGGAAGACTTGATACTGTGTCTTTCACTGGATGGAGATGATTTTCCTTCAATGAATTAAAAGTTCATTTGTTATTTTAAGGGTATTCAGTAAGAATTTGTTCTGTGGGAGGGTGGTACAGTGGGGAAAGAGTGAGGTTTGGCTTGCAGCTTGAATTAGCTGGAGAATTTCTGGTTTTTGGTTGCACTTGCTGTAATAGTAGATTAGTCTATGCTGAGAGATTTACTGGGGCCTGCACAAAATTAGAAAACCAAATCTGCTTATGGTGAAAACTTCTCCACCATGTCAAAGCCTGCTTAGGTATTCTCTGTGCAATCCACCACTACCTGCCTTCCTCAGTCATCTGACACCTGGATCATAACAAAGCCATCTAGGAACATATATTTTGTTGCCTTGGATATGCTTTCTTGTATGCATGACAATGGAAACAAAGACAGACAAAGAAGGGAAAAAGTCTAGAATTCAATTTTCTTCATTTTTTCTTCATAGCCTAGCAATTATTCAAGAGATAAATGCCTGAATTTTTATATACATGGCAAAACATGTTTCCATGCATATTTGTGAATGAGCTACAATTATAAAATGGGTTTTCTGCCTCTGATTTTTTTGGTCAAAACTCTTCCAGACAGGCTATTTTTTGTCATAGGAATCTGTGATGAGCTTTTTATGCTTAAACATAAATTTAAGCTCATTTATTTTGATTTCACATCAGTACAGATCTTGGCATTTCTCTTTATTTAAAGCAGTGGAGATCTGAGCAGAATCTGACTTAATAAAAAAACCTAAAGTCCTATGGATAGTGAAAGTCATAGTTTTTTAACAGAAAAACTTTTATGCACATGTCAATGTTATTGAAAAATGTTTCGTGCCACAACAATTAGTGTGTAAATCTTAGTTAAGTCTTGGTTTGCTCTAAAGGATCCCAGTGTCTTTTTCCACATCATTTTTGGAGCATTTTTTTCTCTTTGCTCATACAATTTGTATATTTGTGTTTTATACTGAGTAACTTCTAGCAGAGAAAAGTTATTTGCATATGTAAGTCAAATTTAGGAATGAGAAACATGAGAAATCTATTTCATGGTTTTCTGGCCTGATAGCAGGAAACTGGAGAAGTAAACATTACTTCTCATCTATTGACCATGAAGTCATGTTATATTCAGTTATGAAAATTCATTTATAAACTACTACCTCTGTGGTTTTGGGGGGGAGATGGGTATTAGTTTGCACCTTGAAAATCACAAACCCAAAGGGTTCACTCTCATGGGAAGTCTGTGAGTTATATTAGTCTACGACTGGATGCTGTTTTTAAAAGCAGGGGTTTTGTTACTTAAAAAAAAAAAAAAAAAAGAAGAAAAAAGCCATGCTGGGACAGGAGGAACAAGTTATTTGCACTGTAGCAAGAAATCCTCAGATCAAGCAGCCTCTTTTCAAAGTGTGGCTGTGGAATGTAACAGCTGCTCAAGATTCTGCTAACTTGTGGGAGATTCATGACCAGTAGATTAATTTGCTTTTCACCAATTATAATTTATCTTACATCATGACTGTTTACATTTTCTCTGTCATCTACATGCATTAGCACCAGGTTAATGTGCAAACCATGTACTAAATTATGTCCTGTATAAATCTTTCCTGCTAAATACCACAGTCCTTGTCCTTACTTCCTGAGAATAACCTTTGATCTTCACATCAACAAAAAAAAATAATTACCATCTCTGCCCAACCCAGAACAAGTAATTTCACTCCTAAATAGCTGCACAGCTGGAGACAGATGTGTTCTTCTCCCTGGGTAGACCCTACAGGGTCTTCCACGAGGCTTTATATCATACTTGTCATTCGTTTATCAGTGTCCAAATGTTGTACACTGGAAATGTGTGTAAAACATTCTCAGAATTTCAAACAATAACAAATCAGAATGGGGGGGGTGGGGGTGGTAGAAAAGGTTGCAGGAAAAAAACAGAAGTCTCCCAGCTGTGCAAACTTAAGTAGCTGTATTAGCAGAAAATACACTCCAAAAGTTACATTATTGTCATCTTCAGCAAAAGTTGATTCAAGGAATGCATTGTCAATTTTCAAATCCAGTACCAGTCTAATGAAAAAATGTTTATAATCTTCCTTTAGCATATACAAAGACATACAGACTATGGCATGCTGTTCAGAACAACCATGCTTTTTTTTTTTTTTTTTCCAGAAACTTGTTATTTTATGACTGTGTTGTGGAACACCAGCGTCTTCTAATATCTTTCTTTTTTTCAGTTAAAGAAGATTTTTCTGTTGAGCATGTCTCAGTGCTTGATTTCTGGTTTTCCCTTAATTTTGCCTTCCTGTCTCTTTTATACATTGTGGGTTTTTGTTCCTTAATTGTATGAAAGATTGTATAATATCTTCTATATTAGAAAAAAATAATATTAAATAAGCAATATGATTAAGGGAAATTACGTATTTAAAATATTTTTTTTTCTATGATGTAATAAAGAGAAAGGATTTAAAGGAGAACAGAAATAAAAAAGATAGATTAAAGAAATATTTTTAACATTAACTTGTGAAATTCAATATCACAAGCTTATTGCAATCAATTATATGGCTACTGATAAACAGCTTATCAGAGTTAATCTTAATAAGCAAAGTTGTATATCCTAGGAGGAATATAAAAACCTTCAACGCAAATTTAATGAGCCAACTCATGTTAAGGAAAATTTTAAAAGCCCCTCTGAGATAAAATGTCATATGATTTTGATCCAATATGACATATGTAACTCAAAATGGCAAAGGAGCATGATGTTAAGCAGTCTGAGTAATTACTCTTTTAAATATATTTTTTTCTTTTAATTCAGAAATCAGTAGGATTCATTCAAAAAATGTCAATCATCTCTAAATGAGGAAAGAGTTTCCCAATTAGGTTGATTTTTTTCCTCTGCTTTATAGCTATTTACTTTGTCATCAGTCTTCCCTCATATTTGCAGGAAGCATGGACAGCCCTGGGTTGCTGCTCCTTTGTTCACCACCTTTCCACCTGACAGTGGCACCTCTCCCACCTCTCTTGATTTAAAACATCACAGTGAAATCAAGTAGGAAAACAATCTGGAGGGGGAAAAAATGAAATGGCCTACTGTCAAATGGCCATGTTCCCTTGGGTACTCTTTCTATACTCTGCTATTTGAGAAGTCTGGACAGACCAGTCTTCTCTGCCGAGACGCAAATCTCATCCTTGCTGAATGCTCTTTTTTTTTGTCCTGGAGGTGGGTCTATCTCCTTCTGTCAGTAGAAATTACACCCATACTAATGAATAAAATGAGCCAGGGTTCACCATGTGGCTGAAAGAACAAAGGATTTGGCATGGTGCATGTCCGTAGAGCTAAGTCCACTCCAGTCCCCCTAGGCAAGATGGCCTCACCCATGCTGCCTGTTGGGAACAGTTCCCTAGCCCATAACATCCCTGGACTGAGTCTAGATATGACAGAGTGATAACTAGCATGAGCCAAAACTATTTCCAGGGAGAATATTAGCAATTATTAACCAGCAGTTTGGAGATGGACAACAGGATGGACACAAAAATAGGATGAACCCATGCCCTGTCTTTATTTCATTTAGAGTAGACATAGAGTGACTAAAATCACCATCATGAGATATATTTCAAGTGTATATATGAAACAAATGGTCAAAGTTTTTGTGTGCATTTGCATATCTGTTGTCTTACTATTTTCCAGTTATAGATAATTCTCAAGCACTGCAGTCACAAAAAAATTCCTTCAGTCACATGGAAAACACAATTTTAATTTACAATTGCAGAGCAGAATTAAAGCTAACAAAACAAGATAAGGAGAAAAAGCTACTGTACTTTTAAACTGTTTGCTGAAATACAGTTGTATAAGCAATTCCTTTCTTTTCTGCAGTGAGATTCCCCAAAATAGTGAGCTGAGTCTGATGAAAATTAGATCAGCTACTATGTGAGGGTCTCATATTACATTCACTAGAGAAATGCAGTAAGCTTTCTTGGTCTACATCTCTTTAACATGTCTGTGAATGGAAGGCTTCACAGTGACCACAGGGTTCAGAGTCAAGATTACATATCCCGAAGCAACCAGGGAGTATCACATTCTGTATAAAACATTTTTCAGTTAATACGGCAAGCAATGATACTTTCAAAAGCTTCTAAGGGACTTAAAAGTGTAAGTCCCCTTTCCAGCCAGGACCCTGGTCTGTATAGGGTACAGTCATCAAAAAGCTGAGCACTATGACCCCAATGGTTTACATATCTCACCATCCACAGGAGTGATCAACAAGAGTGAAGTTGCTGTCTCTGGAGTTCAGAAGCTGAATGGAGAACAGACTAAGCTAATTAGCAGATACTGCTAAAGCAGTTTTGCAAGATTTGCTAGAGAAGAAGGCCCCACATAGCTGGAATTCATGCCATGAATTCCTTTGTGAACTAATATTTTTGCAGTCTTAGGAACAAAATGCGGTATTGGTGGTAAAAAGTAATCATGTCAGTGTTCCCTTTTACCTGAAAAGCTGAGTGTTAGAGACCAAGATGCGGTGGTGTGGGGTTCAGAGCAGCTTGAGGGGATTACAGCCCACACCTCCCACGTGAGTTCTTCAACCATTAAGGTAATGACCCTCATAATCATAAGCATATTTTCTCTCCTGCACAAATATATAAGTATACTACCAAAAGAAGAACTCTATCAGATGATATTAAGACCACTTTATCCCAAAATATCCTTCAGAACAAAAAGCCACCTTGTAATATCTGGTTAAGGCATATATATGTCCAAGAATGACAGATTGTATGCCATGTACCTGAGAAAACAAAGAAGACAAGGAGGAGCTGCAGGAACAGTCCATGAGTGGAAGATAGCAGTGGCTGCCCAGACTCCTGTAGGATGGAGAAGGCTGGGCTGGATGCTCAGCTAGGTCCCAGAAAGATCTGGTAGTGACTTCTTCAGTTCTTGAGTCACCTGCTACTACAGAGACAATTCTGGATGTGCAGTAGCTCATGTGATGCAGTCAGGTGCTCATGAGCAAATAGGGACAGATATGAAAATAGAAGTGCAAATCTTCCCCAGTTTAAGTGGCTGGAAACTGAACCTTCACAACCACTGGGGAGGATAAAACATCTTAATTCCTGTGTTTTTCATGTGGTCTAATCCAGTATGCTCTGATGTTGGGTGTCCACAGCAGTCCGAGCCAAGTGATCATCCTGCCCACCCTTTTCTCCCACCCTTTCTACTACACTGACTTGAGCATTTGACCAGCATTTTGTTCAGCGCAGTCAGCATGATGAGGAAACAACTGCCTTTTTTCATATCCATTTTCTGTTGGACTTGCATGTTGAAATGACTCAGCACAGGGAGGGCCAAAAAACTCTGAAAGGGAGAGGTTGGGACTCTGGCAAAGGGAGGGACCTTGACACCCAATAGTTAAGTCAGGTTATGCTTGCATGCCAGCCTGTTGAACCAGCCAAGGAAACAGGTAGGGATTGCCTGGGCTTTGCTGTAAACGTAAGGCATCTGGCTACTAAGCAAGTGTAGCCATCCCTAGAGCTCTCAAGGGGAGGTATTTAAGCACTTTCAGGGTACTTCACTGGAAGAAATTAGACTTAGGCAACTTGAGGAATCAATGATGCCTAAGCTAATATTTTTCTGAATTTATGTTTGGATGAAAATGTTTTTTTGTAGCAGTTGAGTATCATTTGGTTTCCTAGATCAATTTAAGATTTCTAACTTCTAGTATCAAAATAACTTTTGAAAATGCAACTAATGTCCCTAATTTGCCTAGGTATCTTTGAGAATTTTAGCCATTATATTTCCAAACCATTCAAGGACAGCTGTAAATTCTGTAATAACTTTTGTATTTTACAAGTGACTCCTGACTCCAGCTCCAAAACCGAAAAATTCATGGGATCCAAAGAGGGAAAAGAGTTTATACTGGAATTCTAATCAGATTTCCATCACCTAGTAAAATTGTTAACTCATAACATATATAACTTTTTATCAAAAAACAAGAATAAGTTTAGAAATCATAGAAATTAAAGACTTTTCAATTGCCAGTACAACCCATGGACTAAAATCTGGGGGTTTTGCATCTTTCCATTAATTGTCATTGATATATATGCTAGCTGTTGGATAAATTCCAGATCTAGGTTTCCTTTCTGTGTGCACAACACTGTCATAGTATGCCATGACACCAGAAAGCTTAATTTTTCACTGCTGCAGTAAGATGAGAGTGTCAAATCTCCAGGTGATATCAGTCAAATATAATAAAGCTGCTCCAAAATACACCAGCTGCAGATCTAGCCCAAGAACCAAAGCTTTGAGTCTTATGCACAATATCTCAAAGCAGATTAGTATACAGTAGTAATAACACAGCCCAAGCACTACTGTTTTCATGCAAAGAAACTGCGGCCTTTTGACAATGTCAAATTGGAATTGATACGAGTGGACTAAATGAATGCCTGTGCTCAACAGTCCCAAAATACAAGCAAAACTTACCATGAAAGAGGACAAGGGGGCCCTTAAACCATATGCTATGCGTGCAGTCCTTCAGAGAGGTCTTGTACTTTTGAACACACAATGCTGCATACACTGCCTGGGAGAAGCCACAAATCAGCCAAGCACAGGTGCACTGTCCAGAGAGACATGGATTTTTCCATCTCACTTTTACTTGTCTCCCAGAGAATTCAAAAAACTGAACCCAAAATGTAGAGCTTGAGACCATCACGTCTGTCTTCTGGCCTGTCTAGCAGTATACTGAGTCCATAAACTAATTCTTTGTGCTTAACAGCTCATTGTTTATTTGAAATAGATTCAGTGAAATAAAGGCTAACATGCTTTTCAAAGGCCCATCTGTATCCCAACAGGAGAAATTTTCTTTATTTATACATGCAAATAAAGCACAAGAACATCGCATGGAAAGACACACAGATATGAAAATACTGAGAACATATGCTAACAAATAGCTATCTAAAACCATTTTTCAACAATAGCGTGTGAAGAGGGAAATCAAAGATGTCAGAGAAAATGGTGATTCTGGGAAGGGTAAAATCAGTAAAGGGAGAATTATCATGACTTAGAACTTGTACCAAATCTCATGGCTTAAAGTAACATAAATACAGAAGTAAGTTTTCATAAATATTCTGGGGTTTTTTATGACACACTGTTCTGAAAGAATAGATGGTAGTGCAGCAAAATGGACATCTACATTGCCACTCTGTGCATAAGAGATGATGTTGCATTTCCTCAACTTTATCCTCTGTTGAACTTTGTACTGCCCAAAATCCACTTTTGCCTTACATTTTCTGTCTACAAAGTTTAGCATGAGGAGCAATTTGAATGAATGGGAGGCAGATTTGTGGATTGGGTCATGGAAAACTGTGATTAGAAAAGGTACAGAGCTATTTGTGTGAAAAGCAGGCAGTTGAACAAGGTTGCATGCAAGGTTAGGGTCTTAACAGCTAGCACAAGGAGAGATGTGATAAGAAACAAGAACAGACTGGTCAGACAAATAACTGTTCAAACAGGCCTTAGTATAGAAGGTGGCAATTTTTGATCACTAGTTCAAAAAGTACTTAATGCATGCTAGTGCAACAGCCAGAGGTGCAGATTGGAGACCGTAATGGTGGTGGGGTTGCTCTTCAAGTATTTAGATATCGAGGGGATATGCACGATGTAGACCTATCTAATGTAGATGTATTGAATATCCATTATGGTTCACCAGTGTGTAAACAAGGTTAGAGCCTGGAAAGTTAAGAAGAAAACTAAGACAAAAATGTTTCTCAGGGCATCTATATTCTTCCTTAAGGGCTTTTGATCACTCAGGATGTTCTGAGTCTACCATTTGTTGTGCAGGAGTTGAAACAAATATGTATAGCTAGAAACCAAAACAAGAACTAAACACATCTGGGGATATCACCTCACCAATATTTTAATTGAATGCACAGTCTTCTTGCTCCAAGCTATTTTAAGATAGTTCTCCTCTTTCTCATGACCTTTTAGATGAGGCCTGCAGTTACACCTGCCTTTCTTTTCGTCTGAAAATAAATAGCGAAATGATAGCAGTGAGTATTCTGATCCAGCAAGTTCACTATGATTTTGGAGATATACTTTCAAAGTGAAAAATTGTATATGGCACCGAGTGTGTGTGAGCCCCAAACCCTTCAGTTTCTAGAGACACTCAGTAAAAATCCCAATGGAGCTATACAGTAAAGAATATTACTATAACCACCTGTACTTCTGCCTGGCTTATTCATTCATAAATCAATGTCATCAGGGAAATAAAGATCAACACAACTGCAATGTATATTTGGGAATTTATTTCAGTTGTCTACGGCCCTGCACCTTGCATTACCATGTAAACCTCTTGTAAAGAGTCCTATAATACAATGAATCATCCCACTATGTCACTAGTTAGAGAAAATTCCTTTCAGTTCCAGTGAGACATCAGCTCTGCACATTATGTTTCTCAGACTTTTTCACAATACGTAAAAATTCAGAGAACAAGAACACTAACATTTCAGACTGGAGAAAGTCACTTGAAAGAATTTAATACCAAAAAAATTGATAGCCTGAGAAAATAACATCCTTTGGTAAAGTCTAAAGGAGTTCTTTAGGATGGAACAAATTATTACCTTGAATTCAAGTGAGCACATTAGAAAAAAAATTGGAAAAGAAGAGCCCAGATGAGTAACAGGCACAATTTTCTATTGAGGAAATGTATCAGATGGTGTGTATATGCAAATAACATATATGCACTAGCATGACTATGTATGTGTCCAAGTCTCTCATTATTATTAAGATATTTATCCTCTTAATTCTCCTGTGATATAAATAAATGTTGTTATTATTGTATTACAAATGAGAACTGAACAAGGTAAACATATCTTTGAAAATTTTGGCCTATCACAAAAAAAATCATATGATAGACTAGAATTCAGAAAGTCAAACAACATGTAATGCCAAAAGTAGCACTATTTCTGCTCTGCTCAACTGATTTGAATGTAAAAATGTCTCACAAAATCTAATTCATTTCACTTGTCCTTTATACATTTATGAGAAATACATGTAGATATGGAATATGTGTTTTCCAAAGTTTCATAGTGAATCAGTGACAGAAGCAGGGAAACAATCCAGAACTTCTGAGCTCTGTTCTTTCTCTTGCACAAGTGAAGCACACAACTCTGGTTTTGTGTCCTTGAAATTGTACCTTAGGTTTTAATAATTTATATGAAATGAACTTGGTATGTGACTTCAAATACCAATCCCCAGCCTTTCCAAAATTAATTGACTAAAGAGTTTTGATAGTCATCTTCCAGTCACTATTGTTATTTCTTTACTGTCCAGACAAAAATGAGAAGACCCATATGTACTAGAACATAGCCAAGAGTTAAAGTAGGCATGATATGAAAATTATACAAATGGTCTCCCCTAGGAAAATAGCTCCAACTTTTTTATTGATTTGAAGATCTACATCTTTGTGCATAAAAAAAGCAAAGGTTAAATAAGATGAAAACTTTACTAACGGGCCTCTATTTAAACTGTATTAGACTCTTCAAAATATCTAGCATACAATCTTGACCTTGGAAGAGGTTGAGAAGACAAGCGCTGTCAGTGGCTCTTACTCATACAAAACTGAGCCAGCATCAAAGTGTCAGTGGAACATTTTCTATTTTCATTTCATTCTCTCGGCGTTTTCACTGGAAATGTGTGTACATTTCAATATCACACTGCCAAAGTTAAGGAATTCTCAGCTTTGCACAGATGATTGCACTGTTCAGTATCTAGTGTGGTTAACCACTTCACTGCATCTTTGGAGCAATGCATGAAGGAGAGGAGCAGTCACCTTTTCACAAAAGTAGGACCCTCAGATATGCAATGAACCAAAGATAAAAATACTCAGAAGTACTCCTAACAGGACGTTAGTCAGAAGATGGTGCTATTATAACAGAACTTCTGAGGCAGCTGGGGCTCTACAAGAAACTGGAGCATACAAATCAGGCTCAAGAGAAAGTAAACCCCAAGTGTAAGTTGAAAGTTGATTTCAGTGTGAGTTGATGTTCAGCATCTCACTGAATATACCTTAGAGAAGTGTGTTCAGTGAAAGACCCTTTGATTCTACACCTTGGCTTGCTTGCACTGTTCACATCAAAAGGGAAATACACAGAAAAACATATACTTTAAACTGCCATTCACAAACTTTTGCAAACTCATTTGGATCTTATCAGCTCACTTCAGAGACCCTTGAATGATCAGCAACATTTTTATGTATTTATATACCATATAGTGTACTTCCATGTCAAGATATAGGTTCTGACTGAATTGCTGATGGAATTGCAAACAACCTGGAAATATGCAGTAATACAATTGCACTGCCTCTGTAGCAGGATTAGCGGAAGTATCTACACAGAACTGCTGTGTCATATAGAATTAGCCTTAGAAACACTTCATTTTCTCTTTCTAAGGGAAAAAATGGAGGTTCCCCAACTTTTCATAAACAGAATACTAAACCTTCTGCAATGTAAAAAGATTAAAGTGTGACCATGAGGGAGAAGAAGCTGATGTCAGTGGGAAAATGAGCAAACAAGAATATAATTACTGAAACATCTGTTTGCATGTAAATGAGTGTGGCAATTACCCACATAGCAAATGGGTGATTAGAAATGCATGAAATTAGAATAGTCCACAGGAAAGCTAATTGCAGTAATTGATATGATGAGTGAGATGGATTCTGCAGGATTTGAGCAATTGAGGGAATTAGATTATAGACAAAAAGGCAGAACCGTTAAGCAGAAAACACCACATATGGGTTTTACTGTCTGACAGAGTTCTCTTCCCTGCCAGAAAATCCATAGTATAATTTTTAATATCTAGAATATAAAGAATGTACATTTACATAATGAAAATCCTACTGGGGACAGGTGTCCTCATAATGATTCAGGTATGTTCAGAGGTTACTATTCCTGGCTGCACTTCAGTACTCTTTTGAAGGATGCATTGAGTAAACTTCTAGCAGAGAAACCTGTTCAAAAAATTGCAAAAATCATATTTGTGAGCTGAAACACCTTGATTAGTCTGACATTGTTTGAACACTCAAGCAGACTGCTCTGCTGGAAAGCTGATGGGCCATAGTACTTGGAGTCAGGGAAGCGTAAGTAATGACTGTAAGGAGAGGGATATAATAGGTGTCTATTACATTTAGTTACTTAATTTTAAAAATATAAATACAAGTGTGCCATCTGATTCCTGCCTTGACAATTATTATTTGGCTCATTTTTTTATAGTATTTTCAATAGTAGAGGTCAGTTAAAGGGAAAGATTTGGAGAAGTGAGAAGAAAACATTGTAGGAAACAGTTTGCAATGCTACTTAGTTATTCTAGAATAAATCTGGAGGAAAACTACTGCTTTTAATGCAGTGTGTATTTACATCATGGAAAATACTAGGAGAATGGTAAAAGACTTAAAGACAGTCAGTGGAAATGGGGTGTAACATGATTGAAGAGAGGGGTCAAATTCTTTCCTGCCAAAAATGAGCAAACCTCTGTGAAAATGTCAGTGAAGCTTCACTCAGAAATGTCAGGAGAAATTTTAACCAATGTGGGAATTTCACAACGAATACTTTTCTGTTGCTGAAATAGAGCCCTATCTTTAAGCACTTTTCTGATTAAATGCAGGCACTTTCAGCGAGCTCTACCATGCACCGTTCTGCGAGACACCTCTCCTGTTTCCCTGCCTTAAATATAAAGATGCAGAGCTCGGACAGACCCCATGTCTGGACTGTGTCAGAAAAGGGAACCCTGCAGCTTCCAGGCTCCTTTCCACAAATGCGGGAACTCGCAGTCCCTGGGGCTGCTGGCTCCTCGTCTGGGTATGTCGGCACCCCGTGGCCTCAGCCCCTGCCAGGCTGATGGGGCTTCTGCGAGGTACCGACACAGCCCGGGCTCCCCTGCCCTGGTGGCCCCTTCCATGACACTGGTGTGGACTCTGCAGATCAGCAATAATACTTTTCAAAACTTTTAAAAAACTGTTTTCATGTTCTTTTTTCAAACTTCTAATTGAAGTTTGGGAATTTCCACATTCAGTTAAATTCTCAAACTTCTAATTGAAGTTTGGGAATTTCCACGTTCAGTTAAATTCTGAAGCATGAAATTCTTTCCCCAGGATTTTAAGTCATGACCTTCAGACATTTTTTGTTGTAGATGAGTGAAAGGAAAGAGTAAAAGCATAAGGACTTGGTTATAAGAAGAAATTTGAAAATTAAACAGTTAATTGTATTCTGGAATGAATAATGTTCTCATTACCTCACTGTCCAATATGGATAAACAGAAAGAATCAGAAATACATCTACGAGTATTTCAAGGGTGCTGTTAATTTTGATAGATTTTGTATTTACACAAATGTATCTGAGAATAAAAATCTGGTCCTTGGATATATGTCCTGAGATACGCAATGTAGGTCCTGCTAGTTAGCCACTCTTTAATGTTGACTAAATTAATAGATTTTAAAACGCGAAACATAATCAGGCTCAGTTGTTTGCTAAAAATTGTTTCCTCAATGGGAATCTAAGCCTTTACTAGCTCTAACAATTTCATTTTTAAATAGTAAAACAATTGTGATGTTCTGCTTCTTGCTAAATGCACAAACACTTTTCACAGGAAGTTTTCATAGAACTCTATGCACTTACCTACATACCTTTATCCACAAGAATTCATACCAAGATAGCAAACCAAGAAAATTCCAAAATGCACGCAAAAAAGAAAGAAAAAGTGAACAAAAAGATTTCTCAAAGATTCACATCCCAATTAAACAAGTAACTGACTTGGCAGGTCTTCTCTTTGTTCCATCCCTTCAGCACAGTCTAGGAAAGAGCATTCCCTGTGGGAGCTCTTAGTCTTGAATAATAAAACAGATAACATGCAGAGAAGGCTAAAAAGAGCCATTGCAGAGGTTAAGGGAGAAACACTAATTTTGAAAAGGAATCCCAGTGGTGAATGTGTAATTGGACTGAATAAAAGAGAACACACTTTCTTGTGGCAAGTTAATATGAGACAGATCAGCAACCAAGAAAATAATTAGTCATGAAAAGCTTTGTTTTCCAATTAGATCAGTTTAGGGAGTTTGATATATATGCCATGTTTCTGCACCACATCTTGTCCAATTTTTGGTCTCTGTGCAGTTGATTAGCTCAGGGTTTGAGCCTGGATTTCTCTTT
The DNA here is from genome assembly GCF_018691265.1 of Tyto alba. Taxonomy (NCBI): domain Eukaryota; kingdom Metazoa; phylum Chordata; class Aves; order Strigiformes; family Tytonidae; genus Tyto; species Tyto alba. Next base: position 24,105,670 of record NW_024881316.1, on the reverse strand, counting down.
TGTGGAAGGACTTATCGGGGCAGAGATGCCAGAAAGATCCCCCTCCAAGTTTTCTCCTCACAATTTTATTAAAGAGCTTTGTCATTTTTATAAATGTTTCTGCTCACAAGTCAGTTGGAGACCCAGAAGAGACCAGGACAAGTTATACAGAGAAGATCCTGCTCCCACTTCTCTGCTTCAAAATTATTCTCTGAGAGAGCTGTTCCCTAGGAAATATGTTGCTGTCATATCTCCAGCCAACATCTGTCCTGAGACCCCCTGCTACACAGATATTAACTCAGTCTCAGTCTTAACGCATTGTTGAACTTCTCACTGAGCAGGAGCAAAATGTAAGGAAGAAAAGGCATCACTGCCTTCAACTCTATTGATGTAGATTTACTACACTGTTGAAAAGGTACTCCAAGATCTGCTTCAAGGAGATCTTGTTTGATTCCCTAGAAATAGCTTTAAATATAACCAGTAGCACATAGGAAATGTGTGGTCTGCACCCTGCACGTCCTAGTTTTATCAGTCACTGCTCAGGTTTCCACAAACAGTCATGAAACTAGAAAAGTACTTAGTAAATGCAAAGTATGGGTAACCCCTAAGATTACCTATCATCCATGAAAGTTATGAACTACAGGGACAGGAGTGTCAAGTATATGCATCACTCCACCAAGAGTGTGGGATAGGGGTTAGAGCACTGGGACACTGGAGATCTGGTTATCTCCCCTATACTGCCTCTCATCTGCTCTTCTCTTAGGCAAGTCTCTCCACTTTTCTGTACCTGTAAAGTATCAATACTAATAACACATACCTCTTTTGAAAAGCATTAACATCTGCTAAAGCAATGAAAGTATCTTCATTCATATTAATAATAATAATTGATGGTGCCCATCTGGAAGCAAAAAAAATGCAGGATCAGAACAGAAAGTATTTATCTGAAAATATAGCAGTCAGGAGAAGTGTCTGTGTCATGTGTTGTAAATATGGAAAACAGAATACAAAAGGCCCATTTAATTCACATGAGATTCCCAATCCCTCATGTACCATGTTTGGTGCTGATTTATTTGAATTAAGATGGCAAGAAAACCTTCTCTCGCTGTTTTTTGTTGGATTTTTAGTTTAGTTTTCTTTTGTTTTTAATCAAGCTCTTGCTCAAGCCCTGTGAGTAAGAATTCAGTAACACATTGTAAATCACAGTTTGCAAGTTCTGTGACTGCAGATGAGATAGTAAAAGATAATGCTGTATAATTCACATGTGGCTTGTTCGTCATTCAGGCACCACATGTCAGATTCTCCCTATGCACAGATGACTGTGTGAGCAGAAAAGTTGGTAGAGATTGCAAAGAACATAATTTTAAAGTTCTGGTTGTTAGAATCCTTTGGTTATTGCTTAAACAATTCAGAATCTTATGAGTACAAGCCTAAGCCATTTTTTTAACCATCTTTGAGTCAAAGTCAACTTACCATGAAACTGTTTCAAAAGAAGAGCTGACAAAAAAAAAAAAAAAAACAGAAGAAATACAGAGTCAGCAATACAACCTTTTCCAAGTGAATGGTGGAGAAAATTATATTCCAAAATGGAAGTGTCTGACATTCCATCATGATAACAAAAGATTTCTCAAAACTTCACATCCCAATTAAATATCCCAGTGAAACTTTTTCAATAATATAACATTATTTTAAAGGTGTCAGGGATTGTCATTGACCCCAGTTGCTCAGACAAGGTCTATAGCAGAGCCATTGTCCTAAACTCACTTTGTAGTCTTTGGAGAGCAATAGGAGAATTGTAATCCAAAAGAGTAATTTCTCTATGTTGTCCCTAAAGAAAGTCTCTGTTCTGGTGTCTACAGTATAGATGTAACTGATACCACTCATGTATATACCATTTAATAAAATGAAGCTCCAAACTGTCTGAATATTGACTCCTGTCGTAATATGAAGACTAACTACTGTTCTATAGTTCTATAGGCGTCAGTATGCAAAATAAACAGCTGTACTCTCCTGTGCAGCGATAAAGGACTGGTTTCTTATTCCTGAATATACCTGAGCTCCTCATATGGCTCCATTTATATTACCTACTTGATCACTCAACACAAATTCAAATTTACCTAACAGCCTAAACAGGCCACTGCAGAAGAGTCATGGGGTTGTAAAGAACATGTTGGTCAGGACAGCCCTTCGGACAGATACACAACAGAACAAGGAATGATCATCCCTTTTGTTTGAAGATATGCATGCCAATGTCTGCCCAAGATATCTCTAGCTAAATTTTGTACTGATTGAATGTATTGATGAGTTGTCAGCTACCAGACAGCTCTACATGAATTTAATGTTTAGCCTGATCTTGTATCAAAAGAAGGGCTAATGCAATACAAACAAGTATGTTTTTGACTATCAGCAAGTGCCCTGCTCCCTAACTAATTAATTTGAAACCTTTGGCCAAAATCAGAAAAGCTCAATCCTATAAATACTTTGTAGAAATGAGCGTTGAGATAAAGGAGAGATGCCCATCAAGTGGTCTAACTAAAGGAAGACTGTTACGTGGGTTCACAGCTTAGCACATCAGAGAACTTACAAATGCTCCACACTTCAGTCAGTCAGAGCTTACCTTGTCTTGGACATCAAAATCACACTCAGAGAACAATGTGCTTCTAAAGGGAAATTAAATCACTGCTGCAACACTATTCACCTCTCAACTCTGACTTACTCTGGGTGAATACTCCTAAGCCTTAGAAGTGGTCACTAGTAACATCCTGTAAGCATTTGATTTTTGCCCAGAATGTGTGGCAATTGTGTTAACATTATGAGTGAGTTGAAGTTGAAGAAGCTCTAAGTCATAACATAACATGAATTCTGTACAGAACTGCTTCTGTTTTCCTGGTTTTCATCCCTTTAGACTCTTTGGTTATTAAGGATATAGAAAAGCTTGAAGAACTTTAAAAGGAACAAAACTCTTGTGTTCTAAATGGTAATGGAATGGTCTTTGTAACTATAGAAATAGATATAGCTATAGATATGGGCATATATGTAATACAATTTAATATAATTACATAAACATTGTTATAAATATTTGTGTATATATTATGTATAAATATATATGAAATAACAGGTATGTGAGAGAACCAAGCAAAAGAACAAAAAGCCCTGTATTAAGTGCTAATGGAGAAGGTCTTACCTGAACAAGTTTATATGAAAACACACAAGTATACATGTATCCAGCGGTTGCAGAAGGTGCGGTGCCACTATCCTTCCTTTCACACAGAGGAATGACCAGTTAGGGATTTATGGAGATTTTTAAAAACTGTTTCTCCTTTGTAGTATATTTTGAGTAGGGTATCAGCATTTGGAGGCATGATTTAAAAGCATGATTTTTATTAATAGTGTAGTTGGTTGGCCAGCTGCATCTTAAGAAATAATAAAATAAAAGTAATTTTGCAAAATTCCTGTACTAAAGAATGAAATGTAACAAAATCTGTCCATAATTATTGGTGATCTATTGTTTTTACCTTTAAAAGAATATACAAAGTCAGTGTCATTTCATCATGTGTCTCAGAAGTAAAATCACAGTGGAAGAAAACAGTATTACAGGTTTATTATGTCTCAAAATATAGAATATATTCCAACAGCATATTTTAAAGAATAATATAACAATAATCTTCAGTTTCTTATTCTCAAAATGCTACACCATTATTTAAAAATATATTACTTAGTGTACCCAAAATTGAGTTTCCATCAAATTCCATTTAGAATAAATTGAGTTCAGAAAAGCATATTCACCTACCCAATTTATACAGAAACCAGTAAATTTTTAAGACAACCCAGGATTTTAACTGTTCCAAAATGGTAATTCAGTTGGAGACATTACATTTTGCTATACACCCTCATGCATGAACTGCAACTAAACGTAGATATGTAGGTAATGTCAGTATAAAATAGAGATGGATGTGTAGAACAGAACTGTTGTATTAAGGGAAAATAGCTCCAAGACTGAAAACTGAACTGTTACTTTTTTTTTTTTTTTAAATAGTATATGCTTAAAAAGGATTTATGTATTACTCGAATAGCAAGATAAAATAAATTAGTTTCTGCAAAAAAGACAGTTGCACATTCACATGTATACACACAGTCACACGCACATGCTGAATTTATCAGTCTGTAATAATCTGAGTTTTCTGAAATATGCTTTAAATAACCAGAGAAGTCAGAGTTTACATGAATAGATTGTCTAAAGAGAAATTGTTATGTTCTATTCATTTCTTCACAACTCTCTGAGAACTGTTTAAATGAAGCATTTTTAATCAAGGCAATTAATGATAGAAGCATATATTATAATTAGCCATGTAATAAAGAGAAAACAGAGTTTCTATTTTCCAATTTTCATAACACTAAAACAGAAGGGGTGTCCAAAGACATTAAATGTGGTTTATTCAAAATAAGCATATGGATAGTGGTGGTGGGAATGTTAATCTGTAATTAGTTGTTCAATTCACAACCACAGGATTTCATTTGAGGCCAAAAATTTAGGCACATTAAAAATTATTTATATGGATTCAAGATTTTTTCAAAGTTATGATAGTTAATGCTAAAGAAAATGAAAGAGATCCCATCTTAATTCTCATGATTTAAACCAATCTCCACCTGATAGAAAATCAGATGGGACCAAAAGTAGGCTACAAATTACCCAACAGCTCATTAAGAAATGTGTTTTTTGTTTTTTCCTGAAAACAACCACCATCAGAGACAAGGTTTTTGATTAAACAAGTGACAGCTGCTGCATCCCCTGTGCCTTCCCTCACACACTCAGAAAACCCATCCAGAACTGGGAGCTAAGCAAAGCAAAGCTCTTCCACACCCTGCCTTCTGTATATTTTATGTATATAGTAATTTACGTATATAATGGGAAGGGTTATGTGGGCTTTTTGTTTGATTTTACCTTGTGCTGTTATTATAAAAATATTTGCTGGAGCAATGTAATAGATAATAGGCTGATATGATTTGAGGTAAGAATGTTGTAGTTCAATTTTTAGCGTTAACTTGGAAAGTCATAGAGGTGAGAGTCTGTCTCCACAGAATTCCTGAAGCTTTTGAGCCTTTTGCAAACTCTGCAGCCCACAAGCCAAGAAGTAACATATTCCTCCAGTTACACTCATCTTGTTAAAGAAAATAGAACAATTATGTGCAATCTTTTCACTTCTATTTTCTATCTACTATTTATTTACCTAATCACTGTTCAACATTTTATTTTTTCTAATGGAGCAGAACTTCTAAAAAAAAAAATATGTTTAGCCAAGCAGTTTTGTTTAGTTTTTTTTTCTGTGCCTTTTTCTAAATAAATACCCCGCCACAGTTTTCATTGGCACAATATGACCAAATGTATTTTAGTATCTTTAACAATATGAAGCAGTTACAGAAGTTCTGGAGTTTCTAGCTTAAAAAAAAAACCTATATGAAGGCTTTACTTTAAAATATAGAAATGGAATTAAATAGATTTCAATATGGTCAACTGAAAAATTAGTTTGAGAAGTTCTACTGCATAGTGAGGTGACCCATAAAATAAATGATTCTGAAATTTTGCTCAGACAAAAGAAACTGTATACTTTTAAATAAATAAAAGCTACTATATACATTATACTGTACATTTAAATGAGAGATGACATGAAATGGAATAAATTTAGGACTGCCTTTTCATCAGCAAGGCTCCTATCTTGACTTTATTACAATTCTGAATAAAACCCTCTGCTTTAGATTATTTTTTTTTATTCTAGTGGCAGCCACATGAACGCACCACCATATTCCTGTATTTTTTTAAAATAACATTGGAACTGTCATCAAAGTAGAGCACGGAGATTGCATTCAGTTTTGTTGGTGCACAGCACGGCTTTGGTACATGATCAGGGAACATCAAGTGAACCTGAAAGACAGATAAATACATAGCTCATATATCAAACAGAGACGTACAAGGACAATGTCAGTACAAAACATGTCTTTGCAATTCAGAGAGTGCTGTGGTTGCAGATTTTCCTTGGTAAGCAACTTTAAAGCACAGTTTACCTCCAGAATGTTGCTCTGATTTCAATTGTGCAGGCAGAGTTATACAATAATAGCAGATGGAGAGATAAATGAGGAGGAGCAGCCAAGAAAGAAAGTTGGTTTTCAGATGAAATTCAGAAAAGAGGTAGAGTTAGGCAACTGCTCAGGAAAACTCCTAAACATGTTGTCAGTGACATCTGTGCTGAGGACAGTGCTTAACATGAAGTCCAGGCTCAAGCCCTGGGTGTCACTGGGACCCCAGCACATGCTAAAATGCTTTTCCTGTATCAGGGTCCCAGCATGGAGGAAAGTCTTATGCAGACAGCAAAGGCTGTGCAGGCAAGGGCTCGTGCTGAAACTGTTTTCAGCCTATGAAATGGTAAGATGTGGGTTCTCAGGCAGCATGAGTGCATTTTAAGGTCTTATCTAGGTCTCCATGGATCCAATTCTACTTCCACTGAAGTCAAAATCAATTCATAAGTTGGGTGCCAGCTGGACAGAAGGTTTGGGGAAAGGACTGAGGCAGGGAAGGCTTTATGTTCACTAGACTGAAATGTATCAATGAAAGGTTAAAGAGAAGGAAAAGAGTTTTGAACAGCATCCCAGAATGAACAAGATCTAGTGGAAATATCTGAAAATGGGGGAAATACAAGTTCTTTGTACTTGAAAGAAGGTTGGATGTAATATTCTACACATGCTGAAGACTTGGAAACTGGGGAGGCCAGAAAAGAGGGAGTTGTAATAGAGAGGGCAAGAGATTATTAAGGCATGGATGAAGTCTTCAGCAGTAATAGGTTTCATTTGTATGTTAAGTCTTTGTAAATCTGTTAGAGCCATCTGTCTTGCAGTGATATAAGCCCAGAGCCTTTGCCAGACAACAGAGAACAGTCTATCAGGAAACGATTTTTACATAACTGTTACCATGAGAAGGTCTTTTGAAATGAGCAATAATAAATCCTGAAGTATCAGTTTAGTAAGGTTTTAGACACACATTTAAAAACAGTTTAACAAATGGATAGCAGAGCACTGGAAAAAAGAATGATTGTCCCTCATCTAGGCAGATGTTTGCCCTGCCATAACTCCTGGTCTCACCAGCCCCTGCCACCCCAGCTGGGAGCTACATGGCCCTGCTAGCCCCACATGACAGCGATGCTCACAGCCTTTTCAAGAGTGAGCCTGAAAGTCAATGCAAGTCAACTTGCTGATCCATTGACTCGCATGACCAGGAGGCCAACGCTACTCCAATGCCTGCTCTGAGGGTGATGGTAAGAGAGGGAGGAGAAGGAAGCTTATATAATTCATTAAATGCAGTCTGTCTTGTATTTATAAGCATCTGTATTGTCTGTATGCCTAAGTTCAGTCTCAGAAAAAGAAGAGAGAGAGAGGTACTGGCCCAGCATTTCCCCTATTCTTGTTACAAAAGAAAAAAAAAATGAGTCATTAAAGTTTGGAGGGGTACCAAGGAACAATCACTTCCCAACCCAAAGAGTGGGTTTTTTAGAATGGTGTAATCAGTATGGCTGGGAGATTATTACATATGGATTAGGGTGGGGTGTATGAATAATTGTTTCCCAAGCCATCCCCATGTGCACACCTTGTGTAAATCTGAATTTTGTATAATTTAAACCAGAAAGCATTCAACTACTGTTATCTCATCTAATTTATGTGCAGTTAAAATTTAATTAGCCTCATGATTTTTTGGCTGCACAACTGAATGTATGTACAGTACATGCAGAGGGAGACACACCATTCCAAAAAGGCCATAAAAAGGAGGGAAAATTTAAGTATTAAATTTAAAAAATAGGACAAAGTACACAAATTTCTTAACAGTGGGAAAGTAACCATTTTTGGAATGGATAGACACACAAGAGAAAGTAGCAGTGGGCCACTTCTAATTCAACAGTCCATAATTGAAAGAGGAAACTGTAACCTGGGAATCTCACTGATATTGGCAACTTTTCTGGACAATGTCTGAATAATGCTAAACTATTGCTTTGCTGACCTATTTGTTTTCAGCTCAGGATTGCATGTATGCTCTTCTTCATCGTCTCCTAGGCACATTGCTATATTCCTTGCCAGCTGGCACTTGCTGTTCCCTTTCACCTGAACTCTTTACCACACCTCTGTTTATTTCTAACCTCTGACATTTTTCCTTCTTTTTGTATATCTTGCTGACTCTAATTCTAGTATAGAGGAATAATGTTGCATTGGTGGCTGGACTTGGAGATTATATAAATAACAATAAATTAAAAGTTGAATGGAAAGGAAAAGGCCTCATCACATGCTAAAGGTTTAAAAATACCCCTCTTATGTAGAAATACTTGGCAATTTTCACAAGCAAAATTTGTTTTCTATCAGAAAGAAATCAAACTTTGTTTGTTTGTTTCTGTTTATTTTTTTTGTTTTTTTTTTTCATTTGTGGGTTTTTGTTTGGGGGGCTGACTTCCCAGAAGGGTAGTAGCTGCACTCATTTCTGAAGGAGAAAAGGTTTTTCAGGACCAGATTTTTAATGTCAAAATCAAATGAAAAGATCATCATCCACGGACAGACTCATCAACATAGTCTGATGGTCAGGATACTTCCCTATCATCAGTTTAAATCAGAGGGAGCTTTACACCCATGTTTCTCTAATTGCAGTCGAGTGCCTTGACCTTTCCAGAAACTAATTAGGGATGGCAACACTTTCTTATTCCAATTTTGTACTCCCACTCCCTCCTTGTATATTACCTCTCATTCCAATTCTTAATCATTCTGCTAATACTGATGTGCTTCATAGACAGTGCTTAGCTGGCACAGGTGAAAAATCATGACCAGACATCAGACTCACAGCATTACATTTAGACATAGTCTAAAGGTCTTGATTTCTGTAACTAAATGCTGCTGGTGTAGAGGAGGCCTAGCCAGCTGCTTCAACTAAGATCATCTTTTTGGCTGCTCCAATTGTTGCACAGGACTAACATAAGGACTAGCAGAGGCAGAAAGTTGGCTGCAAATCCCCTTCTATATGTACCAGGCAGAGCAACAAATCCAAACATGCTTATTTATAAATTGCATTTGTTAGCCAGGCATGACTGAACACCATTCCTTACATGCAAATGCATCTGCTTGCAAAACTTCACACTGAATCACAGTTTAAGTATCTTTGCCAAGAGTTGACAATAGAGGTCCAACAGAGTGGCCAATAGTCAACATTTCTGGAAGGTATAGCATGTAGATGTTAACATGGAGCTTCAATAAGCTGCAAAAAACTCTTGGAAATGGGACCAGGGGGCCCCTTTGGTTCCTGTCTGCACAGTTTTCCAGTAATATGACACAGTATTCTCATGTGCTATTGCATTTGAAATGGAAAGAAAACCTACCACACAGGCTGCTCTGGACAGTTCATCCTCTCTCCAGCATAATCATCAAAGCACATCTTTGAAATTGGTTATCATTTACCCAGAAATAATCAAAATCCAATAGTAGTAAACAGAGAGGAAGAGACAGCCCCTACGCCAAGACACAACTGCAAAATAGGCAACTACAACATAGGCAGAGGCATACCAGAGTCTGAACAATGGCGTGATTTGTTGCATTCATGTGGGCATTGAGGGGGAAAGAGCACTCTCCATCACAGTAAAACGCAGCATAGCCCTCCGGTGCAATAATCCAATCCTAAAACAAGAACAAATAAACCCACTCATTTTTTTTTTTTTTTCTCTTAATCACTCAGGGAATTTAAAACTATATCAAACTAAGACATGTCTAAGGACAAAACGAACTTCAGAATACAGCATGTTAAATTACTTTTTTGAAAAAAAAAAAAAAAAAAGAAGTGTTTGCTTTGTTCATGCAGAACTCAGATGACAATTAAATTAAACTTGGAAATCTGTACTGAATACCAACTAAAGAAACTATAAGTAATTAAAGGTCAAAACAAATATACTTGTCAGAATACTTTCCCAAACCAAAAATCTTGAGCACTTCTTGGTGTAAAAGTAATTAAAACACATCCTCTTTCTTCAGCATACTCAATACCATTAACTGTATTATTGCATGAGACTGAGGGTTGCTAGAGATTACTCATTGGAATGTCGCTGAATCATGCATTTTGAGTATTTCTAGCAACACAGCATGGGAAAAAGACCACAAGAGGGAAAATATTTTAAAATGTTAATGAAAGCTATGTGTTTAGTTTGCTGAATTACTCCTTTGCCAGGCAAAGGTAATGGAGGTGCTGTGGGAAGGCCAGAGAGGATAAAGTACCTATTTCTTGGGCTTTGTTTCTTTTTATCTCATGTCACACTGAAATTCACTGATCAAATATTGTACAGCGTAGCTTTGGCTTTCCAACTGTAACTTTGAATTCTTCAAGTATTTCTTGTGAAAAACATAGTTTTTCTTTTCTTTATGGACACCTTCAGTGAGTGATCTGAGAGCCTTGCACATCTTGGGGCATATCAGGATTTACTGTTTCAAAAAATGAAAAAGCTGTTGACACCTGGAAAAAACTGTGATCTACAGAAAGACAATGGCTCACTTGTTCAGTAGCCTGAGTTCAAGTCAATACCACAAGCCTGCTCTGTGGCCATGGACAGGGTGATTATGCTCTGCAGATTTGGGAAAACAGTCTCTGCCTACTTCAGGCTGCTGTGAGGATAAATATACTACAAAATACCAGGCAGAGTGGTGAGGCCATATGAGAATCTGAGCTAGATATGTAAAGGATGAGCTGTCACTAAAGAGATGATAGCACACTTTTTCGCCTCATAGGCTTGTTCTGATAATGGAGAATTGTTTTGAAATAATTCAGAGTAATGTGAAATGCACAGACAGCCATCTCTGAGTTCTTACCTACCTATGCAATATTTCTAGGTTATAGGGTGCTGATGGCCTTCTTGTTCTTTCTGGAAAAAAAAAAAACCCTAGGTTGTTCTTTAGTTTCTTTTCTCATAATATCCTGCCTCTATCTTTACGAACTTTTTCCTACAAGTACCTTCTTTGTTGTTACTGTATGGCAGGATGAGTTTTTCCTGGAAATTATATAAATTTAGCTATGGTTTTATAAAGACCACTGAGCATTGATCCAAGCTCTAATTCCCTACAGACCCTACCTCAGTTTAATTTCTCTGACCTGCAGTAGACAGTAATGAACCAGGGAGAATTCAAGTGCAAATTTCAAAAGTTCCATTGCTCAGTATTGGGATTTTGGTTTCATTTCCTGCAGATCTATTCATATATTGAGTAACAGGTCAGGTTTATCTTCATGTGAATGAACCCAGATCGTGAAGCCATTAATGTATGCAAAATCTTTGACAGAACAGCAGCTGAAAAAGGTAAAGTGATAGTGATGGGGATTAATTACAAAATGTATTTAAAGAGTTTGTGTCTCATCAGTGAAATACCGATTACCATGAAGAAAACAGAGTGGAAATAATGTGTTGCTGTAGAAGAGATTGTGCCAATTTGAACTGATAGGAAACAGCATTTATAATCATACCTGCCATCCTAAGTCTCGAAAACTCACGTAAAGTTCATGTTTCTTACATGCTTGCTTTTGCTCACTTGTGTTATAATCTAAAGGAAGAAAATAATAACAAATTGTTTAGAAGCATTGTTAGAACTGGCTAGAAATAGCTATTTTTGATCTCCTGACCAAGCTGTACAAAGGAAAGGTACAAATATACTGTCATTTATATTCCTAGGGTGGGTTGTAAAGGCAGTGTAAACTTGGAAATACAGACTCAGCAGTGTCAACCTGACACAATTTGTATACACAGATGAGACGATGCATACAGCATTAGGGGAAACAGGTTTACAAGATGTCTGTTTGCTGGTTAGCTAGGTAACAACTTTGATAATATGCACACAGGTAATCAAAGGAGAACAAGTGAGAGCCTGATTCAAGATATGGAGAAGTCATCTGTATGTTGACACAAGTTTAACTTCCGGGTAAAGAAAGTAACCCAATTCAAAAGATAAATTAACAGTGATAAAATTATCCTGAAACAACATAATTTCCAAGTCTGTTATTTAAACATTAACACATTTTGTACTCCATTTTTTTTAACCATATTTTCTGGAAATATTCACCAGTTGATGATCTTTAGTTGGTAATACTAATGTAAACAAGTAGACTAAGAGTTGCTTTTTAAAGGCCTGAATCTTTCTGCACTGTCAGATATGTCAGGATAGAAGGACACAGAGAACGTTTCTTACGTGCTTCTCCAGAGCAGTCTTAATCCTGGAGAAAAATCTAGTACTTGTTCCTTTCTGCTCCTGAGTAACAGGAAAGGAAGGGGATAGGGTCATGCCTTCATCACATTAGCACCCCAGAGCTGGTTTATAGTGCTATTCAAGTGATGTCATCAGTGAGGCATGCAGGGAGGACAGGCTGTCTCCTCCGGTTCCATTTCAAGAATGCTTAAAGTGGCTTTTTTGAACCAAAATAATCATTCTGGCAGAAAACAAACAAACAAACAAACAAAAACAACAACAACAACAAACCAACCAACCAACAAAAAAAAAACACACAAAAAAATATTCATTTTCAGGATAGAAATTTCTTCTAGGAGCAATGTTTTAACATTAAAAGACTTGAGTCCGAGATAGAAGGATCTCTACTGAAAAATCCCTGGAAAATTAAGGGAGAGTCCCTTTTCACATAAAATTAAAGAAAGGGTTCTACACTCTGTGAGATAACACTCTGTAGTGCTTCACTGTCCTTGCAGAAAACTCTTCCAAATAGCTGCCTAAAGGAGCTTTTCTGCAAATTTTCCAGCTGCTTCTTGTCAGCTGTCCTGGTCTATGCTATCACCATTTCTCTGGGTTCTCTTTAATTTCTCTGTCTTTCTGAAGATGTGATAGCCAAAACTGAACACAGTGCCAAATAAAGTAAAATAATTATTTCCTATGATTTTGGATTATTTTTCTGACAGTATATCCCATAACAGGAGTTTTGCAGCAAAACCACACTGTCAAATGACCCGTTTCTATTCTTTTTTTATATATTCCTGCCTAGTTGCACAAGGATTATGTTGTATTTATGTGAATCAATGAATATAGAACAGGTTAGGGGTGAGGATATTGATGAGAACTGCAACACAATGGAACTGCAGCAACCATGATATGATGGAGTTAAAAGGTTCTGAGAGATGACCAAGATCGACCACAGCATTGTGACCCTGGAGTTCAGGAGAACAGATTTCTTGATCAGAGATCTTATTCACATGATCTCATGGCAGACTGGCCTGGAGGTCAAAGGAGACCGGGAGAGGGGGCTGATCTCCCAGGACAACCTCTGAGAGAAGCACAAGGTAAGCCCACTTTCCTGTGCAGGTCAAGCAAATATGACACAAAGCCACTGTGGCTGAATAGGAAACTCTTGACTGAGTTCAAATTCAACTAAGTAAAAGTAATGTGGAATTGGGATGATCTACACAGAAAGAATATAAACACATTGACTGAGCATGCAGGAATGGATGTTAGGAAAGCCAAAGTTTAGCTGGAATTGAACCTTGTGTGGGATGTGAAGGTCATCAAGGAGGACTTCTATAGGTACATTAATAACAAATATAAAAATACAGATTAATTGTTCAGTAGAGCAGAGGACCTAGTGACAAGGTCGCAGAGTAGGTTAAGGTACTCAATCACTTCTTTGTCTTGTGTTTTACTGACAAGATTTACCTTCAGGAATCCTAAGTCCCCAAGCCTAGTGACTGAAGCTCTACTCACAGTAAAAGAAATAGAGTTAGGAACCACATAAGCAAATTGAAGATACATTAGTCCATGTGAGCAAGAGGGATGAATTTCAGGGTGGGGAATGAGATAATCAACATCATTGCAAAGTCACTTCCTGCCATTTTTGAGTGTTCATAGTGACTGGAGGATATTTCTGATGATTCAAAAATAGAAGATGTCACAGCCATCTCCAAGAAAGGCAATCAGCTTAACCTCAGTTTCTGGGAATTCTGTGGAGCAAATTCTCCTGGAAGCTGTGTCCAGGTGTATGAAGAACAAGAAAGTGTTTGGGAAGAGTTAGCACAGATTTACTAATACAAACTACCTGATTGATTGCCTAACCAACCTGATTGTTTTCTGTGATGAGCTGACTAGCTCTGTGGGCTTTTGCAGAGCACTGAGTGTTGTTCATTTTGCTTTTAGGAAGGTCTTTGATATGGTCTCCCATCATATTCTTAGAGTCAAATTGGTCAGACATGGTTTGGATAGGTAAAAAATATAATGGGTGGAAACTTGGCTGGGCTGCTGGGCTCAAAGGGTTGTGATCAGTGGTACAAAGTCCAGATGGCAGCTGGTTACTAGGGATGTCCCTAAAGGATCAGTACTGCTGCCAAGACTGATTAATGTCTTGTTAGTAACCTGGACAATAGAACAAAGTGTGCTCTCTGCAAGTTCACAGAGGATATCAGATCTAGGAGGAGTGATCAGTCTTCCAAATTACCAATAAAATGTTGGACTGAATTAGGTCCAGAAGAGACTTAATGACATGTCATTCAAAATACCCACCCAAATTTTACTCTTATTGGTAACGTGCTCTTTGAATATGCTTTTTCTTTTTTTTTTCCTAACAGGTTATATACCCACTTTCTGTTGAATATACGTGGGCCCCAATATATCTCCTGAAACTGTGTCATAAGTTGTGCGCAAGTCAAGATATATCCACTTGCAGTACTAAATAACTTGTTTTAGTACCACCAGCGTTGTTAAATTAGGCTTTCTAAGCTATAATACCTCAAATCCTCATTCCTTTTGAAAGATCAATACTGCCTTCTTTCCTAGCCCTTTATGTACTAATTCTCAATGACAGTCACTAAAGGTTCTCCACAGGTAGTTAGCCTCCTGCTACCTTCTCAGATACTCTCAGTTGCCCCAGGGTATGTAGGGTCAAAATATATACCTACATCCTATTGGAGTCCTGTGTCTTTCTGGAGTACCCTCTGGAAGCAAGGTAGGATACCTAAGACATTACAAGTTTTCAAAAATCTATATATGCCTTTAATATATCCAAAGCTGCTTAGTCATATTTTGTGGTGAGTTGTCTGTAATAATCTAGTATGTTCTGCACATACATTAGAAATAAGGTGAAGGTTATAGAAAGCAAAGGAACTTTAACTTAAAAAAAAATGAACTGTGTTTCACTGATCACTCTTCACAAGGATCTATATACAGATTTTAACTAATATCAGTGCTCACAGGAGGTAAATATTGAGCTTTTCTGTTTCAGCTATTAGTGGAAATTTAAAATTTGGTCATGTCGAATGCAAGTCACTTTGCAAAAAAACTGTGACTGAAGAATGTGAGAAAGATATGCATATGAGAAAGGAAAATCACAATCTGGTTTTAGATAGCACCAAGCAGGCAAATAAAAACTGAAGACTGTGCTTTTGCCAGTTTCCTCTCAATTGTGACAATTTCATATTTAAGAATATGTACAAAGGTTGTAGCACCAGAAGGTAGCAGAAGTCCCTACAGTTAAAGGAGAAAGGTTGAGTAATAAATATGTAAGTCATCACATAGATATCTTAACTGTCTCAGTACTCTGAATTATTTGAATATAGGTTAACCAGTGGTGGATGGGCGGTCACACCAGAACATCTGATAGGATGGTCTGTGTTTCATATGCAGACATATATCTGCAAGCCTTCTAACCCATACATCTACAAAGAAAGTGAGACTCTGGCAAGTCTGTATTCCTTCCTTGTATTCTATCTTTCATATAAGAAAAATGTTGTGTGTAATGTAACATTCCATATAAGTATCAAATGTGACATTTATAATAAGATCTGGTGCCAAGGATTCAATTTCACATACTGTAGCTTCAAGGCCCATATGCTTATTCTGTCAAGAATCAAACCCGTGGGCTATTGTGACTAAGAAAACATTGTTCCTCAGCTATTCAGGGACTGCAGTTGGGGTCCAAACCCCTACGTAGCAGAAAGAGATGTGGAAAGAGGGTAAGAAAATATATTTATAAGAAATTTAATGATTTTTTTTTTTTTTTGCAATGGAAGTAAAGACATTTAGATATGTCTATATATACTGTCACAAAGTGCTATGCTTTTAATTAATTAGTGTGACATCAACCAGTAAAATTCAGGAAATGTAGAGTTAAATATTGTTTTTGTTTTTATCTCACTGCATTATGAAAAAAAAAAATGTAACTTTGTTTTTTAGTTTCCTAGTGTAAGTCACTATTCACTATTTAAATGTGAATATCTTTCAGTGCCCAATTACACTGTAACTCTTTATAGATCATGTTAAAAAAAAAAAAAAAAATTAAGCCAGTCTTTGTTTTAAGGAAGAGGAAGAGTTATGTGATGTACTTCGGGAACAAGTTGTCTTGTTTTGATTTCTTTTAATTATTTTCCTTTTATCTACAGTTTGAAAAAAGTACAAATGGGTAAGTAATAAACAGTTCAATCCTCTGTGCCTGGCAGGCAGGTGGAGTCTGAATGCTAAGTTTAATTCTGTCTGTCTTCACACTGCATTGAGGTCATCTTCTCTTGATGTTCTTAGCAATACAGGGATGCTGACCCCAAAACTGTCAACAATTGCCCAGCTGTTATAATAACTGACACATACAGGCTTAATTTTCTTCATGTTGTGTTTGTCTATATCTTCATGAATAATTGAAAAAATGTGTTGTCCATTGGAAGGGAAGAACTGAGTTGCCCAGTGGGACTTTCTTTTTTGATGTACTGAGAATACAGTAAAGCTAATCTCTGAGGTCTAAGAACTTAGAACAGAAGGTGGCAAAAGGAAGAAGACAAAAGAAAAAAGGCAAGAGTCAAAAGGAAGATGAGAGAAGGCAAGGGCAAAAAGAAAGAGGAAGAGAAAAAAAAAGAAAAAGGAAAAAAAGGGGGGGAAAGAAACAGAAAAGGAAGAAGAAAAAAGCAAGGAGAAAAGGAAGGCATGACTGTAGTAAAGTTGGGATTGATATGCAAAGAGAAGTATAACTGAAGCCTGTGACACAGAAATGACAGCATACCTATCTGGGTCTGACTACATAACCTCTGGCTATGTAGATGAGCAATTTTCACTGTCAATGTGTGGTTTAGATACTGTAGGTACAAGATTATGGAACAAGCTCAGAAACAAGGACCTACATCACACAATGACATTTGCTCATCACTGTGTTTTGCATCAGGGAGTGAATGAAAATTGAATATGGTCTATTGACAGTCCACCATGAGGAAGATGATTACCAGAATTCTCAGGGGTATTCTGTGGTTTAAATTGATGAGATTCATTATTCTTTTAAAGTGCTGCTCATTACTGGAAGCTGTAGAGAACTAGAAGAATTGGCCTTCTCTCACAAGCCTGCAGGACTGTAGCATATTTCCCCATTCCTGGGGCCGGTGAATAGGAGGAAAAGGGCATAGCTTTTCCTTGATAATAGGCTTTCCTCATGGAAGGACTGTATTCTGCAAAGATGCAAAGATATGGGAAATAAGAATGTCTTCTCTCCTCCAAGTGTTTTTTGCACACTGGACCATCTGGATAGAATCTGCACATTGCCTTTGTAGCCAGTGTGCTCATCTGCAGATTTAAATGAGTATTGTTGTAATAGTTATTAAAATAAAATGTGGTTTACACTCACCTGTAGTGTGAAAAGGCCCATCACTGATCCTTAATAACACCCAAATAAAAGGACTTTTTTTATTTGTGACATGGGGACTGTTGAGGCAAACTTCAAGGCAAAAGCATGGAAGCTGATTTGCCATGGTGCAGGAACTACTTCTCCAAGCAGTTTTGCTACAGAGGATGTTGCTGTGTGAGGTTGAGGTTACTTATCTGCCTTCAGCTTTGCCAACTATTCCAGCCTGCCCACATCTTGCTGCCTCCATTTACAGTCAGAGGTCAATGCCTCTGCCTTTAATGTAACTACACATGCAATTGCTTCAAGAGGTTAGGAGAAAACATGTTTCATAATGCACATTTCACTAGAGGTGTTCTGATTTTTCTTGTTTTACAGCAGCTCTGGAGCACAACTGAAAGCACAGATGAGGTTGACTGGTGTTTTGAGACATACAGACAGCTCTTCCTGAGGTAATTCTCATGTCAATGCAACTTGCTGGCATGTGTAAGGTTGAGGTTTTCCCAAGGTGAACCATCAGGGAGCTTGTGTTCAGCTTTCCTGCTATGATCCAGGAGGCTTAACAAATCTGTTTAATTATCATTTCCTCATGGACTAGAACCATAGGATTCAGTCTGGAAGTATGATGTTTATATTTAGGTATCCTGTATGTACCATGTACTTAGATGATTTGCCCTTCCCCCAGAATAATGTTGTTATCAAAATTAGTAGACATTTTCCAGGAAATATGAAAATTCTTTTAAAAATATTTTTCTGTGCAGAGTGATTACTTACCCTTGAGGTAAGAGACTGTATTTTGGAGTTAATGCAGCTGCACAGATCATGTTTGACCATATTTAAAAAAAAACAAACCAAACCAAACAAAACAAAACAAAACGAAAACCAAAAAACCCACAACAAAACAAAACAAAACAAAACCCCAAACAAACAAACAAAAAACCCCAAAAAATCTACCAGAGAATTCTCATGTTGTGTCATTCAGTCCAAACCTCTTTTATCAAAATAGGGACATGTAACATATGTTACCAGTAAAATAAAAGGAACAGTTTCTTCAGAAAAAAAGTTGATGATACTAGAATTCAATTAATCTGCTGAAGTAAATTAATTAAAAGCGAGCACCAGCTATCAAGCTTAACTGATGTACATGCTTAAACCACATCTGAATTACAAGATGCTAAATCAATTTTTAACTTGCATTGTTTCAAAAAAATCTGAAGAAATTCAAGCAGTTAATGGAGTGTTTAGTCAATATAACTTCATAAATAATGAACAATTTTAAAAATGCCATTCAGCTATAGATTTGTAATTTATTTTTTTACTAATAAAAAGCTAAAATTGTCCATTTTTAATTTTAAAGTGACGTTTTATTCCAGTAGATCACCTGCTAAACTTTAAAGAAGTTTAGAAAGAGAAGTTATTAAACTAATTTATGATTTTTTTAACAGCTCAACAGCAGTTTTTGGTTGTTAAGGCAAAATTCATCCTTGTGCAGAAGACCAGGGAAAGGCTTATGCATTGCATTAGAGAGGTCTCTAATCTGCCACTGTCAAGGTTCTGAAATGGATATAAGTAATGCATAATGCTCATAGCAGTTCTCCTCAAATAGATGAGTTCCACTCCAGGGCTGAATTCTTTACACTAAATACTACTTTGCTTACTTGTAGACAGCCATGGGTCTTAAGAGTAACATCTGTATTGAGGTTTTCATATGCTGGCACTAGATCTGCTGTGCTTTTAGAAAGATACATATTCACACACTGTCCCTGAAAAGTAGAAATGTTGTTCAAAAGTGAGAATATTTAGGAAGTGACTTTGTGACTCCAGCTGAAAGGAGCATTTCAGGAAAGAGCTGGAGCAAAATTTATTCCAGGATCTAATGGGACTAACAATATTTTCACTTGCATTATTGTCAATACCTTTCAGGTAAATAAGGGATCAAATTCACTCCATTCAGGGATACACTGTGTATTTACATCAGTACGTGTCAGCTGGTCTGAACTCATAAACAGTTCACACTTTCATAGATTGGTTAAGCTTCCTCATTTCCAGTATCCAGATTTTTCTGTTACATCTTGTCTTGAAAGGCGGTTAAACTAGAGTCCAAACACTGTATTCTGCCGAGGCTTCCTAGAAAAATAGTTGGGGTGCAACCCTTCTCTCTCTACTTTTTTCTTATGCATAGAAAAGATCTCATCCAGTTGCCTATTACATATGACAAGTTTCAAGCTCAGATACAGCCCTTCCCAAAATAGTTGGTCATTTCACCCTCCGGAAGCCCATGATACATGTAAGTGACCTGACTCACAGAACATAAATCATGCTCAGGGTCAACATAACAAAAGAGGTTTAAGCAAAGCTAGAGGGGTAGGTAGAGACTGAGTGGGAACAGTTTCAGGCACTTCAGCCACTGAGCAGTATCTTGTTGAGCTGCCGTGACTCCACTGCATTTGAGCAGGTGCCCATAACTCCTGCAAACAGGCTAGTAAATCATAACTTCATCTTACCTCCAACACTTGGCATCCTAGAAGACTCCTGATGACTACTGGATTTGTTGCGGTTCTGATTTTTCCTTTTATTGTTGGCTGCTCGGACAGAACGGAAAAGCACTTCACTTGCCTTGAAGAATGCAACCATGAATGGTTGTTTTGACTGAGGCCCGTGTCTTCCAATCAGGCCAGCAGATTTAACATTGATACTTCGACCTATAAAGTAATGAAAACTGTAAGTTAAAAGGCGAACTTCTGTTCCTCCTGAAGCCATGGTGGGAGTTCAACTGCTGACTGAAGCATGGCAAGGATTTTGCCAATAATCACAAATTTACATGATTAAGAATCCTAACTACTTTTTGTTGAACGGAACTAAAAAGACAAAAAATTCATCAATTTAAAAAAGTTTCAACAGCTTTACAGATATGGCATAAAACTGCTGTCTCCGTGCACTATATAACTTACTCATTACACAGATACTTTAATTCAGTCTCATATACACATTTATAGAACTGAAAAATAAATGAGCCCCATTAAAGTCTATAGGCTATAGAAAGGATAATGTGATGTAGTCATCTAATTTTTGCATCACTTGAGTGTGAGATGTGGAACCTTATATCCTCAAAGCAAATCAGTAGCAAGTAGAAGTGTAGATAATAAATATAATTCTGCTTTAAATATTGTTCAGTGTTACTTAAACTGATGTTCATTCACTAGTAAATGTAGGAAGGCATTCAGTTGTTCAAGAGGACAGAGTTTGAAATATGTACATTATTGACTCTGGTTCTGTTCCCAAGGGATGTGCATATTTCTTTAAAATATTTGTTCAGTCAGGACTGTGTGGTAACCTCACTCTATTATAGGATCTAAACCTCACTAAAAGAAAAGAAAGCAAAACAAGTCACTGAAACTGCATCAGTGACATTTTAGCAAATAAACCCTTGCTCTTAACAGAATTTATTTTGGCAGCATAAACACTTTTGTGCGTACGTGTATTATGCAGAGCCCTTCAACCGTCAGAAAATGAGACAGTGTCATGTGAAGCTGTGCAGCTGTGCTGGGTGGGGGACACAGAGGTCCTTTAAATGGGAAGGTACGGGCACAGGCACCACTTGCTCTACGTGCCGTTGGGGTGCCTGGGGATCCTTCTACACCGACTGGAAAAGTTTGCTACGCAGGCGACAAAGGAGCATCTGCCTCACAAACATATAATACCATTAACTCAATCATCCTGAAAAAAAACTTGCAAATAAGCATAGGAGTAAACCTTATAGAAATAAGCATATAGGTTTCCTTTTCAAACACAAACTTACAGTGGCTGTACGCCAGAGTCTATATTTCTTAGAAAAACTCTATCACTGGCGTAAATGAAAGAAGCAGTTTGATTTGTGGTTAAAGTAGTTTCCATTCTACTTCCACTGTAACAAATGTATTAATTCAGCTCAGACTTCCTCCTTCTGGCAGCCCTTTTGCAGTAAAAAGAGAAATTAGAAGTTCCAGCCAAATACCATACCTTGAACTGACCCACTTCAATACATAAACACTTTTACAACATGTTTATTCAGGTGTAGCACTTTAAATTGGTTTAAGATGTTTCCAGTGACAGAGAGCCCAGCAAAGGCAAGAGAAGAACTGAGAAAGTTAGCAGTTATGGAGCAGAGTAACTGGCAACATATTCTGAACAATTTTGATAATTACTTTTCTGACTGCAAGGGAAAAATATATTTGTTGAAGCTTCTGATTTCATTTTAAATGGCTTTTTAGTTCTGTGTTTCTTTAATTCTTCTTTTCATGTGATTGAGTTACTATTAAATAATTCAGTAACATTAATTTCTATATGTTCCAATCTTCTGTTGCAAGTCAGATATGAAAAACTGTACAGACTATTCTCTATTCATTGCAATATGGACAAACTAGCCTCTTACCACAAAGTTCCAAGTTTCCCCTCATTTCTAGAGGGAATATTTTTATTATTTTTCTTTATTTTTTGTTCCAATGACTTTCAGAATTTTAATTTTATCTGTAAAAGATTAATACCTTACTGGTGGACATTTTAAGAATACTATTAGATTTATATACTGAGGGCTGTAAAGATGTGTGGAGGTTTTCTGAATTTAAATCTAGGTTCTCTGAATTTACAATGGTGGATATTGTGTGCGAAGCAAAATATCCTTCAAACCAATGTGAACTCCCTTTAAAATAACTTTTAATATTATTAAGTTTCCTCTGGGTTTCCTTCAGACTTCAGCAATAGATGGCTATTAAGATTCCTCAAGTTAAGGCTTACTTGGTTATTCAGGGTATAGATATATACTATAAAAAATTAATCCTGTAACCCACAGCCTTTTTACACACAGAAACAGTTTATGTGACTTTATTCCTTTATTTGCTTGATCTTTTAAGCAGCCAGCCTGAATTTTTAGGACCCATTTGTTCAGTTCATGAATGGTATATGCACTGGATCTGCTTCTAGTGCAGTCAACAGGAAAACTTTTATTAATTTCTGTGGGTTCATCATTAAATTTTTCTCTCTCGGTTTATCATATTCCTTAGCTTAACTGCAATTTTCAGAAGATGAAGCAATCAAAATATACACTGCCCTTGAGACACTATATTTCTTCCGAGGAGGGTCTATGAACTGTTTGGTTTGGAAATTCAAACCACATATGTTGTCTCCATTTTAGGTTGCTTCTGTGCAAAAGAAAGTTTTCATTTACAGAACTTCTATTATCCTTTATTAAAAAAAAAAATAAAAAACCCCCACGCATGTGGGAGATTTCCTTCAGTCTAAGAACAGAGAGCTTTGCCCCTTCCTGAACAGGAGGTATTTCAAATTAACCTGCCTCTGAAATGCATCAAGTTTTCTGCCACAACAGTAGCTCCATCTGCATGCCATGGTCTTCTTAGGTAGTCCTCACCTTTGTCCATAGTGTGGATTTCATAATACAGTAAGAAAAATCTTATCCAAACCTGAACTGGCCTTTGTAGCAAGAAGCATTCATAAGCTTCATTTTTAATAAATAATTTTAGTCTACCATTTATTGTAAGCATTTAGAAAACTCTTGGCTTCGATGACAACTGAAAATCTGGATCTCTCCAGCATGTAGTTGTTCCATACTGTGGTATTAAAGCAATATTTTCTGAAATCAGCTGAATGACTCAAGCTGACCTGCTGAACTACACCTTCCCTCAGAGCTTCACCCACATGAAACTGGTAAAATCAAAACAGCAAGGTGTGCCTCTCTGCTTCTCTTGAACAAGAATTGAACATGGTCAAGCATCCTGAAAATTGAGTTTGGTTTTATCCTTCCTTCATATCTTCAATTTTGAAGATTTTGAAGCCTTTTCTTCAGACTTCAGAAGAAAAAAAGAAGAAACTGCAAAAAAAACAGCAGTCACCTACCTGCTCCACTGAACCTAGCCACTGCAATTGCCCCTGCACATAGAAAAAACAAATAAGCAGAACAGATAGACTTACTCTGTACAGGGACAGTCCAGAGCCTTTGTATTCCTCACATTCTGGCATGCGCTTCTCAATCCTGTTATGATAATTTATTGTCTCTTCTTCATATTGACAGGTATATTTGGAGACTAAGACTTATTTAAAGCATTATATTCCAAATCTGCTGAACTCCTTAGTCCTTATTCATACGATTTTGAGTCTTTGGCAAGATGCATTTGTTTGACTTGGCTTTTAAACTTATTTTTGGCTTTTATTCTATTTGATAGTAAAGTGCCCTTAGCAGTTTGCATAAAAGCTTGTATGGAAGTGCTGGTTTGACTGGCTGAACTGAATGAATGCTACTTGCCTCTTCATGTTCTGTCCCCTTATAATAAAGGAATCACTGCTGCAAAAATAACTGTGACGTTCAGCTTATAAAAAGGTCCTACCTCGACAATTGTGATGATTCTG
Organism: Tyto alba; assembly: GCF_018691265.1. Taxonomy (NCBI): domain Eukaryota; kingdom Metazoa; phylum Chordata; class Aves; order Strigiformes; family Tytonidae; genus Tyto; species Tyto alba. The sequence continues at coordinate 24,081,660 of NW_024881316.1, read as the reverse complement.
TTCTTTTTCTTTTAACCTACAAAATAGTAACAGCACTCAGGATGATAACCACGGAGCTATTTGCTGTATTATGTCCACTTTTCTGCTGTCACATGCAGTTATATCACACAATTCTTTTCATGAACTGATCAAGTTCCGTCTTAAAAGTTCATTCTCCTCCGCCCAGCTGCTCCAAATGGAAATGCAAGAGCCCTTCAAGCTTTCAATAACAATCTGTCTCACAGTCCGGACCTGGAGACATCACCTCGTTTTTCATGACATTCAGAAAGATGACTTCTTCTGAGATCGCCAGCATGGATGCCAATGACAGTGGTAAGATTTGTGACTTGGCTGTCTCTCCTCAGGCAGTATATATTTTATGTAAGGCATTGAGCAGACACTAATTTTGCAAGAGCCTTCAGCCATTATGCATCTTGGCCGGATTTACACTGGCAACACAGGACAACAAGTGATTCCAAGATCCATTATTTTGTCCTGAGTCATCGAACTGCAGCAAACCACTCATTTTGTTATGAAAAACAAGCACTTATTTACTTTCAAAAATGTTCAACAAGCCACAAAACACATTTTGCAGATTAACCACTACTGCTAGGTCACAGTAGTTATTTTGGTAATAATTTGATGTATTTGTAGAGGGAAATTAAAACTTTAGTGATGCTGAGAATTCATTTCTGGTTTGCTGAAAAAAAAAATTTCCAATGCCACAGCTATGGTTTCCTCCTCATGAGAAATGATATCTGAAATGAGGATTGAAAAAGACCTTTTGGAGAAAGACCCTGATTATATAAGGTCCAATAACATCTAATAATTGACCAAAAACTGTCCTGAGGCGTTGAGTCTGAAAACTCGCAAAGTAGTATTCAAAATTAGATAGAAACTTGTGTGGTTTCTCATGCCTGAACAGTACTCTTGAGAGCAATGGGACTTCACAGAAACAAAAGAATTGAGGTAGAATTTGTCTACCAAAGCTTAAATGAAGGCTTATTAAAAAAAAAAAAAAAAAAAAGAGAAGAGAAAACCTAACAACACTCACATGATGTTCCATATATAAGACATACTCAGCACTCTAACTCCGAAGTATTTTATACTGTCCCCATTGTATCTTCTACATAAACTGTTATGCAAACTTTTCCTTTGGTGGATATATTTATCTATATCAACATAAAATATACTTTTGAAACAACCTTCTTGTGTTTTATTAACTCTTCTGCTCCCTAGAGGCATTAAGGAATTCTGAAAAATGGGTGGTCTTGGATGGTCAGCTCTGCATTTCCTAGGCTTCACAGCTTTAGTTAAAACTAAAGATTCAGTTTTTGTTCTTAAAATCTTACGTTTATAGGTTTTATTCAGTTCAGTTGAAGGAATTTTGCGTATCTTTTGGTGTTGATTTTGGTATTCATAAAGCTCTTGAAGAAAGCACTTGGGAACATGTTAGGAACCATGGTATGCTGTATAATGTGGCTGTACCATGCATGCTTACACAAAAAATCAGATGTAATCATACACAAATATGCTTGCTAAGTACTAGATTTATCCTTTCAATTTAACGTACTTAAACTGTGAATGGTTTGTGGGAGTCGTAAGGCTTTTCTGCACAGTTAAAAATGTGTTCATGAAGACAATAAGATGAGGAGAGATAAGATTAATTGGTCATCCACCAACGACTAAAATGGATAAAAGCCTTCTGAATGAAATGAAAGGCAAATACCATTATCTCTAAAATGCTGGTGCTGAGAAGCAGATGTATCCTTCATCTGTCTGGGGACCAGGGTGGAGGGGGAGCCACACAGCTGTGCAGCCAGGACCAGTATGTACCAGTATGCAGTGATGGCAGGAGAAGGGGCAGGAACCCATCTCACCTCCCTCACACTCCTGCTTAAAGTCAGCGTGCCCTTACTAACATAGGGTGTGTTCACATCGCTTGCTACAAGCAGACACAAGAAAATGCTGACTGTATTTCTGACCCAGCTGGAAACAGGGGTTACACCTATATGAGTAAATTAAAGGGTGGCCAGGAGTGCTTCCAGGCACTGGAGCTGGATCATCTGCTCTGCTCAGGGTGGGAAGGTGCTCCTGGTGCACTTAGGTCCTACGCCAGCAACACCACAGAGTCCCCAGCACCCCAAGGCAGTGCTGCAGGGATGTCTCCCAGAGCGGCAGCTGCCATGGGGTCACCCTGTTTTGGAGACTGAGAGTCATCCCTCCAGCTCATTTCACACCACAGTGTTCCTGAGCATGTTTAATTTACTAGTGTAACTTTGGCCAAAGACAGCTCTGAATTAGAACTCATGTAGCTGTACTTAGGCAGTGCTTGAGCCCAAGCTAATAAAACCTGCTGAGGGGCAGGATATATTAGCTCGGGTTCAATGCTGTGCTAACATGGCTATATGGCTTCCAGATGGCTCAGAATTTAGGCAGAGCTATTGCTTGCCAAAGTTCATATATATATCAATATAAATATATATATCCCAAATTCCCTCACTGTAAGGACACTAATGAAGGTGAACTCACTTCTGATACTTTCCCTGTAAATACTAGATCCACCAGGAGACTTAAAAGTAACAACCCAGCAGCGTTCTCCACAGTACCTGATGGATACCATGGTCATATAAGTTAGGGGCCAAGGATGACTGGGGGCAACCTCAGGATGAGACTGATCACATTTAATGTTGCAAAGGTGAGGCCAAGGCCAACTCACTATGGCCAAGTATGTAGCCAACTACCTGAAGAAGTCAGGGTGCTGCCACACATTGCTATGGGTTGAAAGCAAGCTAGCCACTCCCTGAAACTCAGAGAATGTGGCTATGTTGCCTCTCTGAAGGCTTTGTAGGAGAAAAGGACCTTGGATGGCCCAGGATGAAAGGAGAGGCTAAAAAAGAGAAAGTGTGTTTCTTAATGTCTCCCCCATCATCGCTGGAGAAGGACCTCAGCAATCCTTCCTGCATCATGTAGGATGCAGACAAACCCCCTTGAGAGGACACATTTCGGAGTGTACCCAAATATGTGCTGGAGAGAGAATTGGCCTTCCCCAGCCTTCACTTGGATCAAGGAACCTATTTCTTTCAAGTTTCCCTTTGTTCTGAGGGAAAAAAGCACAACTGAAATAAGAATCAGAGGCGGGGAGCTGAGGATTCCTGCTGCCTGCCCACCTCAAACAGTGGGAAAGCCCAAAGAAACCTTCCATAGGACTATGTGGTAATAGAAATCATCTTAATGAGCTTTTCAAAGTTGCCACCCGCTTCTTCCCCTCTGATGTGCAGGCATATGGAAAATAACTGAGAGCTGCAGTAAACTAAGAAAAGGCACAGAACTACATGGCTGTAGAGGCTACCCAGGATATTCTATTTATGGCTGTGTATTTGGAACCTGTTTTATTCTGTGGATCATCTATAGTCATCATTACACATTACCTCCCTCTCCCATTTTCTGTAGACAACACTAGATTCTCTTCAGCAATAATATAAACAGCAAAAGGAATATTCTTGCAGTTATTTATACTTCACCAGTAAAAGTGATATTCAAACCGCTGCTAACTTCCAATTAGAAAAATGTTAAATGTTAATACAAAGGTGTTGATTCACTGGAACATGTTTTAAGTCTTAGGAGACATATGGTATATATACAGGAAAAACGTCGCATGGAGTTTTTTGAATTGTTTCTGCATCTGCATTGATTTTATGCTGCAATTCATCTAACACCCGCACTTCCATCAGTGTGAAAATGATCACCTCTCATTTTTGAACACCACGGAGAGTTTTGGTGTCAAAAGAAGGGAATTGGCCAAAAGGGGATGCTGCAGAATGTTGAGGAGACATTAAAAAAGAGAATCAAAAAAACCTGATCCTTAATTTACCACAGCCCCAGGGAAACAGTGCATTATATGTTGACAGCTTCCATATGTGTCATGCAAACCTTTATTCTTACTGTTCAAAATAAAATGTCCCATTAAGAGAAAAAGTCTACATTTCACGTTAAAATGAGATGTATGATACCAAATACTGTCTTAAAGAAAAAAGAAAACACATTCCAATGTCATGTGGCTTTTTGTACTTTTTCAGTATTTTCAAAGGGGGGAAAAATATGAATTACAACAACCAGACATTCTTCCAAAGTTGTTTTTATCACACTGTTATATTAAATACTTACAAATTTTTTTATTCCTTATGTAGACATTATTATTATTTATGCACCATCTTCAGGGATCACCAAAGAAATATATCTACACAAGTAATCACCTAAAAAGTCACTGAAAGATAGCTGTAAGAAAGATTATAGTTAATGGTAATGCTAACAATTTAGTAGCACCCCAGAGTCTCAGTAATTATTTGCACTCCATTTTAAAGGTGCTTTATGAATAAATCTAAAAATTAGGATGTATTTACTGAGTTGATTACCCAGGGCCTTAAGGTGAATACCTTAAACGGGGATCCTCTGATTTAACAGAATGCCATTTAGTTTAATGCTCTGTATCAGTAGAAAGGGTAGTGGATCAGTTCTTATCATAAATGTCTCTCCAGTTATGGGGGCAGTACTCATCTACCTCCCAAAAACTTAATGGACAGCTGGAGGCATGACCTGCACAGCCTAAAGTTGACTTGAGCCAAGGGAAGGTTTTTCAGCTGATTTGAACCAGTCTCTGAGCCTTCGTAGAAAACTGGTTGGAAGGAAGGTGGGTGGGGTTCTCTGGGTTACAGACTGAGTCCACTACATACTGAGTCATGTATAAAAATTCATGTTCCATCTGTACACAAACGTGTCATTCAACTGCTGGTGTTTCTAATAGCTTCCAGAAGTAACAGCAACCCAATAAAAATAATCAAAGCCTTAAGAGTGAAACTGTAAGAGCACGAAAGCATGATTTTCCTTATGCTAAACTGAAGTGTTATAGCACAGGTCTTCTCTATAGTTTTGAAAACTTTAGTCCCTAGAAGGGCACTCTTCTCACATGAATAAACTGAAAAAGGAACAGACAGTCAGGGAAGAAGGGAATTCCCTCCTCTCTCAAGCAGCTGTGTTGAGAAATTCAAATAAGTGAGGTGCAGAAGGTAAAGCTGCTTGTGGCTTTGGAATTTAAAATAGAAAGTTATCTATCACCTTTCTGATCTTGGGAGTAGGACAGGGGAAATATTTACATAAACTATTTTTTTACAATTTATTCAGTGTATTAACCTAAAGGTTTCCTTTTACCCATACAAACTTTCCTGCTGTTTACTGAACGGATATAATTTTGAGGCTAGAACCAACAAATTGCTGGTTCCAGGGTTTCTTAATGAATGGTTTTCATGGATATTTAATTTTCAAGAATTTCTGCATTTGAATCTCCTGGAAAAAAAGTCAAGGATGGAGTTTATTCTGGAGCACGAAAGCTGGCCAGAAGCCAGTCCACCCAATTTGGATGCCTGACGGAGGTGTCACCTCTCCAGAATTTTAAGGTCTTAAAAATGGCCTCACAAAACGAGGCTGCCTAAAAGAGCTGCTCTCCATTCAACCCAAGCTCAGGTGTGGTGCCTTTGAAGGACAGTTGAATGCAGAAACAACATAGTCTACTTCATGTTGCTACTCCCCTTTTCCACAGACTGTACTCCGACCTTATAGGCAGTATTAGGTGAAATGGTTGACTGCTCTGGTTTGAGCCTGCCAACTCCCTTTTTAAGCATCATGCCTAAAGGAGGACAGTTTTTGCATAACTCTCCGGCAGCCGAAGCACTTGTTGAAAAAGTATGAGAGGCTTTGTTCACAGACCAGCTGAGCCTGAGGGAGAATTCACATCAAAACCGATGAGAAAATGTAGCCAGAACAAAGAAAGAAGAAAAAAATATTAATCCTTACACCAGGGTTTCTTCTGCTACTCATTAACATTATGTCAGCTAAGGTTTAGATTAACTGGCATCATAGATCCCTTGACCTCTGACATAAAAAGCTTTTTGACAAGAAAGAGCTAAATCTGAAAGTTTGCTTGTAAAGTAGTATGGATTAAGTGAACCATCACAGAAAAAACAGTATATAAGTCTCTTTTTATTAGTTTCTAAAGAAGTCTAAGTCAAGAACATTTCTTCCAAAAATATTATTTTGCATTGAAATGCATTTTCACTTTTTAATGAAGAGCATAACTGTGAATAATGTAGTAGCCCAGTAAATTTGTACTAAAACTCCCACAGCTCTGACTTCAGTTTTGATAGTGTTCTTTCTAATTTTCATCTTATTAAAATTTTCAAGATTTCAAATTTTTAACCCATTACAAGATTTAAAAAGTTTTTACATGTTTGGTTTTTTTTTTTCAGAAGATAGTAAACCAATTCCCACATTACCCTATTGATAACCTTTCTCCAACATCAATACCAGCAGCCACGAGATACGTCCTGAACTGTCCTGAGGTTTTCTTAAATCTTTTTCCACACTTCAGCCCAAAAAGCTCTTTAGAAACTTCCTAAACAAAAATTCTTCAAACCCGCTTGAGTTTCCTGAATGTGATTATCGGTGGAAGAACATTAAAATGGAACTTCATTCTGTATGTAGGCTGTATGTAGGAGCTTATATCCTAAACTTAATTTAATTTAACTTGATTCAGTTAGCTTTGTAATTGCAATATATTACACAATTAAGAATAGTAGAAAGTTTACAAACTATAGCTATGGCAGAATAAGACTTGTGTTCTTTCCTTATAAACTTTCAGTGAATTGTCACCCGGTCAAGTTAAAAAACACCTGTCCAGAAAAGATTCCTAGCAAGAGATGACAAGAGCATATACAGCATTATGATTTACAGTTGCAATCTTACCGTCCCCGGTTTCAGCGCAGAGTTGTAAACCCAGATTGTTCTGTGGATTAATCACCCAGTGATTGCTGGTCACAGTAATGTCAAACACAAACCAGCCCACATCAGAAGCTTGAGCCTTTCTTGTGTCTAACAGGAACAAGTCTGCATCCCTAAGTTAAAGAAAATAGAGTTAAAGCATTCAAAAATTCTTAATTTTTGTCCTTAATTTCCTTGCTGACAATAACTTCCTGGAGTCCAAATGAATAATACTTTGACATATCCTTATCATGACACAGTACAGCATATGCTGTAGCTAACATGTAATTGTTAAGTATAGTACAGGTATTTCCCCTGAGAGGCCTTTCTGAAATTAGTCTCAGCATGTAAAAACTACAGCTCAGGAAAATCTGAAAAATCCAGCTTCCTGATATAAATACACAAAATATATAATTGAAGCTGTGTATAAAGTATTCATCTTTCAGCACTAGAATTTCTCAGGAAGATTAACTTTTATAAACCATTCAGTGTAAAAGTCAAAAAATGACAAAATCACGTTCCAATTTCAACTAAAATTTAAAGGCAGTGTTGCTAAAAAATCTGTTCCTAATCTGTTACTAATAACATATGACAGCAGCTATATCTTATGACAAAACATGAATAGATGATAGTTCAGACAGTTTCATATTAGTACAGATATTTAGAAAAATAAGTCTCTATAGCAAAATAGAAATGATATATCTATTCAAAAATGTAATTATTACATTTTAACCCTCAGTTCCCTGGTATATTCTCAGATTTGTTCCCATTAAATCTTCCAGTAATTCAGAAGGGCTGCTCAGGGGAGTTTATATAATTGTGTTACTAAATGTTTAGCATGGATCATTTCTTTGTTCTGTTTTCACATATCTCCTGACACAGTTGGTTTCAGAACCACATCTGTATTACAAATAATTTACTACAATGGCCACACTAAAAGCCAAGATATTTAACTCTCATCAGTTTCATTTTACATACTTCTACAAAGCAACATGCATTATTAAAAACTGTTTTCGCCATTTAGCCTTTTAAACATAGATCTATACTTATAGAAATGTAATTCTTTTCTGCCATAAATAGTAATCAAAAAATAATATACAAGAAAAAATATTTTATTCTGAATTTTGACTGTCCAAGTCAACTAAAGACAGACTTGTCTTACACAGACCTTGGAATCATATTGTTACCATACAGACAGCATGAATATATGTTTCAGAGAGACTGAAATAATAGGCTTTGTGTAAAAAAAGCGGATTTAAAATTATGATGGTCCTGTCACTGTATTATTATGTTGCTTAATCATAATGACATCACAGGAAGGTACTGTCTGTCTTATCTAGCCTAAACACTGTAAATGCATCTAGAAGGTCTGATACTGAAAAAAACATCTCTTGTATCTCTCAGAACTGTGCTTTTTCAGCACTCAGGAAAATAAGACCAAATGAGCCATGACAAGCATATGTTTACTTACATGTGAGAAATATCTGCAGAATTAGGTAAAAGAGCTCAGAAATTATAAAGGAGGGGGGTTCTTTTTTTTAAAAAAAAAAAAAAAGAATAAAATTAAAGAGCTTTCTTTCAAGTCACCTTTTTTCCTTCTGTTAAAGTATAATCTTTTGCTGGGCTCTTATCAATTCTAGTTTAGTAGAACTGTGCTAATGACCACACAAGGAGAAAACATACATTCTCCCTCTGGAGCTAACATGGAAACAGTCTTACAATTCAAAAGAGCCTGACCTGCTCTGCTAGCACTGAACAAATTAACAACGTACCACAAGCTCATAAATAGTACTCTCTGGAGTCTTAAATGCCAAGTTTTTTCTCTAATAAGCAGTTTTATCGGAACTTTAAAGCTGAAACTTTTAATTCTGAATGCGACAGTCTTTAAGATGTTTATAAATACTTTTGTAGATTTAATAGAAAACTGCAAAATGTTTTGGAATATAAAATATTACAGTATCACAGTGCTATAATTTCACATTTGTCTTGTCTCCTCTTAGCATACATAATTGTTTTCCCATATAGATTCTTTCAGCTCCAAACTTTGCTGGTACTGATATGAAATGTTCTCAAAAGTCAGGATGCACAATGTCTCATCTGCCAAATGAGAATAGGGCACTATTAATGACACAGTACAGAAATCCCTACAAAGAACAGATTTCCACTGTGAATCTCTCCTCAACGTGACTTTGTTACTTTGTACTGCAACAGAAACTCACACCAAAGTGTCTTTGGCATCGATATGTCAATCTTCTCGCCCACCTTCCTACAAGCATAGTGATCTGACTAAGATAATAGACTCCGGGAGGCAGATTGTTCTTACCCATTAACTCAGCAAATGAACCAAAAATTATTGTGGGTGTCTAGAGAAAACTAAAACTGATTCTTGAGAACACACAGTAGATTTGAGAAAATGTCTCCGGACCAATGTTAATGACTTAGTCCACATAACAGCAATTTACTACAGAAATTCAAAATATTTGTCAGGAAAAAAAAACAACTTTTTTCACAATTAATACAAAGATAGGGTGAAATTCTGATCCCTGAGAAGGCACTGCAAGCTCTGGGATCAGGATTCCCCCATTAGCTGGTGTCATTCACTCAAACTTCTCATCACATTTTGTGACATTTTAAATTTCAAAATTCTCCTTTATTCTGTAAAAAGAAAATAAGATCACACTTAAAATGACAAACAGCTGCAAATTTTGGCTCTAATTTAAAAAAAATATTTCTATTTAAAAAATCACCCACAACACATAATAAAAAAATAAGGCATTATGTCGTAAATAGCCTGAAATGCAACAGTGAACACATTCAAGAAGAGTACAGCTGATTGGCTTTACCTTTATGGAGGCAGTTTAAGTTTAGTGATCTCAATCTGGTCCCCAATGGCCAGTTGTCTACAGCAGAAATGCTACCACAGTCAAGAATTTCAGCAAAGAGGCTGCGGGCAGAACATCTAAGGAGCTCTGCATCTCCTGGGTAACTTAAGGAAGTAAAGGTGGAATAAACCATCTACATGTTTCTTGAAACCCAGAAAAGTTTTCAACAAGATCAAATCATGATTACTATGTAATAGGCCATCCCCATAATACTGCTTCACCTCTCGCCTCATTCCAGAAATCTGCTTTAGTATCTTAATGCCACTTGAGGATTCCCTAATGCAGGAAGAATCCTTGGGGTTTAGTTAAATTAGTGGCTGGCTGCCACCAGATCATGAACAAGGATTTGGCCTGTTGGACTACATGACTTTCGTCATGAGAAAAGATCCGGGTAGGAGTACATTGGCAGGGCTGTGTAGGAAAGTTTGCCTTGCTATGGGCTGTGCTTTATGTGTTTCCTTAGAACAAATAGAAAACTTCAATCCCGAAGACTGGAATTTCAGCAAACTCTGAGTGAATTCAATACACACACACTTCAGTGGCCATGCTGCCACAGAGACAGAAAAATGTCTGAGACTACAACACAGTCCTTAGTCTGCAGCTCAGAAACCCTAAACCCTGACCACTCCTTGCCTGAAAGCATAGCAGGACTGTGTTTGGGATTGCAGAGCCGTGTCAGACACTCATTTTTCCTGTTCAAAACAAAGAAGGGTGGAGGAGCATGGTCAAACCTAGTAGTTTTGCTGTGGTATGGCACTAGTAAGGAGTGTGGGACATTACAGAACCATAGATTCCTGAATGGTTGGAGTTGGAAGGGACTTTAAAGACCATCTAGTTCCAACCCCCCTGCCCTGGGCAGGGACACCTTCCCCCAGCCCAGGTTGCTCCAAGCCCCGTCCAACCTGGCCTTGAACCCTTCCAGGGAGGGGGCAGCCACAGCTTTTCTGGGAAACCTGTGCCAGTGCCTCACCACCCTCAGTGTTCTCTCACCTTCACATTCTGCAGTTGCAGCTTCTGAAAATTTTGCACCTAAAATCTCATGTACATATATGGGACACACCTGAGGTGACAAAGTCAAGAATAACACTATTAAAGACTAGGCCCCAAAACAAAAGCTATGGCTTTATTGAAAAAAAAAAAAAAAAGAAAAAAAAGAAAAAAAAAAGAAAAAAAAAAGAAAAAAAAGAAAAGAAAAGAAAAGAAAAGAAAAGAAAAGAAAAGAAAAGAAAAGAAAAGAAAAGAAAAGAAAAGAAAAGAAAAGAAAAGAAAAGAAAAGAAAAGAAAAGAAAAGAAAAGAAAAGAAAAGAAAAGAAAAGAAAAGAAAAGAAAAGAAAAGAAAAAAAAGAAAAGAAATGAAAAGAAAAGAAAAGAAAAGAAAAGAAAAGAAAAGAAAAGAAAAGAAAAGAAAAGAAAAGAAAAGAAAAGAAAAGAAAAGAAAAGAAAAGAAAAGAAAAGAAAAGAAAAGAAAAGAAAAGAAAAGAAAAGAAAAGAAAAGAAAAGAAAAGAAAAGAAAAGAAAAGAAAAGAAAAGAAAAGAAAAGAAAAGAAAAGAAAAGAAAAGAAAAGGAAAAAAAGAAAAGAAAGAAAAGAAAATATTAGCAGTAGCCCTTCTGTCTAGAGGTATAAAGAAGCTTGTGGGAAAAGTTCCTTCTTTCTAATTTGAACAGTGGAGAGCTTGTGGTCTTCTCCCATCCTGTCCCACTGAGGCATTTGACTCTATATACTCCATGTACAAGTAGAGACTTGCAAAATCAACAGTAGGAGGGAAACGTTTAGTCTACATCTGAAGCTTCTGTAGTTATATTGGTGAGATCAAATGGGCAGCATATCTTTCCATGTCCCCCTTACCAGCATCATGCTTCCATTAGAGGACATGGGGCTTTTATGTTTATAAATGGAAATATAAAACATTTATAAATTTTTGTTTATGTATTGAAAGAAATCAAGAGCATTCTTTAATGGATTTGAAGACAGCTGTCATTTTAACAAGTCAGACAATAATAAATTGTAATCTTGCTTCAGAGTAGTAAGCAGTTTTGCTTTCTCTAAAATAGAATAGAAACCACATGCTGGGAAAATATTAAAAAAAAAAAAAAAGAAAAAAGAACACAACAAAAAATAAAACTTCAAATGGATTAGGAAAACTAACTTTTCCCATTAGTCCTTAAAAAAAAGTCTGTTGAGTTTTCAGGTGAAGAGCTTACATCACCCTAGCCTTCACCTGTGCTATTTAAAAAGATGTTTTGTTCCTTCATGTTTCATTCCTTCCTCCAAAAAGTTACTTTTAGAACCTACGTCAAAAGAATTTTTGCAAGCTGATGACAGAGGTGAAAACAATATCATGCACTATTTTGTTCATCTCCAAACTTGCTAAGAAAGCAGAAGGTATTCTGGAAGGATGAGTGCTTTCCCTCCTGTTGAATCTGCACCATTGATAAATGTTTATTGATAAAAAATGTTTATAGCCTTAAATATTTTATAACTTGATGTTCAGAGATCTCACCTGGAATCTTGTGCAAGCTCAAGCTTCTGTGCCCAAAAAAGAGATCTGAACTCTGGCCCAGCCTTCAAGCTAACCGGGGATGGGGCATTGTTTACCTCTGCAAATTTAGGCTGCCATTTTCTTTGCTTTTGGTAAGCATGCCAGGATAGAAATGTTTTATCTGTTCCAAGATGAAGGAGAGTTTTTGTTTAACTCAAAAAAAAAAATGTTTTTTTCCCCCCACTTTTCTGAGAAAAGACAAATTAATTTAATTTCAATACCCAAATTTTAGGTGTATGTAGCTTTTTTCAGAGGCATCTTGGAATGGCTAATAGTTTTCAATGGGAATTTCCAGGTATTTAGCTACTTTTCCTGGTGAAATCTGGTCATTTACTTAGGTCTTGTAGAATCATAGAAATATGTCACACACAGAGTTCTGCAAATGCAGGTTCAGACATTTGCTCATGTGTAACATCGTATGTGGCACTTAGGGACATGGTTTAGTGGTGGACTTGGCAGTGTTGGGTTTACAGTTGCACTCAGTGATCTTAGAGGTCTTTTCCAACCTATATGATTCTATGATTCTATGTTTCTGTGATTTTAATTTTCAGTTATGGTGAGCAGTATGTGTTAAGTGTGCATATGTCATCTTAAAATTGGTGCATGACTTTATCTTTCAATTACGTTCTGTAGAATACTAAAATGCATGCAAAAAAGTCATGCTCCTTCAAAAATAAACAAAGATAAACAATCTATGTCCTTTAAGGAACTAAGAAAATTTTGGCTTGTAGTACCTCAGTGTCAGCAAATGGTGCATTCCCCAAATCCAGTTGCTTAGACTGTGCTTACGTCTCTACCGTTTGCTCACTGAGAACATGAACCCTCACCCCCTCTGTTCATGGGCAGATTATTTGATGAGATTGGACATGTAACTCTCCATAAACCTGGAATAAATTACACTGAAGATAAGTTTTATTCCTGCTCAGTATTTGTTGTCGTTGCCTAGGAAGTAATACTGCACAAGCCACAGTGATAGCAATGATGCCTTACCGAGGGTATGCTTATGATCAGTTACTCTCTCCTTACTTAAGATAGAAACATGAGACATTATTCAGGATGAGATATGTTCATGTCAACAGGGTACCTGTTTGGATACTCCTTGATGATCTGATATATGCTAATCTGAATGGTTTCATTCTCAAAGCGGCTGTTACTTCGATCTTTGTATATCCGGAATTCGGCTGCTGTCACTGCCTCTCCGTGTGGGATCTCAGTAAGGTCAAAGCGAAACTCTTTGTAGTGTCTTCGCTGGTGGGAGAAGTCTTTGTCCCTTTCAACTGTGAGGAAAAGAGTTGAATGTAAATTAAAGAGGTGAAACGATGCCCATTTCCCATGATTAATGGAGCGTTCCCTGTGCTTGGGAGTAAACAAACAGGACAATATAAAACTGTGCAAATAATAAAACCACAAGCCCAGACACACTTCCAGTTAAAGGAAATTCCACCAGCCCAGTGTCTTCTGTTCAAAAGAAAAAAAAAACCTCAGTGGCTTTTATACAAATTCCAGAAGCTGGAGTGGAAAGAATATCAAAAAAATCTGAAAGGGGGTGTGTTGTAAAGTAACTATGGACAAAATAAAAGCTGTGAAAGGATTTAGGACTTCAGTGTAGTCATAAGCACAGCAGTAGTAATGTCAGAGCTATAGATAACTTTGGAAAACACTAATTGCCGCTAATAACCAGGCAGATGAGAGGAAAGTTGCTCATTTCCACTTAACGTAATAAATTCTGAAGTGGTACTAAAGTGCACTGCAGTGACTATATATTTAAGAAGCAGTTACATCATATAAATTAACACATGTTGTACTCTAATGGCATAAACGTCATCTTGTCAGTGGTCAGAAGAAGGAGCTGTGGATCAGGACTGAGTGGTTCTGGCACCCCAGCAACAATGGGAGCACACTCCTGTCTTGAGAAGTCCCCTCAAACCTGCTGCAGGTGGGCAGGTGCAGCTCCCACTGCTTCTAACACTGCCACAGTTTAAAATAAAAAAAAATTAACCTCAGCACTGTTTAATTCAGGCTTGAACAGAATTTTAAGGGAGAGTAAAGAGCAGATTTTAGTTTATTTGAGTTAACAGCTGATTTGGGGCTAATTCTACTGTCTGCTGCAGTTCTGACAATGAGGTAGGAACAACTTTTTCAATTGAATATGTGTTTTGATGTGGCAAGGGAACCTACAGGCCACAGTACTGGCTGATGACCATTTTAAGGGATTAATACCTCAGATTTTATGGATGTGGAAAGGAAAATGATCCATGGTTTCCACTGCCACAGAGTGCAACGTGTCATTGACCTGTGAAGAAGCCATGCTCTGTGAGAGGAGAGAACTCCTCACTTCTGGAGAAACTTTACCTGCCTTGTGAGATAGGTGCTTTGTTTTACTGATGATGGACAAAGTCTAAAACACTCAGAGCTGGGGCTCAGTTTGGACAACCAGCTAAACATTTATGACTGCACCCAGCTCCAATAAATGCTTCCTCCTATAACTTCTGCTTTTATTGTATTTTATATTCACAGTCCTTGGATCTGAGGGAGGAACAATGTCAGTTCTGAAAAAGTACATGTTTAGATTACTAAATATTATATATATGAATGTGTACATTATTACAATATATATGTGTATTTATACTGATATGCTCACATATATGTGTACAACCATGCAATTTCGCTTACATATACAATGTGTATGTTTGTGTGTGTGTATAAATATATATATATTTATATATAAAACTGCATGTGTGTATTATTATAATGTATATGGGGTCTTATGAAATAGAAATGCACTAAAAGAAGAAAACTACATTTTGAGTTTGCCATATAAAGATACAGTTGCAGACATACTAAAGTGAGAGCTATTGAAGGAATAGGATTTACACTATTTCCAGAGTAGTAGCTACTAGTTAATCACCTGTGGCCATGTATCTAGTTCCTTGCAGTGTACTTACTTCTCACACGTTCAAAATGTAAACTATCCTTGTTTTCATTAACATATATTTTTTTAAATGTACAAATCAAAGTTGCCTTAAGAACTACCAAAAATAAAGCTTATAAGCTATAAGAACACTTTATCTTCAGTGAAAATGAACTTTCTCCTGGTTGACAAAAGGAAATTTGTCTGCTGACTGTGAGGTTTACTTGGCTCAAGTGCATGTTTAGCTTACATGGGTTTGCCATCATAGACTATGTAGAAAATGTAAAGCAGAAAATAGGCAGAAGCATGTAAACTGACTGCTCTGTACCTGAAGATGAATGGGCCGCTACTGAAGAGAAACAGGATACAGTCTATTTAACAGCTCCACTGCCTCGTTCTAAACTGTGAGATATATACAGAGATCTGACTTGAGGTTTGGGGGTTGTTTGATATTTTTTTTTTATGTCCATGTAAAACCTTTCATTTTGGAGAGAACTTGGCAGAGATTAGCATACGCAAACGCACTGAACCAGGGAGGACTTTTTCTAGTGTGAAGAGTCTGCTGCAAGATTCTAAGGTTATAACTGAGCATTTCAAAGCTGACATGGAACAGGTTTGTCTATAACTTTCAAATGAAAAATATATTAAAGGCAGACAATGTAACAACCCTTTCTGATATCTCTGGTTAGCATTTATTCAACAAGTATTTACCAGCATGCGTGGGTAATTAAGTGCTACTCACTATGAGTAAGCATTGGAAAATTAGACACTGAATAAAAGGTTTAAATGCCAGTAGTCCTGGCCTGTTCCATTTTTATTTGGGTTTGAGGTTTCCTTTTGTCTGCAAAGTACCTTCTATTTAGTAACATTAGTTTGGAAACAGCAGTTCTCTCCCTGTATGTTATAGTTTGAACAGAAACCTCTACAATACCCTGTGACAGCATCGGTGGGGTACCCTCAGGACCGTGCACAACTGCTGAAAGAATACTGAGAGCTGCTTCCTGACAGGCCCAAAATTAATTATTACAGCTCACACAGATAGTACTTATCTGTGTTTCCATGTATACCTAAGGAAGAGACAGCACTGCCATCTGAAAGGGAGACAAGTTCAAAATTTCCTTGTGTCAAGACAGCATTTACAGGCAGGCCATGACTTGGGAGCCACAACAGCCTGAAGACATGGAGGGTTGTAGAAAACAGAACATTTGAGTCCAGGGAGGTCCCACTCTCCACAATAAAGCCAGAATTTCAAACTGCAAATTTCTGTTGGCCAACGTACAAACCATAAAAACAATTTTTACAAATTTAAACAAGTTAAAATCTTGCACTATATATTAGACTGTAAAAAAAAGCAGTGATGGTGATGTTGCAATAATGACTAATGGATAGAATGATAGCCAAATTATAAAAGCTAGATGTTATTTAATGATAATGAGTATTTTAATACTGAAAATAATACACGAGTCTTGGTCTCTTCTGCATCTAATAAATGCCTTGTCAGGGAAGACTGTGAATGCTCAGTAGTATATCTCTTAGGTCCAGTGTCCTGCTGAAATGGTATGAAGTGCAGGGGGGCACCAGGCCTCAAATATTTTTATTTCATACGCAAGAACTTTCACCACTGGCAGTCTGAAAAATACAGGTTAAGATTTTTAAGTATTCAGTTCTTCCAGAGCATTCTCATGTCATTCCAGCTCTGCTTAGCTCATCTGCCAAAATACATCTCTGTGGGACTGATCAAAGCATCTAAAAACTGGTTGACCAGAAAATCAGGAAGTGCTCTTTTAACTATTGGAGGAATATAGTTTTTCTAAGTAAAAAAACCTAAAATATTAGGATCAATGCTGATTACATCCAAATTCTTCATTTGCTCTAATTGATCAGGATTCTTAGCATCAACTTTTTAAAATGTTATTTTTATACCACCTGAAACTAATATATTCAGCACTATGGTTACATCAGACAAATCATGGCTCAGGGGAATATCACAAACACCTGTGTGTAAGATGGGAAAGAATGATATTTTCCACCCATGTGGC
This sequence comes from Tyto alba, assembly GCF_018691265.1. Classification (NCBI taxonomy): domain Eukaryota; kingdom Metazoa; phylum Chordata; class Aves; order Strigiformes; family Tytonidae; genus Tyto; species Tyto alba. The sequence goes on along the minus strand of NW_024881316.1, from coordinate 24,064,495 downwards.
AAACTGATGAAATATTTATATTGCATTAACACTAAGCCCAACTCTAAGAAGAATGAAGACAAATTTACACCAAAAGGATATTTTGGAAAAGGGATCATCTTTTATACCAGGGGAAATACCATGCACTTTCATTTTAAAAAGTATTTGTCTTCTGGAAAAAAAAATACAAAACACATATATGGATGGCCAATGTAATAAGTAATCGGTATTTTACCAATTCAGCTATAAATTTCTGATTAACTGTTGACTGAGCTTAAAAACTGCAAAAAGTACTAGCAATGGATTTAGGTGGTAATGCATGAGGGACTATTAGACGTGCTCTTTCGTTAGTGATTAGCTCCCCACTGACATGTGCTTTGCTTTTCCTGAAGAGGTTGGTATGTGGTGACATAGGGAAAGTGAAAGCTTCTTTGGCAAACCAGGCAACAAACCAAAGATATGTTGTAATAAACTGATTTTACAATGTAAGATCCCAAATAGATTCACAAATAGTGAAGCCTCACTAATCAATTTAGTGTCACTGTTTAACTACTAAATATACATGTCAAGGCAAAACGGAGGGTCTTACAGACCTCGAGAAACTCTAAGGGGCCATTTACACTAATCTCACTGAATTTCACTGTTTGACTCTGAATTCTTTGTATAAGCACTAAGTAAACCAGTCAGTTTTAATCACTTCAAGGTGATAAAGGTTACAGTAAGCTGATACACTACAAACGACACTCGTTTACATCTTGAATATAATGAAAAGATAGTTTATCTACAGTGAACACTTGTGGTTATCTGACAAAAACAGGTCAAAGGTTCCAGGCATTTTCTTCTGAAATTACTCAGTGCTCCCTCTAATGACTGATAATTGAAAGCAGAGGCTGGAAATATCAAATGTGGTAGGTGACAGATAAGCAACAGATTAATGCAAGTACTCTGTTACAGGACACTAAAAGGTCAGAGGCCCTAGGAATTAGCTATTCTGCTACTGTGAAAAGACAGACATCAAATAGCTGTTTACCTCATTCTTGCTCTTCCCTCCAACATTCAAATTCTGGAAACACGTCCCCTCTTCCACGATTAGACTATTTAAGGTGACTCACTTTTTAGAAAATAAGGCAACAAATATTTTGTTGGGCATGTGGATAGGAGAAAAGATGTGATCCCAGAGCAGAATGAAGGAATTATTTTTTTTTTTTAAAAAAAAAAGCTATGCTAGGTGTAAGTATTTTAATGAAGTGTATAGGAGAAAAGTTAAGCAGCATGTTCATCAGAACATCATTCTCAATTGAGGAGACTGGATAACAGATTTTTTAAAATATATTTTAAAAGTTTGGATCTAAGTTTATCTCAGCAAGTATACCTTTCATCTTTTTATTCTGGAGGTCCTAAACATGCAAAATCTAATTCAAAGTTTGTTGAAGTAAATGGCAGCTTTTTCAGTCTGCCCATTGGCCTTTGGATGAGGACTACAGTCTTCTAAAAAAGGTTTTAAATCGAGTGAATTTTTAAAGTCCAAGTGTGATGAAAAATACTTTTCCAAAGTGATTATTTAAAAAAAAAAAAAAAAGAAAGAAAAAAAAGCTAACAATGTAAATAGTTGTCTAAGTACTACTGCTTTAATAGGTTTAATCTGTGTTATAGAATGGTAAGAATCCTGAACTGGACTCAGGAAATCTATTTTGAGTTAGACATTGAAACTGATAAAAATAGTCACCCGTCCCTAAAGGATTGTTTCGGACACCAGAGACGGCTCCCTGATACAGCCAGTGGAGAGGCACTTGTGTTTGCTAAGGGTCAACTGTCTTGCACCAGCCTGCAAGAAGAACAGAGGAGTTTACCTTTCCTCTTTAGTCATCTGCAGCTCCAGAGAATAGGACTAAGAGATAGACCTTGCTCAGTCAAAGGACATTTCAATCTCTATCAGCTGCTTTCGATGACTGTGTCCTAACTGCCAGGATGTAGAGTAGCCCAGCAGTGGGACATCTTGGGCCACAGCACAGAATAAATGCAGGGGTCGGGGGTCAAAATGAGAATGAAATAAGTTTTTGTTCCAACATCTGATACTTTTACTCATTTGACATTAGGCATTTCCTAGATAATCATTCAGCTGAGTGTTTTAACTACAAAGCTTCAGAGTCATACACCCACTTGCTTGTTCTCCTTTTAGTACCATTTTCTGCATTTCTTTTTATCCATTTTCATCAGCAGAGTAAGGGAGGGCTGGTGTCCCCATGCATATTCTATAGGAAGTAGTAAGGGAAAGTGGGATCAGGTTAGGAAAGCCAAAGCACTGACAGAATTAAATCTGGCCAGGGAGGTCAAGGGGGTGTTGACTGACAGCCAGCTGAATATGAGCCAGCAGTGTTCCCAGGTGGCCGACAAGGCCAATAGCATCCTGGCTTGTATCAGAAACAGTGTGGCTAGCAGAACTAGGGACGTGATTGTCCCCCTGTACTGGTGAGGCCACACCTTGAATGCTGTGTTCAGTTTTGGGCCCCTCACACCACGAAAGACATTGAGGTTCTGGAGTGTGTCCAAAGAAGAGCAACAAAGCTGGTGAAGGGTCTAGAGCACAAGTCCTGTGAGGAGCGGCTGAGGTTGTCAATCTCTTCTCCAAGTAACAAGCAATAGGACAAAAGAAATTTGACCCAGTTGTGCCAGGGGAGGTTTAGATTGGATATTAGGAAAAATTTTTTCACAGAAAGGGTTGTCAAACATTGGAACATGCTGCCTAGGGAAGTGATTGAGTCACCATCCTTGGAGGTATTTGAAAGATGTAGATGTGGTACTTAGGGACATGTTTTAGTGGTGGACTTGGTAGTGCTAGGGTAATGGTTGGACTCCATGATCTTAAAGGTCTTTTCTAACCTAAACTATTTTATGATTCTATGACCCTTTAAATTAAAAATGTAGACAGGAGTTGAAAATAGATGTCCCCAAAATTACATTCCACACATACCCTGTCTTAAACATGAAGTTCATTGTTAGAAACTTAATCCAAATTCTGATCCTCTTCCTACTAAGGCAAAACTATTTCTGTAATCAGTGAGAATTTTGCTTAATTAGAAAGAGTAATTCTGCAGAAAATTTACTTTTTTTTCATTACAACAGTTCTGATTCTTAAGAACTGCATTATTGCAGTACTGTATATTTGAGTTTCTCTGTATTTATTATTATTAGACTGGTTGTATTTAAAGTAATTATAGATTTATAGATTTACAGATGTGGTTTTGAAAGAATGATGTAAATTGCTTTTAAATAAAATACACTTTCTTATTAAAACACAAAGCAGAAAGCTTGATAGGTCATATTCTGAAGCAAGCTACAGTGCTGTAAATTTAGTGTTATTTCACTAAATTATTCATTTTCAGTTCAGCTACTGACATCAATGACCAACATTTGGCTATTTTGCTTAACTAAACTAGGGACAGTTTGAAAATTGTTTGATTAAATACTGTGCAGTTAGTGGAAGTTTCAATAAATGAAAAATCATCTATTGTTTATCGAATCTAGACTTTTAATGGTAGAACATCCCTTCTGTAATTGCACAGAATTACAGAACTGTATGAATTACAAAGTAATTTAAGTCAAGATAAAGTGAATGAAAAAAACTGAAGCATGAAAGAGTTCCCAGGAACTCTATAACAGTGCCTGCCAGCAACTTTTATAAGCACAGACCAAAAGAAATGCCTCGATCAAAGAGGCACAACTGTGCTTGGCTTTCCAATGTGTAATCTCCCAGGTGTTCTGTACAATGTGAGATTATCTATGATGACTTCTCGTTGCTTCACACTAAAATATGAGATGAAATAGACATTTTAGTGAAATTACTGGTTTTCATTCAATAGCCAATATTTTGTTGAAAATGTCATTGGTAAGCATGTGTTTTTCATTGTTTACTCTTCTTCCAAGTCAACTGCGCTTGCTTAACTAGTCAAAACAAGTGCTACACTGCAGCTTCTCCAATAATAATTAAATGCTGGAAGGCTTTCGGTTGTTCATAGAGAACAAGTGGAAAAGCAACACCCCACTTTTCTTATGTTGGTTTGATCCTGGACAATGCAAGAGTAAGAGTGAAAAACCAGAATAAAGAGATTGAGTTTTGAAAGTGAACAGAATTATGAGAGTCTAAATCTGGGTATTATCATGATCTTAATACAAAAAGTAGTTGACAAGTGATACCTCAAAATCTAATTTTTCTTCTGGTTTCAACAGTATTATGCACAGCACCCTTCAACCTCCCAAATGCAAAACTTTCACTCCAATTGTTCAACTTTATTACGAAGCACAACAGAAAATACACTGCATTCATGTGCTTTTTAATTCTACCAAGAGTGGTAGAATGAATCTCAGCTGAATCTTCTTCCATAAATTTTAAAGCTGATCACAGATTCTAGGAGTAACAGTAACACATCTTATTTTGGATGTATTTTGTGCTTTCAGTAGTAACATGTGCCAAAAGAGGGAAATGTCACAACCAAGGGTCTGGGAGAAGGCAATGAAGAAATAATAACATGCAGTTTGCTATTTCAAATGTAGTAAGTAAGGGCCCTGTGATTTCTTCAATGTTATAAGTCACACTGTATTACAAATGCACTCTAATCACAAATGCCTCTGTTAAAAATATGTATCTACTAGGTTTTTAGTTGTGTTTATTTTCATCAGTGTTAAATAAATCTTTGCTTGAAAGAAAAGAACAGACCAAAGAAAAGATCACTGTATTATGTAGTTATGAGCTAATGCATAGATAAATGAGCTAATCCTTACACTACCATGCCTGAGGTTATTAATTTTGTCTGCATTTTCAGTGATGTCTATTTTGCCTGGGCTTTGGCAAAGCCAGTACATTTTGATACCATCTGTCAATAGGTTTCCATTATTTTTTCTCATATTTAATTTTGTTTTTCTATAATCACAGATCATCAGAAAGAAAACTAACAATTATTCCCAGGTTTCTGACTGTGTGTGCAAGTCAGGATGTCAGATCAACACAACCTCAAGGTTAACAAATGACAGAAAAAAAGATCCCTCTTGGGTTCAGCTGCAACTGAATAGGAACAAAAGCTATACCTCTGGGATCCAATGGTCAGAAAATAGGTGTAAGTTATAACTGTTTTGACACTGTAAAAGTATACAGATGGAACATAACTTTTGAGGAGGGTAAAAGGGCATATATCATCATAGGGCAACTGGCAGGGGAGTAAAAGCTAAACATTAAAGCCCATTCTATCTTCCCACATCTCCTTAGTTCCTGCTCATGTTAACCCTCCACTCACTTCCACCCAGAGGTGGCAAGTCATTCCACCATTTACCATGCACACGTCATGTCATAAACTCCATCCATTTCACGCTGTGGAATTTGTTGGAAAAACTTCCATGGAAGTTGTGTCTATGTGCTGAACTGGATACAACTAGATAGGCACTATTTTCTGCTTCCTAAATGCTCACATCTGAGTATTTTTATATTATCCATACCCATTAACACTGACTAAACGTTCCATAAAAACGAGTCCAGTTGTAACAATGATGAGGAAAGAAACCCTCAAGAATATCTCATTTAGAGAGTAGAAAAATTATTACATATGAAAAAATAAAAATTATTTTGATATGCTATATTATAGATAGGATATTAAATACATTTGCAAAACATAGCTGATCACAGACCATGTGGCTAGCTAGTATGTCAGCATGGCTCAAATGAATTCAGAGTTCCTCAGATTTATATTTTGCGTGCACAGTTGCATACTGGGCTAATCGCTGTACTAACTGAGCCATCAGCTTAAAAATCAAAATAGTAAAGAGATTGGAATTTCATTTTATATAAGTTGTTAGCCCTCATTTTGAAGGATTGCCCTGTATATGCTTGTTATTGGCCAACACGAAGGAGCTACCTAGGAGAGCCTGAGAAGGCATGCTGAGAGACAGGTTTATGGGGCCAGGAGCATAGCAGGGATGGGCCCTCCCAAACATCGTACCTAGGGGCAAACAGGAGGAAGATGAAGAAGAAGAGCAGCCATGAGACTGGGCAGCCATGATGAGGAGTGGAATTTTCAGATAGCAGGTTTTAACATCCAGTTTGGGAGCTGGCTGTGATTTTAACAGCATGTTGTACTGATTCAAACTACATCCTCTCTTCTGCAGCTCTGGTATTCTAATCTGATCATCATTTATTCTTGAAGAGATTATTTCACCCACATATAGCCCCTTCATACGGAGTAAGTCCCCTCAACAAGAAGGAAAAGACACATGGACTTATTTTTCCTGAAAGAAACTTAAACCTTATAAAATTTAATGAACATTTCAACCCTCTCTCAGGACAGAAACTCAGAGACTGTAAGTGAATTAAAAGATCTCTGCATTAAGCCTGAACTGCCAGAGGACAGGAAAAGCAGCCTTCACAAGAAATATTTGTTCCACTAAAGATCTCAGATGAGCTCCAGGTAACATGACAATAGGGGGTCATCCTTCAAAGTAGGTTATTTTGGACAGACACAGAAGTCTCAAAATGTCATAAAACCCAAGAAAACAATTTTGAAAGTAGAATGAAAATCAGGACACTTTGAACACACAGAACTGTTCACACAGTAGTTGTTTGAGTAAAAACATCATTAAAAAAAAAAAAAAAAAGTAGCAATGATTGATGTCAAAGTATAAAAGAAGAGTAAGATCTCCCTTCTCTGTAATCCCTCTACCACAGAGTCACAGAACGGTTGAGGTTGGAAAGGACCTCAGGAGGTCATCTGCCTCAATGTTCCTGCTCAGGCAGGGCCACTTAGAGCTGGTTGCCCAGGACTGTGGGCATGCTTGTATCATTCCTACATTTTCACTGTTATTCCATCTGGGAGTACGTATCTCATATTCTTCACCAAATTACTTACAAACACAATACCGAGGCTGATTGTAGAGGTATCTATAGCTGTAACACATGCCTGGAACAACAAAGATGATCTCCTGAACCTTGTATTATATGATATAATACTGACTTTTCTCCACTCCTAATAGTTGAGATGATGTGTCTCAGACAAAATTTTGGTGTCCTTCTGAGCGTAGGGTAAGAATGATCAGGGAGTGGGAACCTGACCACTAACATAGTGCTTTTATTTCAAATGAAATCTTTTTGGTACAACACCATTAAGAATATTTGGCATGTATTTTACAGTAACTGATCAGCCTTTGCCTTTGCAGATGTTTGTCTTAAACCTTTGTTTCTACTAAGGCTAGAAGTGACTACTGCCCTAATCTTTGGTGATAGTCCAGGTTTTCTTTTTCCAGTAATTTAAAATCATCTGCTACCCATCCCTGAAACTGGAAGCATCACAGTCTCTTTTGGGGGCTTGCTTTCATTCCTATTTTGATGACAGCACACTCCCTACCTGAAGCAGCATGGTTCTGTGGAGTCCACGGTAAATCTTGTTGACCCAAGGTGGTATAATGTTAATAAACGAAGCTTCATTCCTGTACAGCAGCAGATGGCAATGTAAACACAGGATGAACAGGTCATAACTTAATCAGCAGCTGTGCCCATGGAGACAAGTTTTCAGTTCGCATGTGTACCTGTTTCATTGATTTGAGTCCTGTGACAAACCTCTTTTACATTAGTTTTCTCCTGTACACACACGTGCTGGTAAGCACATCCTTTACATTTTTCCATTTCTAAGGAATATGTACAAATATAGAGAAAACAAAACACAACTGCTGGGAAAACAAAATGGGGGCAATATATTCTTAATCTTAATGACATTACTCCCTCCATTCTGACCCAGTGAAATGCAACATGAACTCAAGCTACTTGGTTTTCACTTCATAGCATAAAATGTCTCTGGATTTTCTATTATCATATATACATATATAAAAATACTGGTACATACATTTTATAAAATATTATTTAAATATATTTACTCAAATTAATATATATATACATATATATATAAATTAATCTCCTGGTAAATGTGATCTCATTATGATATACAGCCTCAGTAAACACAGCAATAAATTCAATAGTTTAAGAAGTGATGAAAAAAAATATTACTTTTTGAAGACCAATAGTTAATAGCTATAAGATTACATTAATAAAGGAGCACACCAAGGAATCAAAGAAAAGAAAGAAGTTTATTCTGAAATAGTACCTAATTTTAAACTACTTTGATAAACAATACTATATTGTGTTGCACTAAACATACCTCTCAAAATTCTGAAAAATAAACTAGCCTTCCCTGCAAGTCATCATATTTAATTTTATTTCAGTTATACTTACTATTGTTTAACACCAAAGAGGATTTAAGCATTATGATCTTTTAAATACCTATGATATTCAGCAATTATATGTTTTATTTGTAATCATATAAGCTTGTGACTTAAATCAACAAGTAAAAAACATTTAACTATGTAAAAGTAATTGTGTATAGTTGAAATGTAGGTTTAACCTTTGCTGCCTGAAAAACTTATTGCAGACTTCTGGTTTTCACAACAATACTGTTCAGTTCATGGTGATAATCATGGGCAGTACTGGGTCAGCCTAGAATCTCACAACACAGCACTAAGTAACTTGTCTTTTTCATCTAGAATGTGATGCATGCTGGATGATAAACCATTTATAGTAATACAATAATTATATGCAGTTTACTACTACAGATAAATAATTCTTTGTGGCACTTAATTCCCCAATAAGTCAGTGTTTTAATGAAATAAAATTGAAATGGTATTCTTTTGTCTTGTGATTCTTAAAATCTTGGGACTGGATTTTCACTTGATATTAATAGTTTTAAAGCTTCTATTTCTTCTTGCCTTCATTCATTTTAGGAAATCAAGTTTACTACGTTCTTATAAATCAAGTTTGTGTAAAGTGAGATATGGACCAACAACAATAGGAGGAAGCATATAAATATCTCACCTTTAGTGAGAAGAGAAGCAATATGGTCAACCCCATGTGTTTCAAAAGACATCAGATATATGTAAAGCATTATAAAATAAGAACTGTTTGAAGTTGTTCTCTGGCCCTTTAGAGTGCCCATTTTCAAGAACTGCATCTGTTTCTGGATGTTGATTTGTTTTCATTTTTGTTTTTCTGCAACTACAGGGGGTAATTGCTGCTCTTTAATGAAAACTTAGATGCGCCCATAAATCATCAATGCACAGAAAATCTCATAGTAAATATACAAGTCTCAAAAAGCTCATGGGAGCTGGTAATTCTAGGGAAGCATCAGGAACTCTGAAGTTTTGGAAAACCACAGTGAGATTACTTGTAGCAACAGCTGCTTGTGTCTCTTATATCATCATATTGTGAACTTCAGCCCTTGCAGTACTGATGATAGGCCTCTCACTCCTTCCTTGATCTTTTTGGAGAAAGCTCCAAGCTGAGATCAGAGAGGAGAAGCTCTTGTCTGAACAAAGAAAATTGTATGATTTTATTCTCAGAAGTACCAAGATCCTAAAAGGAAAAGGAACAGTTTAAGGATCCAATTTTGCAAACAACTGGACAAGGCACAGCTCTTATTGACCTCACTACGAGATTACTCAGCACCTCATACCACTGAATTCTGCTGCTGTTTTAGTCTTCAGCTCTTTGGAGCAGATCCATAAACTCTCCTCCTTATTTCAAAATGTTACAACAGGATGTAATTAAGTACAATTAACAAGGAGGTCAAATGGTCATCTGATAAACACTGGCCCAAACAGGCAGCTTGAAAGGTCAGGGCTGCTAAAGCCACATACTATTGATGGGAAAGAATATTATGATTTAAGGGGGAAAAAATCCCAATGACTAAAACTGAAGATATTTACATGCTTTCTATAGTACATACACAAAGCCATGAACACAGACTGATACACATGCACACATGCCTCAGAGAGGCACAAATCTGTATTCTGAGGACAAGAGCTAAACTAACCACACATTCTCTCTCCATTGCACCAGATCTGAAATCTCAGTTTTGGTGCTTTTATTCCAGTGTTTCTTTTTCATTATTTTGTAAAACTGTTTTAATAACAGTAAACAGACTTGTTGCTTTTATAGAAGGGGTTTTTTTAGATGTTTCTAAGATAACACTTGAGATCACCATGAAGAAACACAAGGTGTTGTGAGGCTCAGAAGTGAGGCATTTTACAGAGTTCACAGACAGAGTAAAAAAAGGCTGCACAAGAAGAAAGCTATTTTAGTACTCTGCAAGGTCAAAGAATGAGAGTGCACAGAAGGGAAAATGAACACAGAAGTATTTGCTCATCTTCATTTTATGGATTGGAAAGCAAGCACACTGTTTTCATTCTCGGTCTGAGGGTCTGCAGGTTTTTCCTATTTGACTGCTCAGACATTTCACTGTCTTTCAGGTTTAGGCTAGGCTGGGGCCAGGACAGACTCACTGCAAAATTTTTGCATACATTTCATGTGCAAGTCAGCAAGGTAGCCTGGTCAGGAGTAAGAGATTAACCTTCGGGATCACTAGCATGTTATGACTTGTAGTTATTGACAGATACCTCAGCTGAGGTAACCTTGGGAACAACCTTTCCCAAAGTTCCTGCTGGATCTCAGCCATCATAAATCACCACAAAGACTAGAGCTGTTATGGGGTTGTATACTGGGCTTGCTCTTGCTCCCATGGTTTTATCATCCACACTACTATTCACCCACTCTTTTGATTTCTCAGCTAACATTTTTGCAAACCATGCAACTAGAATCCCATGGCTGCAGTCACCAGGTGCCATCAGGTGCCATCCACCTGCTGCTCCAAAATCAGACTCAAAGCATTCAGTGTCACTTCTCTTTCATCTTCTGTAGTTTAGGGTTTTCAGGACATAGTTTAACACATCTACCTCCAAACACGATGCAATCCATATCATAAAAGTCCAACACAGCATCTTTCAGAAAGTATTTTGCAGTATCTTATAGTTGAATATTTCCCCCTCATTTTTAAAAAAGGCATGATTTCAATGGAAATGCCTAGAAAAATCGTTATAAATTTATAATAATTACTCTGGATTATGGGTACAGTTTTTCCAGATAATATCAATATAGCTTCATTAATTTGAGTACAGTCAAATACAAGAGAATTAGGAGAACAGTAATTTCATTTGATAGGCAGTCTACAATGGGATAGAACCGCAGAATCATTCAGGTTGGAAAAGACCCTTAAATTCTCATGGGGTCTGGCTGGCTAATATTTCTAAGTCAGATAAAGATAAACCTAACAGAAATTTCAGCTATTAAAATTCCTACCTTCTCCTGATTCTCCTCCAAAAAGAGAATTAGGTAGAATTCTACTTCTGCAAAGCCACTGGTTGTCAGCTATATTATGTACCATCACTAGCTGTCTTGATCAGTTTTCTAGGCTCTGATTCATTAATAATTGTTGTCTCAGTTTGCCCTGAATAACAGTGGGACAAAAAGTAAAGCCACATTCTGCCAAGGTACCACATATGCCATTGAGTTGTGTAATAGTGGTTGATAAAGCCAGGTTCTCGATTTATTGCACCGGATAAATTATTTAAAAAGAGCTGGGCACTTTTGGAGCATATCTCAATAATAGTGGGAAGTTTCTGAGTGGAGAGCTGAGCTGTGAAAGCTCTCATTTTGTACTTGTTTCATAGTAATTTTTTTACATAGAAACAAATTTATAATTCAGTACAAAACACAAAACAGCTCCTGCTTGGTGTACCCCACCCACAAACTTAAATAATGTAGTTGTCAGGGTTGACAAGTTCTGTCTGCTGTAGCATTTCTGTGTTTTATAGGAAATCTTAACCAAGGGTGTTATTTTAAGAGATGAGCAAATGGGGAAACCCCATGGCCTAGCCAATAAAATATGAACTTTAGGTGCAATGAAGCACTCATAAATATGACTCAGAACAAGGGGATTCATTGTTTCTCCCAACCCCTTTTAGCTGCTCCTCTGATCTCAACCTCGCTGTGTGCGTCATGGCAGCCCTCATCCTTTAACCTGCGGTTTTTAAAAGCTAGCTTCTACATTATTTATGGCTGCAAATGTTAGTAGCCAGTCTGTGTACTCCCCGCATACACATACTGAAGGGTGGGGGGAGTTGCATTTTATTTTGCAAGGATGAAAAGTTTTGCCTGGGGATCCAAGTGCCTGGTGAGGTTGAGGTAGTTTCTCAGCCATGAGGGATTGAGAAGAAAACTGCTCCCTTCACCTGCAAGGCTTACTAGGAGAAGAAACCCATACCTGGACTAATTTTCTCTTTCATTTGCACATTATCTATCTTTATCATGTTCTTTGCCCTTTCTCTGTCAGCCTGCACCTTCTTCTCCCTACTGCGATAAACTTTCCTTCACTTTTGTAACCTTACTGGTGTAGGAAATGCTCTCGGTGCTACAACATCACTCTCCATGTGAGGCACAGAGGAGCAGGACTAACTCTCCCAGTAATACCAGTTCCTGCAGAATCTGCTTTTCTGTTGTGAACTTTTCCCATGCCCAGCAGGTCTGTGTTCAGCCCCGCACACTGGCCATTGCCTACTGAGAAGAAGAGAGCTGTCCTCCCTGTAAGGCTTGGTCTGTGTTTTGCCATTTTTCTCTCATGCCTGCTCTCATTCCTTCCCTCTCCATCTCCCGCGCTGTCGCCTAGTCTCAACGCTTCTCGGCCTTTAATCCCTTCTGCAGCCAAATACCACTGACATAAAATTAAAGTTCAGTGACCCTGCCTAGACGGCGGGGGTTAGAGACAAGGGACAGGACAAGTAGGAGAGGATGGGGAAAAGTGTGGGAAATAATTATAAAGTCTGGTAGCCGCCAGAACTCTCCTGAAGCCCTGGGGAGCCTTTCTTTAGCTGGAGGCTGCAATTGGCACTTCATAAACTGTTCGTTCTCAGTTATGTGGAAACACCAGATGACACCTAGAATGATCAGACTGTAATCAATCAATTTGCTGTGAAACTCTATTAGTTTGTGGGTAAGCTGAAAGAAATTGCCATGTCTAAAAAGAGAAGAAAAAGGAACCACCCATGTCATAATTACCTCCATAATTTAGGCAGTAAGTAGACAGGTAGACATGGTAAAATTCTTTGCATAATTTAACATACAGAGAAAATAATAACAGGAGCAATAATTGTGGGAGATCACATACGTGCCAAAGTTGTCCTCCCATTAACGCAAACAACACGGGGTTTAGGAAGAAAACCAAGAGGCTTTCCATCTACTCCATCGCAGGCAGATTCCTCCCCTAATATTCTCTGCACAGAGGCGTCTCCACAAGCCTCCCTATTTCTCTTTCATGGCTAGCCAGAGTCACTCCAAGATTGTGTTTTCCTGGGAAAATATGTACTGTACAATACATACAATCCCCACAACCCCACCCAAAGTCTGTGTTTAGTCTGGAAAGGAGCACTTTCTAAAGAAGAAGCGGAACTGGGTCAGCCGTTCTTCCCAATGGGAAAAATATTAATAATAATATATATTTTTATATATCCATACATATATATAGCTTTTCACCATGCACGTCTAACCATCTGCTAAATCAGTTTCTCTTCAGTTATCTGCAATTTCTTTCAAATCTGTCGGCAAGGAATGTCAGACAGTTTTATATCCCAGTTAATGGAGAGCTTGACATTTTTTTGGCTGAGTAGATACAATAATTTACTTGGATTTAAAGTGTTAACTTTGGCAAAAAAATTAATTGACAGTTATAAAAACACTATTTTGTTAGATGATATTTATGGATCACACACAAACCTATTTTGAGGTAGAGCTATATAGTTCATAAGGTTCATGTAACATAAGACATTTCAAAGGAAATATAAAATATTCCAATATAAAACAACAAATGTAGTGTAATTCCAAAAATGAATATGGAGAATATTTCTTGCTCAAAATCAAAAACAATCCTTAACAACCTGCTCTGTCGTCACACAAAAATTGTTTAAAACTGCCTGATGAATTGTAAGGATTCAGTGAGGATTTTTAGGGAATGTCATCCCGTGGGTAAAGTTCTTTTGTTCTAGAAATAAATAACATTATTTTGCAAAAAACTGTCTTAATATTTAATTTTACCATAGAAAATTATTTAATCGTTAATAGCTATTTGTAATACTTGATTACATACCTAGGTCACAATAAATTATTTCAGCTCATTGATTATGTGACTAAAATTTTATTAAGTGAAAAAAACTGTTAGGATTTCAAGATGCCACTGAGGTCTACGTTGAGTGAAGATTAAATGAGACCTGCTTGATCTAATTTGTTGTAAATTTTGTGTAAAAGAGTGAAAAATATCATCTTATTGACTTTGGGTTGTCATTCAAAAGAACTTTACAAATGTTTTCTCATTTTTTCTCAGTATTGATCCAACTCCACAAATAAAGGCATGGGGTTTATTTGTTATTTAACAAGTTTTATCTCTGTAATAGCATCCCTCTGTCCAAGGCAAGATAATAGCACTATTTCCGTCACTTCAGTTAAGGCTGTGTCAATATTTTCATTAGAAGCCTGCATTTTATGGACTAAAACTGTACCACAGCCAAGGAAATTCACGTAAGGTTAAAATTAAGACAGCAACATCTGAAATCCAGTGGAAAAGAAAGAAAGAAAGTGTGCTCATTCCTAAGCTTTGAGGAGAGAAGTTAATGATCCTGAGGCCTTTTTGTGTGTATCCTTCAAACCCAGCTCCCCTTCCACAGCTCCTAGCATTTTATAGCTTAGCACTCCATATCCCTCACTGATGATATGTTAGCTGTGAGTGGAAGGCTGTAGAGACTGAATTAGTTTAATTCAAGAAACTAGCTACTATATATGCTCAAGGTCTGACTGCAGTTAGGAATCCTTTCTTTTTCATGTGTAATGAAAATACATTTGTACAGGTATTCGGTGTGGATTGATGTACTGTAGTTTTCTCAAAGTATCTGTATAAAAGTTGTTCTCTTCCATGTTAGCATTCTTCGATAAACACAATGGGCCGTAAATCTTGTGAAGTTATGTATTTCCTTAGTAATTCAGGTTTTAAAGAAGAACATAATCTTTAAGACAGTGTACAAACTTGGACTAGAGATGCTGGAGAAATATGAACAGTCCTCTATGCCTCAAACAGGCTAAATTTCCTTTGATTTCAGCATCTGATTTAAGAACTGATCACAACACATGTGGTTTGAGCATTATTATAATTAGGGTTGCAGAATCACATTGTGTGTGAAGAAGAAAAGTTATCTTTCTGGGGTATATCGGTTACTTAAAAAATCTCCGTAATATTGTATCCTCCTTTAAATTAGCATGTGTAGGTCAGGGCCACAGATTTTGTAGTGATCTTCACATCTGAGTTTTTGAAATTAAATTCATATGCTAAGAAGGAAAACATAACAGAAAGCCACAAAACTTGCATATTTTTATCTCCTATCTTAGAGAAATTTCATATCAATTAATAGAAAAATATGGATAAAGAAAACAGAGTTGCTTAGCAAATGCAGCAATCTCTTTAGGGAAAAATTTACAGATGTATTGTAAACAAATGAATATACAGACCATTTGAATTGCATGAGAAGGAACACTTAAGTATAGTGGATTTAATGAACACTTTGATGCTAATGGAAAATTCAGCCCTTGAAATTTTTAAATGTAGTTTATAAAAGTGCTGCTGTTTCTCCAAGCCTCAGTCATGAGCATTTTTTTTATTCAATTCCCCTCTTTTGGTAAGAGGTGAAGAGTGGGAACACTAACATTTATCTTAACAAAGTCCTTCCCTAACTAAATTTTGAGTGAGCAGAAAAGTGAGTAGGACTACATGAGTATTATTTGTCTGTTCTCTGAGGAACAGGGTATCCTATATATGTCATTTTGGGAGACTGGCCAAAAAGAAGATGCCAGAACTCTAAACAGCCAGGGCTTTGCAACAATATAATAAAATATAACAGGATAAAAAAACATCCAGTGAGGAAAACAAAGTCCTGAACTTGTAGGTGATATAATCAGATCTTTGAAAACCCCAGTGTATTTAGTGGAGGATTTATTCTTTGACTGCTGGACCAACCCCAGTTAACTCTTCTGTTACACTCATCAATATTTATGGAGAGCTGCCAAAGCACACAGTCTTATACAAAATACAGGACAAGACATAGTCTCTGTCTTGTCGTATCTTTCAAGAAAGAAATAGATGGAAATTCTGGTATAAATTCTGGCATAAAGAGAAGGTGTTTACAATTTTAATTTCAGAAGTAAAGGCAGTCTTGTTTTTCTCCCTGGTTGCTTGACAGAATTATAATTGCAGTTCCCTTGATGATTATTTTTTAAATTTGTTTTTGAAAGTGAGGTATTTGCAACTCTGACAGGTTGAATTTTATAAAAATTAGCATTTAAGTTTCAATTTTTATTCTTTAATATAAAATTATTCATCCTTGTCTATTTTTTTTACTTTACTTTTAAATCTTATTCAGCCTTTTCAATCTTATGCTTATTGAATATCTCAGCTACATATTTCTTGTTTTAATATATATGTCTTAAATTATTATAACTGGCTACAACTATATACAAAAGTTTCAATTTAAAATATCATGGTGATTAATAAAGCTTTATAATTACACTTTATGTAATTAATGGTGTACAAGTATGAACATGGTGAATACGATTTCCAGACCAGATTAATTTGATGCAGGTTGACTGAGACTTCAAATCTAAAACCAGTTGAGTTATTACTGTGCTACATCAGCATTTATTGATTTTAAGGTAGAGTGTTAGCATTCACTTATCACTGCATATTTTTCTCCATTGTACATTAAAAGAGCTTGCCCTCATCTGTCATGATCTTATACTGCATAAATCATGTAAAATGGTTACTTGTTTTCATGATTTATTTCATTTTTGTGTTAATTATACTGAAACATAGGATTGTTTAATAAAAATGTTGAAGCTAATCTATATAGGTCATCAATATTTCTTACGCACATTACACGGTGGAATGTGTGATAAACCACAATATCCAACATATATGGTAGGGCATTTAAAATCAATTAGGATTTAGACTCACTTAGAGCTGAGACACATTTTAATTTTACAAAGGCCAGAAAACCTGGTATTTACACAGTATTTTTTTATATGTTAATGGTGTCTATTAATCAGTCACTAGAAAAATAAAGCATGTCACCCCCAGTTTTCACAGTTTAGAAACATAGGATACACTTAATCTCTCAAAATTACTTTCATAAGGCAACATTGACTTCTCAACAAAATGAGACAAATATTAGAAACTTCCCAGTCAAGGTAAGATATTCAGTGGAAACTTGAATTCTCCCAGAGAGAGTTTTTGTCTGGGGAAGCACGGCAGGATCAGGCTAGGACATATCTGACACTGAGCCTTCAAAGACTTCTACTCAGGCACTGCAAGAAGTCCTCTTGAAATCAAAGACGTTTCGTGAAATCAAAGTCTCAATCCCATGGGTGTTAGGGCCATTGATGAAATGATCTGTGACATATTTACTGAGGGAATTTCTCAGGACACACAAGGAAAATTTTTGCAGTATCAGGGCCTTGACTAATGCTTAGGAAATCAGAACATTTCCCATTTTCCTTTATAATATTGGCATTTTAAATTCAGCTGACTCCAGATACTCTGGGTAAATCAAGGCATACAATGATAACTTAAAAGTAATACAAATATAATATGTAACTTTCGTAGGGATGAGAACCACAATTTCAATAAGCAGAGGTTTAATTTTTTTCTAGTCTGCTATTTCAGGAGCAAGAGCAACAAATAATGTATTTAGAGTTGTGGACACATTACTCTTAGGGAAAAAGATCTCAGAATTGAACACCTCTGTATCTGTCAAATAATTAATGAAAAGTAATTTTATTACTACTACAACTAAATTCCAGGGTGTAAATTCTAGAAATTTGAGTTGAGGATTTTAGTGTTTGGAAACATTTTTAATCCTGCAGCAAGTATTAAAGACCTGGTAGACATAAAAGGTACAGAATGTATGTGATAAACTGAAGGTATTTTGGAACTTGTGTCGTTTAAAAAGTTTCTACAGAAAGTATTATCCTGGAAAGCAGGAGTTCATCAGATTTTGTACGACCTTATGGAGAAACTTCACATTTTCAATTAAATCTCTTGCTTTTCAGATCAAACAAGAAGGGATTTTTGGCTAACTTTATGAGTCCTGCAGCATTTAGAATACTTATAACAATAGTAAATATATTTCATTAATTGTTTGCAGCTTTCTTAATGAGATTTAAGTTGCCTTCTATTAAAGAAATCTGTAACTACTCTTTTAACCACAGCATAACTGGTAAACATGTTTATTGTACTCAGAAGCCAATATAATTTAGTTTTATCAGTTTTTGTGTCCAAATTGATATTGGTTTCAAAAGCATTCTTTGCTTGTATGTTTCTGATGTTTAATACTCTACTGGTGATTTAATTTATTTATGACACAGAAAATAAAAACCACTGAAGACTCTGAGCACCATGGCAGTATAATAAAATACAGTCTGTGGTTATTAAATAGAAAAAACAAAAAAACAGAGACAGATTATTTAAAATCCAGCCATCCAGCTGAAAAGATAATAAAACTCTGACTCTTACCAACAGAAAAAAAAAAAAAAAACAAACAAAAAAAACCCAACCAACCTAAATAATCTAAGAAATCTTTTTTTTTTTTTTTTTCTAGAAATGGCTTAACTTTTCCCTTTTCATAACATTCTAGGCTTTAAAATATTAACAACCGATGTTTGTTCATGTCTGAGCTTTAAGCAAAACAGTGAGGGAAATAGCCAAGCAACAGGCATAAGTGTTTGATTTTTTGAGATTTAAAAAAAAAAAAAAGGAGTTAGTTGGCCTAAGGCTAGAATTTTCATTACATCAATGAAAGAAAGAAAACAGAAGCCAGCAGAGGGGAGTTATAGAAACTGACTTTATATAAACAGTGAGAAAAATCTTTTTCCATGGCCACCTACTATGTAGCTACTTTACCATCAGTACGACTTTTCTTTTACCAGTGGAACAGCAGCCCGGGCCCAATCCTGCAATTTTTGAACAGGTTATGGTCCGGCTGAGAGGTTTGTCTCTTGCAGGATCAGGCTAACAGTTTGTCAAACAGAGCAGAAACAAAAAATTTTTCCACATACCTAAATTGACAAAGCTCATGACCATGTCAGCATCATTCAGAAAGTTGGTGTCGTGCAGGCTGGCTAAGGGAGGATTCTGTGTGGTCAGGGGGGTCATGCGAGATAATTGTATTCTCCGTGAATATCCATTTGGAGAGGCAGGGTATCCTTTCCGTATCCCTCTGCTCTCTCCTGTCATTGATCCCTTTAGTGAATATTCCAGCTCCTCAGTATCCTCTTCATTTGTCATGGCATTATACAGGTCCAGCATGAAGAGGGGTGCAGAAGAAGCCTGCTTTCCTGGTGAAAATGGTCTGGGTCTGTGAGGTAAACCCAGGATAGAGAGAATCTCTCTCTGAATCTCCCTTCTCTCATGGTTCCGCAGCCTCCTGTAAATAAAACTTGAATGGACATGATTGTCTCCTAAACCTCCCTGTGCGTGACCCACCAGAACCCAGCAATTCCAGAGCAAGCCCATGAAAGCTTTGAGCGCAGTTAGGTTCATCTTTGCAAAGAAAAAGAACAAGGAAAAAAAAAAATTAAAAAAAAATCTTTTCTCCTACTTGTTCTGAGTTCCTATGAGATCTGCTTTCCCAGTGGCTGAAAAATAAAATTTACCTATTCTTCATGTCAGTGTCAACTCTAAACGTAACATCTTTGGTGATTTTTCTCCCCCCACCCTGTTTAAATATTATGGAATGTGTCAGGTTGCAGTTATTTCTAAGAAAGCTGAAATTCAGACTTCCAATTTTCCACTGTTGTTATCGATTTTTCTGCATTTATGGAGCAGAAGACCAGTATTTTGTCAGCTGACCTAGGCATTCCTATATAAACCTTAGATAACCAGGTCTTTGGTGGGGAGCTGTATTAGCAAGAGCTGTTCTTCTGACACATTGTAGTTCCCAGAGTTATCTTCCCTTGTTATTCTGAGTTCTTCGTACACCTTGCGCTCTTCCCAAGATAAAATCCTGAGTCACAGATTAGTCTTGATCTGTACCTTGGTGGTGTAACACATATTTGTCCAGCAGCCTGGTGATAACTTTAACATCTTTTGAATCGCCTGAGTGTAAAGTAATTCTAAAGCATGTACTAATCAAATTAATGTGTTGCCATGAATTTACTCTCAAAAAAAAACCTTCTGTAAATCCATTCAACCCTTTTCAGCTTCTGCACTGTTATTTCCAACTCTAGCAGGCACAAATATAACAGCTCTCTTCAAGAGAGATCTAAAGACTAATGTAAGCACAACCCTGCTGGGAAAGAAGAGGCTTCTCATTGTAATTTGAAACGGGTATAGCAAAAAAGTCCTTAACCCTTCTCTTGCCAGACAGAGCTTTAAACCTCTCCCCCCCCCAATTTACTGTAATATACCTAATTTTGGCTATCGGCTGTTTTTTTCCTAACAGCTTACATAATCAATTTTAACTTTAACAATTTTAGAATATATAGATAGCTAAAGGCATGGCGTAATGTGGAAGCACTTGTGAATCTCCTTATGAGTTTATGGTTCAGTAAACTGCAATAGGAAACTCTCATAACAGACTTAAATAACATTTCATTAATTCAAGAAATGTTTATACTTTAGGTAAGTTTAGCAAACAAAGGTGACCTTTTTAATAAACTCTGTAGGAAATTTTGTCCATAAGGCTTGATTCACTCTTTTCTAAAAATGTCGAGAATGCAATCTGAATGAATACAAATTTATTCAGCAAGCGAGATTTCAAGTTGTGCATAGCCAATGGTGTAATTATGGTTATAGTCACAACTTTCATAAACTGTAATTTGCAATGATAATTTATTCAAAGTACATTTTGACTCATAAATCACTATACCAAATTTCCCAGTAAATATCAAAAGCTAAGATTTAATCCCACAGCCTATTATTAACTGGAGAAAGAAACAGCTGAAATGAAGAAATAAGAAATATTAAATAGCCTTTAAAGCTGCTGCCTATGAAGTTAAGGTTCATCTTAGAATTTTTTGACAGCCAGCAACTTGTGTTTTCCTCTAACTAAAACAAAATTACAGTGTTAAATTTCATATTGCTCAGATTATTGGTGGTCATTTTCCCCTCTCCTATAATTTGCCTCTGGTTTTGAGGAGACTTTCCTTTGATGAAGGGGGGAAAAAAAGACCAGAAAGGTTAATACATGACATTGAGGAAAATAACATGTATAGAAAATGCATCCCATCAGGTTTTCCCTTACATGACTTACTCCTACTCAGCAAATCACACAGTTCTTGAGCAAACTTGTGAGTGTGACAGCAAGTACAGTCACACCCTAAGAAGGCAGGAACACTTTACCTAGTATATTAAGCACAAATGAGCTTCTCTCATATATTGTATGTCCTAGCTTATATATACAGCCTAGTTCAGCTATCATTAAAATATAGCTGATTCTCGCTCATAAATCAGCATGTGTAATGGACAATGCTTCTCCCAAGGAGGATTTCTCTCATGCTAGACCTGCTGAAATAACACTAAAATTAATTATGAAGCTATTTCGCAAAAGTCCTTTTGTTCTCTGCAGAATAGCAGTCAGAATCAGAATAAGTTTTCCCTCTTCATTGAGCTTTTCCCTCAAAATCCATTTGTTGTAAGAAAAGTATTATTTCCTGGTTTTGTTTTGCTTTCACTTGTCCTGCTCAGACAGTTGCAATGTTACACATGACTTTAGCATACATATATCTTTTTTGAACTTGACCATCATGTACCCTTCAACAAGGTTTATTTCTCTTTTCCAGCAATATATTTCACTTTTTCCTGTAAGCATTCATAAGCCAGTGGATTGATTGCTCAGAGGACTTAAGTCTTCAGCCTATCAGTATGTCCAGCAACAGAAACTTCCTATATTATCCAACTAGAGTGTGTGGATTTCCACATTTAGACAACCTTTTCCAATTTAAAAAGCAGAAAATGCCCTTACATTTGGGGATGCTTTTATGTAGTAAACATTTTTCCAGACAGAAACTGAGTAAGAAAACATATAAGCTAGTAATCATATGTTTGATGAAAACAGCTCCTGTTATTTTCAGATGGAGCCACATCTAAACTTGTAACATAAATACAAAGGATTTATTTTACATTAACCTACCCTACACTGAGGCACTCAACATGCTTGACTAGAACACAAAAATAAAAATAAAAATAGTTTTTATTAATATAAACACAATGTCCTCTTGTAATAAATCTGTGTTCCATAAACAATCATTGTTAACATGGATATCTCATACATGAGAGAGATAGTTAGCTCTAAAAATTAAAGCCTTTGCTAAAGAAATGAAAGGCATCTGTAATAGATGATAGGTTTCATTTCATATTTCTAATATGAATCAATTTACTTCTAAAGAGAAAGTACCACATACGATTTCAACATGTCAAGATATTTTATTTGATAATACATAAAAATAAATTGGCAGAGATATCTGGATGTAGTTCAGGTTAGGGTTCAGTTTCAAAGTCACCTTAGATCTAAGTTTCAAGTTTTACAACAAAAAATTATTCCGAGCTGTTTGCATAATATCAAAACTTAAAAGAAATGCCACATTCACACCATTTTTAGATGCAGGCAAATCAAAATAACAGTTAAAGTCAGTATAAAGTGTTGACCAAAAATCAAAACCAGGGGTTTGAACAAGATGCCCCAGAGATTCCAGTTTTACCAGCATCTAAAACTGAAATTTTGAAACATAAAACTTACATGCAGATAGACCTTCTTTCTTCCCCAGATACCCAACCTGAAAGCAACATAAGAAATCGCCTCACCAACCCCTATCCAGTCCTTTAAACATAAAAGGAAAACTGGAATTACTCCAGAAGTGAGGTCCCCTTAGGGATAGATATCTGACAGAAGAGCATGTAACCAGCAGAGCACCTGGAGAGCAGGGTCTCAGGGGCAGGAGAGCAGCAGAGCACCGTGCAGGCACCCCTGGCAGCATGAGATAGGAAGCAGTTGCAGGAATTTCTTAAACAATGTGGCCTATATATACATGATGATTGAATTCAGGGCTCATTACATCTGTACTAACTTAAACATTGTTAGAGCAAAAATCATAAGGGAAGTAATGAAACCTGGGAATCCAGATCTCGCCTATCTCAGATCCCAAGGATCCTAACACTGCAATGGTGAAAAAAATTATAACTATGCAGCAGGTCACTGCACATGAGAGTGCAATTGTTTTTATGGGCAATGCCCACTACTCAAAAATATGTAAAATCAGTGGATGGCTACTGAATGCAGAATCCCTCCAGGTTCTCAATATTACATTAGCTGAGAGTGATTTTCCACAGCAGTGGTTCTCTCTAACTGTCTGACAAAATAAACTAAAACACAGACCCTCTCCAAGATATTTTCAGTCTATATCTGAAACTTGCGCATGCACTCTGAATGATTCTGATGGCCCTTTCCCTCTTAATGACCAGCTAAAACCAGCATTCAGATCAATATTATGCATAGATGATCCAGAACTAAAAATGTGTAAATCTGTCCTTGTTATCTTTCTGCAAGGCTATTGCTGCAAAAGGTACATGGAGGAGGACTTCTATAAAAAGGTTTCATGAAAGCATGTTGCACACACACCATAGTTAGGCATACCTGTTATACTCCCTGTATCCAGGTTGGGTTTACAATGGTATGGACTGCATGAGGCGTACGTTCAAGCTGTTGGATGTAAGTATGCATGTGTTCATATGTTCCAAATGTCCAATCAACAAACCATGTATGACATCTTTCACTCAGCTTTTTTTTTTTGTATAATTTTATTCAGTTGGATGTTGCACGACAGTTGTATTCTTACCCTGCAAACATAAGAAAGAAACACAAACATATTTTTCTATATCAATAAAATATACGTCTCCTAATGCAAAGGGAGTTCCATTTGTAATGGACACAGTGTGAAAATTGGTAGAATTAGCTGCAGAAACTGGCAGTTGAGACATAAACTGAGTATTATATTTGTAAATGTTGCATATCTATATAAACCCCTTTTATTCTGAATAATCTCGCAGCATTTGTTAATTGATAGACAGGAACCGTGTCAGATGCAGAATTTGGAAAAGAAAATTTTTTCAGTGTTATTACTTTATTTAACTTTATATCAGGATGGAAAGATAGCTGTCCTGAACCACAAAGATAGCTAAGCTCCTCAACCTCAGGGGAATTTTAAGGTAACCACTGGGGTTTTACCCAACATCTATGTGCTTTGCACATATGCCTGGTCATTGTTAAGCATTATATATAGAGAGTACTTCCATTTTATGCTGCAAGCAGAGGAATGCATTGCAAAATAATACTTGCTATGTGGAAGTGTTCAATACCTAGATTATAGTGCTATTTATTCAGTTACCAATCAGTTTCCTGTAGCAAAAGAATTTTTCATCCAGGATTTCAAAAGCTTGGGCAAAATCACAAATCAGCCTAGGAGGTAAGTCATCAAGCATTTTATAGATTGCATTTAATAGAACACTTTGTTTAAAATTTACAGAAAGACCTCCAGCTTTAAGTATAATCATCTGTGAAATTTGTTCTATTCATAGTACACGCACAATATTGTAAAGCTATCAGCACAGAATAGTCTGTAGCATTAAAAATATACTCTAACATTAAGAAA
Organism: Tyto alba; assembly: GCF_018691265.1. NCBI lineage: Eukaryota > Metazoa > Chordata > Aves > Strigiformes > Tytonidae > Tyto > Tyto alba. Next base: position 24,039,861 of record NW_024881316.1, on the reverse strand, counting down.
ATGGAGAAAAAATAATTTTGTAATCTGCCTGAAGACTTTTTTTAAGCTTATTTTTTTCAAGGACTGAAAAAAGAAAGAGAAACTTGTTTTACACATACTCTTCAGAATACATGAACCGCAAAATATACAATTAATAATATGATCCAACATCAGAGTGCTGTCATTTGCATAATTTACAAACCCAAAGAGCTCCCAGAAATCCCCTTTGGTTTACAATAAGCCTCTAATTAGTTAAAAAAAAAAAAAAAAAAAAAAAAAAGAAAAAAAAAGAAAGAGAGAAAGGATCTGCACTGAGTCAAATACAAAACACTTGGACAAGAACAACATATGTAAGTAGCAAAGCATAGCACTTTTTAAGAAGATTATTCTTGGCTCAGCTTGCAGAAGGGTTTTATTGTGCCCCAGCTGCAGACTGGTACCTGCTGATCTCCTTGTTCTCTGGCTGTAGTACTGCCACAAGCATTTTGTGGTATTCCCGGGCTGGCCCCAGCGCTTTTTTCAGGGAACCTCTTCTGCCTCTTGCTGGCCGTCTTTTTATTTTCAACTACAGAAACGTATAGAAATTAATTCCTAAATGGATGCCTTCTACGTAGCTGCATTGCACTATTGTTCATGTCATGAAATACTCTACCTATCTAAATATAGGAGTTATTTCTTCCCTCCAGCATTTTGCTACTAAATTCTATAGCTGTGGCTTTAGCACCTCTACTGGCAACTGGATGATGCAGCAGTCTCTCAATCTCTTAAATTAGTTTTGGGGGGTTTATACCTTTTTCATGTGTTTTCTTTTATACACGCTCTTCCTCTCTTTCCTATACTTCCTCCCATTGTATGCCTCTATGTTTAGGCTACAACTTCGATGTGCTGACTCTGATCCCACACGGACTTTCTTTTCAGCTTTTTAAATTTTAAACTTCTTTCCCCTACCATCTCTATTTTCACATTTCTTCTTTCCCTCCCCACATATCTGTGGACAGATGTTATTTTCTTCTTTTAAAATTACTTCCTTTGTTTAACAAAGCTTCCCCTTTTGCAAGAGATCAGCTGGCCTCTCAGGCAGTAAAAGAGGAGCTGCTGCTCCAGCACTTTCAATTAAGTGAGCACTACCATGAATCACACAGTCCTTGAGAGACCAGTCATCTCTTGCTGTTGCAGGAGGATTGCAAAAGGAAAAGATGTTCGTGGGACCATTGCTAGACTATGCACACCCTAAAATTTTCGGTGTGTGCCAACTGATCTTTATACAAGGCCTTTTTCGGGTGTGGGGATCCACCAGGGATGGAGGCAGGTCAGACCCAGATGAAGAACTGTCAACAACTCAGCTACAAAATACTGTAAAGTTTTCACTACAATGGCATTTTCAGGAAAATAGACAACATCAGAGTCAGCTAAGAATCAGCAGTACAATATCAGGGGTTTTGTGGATTGTCCAGTAATATTAGCAAATGACACTAGCTCAGTCAGAAAGGACATTTTTTGTATCCTGAGTGTTTGTATTAAATCATTATCATAAAAACCCTAAAGATGGTAGAAACCAAGCTGCATTGAGACAGGCAAGTGTGTGAACACATCATGGAAACCATTTAAACTCTCCAGGGTTGGGTCTATTCAATTAGCCAATATGCAGCAGCAGAAGTTGCAATGGCCATAACACAAGTCAAGAAGTCTTTAAAAAAAAAAAAATTGGTTTCCTGAATTTCTCTCATTGGACCATCCTCCCTTCTACCATGTAATGCCTTTATCTTTAAAAATTATTACAACTGGCCACAGTTGATTAAATTTATTTAATCAACAATGGATAATCATTGCCAAAATTTACTACAATGGTTTGTTCAAGCCAGAATTTAAGCTGGCAAAGCAAAGGAATAAAGCAAAAAGCCAGTTTATGCTGCTGGCATAGAAAAGTCATTTGTTTGACTCAGAGCTTTGTTACAGTGGTTGAGAAAAACTGAAATATTGGAGAAGGTATATATCTACATTGCACTAAAATCTGTACATTGAAGTTGAAAAATCACTTTAGATGCTAAGCTTTCCTTTATGTAGCCAGAAATCTGTAATCAAGATCTGCATAATGTTAAATAGTGTAATCCATGCCCCTCATGCTCCAGGCTTAGGCAAGATGATCATGATTTACATTGCAACCTTTGCATCCAAAACTGCATTGTAATCTAAACATGGAAGAGAGACGTACAAGCAGTACTTCATTTCTGCTTCTTTAGCTTTACTACCTCAATGCTTCTTCCTTAGCATTCAGACTTTTAATTTGGAACAAATGGTATTTCCTGTAGGAATTCTAGTTAAGCCATGTAAATTATAAAACAGCCACAGATGCAGACTGGGACTGCAGAACAGTCTTTTCCTTTGGGAAGTGGATTCACAATTATATTTTCATAGGTTTTACTATTTGTTGTTCAGTGATACTTATCAAAAAATGTATCTGCTTCTCTAGAAACTGAGCACTGAATCATAAAAATAAACTGGATTTTGTTCATTCATGTCTTAGATTAGGATGATACATGGGGAACCTGTTCAGTTTATTCAGTTGTTATATCAATAGTGGTCAATAGGTCTGGCTTACTTCCACATAGCCCAAGCACACAGGTGTACCTCCTCATGGTGATTCCTCAGAGCAAATGCCCAACATTTTCTGTGTTCATTTTCTCTTCTTTATCACCATTTGGTGATAAAATGTGCACTGGGACAAATCAATGAGAGTTTTCTATGACTTCCAGGCAGATATTTTCCATATGGTCCTGTGAGCATCACTAGAAGCAGACGCAATAGGCTGTCAGGAAAGCTTCAGCCTCAGCTTTGTTATCCACTTTTGAGACACTGTTGCTTCAAGATCTAGTCACATCTTCCTCTGGCATGAGAAGGGCGCTGGAAATCCGGGGTCAGTCTCACAGCAGAAACATTTTGCAATGATTTATTCTGAGGCCCAAATTTAACTAATTCTATTTGTTCTCACTTCTTCACTGTAATTGGAAGTTAATCAGTCTTCACTATTTCCGTAAAGAATCATGAAGTTTGTTTTCCTGTGTTTATGGACCTTCAAAGAGCTAAAATCCTCTGTTTCTAAGCAATGAAGGATCCTCTTGATGCAGATGAAAAAAGAAAATATGTTTATACTACAAGATGGCTAGAAAGTTTGAAAAGCATAAAACTACTGGCTTGCTTAGTGCTCTCCTAAAAAACATAAAGATGACCAAACAGATTATTTGTATTTAAAAAAAAAAAAAAAATGAAACAAAACTTTTCAGTCTATGAATATCTTTGCCAAGTTTCAATCTAAAATTATTTTTTATGGCTACATTATAAATTACTTAAAAATGGGGTTTATAATGGAAATGGTGACAGACTTAACTATGGCGGCACTAGCAGGCGCCAGCGTAATTACAGTCTTCTCAAGACATAACTTATTACAGGCTATGCAGCAGAGCCAGTATTTTGTATTTTAATTAAGAAACCTGGATTTTGTTTGTAATAATTGACTGTTATGCCGCCCCTCTTGCCAGGACACTCTTGTAAAAGAGACTCTTGCCTCTAGTAGTCTTTCTTTGTTAAATATTTTAAATACATTTTATATTGTTGACTGGAAGATTACATGTATTTTATAGGTCATTATTAACTGTCTTTTGGTGACTTCAGTTGTTCTTTATTTTTTAATGGACATTTTTGTTCCTCTCATGTGTGACCAGAAAAGGTTTACAGTTTAGGGGTCTGAGAAGAGGTAACACTATAGCATCTGCGTTATCTGCCTTAGTCTGTACCATGCAGGCCTTCCATAAGAAAGCATGTTATTTAGCTATGCTTTCCTAATGCCTTAGGCAGGTACTATGGACTCTGTTACCCAGTGGCACCAAAACACTTTGACCTTCTCTACACTGCCCTGACGTGGGCATCACCCCAGCTCCCGCCACAAGGCACCTCTGCTGAGACGCTACGGAGAATTTCAGTTCCTGGACACTGAGCCGTATTTACTACTTACATACAAGCTCTTTTTGTTATATGTGGCTGGAATAAAAACCACGACACAGAGTAGCCCCTGAGAAACATCAGCTCTTTTCCGGTGGTTGGGGTGAGGGCCGGGCAGGCAGTGTGGTGACGCCACACAGGATGCTGTCACCTCCTGGCTCCCTCCGCCCTCCTCACCTTTGCCCTTTCCCTCTGCAAGAGTGGCTACTACCAACACCCTCGGTGTGTTTTCAGGTTTTGCCTTTGCTTCTTGATTTCTTTTCAGTTGCTCTTCATATTGCTGGAGTGTATGTCCTCCCATAGCCAACAGTGACAAACAGCATCAGCCCCTTACATGTATGCCCCATGAGCATTGGGTATCTAATTTTAACAGGAAAACTGTGGTGGTAATTAGGTATTCAGAGAAGTACTTTGATATGCACAAAATTAAGTAGGTCACACGTGTAATTTAAAGTCATGTAATAATACTAGCACACAGGCACATACACAAATGAGATCAACAGAAGTGTTTAACTTTTTAAACTGAAAAACAAAATATGAATTGAAACAGTCCAGGACTAAGAGAATATGTTTCTCATTTTTTTTTTTTTTTTTTTTTTCTGTGCTGACTGGCACTGGGTACAGCAAAGCCTCAGCTAAAAGCGTTGCTCGCAGCCCCTTTCTTTCTCTCTGTTTGGCCCAAGAACGATGCTGTTATAACAAACAGTATTCAATCATTTTCCCCCAGGAATATCTACCAACTGGAGAGATTATCAAAGTTAATTATGTCACTTCCTTTCTTTTCTCCAACACACTCGCAGTCTAAGGAAGGAGATTTACCAGCAGATCTCTCCCTACTTCCTCCTACAGAAGTTTGCCTCCTGCCAAGGGGACCTTCAACAAGTCTTTACTGCCTTTGGATCTTCCAAGTGGAGCACAGGGTAAAGAGCATAGGAGATAATCTACCACTACATGTTTTGGAAAAATAACAAAAAAGCAAGAAAATAATTTTGTCATTTTCCTTTGAGTCCTGCAACAGCTATCACTATTACATTATTGTCGTGGTCTGAGCTTGCTTGGCAACCAACCACTATGCAGCCACTCTCTCTCCCTTCTCTTCTGGCAATAAGAAGGGACAGAGAGCCAGGCTTGGGGTTCACGATAGGACTGGGATGGGGAAAAAATCCCCCTTTATGGGCATGAGCAAAAGGCAGACTGGTTAGGGGAAGAAAAAAAAGAACATACATTTATTACAGACACTAACAACACGTAACAGAGTAGGACAGTGAGAAGCATTGCCACATCTTGAGAACACCTTCCCCCCACCCCTCCCTTCTTCCCGGGCTCAGCTCTGCTCCCGATATCTCTACCTCCTCCCCGCAGGGGCACAGGGGCAGGGAATGGGGGGTGCAGTCAGTGCTGCCACTTTCTCCATCTTTGGTGGAGGGAGCTTCTGGAACTTGTTCCCCCTGCTCCATCATGGTCCCCCTCTCACAGCAGACAGTCCTCCACAACCTTTCTCCGACATAAGTCCCTCCCAGGGGCTGCAGCGTTCCCCACACTGGTCCGTCATGGGTCACTAACTTTCTCCAACTGGATTCCCTCCCACAGCTGCAGCCCTTCCCGAGCTGCTCAGTGTGGGACTCCCCCGCATGCTGCAATCCTCCCAGTGCTGTATTACAGCAGCGGGGCTACCTTTTCCCATGAGACACCGGCCTTCTTCAGGCACAGCACCTTGATCATCCAGGTGAAAAACCACAGGCCATAAATCAATGTCTTCTTCACCGTAGGTCTTTATGGATGGCAGGGGGGGCTGCCCTGCCATCTCACCACAGGATACAGGGGGGTCTCTGCTCCGGCACACCTCCACCCTCCTTTCTTCCTCTGTTCCTCCACTGACCTTGGTGTTCACGCAGCTGCAGCGACTCCTCCTCACAAGTCCCACTGCTCGTCACCCCGTCCCTTCTTAAATACGTTATCGCAGAGACGCAGCTGATTGGCTCAGTTTCCAAGCAGAGGTTGAGCTGACTTGGTGCTTCGGGAGCTTTGAGAAGCTTTTCACAGGGGCCGCCCCTATAGCCCCCTCCCCTGACACCAAAAAAACCCCCACCAGTCACTCAACCCAGGACTAATACCAAAGAGTTATCATTATGGCCAAACAGCTGAATGAAAATGGAAATACAGTATTTGTTTTTATTTTGTGTCCTTGAAGAAAAAATACAAAGTGAAGATAAATTTAAGGGAGAAATGCACAGCAAGAAAATTGATAGAAAATTCACAGGAATTATATTACAAGCCTTTCTAAAATCACTATATTTGAGGTTTCAAATATCTCAAATATCACTCTTCACCAGCTATTTATTAGGTAGCATTGATTTCAACTGTATGAGACAAAAAAAGGCTGGAAAATATACTTTAGTGATAATGCTCAGGCAGAAAAAATGGTGAACAAGCAATAATCTATGGGATGACTAGAAAGGCTGGAGTCTGAGTCTAGGATCATCAAGACAAGGTTCAGTGAGGTTCCTAGGAACAGCAAAATCCAATTGATGCAGCAGTGGATCATTTTCTGGATGCTGACTTGAACTTTGCTTTTAGTCAGGAGAAGGAGGGAAGATTTTAAGGTGAGATTTCAAGCAAGTTCCAATCATCTGATGCTATGTGAGGGAAGGAATGCCCTTGGATGGGTTTTCCAGGAGGGTAACACTGCCCAAGCAGAGCTGTGGAGGTGAGAGCAAGGAAGCAAGGTGGGGTGCAACTATGGGGATTTAGAAAAGCCAGTAGATTTGACAATTGAAAATGAAGAATTATTGTAGTAAGCGCTACTGTAGGTTCAGCTCCCTAAGTTCTCTGCTTAGCTATATACTAAAACACCTCTTTATCTGATCCTCCAAATACAGCTCAAGTAATATTTCATCACACAGGAAATGAGAGGGACCAACAAACAGACTGTGTGTGACAATGAAAAAGAAAGAAAACACCAGCCCATCATCTGACTCCTTTATCCAAACTGACTAGACTGATTGCCTTGACATCATGTTTATCAATTCCACATGTTTTGAGGGGTTTGGGACCTTTTTCTAATTCCCAGAAAAGGATGCCTACAAAGGTGAAAGCAGAAACCAGTGGAGTCCATCTCCTAGGAGTATGTATTTGACTGTAGCACTTTGCTATTTTGTGCAGTAGAAGGGAAGTTAATAAGGCCTTTTTAAAACAGCAAAAATGTGAAAAGGAAGATGTATTTCAGAAACAAAATTTACAATAAAAAAGGTATGGCAGAAAAAGCAAATAAAAGAGGATAATTCTGTCTTCTACAGTCAAGAGGAGAAGCTCTTGTTCGAGCTTCTACAGTCAAGCTACAGACACAGAAGCCCTTGAAAACTTTCCACTTGAAGCGTCTCATCATTGTCAAGATTTACACTACTCAAGAAGAAAAGAGAGATAATCAAAAATACTATGGGGAGTGAGTGTTAGAAACCAGAATTAGTATCAGTCTCACAAGAATGATACACAAATATTAAACTAATAGAACTAAATCTCTGCCACCAGATACCAATAACAGAAAAATATTGTCATGGTTTGAGCGTGGTTGGCAACCAACCACCGCAGCGGGTCACCCTCCCTTCCCCCTCCCCACCTGGGAATGGGGGAGGGAATTAGAGGGGTGAAGGGAGACTCGCAGGCTGAGACAGGAACAGTTTAATAATGGCAATAAAACAAGAACAATGATGATAATAGAAAAAAAAAAAAAAAGAAATATATAAACAGGCAATGCACAACGTAATTGCTCACCACCCGCTAACCAACACCCAGCCCGTTTCCAGCCAGCGACCCCGAGATACCAAGGTCCCACAGTCGCAATCCTGGAAGGGAGAGAGAGCTCCTTCCCAACCACCCCTCCTCTATATAGTGAGCATGACGTTCCATGATATGGAATATTTCACTGGCCAGTTAGGGTCAGGTGCTGTGGCCGTGCTCCCTCCCTGCTCCCTGTGCCCTTGCGCACGGGCAGGACATGGGGAGTCGGAGAGTCCTTGAAGTCTCAGTAGCAGCTGAAAACATCAGTGTGCTATCAGCATTCTTCCCATACCAAACCCAAAGCTAAATCCATAAACACAGCACTCATCTAGTCCCTGAAAAGGAATATTAACTCTATTTCATCCCAAAACCAGGACAAGTATAATAAGTAGAATAAAATATTAAGGGTTTCTAATAAATAATAAATAAATAATAATAAATAAAATGCTACTTTTACAGGATTTGTCAAAAAAGAACTTCTCATACAAAATGTACAAGAGCAAAAGCTTAATTTTGTTTACCTGACAGCAAACCTTTTCTGTCTCATATGATTATGTAAATAGGAGGGTCATTAAATCTGAGAGCTCAACAGGATCTGAGCAACAGGATTATGTGGTATCACTAGCTATTGTCAATCTGTGTGCAGGTTCTGCAGTCATCTTCCATTTGTTCTCTGAACAAATGGTGGAACATGACTGCTTCTCAGCTGGAATTGTTCTGGTGGCTTCTGTCATAACACTGGAATGATAGGAAATGTTGGCCAAATCATGCATGCTTTAGTCAGGCAGTGCACCTAATTAAGTCAGTGGGAGATTTTCCCTTTGGGCAAACTGTGAATATGGGCCTCGTTTCTGTATTCACTCACAGATCGTGATTCTTATCTTTTTCTTTCTTTTTTTTTTTTTTTTTTTTTTTTTTTTTTTTAATGTCTCACTGGAGGATGGTTTGAACACTGTCTGGCTGTTTAACGTGATAACAATCCAGTCCATGATGTACCAACTCCATTCTGTGTAGGGATGGAGTCAGATTTAAAGGTGTATATTTCAGAGCAAGAGCAAACTCATTCAAGCTAGCTGTAAAATGTACTCTGGCCCCATTCCAGCAGAGCACTTAATCATATGCTTATCAGTTAAAAGGATGACTCGAATACTTCAAATTATGAACACGCTTTTATGCCTTGTTGCATCACACCCAGAACATTTGCACTATTATCCCAGATTAATATTAAGCAGAGACTGAAAGAGATGAAATGAGAGAGAGGTTTAGAGCAAACTGACATTCCAAGCACTGCAACACACGACTGTGATATTTTGATCCTGCTAATACTTTTCAAATGGATTGTACAACCACCTGCTTAACAGATGAGTTCCCTGATTAGAAACATGCCTCTGATCTTCAGGTGTACTCATTTTTTTAAAAATAACCTTTTTTTTAAGTCATCCCAAACCATTCCACTTGCAATTAAATTGAAGTCATCAGTATTTCAGCTTCCTGAGCTGCATACTGAGAACGTCTTAAGGTCTTTCCTTTTTCCAAAACTATTTCTCTTACTTGCTGTGGATGACACAGTATCCAAAAATTCGGAAGCTCTTGCAGTTGCATAAGGCAGTCCCAGCTGCCTGTGGGTGATGGCTGAGTGAGGTTACGGGCAGTGCTACTGGTCAGACTCCAGTCTGGCACAGCTTCTTTTTCACAGCCACACGCACCTTTTGCCTTCTGAACCACAGGCATGCCCTACTTTTACACATTGACCTGCTTCTAATGAAATAATACAAGAAGGCTGAGAAATATTTGTATGATAAAGTAGTAAAGAAATTAGTGCTTTGTACAGTTGATATAAGCTAAGTTGATTTTTAGTTACTGTGTTGTTTGATGAAAGATAATAAAAGGAATATATCAAACCAGATAACTTCAGGCATTAAGGCTCAAAAGACAGTAGCTACAGACAGTTCCAGTTATACAAATGCATACACAAACAAGAAATAATGATAAATACTTGGAAAATTACTTCAAATGGGACAGAATCAGAAGTCTAATTAAAAAAAAAAAAAAAAAGTAGGAGAGCAAAATAGGGGAGGGACTCCAAGGACACCAAAATGAGAAGATGATATTGTATAGAAAGTTTTTCATTGTAACCCAAGAAAATGCAGTGAAAGTTTGACTGTGTAAATAACTGGTCAGTGTACGTTTCTCAGGAAAAAAAAAAAAAAATCATAGTAGATATTTTGGCCTAAAGCTTTGTGATTACTATCACTATGTAAATATGTCATCTTTAGATTACAAATCGATATTTTTTGTACACCCTTGAAAGAAAAAAGAAATAACCTGTAAAAATAAGCCCCCACCATCACTTTTAATGTTAGTATGAGGCAGCTAGTAATGAGAATACATCATTTCCATGCTCACTAGACATATTTGGCAAAAGAACCAAGAGTAAAAGCAAAGACATCCACACAAAATCTTAATTCAACAAGTAAATGAGAAGTGAAGGAACACCAGTTGGCTTTTACATTACATTTATACTTGTGAATCAATTTTGCACAGACACACCATCATTTACATTTCTTATTGCACCTCCCACTTACAACAACATGAAATACCTGACATTTTATTTAGAAAACTACTAGCTAAATAAAACAATCTACAAACATTGCCCATTGCTTACATCTCCTCTCGTTTCCCATTGAGGTAGCTTAAACAACCAGAAACTGATCTCAATTATTTTTCATCTTAACTTCACCATTACAGTGCCCGGCTTGGTTTGACAGCAACAACTCAGTTCCCTGTTGGTGACTATTAGGGAACTTTGTAGGAGAGACAGCGATGCCCACTGATCACCTGGGGGAAATATGATTCTTGTCAGTGGACCACCCTCTCTCTGGTGGTGGTCTGGAGTCATAACCATCCTGCCTAATGGTCAGCAGCACATGAGGCTCCAAAATATGATTGTCATAAGGTTAGTCTCTTCACAGACAAAATAGAGAAACAGGTCTAGCCAGGATATGTTTCATGCCTCTGGCATCCTCACCTTTCTCAAGAAATTAAAAGCCACTAGAATTCTGTGCTCTCTAATTCTCCTAAAAGAAGAGCACTGTTCCCCAAACACTCTTCAGCTTTTCTGTTTAACAGAAGGTAGGTGTGTGAATGATTATGTAAAAACAGTTGTTCATGGATTTCTAACATGTGATTCTTCCATACAGAGAAAAGGGAACTAATAAAATACACTATATCATCAATCTGCAGTGGCATAAAGCATCTAGCTATCTGACTTTATCCAGTAGATCAAGAGGTCATTTTCACCACGTGTGTCATTTATTGCTCAGTACAAGTATCAATGCATTGTTTTTAGTTAAAATAACTGTGGTACACTTACAAACTGGTTATGTCTAGAAGACAGAATAATACTGAAAATTAGCAATCTCTCATAAAAACCACTGACATTTTAATGAAATTAATTGAAGAAACTATTTACTAAATATTTCAGTGAATTATTAAACCAAATACATCAAATATCTGAAATCTATAAATAATGAATTTTTAATCTGTCAGAGTATGGGTTGAATATATTATATGATAAATATTATTCAGCCCCACTAATAAATTTCCTTAAACAATCTTAATCCTGCTTGCTAGTTTATGCTAGAGTAATATATGGCAAGCACTGGGGTTTCCCTTAGAGTTTGGTTTTGTATAATAACAGAACTCACCTTTTTGGAGAAAAACATTTACTATCAAGAAGACAGCTATATGACAATCTTGATAGAGAAGTTGGTCATACTGTGGGCAAATTTAATAAAGAAATAAATCAAACATTAAAATAATTCTCTGAGGAAACTTACTTCATTTGAGGGGAGAAATAAAGGTTCACCAGTAACCATAGTGAGTTCATATTATTGCCATTGTTTTTATAAGTTGTTACCATGACTTTTTTGACTTTTGGGCTAGATTGGACTTAAAACACAACAGATGGCTACAATTATGTGTCTGTAACTTTTTTTTTTTTTTAGAATAACTAAACAGAGCACAATAAAATAAACAGGCTTATATTCCAAAGAGACTCTTGTAGTTTAAGAGAGCTATACATGGTTATTAAGAAAAAAACCCAAACTCTCTAGACTCTCTATACAATAGGAATAAAACATAAATAAGAAACTAGTTTTGCAAATATGCTGTATTCAGTAAGCACATGGTTCATTCCTATAATCTAATTTCTTCAATTAGCAATTTCATGAGCACTGAATAAAATGAAATCACATTATAATTTTGTGATTATTTGGGGTCTAAGTGTGCATTCCTTTCAACAGCACAGCTTCCACTGGATTTTGTCTCAACAAGAAGTGCTAGCTTGGGCTCTTTTTAGAGTAGTTTTTAAATAAGCACAGATTAATTATAATATTTATTACCTAGAATGAGTGTTGAAGAAGACTTTGGATCAACTGCTTTTTAGAAAAAGATATTTATTTAATTGACTCATGGTACTTAAATTTGTGTATCAGTTGACTTAGTAAAGGGCAAAAGGAGTTTAACAAGAAGGAAAAAGGCATGGAAATGAAGAGAGTATTGACTAAACAACACCATTAAATCAACAACACAGTGTGAGGTGAGCATCATTGTGTATTTAAGACTGTGTTATGTAACATAGATTATTTTAACACAAGGTACTTTGAAGAGTATAAATGGCCTCAACTATTGCAAAAGCAGGGTGTATCTGACACGAAATATCAGATTAACCTTTGAACTTTCTAGCACTGTTTTCTGCTATTTTGTTTTTAAACAAGGCCGTTAATTTATTTCTTCTCTACAACTTTTCGAGCTATGAAGGCATTTATCATCATAAATTTTAAACACATGTGTAGGTTACTCAAGACTTTGGATATTATTAACAATATCTTGGTGATGCTGTGACTGGGTAAGTTAGCAAGGAAACATCCATGGACAGGAATGAGCCTTTCTGATCCTGTCACACCCCAGGCTGCTATGGCCAACCCATACAGCACAATCCCACAGTCCAGTTGCCAATATGTGACTGAGGCAAAAACTGTTTTTTTCAGAAATCACTGTAATCTCTTCAGTGACTACATGACCATAGCTGCAAGACTGAAATGTCAATCTGAAGTTTTGCAACCTGAAGTCTTTGCCCTCATTAAAAACATACTCTAGATAAACTTCATGACCTGTGGATCCTGTAGACAGAGTAGAAGAGACTTGGAGATGAGTATGAAGCACTCATGCTCTGTGTATGTAATCTATTTCACCTATGAAAAATAACCATAACTTGCCCAGGGAGAGTCCTGTGGGGGTCTGTATCCCTAATGGTGCAGTGTCTTCATTTACTCATGTTTGTGGCACTCTATCCTCATCCCTGAACACCTTTAGCACATTTCCAAAACCATCCAATAAGCTTTGAGCAGACCGCACTGGAGATTTTTTGACATGATGGTGGCAGCACACTGAAGGATTGAGACAGTTTATAATAAAATGCTTCCTTCCTTCAGAAGATAAAAAAGCAGTTTCTCGATTTTGGTCCTGTTGACTCAACAGTTCTGACTGATCTCACCTTTTGCTTCTCATTCTGACTGTACACAGCTTCCATGGGACATTTTGCTTTGAAAAGTGAAATTTTACACTACCTATCAAAAGCAAAGAGAATTTTTATAATAAGAAATTATCTAAGCTGTGAAAACAAAGGTGACAAGCATGAGAAACTTAGAAAGCATAATAAAAGTGTGATAAATCACAAGACACAAGCAAGATGTCCGGTTCAGCAAAGCCCTCCAGCATATGCTAACCTTTAAACACATGCTAAAATTCATTGAGGCCAATTCCTCTTAAGTACTTTATTGGATCCAGGATAAGTTGTAGAATACAGTAAGTAACAAAAAAGGCCAATGGACATGTCATATTTTCAAGATTTCTACATATTTACTAAAACTATATACAAACCAAGGTAATTTTGCCTTCACAGTGTCCACAACTTTCAACTTATTATGATATCAAGCTCATATTTTCTGTATTGCTCTAATTTTTGTAAAATTCTTGGTAAATCTACACACAGACATAGAATTATAGAATCACAGAATGGTTTGAGTTGGAAGGGACCTTTAAAGGTCATCTAGTCCAACCCTGTCCTGCAATGAGCAGGGACATCCTCAACTAGATCATGTTGCTCAGAGCCCCATCCAATCTGACCTTGAATGTTTCCAGGGAGGGGGCATCTACCACCTCTCTGGACAACCTGTGCCAGTGTTTCACCACCCTCAATGTTAAAATGTCTTCCTTATATCTAATCTAAATATACCCTCTTTCACTTTAAAACCATTACCCCTTGTCTTGCTTCAACAGACCCTGCTAAACACTTTGTCCCATCTTTCCTATAAGTCCCCTTTAAGTACTGAAAGGCTGCAATAAGGTCTCCTCAGAGCCTGCTCTTCTCCAGGCTGAACAACTCCAACTCTTTCAGCCTTTCTTCATAGGAGCGATGTTCCAGCCTTCTGATCATTTTTGTGGCCCTCCTCTAGACCTGTTCCAACAGGTCCATGTCTTTCCTGTGCTGAGGACTCCAGAGCTTGGTACAGTATTCCTGGTGGGATCTCACCAGAGTGGAATAGAGGGGCAGAATCCTTGACTTGCTGGCCATGTTTCTTTCGATGCAGCCCAGGTCATGGTTGGCCTTCCGGATTGCGAACTCACATTGTTGGCTCATGTCCAGCTTTTTATCCACCAGTGCCCTCAAGTCCTTCTCAGCCAGGCCGCTCTCAATCCTTTCATCCCCCAGCCTGTATTGATACTCAGGGTTCCCTGGACTCAGGTGTAAGACCTTGATCTTGGCTTTGTTGAACCTCATGAGCTTCACATGAGCCCTCTTCTCAAGCTTCTCCAGGTCTCTCTGGATGCCATCCCATCCCTCAGGCATGTCAGCTGCAACATTCATGTTGACGTCATCTGCAAACCTACTGAGGGTGCATTCGATCATACTGTCTACATCATTGATAAAGATATTAAACAGTACTAGTCCCAGTAGAGACTCCTGAGAGATACCACTTGTCACAAATCTCCATCTAGACATTGAGCCGTTGACCACTACCTTCTGGATGCAACTATCCAACCAAATCTTCATCCACTGGAACAATCGACCCATCAAATCCATCTCTCTAATTTAGAGAGAAGGATGTTGTGGGGAACCATGTTAAAGGCCTTACGGAAGTCCAGATAGATGACAACCATACCTCTTCCCTTGTCCACTGATATAATCACTCCATCATAGAAGGCCACTAGGTTGGTCAGGCAGCACTTGCCCTTGGTGAAGCCATGCTGGCTGCCTCAAATCATCTCCCTGTCCTCCATGTGCCTTAGCATAGCTTCTAGGAGGATCTGTTCCATGATCTTCCCAGGCACAAAAGTGAGGCTGACTGGTTGGTAGTTCCCAGGGTCCTTCTTTCTAAACTTTTAAAAAATGGTTTCAATGTTTCCCTTTTTCCAGTCACCGGGGACTTCATCTGACTGCCATGACTTTTCAGACATTATGGAGAGTGGCTTTATAGCTACAACAGCCAATTCCTTCAGGACTCTGGGATGCATCTTGTCAGGTCCCATAGACTTATGTATGTTCAGGTTCCTCAGGTGGTCATGAACCTGATCTTCTCTTATAGTGGGAGGGACATTGCTCCTGCAGTCCCCATATTGCGGTTCATCCACTCAAGAGTTGTGGGAAGAGAGATTTCCAGTGAAGACTGAGGCAAAACCATGGCTGAGTACCTCAGCCTTCTCCTTGTTTGTTGTTATCAGTTTGCTAGTCTTGTTCATTGAGGGGGTATGCTTTCTTTGACCTTCCTTTTCTGGCTGACATACCTGTAGAAACCCTTACTATTCTTTGCGTCCCTTTCCAAGTTCACCTCCATCCACACCTTGACCTTCCTGACCCCATCCCTACACAACCAGACAGTGTCCCTATACTTTTCCCAGGATACCTGTCCCTGCTTCCACTGCCTGTGCATTTCCTTCTTGCCCTTCAGTCCAACTATCAGGTCTTGACTTAGCCATGCCAGTCTCTTGCCTTCCTTTCCTGATTTCTTACACCTGGGAATCGAAAGCTGTTGTGCTCTATGGAAACCATCCTTAAAGATCTGCCGGCTCTGTTCTGCTCCAGTTTCCCAGAGTCCTACTGACTATCTCATTGTACAATTAGAAGTTTGCTTTCCTAAAATTCAGGGTCCTGACTTTACTTTTTGACTGAACCATGTCCTTCAGGACTGCAAACTCCACCAGTGAGTGATCACTGTAGCCCAGGCTGCCTCCAATCTTGATGTCACTGATTAGTTCACTTACACTGGTGACCAGTATCACATATCCTCTGGTAGGGCTGTCTATTAGCTGGCTTAAGAAGTTATCCTCAAGAAGTCTCCTGGATTGCCTACATCCCACCTTGCTATTTTTCCAGCAGATGTTGGGCAGTTGAAGTCCCCCAGCATGAGACCCTGAAAGTGTGATGCCTCCTGTAGCTGGAGTAAGAAAGCTTCATAAATATGTTCCCCTTGATAGCGTAGTCCATAGTAGACACTAACCACAAGGTTTCCTTTGTTGCCTTGGTCTCTAAATTCTATCCATAAGTTTTCAACCTGCTTGTAACTACTTTTCAGAGACAGCTCTTCATGAAATTTATCCAGTCCGGCCACACATATACTCAAAAATGCCAGGGGAAATCAGGAAAACAAATTTGCTGTATCGCTGACACTTATTTCAGAAGTGTTGTGGACAACTACAAAGAATGAGAAGAAATAGTATTGTTTAAGGCTGGCTAGAGCAAAACTGAGATGGATACTGATTAAGTTTAATCACTGGTAAAGACTGGAATCTATAACTTGACTGACATGTTGTGAGCATGGTTCATAGAAAAGGCTACACTGAAGGATATTCACATACATTGTACAGAGACATTTTCTGTATTTGATATTCCTTGAATTGTGAAGTATAACTTTTGCTTGGTTTGGTTCATTTTCAGTTTAATATTGATTTCTAATGTATGGAACACGTTTTGTTTCTTACTTTAATAGTTTCTTTAAAGTCAACTCTTCATTTTAATTCTGGCTAGTTAAATGTTTCCTAAGAATCTTTATAAGCAGTTGAGGACTACATGAAAAAATGCCAAGGACACCACATGAAAAGGAAAACTCTACTCCAGTTCTTTCTAACCAAATTCCATCAGCTTCTGTTGAAATCATGAACTCACCACTTTATTTATGAGAGTAAAGCTGACACTCATGAACCCAAACACTCTCCAGAAGTTTGATTTTATAAGATCTGATGAAGGATGAAACAGTGAGGTCTTAGATTTGTTTAATAGGTGAAGAGATATGACCACACCAAAGTGTAAGTGGGAACTGCCAGGTTGGTGCAAAGAGTTTGTCTTCAGTCTTGCAGCACTGTTTATATGATACTTCTCTCTCTTCTACAAGAAAACTGATGGGGGAGTTTTCTACAACTTGCTCAAACACTTCATGGAAAGGAGATTAGTTTGGCTTTAATTTAACCAACTAAATTGAGTGTTATTACTGGAAACAGCTCTAAGCTTTTCAATTCCCCTAATGAGGTCCAAACTTCTATGGATGCTATCACCTGAGACTACTGTAATATTTTATTTGGATTTAAATCTTTAACTTGGCAGGACTGCTGCGTCTCCGTGGACACCTCTCATTTTAGTTTTATATTCTCCCAGGTGATTGATTACTTATCCCCGTAACAGGATTCCTTTTCATATCGAGGAAGCTCTAACCTCCATTCCAGCACCATACTGAAATTTTAGCAGATATGGGATGTTGGTTTTGTTTGTTTTGTTTCATTATCAAGACCAAACAATCCATTATATTGGATTTATTTGACAGATTTTTCAGGGCACCTTCATTTGCTGAGCTTCTTTGATTCTTAATGTCATTTGGAACTAATCTCTTCTGCTAACATGAAAGCAAACTAAGAGCCAAGGTTTTTATGGGAGACAGGAAACACATATTTAAAGGAGTGCTGTGTTATCTTTTACAGCAACAACAAAGGGAATATAGACCCAAATATACCCCCAAATGACACAGTTGATTTTTTAACTGGTTTCAAGTGTAAGTCTTCTTGAATATTTATATGGTATCAGCAAGAGCATTAAAACTTGCTTAGAACTATAACCACAAAGCAGCATTACCAGTTACCCTAACCTGTCCAGAACTCTAGCAGGTCTCAGATCAGTTGGAAATGTCATCAGAAGAAGTTATTTCACAGAATGAACTGTTAACACTTCCTTTTGTTTAACACTTTCCCTCAGTTTTATGTTTAACAATAGAAAAAGAAGAAAAAAATATAGGCAATCATTTAAATGAAATTCTTTCTCTCTATATATAAAAAATATATATAAATATATATGTATATATAAATATACATATACAAATATATATGTATATATAATTATATATATATAAATATAATAAAAGGATGAAGAAAGCGGAGCATAAAAAAACCCCAAACATCCAAAATAAAGGGTGAGTTCTAATAAGTTAAAAAATAATTTTCTTGAATCAACACATGGTTTTAGTAGTTTAAAGTAATACAGTTGACTTCTTCAAACTACACAATAGAGGGAAGGGTGTCCTTTGAAATAAACATTTGTGTTCTGTTCTTCCTTATGTAAGGTAAGAATTTAGAAGTTTGGGGGTAGCATTAGGGTAGTTAGCTTCATTCTGCACAAGACAATTTGTGCAAGAACACATTCTCCTTTCTAAGGCTCACGTCAAGCTGGAGAGAAAACAGCTTAGTTAAACTCCAACTGTGTATCACTGTCCTGTCTTTTGGTAACTGTTTCCTTTCATCCAAATGAATTCTTAAACCTTTATCTTAACAGGATAAAAGGGACTTCTTCCAGTTTTAAACATATGTGGTAGTTTAGGAGTTCTTAAGGAACAGAGAGTTCTTATTCAAGATGGATAAGCATACTCCAAGCATGCCAAGGAAAATGCTTTTTTCAGGAGCTTGGGGACACGAATGTTACTAAGCTGCAGAAGCTACTCTGAGGACTGTACCTGATGCCAAAAGTACAGAGGTGCTTTCGGGTACTGTTAGAAAGTCTCCTCTGTCAAGCCAAACAAGGTACCTGAAACCAATTTATGCTGAGAATATGCATCCTCGTTATGCTCAGCCAGCCCCAGTTTCCTTCTCCAGAACTGGATTTCCTATTCTGTCACTGGAGTCATCAGAACAGATTCATCCAGACTAGAAATATATATATCTTAGCTAGGTTATCCCACCCACTGGCAACAGCTCATCTTAAGAGTTTAAATGAAATGATAAGTATTGTGCCTAAGAAAACCCATACAGGGAGCAGCATGCAGTGGCTGACAGATGCTGATGTCTGAAATGGGGAGTGATGAATCTAGCCTGCTCCTTTCCCGCCTCTGGCCGCAGTCCCATGGACTGACATATGCTCAGTCACCTGTGAAACATTACACGGACCAACCTGGCACACAGGAGAGCAGTGAGGGAGGGCAGCGTTCTCATTCATGCCGCAGGGATGCTGCGTGCCCTCTCGGGCAGGAGTATGCTCTCTGGAGACATTCACTGCAAAAACCAGGGGAGATCATACTGCCTATGTGCACAGACTGATTTTGAAAAGGCCTGTTATAGATTTTCCCATGAGTTGAAAAGGTCATATTCTGACTCTATATTTCCTTTTCTTACCCATTTCTCCCCAACATAATTTCAAATTCTAACTTCAGAGTACTAGACATCAAGAGTCATTCAAATAAAAGATCCCAGATTTTTATTTATTTTTTTTTTTTTTTAAACATGGAATAACTAACTAATTTTCTCTATGCTTTCTTGGAAATGGTTGAATCTTCTCAGCCAAAAATTTCCAAAAAGTTCAGCCTGAGGCACAGCCAGGATATAAAATACTACCCTGAAGAAGTGTTACAGGTCAGAAAAATCATAATGGGCAGAAAACTGGGGGTTAGATCTAGAAACATTAAAAGCAGGGGTGATTCTATTAGTCTCAATAACACACAATTTACATAAGATCTAGGAAATGTTTTGAGTCACAAGGACAAGTTATCTAAGTATAATCTAATTAAGGCAAACTAACTGAGCTCCAAGTGTTGTTTTATTTGGAAACTTTCTACTGATACTCAGCAGTTCATCTGTTCTGTGGATATAAAACAATAGGGTAAATTTTGCTGGAGTTAAGGTCTTTCACACCGTTTTGATTTCCACAGAATGTTTCAGAATATATCACCCTCAATCTGAGAGGTAGTTGGGTTTTCCAATGTTTCCAGCCAGCAGATGTTATTGAAGCCAAACTTATATGGAAAACATTCACAGTAAACAATGGCATTAGCAACTGCAGCATTTGCCTGATGGTCAGAAAAGCACTTAGGGAAAAATAAGTCAAAGCATAGATACATATTTACATACATGTGTGCATGCTGGAGAGAGAAGGATTTCTACGAATATGTGCAGTGCGTACTTGCTGAATTATTCAGTGAAGATTCCAGCTTCTGGAACTGCAAATGGTCTAGGAAGAGTTGACAAAACAAAGATTACTGCTTTGTCACGGTGTTGTACTGAAACCACATTAAATTGAGCATCCATTAAAATGTTAGGGAAAACTATTACTGGGTAAAAAGCTTGCCATACAGCAATTCAATATGCTACCTAATATAAAGCACTTAAAATACCTATGGTATATTACATGCACAGTCTCAAAACATGATGCACATTATAATGGAAATTATATAATGGAAACATTATAATGATAGTATTTGCAACAGTTTCACCTTTGCAGCTTCTTTTAGATTAGTAGATTTTTCTATGTATTTATGTCTTATAGAAATTTCTATAACCCATATATGATTTCAACGTCACGAGTACAAGAGAATTTTGTAATCAAACATTTACGATTTAATTTTAACATTTATTTGCAGAGAGAGTGGGCCTATATGCTCAAAGAAATTTGAATAACATATGACCAGAGATGCTTTTAATAAGTAAAACCTCTGCAGTTGTGGGCAAAACCCAGTATTTAAATCCGGTAATTGTAATTTTTGGATAAATGGCTGAATATTCTGGTCCAAAGTATCTTCTGCCATCTAGTGGGGAAAACGTCTAATAAGCTATCTTCAGGCAGGGTTCTGCCATGCTGCTCTAAGCAGAAGGTAAAGATACTTGCACTGATTGAAAAAACAATTGTAATTGTTATGCAATTAGCAATAAAACACTTTCACTTCTGAAATTTTATTTAATATAAATATTTCTCCAGAAAATATTTCATTATTATTCGATTCTACAAAGAAAGACTTTAAACACTGGATGTGTTTAATGCCATAACTTTATCTCTTGAAGTACTTCAGGGTATACTTAAAGTTAAACATATCAGGTACATACCAAAGACCAAAGTGCCATAATATCAGGCAACCTGAAGGAGGAATCCAAAGCAATATTTTCAGTTTCAAGGAAAAGTCTGAGATGGTTTGCTGTCAAAATGCAAAGGACTAGAAGACAGTGTACTTGCATACTGGTTAAAACCTCTTCCAAACAATGGTACAGTGATTTCAAAAATCCTCCCAGTTACTTGTAGTTTATTACATTCAGGATGTATAACTTAAAAAATATTTACTCCAGTACATAATGAGATGAGAATTTTATAACATTTATTGCAAATAAAACCAGAAGACAACATGAGAGTACCATAACTGATCATTAGTTTTCCTCTTAGCTGAGCTTCAAAGGAATTTAATACCTCACATAAACAAATCAGAACTGTCAGTCCCAAGATGCAATATGCTATTGTATTTACAGACACAATAACAATCCTGACCTTGAAGTATACCTTAGAAAGCTGTGATGGACACTTTTGTAGGAGGAAAGTGACAGGAATTCAAGAAAGCCTCTAATATTCCTCCATGCTCCCAGAGTCAAGCAATAAAGGAAAGTACAGCTTAAATCCACAAAGACTGTGCACAGAGAAGGGCCAACACTAGATTCAGGAGCCCTGAATTCAGCAGCTAAGAGGTTGTTCTAATCCACATCCAAATAAGAAAAATCACAATTCAGGCCTGTCCAGATGGGACATTTCATCCTCATTATACCACTGACTAGGTAAGTGTTATTCCCCTGAAATCCCTCACTCATCTCAGAACTGGGCCAAATTCTGGCCACAAGGACTCATGTTCAGGATCAAGGTGTAAGACACCCTGGTGTGACAGTGAAGGCCACTAGAAAAGGGTCTGTGTGGTGTGTTGGCCCCGGCTGTCAGCTAAGCTCCTACACAGCCTCTCACTTATTCCCTCCCCCACCATTTGAACCAGGGAGAAAAGAGACCAGTCAGGAGTGAGGAAGCTCATGGGTTGAGAAGAAGACAGGGAGATCAATTTCCAGGCACTGTCATGGGCAAAGCAGACTCCACTTAAGGAACTTAATTTATTGACAATTAAAATAAATATTTAATTACTGATACAGGTATTGGGAAACAAAAGAAGACAAACATCAAAGCAGCTGGGGAAAAAAACACCCTTCCTCCTTTCCCAGGCTCAACTTCAATTCAGGCACCTCTCCTCCCCCTCGTTTGGTCCTCACTCCACTCCTTCCCACCAGTTACTTCCCCTCCCTCCTTGTTCTTGCCACAGGTCGCACTGAGTCCCTTTGCTGAGGTGACGGGTGGCACAGGGGATGGGGATCAGTGCATGGTGGTTCCTCTCTGCCTCTTCTTCCATCTCTCACTTTTCCAATGCTCCAGCATGTTTTCTCCATGGGCTTCAGTCCCTCTGGACATGTGCCATGCTCTGCCACCGAGCACCTCCTACTCCTCTGACCTCGCTGCTCCCTCTGCTGTTCCTTCCTCAGTTCCCTTCCCCTCTCTCCCTTCCCCTGTGTGTCCCCCAGTGAGTTTTCCCTTTCTTAAACCTATTTCCCCCAAGGCACCACCATGGCCTGCAGTGGGTGGGTTGGAACCGGCTGGAGTGTCCGGCACTGGGCAGCCCCGGCCTCCCCTCACAGAGGATGCCTTGCAGCCCCTGGGCACTTGCACACAGTACAGTGTGGTGTCTAGAGGAGATGATTAATATTAATCTAGGTTTTAATTATTTATTTTTTATAATATCGAAAGTATCAGTAAAGGAAATCATACATCCTACATTGGAAGATTATTCATTACAGTAAAAATAAAATTAATACTAGAGTAAGGTTAACCACTCGTGTTTGTTGCATTATTTGTTCTCTTCATGGGATCCCTAGTAACTAAAAGGATCAGGGAAATATTTATGTACTGTTCCTGTCTGTCTCAAGTGCACCTTTTTTCAAGTGACACAATGGTCTGAGCATTTACACTAAATCTAGCAAACAAATGTAAAGACTACAACAGCAAAATCAAATACATTCAATATACTAATTTCCACTGGATGAAAAAATATCTCTTGTCTTGGGTATGAAAGCAGTATCCAGCCCTCTCCTCTGTAACCATCTTGTGAGACCTACCTAATTCTGATACAGAGACAAGAAAAACACCTGAAACTCCTGTTTATGAACGTTTGTCGTTACTTCCCTATATATGCCAGCGCTGTTCCTTCTAGGAACAATCGGGTTTCAGGTGGTTAGGTAGGGCTGGAGAGCAAGTGGATTCACTGGAGGCACACCAGAAGATGGCTTTGATTAGCATTGAAAGCTAGCTGTTAACATTCAGATGAGGATTAGCCACTGTCCTGCATGTCAAATGGAAAGAAGAGATGAAACAAACAGTTCTATATTCACATCTAAACTTCACATCATATATTTCTCCTAACAAAAAATGATCAGGAGAGAAAGGAAGGGACAGCCAAAGTTGCATTATCTAAGGTCTCAAAGCTGCCATCCTCTCAAGTCACATAGGAAGGTACACTTTCCACTAAGGAGCTTCTCGAGCAATTTACAGTTACTGTCATTTACAGATGTAACATTATAGAAAACACCTAATTTGTTAGTGGAGCTCAAACCAACAGACTTGTTCAGAGCATAATTACAGCCAAAGGTCAACACAGAAATATCTGGGAGATGCATCTGGTATGTGAATACCTGCTACAGCTGATACAGCTCATGCATGATTTAGAGAAGAGACTCAGCTGCCGATCTTCCACATCCACAGTGAGTGTTTACTACTGTTTGCTATTTTTCACTGGCTGAAAAAAACTAGACATTAGCTACCTAAGCAGTTGGCCTGAATTAGGATTTTAACTCTAGAAAAAATATAGATGAGGAGAGATCTAGAGCTGGCACAAGCACAGCTGATTAGGAATAGCACTGCAGTATCATAGTTCTTTAAAAATATAGACCAAGATGAATTTACATTTAACTCTACTAGCAAAACACAAAAGGTAATCCAAGTGTAGCATTAAGCCTGCAGAAAAATTACTGTTTTTTTCTTTTTAATATTATCATATTCATTAAGACTTTTATCTGGTTGAAAATCCAAACACAAATGAACTGACCCACTTTGCCATTCAAGTCTGATTACAAATCTTTGACAGAGAAGCACAAATAGCCACTATTCACAGATAACATAATGAAGCAAGTAGAATAAAAACACTTTTCCCCCTGAAAACTATGTAGGAACAAAATAATAATAAAACAAAAGTCTGAAAAGAATAAGAACAATTAGCTTATTCCAAGATCTGGAAGTTTTTTCAATTTATACATCAAGATTCTGGATGGATATGTCATTTCAATTTTCTATGCGTCTGAGACCTTTGTTAAGCATAGGTGTTGTAACCACCACGGATATGTTGTGAAGCTTCATAAGACATTTAAATTTACTAAAATTGACCAACAAGAAAAGAGTGGAAACAGAAATCAAGACTTCATGGCTTCCAGCCTTAGCCTCTGTACCAGATAAAAAGTTCAGTGATGAAATAAAATGCATTGGTTTATCCCTTGATTAACTTGCTATGATTGCATGAGTATATTGGAAAAACACAGATTGCTGTCTTATTTAAAAATTATAATGTGATCATAGAATTAGAGATAATGTTGCAAATCATCCTGATGAGGAAGGAGAAATAAAGGTCTATACTTGATCTCAAAACTGATTTTTTTTCTTGATTCTTTTGCCTAATCAGACAGCTTTAGCTCTTTCTTACATTTATGATTAAACAACTCTCTAATTTGTAGTATGTTTTCCTTATTTTTCTGACTCGTCAGAAATCAGGTGCAAAGTATAATTTAATAGGTATAAGATAAAGCTGTCATAGTGAGATGGGGTATCTAGAGAGTCTTCCTTCTTTCATTAAGAGGTACAAACTTTCAATGTCTTCCCACACTTGTACAACCATATATTTATATCCTCATACACAGCACAGACTAGCTTCCCTTGAAGTATTAATTATCCCAAAATAAAATGTAGCAACTCTAGTTTTCTGCAGAATGTGCCAAAATATTTTTCTGTGTTGAAAATTCCTGTCTTTTTAAGGGTCAGTTTTCTAAGGCCAGTTTCAACCTGACTGCAGCTAGCAACTTCAGGATGAAAAATAGGAAGGATATGTAAATGAAATCCACTACAAGGTTACTTTAGACAATTTTTTGTAAAGGGACTGCCAGAACTATTTTATAGTTTTTTATTTGTGCAGTGCTTACTTTAGCATACATGTAATAAATAGTAATAACCACTCTAAGCGGTAACATAGACTGACCTTTAAGCTCCACAAGAGACATACTGTACAAGAGCTGGTCATAACTGTATTTTTAATTGCATTCTATTTTTAATTACCATTTAATCAAACAAATGTCTTTTATAATACTGCCCACATCCTCTTAAGCAATCGGTGCCTTTTTTTTATATACAACCTTACCAAAAAGGTCACAACAAAAGTAAGCCATTAAGTTATCACAGATAAGCCTGGAAGTAATTATGTAAAGCCAAACAAATCCTGACAGAGGAATTAAACAAATCAAAGTTCATTGTTAGAAGGACTAGAGCCTGACCTAATAACCTCTTGTGTTTGTTCCTCAGATTCCATGAGAAGAGAAAAAGAGGTCCTCAGAAACCCAAGATAAGAAAGATTAGTATTAAACATGTTTATTAACATGGCAGTCCTTCACGACAAAGGAGAGTTGGACCATGTTGTACCAGACACTGCAGAGGCACGTATATCGTACTTCTACCACCACTGTCAGAAAATCACTCTACTAGTTTACCCCAAATTTACCCAAACTAGAAATAATCTGTTAAAAAAAGACAAGTTTCTAAAACGTCATTAGAATAATTTTTAAAATTCAGAACCAATCCCAAAATTAAGTTGGAAATAGGGACTGTTTAATCTATCATCAGACTGGATGTAATTGCAGTTATGTGTAGACTGAGTTGTGGGAGGTGGTGTGTTTTTTTGTTTGCTTTTAACACACTTGATATTTTTATATACACTTCAGAAAAATGTATGCATTTAAGCAAGATTTTTGGTTTGAGTGTTGTTTTTGTTTTTTTTTTTAGATTGCCTGTATTTTTAGCAGGAAAAACACTGTATGACATCTATCATATGACAAATGTAATATTTGAAGAGCCAGTTTTACTAGCTTTCATAATACCATGATCAATCTTGATCAACCCTTATGGAAGAGCCGAAGACATTCTAGAGATCTAATGTAAACTCAGAGTTGCTTATTATGAGAAAGTAACTATTCAAAATCTTTTTTGGACATGGATGCAGTTTAATCAAACTAGACATTAGAAATTAAAGTTTTACTTAATTTAAATCAGTGAAACATCCCCTAAAATCTATAAAATCTGGGATGAGGGTCTGTCCCTCTATTTTCAAACTTCCCTTTGCACAAGGTACAACCAGTAAGAATATTGTACCTCATTGCAGTGCATGTCTTATTAATATAATCACAATTTATTTTTGTAGGATTATGATCACTTTCCTCTCGGCTTAGACATAAAACTAGAGCGTGAAGCCAAGAATTCAGTAATTTTCCATATGTCTTCCCTCTTCAAGAGATATTTCAGTCACATAGGGAACCAATAACTCCTAAATGTGATAAGTTTCTGTAATAATTTAAATATATTATTTCCATTACATGAGCCCACAAGGGTTTGGAAAACCTTTACAACACACTTGCATTGAAAGGTACAATAGTTCTTAGTTCACTGAGATCAATAGGTTGATTCCAGAAAGTTCATTTCAAATGATGGAAGGTTTTCTGATCAAGGACATTAGATTTTAAATAGTAGACAAAGAAATTAAAAATTTTGTACACCAGATGGCAATGTATTCTTAAAAATGGCTGAATAAATTGTTTCATGGAGATCATTAGATCACTGCTGTTTATTTCCAAGTAGCTTATCTATAGGACTGTATTGATTAACCCATTACTGAAAGTGAGACCAACCCAGAAGACATTGATCCAATTGAGCAGATCTGACTCTCCACCTGAAACTCTCAGCAGAGATCACCTTTTCCACAGGGTAAAATTTCAACTTCCTTTTTAAAGGGCAATTTTTAGTATTATAAACTCCAATTGCTTAAGTTGAGATTTCAGATCTATATGAGTAGTTGTATTGTAGGCACTTTTTCATTTGAGAATTTGTAAAATAATCTAATGAAAAAGGGTGCTCAAAACATAAAGACATAGTAAAACAGCATTAGTGTTTAGCAGCAAGTCAGCAAGTCTACAGGGGTTCATCTGACAACATTCAACATTGATAGCTCTTCAGAGATGACAAGGTTTAGTACAAAGAAAGGTGTCTAGAAACATTCAACACAAGAACAGGTCAAGGTATATGTGAAACCTTAAAAATCTCCTTCTATGTAAAGAAATTTAAAAATCTCAGATGTATTTCTTAGACTTTTTTTCTGAGTAGCAACATAGCTAACAGCTAAGCCACACTGGCACAAGCCTTGCATGGTGATTGTGTGTTTTAAAACCCTAGAAATAGAGGCTTAAGCCTATAAATCATATAAGTATTTATCATGCCACCATAATAATTAAAACTGTTTCTCACAGAAATTCATTTCTTCATCTCCATGCAGCGAATTGTTTATAGCCTAGTTCTTCCACTGGGGAAGAAAACTGAAATGTCTTCAAACATAGTAATGAAAACTACACCCTTCCCCCATGGAGAGGAATCCAAACAAATGTTTGTTCCAGCAACAGAAGTTTCACCATCCCAGACACAAATATTCCCTTACGGTTCATGTGCTCTTTGTATCCCAGTAGCAGGGACTTATGTGTCATCAGACATTCAGTGTAGATCCAAGCTCTCTTCCAGGGTCCTGGTCAGATCTTGGCTTTCTACAGTGATGGCTGGGAAACTTCCTCATGGTCTCTTCCAAAAGTCCTGTCTTAGTCACCCAGCTGGAACCAGTATCCATCCTTCTTATCACAACAGCTCTGTTTCAGTGCAATTTCAGGTTCCTGTCTTTCACCACCTTTTATCAACTACACCCAGATAGACCACAGTCCAGCTTGCCACAGATTTGCAGCTTCATATAATCATAGAATACCAGGTTGAAAGGGACATCAAGGATCGTCTGATCCAACCTTTCTGGTAAAAGCACTGTCTAAACAAGGCCCAGCATCTTGTCCACATGAACCTTAAAAGTGTCCATTGTTGGGGAATCTACCACTTCCTTGGGGAGATTATTTCAGTGAATTGTGAAAAATTTTGTCTTGTGTCCAATCTGAATCTCCCCAAGAGTAACTCATACCCACTACCCCTCCTCTTTTCCAGGTGACTCCTTGTAGAAAGGAAGTCTCCATCTTAAATACCAGAACATGGTGATACAGTCTCCCCTAAACCTTCCCTTCTCAAGGCAGAACAAACCCAATTTTCTCAGTCTTTCCTCATGCACCAGGCTTCCCAGTCCCATGATCATCTCTGTGGTCCTTCTCTGGACCTTCTCCAGCTTGTCCACATCATTTTTTTTATAGCGGTAACCAAAACTGAACACAATAATCCAGGTGTGGCCTGACAAGAACTACAAGAACTGAGTGGGACAATGACTTCTTAATCTCTGTTGATGTAACTCAGCATCCTGTCGGCTTTCTTTGCCACTGCAGCTCACTGTTCTCTCATAATGAGCTTGTTCACCAGGACCCCCAGGTCCCTTTTCACAGAGCTGCTCCCCAGCTGGGTAGATCCCAGCCTGTGCTGCATTCCTGGATTATGATTTCCCAGGTGCAAGGCCTTACACTTGTCCTTGCTGAACTTCCCAAGGTTCTTGTTAGCCCACTCTTCCAGCCTATCCAGGTCTCCCTGCAGGGTGGCTCTCCCTTCTGAAGTTTCCACTTCCTCACTCAGTTTGGTATCATCAGCAAACTTCATCAGGGTGCACTTGATCCCATCATCCAGATCACTGATGAAGATATTAAACAGCATTGGGCCTAACAACCATCCCTGGGGGTCTTCACTTGTGACAGGGTGCCAGTCTGAAAAGGAGCCATTTACCACCACCCTCTGGGTGCAGCCTGCCAGCGAGTTCCCCACCCACCGCACAGACCACTTGTCTAGACTGTAACGCACCAGTTTCTCTAGGAGGGGGCTGTGGGGAACCCTATCAAAAGCCTTGGACAAATCCAGGCAGACAGTGTCCATTGCTCACCCCACATCAACTGAGCAGGTAACTTTGTTGTAGAAGTTTCAAGAAAAAAATTACACTTGGTGATTCTGTGCTGGGTTTTCCCAATCACATGCTTCATTTGACTTGTGATAGCCCCCAGGAGGATTCATTCCACGACTTTCCCATGGACTGAAGTAAGACTGATGGGCCTATGATTTCCCTGGATCCTCCTTTTAGGGCTTCTTGCAAATGATCTCAAAGATTATGGAGAATGGCCTTGCAACAAAATCAGCCAGCTCTCTTAATACCTTTGGGTGGATAACATCAGGGTCCATTGATTTGTAGAGGTCAAGCTCCTACAATAGTTCTCATACCAACTCTTCTATCGCTGATGGTGGGTCTGTGTTTGCATCAACCTGGATTTTTGTTGCCAAGGCCTGCTCTTCTATCTAAGAGTATATAATTACTTCTTTTCCAAAACTTCTGAGAAATATGTGTAACCTGAAAGTAGGTAGTCATAGTTCTAGGGCTGTGGATGGGGTTGTTGTCTGGGTTGCCCACACTGTTTACAAGTTATGTTGCTCCTGTCATGACTTTACATGATAGAGTACCAGCCAGTCTAGGGATGTTGCAACAGATTGCATGGGTGGTATCCCAGTAGTTCTTCCTATCTCTGCATGAAGTAGTTATAGGTCATGCAAAACTACCCTTTAACAAATAAAATAATAGCCAAAAAATCTGGTAAGAATGACAAGGTACCTTTCAAAATTTATCAGGCACATTTTAAATGTAATAACTTTGAGACTATTCTAAGGCTGTATTGATTATGTCTTTAAACACATCTTCCTTTCAGTAGTCCATTCCAAGAGCTTGCTGTTGGGGACTACTGTTAAGATCATGATGTGCCTCTTTCAAGGCATGACACATTTGTAGGAGCAACAGTTTACCAAAAAATAACACATACCTTTAAAATGAAAAGCTAGCACAAAAATATCCACTATTTAAAA
Organism: Tyto alba; assembly: GCF_018691265.1. NCBI lineage: Eukaryota > Metazoa > Chordata > Aves > Strigiformes > Tytonidae > Tyto > Tyto alba. The sequence goes on along the minus strand of NW_024881316.1, from coordinate 24,009,554 downwards.
ACACCATCACAAAAAAAAACCCAAAACACCTCCCCTAAAAAAACATTATATTTTCAGAACCATGTTAATTTTTAGCATATATTAACAAACGATTTTTTTGCTTACTGTTTCTCCCTCAAAATATCGCTCTCAGTTATTAAAAAAACAGGCTCAGAAAATGAGTTGTATGGGATGCCATTTCTGTATTGTTAATGCAAGTGCTGATTTTTCCTGCTTACTTCAGTCAATAAACAAATAGCCATGGATTTCATCAATGTAAGGAATTATGTTTTACAATTATTAGCATAAAAATTCATTTACAAAATAAATTCTGTGTGCCTGGACAGTGGAAACTACTTATTGTTTTCAGCTAATCTATACGTATGTTGTCCATATGGCTAGAAGTTTTAAGCCTGTCCTGAACACTTACAAATATTTTCCAATAAATCCTGTTATTCACCCTCCCTACTCTTCCTAATACAAGGATTTATTGATTTTTATTTAAAAGCTAAATATTTTTAACGTGTCAGTTATACATACCATTCCCTCTATGCTGCAATATTTTTAAGGGATTTTGGATACATTTTTGTCTTTAAATGTGAAGTCAGAACTCTACCAAACCTCAAGAGGAGTCCAGTTTCTGTTTTCACAGAATAACAAGTTCAACTGTTCATAGATTTTAATTTAATGGGACAATATTCATTGTAATATTTACTTACCATCTAGGTTATTTTCCAAGCAGGGAAATAAACAATTATTGACAGAAATTGAAAAAACAAGGTACCTGCAGTGATCATTGTGTGCAAATTCAAGGCAATTCCACCCATTATGAAGAGCATACAAAGAGTTTAAGTCAAAGAAATAAAATCTGTGACTATTTCTAACCCAGCTCTAACTCCTTTGCCCTTACATACTTACATCAGTCCAAAATAAAATTTGACCACTTACATAAAAAAGCCAGAGTCCAAACCAATGATACTTTCCTCCCATTTCACAACATTTCTGACCCGATAACATTTTTCATCTAGCCCTAACAAACATAGCCAATGTTACAGATATATCAAGATGAAAATACTGCATAACATGCAGTATATTTTTATTATGCCTACCTTTTCAGCTATAGGTAAGACATTCCTGAGCCTTAACCTAACCCACTCACATACTCATTACAATCCAACCATAAAGACAGGGAGCTTAATGACAAAATCTGACTGGGAACCAGCTTAAAAATGTTGGCAGCCAATTCATACTGCCATTGCTGCTGCAGCTGAGGCTGTTACCAGTACCCAAGCCAATTAGTCTAAGCAAGATCAGCTGTGCTTGCACAGATAGGGTCACATTTTAATTTAATATTTTTAATAGTTTGACTGTGTATTTTAAAAGTACTGGGGAATAACTGAAGAAATTGCTGAATGAAATTTAGAAAGCTAAGGTTGACAGCCTTATACTTGCTATAGCATTTCTCCTTTTTGAATTTCACTTTTTACTCTCAGGCCTCCTTCACTTAGCTCTTTTCAGTGAGTAGGCTTTGCCAAAAATAGCAAAATGCTCTGGCAAATAAACTTGTGGGCTGCCATTATTAGAGTGACTAATGGCTCAGGTAACCTCCATTTGTGAATAACAAATGCAGAGTATCATAAAATAACCTGATGTTCAGAAATTTTGTGCAGTTACCCACTCCCCCCACTGCAAGTCAATCCTTTTAAGGATTTGAAATTGATTATGAAAGATTATTAATCAGTCTTGACAATATGGGCCTTTTGTACCAGGTCATCCCAAATGGAGACTGTAGAAGAGGTAGAAGCTGCCCCTTTAGAACCTCCTCGTATCTTCATTATATAGCAGACTTTAATTAGGTAATTAATCTGTACCAAAGAAATTACCATAATCAGCGATTTCCCTCATCTTATGGTGATCAGATACAGTCTGCAAAAAGACAAAAAAACATTGTATTTTAATCATTGTAAAATCAGACATGATTTTAATACTAGAGTGAAATTGTTTACCATGAGGTAAATGAATAGACCTGTGTGTGCAGTGCCAATTCTGAAAAATAATAATCAGCAATTTACATTAAGATCAAATAATGTAACATGTCTTAACTGATTAACAAGGTTTTATTTATTTCAGAAATCAGATATTCAAGAAAAATGGTGCCATAATTTACATTAAAAAGGCTGTTACTTTCCCAGCAAATTTTAGGAAATGATTTGAGGACTATACTGCACCTCACTGTGAGTTCTAGTTCATCTGTCCTGATTCCTCTGAGCACTGTGTTTTAAAGCACAGTTCTAGACCCCTGGTGTAAGCAAGACTGCAAAAAACTCACTTTATTGATTAATGTTTTACCAACGAGAAAATTGCTAGTCTCCTTTGAAGCAAAATAAGAAAACATTTCGCTGGAAATGATTTTGTATGTGAAATATAAGTTAAATGGTACTGACTGAATTTACTGCACTCTGACCTCCTCAGTTTGCATAAATCATGTCAGTAGGTTCAAATGCTTGAAAAACATCTAGAATGAAGTGAAATTCTTCATTAACTGAATCCCACAGTCCATGTGAATGCTATAATTTCCCTGCTTTTAATTCTACACTATTCTGAATTCCCTTAGTGCCTGCAAAAGAGTTTACAATGCTTCCCTGAAGTAAGACCTGCAGGGAGGACTTCCACATCACCAAACTTCAAGCAAATATCTTTGTTTTGTTAACATCTGTATACAGCTAATAAACAGACCCATCTAACGGGTAATTCTGAATAGGAGCAATGGATTACTTCCTATAGTAGTGTCTCTTTTTGACATAGGAGCTGAACTGAATTTAAGGTTCTCTTTGAATTCCTTCCTTTCTCTTATGGTTTCCTACACATGGGAATACAGGGAGACTGCTCTCTTACTTAGGTATTTGAGTTAGATGCCTACAACTTGACAACACGGAACAAGCCATATGTCTCTCCTTAAAAGATATTCTAGTAATATAGACTACCTGTTGCATTGTCATTGCTTCAGCTTAATACACTTTCACTGGTCAGGGGTATTATGACATTTTGTCACCACCATGTAAATCAATATCTCAATTTCCTTTATGGGTAAATTAAGGCATTTTTTTTGTCATTTTTTGTCTTTATTAATTGTTAAATAAGTGTTCATTTTGTGAAAGAGGAGATCACATTATACTGCAGTCAGATATGTCCCTATAGCAACTTCATCCTAGTCTTCAAAACCCAGGTGAAAAGAGTGACTTTCATCTACTTCTACAATAACATTAGTTCTTGAATCTTCTTAAAAATGTGTAGGATTGCTCTCCACATGTAAGCTCAAACAACAAACAATTTGATATAATTAAAAATTAACTCACTGCGGTGCAGAAAAAAAACCCAAACCTCTCTCTTTGTCCTAATCTTATTTTGGACCATTGCTGACAAGAGGATCTAGCTGGTCAAATTTTTTCCTACCTTTCAGGCACTGATTCTTTTATTAATGTTGCGTTACAGTTCCCCATATCTTTATTTTGCTGAATAACATAAAAACCTAAGTTCTAAGCAATTAGCAATTCCAATTAAATCAGGATATTTGGTAAAGATTTTATTAACAAATAAAACATCTTCAGTAACAAAATTATTGATCCCGATGCTCAGGGGCATGGTTTGATAATGCCATCCTGTGACACAGCTGCTAGTTCTGAGCTATAGGCTAGAAAACAACCTTGAAGTCTGTGACACATTAAGTACATCTTGTGGGTCAGACAACAACATTTCTATGTTGCAAACATTAGTGTTTAGTGGATAATATATTAACTGTACATTGTTAAACACAGAGCAATGGAAACTTATGTCTAACCATGTATGGTAAATTAGAGTTTATATTTCAGTTCATCTGCAATGTAAGGGAAGAGGAAGAGCCTACAATAAACACTTGTCCACTTTGTTAAACATCATCAGTAAATGATCTAGTGGTGCAGTTCCTATTTAAGGGTATAATGTTCTTACATATAGTTTCATGACAGAACAAAGTCAAATAAACTTGGGGCCACTACACACTTCTCTTGTCTGCTGTCACTCTTCTCACTGATGTCCACATATAACCACATTGGCCTACTGCTGGGAACACCTATTGTCCAGGGTGTGATTGCTTCCCCACACAGTACAGAAATCAGTGTTATCACTCAGCAGAGAACGCACTTTGCCCATAACAAGTATTTAAGAACCAAAGAAAGGAAGTACTTTTTCACACAACACATAATTATATTTTGGAACTCATTGCCACAGGATGTTGTTAAGGCCAAAAGCATAAATGAAGTTAAAGAAGAGACTAGACAAATTCATAGAGAAAGGGTCCACCAGTGGCTATTAAAATATGATTGTCCAGATGCTGCCTCTAGCTCAGGAAATCCCTAAGCCATTGATTGCCAAAAGCTGAGGAGAGAGGAACAGACATATAACAACAAGATAAGGCTCTGTACTGGTGTGTTATTCTTTTGTCTGGATACTTATGAAAAAAAATAAATAAAATCAGTGTTCTATGATATACTTTCAGTCCTACCTACAAACTTCTGATCTCGAGGTAACTAAAAGTTAACCAAATTTGGCAAGAAGTTGATGGAAATAGAACAACAGAAGGCAGATTTTTTTAATGCCTCTAAGCTGCAGCATCAGCTCAGCTTTTATTGAATATACAAGACACAAATATATAGGAGATCCAACTGCATTGAAACTCTGTTCACAGGGCTATGTGCTATTACAATTTATAAATGCTGCATAACATATTAAAATAAGTAGAATTGGATGAAAGCTATACTGAAGCATATAATGAATACTTAACAGTCAATGTAGATTTTAGGTCACATAAAAAAACCCCAATAATCCAAAACTCAGAGTCAATCCAGCTGCTTAAATGCAATCAATACATGGCATGAAATAAAACAAGGAGGAAACCCACCCTTAAAAACAGTAAGAAACAAAATTGTTTACATTTGGTAGTCAAAACGTACATTTTGCATTACCATTCTTTTCCAGTCACATGCCATAAAGTCACATCTGCACCAAATGTTTTACTCCCTCTCTTTGAACTCCTTTGAAATGTTTCCTTGGTCTTTTTAAAAGAGTGTAAAAATGGACTCAGACAACTAATTCAAGATCTGTTTTGTTTCTTGCCAAGATTTCCTTTCAGATTATTAAAAGTGCCTCAAAATTTAGCTAAACAAAATAATAGTGTTGGAAAAAAAATTAATGATTCATTTGAAAAAAACATGCTCCTTGGCAAAAATGAAAGGAAACTAATAGGAGACAAAGGCAATAACTGAAGTACTTCCTTGTAGAAATAAGCATGCATAAATGTTAACACTGATTCCTTGTAGTCAGCACACATGATATGAAATTGTATTAACTCTTTGTGTGTTGTACAGTATATATGGCAGACCACTACAGACAAAACCATTTGAAAAAGCCAATGTTGGTTCATGATTTAACCTTTTATCCAGCAAAAAATCTCCCTGGCATTCCTGAGAGAGCTAGAGAGTCTATAAAATATAGAAATAAAAATCTGTCTTGCTAGAAGTTATTGCCCATTGGGGAAACTCTAAACCTGAACACAAAGCATCAGTATAGAAAGACTACAATGCTTGGCTGGGAAACAAGCATGCCTATGGGATTGCTTTTTGGATTGACTCTGACTTCAGTATATTTATTTCTGAATCTGAAAATTTCTAGCCGGTAATAGTCCAAAACCACAATTTCATCTTTTAATATTACATCAGAAGTGTTTTGTATCCTGCCCAACTTACAGTACCTTATAAAGAGAAATAAATCAATGAAAAAGCCCTGAAGACCAAACTTAGTACAAATGGCTCAATTCTAAAGTGTTTGCTTGTAGTCTCACTGAGTTCAATAAGGAAGTTCATATGTTTAAGTGCGAAGGCTCAGAACACCCTGGGGAAAATGAAGAGTGGATAATTGTTTCTAACATATCATTTACATGTTGTGAGCACAGGGAAGTCTGCACTAATTCATTGCTTCAGTCACAGAGAAGTGAGGAGTCTGAATACTAACCTGACATTCAGGGAATACAGAATGTTAAGATTTGCTTGAGATATTTTTTTTTTTTTACAAAGTAATGAAAATGACGTGCAATTGTCTCTGTCAGACAATCAATTTGTCAATACAAAGGAAACTCTTTTAGTGGAAATGCAATACTGAAACTATTTTAGGAGAATAACCATTCTGGTGCCTGGAGGGCTTAGTGAATGCATCACTGCATGTGCACAGGGCAGATGGCTGTGGTCTCGTGCCAGTACCAGCTCTCTCGCACTTCTACACTGCCAAGCCTACATCCCTGCCCAACTCAGAAGGAAATATTTGATTAAAACTCAAGTCCATTCATCCTAAATATTCAGCAATAGCAGTACTTAGGGGAAACCACACATATGTCACCAAGATGAATGTCTGCTAAGATACTCCTGTATCATTTTACATTGATTTCTAAAGAATTTCTACTTAAAGTAAAAGCCCGTCAATTTTCAGGACCCCAGCAACTGTATAATTGCCTGAAATAAGCCCATTGGAGACTACTGGAGTTTGTCCAACTGCTTTAATATGTCTGGGGATGAAATATATCAACTGAAGTGACTAGGTAGTAAGACTGGGGCAGATCACCTAGGGCTCCAGATGAGCTTCCCATCAGTTTCCCACAGCTCTTCTCCCCAAACAGCTCTCTGATCAGGAAATCGCAACAGCTATACTCTGCTGACTGTGGATATGGCAATCAGGCTGTAACTACTGTGTGTATACTGTGAGTTGAAGGTTGAAGGCTTCCTTTTGATAAGTGTCTGAAGGATAGCAGCTTAATTATTTTCCAGGGCCTCAAGTTAAGGGTACAGATGAGAACATGGGAATAAAATATATTAGTCAAAAAGTAAACAATTTTTATGTGATTCTGTTTCTCAAGATATTTCCTGTAAATAAAGGAAAATTTTTCATTCTTTTTACTAATACAAACAGTTCAATTCACTTGTTCTTACATAGGCATCTAGTGTCATTTGGGATATGCAGAACTCATTGCATGGTCTTAGAAGCAGAAGCGTATTCTTTCTTTTGGAATAAATAATGCATTTCAGATGAGAAAATTCTGACTTTAAAAAAACAAATGTCAGAGCAAAGTTTAAGTATGTAACATTTTCATAAATAGGTAATCTCAGCATAAGAACCATTAATTTTATACTGACGTTCCTGAGAGACATGCTGGAGAAAAACTGTAGTACTGGCCACCTGTACTTTCCAGCATATTAGTGCTGAACCAGAAAGATAATCTCAGCAAAGGTGATTTTGTAAACTAGACTCTAGAGAACAGAAAATATCTCACTGCTGGTCTTACCTGGCCAAGTATTAAATTTTACCTGAATAGTCTCTGTGTTCACATAAAGCAGCAGATCAGGTAAAGCCTTCAACAATTACAATACGTTTTAATTGCACCCTCAAGAAATCTTCAGTTAATTACTGAAGGCCTAGCTGAGGCAAACTCATCTGATGTACAGTTCAGGTGTGAATATATGAATAACAAGGTAAAGTCATCTCCACCAATGGGGAAGAAATGTAAATTATGACATTTTTCAGCTTGATGAGACTCCATACAAATATTCAAGCCTATATGTACACCTGTATGCATCTGTAAACCTCTTTCAAAATTTGTCCTAATAAGATTAAATGTCATTGAACTTTAGGATTTTAAAAGTCTATGTCCCTTTTGTAAGGAAATTTTAAACTATTGTAATTGTTAATATCAACTGTGCTTGCATTCATTTTTTTTTGTTTGTTTGTTTGCATCCCAAAGATTGACTTTAAATAAATATAGAATATTCATTGAAGACAGTTATTAATTACCGTCCAAAAGCCTCAAAAACCAATTTATATATTTTCAAAGAAACAGACCTGTCATCCTCTGTTTAAACTGAAGCAGCTGTCAGTATCACACACTGTAATCATTCTTGCAAAAGCCACTGAACAACATAAATTCTACAAAATTAATAAATAAATTTTACATCTATATTTGAGAAAACAATTTTTCACAGGCAACTTACAAAGCAAAGTGAGAGATAAAATTTCCATTAAAATTATTAATAAATTTCCATTGTCTTAAGTCTGTTTCTGAGTTAAACTGTACTAAATAAAAGAAACCTGATCTTGCAAACTGACTTAAACTGGCAGACAAGACCTAAATTATCACTTAGGTCTATACTACCTTCATGACACGTTATGCATCCTTTGGACCAGCTGAAGTCTTACCTCTACACTAGCAGCACCTTCTAGTGTGCACTGGCCCCAGCTCCACAGGACCTTGTGCCTGCTATCATCCAAGCCTTTCCATCTCACTTAAACTAGACACATCATGGACTTTTACACAGACTACATTTTAGACTTCTGGAGTCTATTTGTTTTTTCAGTAACTGTTTTCAGGTGAGCTGAAAACCTCCAGTGAGAAGTCACCCAGCAACATACCCACAGGTGACAATATTGTGGACTTCAGCAATTGCACACCCTCCCGCAGATGTAGCACTTCAGTCAAACTGTCTTTTGCTGGTCTGTGTGACCTCTCTCTGAGCAAGAAACATTTTAACATGCAAGAGGTAAACTATTCCAAATGTTGTATGTGAGAGAACTACATGTTCCACTCCAAAATAGATCTCAGATGTTTTCTAGCATGTGTGCTACATTATTTCTAGATAATGTAGGAAGATCATGGAGAGATTCATACTGACAGAGTAGGTGTACAATACATATGTTTGTCCCTATAGGCACAGAACAATTTAAGATCACAGTGTGATCCTATTAGAACATCATCTCAGTTTGTCAGAAAAATATTATATTGCAATGGATCCCTGAACCTTGTTAAATTAACAATGCAGAATGGAAGAAAATTACTCATCTCATTTTTGCTTCATGGAAATAGGAAAAAAACAGCTAGTACTTTAGTTAAGCTAAGCATTTTTTCTTTTTTTTCTTTTTTTTTTCCATAAGCATATGCATTCAGCAGCTTCAGATTCCAGTTACATAGATCCAGTCAAATAGAACATAAAACTAGAAATAAAACTCATTCAAATCCACCAAATTCTGGCTGAATCAAAGTAAGTTTTATATAAATATTGTCCCAAACTATAAATTATTCTAAGGTTTGAACCAAGTCCAGTTTCCAGAGTACTTAAAACTTGGCCCTGACTCAATGGAACATGACCAAGAATCACCAAAATATTGGCAAAACCTGGGGAACCTGGCCTGAGAATATAACAAAAGCCAAAGCCCAGAGAGCTTCACATTGACAAGGTGTCTGTGCATTTTAATGTCACCAAGACAGTGACTGCCTCCCCACATACTTGCTTTCTTCAACAGATTGTAACTTGTAGACAACTGAAAAACATTAATGGAAAGGATTGCTGAATGTTATCATAAAATATAATGTTTAATCAAAACAGGGTAAAAGCATTTGTATGAGAAAAATAGGGTTTGTTGCAGTTATGATTATTTTGGTTATGAATGGAAGTGCTGTGTTTGGAAATACAAGAAAACACAGCACATTTGGGATCAGAATTACTTCCCTGTGCACAGCACTTTTAATAGAAGTTCTGGTTCCATTGGTTCCCACAACCCCTTCTGCATGCTCCTCTGAGTGACAGCAATGCCCAAACCAGCTGTCTGCTGCAAATCAGGTGACTCGGACATTTTTTGCTGTGTGACACAAAGCTGCAGGACATAGAAATCTCATTTTCTGTATGTGTGAGCTCGGTTAATCAGGTACTTGCATTACTAACCTATTAATATCTAAGCAGGTCATGAAGACATAGTGTAGCTTTAGCAGTGACTGGGTCAGACAGTGTCTAGACCATCTACAAACTAAATGGTACTTTTTAATTCATAGATTAAAAAAAATCATAGGTAAGTATACCAATTTTAGACCAGAGAAAGGAACATAAAGGTGACAGAGTAATTCCAGAGTGGAAATTTAACCAGAATCTCTGCAGTCAAAATCACATGCTAGTCATGGAAATTGCCTGGTTATGGGTAGATATGAGAAAAGCATACATATAAGCAGAGGATCATTTTAACATAGCCCAGTAGTCAGAAGGACGGGCTGGCCAGAAGTCTCTAATTTGGAAAGGGAATGGAGTCACAGTCATTTTAGTGTGACTTATTATCATAAAGAGCATCATCATTTTCACCATTCTGTCATTACATATCCTTGCATATCTTTGAACAAAGATATGAAGTAATTTTAATGTAAGAAGAGATGACATAGTCTCTTTAGTTCAGCAAAGATAGCAAAAGGAAGATGTGCTAGAGGTCCATAAAAACATGAAATATGTGGAGAAATTTAATAGAGAAGCACTATTCACTGTTTTTCTTAGTATAATAATCAGGCAGTACCCAATGTATTCACCAGGCAGAAAGTTTAAAACAAAGGAAGTAATTTTTCTCACATAATTAAATTTAATGCACAATTAAATTGTGGAAGTCATTATCACAGGATGTTGTGGAGGTCAAAAGTCCAAAAGGTTCTAAAAGACATTTAAAAATTCTCATGGAGAATAGATCCATCAGAGGCTACACAGCATGACAGTCCAGATGAGACCCACAGTTCAGGAAATGCTTACAACCACTGATGGTCATAAATGAAGAACTCATTCCAGGGAAGTGAGCAAATTAAGCATACTCTATCAAATTTATATTAAGTGCCTGATACTGGTCACTGCAAGGTACAAAATAACAGGCACAATGGACAGATGATCTGATTCAATATGGCATTACTTATGTTGCTTTCTGTTTGTTATTTCTATGAAAGAAAATTAAATACTGAGTGATCGCCACTTTGACTTGGTAGTATCTTAAAAATAAAACAAATTGGATAAAAGGAAATACAAGGTACATAGTGAAGATCAGATGCTCCCTGGAGCACCATGACTAGAAAAGTGAAGAGTTCCAGTTTTCCTCTTGGTTAAATTTTTTTCTGCTAGTTAATAATTCAAGAGGAAAAAGCTATATTCCTTTTATGCTACTCAAAAGCAGCACATTTTGAAAGACCTATGTATTTCACTGCCCAATTTCACATAAACAGCTTCCAAAAGTATTGTATGTATTTTTCACTCTAGTAGTAAGGATTTGATAAGTTACCTATATCATTATGATTGCAGCATCCAAATAAATTTTTTGAAAGCAAGTTTTCCTCAAAAATCCTGATGATGTATGAAATACTGATGCATGTTGGAGAGCACCAAAAAATTGAAGAAACAGACTTTGCTGCATGTTGCCATTATTGCAGGGATTGCTTCAACTGCAAAGCAGTATATTTATAATTACATGTTTAAAAAAGACTGTATACATGAACTTAGAGCACATTATGTTAAAATACAGCCCAAGGCTACAATAATGTGTCTTAGTAAGGAAATTTCCAGTTCTCCTTACCATGTTTACAGAAAGACGTGCTATATTTTAACATTAGGCAGAAAAGTAAGTTTCCATAGGCGATGACCATAGCAACAAGTAACAAGATGCATTTTGGTAGCCAGCACATGTGGTAGTTCTATTAGCTTGGAGTTTTCAAGCAAGAATCCCCAAAGATCAGCTGCACACGGGAGCTGCTTAATTTTGTGTCAGCTACATGTACTTTTTTCCAACTCAGCAAACTGCAGATACTTTGGCTAGAAATTAGATGGTTCCTGGCAATTTTAAGTGCTTGGAAGAACATATGCTAAGTAACTTTCTAGTTTGTTTTGCCCTCAACATATTTGAACAATTAAAGAAAAAAAAAAAAAAAAAGGAAAAAAAACATACACACACAAAAAAAAAATGATAGAAATTTTTGCAAATTAGGTAGGATTTACCTTCCTTAATAATTAGAGGTATCAAAAGAAAAACAAAACTTTCTGCTGCCATGTCACCAGCAAATAGTTTTACTATTAGGATACTAGTTATTAGTTTCAGAAGTAGATCTGAGTATCCAGTATATTTTCATCTGATGTCCTGATCTGACAACAGCGAAGCCAAAGTAGAAGGGAGCTAACCACAGAATTCAATGCAACCAAAAGCATAACTGGCTCAACCAGCATCAAACATGAGCATGCTCCAAATGAGTTTGTACAAGCTCACACAATATAGATGTTCAAAGCAGATTAAATGCCTCAAGCCTGTTTTGATACACATTTTGTACAGGAATGGGTGGTATCTATGGAACCAACCAGTTTATTTATTACTTGCCCAGGGCTAGACTCAGTCTTAGCCCATCCTATTTTCTTCTTCTCTCCTTTCACTCAAGAATACCACAGCTAAAAACTTAGATTTGTGTGAAGGAAGTGCGCCCTCCAACAATGCAAAAGGGAAGCTTTCTCAATCTATCATCTCTGTTACTTCCACCTTGATTGGTGCACTGGGGATGAGTGGCTTTATAACAGTAACTCATCTTTTCTGTTCCTACCCTTGTCTGTTGTTCCTGGTCATCTTTTCTGCTTTGGTTTCTGGTCCCTTCTACATCATGCCTTTAACATACCCAGTATTGCAGCTTCTTCATCAAATAACAGGAATCTATAAAACATCTAAAAAAATATACTTTTGGGATACAGAAGATTAATAGAAAATAATAGCTTCTGCCATCACATGAAATAGGAAACATTGTCCATAACTAAAAGGCCCTGATAAAAATTCTGATCATACGGATCAGCAATTTGATCTAGCTTCGAAGTTGGATTCAACATCAAAGCTGGCCCTTCTTTGAGCAGAGAGACCAGATGACTTCCAGAGGTCCTTTCTAATGTAAATTATTCTATGTTTTCCTGTCCTGTAAAGACATCCTGGCTACTAACATCCACTAAAACTCCCAAAGGAGAGATCCAATTATAATAACCACTTATTTGTATGCATTTCCATAATCACTATCTTGTATGAACATACTCCAGGCTCCAATAAGCATTTCCCTCTCTGTAACCACCTAAAAAAAAAACATGGAAGAAAGGGAAGTGAAGAGGTAGCTGCAGAGGAGTTTCCTGACAGAGTTACAGAACAGGAAAATTAAGATCACAATAATATGCAAGGACAAAAATGATGCATCCTCAATGTTTCATTGCAGGCATCTCCTTGGCAGAGCTTCCACTGCTTCTGTGAAAGCTGTATGAAGACAGGAATTCCAGTAAATATAAACATGTACCAATCAGGATTTTTTAAAGAGTGAGTCTTATATCTACTGAAAGTCAGGAAAGAAAATAAAATAAAAAAGTCCATCACAAGAGTTGCTGTTAGTAAACTCTCTCAAGAACAGCAGAAAAGCTTGAGAAGAAAGTGGGTGTACTGAAACATGAGAAATGCAATGTGCCTGAAGCAGAAGCAGAAGAAGATCTGGAAGTGTGAAGGCTCTAGGTTAGCTGAAGCAGCTCCACCAGGAGAGAAGGAATGTGGCTGCTCTTGGGTCAGGAAATGCTGCTTGCTTTGTTCTAGCAGCCAGGGCCAATAACTGATTGTTATCTTGGTGACTGGCAAGGAATCTACCCTACTGACTTTAAAAAAAGAAAGAAATGCCCTAAGGACTCTGCTGCTTCTTTGTAGTGGTGCCTATACATTTCAAAGAGCAGTGCTTCTGGGACTCAGTGCTGAGGAAGCTGGAAGAATGGATCTGCTGACTTGTGAAGTATCAGAAAGTGCCACTGCAAAGGGCCCCAAATCCACTACAGAAAAGCTGCCAGGGCTCATCTGAATCATAGACTACTACACCACATTACTAACCCACATATGCACTGATGATTCCTCTGGGACTAAAAGTGTTCAGATCAGAAATTACTAGAGCCAGAGGCTCAGATTATATTCTCCTCAATTCTTTCATAAGTATGAAAAAGCTAGACAACGACTGACATCTTTGGATAATATGATGTATACATATGCTTTCAGGGACAGAAGGACAAAATAAAAGCAGTTAGCAGAGAGAATAGAAAATATACTTTGGCTTCCTTCTCTATACTGCAAATAGACTGCTGCATAGATGTGGTGGAACATGAAAAAAGAAAGGAAAGAAACTTTTTAGATACAGTGATCTGAAACTCTTGGAAGAAATTTTGGTCATTGAGGATTACTGATTAAGGTGGCATGAGAATCAGAAACAAAAAAACAAAAAAGGTCATTTGTCAAGTTGCTGAATACCTTACATGGCTTCATCCTAAATCAAATAGTGCTAGCAAAATCTGTAAGTCTTCATATAATCAAAATTATGAGCTGATAAGAATAACAGAGATTTATTTGATATAGTGTTCACAAAGATTTTACTTCTTCAGAACTAAAATACGGTAGGAAGATGATCTAGGTATCCTCTGGAAATCATGGCTAGATATATATTCATGTAGGATTTAGTGTAGAGGGAAATAGTGACCACATTCCTGATAAAGACAACAGTGGTTATCCACAGATACCTAGAAGAGTAACAAATAGACAAAAGCTTTTGTGGGGGAAACCAGTGTAAATATCCAGAGCAAAAGAGCTGGTCCTATTGGGAGTCCTAAAACAGAAAGGGAAAATGAACACTTCTATACTAGTAAACTAACAATTTATTAACTTGCCCAGGTAAATGAGTTAGTGACTTCCCCAGACAGCAAGGTCAACTGGCATGGAGATGGCTATGTCTAATGTGATGAACTCTCTTGGTATCTAAAACATGGTGCCTACATGTGCATAGCTCAGTGAGAAGGTCTCTGGAGTGTTTTCACTTCTGAACTGTACCTGGCAATTATTTGGGAGAAAATCAGTCATCATGCCACAGAGTTTTCCAGCAATTCACTGACACAAAAGCATTCACTGGCAGTGCTTCACTTTCTAGTACAGATTCAACCAGAGAGAAGGATTCATCCTGCCTGTTCTTAATTTACCTCCAATGTAGATGCTACTCCCAACATAGTAACCCTTAGTATTCAGTAAATGAAAACAGGCAATTTTAGGAAGGATTTAATCTAGCTTAATTTGGACATTTATTTTAAAATTAGGAAAAAAAATCAGCCTATTTCTCTCTCCTGACTGTGGACTACAAGTTCAGATAGAAATGTCTGCAATGTTTATGTCTACATATGGTCAGATGAATTTCACACAGAGGAGAAACAAAGTGTAATGAGCAATTCTTGGATACAGAAGAGAATGACTGTTCTCTCATACTGGATTCCTAAAACAGGCAGAAGTGGGTCAAGGATGAGAAGCTAGAAATCAATTCTTCTTAGGATGACCGTGAAGTTACCAAGTTATCATTCACTGTATTAATTTCAGACTATTTCTGCAATTTAGCAATGCCATTTTGAGCTGCAGTCAAGTTTTCTCTAGCCTCTGCCAGTTGCCTGTCTTCTGCAAACATCTTGTTTTTCTCTAGTGCCAAGTACAGGTCACACATAAAAATTTAGAAGGGCATCAGCCCCAGAAGGGTCTGGTTTCACTTCACTAATATGCCACTTTAAGAGCCAGCTGCCAGAAACGTTTTTTTGACTATAGGTCTCCATGCAGTTTTGTATCCACCTCACAGACAACCATATTTCCTAATTTGTTCATGACATTCCCATGTGGGGCAGACCAAAAGCCTACATGAGACAAGCTGTATAATAGATGCTGTTTTCCTTTGTCCATTAGACTACTTGCTCTGTCAAGGAAGGATATTAAATTTCTTTGAGAAGATGTTTTATTGACAAGCAGTACTTTGCATTTTTATCAATCTCCTATTTTCTCATCAAATAGGCTCCATTCAAAACTACTTTTCCTTCTGTGTTAAATGTAATTTCTTCTCTTTTTGCCAGATCTCAAGGATTCCCTGGCATTCCATGAGTTCTCCGAGAAGAGCACAGTCATTCAGAAATTGATTTTTCCCTAAGTAAACTCTATAGTCTATATCATGCTATATCAATTTATCTAAATATTCATTAACTGACCTTCCTTCTTCCACATCCCATATTCTTAACATTAATGATAATAAGAATTGTAATAAAATATTTTGGTTTAGCCAAACTTTCTATTAACATTCCTTTTTTGTCTCTTGATAATTTTAAGTCTATTTGAATCTTCACCTTCCCAATTTTACATCTGCACACTTATGCCTCACACTTATGCCTCCTTTCAGAGCACAGAAATATGCCTGTTCCTGTTTTCATTGTGATTACTTTAATTTTCCAGTCATTGAATGCTTTACATTTCTTGTATCTTACTATATTTGCCTTTTTCCTCTGCATCAGAATATCATTAGGCGTATCTTCAAAGCACAGAGAAAACTTCTTATATTTAGAGATAAAGTTGACATGTCTTATTATTTTATGCTGCACATTGAAATACAGAAGAAATACGAAGGGTTTATTGTTTAAAGATGTTCTTTGAGACACAATGCATTTGACTTGGATGATAACATTAATATTTTATGGTACATGTGGACTGTGTAACACAGAAGTCTCAAAGTGCTCCATGGAGAAAATCTTGTTTACTATTTTCATGCTTTCAACAAGTTTGTATAACTTAATGCATGGGTTTTGGAGGAAATAGAAAAAATATGAAATTTCAAGAAAAACAAGTTACAACTACTTGGATGCCAAAATCTAGGCAGAAAATACATAAAAAGTAACTATGGGGTTTTCTGAGTAATTAATTAAGAGGAAAAAAATCATAATACAACTACAGAAAAGTATAACAAGCACAGTGTATACTCAGCATCCCTGTAGAATGGAAAAATCCCTCTCCCCTTCCCCCAGATTTTCTACTTTAACTTTATCAAGGAAAACAATTAAACAGGAGGGCTTGTTAAAGAAAAAAAAAAAAAGTCTAAAAAGGTTTGCAGGCATGACGGA
The DNA here is from genome assembly GCF_018691265.1 of Tyto alba. Lineage (NCBI taxonomy): Eukaryota > Metazoa > Chordata > Aves > Strigiformes > Tytonidae > Tyto > Tyto alba. The sequence continues at coordinate 23,992,755 of NW_024881316.1, read as the reverse complement.
AACATTTTAAACATCAAGTTAAGAACTTAGCAAAAGAAAGAAAAAAGGATAGAAAATGAAAAAATAAAATTATTTAAAGTAAGAAAGCAGTTTAAATAACTAAATCAACATATAACCAGATGGGAAAGTACTAAAATTGTAAATGTAAAACCACAGCAAGACAACAAAAACTCATTAATAAGAATGCAAACAAGAATGATCATTGGAATGTAGTATGCCCAATTTTTCAAAGCTTCTCAGCAAAATCCCTTGCTAAGCTGAAGAAAAGAAAATACCATGTACTACATGAAAATTCTTATAGGAAACTAGTAATTAGTTAAAAGACCGAAAGATAGGTAGAAATAAAGAAATACACTGAGATGGGAAAAATTTGCTCTCAGGTCTCTTTGGCTGCTCCACATTTTCAGAAGTTATGTGGAAAATGGAATAAATAATGAGTTCACAAATATTGCCAAGTTCACAGATGACACAGATGTACTCAATATCATCAAATCTAAAACTGGCTGAATAGAGCAATAAAAAGTTTTCACTAGAAAGAGTTACCAGGCAATTAAATTGCCCAAAGATGAGAGCCATTATCCAGAAAATGAAAAACTATGTATGCAGGGGGAAAAAAATTCCTAACAATAGATACAGAAAGATGTGTCTGAATTTCTTATTACTTCTCAAAGACCTCAGAGTTATTTTGAATATATTTGTGAAAACATTAACTCAAAGCTCAGCCACAGTCAAAAGTCAAATATGATTTGGAACTACTAAAATAAAAGAAAAAAACACATTAGAAAACTGTAAACATAATATAGAAAAGGTAAAACACTGCATCATGCCATGACATCATGCCTTTCAGGGTATCATACAACTAGGAAAAGCTCAGGGAGAGAGGCAATGAGACTTATATGCAAAGACTCCTGTACAAAAGACCATTAAGTAGATTAGGACCTGAAAAAGAGATATTTGAGGAAGGATGTGGTAGTGATCTACAAAATCACGAAGAGTATGGAAATGTTGAGCAGTTTAACTCACAGACTGTAGAAAAGATAAGTTCAGTGATGAATCCATATCCAGTTTGGAGAAAATCTGGAAGATGGATGAGGGAATGAAACAGCTGAGTGAGAAGTCAGACACAATTAAAACACCCTTTGCAGGTTCCATCACAGAACTGATGTGTTTCATTGTCACACATCTCTTGTTTTACCAAAAAAAAAAAGGAAGCGGGGGGTGGGGGGGAGGGGCAGTGGGGGAAATATCAACATCCTCCAACTACTAAACCCAATTGTTTCGCATTTCATACAAATTCTGTCTCATAATTAAATTATAAGTAATAATTATTTATCTGTGTAACTTATCAGCTAGTTTTTTGTGCTATGTTATTTAACAAAAGTTTTGGCTGAAGCAAAGAATAAGGCTCTGGGCCTTCTGACTGCTTTTTTAATATCTCCCATTTGTATACACATATGGATTTCATTTGTTTGATTGTAATGGGTTTATCTGCCTTGTTGGCTTTTCCCTGCTGCCCACTCCCCCTGCCATTTTCTTTTTTCTCTTTTTTCTCCAAAAGCTTTGCTTGAGTTTTCAGGAATGAAAAAACTTACCATGTTGTGAAACAAAGGAAACATAACTATTTAATGGTCCTTCAGGATGAAATTGTAGGAATTTTATAGAAGGACAATTATAAACCTCGGGGCGGAGGTTTTTGTCTTTTATGTGTATAGTAGTTTAGCCCATTTGAGCCCAGGACCAGGACTGGAACTGGCCAAATATTCCCCTTCCCCAGCCACTGTCTGATGCAGAGACCAGCCCAGCCTCGGCATGGCCGCACCTTCTCCTTTGAAGTTACCCAAGCACTTAGGCAGCACTGATACTGCTTATTAAAAGCAGATGTGAAGTTGGTCTGGTGCCTGAATTCAAGCCCTACCTTCACCGTCCATGCACGGGCATACCAAGAAGAAAGTTTTGGCACAAAACAGCCTTGGTGGCCTCACACTGGGCTCTGTGCCTGGCCTAGATACCTCTAAACATCTCAGGTGCCCCTGGGGGCATACCATGCTCTGAGTTCCTCATTCTGCCCCAGAAGTGGGGCAGAAACTCCTCCAGCCTTGACTGCATGTGCTCTCAGTTCTGGTTGTCTGAGAGGGGGTATGAAGGTAGCCAAGGACTCAGCAGGCTCCAGGATGTAGGGCAGTAGTGGCGGAGAACATGCCAGGAGCCCTCTGACACCAGCAAAGCAGAGAAACTCGGCACATGGCTTATTTCCCAGCTAGGCAAGATTCCTGGGCTAGGCTGTCCTTTGCAGAAATCCTGCCCCCACCCTCAGTCCAGGATCCCTGCTGCAGCCTGGTCTGCCACCAACATCTCCTTCAAAGTGTGGCAGCTCATCTACAAGCAGTCTGCAGGAGCATCCATCATGGCCCAGGCCCTAGAGGAAACATCTCGAAATCAGGAAGAAGTTCCAACCCTCTTGGCTTGAAGACACTTAAGGTTCCAGCCAAAACACCAGCTTAAAGACTATCTGGGGGCACTGTCACTGCTTGTCTAACTCATGCCACTCTGTAAACCTTTGTACCAGGGTGAGAGCACAACACACTGGTCTGACTTTTAAGACATTTAACTGCAAATACAGCAGTTAGGCCTCTTTTCAAAACCTGTTTCCGTAGGCTATGGGCATTCAAACATGTGCAAACTTCTCTGGGAACAGGAGTAGGATTTCCACTTTCCCACAAACAACTTCTGGGTAGATGCCCTGTAGCCAGGGCTGTACAGTAATTCTCTCCCTCCTGCTCCTTGCAGCCCAATCAAACCCTTCAGTCTTGAGCAGGACTCAAATGCTCTCACCTGTATTTTGAATGAGTGCTTTCCAAACTAGCCCACTTTATAGGAAAAGGGAATTACAGTCATATTGGTATGTACCAAGAAAAAAATCTTCAAGTGACTAACTTCAGATGTGGTTAATGGGAAGGATGCTTTGCTTCCCTCCTCAGCATGGAGAGAGGTGCCTCCAGGGCAGAATCTGAGGCTGATCTGTTCCTAAACCTTTCCCTCTCAGCTCACTCTCAACAGCTATTTACTAGTTCAGGAAATCCAGGTACCTCACTGAGGGCTCTAAAGTCAGATCTAGAGGCCGCTGGCTGTACTGGATCTGGCTCATTTCCCTTCCACCCCTTAAACTCCTTCATGTCAGCTCCCCGAATGATTATACGCACTCTCAGAGTGACATAGTGAGTAAGTCTAGAGAATTTTCACTTCTTGGACGAGCTGTTTTCCTGAGTGCTCAGTGTCACAATGAGAGAATTTTCAAGCCTCGTCTTTAGTCAGTCTGGAAGAAATATCTCTTCCAAATTAAAGCCAGCCCCTGCTTCCTTTTAGTTTTAGCATCTGATTCATTAATTAGGGACTGAGGCTTATATATTTACTCATAGCATGAAAAGATTAATTCATATTCCAAAGACAGGAGATACTTGATTATTGATTTGTATTCAATCAGTTATAAAACCAGCATAATAGCTTCATCTAGAAAGGCAAGTATCCCTTCGGACCTGGAATTTAACCTATCCTTACTGGACAGACACTTGTTCCAATGAGAAACAATGGAACTATGCCTGTAGCATTCCTTCAGCTGTAACTCTGGGAACACTTGAAGCTCCACTGTTTCTGAATAGCTTTCAGCATATGCTTTTCCTTTCCAAATTCTGGGTTATTTTTTAATATGAAAGAATACACTCAGTCCTAAACAACGTGGAATAGTAAGTTGCTACTGTCTTTCAGCCACCATTACTTCACATGCATTGATTTGAAGAGGGACTTTTTACAAGGGTGTGTAGTGTGAGGACAAGGAGTAATGGCTTTAAACTGAAAGAGAGTAGGTTTAGATCAGCTATAAGGAAGAAATTCTTCACTATGAGGACAGTGTGGCACTGGCACAGGTTGCCCAGAGAAGCTGTGAATGTCCCCTCCCTGGAAACGTTCAAGACCAAGTTGGATGGGGCTTTGAGCAACCTGGTCTGGTGGAAGGTGTCCCTGCCCCTGGCAGGGGGGTTGGAACTAGATGGTCTTTAAAATCCCTTCCAACCCAAACCATTGTATGATTTGGATGCCATCTTTTGTTAAATGAGCTTTCAGATGAGAAAGATATTGCAGAGAGAACTTGATCATGTATATTAGCACTGAATATATACCTAGAGCTGAATGAACATTGCTGAACTCCTCATAAATGTTTGCACTTTAAATTAATGAGCTGCATCTCTTTTCTGACTTAAATCAACACTCAGATAAAGCACAAACACAAGGTACTGTCTTTGACGTCTGTGCAGGACTGAACTTCATCTTAAACAGTTTCAGAAATTAATTTCATGACAAAGTACATCATTCACTGAATATTCACAAAAAGGTGAACTTTTAATATAGTTGAAGCTGAGCTATTAACTCACTACCTTGAGCATAGTAAAGAGGAGACAGAGGTGAGGTCTGCCTCATCAAGTAGCATTTTCAGGCAATCTGTGTAAGTGCTCCTCGTGGTACCAAAGTCTCTTGAATTACAAGTAAATTTTGTCTGAACATACTTTAAAACAGAATATCATGTTTTAGATCATGAAGGAATTGCTCCCCGCAATCAGATAGGTCATGATCACTGCTGGGAGAAGGGGAAAGAACTCGCCTCTCTCGATTGCATGAAAAATTGCTCACTAGAAAGTTGTTCCTAGCTTTATCTAGAATGTCATCAATACAACTTTGCAGCTCCTTCAGACATCTAAATCACTAATGACAGTTTTGTTTATCCATCCCTATTTTTTTTTGCTATGAATATTGCCCTGCAACATTAAGCCTAAGGCAGAATAAGAAAGTAAAAAAGATGACATTAAACTATAGTACTGATAGCTGCACTGAGATGTTTTCCTTTGTTTTAGAAATGTTGTAGGAAAACAAATTCACTGCTTTCATTTCAGGTAACTTGACAAAGCCAGATGTCAATAATTTATGAATAAAATTCTTCACAAAACTCCCAAACCAGTGCTTCCAGGCAGACAATGTATTTCCAGCCTGCTGTTTCTAACCTTTTTGATTCTTAGTTCTATAATATAGGGTGGTAGTTTTCTTTAAGAATTAGTACATAAATATGATAATAAATAAAAGGTGGTTAAAGGTGGAGTCATTCCTAAAATCGTTTCTTTTGTATTCTTCAATTTCAATACCTGTTTCAGAAACCTTGTCCGAGGCCCACTGAAGTCCGATGAACTTGTAGCTATTTTCTTCACCACTGAAATCCTGTTACTGAGCACCATGTGATTTGGTTCACTAGGAATATGACAGTGACTGCTCCTTCCTCAGAAAAGTTTGAATAACTTTGTCCTAGTTGTTGTTTAAAGCAAAATTTGAAAAAAAAAAAAAAAAAGAAAAGAAAAAAGAACAAAAACCAGTAAACAACAGTAAAAGTTTACATTAACAGCTTACATAGAAGTATATGAGACCAGCTCCTCATATTCTAGGTCACAATTATTATCTCTGTACAAGCTGGAAGTATGTGAAAATGTTTCTTTCAGTTCCAGAACTATTTATTTTCCTGTTTCTTATTTTTCTGTTTCTGGCCTGAGTAATCTCTACATAGACCAGAAGTTCAGGGGTTTAGGTTTGTTGGTCATTTAGAGATTTTTTTCTGTAGAAAATTACCTGGAACTTAGCTGCACTGTCTAACTTGATATTTTGAAAGAGAAATATCTTTTCATGCAAAATGTGATGTCTTAGCTATATCTGTAATTAAACATTTTCACATAAAAGCGTATATATCAGTAGAATCTAATTTGTTAGTGAAGACCACATGGTAATTTTATCCCAGCACAGAAGTCTGTAAGTTTGACAAAGCTGTTATTAAACACTGCTTCCTATGTACAGCTCTTGGCAATATTTATTCTGCTATTTAGAAGGCCACAAATAAGTAAAACACTTGCACATGCCTAGTTTGAAGCCCACAACTACTTCCAGGTCTAATAGTCCTAAGGACTTTACTCATCTACTTGCATATACATATGTGGCTCACCAATTCAGTGATCCAATAGATGAGCAACAATGAAAATAATGAAAGGAAGTAATTTCTGAGGGCTCACATATCTGATAGCTCAGTGACAGACGACCTTGTTCCAGCCTCGCGCACAAGCTGCTTGTTGGCCAATATTAAGGTATCTGCAAGCCAACCATATAACACATATATATAGATGTTATATGCCAGCAAGTGAATTGAGCTTCAGGTAGATCATGGACTATGTGGATTTCTGAATCTAAATGAATGTGAAAGACCTCCTGGAGGCCAGGCTGCTGCATCCCACATACACATGAATTGCAAAACAGAAGTTAAGACTGACAGAGAAGAGAGATCATCTGACCCCACTTGTAATGCAGATGTGAAAGTAGAGAAATCCTTCATTTGACTTGGAATTCCTCCCAAAATCTTAAGGCAAATGGATCCCAAAAGCCGCTGAAGATCTGGGGCAGGAGGGAAGTGGAGCAAATATCCCCTTGCTATTTTATGTACAAGGAAAATGAGCAGACAAGGTTTTCTGAAGTCAGTGTGCCAAAGTGCACAAGCATGTGTCTTTTTTTTTTTATGATCTAGCACAGCAAACAAGATTGCTGACCATCAGGGATATGCTCGAACACCTCCCATAATCATAAAAGAATTCCCATTAGTATACTTGTTATAAAAATTAATTTCCATTTGTCAACACCCAGTGCCCAGGGCTCTCAGGGCACTTTAACAGATGACAATTTGTTTAAACATTTGTTTTAAGCATTCAGATGGAGGAACATTTTGTTACGTAAAGATACATTTCTGCAGAATCCAAATATTTTTACTGGAAATTGAAATTTCACTTCTTCCAAACATAGTATTTCTTTACTTGGCATATGGGCACAACAGATGAAGTAAATATGAGAAATTGCTTCAACACTGAGAAAAGGTTCTTTTCAATTTTGAAGAGTTTGGAACTGATGTTAAGACTTCCCTATTTTATTTCCTTGAAGTCAATGATACATAATACCATTAATGCATACATTGCATACTTTTGCAAGGAATAAATGTTTGTATCATCTTCACTGATGTAGAAGAAAGCATTCTCCAGACATAATGAAAGTTTTTCCTTCCCAGGCATTTCACTATTGGAATTAACTACTGAGCTTAAATACTTGAGTTCTCTAGCCTGAGATCTCCACTCAGGTGATCTATCATTCTCATAGTAACAACCTCTCTTTTTGAGTAGCTTGATATAGTGGCTTTTTAATTTGAGGATGAGAAAAGGAACAACAACCCCTCTATCTCTCAGATAATCCACATTATATGAAAGGTATCTGCATTACCAGAAATGACAGCATTTTAGGACTACTTTCCTAAATTTGTTTAAAAGCAGTAGAACTTAGATATAGAATTTAATGGGAAACATTTTTAATTTCACAGAGATGTAATATTTCAAAAATAAATTGTTTCATTTTCAGGTTGAAGTTAAGAGCTTACATATTGAAAGCACCAGCCTTTGCCTATCACAGTCTCATCAGTACTCCAGGAACTGGCATGGAGAAGCAGATAAGACCTTGCACCAATTGAGTATCATCAGGAATTTCAACAACCCACATGAGAACTCCATTCCACACAGTTGGGAGCTGCTGGCTCTCTCACACGTAGACACAGAGGAACAATACCATTCTTCATTCAACCGGTGAAGACCTTTCCATTCAGTTTCCATTTTGACAAGAGATCTTATTTGAACAAACAAAGAACCTTTTGTTTGAAAATATTTGCCTACCTCTGCTCAGGAGTTTACTTTGGTACAACTCAGTTAACAAATATTAGTAGAAGAAATTCTACACATACGAAACAAAATGTACAAGTTCTGGAGAAAACTAGTAGAAGTATTTACATGCATAACCACAGGATTTACTCAAAGAGCTCAGGATTTACTCAAAGAGCTACAAGGAATTAGTAGGAGCATGACATAAACTCCAGTGTTTGTTCCAGGCATTTGTGGATCCGTAAGCAGCATTTATCACAAGTACAGTTATACATGAGGAGCTGGCAGCTGCCATAAGGTCTTCTGCCTGACAGAGGCAAAACTATTGTCATTCTCCACTTGCTTTCCATTGCAATTCACCTGTGGTCAGATTATACTCATCTGTTTGTACAGTAACATTGTCCTTTGATGTAAGTATTTCTTTTTCCTCCCAACATATTCACAGAGGGCAACTACAGCCTTTTGCATGGTCTGTTTTGCTATACTAGATAGGCAAGCCAAAGTCTTTAGATCTGAAGGGATAAAGACACTGTTGGATGTTTTCTATATTGCAACCTATTAAATTGAACCTAGTTATATCTCTAGGCAACTCTAACTTGTTTAATAAAAGAAACACGCAGCCTCAATTTTTAAGCAGTAAAGGACGGGATACACAGTAAGGGTTTTGAGCTTTATTTGCCCTATGCCCAATGTAAGAAACTGAGTTCAAACAGGCAAGAAGTTTATTCCTCTAGGTAATTACTTTTACTATCAGATTCTTTCAGGTCTGGTGACAGCTGCAAAGTAGAAAAGAGCAGTTTTCCCAGAAAGGTGAAGATTTCCCCTGTCGATATCTCAGAGCTGCTTCCGACCACACAGCTAAAGATCCCCTACAACACTGGATATGAGTCCTTCTGCCAGCAGATGTGTTCAGCATTTGCCACCTTTTCCAAGCAGTCCCCTCACTCTCACACAGCTCAGCAACCAGGTGAGTCACAGAGAGAATGATCACATAATGGTAATGGTAACACAGCTCTCAACAGCCAGGCTACAGCCTGTGCATCTTCCATTAACTCACTTTATACCTCAAGGCCCAAGGAAATACTTGGCATTTGCAGCCCCTATTTACAGGAGCATTGCAAGCACAGGAGAAACGGAAGTAGAAGGAAGTAGAAGGAAGATGTGGATAGAAACACACAGGCAGTACAGTGTGACATTGCTTAAGGAAAGCAGAAGTATAATTAAAAGAAAAAAAGTGAGATTAAAAAAAAAAAAAAGCCATTTGCAGACAGAGGAAAAAAACAGAACAAATAAAGCATCTATCACATGAGAAAAAAAAGAAAGAACATATTGTGAGGATCCTGTGAATGGACAAGTTACACGTGTGCCAAAGTAGATAGGCCATGGGTGTGACCTGGAGGAGGAGAGCAGAAGGAAAAAGAGAAAGCCAACAAAATCATGAAACCTCTATGGATTACACTTTGCAGGAGATCACCGTACAGATACAACTGGCCTTTAAACCGTAAAAAGTAAAAAAATCTCCACCCAAAATACATTTTCTTAGACTTCACGCTGTAACAGTGTTAACTGTATAAAATTTATAATTTCAGTGCAATTTGACTCTCTCATTTTAACACTGTCCCTTCTACTCTGCTTAAAAGCTAAGAGTTAATCTCTGAAAGAGATGATGTAGGTAGCAGTTCTTTTCTCTTTTAATATATCAGTGCTTCCTCTCTAATCATTTACCTATGCCACATGTAACTAGGAGAGGAAATGAAAAGGTTTTGGCTATTTTTAATCCAGTTGACTCTGGTCGTCAGGACATACATTTTTACAACAGGTATTTTGTTCCTGGCTAGATGGTCGCAAAACACTCCCACAGATATAGAGCCTATACTGTTCCAGCTACACACACACACACATTTATAGATATAAACTATATAAATAAATATATAAATATTTTATAATATTTATATATAAAAAATTAAATCTATCTATACAGCTACATAAAAATAATATATATTAAATTAGATTTCTATTTTATATAAATATGTAAAATATAATGTAGTATATATAATATATAATATATAAAATACATATAAAATAGAAATATATAAACTATTTCATAAATATATGTGTATAAATATAAAAACCATAACACAATATTTAGATAATATATAAATATATACATATATATCCCTCAATATAAATATATATAAATATATATAAAAATATATATATATAAAAATACTCAGAGTCCACAGGCAGAAAGATAGATAAAATTTATTAGCCGTAATTCATTTTTTCAATTGGCCTCTAAGGTCAACTAGTTTGCTAACAACTCAGATGAAAACTAGTTCTTCCACAAAGAGAACACTTGTTGAAGGCAAACCTGCCATAAGCCAAATATTCATGAAAATTCTGTACATGCAGTCTTGTCACAGAGCCATTCTTTGTTGTCAACAACTTTTAACATCCCAAAATGCTTAGTTCTGACACTTATTTTCCAGTTTACTGCTTTCTCCCTTTTTCCATTATAGCTGGGAGCTTAGTTCAGCTGCATTACCTTCAGCAGCAACAGCCCTCAGCCTGCGGGGAATCGCACGGTTCGGATCACGTGCAGGCCCAGTAAAGGCTCCAGCTCATGACAGACAGGAGCTGGAGTCTCCCCCCAGGAGTCACCAGAACGTTCACAGACATTATCACTCTCCCTTGTCAAACATAGCTCCAAGTTACTTCTTGTCAGCTGATCACCAAGTATGCATTTAATGGTGGCTTATTCACTCTGCATCCAGTTTTTAATAAATGATGTTACGGTGGTTAGGGCTATGCTGTCAACTTCTCAACCAGTGAAACTTATCATAACGATTCACTAGTGAGTTACTATTACAGTATTATTCCAAGGTTTCTCAAGCTTTTGCCAGTATGCATATAATGCAAAGACATCCTTAAGGCAATGATGTCATTGTGAGGAAATATAATATTAATCTACTTCTATGTCAAGCTTTATAAAATTTACCTTCTCATGGCAGACTCTACCTGATTTTATCCACCAAACAAGTGAGTTTTCCTACTTATTATTGACTATATCTACCTGTTAAGGGACTATTCATAAGGAACTTTTAATAGCTATTTACTTTTGACAGTTGGTACTTTGCAGGTACTGCCAGTAGCTGCCTGCACATAAGTTCAGAGGTACATATATGCCTGTTGATATATGGCAGGCACCTCCAACAAACACTAGTGTGCACAAAAGATTTGGTTAATAATTTAGCAGCGATCTGTTCACAGTGAATACTGTAATGAATACTGAACTCTGCTTCGGTTAGCTTAAGTAAGAATGAACTGCCCTTGAGAAAGCTTCTGGCTGTTGGATTCCTGGATGTAACAGATTCTCTTGGGCAGGGGCAAAAAAAGAAAGTAGAGTGGATTTTATAAATGCCAGTTCAGCCCCTTCCTAATGAAGGCAAATTAACCCAGTTCCTCTGTGCAGATGGCTTTGGATATTTAGTACGAGATTTATATGACCACAACATGCAAAGCCAGTTTCTTTTTCCTCAGCTCTAGATTTGTTGTTTTTTTTTTTTTTTTTGTTTTTTTTTTTTGTTTGTTTTTTGTTTTTTTTTTTTGTTTGTTTTTGTTTTGTTTTTTTCTAAGAAGCATTGTAAAAGGATTTACTGTGTATATAAAAAAATCTCTTTAAACTTTCATAACACAAACACTGTTAAGTGCTAGCATTTGCTTGCCAATTTCCAGAGCAGGAGTTAGATAATATCAGGGTGGGACAGTTGTTATGATCTCTTGAATTCTCATCCAGAACGTTGGTCCTGGCTGTCAGAGATTCCCCGTGCTCAGCACCAACACATTTGTCTCAATCTTCCACCTCTGGGAGGTGTCTCACTTCATATCAAGGGAGGGTGTTATACCCATAGTTTACTTTCTTATATATATTTTTTTTGTTGAGGAGGAGAAGCACAATTCATTCAAAATATATTAGAATGGAGGAATAAAGCCAATGATTTTTTTCCTTCTCCTTCATTTTCTATCCAGGCTACTGTGCAGCTTAAGCTAGTTTTTAATTCAGGCTCTTTCTTGTCTACATTAAAGGTAGGATTCACTCCCACATCAGTAAGAGCTTCACATACCTCGAAGAATCATGCCCCAGTTAGAAGAGAGTTTTTTTTTTTTTTTTTTCCCTTTTATCTCAGTTAAAGAAAGTTATTTATTTGAAACACCATTTCTAGGCATTATTGTCTTTTTTGTATTATATTTAATATGTGATTAATATGTCACAGAGATACCACGATTTTTTTTCATGTTTTAAAAAAGAAAAAACTGAATACAACAAATGGAACACTCTCTAGAGCTTAAGAGGTTCCAACATGAGAAAGATACTTTTTGCAGGCAATATGGACATACGATGCCATAACAGTCATATGGCTAAATCTTCTGATGAATTCTCACCTACCTTTTCCTTAAGTGGAAGAATACTATGTACTTTTATCAGTGACAAGAGGAAACTTGTCAAAAAGTGTCAAAAAATCCATACAGAGCACTTAAATAGTTCTTTAAGCCTATGGCAGACAACCAAGGACCCTCCAACCTGCCAATATACCTTCTGGAGAGCTAGCTAAGTGGCCAGACACCACTTCTGGAAAAACATCTTCTAATGCTTGCATCTTTTGCCAAGAAAGGAAAGAATAACACAGAATAATACAATATACTGGAACATTACCAGAATATTTCTTTGTTACCAAAAAGCACTTCAAATATAGCAAATACTAGGAGGGGGAAGAGGCTTGTAAAGAAAAAGCAATGAATCACATAGTAATGATTTCCCCATTGTAAAAATGGACTTAGGTTCTCCAGGACATATAGATGAAGTCCTTTATGAGAAAATCTTGCTTATCAACATAATAAAATAACCCACAAATATTTTTTCTATTATTTCCAGTTTTAAACATTTCAATAGCATCCCAGAAGACAATAGTTCTTAAAATGGTTTTTTGTCTCTGCTGAATATGCATTAATAAGATGTATTTTGATTTATCAGCTATCTTTTCCTCCTACAGGAAAATATTATAGTCTCTTTTCACAGGAGTTTGATTCAATCTGTGTGAACTATGACCGATCCTGACATTGTTTTCTGCCAGAACAGTCAGAAGAACTGACAAGGAATTTCACTTAAATGCACCTTGACTATTCTGAGAAATAAGATTCTCTAGTTCTGAGAGATGCACAGCTAACAATTCTCAGCTCCTCTCTAAGAGGCTGACCAACCATAAAATACACTGGCTGCACCTGAAACTGACAGTGACACTTTGGCTCTGAAGCAGTAGCAGGACTGTGATAGTTCAGTTCTTACAAGACTAGATTTTATTCTTTTACTTTTTCATTTTTGATTGGAAGACTATGATATCTTTCAGTTAAACAGATGAAGAACTGAGAACCATATGTATACATATATATATACGCACACCATATATATCTATAAATATATATTTACCAAATAAATCTGTACATGTGGAAACCTTCTGTGACAGCTGGACTTTTACTAAATTATATATATGTATATATAGACACATCACTCTATATGTATTTACTCCAAACTTCCCTAAGATCCTGGTTCTCCGGAGGTGCAAATTCCTGAGCTCCATACACCACTGAGCTCTCATTAAGAAATTCAGTTCCTACAGTACTATTTTGCAATTCTGCAACTTTATGTCCATGTACATGCCTCAGTATCTAAGAGGCAATAGCACTCAATGACCATAGTAAAGTGGTAAATTTTAAATCCATTTTACACACACAGAGATATTATGAGTTGAAGCTGTATTCAAAATTTTTGTGTAGTGAATTGCAGTTCCTCTACTGACACCAACAGGCACTAGACCAACCAGGAAGTATATTTTTTAACTTAAGGTGACATAGCAAGGTGCTACTAAAAAAAGTCCAGAAATTCACTTTGCATCTTACTGTTTGCTTAAAAATTAGCCCAAGATCCAGTTTTAAAGACTATAATCAGGAGAGTAAGTATATGTCAGTTAACAGAGTTTCTCATAACTGTTTCCAGACAGTATCTGGTGATGGTGACATGTTTCAGTAATTTTTTTTATTCACAGCTTCTGACTGCAGATCAACACCCACAAGAACCTCATATAGTTTGCATGAATAGTAAATAAGAGTCTCTCTCCTGTGGATCATTAATGTGATAATACTCAAGTTTATACCATTTGTTTAACCTCTTACTTTAGCATTAGTTGAAGATCTGGGCAAAATACTCATATTCTTTGTTAAAGGATCCAATCAAGATACGATCTTGAACACATCTACATTGGCAAATTTGTCAAATCCATTTTTGAGGAAGTATGGCAGGTTCACAGACTATAATTCAGAGCAAAATACCAAAGATACAGCAGTACTGAAGCTCAAAGCATCCAAACATCTCAGCAGTTAAGGCAATCAAATAGATTCAGCTTCAAATTTCTTCCTTTTGCAGATCAAGGGTTTGAAGTTTGTTTTATATTCAGTGAAGCCTCTTAATTATTTTGTTTTCAAACTCATTCCTTTCTTACTATCTTATACAAAGTGAAATAGCTCCAACATGAGATTTTGTTTTAAAGCTGTAACAAAAACATGCACTAGCTGAGCTTGTACTCTTTAAGCAGCACTGCACAGAAATACTTGTGCTACACCAGACTGAGCTACCTTAGATACCAGAAGGAGTAGAAGAAAAGTAAAAGTCTCTTTTATTTGCATAGACAAAAAACAACAACAACAAATAATTAAGACAAATGTTCCTTAGCTGCCTCCCAAGATGAGAAACAGAACACCAACCACCTCAAGTGTATGTATACCAATGCAGCCTGGGGAACAAACAGGAGGAACTGGAGCTCCACGCTCAGTCAGAAGGTTATTATATCATAGGAATAACTGAAACATGGTGGGAGAGCTCCCATGACTGGAGGATCATGATGGATGGCTATAGGCTGTTTCATAAAGACACACAGGGAAGAAGAGGAGGAGTCATGCTTTATGTTAAGGAGAACCTTGAACGTATAGATGCCAACTATGGTGATTGTGGAAGCCCTAACAAATGCTCCCAGGACAATATCAGAGGGCTCATCTCCAAGAGGGATCTTACAGTAGGTATCTGCTACTGATCTCCAAACCAAGACAATAAGGTCAATGAAGAAGTATTTGGGGCTTTGGGTCAACAGAACCTGTTTTTTATGAGTGACTTCAAGTACCCAGACATTTGTTGGAAGAACAATACAGCAGTTCACATGTCATCCATCAAGTTTCTGGATTGTGTAGAGGACTGCTTCCTCATACAAATGTTAGATGTGCCAACAAAGAGTGAGGCACTGCTGGACTTGTTACTCACAAACCAAGAACACCTGCTTTGTAATATCTCGGTTAGCAATAGCCTTGGCTGCAGTAATCACAACATCGTGGAGTTTGGGATCCTGCTGAGCACACTGAAGCTTAGTACTAAGACAAAAGTTTTAGATTTTAGAAGAGCAAACTTCAGCTCACTCTGAGTTCAGTTGGGAGAGATTCTGTGGAAAGCTTCCATGGAGGCTAAAGGAGCTAGCAAGTGCTGGAAGTTTTTCTAGAATGCTCCCCTGGAAGCATAAAACAGCCCATCCCCTTCAAAGGTAAGGGAAGTAGGTGGAGCAAGAGACCCCCTTGGTTTAACTGCAAGCTTCTGAGTCTGCTCAGAACCAAAAGAGAAGTGTAGCAGAGATGGAAATGGGGACAAGTACCTACTGGGAACTCAGAGGGCATGGCCAGGGCGTGCAAAGATGCAGTTAGAAAAGCAAAAGCTCAGCTTGAATAGCAATTGACCAGAGATGTCAAGAATTACAAGAAAGGGTTCTTCAGGTACATAAACAAGAAGCAGAAACAGGAGGAAAATACTGGCCTGCTGTTAAACAGGAGACATGAATTTGTCACCAGCAATACTGAAAAGGCAGATGTTCTCAACACTTTCTTCACTTCTGTCTACCAGCACTGCTGGGCCCCAGGCCTTGGGATGAAAAATCCAGGTTGATGCAAACACAGACCCACTGTCAGTGAAGGAAGAGTTGGTATGTGAACTACTGCAGGAGCTTGACTCCTACAGATTGTTGGGCTCTGACCTTACCCACCCCAGGGTGTTACAAGAGTTGGCTGATGTCATTGCAAGGCCACTCTCTATAGTCTTTGAGAAGTTGTGGAGATCAGGGAACATCCCAGAAGACTGGAAGAAGGCTCATGTCACCCCCATCTACCAGAAGGACTTAAGCAAGGATCCAGGAAATTATAGGCCCATCAGTTTTGCTTTAATCCCTGGAAGAGTTATGGAACAAATCCTCCTAGGGGCTATCACAACTCAAATGAAGCACATGATTGGGAAAAGCCAGCACAGATTCACCAAGGACAAATACAGTGAATAAATATGGAAAAGTAGTCCTACATTGCTATCATATAATACCCAAGAATTAAGAAAAATGAGAAGCTGAACAGAGCTACATGCTTTGATTAAGTATCAACATCATTGAGGTACGACTGATATTCCTTACCTAGAATTATGGACATATTTGTAGAATTACTCATTCCCTATCAAAAAGGTGAAGCAGACAACTACAAGGATGACCAGGTTATGGGTTATGGAAAGCCTTTCAAACGGGTGGAAAATAAAAGGTTTGCTTGCCTAACCTAGCAGATGAAAGGTTATCAGGGAACACTGATTTTCTAAAAGATGCCAAAAGAAAAGAAGTAACTCAAGCTAAAGACAACAGCTAAGAATGAAGGGATGTAAAATGGCCACCAGTAGATGCAGACTGGAAATTGTATACAGATCCTCAGTCATTCAGAAACAACCCTCCAACAGGACTAATGGGGTGACAAAACCACAACTATTTTTAAAATTGAAGAATTGATATATGTGTGAATTTGAGTAAATGAAATTATAACCTAAGCTGGTTAACAAACCAGTCAGACTGGCTAACAAATCAAGACTTTTTTCTTGTCAAATGCACTACCTTAAAATTTTCGTTCCTCTTGATAAAACTGAAATGTTTGGTTATAAGAGGAAATGTTTTGCCTAAATGAATGAAAAAAAAAAAAAAAAAAAAACAAAAAAACCAAACAAAAAAACCTCCAGAAAAGTGAAATATTAAAAAATTTCCAATTTTTCCACCATGTTTCCAATGTAGAAGAATATGTGTGTGTTATTTTAAACTATAATGAAAACAAATATTGGGATTTTTTACAGGTAAGGAATTCTGGTTTTCTGTTTGCATTCGCTTCAGTCAGAGGTCCTTCTGACTTGCTCTTTTTTTTTTTAGTTTATGCTTCCTCCCAGGCTCACCAGTCACACCACCATACATCTTATTGGAAAAGGTGTCTTAAATGTGGATTTAAATTAGCATACAGTGTGCACAGCTCAGAAAGGTTCTACAAACACGGTGGGATTCTGAGACCTTCCCTGACGCAGTGACATGTTTCACTTCCAGTTCTCAAAAAATAAAAAGTGTGAGACTGAACACAACAAAATAAGAGGTTTCTAGATTATTTCTTCCACAAATTCAATCAATGCTTGTTCACATGAGTAAAGTCCTACAGTGTGTACTGAGGAACACTTGTATGGGGAGAAAACTTCACGCACAGCTTCACTTCTCAGGTCTAGATCAGTATCTTTCAAGAATCATCTTGGAGGTTTTTCGAGTATGTTTTATGAGATGTAAATGATTACACTCTGCTGTAATCAAGGCTGTGGTTTGGCTAAGCTACTCACTGCAAGCCCCCTTCCACGGCCACGGGTCTGGGTGGGCAGAAGCCCCTAGGCACAGCGCAGCCTTGCAGCTACTGGGAGCCCAGCAGATGGGTGCTGCTCCCAGGGACTTCTCCAGAGGAAATAGAAGGATACTGAGGGAAAAAAATGCAGCTTGGAGGTAGAAGTATCCAACCATGCATTACAGGCATCACTCTTTTCTGTGACACAGGACACAGTTGACTCTTGCAATCACTCACCAAACCATCACCAGTTCTTTACAAAATTTTATTTTACCTTGAATGTCAAGCATATTACCAATCTCTGATAATAGGACAACAGAAAAACAACACATTAGAAAAAGCCACTTATAAAGCATTGGTTAAGCTCAATATAAGACTCTGCCTTAATTTAAGAAATGGATTTTAAATTCTCATGGGATCTGTGCCTTTGCTCTTTACATAAAAGCAAGTGGTACACCTCATTAGCAAAGCATACAAGGAAAATTACACATAGCTTGCTTAAAATGAAAAAGGAAACAGCATAACAAACATTGTAGCTCATCAGCCAGCAGTTAGACCTTTCTCCTTGTAAACCTGCTTCTTCAATTTGGCAATTGCAGTCCTTGAGGAGAAAGAGGAAAGGGTATATAGCTTAATACTTAATTACACAGAACTTTTACATTGGTGTTGTGCAAACATTTTTTAATTTTTATTGTTGTCAAATTATAGCTACAAGCCAGCTATACCAGTTTTTTGTTCTTTTTTATGTTTTAATGCTATTGTCATGTAAGTTGAATCACCCACATGGAACCTTTTGACCTTTTGTTGCTGACAGTACCATCTTCAATAAAACCTTGTCCCTTCTTGAGCCAATAGTTCTACTCTTACATTTCACCTTGATTTTAAGTGAAGAGTTGCATGGCAAAATAGGTGATATTACGTCCACAATAAATCCAGACATTTCTCTTAATTTATAAAAATCTGATATATGTTTTTGCTCACAGGACACTTTGAGCTATGACATGAAATGTACACAAGCCAATGAGATTCACACACATATGAAGTCAAAGCCAGCCACATTCTTTCAGAATCAAATACTGTATATGTTGGCTGCATGTGAAAAATTTCACAGTAATTTATACCTGACCAATACCATTTAAGGCCTAATCCTGCTCACAGTGGCGTCTCCAGCAATTTTGCAAAGGACTTCAGTGGTAACAGGAGTATGATAGGACACTTAAATACTAAATATCAAATCTTATAGTTAATTTTATTCCTATTAAAACTGATGATCTCTTTAAAAACACTCGAGATTCAACTGATGCAAGTTATACAAAAATTATTGAAGTTTCTTTTCTAAAGGAACGTATAACCTTGGGGTTTACAATGTCAGAGGTACTTTTGTTCCTGCTTATGGGGTTATTGCTGGTCACCTTCCTGAGACTTGAAAGACCATAAAAGACAAGCACCATACCTATTCCTCTAAATTATTGTATCACAAATTAATAATTTGGTCCCTTTCTAAATGGATCTCTCCCCACAATTACACTAAAACATAGTGATGGGTCACAAATTCCAGGGGGTCCAACTGGTCCTGGCATTCCTGGACTGCCTCGATCTCCATCTTTACCAGGCTGCCCACGCTCTCCAGGACGTCCTTCCTTACTCATGCCCGGAGGACCTTCAGGACCTTAACAACACACATGCAATGAACAAATGCATCACAGAGTACCTTTATTAAAATGAAAACAAGAGCAAGTATGGATCTTCAATCCCCCTGCTCTTTGATGAAGTACGCGGTAAAAGAACACTTCATTTTCTGAAAACGTCACTTGTCAAAAACTGCTTATATGTTTATATAAACAACATGATACCTTGTTAAGATATTTTTTTTTTCTAAAAGCATGTGAAAACCACTTTAAATAAAAATAACTTTTAAAAGGAAATATAAAAGTCCACTTTAATACACCGTTATACTTTATCATATAATCTGGAACCGGTATGGCATGAATCACAGTTCTATTTCTATTAATTTCTCTGGCTTTTGATCAGGCCCTGATATCTCTTCCAAACACTCAACTTCGCATTTTGCATGAATACACTGCTGTTTGGAAGAACATTTGCCTTCACTAAGCAATGCTTACAAATCACATGATTATATCAGAGCTCAGTTTTCCAATAGTGGCTGACTTCAGGATCCATCTATCAAGAAACAACAGTCTCAGGAACTAATGTCTACAAGACCTGTCTTATATTAAATAATGTACTATATGACAATTGAAAAGACATGCAAGAAGCAGGCATTAGCCATAAAACATACATGGTACTTAAGATGTGTAAAAACTATCTAAGTTTTCCAAACTGTATCAATATTGTTTCTAAACCACATTTTTAAAAAAATTATTAGCATGCACTGAATCTGCACAGCTGAACCATCCCTCACCTGGAGGTCCTGGGGGGCCTTGGATCCCAGGAACCCCAATTCCTTGATTGCCTTTTGCACCATTTTTCCCTGGCAGTCCTGTGAATTAGCAAACACATGTATACCTTTGCATACTAAGAATATTTTCATCCAATGACTTAGGAAGTCAGCATTTGATAATACTTATTGAATAAAAATTGTAATTGTTCAAAAGCAAATAATGGGATGTAAAATATGCATTTCCTTGTAACCTGCACAGTGTAACTGGGTTCTAAATTATCCTCATTTCTACTGAATTAAGAGCTGATGTAGTACCTGTTAAGCAGATAGCTGCTATGAATTGAGGGAATAGGTGACGGGCAATTAAGAAATTTGCCATCACTGCCTTTCCATTGGCAAAATTTTTAAGAAGGTATATGATGGAAGTATAAGGCATTCACCACAGTCCCTGTGGAATACAGAATATATAGACAATCTTTTACAACATATGGCAAAATTTAATCTCCACCAAAGAAATACTGAGGCAAAATATGTGCTCCCTTACACCAGTACAACCCAATAAATTCAGTTTTTTCATAGAAGAGATACCTATTTTCCAACTCTTTACAAAACAGAAAGAACAGCCAGAACTGTTAATATCAGCTCCAGTGGAAAACTGCACATTCTCCTATTGGAGATTAAATTATAAAAGCAGTACAGGCAAATCACCATTACATCCAAAATTAATGTGATGTGCTAGGTCACAAAGAAAGTAAATATTTACCAACCATTTGCTTGCCTACCCTTGGCACATGACTAGTTAGATGTATTTAATACAGTTTCCTAATTATTTTGATGCTATAGGCAACAGAGGCGCTGCTGGGACCAGTAACAACATTATGGATTTCACGCAGTCTCTTGGTCTGGTTCCAGACTATATATTGATACTTAAAGTCTGCAAATACATCACAGAAATCAGTTGGAATGCTCAGACAGATGAGTCACCTGAAAGCATAAACCTTAGCTTGCCTAAAAAGAAATCAGAATGTTTAAGAAAAGCATAAAGAAAGGAGTAAAAATCCTTATGAGATAAAAAGAAAAAAAGGAGAAAACCCCAGGAAATCAGAGGGAGTATAAAGTCTGTCACATGCCAAAAATCAGTCTACATGGTAGTAAACAGTAAATAGCCAGTGAATAAATACTGTTCTTTAAAATAGCAGAAACAAAGAAGTTTGGAAGAAAATAAATTAGAAAACATGGAAATATATTTAAACCAATGTCTATGCATATTTGATCTAAAAAAAAAAAAATATCTAAATGCAGTTAAAAACATTTACTTGAGACTAAGAACTCTCTAAAAAGATCAGGACAAAGTTTGACTGTTGTAGAACTGAACACTAGCTATCTTGTTGTATACTTGTACTTTCTCCTCTGCCATGCATTCTTTGTAAGCCGTGAAACACTCACATTGCACCAGGTCCTCAATTACACTTTGTGACACAGACTCAGCTATTCCCTTACGCCACCCTGCACTAATTCCATGCAAAACTGGAAGCAGAAAACAAAGTCATAAAGGCCATTAGCACTGTGACACATGCACGCAGTACCTCTTGTCCCACGAGCCCCAGGGCGACCCGGGATGCCCGTCAGCCCCGGAATGCCATCATTCCCTGGTAAACCAGGAAACCCTCTGGGGCCTTCAGGGCCTCTGGGACCTGGTGGTCCTGGAATTCCCGGGGAAGCGCTTTGGGATTGACAGTGGTTACAGTTTTGTAGCCTTCCGCTCTGGAGGATGGCAGGCAACTGGGCTGGGAGAATTCAAACAAAAAATTGCTTAGAGTGTTGCAATAATAAAATATAAAAATATTGCCCCCCTAGCCAGTCATGCAAAAACAGTTTCCTCTCTTCAGAGAATATGATACCTTTAGGAAACGAGATGGTAAAGTATGGAACCTGTGGTGTGGAAATATATTTCCACACCTGTAGGAGAACAAGCGATAAATCAGCAATATTGATCTTGCTTTCAAGAAAACATCTTTATAACTATCAGGAAACTACTTTATCAATTTAAACAAGGACAGTAAAGAGGCTTTCAAACTTACTTCTCAGTACATCTGAACACACCTCTCGAATAAATTGCTCTGAAAATTCTCGTGCCTGAATTGAACAGAGAATGGTTAAAAAAACAGAGTGTGCGTTTGTGCAGGGTTTTTAAGGTATCCAAAATCACAAGTTTGCAGTCCTATACATACAGGTTTTCCATCTGATCCAGGTGGTCCCGGGGGTCCTCTATCTCCTGGCTGACCTCTGAGACCAGGAGGTCCAACAAAACCCTGGATACCCGATTCTCCTTTTTGCCCATTGATGCCTCGAATGCCTGGATCTCCTTTCTCACCTTTCTGGAATAAAAATCAATGAAAAGCCAATCATATCTTCACAGACTATTTGGAAGCTAGGTAGCACCAAGCAAACGTATCTGAGAAAATCTTCACTGATGTTCTTCAAAAAATGAATGTAAGTTTTCACTGAAAATTAATTCGATACTGACATTTATTTTACTAAAATGTACTGAAGTTTTCAGATTCTTCAGTAACTGTTTCAGAAACAATTATTACTAGATATATATTGTAATATATAGATATATATTGTATATATAGTAATATATACCTATATAATACAAATATAACTAGAAATAAATTACCATTTTTTTAAAAGGACCCATTTTACTTACTAATGAATATAAAACAATAATCTTCCTTATTAACATATAGAAGGAAAGCCTTTGTCTACTTTTTTGTGAGAATTAGATAATTTGTTACAGTACATTAAAATCTCTAGAATGATGGAAAAATTAGAAGTGAAATTCTGACATCACTGAAATTCTTGGTAAACTTACTATAATAATCAAGACTTTTATCCTATGTTTGTAGTGTATAAGACAAAGGAAAAAAAATAGTTTGATTTGAGTTAGGGGTTTTTTGGTTTTGGGTTTTTTTTTTTTTTCTGACTACATTTATTCTCCATATGATTGATAACAACTGTAGTCCACTTGCTTCACTGGAAAAGGTTAAAGTAATACTGGAAAATATTTTATTATGTCTTCATCAAAGCATTGGTTCTTCTATGTATGGAATTACCTACTGCAACAGTTCATGTGGAACTCTTTCCTTATGCTGGAGCCAACAAAACATCAGTACAATGTAATTTGATACATACCCAAGATTAAAGTTAGTATACTATGTTTGCTCCCTGATGAGTTTTTTCCTTCCATTTTTGCACAGCTTCTGCATAATGTTATCAGCTGCTTCAAAATTTTCTTTCACCCTTTCCAACTATTTTAGATAGAATTATGGAAACAGGGCAGCAGGATTACTATATATGGCAAAACTTACTGCAAATAATGCAAGTTTAAGAAGCACTCAGGTATTCGGTCTTCATAGACTTACACCGAATTTTAAAATATGGTATTTATATTACTTTGTATCATTCTGTATAGTATTTATCAACATTTTTTACATCAGAAAAATTCAAAGCTTTCTGGCTTGGTCTAAATTAGTAACAATGCCCAGAGCTCTCCACATGAATTATTACAGGGTAGCAAGCTTCAAATTCAGTATCAGATTACTAGTTTTATGCAGAAAGCTAGCCAATAAAATAAGGCAGATAGTTTCTTCCTCTTAAAAAAACAGAGAAATGAGACAAAACGTGACAGATATCAGTCAAGTGCCTAAGAGTACTACTGGAAAGATGGTCTGTCTACTAGTAAGATGCTATGCATGAACTGAACAACACTCCATATCCTCTTCCCACTACAAATGTTATACATGAATTCAGAACTGACTTTATCCGAGGTTGTAATTATATTTTCTTGATACCATCAACTTGAATGTTACAGTCATAGAGAATTTATACTCTTAGTTACACCATGTAGATTTGTATTTGTTCATTTCTATTACATAATTACAAATGGTTTTATCATTTAACAGGGTCAGCAAGGCTCAGAAGTAAACATATGGAGCATACGTAGCTGCCTGTGGCTATACTAGAAGCTGTATGTGCAGGGATCTGAAAATCATGCTGTTCTTGTAGCTAGAAGTTATTTGTTTTAATTTTAATTACTTTTACCGCTATGAACTATGTTTACATAAAAGACATCTGACTTGCAAGTTGATTTATGTTAAAGGGGCTAGAAAGCATTAAGAACCATTGAAATATTGGGAAACTGGCATCTATTGTAGAAAAAAAATTACAGGCAAGAAGCCAGTACAAAAACACCAGGACAAAACATTGGAAGCATCAGCACAACTGACTGCAGAACTTGCCAAAAAGCAAATGAAGCTGCTAAGGGAACATCTTCTGCAGTATATCTTGGTCTTGTAATGCTCAGCCACATCCCATGTGTGGCCTTGTTTGTTGACCCTTGCTATTGGCAAAGAAAATTTAAAAAAAAAAGGAAAAGAGCTCAATAAGCACTAATAACTCCAGACTGAAGAAATTTTTTATTTAGGAGTCAGAGTTTAACAAAATAAAATATTTTATAAAAATAGAAAATAAACTAATTTTATAGGTTTGATAAGCAAAAAAAAAAGCCAGCATTATATCTTACCATATAGTAAGAATAATATTAAAAGGATTTTTCAGAATACATTATTACCATGATTTACAATATTTAAACAAGCTAGTTCAATAGTATACAAGGAATCTTTTGCCAATTTTAGCAATTATTTAACAAAACACCTATAAACCAAACAGTAATTTTAAGTATTTCATAGGAACACAGCAGCTTATAGGGCAATTCATGTGTTTAAATGCATAAAATTATTTAATTATCAGAATTGAGCTTCCAATTAATATGTCCAGTTATTGATATGCAACAATGCTTTAATGAAAAAGGTTTGAAGAAAGATATCTCTAATTAAAGTTGAAGGAGAATTATATTAATGGGACAGAGTGTACCCTGATTTCCCTAAATATTGGAAAAAATAAAAATTAACTAACAAAGTTAATTTTTTAAATACAAATTTGTTAACACCATGTAACACAAAGATGAAAAGGTCTGGCCATAAATGTATCTGCATTGGCCAAACACAAGGGAAAAAAAAAAAAAAAAAACAAAACAAAACAAGATGGGACTCCTAAAAATATCCTGGAGACCAACAAATGTAGTTTCAGACAGACCAAGAGTAGTCCAAGCAGCTTCCCCTTATGCCCCTCAGGTTTGAGGCTGAGTTGAATTACGCCTGTATAAACTTAGTAGGAGAGAAAAACAATTCTGCCCTGCATTTTCTCAGTCAGTCTCAAAGACAGAATCCTCTAAAAAAAAAATCTTTGTAAAGGCTTCATCATATTCCTCTTCTTTAGCTTTGAAATAAAGGCACACAAAGAAATCTCCCTAGTGAAGGTTAAAACACACAAGTCAAATAGTTCAGCTGTGGAAGACTTTTATGGAAGCTAAAAGTACAGTATATCAGCACAATTCAAAAGGAATTAAGCAAATTAAAGATTGACATTAAATGCAATGGCCTTGACCTCTAGCTTAAATGCCCCTAATTTCTTGACTGCCAAAAAGAGTAAAGGTATGTAAGGTGAAGGATCTTTGTGTATCCTGTTCCTTACTTTTTCATCCTGACTTGCTATTATTGGCTGCTGCTGAACAATATGGATAATTTTGATCAAGTATTCTGTATTCTCTTACAAATACATTTTTATTTTTCAATGAACTTAGAATCTCTAGATTTTATTTTATTTAATTATGTCCTTTCTTCAACTAGCTCCTCAGTTTTGTTTGTTTGCTTAATTATCTTATATACTTGGCTTTAATTGTTTCTTTTAATCTTTCATTTCATGAAATATGTATTTCACTATGTCTCTTTTTAACTAATACTTCTTTCTGTTCTCTGATATTTCTTAATTCATTTCTCTTCTGTTACTTATAGACATGTGAGTACAAAAGTAAGACTGTAAAAACAAATTTTAAAGATCACATAATTTGCAGAAATAAATGGAATAATTTTGTAATACTGCATTTGTAATTACAAAATACTTACCTCTCCTTGTTCTCCACTCAATCCTTCTACTCCCTTTAGGAATTAATATGAAAAAACAAATTAATAAAGCAAGTTGAGCCAAATTACTTGGAATCAAAAAATAATATTTTTGTCCTTTGTTCTCAATAATTAATCACAAAAGTCAATTTTTAAAGGTTCTGTGATTGCTATTTGTATAAAAAACCAAACTGCATATAAGGATGAAAAATGTATATGATTGTGAATTA
This sequence comes from Tyto alba, assembly GCF_018691265.1. Classification (NCBI taxonomy): domain Eukaryota; kingdom Metazoa; phylum Chordata; class Aves; order Strigiformes; family Tytonidae; genus Tyto; species Tyto alba. The sequence continues at coordinate 23,966,570 of NW_024881316.1, read as the reverse complement.
ACACTTTAGTGTTAATTAACACATGATATTATGGATTAATATCATATACCAAAAGGATAAATTGGGAATATATCATACATACTACAAACAAATAGACATCATATAGGCATATAGACAAAACCTTTTTCACCCTACAGAAGACAAAATTTGGCGTTGTAGTAAAAGGAAACTCCTGATTCTACCTGTTTAATACTGTCTTACTAGACAAAAAACAAGTTCAGAGCCTTTGAAATACAAACTTAGTTTGTAAACCAGACTTTGCATGTTGGGAAATGGTTTTGGTGTCATTTCTGCCAAATGGTTCAATGGTGTTAATGATCAATAAGTTCCATGGCAAGTCATTCAGTACAGGCTTTTTCACTTTTCAGATATACTCCTGTGGACAAGGGACTCTGTATAGTGTTTTTGAGAAGTCCTGGAGGCTTGAGAAACCTTGGAAGGACCTAGCACTGTCTACCAGAAGTGTCGGAATGCATGATTTTTTGGCTGCTGACCAAATTAGATAAGCATGGGAAACAATTATAGACACAGACTGTACTATTTTTTCAGCTTTGTCCAAAAGAAAAACCGAGCAAACAACAGCAATTCAGTTGCATCATTCTATCTGAAAAAAAAAAAAAACAAAAAACAAAACAACTTTTCTTTCACTATCAATTTGTTTTACCTTATAATTAAAATAATAAATATATGACAAATGTGTCCATTATTTGCAAAAGGAAAGAAAAAAACCAGAAAGTTTCATTTGTAAAATGTTAGAGTAGGACATTACATTTGGTTAAAACCAATGATTGACCTTTTAGTTTAAACTACTTCTTTTCAAAAATATCTGCTCAGCTTTACTACTGACTCCTGTCAACCCACGTACCGCTGAGGGCAATAAAACTAGGCTAACATACAATCTAGATCTTCTGCCCATGCTCCACTGGAACCAGCTCCTTCTGGCTAGACAGGCAGCTGTATTGATGTTGTAATTCTGAAAAAAGCAACTGTGACTTCCTTTCAAGTCTAGTTTTAGATATGTACCTCTAACAAATACTTCTCTGTTTAGACACGGCGTAGATTATGTAGTTAACAAGTATTTATAAATACTAACTATTATTTTCTGCGGTATAACAAGATAGCCAACTATGACACAATCAAAATACATTGGCCCAGAGTTAAAGAGAAACAACTGGATCTCACTGATTTGCAGCTGAAACAGGAAACATCTGTAATTTATGAGCACAGAAGATGTCAATAATGACTCCCAGTACTCCTAGGAGGTAATGAACTACATGAAAATGTGGCATGGTACATGCAAAATCTTAACATCTCAAGCATCGCTCTTATAACCTTTACTCAAAAGCCACTTTGTACTATTATCTGCATTTTATGTTATTTATAATTGTTACATGACAATTGTCCATAACTAAGGATTTAATAAAATACTCCAGAACAATGTACTTCCGTTCTGCTTCTCAAGAGATAATATCCTAGAACCTCAGAAACATGTAGGTAGGAAGGGGCCTCCATAGGTTCGACTTCCTTTTCAGAACAGATCCTGCTAGAGCAGGCTGCTCAGGGCCCTGTCCAGACAGGTTTTGCCACAGCCTCTGTGATCAACCTTCTCTCCAGTGTTTCACCACCCTCAAAGCAAAATGCTTTTCCCATATATCGAGTTGGGAGTTCCTGTGTTCCAACTTACGTCCATTTCCTCTTGTTCTTCCACTGTTCACAGCCGAGAAAAGTGTGGTTCCATCTTCTCTGTATGTGTAGCATTTGTTTTTTAAAAAACATTAAGGTTCTTTAAGAGGTAATTTATATAACTATGTAATCACGTTATACATAAATATATTTCACTTGATGCAAAGAACTATCCATGATGATGGAAGTAATCTTAAGAAGCAAATATGAATCATGGCTCTCTTGAAGTAGGATCACTATTTTAACAGTACCTGCAAGCCTGGATTTCCTTGTCTTCCTTTTTCTCCTTTCAATCCCTTCAGAAAAAAAAAAGCACATTTTCTTAAAATATGCATCTGTCTGAGAGATATAATTAAACTATCAAAAATAGCACAAAGAGGTAAACCCTAAAGTCTCATCCTAAACCAGTCTCAATCAATCTGAGAAGTTACTCTTGAAGAGTTTAGAACAGAAACTGTGCAGAACGACAGAATTTCTAAATACACAGAGAAGTCAAATTAGGATCTGAGTAGTGACATGATACTCTCCTTTTTCTTGTAGGTATTTCCATGACTTTTAGATAACAAGGAGGAAATCTCACTTACTATAATACAGTAGGTAGGCAGAGGCCAAGTGACCTTACTTTGACTGTGAGCGACTATGTGATCCCACCATGCCTGGAGCAGGGAGGGACAGAACCCATCCTGGGGCAGTGCTGGGTCATGTCCCATCCCCCTGGGGCAGCAGCACAACCACCCACATCCCCCAGCCTGCACCACTGCTAGGACCACACAGCTCTGCACAAAATGACAGTAGTCTGCTCAACCTCAGAAACGCAGCTGGAAATTCCTACTAAGCAGTCTGGGCAGTTTTCCTCAAAGAAGAGTTAGAGTTCACTGCTGTTGTTCTTAAAGCAAACCTTCCATGGAGCTTAATCTTTAAAAAAAGCTTCTGAATTAACACCTAAGACTTGTACTAATAGTGTTGCCAGATGACTTAATTAGAAAAAAACTTGATATACCTGGATACCAATTTCACCTTGGTTTCCTTTGTCCCCCTGCAAAATATTAGAAGAAAAGTCCATTGTACCATGATTCGTTTCAAAGAAGTAGTCTGTGTTTTAATTTAACACAGTAAACACAAGAGAAGCATCTAATAGCTTTTATTTATACTGAATAAAACCAAATCACTTTATCCCCATGTACACCAACAGTGAGAAAAGTACAGAAAGTTATACTAAGAAGGGAATCTGTCCTAGAAAGAACTATCAACAAGAAAAGTGGATACTCATATACCAAGTTAAAATTGAAAAACACAACACAGAGGTGGCAAATCCAGCAGGATCTTATCTACTCAGTGTATGGGAGTGGAGAGGTTATAAGCAAGGAGGGAGGCAGTATTTCTGATGGGTTAAATTTCATCTGAATGTTAACCACTAAGTATGCTTGCCTTCACTCACAGAAAATAGAGTATAAAAAATTTCTGTAACACTATAACCCCACTGAATGCAGAAATTATATATAGCACACCAAAGAAAAAAATATTTTTTTGATCAGAAAAGAAAAACTGTATTTAGATTTACTCAAAACTGTGTAACGACTAAATTACACTTCCACCCAGTCCTTTTGACCTTCATTGAAATGTTTATAGTAAATAAACATTAGCTGGGTGATTGGCAATCAGATGGTGCAAATGGAACTTAAAAGGCAAGCATCAAGGTTTATCAAGTTGTCTGAACACCATCTAATTGACACTGGAAAGAAACAGGCTGATCTTGAAAACTATTGATGCCAACTAATGAGAGGTATAAAATATGTACTCCCAGAATGTGCCTCTCTCTTCATTGATTGGAAAGAAAACTTAAAGTTATGGGAGATGGCTCCTGCCCTAACTCTGAATTCTTAAATCAGTGTGACTATTTAAATGGATTTGAATCAAAATATTGGGCTGAGAACATAGCAACTCATGAAACAAAAGACAGATCTGTGGGTGAGGTACAAAACTGCATTTAATAAAGAAATGAATTGGGATGGAGTTTTTTGGATCTGTTTTGCCAGTCTTCTTGTAAGAGCCAAACATGTGTGTGTTTGGTTGTTTTTTTTGAGAAACAGAATGCTTAGTTAAATGCTAAGCAGTAGTAAAGAGGATATTTTTGCCATGGCAAATATTTTCCTGATCAAAATTCCCAGAAGATGAGGGCATTTATGCCCGCTGTATTTGGTTGTACTGTACTTGAATGTAAAATATTAGGTTTCAAGTTTTAAAATAAGCTATAGCTGAAAGACTTAATTTCTTAATTTTTACTGTCAGATGCCCAAATTGCACTTTTTTTTCCCAGAATAATTCAGGAGCTTGTCATACTTACCACTTGTAGCTCCAGCTAACCAGCAATATATATTCTGACTTGCATCTTCATATAAAATGAATAATGAGTTTTGCAAAAGCTTATTCAGTTTAAAATTCATAGAGGTTCCATAAATTTAACAAAATCTCCCTTCTTAAAATCAATATTACTGTCTTCGTACATGTATCTTATATGACTCTTAGATATTTAAACTGAATATATGGTGATAATGAAACTAATTAAATTATTGTTATGATGCTGACTTAAGTCACACTTCCATTGGGCTGCAGTAAATTTCGAAAGACTTAAGCCAGGAAATACTGGTCCTTATGTGTTCTAGAAATCACTGTTTTGAAACTAGTCAGAAAACTAATTTTTCTACATCTTGTCTTGGAAATGGAACTCAGGTTCCATTATCTCATTTAGCTGAGATAACCATCCTCTAGCTTCCATTGACCGGGGACTGGATTCAGTTGTCTAAACATAGGCTTTTAAGATGCTCTAGGCAACCCAAGGCACCCCCATATGTGTCTAATGACATCTGAATTACTCTAGCATACCTAAGACATCCATACATGGCTTGCATATATGATACTGGACATACACAAAACCTGTGCCCTTCTGGAGCAGAAGCTGAAGTCTACTGGAATACCTCTGCATGGGATTTTCATAAAATGTTAAATATGACACCACCTTTCTAACTTACTGCTTCTTTACCCTTCAACATTTCTTTCCACAGTGAAGTACCTGATCCATCCCTACTTCTGTAATGCCTTTTTATGAAGGGCTTCATCCTTCAAAAGGTGGTTCTCTAAACTGTTGGTAATACTACATTTCATTAAAACTTATGTTGTAGCATTTTATGTTGGCAGTTTCTCCATTTTGGACATTCTCTCCTCCCTAGGAGAAATGATTGTTTTTCTAAAGAATGGTCCTTTAAAAATATCCTAACTATTCTCTAATAATGATGATGTATTTAGAAAAAGGATAATAATGATCACTTATAAGAAAAGCACTTAAAATAAAAGATGCAATTAATGTAAAACTGGAAAAAATACTTACCTTTATACCCTGGGTACCAGGAATACCTGGGTATCCTGGTTCACCTGGAGCACCTGGTACTCCTAGTTCTCCCTGAATAATACAATAGGTCTGTGTCAGTGATGTGCTGTGTGTAAAAATGAATATTACATGTTTTCTCATGATATGCTTTGATTATGATATTTTGAAACTTTATAACTGAGGACAATTGAAATGTCTGGAAAATTTCTGAAGGGTTGTTGAATACAGCGAAGCCACAAAAAGGACCCCTAATTCTTAACCTCAATTTTTTAGTAGCAACCTTTTTTAATAGCCTTTTAATACAGTTGATGTTGAGTTTTCAGAATTATACAAATCAAACTATCTGAAGTAATGCCAATGTTTGCAGGTTTGAACTTCATGAACAGCTGACTTACATTGCCTAAGTTTAGTATAAAATTAGTAAGAGTAAGCGATCAGATGGATTCTGATGCAATTCTAAGTTAACTACTGTTTTATTTTGAAACAAACTGCCTTGTAACTAATTGTGGAAAATCAGTAAAACATGGAAAAGTAAATCAATCCCTTCTTTAACTAGAATACTTCCAGATTCATATTTACCTTGGCTCCTGATGATCCTGGCTTCCCCTGTATTCCGGGTTCACCTTTATCACCCTATATAACAATATAAGAGTGTGGCTGATACATCAGTATGTTTTGTCACATGTGGTATGACTAGCAAACATAAACAGACACTGGTGGGAAACTGGTTCTTAAAAACAGGTACAGGTAATGACAAAAAGGCTAAAGTTCTGCTCCCTTACAGGAAACTCAAAATTTCAACCTTCTTTCAGGAAAGATGAGATACTGACAACACAGTGTGATCTGCCAGCCTCTGCTCACCTGTCCTTTCCCCACCTGCCTCACTTCCCTTGCCCAGTCACACCATGTTTGTGTGTGCCGACTTCACATTTCCACCATCTTATTTAATAAAACTCTGATAATCCTCAGACTTGTCTGAGCCAAAATATTTATTTATGTTTATTTATTTATTTATGCTTCAGTTTTTATTGTAGCCTGTGGAATTAGGCATATATCCGGTATGAGGATTTTCATTAAAATCTAAGGATTATTGATTACTTCATGATGCTCTTCCATAAGAACAAGCTTATTAAGAATGATTCTGTAAGAATCGGCTTATATTCTGAATGAGAGATAAATATACAAATCAAAAGCATTTTTCACAAATGAAAATAAAGCTAATTAATTTTTAGTCATTTCATAAATACTAAATCTTGTTGACCACAGCAAACATTGATCACTTTAAAGAATGTTACCTTCGGTATACAATTTTAAGTAAGTACTTACATACTTTTGGATACAAAATAACGTATGGCTGGAAATGGAGCTAAATGTAAATACAAAGTTCGAGAAATGGATTCTATATTCCTAAATATTCTCTAGGACATACAGTTCAGTGCTTACTGGCCAAAACTCATTTTGGATTAAATTAAAAGGTTACACTAACAGATCTGGATTTATAGTATCTATTTTAGTTTCTGAGAGCATGGGTCAAATTAATTCTTGCTGTAGCTGCAGTACAATCAATAAAGTTACATCTGAAATAAATTTGGCTCTTTGGATGGAAAAAGCAGCACGTACTGTTATTTAACACAATTAAAATATAAATAAATGTAACATGGGCAGAAAGTTCTGATGTATACTGAGAATTATCTGGCTCCCAGCATTGCAGAACATTTTCCAGGACTGTGAAGCTGAAACAAAGTCTCATGACCGCTTCTGCAATTGTTCCAAACCTCATGGGATGACAGGCACCATTTACTGAGCTATATTAAGCTCTCTTGAGACTGAACTATCATATAAGGTAATATAGGGAGCATCATACAGATACTCACCAATATTCAATATAATAAAATATTATCAGCATCACAAACAAATTAACACAAACACTTACCTTAGGCCCAGGAACTCCAGGTAGACCAAATGAGCCTTCTGGTCCCATCAAACCCTATTTATTTGTGAAGAAGGCAGAGACATTTCTGTACTAAGCTAGAGGAATAATGGCTTCAGTATGGTGTATTAGTATCAGTATTCTATTTCTATAGTGAAATAAACAGGAAATATAATGTCTTTTAACATATTACTACACAGGCTGTAGCTCCAATACAGCACAGTGGATTATTCAGACTTTCTATGGCCTAAGGAAGGGCTACTGTGCAATGGAAAAAAACATGCAGGAAAAAAGCACAGAGCTGTCATGAAATACTCCTGAGAGAAAAAAAATCTGCAACTCAAACCCCCGTCTGTATGATCTAATCTTTAACATATCTTTAATATGTCCTTAGCTATAATTGAAAATGACACTAGAGTTTCTTAGTTTCCATTTAGGGTTCTTAAAAGCAGCAAAAGTATATGCAGCATTTCATAATTCTCTTCCTCTTTCTGACTGTGTGTCCCTCAAAGGTTGCCATGCCTTGACTGCTTTTGCAAACTTTGTGGAGATTTGTCGGGAGCAGTTAACATTGGGGCTACACCCTTGCATCTTCTGCAGAATCTTTAGGATTGAACTGTTCATTCAAGAACACAACAGCTTCTGCCATTTCAGATCATGACACGTCAGCACATGTTTAAACCTGGAGCATTGCCAAAATAGTCCCTAGGACTCCTCTCATGGAAATATGTTGATAAAGGTGTGTTTAGTTGTCTTTGTTCCATACATAAAATAAGAACTAAAGGATGTTAAACCAGCAGAAGTCTGGCTTTCTTAATTTCTGTTTAAAGTTACTTTCAAGTATATATTAGAAAATGAAACTTTTTTAAAAATCATACTTTCCAGGAAGGAATTCTCACATATTATTTTCCACATCTGGTATTAATATGTCTTTCTCACCACTTCATCTCACTTCACTTTGACTCTAGAACTGCATGTGTCAATAAAAACAATGCATTACTGTTTTATATGGACTTGCATATACTCTGAAATATGATCTGCTATACGAGTGTACTTAAGACACAGCATAAAATAAAAGCATAGTAATACAGAAAGTCAAACAACTAAATAAGGCTTGGAAATCTAACCTGTCAGAGATTTAAGTTTTATTAATGATTCTAATGGATACGATTTTCAAAAACTACTGTTATTATTGTTATTTAATCTTTGCTTTCATATAGATAAAAACGACTACCTTTCATTTGGTACTAAATGTTAGGAACTGTTCAGGTCCATGACATTATCTCAGACCTCCTTCAAAAGTTACATGTGATCAAAAATAAATGTATGTCTACAGTAATTTGTTACACTGACTGTAACTCAGTTATGCCATAAAAATTATTAACTTGCTTTGCTAAAACTAAAAGGATGGCTTTGTTTCTACAAATACAAGAGAAAACTCAGAACATTTGGAACAAGAAGTAATTCTTTGTAGCCAGGGTTTTCAGCATTTCATCAATTTTCTGGTACTTCACCTGTGCTTTACTGTTAACTGAGGCAGCACAGATTAACTAAGGTTTCTTTCCTGTTCTATTGTAAGAAACTACTGGTCATCAAAACTTTCCATCAATAAACATAGCAACTTGCTCCTTATGGCACTGACACAGGTCTGTGAATACAAATAAATGGTATTAATCACATGACTAAAACTTAAGTAACTTTGCTGCCAGTTTTCCTGTCTCAGACCTTTCCCGTTCAGTCAACTGCACATGAAAATTCTTCTGTTAAACTTCAATTTCTCTAAAATACTAATAATATCACACATCAAACAATTTCAAACACTTTCCTGAAGCTTGAAGATTATATCTGCTCATTCTTACTTAGAAAACCAGTAATCTTTTCAAAGATGATGCAGTCAATCTAGTGTAATCTATTATTTTGTAAAGGTTTACTATACCCTATGCCATTTCTTTCATAATTTTGGAACAGAAATTACCAATTCGTCTCCAAATGAAGTGAGGTTTCTGAGGTTTGCTTCCACCCTAAAACACAGTGTATCCCCATTAACCATTTGCTTATGGCCTATGTTCAGCACCAGCTTTGTTACAGAAAGCGTAAGAAAACATTAATTTGGTTTTGGAACCTAACCTTGACTATATTAATACTGCCTTAATTCACTTGCACATCAGGCCTACTTCTTTATGTTTTCTCTTTTTATTTACATAGCAAAATAAGGCTTTATTAAATTTCATTTCACTGTGAGGCTTAATTCAATTAGGCTGTTTTAAATCAAATTTCATGTTATCTACTGACATCCTCACTTCTGAAATACAGCTCTCTTCATTGTGTGATCTTTTTGGCATTCCTTGAAGGCTTCCTTCCTTATTATTTTCCTAATATTTTCTTTTAATAATTATTTCCTAATTATTTTCTTCTCCTCAGATTACTGTTCTGTGCTCATTACCAGCATGTTAATCAGTAGAGAAAAGCAACACAAGTTTGGAAAGCGATAATGGGAAGGGATGAGAAATGTGACTGGGGGATTCCTGGCTCCTTTCACATTGCCACCTCAGTGTAGCCCTGTGTTTCAAGTCATGTAACACACTGAGAGTCTACCCTCTACCAACTTCACACTAGATCACTTCTAGTTTATGCACACACCTGTCCTTGGATTACAGAAGTGGTAAATGTTCATCACAAATGTCCCTCATATATTTATCTTATACAAAGTGGAAATACATGTACAGAATAGCTTGTTTGGTTTGGTTTGGTTTTAAATCAGATATATGTATATGTCCACAATGACCTGCAAACATGTAGTAGAGGAAGCAAATCAGAAAATACATTTAGTATAACTAAAGGTCAGACATACATCTGCAGGAAAGGGAGAAATAAAACCCAGTTGTCCTGGCTTCCTTTCTTGCCCTTTCATTACTAGGCCATATTTGATGTATTTCATTTTAAAAATTACAGGAAGATGACTATATTAAATCAGTACATTGCAAGAAGAAAACTTTCAGATGCAATACAGGAAAAACTTGAGAACATAATCTGAAAACTGTGGCATATAAAATTAAAAGAGAAGAGCAGGTCCTGAATAAAAATAAAAAACAAATCAAGGACTTAAAATGTAGCATTACTCCTCATTTACCAGAACTGACTGTTTATGTGGCAAATAAATTAATAAATTACTGATGTTGGCAATGTAATAGGGATAGTTATTACTGAAGAAGAACTTGTTACTGAGGAATTTTCCCAAGGTATTAATAGACCATCCACAAGCTTTCCATCTGTTTTTTCTGGAACAAACATATTCAGTGTGACTAATACAAGGAAAATCCCACTATCTTTTCTGGTTGAAATTCCCTAGTGCCGTATAACGGTATTCAAATATTCCATGCATCAATTTCCTACTTATTTTATCAGGTGACAAAAGATATATTAAATGAGTTGACAGGAAACATGAATACATTAATTTCAAGTGTATCAAGAACCAGATGTTATTTATCTAAATAAAATTTGAAGAAAACATGGTAGGTGAGTTACTCGAATAAATATGTATATTTTGGAATCCCACAGGGCTTTATTATAGCTGATGATACAGCCTTATGGCATTTTTTTCAGCTTTGCTCAGATTTTCAGTAATAGGCAATAAAAATTATTAAAGGCACAGGTGAGAGCCCAAATGTGCATGTGTTAACTAAGAGTAGGGTTATGTGAACTTCCAGTTCGGGCAATGTTTTGTTCAAATTTAATCTAAACAACTGCAATAACTGGTTGTTAGGGAAATTTATTCTTTCTAGAGAAGATCTTTAGGTGGCTAAAAAAGTCCTTTAAATTCATGAAAAGAAAATGAACCAGTGTACTCACTTTACACAACAGGGCTTCTGACAGCTGTAATGTAGTGGTCATGTCTGTGGTAGAGTCAGGAAAGGAAGTGCTGCTGGGTGGATGCAGAGTAGCTGTATATTACGCAGGAAATTCTGAATGTATTGGGTAACAGACTAGCCCAGAATTTGTAAAACCCAAAACTGGTTTCAATCTTTCTCTCCAGACAGAACTGCATTGGTTTTAATTGATCATATATTTTATTAAGGAACTGTGAGCATGGAAGAAGAAGTGAGCTCTTCAATACATTTATAGACATCCATAGCCTTATATATAATCTTTGTTGTCTGGAAACCAGAGTCAAGTTTTTTTAAACTTAGCATTATTCAGAGAGCAAGTTCAGGGCTCTCTCCTATGTGGTTATCTACAGAGATACAGGAGAAAGTACAAACCACACCTAGTTCTGAATTTTCTTTGATGAAAAACTATAAAACAAAGCAAAAAAATAAGAAGATAAATGGGAAAGAAGATGAGATCTGTGGACTGTACAACTTTGAAAAGTCTATTTACAGTTTAACAACCTCCTCAGCTTCTTCAAGTGATAAACACATATCCATTTGCATTCCACATGACTACCCAGTACTCAGCAAAATCAGAGCATGCTAAAGTAAAGATTTAAGAGTCCTTTGTGGAATCAATGATCTCAGCATCATTCTGATAAATGTACAATTGAAATCAAAAGACAACCTCAAAAATAGTGAAATTTACTTGTAATGGGATAGATATACATTACTGTACAGACACACCGCAAGCCTTGACTTACAGGTTGTGTGATCATTCCTCCCTTTGGAGGTCTGAACAATCTGACTGATTAGCACCTGATTTAAGTGCAATTCAGATGCAAGATCAAATAGAAACTTGGGAAGGGTCTGCAAATACACTGAAAGAACTTTTAACTGAACGGATGCACATATCAAAACTTCATCACCAAGATACAATAAAAAACAGCAAGGATAGAGAGGATTCAGATTTACATAAGCCGTAGGTCAAGTACATGCTCCACTTATCCAGGTGGGCATATATTGCTCTTATTACCAGGAGTAATTGGAGAAGAACAGCCTCTTTCTAGAAATAATGATCCAGAATCCACATGTTGTAACTGGAGCATACAATCTTCTCTAAATCTTTTATTGTCAAGTCTGCTGGGTGTCAGAAGAGCATGGGACTCCTCATAACCAAGCTCAGAAAATCCACAAACAAAAATTACCTTAGCTGGCCAGATGTAGGCAAAATCTGGTAAACTGCATCTGACTTAATCTTTTGGTGATTATTAGAGAGCCATGGAAAAGGCATAAAACATTATCTCTGTGACTTCAACTCAAAAAGTGTAGAATTCTAAAGAAAATCAGACTGTACTTCCAGTTGAAAGCAAGTGACAAAATTTTGGAAAACGCCATTCATTAAAATGACATCAAGAACAAATTTCCCACTCCTGATTCAATATTCTAAAGTGAATGAGAATGTCTGACTCAAGACTCATATGTGACTCAGATATCTGACAAAACAATTACAATATCTTCCCGGAAAAGAAGAAAAACCCTTTCATTACTTTACTTGGGGATGGAAACTATCACCTCTTCAGTCACTATTTGCTTACACTGAGCCCTTTACCTGGGCTCCTCATAAAAAAAATCTTCCTGAAGCTCTGAATTCCAACACGTCAATGTGTATTTTCTTTTTCTCTGGAGAAAAAAAAACTCCTGGTTTGGGGTACCCCTTCCATCTTAGGAAGGAAACATACACCAGTAACAATCTGGACAGAGAAGTGCCAGACCCTGCTGAACATTCCAGCATTAGTATATAAATGACACTTAGGCTAGCAGCTACCTTCATACTCAGATGGTTAGTTTGGCATGCAGCAACATGTAGTTACACAAGACTGCACATACCAAGATGGTCAGACATACATGTTGCTAATCTCCATCCAAACAAGAATTCTCTTTAGAATAGGGAATGATGCAGCAGGATGTAAGCCCCAAATAATTTTGATATCAGGTCTGCCCTTATGTACTCTAGAAGATGTTAACCTTAACTAGGATTTTAGAGAGATTTAGCAAGACAGAGGATCAAAAGGTCCACACTCAGATCCTTAGCATCCTCTTCCTTCCAGGTTCCTGTAACACTCCAAAATGAGGCACAATCTACCACAACCACCTGGGTAAACACCACTGGAGTCACTGAGAGCAGAAAAGAAAGGTCCCTGAAAAGACTATTCCTGTCCTGCAATAAAAGGTAGATACTGACAGTAAGATGGCCTTAGCAGTATGACAGTAGGCATCCTGATGACTGATGAATGAACATCAAGCCCCTTTTAGAGAGCCACTGACTATCCTGTATTTGACTTTGCAGGTATGGATTTCCTTAAATTCAGAATGATCCCTCTCCCTTTCTTCTACTTTTAATGCTGCAAAGTGGCATCTAAAACTCCTTTGTCTTTTAGAATGGATGAAATCCAGCCTGACAGCTGTTAACAATCTGTTAACAACTACCTAAATCCAAGAACCTATAGCAACATTCTCCCACCTGTTGCCAAAATATCAAGAGGCTTAACATAATGGCAAGGACACCAGAGAGAACAGTTCCCAGCTTTCACCCACCATTTCCACACTTGAAATATGCTGCTGGGCTAAAAACTTACATTTGCCATAACCTTGTCTTCTGCTACTGAAAGAAGGAATAATGTGACTTCTAACCATAGTTTCCGTATTTAGGAATAAAATGCTCGGTGTCATTTGTGCCTACATCACTATCTAAGCTTCTCAGTCTCTTCTTCCATTTCATGAATGCCATCCGCTTATTTCTAATGATTTTCTGAAGCTCTATCCAGAGCATTTCCTTTTTGCTGCTATTCAGATCCCTTGGCTTTGTTCACATAATTTCATTTACTACTTCCTTTTACCCTTCATTTCAGAGAGAATTATTTAGCAAGAGAATTACTGATCTGAGAACAATTTTTGTAAAAAGTGTTTATATGTTTGTCTCTTATTTATCAAAGCAATGCTATTAAAGCATTTATAAAAATCTCATACTTCAGGTATTAGAAAACTGATTACTATTGTTATCAAAATCAAAATCACAGAGTGGACTCTCTGATTACTTATCTTCAAATGCATTTCCCAAACTAAAGAAATTAAGCAGTATCTTACAGTTTCCCATGTAATCATACTTATCCCAGTAATAACACTACAGAAATGCTGAAATTTCCCAATTAAATATTTTCAAGGAACTGTTTTTTTCGGCTTCCTGAGAAACTGAAGTTTCTTCTATTTGGATTGGGCATGGACAAGCCAGTTACATGCATAACATACAATGAACAAGATGAGGCAACAAAGCAACAAAAAAGCAAGCTATCTTCTTCCCATTGTTGTCCCACATTAAAACACTTGTATATGCCATTCAGCTACAAATCAAGAAGTGTTATCTAATTCTTTCCATTGTTACTAATTCTGTAGCCCGAATACAGCTGCATAAAGTCTCTTATACTACCATATGGCTATATACACTAAGAATAAACAACAAATTTCTTAGAGGGTTAAAACTTTTTAGTTATTTAGTGCTACACTGTCCATAGAGATAATAACATTAGTCTTAATTCTGTACTTAATTCTCTACAGTATTTACTTCATTCTAGCAGTAGTGGTATATATTGATCTGCTTGTGGTTGAATACAGGGTAAAACATAAGTTCTTTAGGTAAATAAAAAGTCACAGTAAACAGCTTATTTCTGATGTTAAGCCATGTATATCTCAGGCAAGTCATAAGCATTTTAGCCATTAAAGATAAAATACCTCTAGAAAACTGCAAAAAGACATGCTAACGGTGTTTAAGCAGCTGTTCCTTTTGCATTTTAATTTTCCATATTTTAAAGTCTATATATACTTGCACCAACTTTCAAAACAATTATTTTACTCCTGTGATTTCCAAAGGATTATAAAGAACACAGAAATCACCCCACTCAGACGGTAACAAAGCTGTGGTAAACTGGACTGTCCAAAAAGAATGAATTATTTTCAGTTTCCTACATTCCAAAATAAAAATCTCTCTTTAGGCAGTTTGGGAATTTGGTGATCTCAGCTATTCTCACAGTCTTTGTCAAAAGAGCACTATCACAAAAGCATCCTGAAATTAATCTTCAAAAACCCATTGCACACTATGACAATATTTAAGTCAACCTTAACTTTCAAAATAAATCTATTTTAATACTTTAAAAGTTAATTCAAAGTTAATTCAGAGAGTAAATTCAGACTAATGTTTTTCGGATTTGTTTATCAAATGTGCAGTCAGGAAATCATTTTGAAAAGAAAGTTGGGTAAACATTTTGGGGGGAATTCAGAGACTAGACTTAGTCTGATCATCTTTGTCAACCTGAAAATGCTAGGTTGCTACTGTATCTGCCATTGTTTGATTGCTTATTACAAGTATAGAATGACAGCATCAGAATTATTTGTTCATAATACCATTTTTCAAACTTACAGTATCCCCTGGTGACCCTTTTGCTCCTGGTTGACCCGGTGGTCCAATTTCACCCTATATTTTTTAAATAAAGAGAAGAATTCTGTGATTAATATATGCATAGTTTTTTAAAAAAATAAAATATTCTTTAATTATGGATATTTATTTAGTTAGGGTTATTTCTCAGAGTATTATGAAATTAACTTTGTTACTTTTACATTATTCATTCCTGCTGGAACAGCTGAAAAAAAAACTAATGAGAGATTTTCAACCATGCCACAAAGAATTTGGAGCATGCCTCCATTCATTTGCAGCATGATTTGATGACCTAAACCCCCGCTATGAAAACTCTCCTCTGAGCACAGTCTGAACACTTACTTTGGAATGGGTGTATATATACACACAGGTTTTAACTGTGTTTTGAACTATTAATAATACCTTTTGTCCTTTTGCTCCTTGATTTCCAGGGATACCAGGAATTCCCTGAGGGAGAAAAAGAAAACCTTTTAAATATATCGAATAGTTCATCCAGAAAATAATATATAACACCACCCCCCTTCATGTTCTCATAAATTTAACATTTGCCATATGATTGGGGTTCAAAATATGGGCAGGAAATAGAAAATTAAAAAAAAAAAAACACATAAGAGAAAAGAGCTTCAGATGAAAACATTCAAACTATTTCATCTGGGGATACAGTGAAACATTAATGTCCAGTTGCTCTCCAGTACTTTCATGTCAGGAGTCCATGTCCAATGCCTGGCAGGCTCACATGCTCCTGGTTGCTCACCAAGGGCTGCAATGCTTTACTGAAAAACCTGACTGACACTGGGAGAGAAACTACTTTTCATTATCCATAAAATTCCCCACATAAGATAGCTCTAAAGTCCTGTTCAATAGGACCATAAGTATGACAAATCCTGTTTTCCTATCTAATATGCTGTGACTGTAACAGAACATAAGAGATAGCTATAATTATATTTGATGTATGCTAGCTTCCACCTCAATAAATACTTAAAGATCTCTGTCATTTCCTCAGCATCACTGCTCATTTAGCTCTACAGTATATCTCACAATTTTCTTACAGTTATCATTTACTTAAACATAATTTAGTTTTTAAACAAAACTCCATACATACTTAAAACTGTTGTCTATGTTCAATTTATTTTTTATCTCAAGTAAAACTGTTCAGATTTATTTACTGTTCTTACTTGTACTATTTTTTCTCTCAAGTAAAACTGTTCAGATCCATTTACTATTCTTACTTGTACCATCATTAATCTGCAGCAAGAATTTGGCTTACAGACTTTACATTTTAATCTAATATTGAAATTAATATGCTGCAGTGAAAACAAGAGGACTGTTCTATATACCACCAAAACAAATGAATTCTGTGGGGAAAAAAAAAAAATAATATGAATTTAACAACCAGGAATAACCTGATAGTTTCCATATGGACTACATCTGTGTAATGCTGGCTTGGAAAAGATAGTTCAATTGTTTTGCAGTTTACACCCAGTTTCTAGTTAATAGTGACCCCATCAAGCAGAAACAGTTCATTGGTCAATGGCACATGTGTTAGCAATGGCATCCTGAGCATTTTACAGGTCATCAAAATTCCAATGTATCTATCATTAAAAGAAGAGATCAAATAATATAATAAAAAGAATTGGAAAACAATGCCTCATTCTGAGACTTCTACTTGCATTGTGTAACATAACTCTTTTCGCTAAACTTTCATCCAAAATCACCTTAGATCTTTTGCACAAATAAAAAGATGGGAAATAGGCCATATTTATCACCACATTTATGAACTTCCAGACCTGTCCATGAGTTCTTAGTATAATTATTTAACAGTTAATTTCTGTTGCTGTAAAATATAAAACTAAGTTATAAATATCTGAACCTGTAATACAAAACAGAATTTCATATATGCTCGAAAAACCCCTCCCACTAGGCAGCAATCTTTTCATACTGAAAGGATGTACCAGAACTTTCCGTGGTTCCATTTCTATGCTATTTGCAAGGCTGAGAGAAGACAGTTCCACATACTTAAACAAGACAGTGAATGATTTACCATTATATAAGCATGCCTAAAAGAAGAAACACAATGTCCTGATGAACTTTCTTGGCTAAAAGAAATTGCCGATACAAGACATTTAACTTTACCTTTCTATCAGTGGCAAAGAAAGATAAAACTCAAAAAAAAATTGTAAAACTAAGTCACATTTCATTATTTCCCCCATTTTTTTTTCTTCTGATTGACTCTGCACTACTGAAGTACATGGAACTTAAGCTCTTATTTCAGTGGGAGCTGGTCCAGACCCTTAAAATTCTCTTATGGCTCATTGACATTTATTCAGCTAAGAATGAATCTATCACTTATGCTAATGTAAGTGATTCCCAGAGTATATGGAGTGGAGATTTTCAGTTATTCTCCACCTGTCAGCTGGCACAAAAGAAGGAGAATGAAGTGGCTAATTTGGTCACAAAGAATTATTTTTTCCCATCAGAGTTATTTTTCTGTATAGTTTTCATGGTTCCATAATTACAAAGACTAATTTCTGTAGTATCAGCTCCAGGATGCCTAACAGATTAAATCTAGTTTCCTTCTCATTATCTATTCCCAATCTATTACTTCCTTTTACATGGATAATTTCTGGTTATGCCAATTAGAATTATTTGCACTTTCCCAGATGAGAAGGTTAAAAAGCAGTTCAGATATCCTGAGTTTCTTCCATAACTTTGAGGTCAAAAGCCAAACCACGCTCTGGAAACGTGTCTTGTCCCTAAACAAAGGGTTCACATGCTGTACAAATCCTCAGAATCTAAGTATTTTTTTGTCCACCATGACTAATAAGGCACTTTTAATGGGAAATTATGTTTAATAGGGTGACATAACACTAACTAAACTACTATAGAAAACTTACTCTAATTATTAAAAAATGTATTCTTTAAAGCATGAGGCAAATCAACTAGTTTTACTCCATTTGTAAGATAAAAATGTAGTTTTGTGAAGAGTATATTGTAACTAAAATTATCACAAATGCCTGTGTTTAATCAAAACTTAATATGAAACAGATTCATCATGCAATTTTTCTGCCACTAAGGGACACACAATGTTTGGAACTACTACAAATGGGAAAACTGCCACCCACTGGGAGTAACAGAATCAATGCTACGGAATAATTCATGATTCATTGGCCTACGGAAAAAAAAAATTGCCTTTGGGGATGTCCTCTGCAAAGCTATCAAGCAACATTTGGTTCATATGAAATAAGAAAAATGGGTTGTAATTCTAGATTTTTTTTTCTTTGTCTTTCCAGAAAACTTATTTTAAATGGTTTGTATTTATCATATATGCAGTTATAATACCGATAAAACATACACTCCTAGCTACAATAGCTAAAAATCAAAGCATCTACAGTGATTCAGTGATTTCTGTCCTTACATGAGTTGAACCATCTTACGCCTCTGAATCAGTTAATTTGTTTCCCTTCTTGTTTTACATCAAATTTCAGTGTTTTGTCATATTTAAAAATGAAGTTTATTGCAAGCCTTACCACTGCCTTAGTTCTTTCAGCAACACCAATCTGACTTTCTCAAACACCTTAATTTCATTGAAATGTCTTCCTCTTTCTCTGAAATTTTCCTTTAAATAAGAAGTCTTTCGTTATCCCATAAAAGCCTGTAATATTATTCATTATTTTATCCTTAATCAGCAAGTGCTATAATCACATGAAATTTAAAGCCAGCAAGACAGCCTAGTAAACCTAATTCCTTGGCTTCAAAACGTATCTAAAGATTCTCAACTGCAGTTTTATCACACACTGTTGAGTTTGTGCCTAAAACCTAATGCGATCATGTATCAGTCTGGCAGCTAACCAAGATTATTTATTTATTGAGACACTGCTGTCTTTACTCTTTGTTCAGCCTCCTTTGCCTGTTTAATCATTTATCTTCCACCCTGTGTTACCTGTGTGTACGTAGAAGCCTGACAGCTTTCTAAGCTCGTTATAGACCTGGGGAGCCTTTGCAGGGTACCCCCAGGACCTAAAGTGACACTTGAATGCCATGCAGGTATCTGAAATTGTCTCTGGCATCACTGAAGGAGCTGTGGGATAGCTGATCTACCCTTTGAAAAAGATAATCAGTCTGCTCTAAGAACTGTCATACACACCAGATGTTGCAGTTGCCCTCAAACATCTCATATGGATCTCGGTGCCAATGCCCAGGCGACCAAATCCCATACACCTTGATATCTCACTTCCTGGAGCAAAAATTATCTTTTTTTTTTTTTTTTTTTTTTTTTTTTTTCCTTGGCTTGTTTGTATATGCCTGGTGTGATAGGTCTCTATAGGCTCAGATAGCAAAAGATTCTGACAAAATCTTCACATAGGCTAGGAATCACAAGACACTTAGGGGTAAACTAGGATATCCAAAAGGTAAAAGGAGCTGTGGGTATGCTTTACCTGCAAGAAATAACAGTGCTTAGCCATGGGTCTCACAGCTTCATTACAGAATGAAGCTCAGCTGGGTATGCATCTAAATCCCCTGATACAGTCTCCCTCTGCTGCAGCCCCCACACCTGGGACTTCAGAACACCCAAACCCATGGATTTGTTACTACTGTGATGATGAGCTTTAAAGATGACACTTATACAATTCTGCATAGATATTCTATTTTATTCCGGTTTTAGCAATTTAAATAAATCTTTCATTCTTTGATAATACCTGGCAGATACAATGGATTCAACTGTAAAAGGACCATGGTTTCAAAATGCCTAGAAAATCTTTATTGTAGTTTTCATTAATCATGAAGTGTCTACTTTTGTTTTGGATGAATTTAAACAGCTGGATTTTTTTCCATGCAGCCCCATAAAAAATCCATTAAGTAAATTGCCTGAGGCCTTATGTACAGATCAACTAGGTGTAAGCATTTTTACTTAAGCCAAAAGATACATTTCTCAAATATTTTTCCCATTTTTTCTAGCTAGTATTATGGATTATTTGTAACTCCCTCATGTTTAACTTTAGGCTTGCGAATAGCAGAAGAAACCATGCATAAATCTTTTTCCAGAAAAAAAACAAAACAAAACAAAACAAAAATTATTTTATTCTGAAAATGAGTAATTATTACTCTACCCTTTATTTTCTGCTACTGTCTTTAATATTCCCCATCCCTTCAGTGCCTGGTAGGACTTCATTCTTCAGCAATGGTTGATAGCCCTAATATGGAAAGCAGGAGTTTCTAGACTATAGATATCATATCCATTATCATAAAATTCTATCTCTGGAACATGAAAAATTATAAAATATTTCCAAAAGCTTCTCTGTTATGAGCAAACTGTTTTGCAGTAAATTCCCCAAGAAGATGGAAAGAACATCAGTATAATCAACTTATTATTATTTAATTTCTTAGGGTAGGTACAGAAAACTGTACTCTTTCAACATACTGATTTAAACAGGCTCTTCACTGAAAACAGTACATCTGGACTTGTAATGTGTCAAACTTGATAATTACTGTTTAGGACAAATCACTATGGAATAGTTCTTCAAACTATCAATTCTTCTTTCAACATCAAGACAAAAAGACCTGAAATAATATATTTTTTTCTCTGTTAAAAATTAACATGATTTAAAAATTTATGATAAAAAAATACTTCCTGTTTAAACAGTGAGACCTTCTGAAAAAAATGAAAAAGTAGTAAAATGTAAGGTAACCACACACCCTTTATTTCAGGAGTCACTATTTGTGAGAAAAAAATCTACCAGCTTCTCTACTACTATTGTTGAATATTGGTAAATATTACGGTTTATTTTATGGCTTAAGATAATATCTGCTTTCATATTTTACTTTTTTTATGAGAATGGTCAGTGAAGTTATTTTGATGTGATTCTACTTTGTTTAAATTATATTAATTTTAAAAAAATGATGCTTTGAGTAACATTTAGAAACTTTTGCTAAAAGATTGTCACATTCTAGGTTGTTGCCCACTTACACAACAAAAATTTATGTTGTATTCCTAATGATCATTCATAATTCAGGCTGTGATACAAGCCTCACAAAAGACTCCCAGCAAGGCACTGAGAAACTTTAATAGGTTTCAGTCTTAAGAAGTCCATGGGCTTTTTAAGAGCGTCAGAATGGTGCTAATTTTGACCCTACTCTTTTTTCAGCAGTGTAAATGTCAATCAGGATCAGCTGAAGGATCAGGTTTAAAACAGATAAAAGTCGTGATGACTGATAAAAAGCTGTTTTTCCTAGTGTATATGAGTTCTCTGAATTATGTTTCAATCAAATGGCTCCTTCCACTCCAAAAAATGTGCAATTCTGATTCTGGGAAGACACTAAAGGACATTAAACAAATTACAGAAAAAGAAAAAGATTCACAAAAGTTATCTATCTACGCAGATGTTCCCATGATCCCTTTAAACACCT
Organism: Tyto alba; assembly: GCF_018691265.1. Taxonomy (NCBI): domain Eukaryota; kingdom Metazoa; phylum Chordata; class Aves; order Strigiformes; family Tytonidae; genus Tyto; species Tyto alba. The sequence continues at coordinate 23,944,812 of NW_024881316.1, read as the reverse complement.
GAAAAATATGACTGTTTATGTATTACTGATCCTTACTTGAAAAAGCACATTTGATGATACATGAGAGATTTACTGGAGGTATGTAAAAAAGTACAAGTCAAACCATAATTTGGATAAAAGTACAACAGTCAAGATACTTTTTAAAAGATTACAGCAAATCCTTGATAATCCTAATAGAATGAAAGACACAATCCCAACTGGATAATGGATAAAAGTTTCTACTAAGGAAAGTAGCAAACTATATATAAAAAAATTCAATAAAACTGCATCTGCTACTTTTGAGTAGTTGGAATTGATGACAAAGAAAAATGGGCTAAATACAAAGAAGCATTCCCACAGACATGATGAGCATCCACTGGACTAACATAGCAGCTTTAAATTAAATGCAGGAAAGGAAAAAGCATTACCAAAATCTTTGCAGTTATAAGACCAGAGTTTGCAAACACTTTTTTTTGGCAAATCAGTTATTAAAAATAGAACACACATATATTAAATGTGGAACACAGTGACCCCTGTTGCATTGCCAACAACACAGACCTTGGAAAACTATAATTTGAAAGCTGGAAATACTAATAGAAAATGAAAACTCTGCGTATCCTGTCACAGGCTGAAACTGGTGCCACAGTTCCTTGTAAATACCCTTCAGAATAATATAGGTATCAGATTTGTCAAGTCTTCGTGGATCCAAAGGTGGCCAGATAAAACCTGAGCTCCCAGTCCTGTAGGTGACACCGCGATACCCTCCTCCTGCCCGTCGTGTCAGGCACCAGCCTCACAGTCTGTGCAAACCAACATCCAATATGTCTAAAAAGTTTACGGCGACTTCTAACAGCTGATAAACTGCCCCATGTTTGACACATGTAATCACACTGATATTCAAGGAGTTACACACCTCCAAATCTTTCAGAATTTCTCCACTAGGTAAATTATAGAGAAAGGCTTGTGATGGATCACACAATTTGAGCACCTTGCACACATAAGAGAGGGCAGGCTGATGACTGCAGAGCCTCTCCAGAGCGCACTGCCTGCTGCTCTGCTCCGTGCACCCAACGCGCCCGGCTGTCTGCCACCACTAGAATCAACACTTCTGTTCACAGAGGTTGCACCGATGTGGAAGAATGCAATTTTCAGTCATCCCTCTTTCCTGTAGTAAGGAGCCACTCAGTTAAATTAGAAGTGAGCAGGTTTGACAACAAATCATGCATTTTTTCCATATGGTGCACACTGTGAAACTTGTCACAGGATGTAGCAAATGAAAACAGTAAAACTCTGTTCCAAAAAGCACTGTAAAATTACTAGAAAATTGGTCCATTGCTGGCTATTAAGTAGGATGGGCCAGCATGCATTTTTAGCTGAGGAAGTCCCAAAAGTTCTGACAGACAGAATCTGGCAGTAAATAGCAGGTGAAAAAATAATTTTCTACTTACTCCTATCCACTGTCAGAGAAAAAGTTCTGTGATAATTCATTTTCTCTGAGTCTGCTTGTCAGTTCTTATTTTTTTTTAAGAAACATTTAAGAAAACTTTTTCAAAATTTTTTGCTCTTTCTTCCCAGTAAACTGCAAAAATGTTACTTCAGGGATTTCAAATCCTTCGTCATGTAATATTTTGGTTAAAAGGTGATGCATATATGACTAAATCAGGCCAAAATCATGTGATGATACTGCTACCCAATAGGAACTGTTAGGCACTTTGGCTGTCAGAATTTAATTCACATTCTTAAGTATTTCACTATGCATTTATTTATTTTTCTGATCCTAGGCATAACGTTTCTATTGAGGAACATACAAAATCCACTCTGTTAAAGATGTAATTTCCAACGCTTTATCTATATTACTGAAGAATTTGACAGTGTCTTAAAGTGTTCCTTGAAAACTGTGGGAGTTTAGAAGAAAACTGTAAGGCAAGAACAATGGAGAGATATTGCTGCTTCAAGATTAATCAGGAACATATGAAACATTGTTTACTGGAAGTATAAACACTAACTTTCCCAGCACTAAAATGCCAAATGTTAGCCCAATACACAACATATACCAGTCCAAACTTTCTCTTCAAGCATCTCCTACTTCAGAAAAGCCTTTGATGGATGTATGAAAATACCACACAAATTCAAGAATGCCCTAAGCATTATCACTGACATCTGGTGGATCCAAAAGAATGCAAATGAGTCCTTGTTTAAATATCATATGTCAAAGTAAGTGAATGTTAATCAATTAAGGCATACTTATTTTACACCAGTTTTACTATATAATTTTCAAGATCTTTAGTGGTTATTCTATTCTTAGTGGGGTGAATTAACCCATTATGCCTGGAAAGTACTAGATCAGATCAAATTAGATTAAACACTTAAGCAAACAAATAATTCAGTAAACTTACAAGGAAAGTAAAAAATGATTGATGAAATTCTAACCTTTCTAACTCAGATCAGCTACCCAGACAGCCAAACTGGATACACACACACACATATTATATAGTTTTAATACTTTAATCAGAGCCAATTCAGCAACCAATCACATTTTAAATTGAGATTTGGGATTAAGAAATTTTGATAAATAATACAAGATCAATTTACAGTTGTGTGGATTTGTCCATCCAACTTCTCAAAAATCTCCACTTGATCAAGTCAAGTAATTTTTTAGAATGTCCTTTTTTCAGTTCAAGCAGTAGTACGTTAGCTAACATATGAAACGTATATGTACATCATTTGCTCAAAATAACATAAAACAATTCATCAGAAACACTTTTGAATGATAATCAGCAATATTAAACTGACTTTTACCACTTAAAAATACATTGAAAATCAGATTGTATTGCTATAATGTTCAAATACTGATAAACCATCTCTACAGAAAGGCCCACTGCAATATTAATACTAAGAAAATTTAGTTTCTGGCACTCAGAAAAAAGGTGGTGATGTTGGTAAGCATGTGCATATTGCAGTCTCTGCAACTAATGTGAAGGTCTCCAGTCTTCTAAATGCAAAAGCATTTAAATGGGCAAACATTTATATGTATTTTTGAGTAATATTACTGCAAGAGGGGATATCTAATATGTATTGTATACATCCATATTGCCAGGCTGATTCACTCTTAGTTTCATATCAGATCTCTAGACTCCATCTCAGCCAAGCTGAGAACATAACAGCTGAAGGCAGAAGGCGAAGTATGAAGTGAATTTGATCATTCATTCAGTGGGAAGAAACACAGGTGGAACAATGTGTGTCACAGCTCTTACCCTGCAGACAGTATAAGCTTATGCCAGAGCACTTCATCAGGAAATTAAAGCTCACTTTCTAGTACAGATTAACTAATAAGTATTTTAAAGTTTCTACATGAAAATTACTAATAAATGACCAAAATTATTTTAATGCATAGAAGAAACTACATTATTCAGAAGAATTCGTATATAAACAGGACTAGTTCATTGGACTCACTCATGGAATACAAATAAATAAGCACTGCCACTAATTTTTTGCTTAGAAGATAGCTGCTGCACTCTTTAATAAAGTTGCACCTTCAAGTGTTTGCTGCAGGACAATTCTTTCAGAATCACAATGTTTTAACAGATTTTGTAATTTATATAAGATTAAAAATTACTAAGAGGCATTTTTACAAACAAGAAGCATCTGTGTATTGTAATACAGATCAGCAAGTCAGTAGCAAGATCTTAAATTGGTACAGCATACTGATCAGAGATATTTCTGTCTCTATGTTTACAAACCAGCTGCAATGGAATGATGGTATGTAACTTCTATCAGCACATGAATTAGTAAGAAAAGTTCCAGCATAGCCATAAAAAGGTCACTACAGCATACAAGAATAAAACAGACTACTCTGAGTATTGTTTATAACTATTTATAGCACATGCCATTCGTATCCCTAATAGGCTTACAACTACAGCTCCTTTCGTATTTTCTTACATCTTCTAAGAAATTGCCTTTGTTAACATTGCCTCCATAAAACAGTCTTAAAGAAATGGTGGCAAGGTATGCCACCCTTTCTCCACTTGGTTTTCCAAAGTTATTAAATTTGAAATGGTACTAACCAGAAAAATCAAAAAATAATACATTCCTAAGTCTCTGTACACAAAATAAAAAAGATACTATATGATTATAGAAATTTAACATAATTAATGTAATTGCATAGTGTGTAAAGACAGAAATTTAAAAATTAGAAATCATGAGGAACAGACAGAAAGTGTTAGATGGGAGAGAACTGTTAATTTTGCAACTTAGAAAAGCAGACATTAGTTTCCAAGTTGCATTAGGTCAGCGAGTCCAAGCTTATTACAGCATTGTGGCCACAGTCCAGCCTGAATTCAATGGGAATCTTTCCATTGACTTCAGTTTGCTCTGGATCAGCAACTATGCTGTCATGTCTTATATTGTTTTTTGTCAACTGGGAATAATAGAATAGTTCAGTCTAGTCTGCCTGAAGTTCCAGAAGTCTTTAATTACCTGTTTCTTTACAGCATAATTTTAAAGTTTATCTTCTTAATAACAATTAACTCTGATGAAAATGCAGTATGGAATTAATTTAGTTAAAATAACTTGTCAGTCAGAATGAAGAAGATAACTGAGGTTGCAAATAAAGTCTGTTAAAAATGTATACACCTAAAGTGGACCTAAAAGCTATAACTGACAGGAAAACATGCATTCAGTCTAAAAAATGTGGTTGAGCTTACAGCAAGCACTGTGCAATTAAAGAATGATTATTGAAAGTATTTTGCAGTCATAGCTGTCATCTCCCCCTTCCTCAAATGGGAACAAGCCTAACAACATCTGTTATAGTAGCTCCAGCAATCGAAGTCATCAGCAAGACTCTGCCCTGTCTACTCCAACAATTCAGAAATACAACAATAAGAAGAAATAAAGAAATAATTACTAAAAAACTAATTCAACTAGCCAAACCTACTTGTAAAGAAATAACAGTACATGGCATATGACTACAAAAGCCTTACTGCATCAGCTGTTTAGAAAGGAACACCCCATCTGAATACCCATTTCGCTTTATACATAAATGTATTTACCGGTCAAAGTCAGAATTGTCAACAAAGAAATCAGGTATTCTTTTGAAATCTATAAGACACCATTTGCAGAGCAAATACTAGTCCTTACTTCCCTTAGGACTATAATACCGACACCTTTGAAAAGCAGGCCATGAGTGTTCAGAGTTCAGCTGCTACTATGAAGGCATCTCAGACTAGTGGAAAAGCATGAATATTACATTTGACGCTAAGAATTTTGATAGATTCACACCAACCAGTTTGCTGAGTCTCCTGATCACTTTTCTCTTAAAGACGAACAGAAAATAATTTCTTCTAAATATAGTACCTATAGAGAGAGCACTATTTTATAGCAGTACCTCCTTTAAGGCAATGTAAAACCTGAATGAGTATTTAGTATGCTATGAAATATTTTCACAAGTATTAAATCCACACAACACATTATTTTTTGAGCACCGGAAATACAACAGGATTTTTATACTTTCACCTACCAATAGATTAAAAATAGAAAAACAACAATAATCAGACTAGGTGTATTAAAAAATAAACTAAGTAACACTTTCAGAAAGATATTTTTCACAAGGCCTGATGCATAGATATACTACAGGGTTTTTAGATTTGTTTCTTACTGAAGTATTTCATAACTCAGTATATAAATGCAGATATAAAATATAAATATTGAGTAAATGGCATCTTATTAACTAAAACTGGTACGAACCAACATAACATCAACATAGAGTGCATTAAGCAAAGCATATCATTGTGATCACTGAAAAACACATTTGTGTGTACATGTGGTGTAAGTATTTCAGTTCCATTTATCTCAGTCAGTGGTCATCATCTGTTTCAGTCAACACTGAAACACTCTGCTGCTCCTTCTATTTGTGAAACAGGAAAACAGGACTGACAAAGTGTCCACACATGATGTTGCATTCTCAAATATGGTTGTTATCAGAAACAACTCTTCAAATACAGTTCATAAATATGACCACTAAAAGCACAAAATGGGAATTATTTTATTTAAGTTGAATGTTAGCTTTCCTTCTAAACAGACTTGCACAGCTCTTATACTCTACAGCTTGTTGTAAAGGTTTTGACTGTGGATTTTAAATTTCCTTCCACGAATAGTTCAAAACAATTACCAAGTTTTCCATTATTCACAGTCCCATCCTATTCCACAGGTAACTGTCTACTTTCCTTTTCACATGGTCTACCTAACTTAACTAAGTTAAATGTACAGAAATCATGTTAAAATTACTTTCTGATTCTGTTATAGGCTTGAAGAGGTACTTGAACACCTTAAAATTTGCATATCTCATCTAACTATATTAGATAATCGTATAAAAAATGTTCCTATTTACACACCATTCATTCATTTAAAATTTTTCACTCAAATATGGTGGTTGTAGTGTTATATTTCTCTCCTCGGTGATTCTCATGGCTAGAGGCATAAAAGGGTGCAACTAAAGTGAAAAAAAAATGTTGTTGCAGCAGGTAAAAAAAGGCAAAATACCATTTTTCAGAATTTCCTCCATTCTCAAAATATTTGCTCATTTATATATGTTTATGAAATGACGGTCTGTGATATGTGTAAAGCTGTACTGAAGAAGATTAAAGTTCATTAGCATCAGCTAATGTTTAATAAGTAAATATCATTATTTCCTATATTATTATTATGATTGGCTGCCAGGCATGTGTTCCAAGAACAGGATCTCTAAGGAACATTGTCAGTATACAGATAACTCAGTTGCTAGTAGTTCTGTGTTTTGGGTCTGGTTTCTTCATAGTTTCCTAAGCAAAGACAGACAAGAGAGCCAACACTGAACACAAGACTGTTTAAAAAGCCATCTTGCCTCAAGGTGCTGTGCTCTAGGGGTTCCACTAAAGCCAATTTGTTCATAAAGAAGAGATCTGGAAAACTGTGTAATAAGGGAGAGTGGGGAATTATTACATGGCACACAAGAAAAAAACACCAGAAAAACATTTTGTTCTGCATACTACCATGTAACTAAGTCAGGAATCTTCTTTTCTTGGTTCCTGTTTCTATTAATCTCAGCATAGCAATTAATGCAGTAGAATTACATTAATTTTAGGTTTGCTTTCCAAATATACAGGCTACATGGCTATAGCAGTTCCTATGTTGTATTTAAAGATTTTTGCTTTATGAAGAAAAATACAGCAACATCTCTTGGAGATTTCTATATCCTTAGTGTATCTTTAGCACATTTCAGAAGAACTCTGCCACCATACCCCAGCATAAAATACACATTTTCAGAGACTGCACTGATCTAAATCTGGCATTCCTGATGCAGTTGTAATAGCTCAACAAACCAGGAGTATAGGTATAACAGTGGGAGTCAGCTCAGAAGCTGAAAGCCATGTTATGCTGCTATTGCTGGCACAAACGAGGCCACATCTGAGGTCTTGTGATGTGACCTAAATATTAAGGGCAAACTCCACCATTTTAAGTGTTTGCAGCTGTATTTCTGAAAAAATATGATTTCTGGAGAGTAAATATGAGCAGTTGCAAATGTCCAGACATATTACTTGTGGCAGGACAGCATATGCGAGGCCTAGGAGAGTGCTATAAACGTCCTGCCAGCTTTACCCACAAGCACTTACTTCAGAGTTCCCATCTGCATGATTGTAAACACAAGGAGAAGTCAAACACAGCTTCCACTGAAACTAAACTCTGACAAAACTCTACCTATGTTAAAAAGGACAGCCAGGCTGAAATTAAACTCAAATAGATCTTGATTTATTCTATCCTTTAGACAGTTGGCTCCTCGAAAAAATGTATTTATCAAAACAGCCTGTCATCACTAAGATAGATGACTAGCAATTAAACTACTCAAGTGACAGCATGGCCTATTTTTGTCATCAGTAAAATCAGCTTGATTACTAGCTTTACTAAATGCTGTCTAAATTATTCTGTCCATACTGTCAAACGTTATTCTTACACAGAGTGGGTAGGATTGGGATGGCCTGGCTAACTTAAGTTCCAAATAGTACTATTGAGGGAAAATAACCGCATCACTTGAAATTATTTACTTAGCTTTACAACCTACTTTTTCCTGTTCATAAATTTGGGGATTAATAGAAGTAATAACACACCAGATATGTTGTCCAGAAAATAACCACACTTCTCAGAGGCTTGAGGCAATGGGAGTTCAGCTCAGCTGTGCTCTCCATCCTAGACTGTTGCCTCTTAGATGTTGTCTCAAGACGCACTCATTTTGCAACTATGTTCTTTTTATTTGTTAAAGCAAGAGGGACTGTAAAATGGCTATTTTTAAAAAGACTAACTGTACTGGGTTTATGTGTCAAGGTTTTGGTAGCAGGGGGGAGCTACAGGGGTGGTTTCTGTGAGAAACTGCCAGAAGCTGCCCCCGTGTCCAACAGAGCCGGCACCAGCCGGCTCCAAGAAGGATCCACCGTTGGTCATCACCCATCAGCAATGGTGGTAGCACCTCTGGGATAATGTATTTAAGAAAGGGAAAAGGTTGCTGCGTAACCGAGCAACTGCAGTCAGAGAGAGGAGTGAGAATATGTGAGAGAAACAAGACTGCTGACACCCAGGTCAGTGAGGAAGGAGGGGCAGGAGGTGCTCCAGGCACTGGAGCAGAGATTCCCCTCCAGCCCATGGTGAAGCCCATGGTGAGGCAGGCTGTGCCCCTGCAGCCCAGGGAGGTTCATGGTGGAGCAGATCTCCACCTGCAGCCCATGCAGGAACCCCGCTGGAGCAGGTGGGTGCCCAATGGAGGCTGTGACCCCATGGGAAGCCCCCACTGGATCAGGCTCCTGGCAGGACCTGTGGCCCCATGGAAAGGGGAGCCCAGGCTGGAGCAGGTTTGCTGTCAGGACTTGTGACCCCGTGGGGAACCCACGCTGGAGTAGTCTGTTCCTGAAGGACTGCACCCCATGGGAGGGACCCACGCTGGAGCAGTTTGTGAAGAACTGCAACCCATGGGAGAAGTTCATGGAGGACTGTCTCCTGTTGGAGGGACGCCACACTGGAGCAGCGGAAGAGTGTGAGGAATCCTCCCCCTGAGGAGGAAGGAGCAGCAGAGACAACGGGTGATGAACTGACCACAACTCCCATTCCCCGTCCCCCTGCACCACTGCAAGGGGGGGAGGTAGAGAAATTGGGAGTGAAGTTGAGGCTGGGAAGAAAGGAGTGGTGAGGGGAAGGTGTTTTTTAAGATTTGGTTTTATTTCTCATTATCCTACTCTGATTTTATTGGTAATAAATTAAATCATTTTTTCCCCAAATCTAGTCTGTTTTGCCCATGATGGTAATTGGTGAGTGATATCTCCCTGTCCTTATCTCAACTTACAAGCCTCTTGTTATATTTTTTCTCCCCTGTCCAGCTGAGGAGGGGAGTGATACAGCGGCTCTGGTGGTCACCTGGTTTCCAGTCAGGGTCAACCCACCACACCAACTTAACAAATTAGGCCACGTCTAACGCTAATGTGGCTGAATGGAAGAAACAGACTGCATGTATGTTTGTGTGGGTGGGGTATCCATGCAACCTGCTGAGCTGTCCCAGGGCCACAGCTGCATCTGGCTGGCTAATGGTATGGAGTCATACAGTTTCAACAGTACCATCCAAGGCCTGTCTTGAGCTTAGGCAGCCTATTTGGCTATCACAGGGAGGGCACAGCAGAGTCCAGTCCCTCTCTCCCACATCAGTGCCCTAACTACTAGGGTATCCCACCAGAGAAGATCACACTGAATTGCACAGAAGAGGAGCAAAAAGGAGGCACGCACATGTTATACATCAGATACACACTGGAGGAACAACAGAAACAACAGAAGCAGTAAATTGCACAAGACATCCCTCACAGCCCCCATAATCCAGCTCACTTTCCATCAGATGAAAGCCAACTACCCTCTACTTGAATAGGGGAGCCCACGTATCCCATGACTGAGGATAGCTTTCATTTTGCATAGCCCAAGCACACACTTTTATCACAAAGTCGCTGCACAGAAATGCGCTTTGCTCTTCTTCCATGCTCTAAATACATGGGAGCACCATACTTGCCCATGCAGTCTGGTGCTACACCAGCAACAGAGGCAGATGAGCAGGTATGACTCGGTGTCATACATTTCCTACCGGTTACCTGGAAGCAATTTCCTGATCAGCATGTAGACTTTCTGCTCTTCAGAAGAACCTCCATTGATTATAAATGAAGCATATAGTGCAATCTAGCTTGCCCTGTTAGACTTTGTAAATCTTTTGTAGTTGTTGATATATTGGAAGTCTTCCTCTATATTATCTTATGGTGATTATAAAAGACTTCTTAGTGATTTTAATGTCTTAAATCCACCACTTCATTTCTCTTCAAAGCAAAACTATGGGATTTAAGTAATGAGTTTACATTCCTGTTTAAATTATTATATTGTGAAGCATTTAAATTCATTTTAAACCAAAATACATTTCTTTAGTAGATATAGGTCAGACTTAACCAAAGGTACCAGATCAGAGAGCTGTTAAAGTATTAAATACTTAGTTTTTGCAAGGTCAGTAATGCCTTCTCCTTCCTATTTTTTAGATTAATTAAAAAAAAATCAAAATTATGAACTAGCATTTTTGCTAAAAATTAAAAGAGACATAACAAGGCTAGGGACAATAACAGAAGTCTTGTTATTATCTCAACCCATTTCTTATGATGATGTACTAACTAACAATATATCAAAACCTGTTCATGTGGTTTTTATGTTTTTTAATTAACATTCACTTTCAGTCTTTCTTACATCTGAAGATAACATAGATTGTAAAAGATTAATACATCTCACAGTTATTTGGGGCAGAAAAAGAGAAAAAAATAAAGTCAAGCAAGGAATTATGTGTGTTCTTCACTTAAGCCAGCCAAGTGGGAAGAAAGTCTCTTGGGAATGATTTCCCAGTGTTTTGCACTCTACTCACAGTGTTTTATAAGGTTTTGGTGAATATATAAAAAATTTAAATAAAAGACCTTGAGAATTTTTCATCTGGGAGTCTTATTTCCATGTCCTAGTTATCAAAACTTTCTTTATCAGATTTCAGTACCATATAACACATACTGCCTCTCATTACATTTAATACCACAAAAATTTCTGAATATATAAAGCTGTATCTCCTTATCTTACAATTCAGAATGTAATTCATCTGGAAAGCAGTGTTCCATCCACTGAGATCCATTTACTGCTCTTGGCCTACAGAAGAAATACTGATGGTTTGAAGACAGCTGGCTCTCTCTCGGCACTCAAAACTTTCAGCTATTTCTACAGATATCTTGGCTCCTCTGCTTCAAGCAAAGTCTGGTGGTCTTAAAGAGCCAAGCAAGGAAACAAGGAGAACAAAGCCTAGCTATCACATATAAAGAGGAGGAAAAATGAGCTGCCCTTAGGAGTTGCCCAAACACCAGTAGAGGAATAATGTCTCTGGAAACAAGAAAAACAAAAATGCAGCAGCATGTTCTCCAGCTAAGCAAGAAGAACATAGATATAGATAACATGGACAGCGTAACAAGATGCAAGGAAGCAAAAGACCAATAATACTAGACAAAAGCGAGAGGGAGGTAGACAGTGAAAAAATGAACTTTAAAAGTGTAATTAACAAGTATATGAAAGAACATACACTGTGCTGCAAAAATGAGAGTTAAAAACACCCAGAATCTTTCCTTGTGTAAGTAGCTATCCATATCCAAACATAACACCCTATCAATAGGAAAGAGGTCAATAATGAGACAATTTTATAACATATATACAAATTGATATAGAAGAGCCATGTAGTTAAGAATCTTTTCTTATAAGGCGTCTTTGATTTTAAAGGCTCATTTATTTATTTTGCTAAATCCAAACTTAAAGATGAACACCAGAAAATAAAAAATCAGTTTTACAAAAATGGACATATCAACCAATTCAAATCAACATCGATAAAACATCCAATGACTAAAAAAAAAAAAAATCCCAAAACAAATAAACCAGTACATAAGGATATGTCAGCAGTTTAATCACTTACAGGCTCTCCTCGATGTCCTTCTAGGCCTGGAGATCCAGGCTGTCCGACTTCTCCCTGTAAAATTAAACAGAATGTTAAATACAATACTCAAAAAAAAAAATCTTCTGCATAATAAAAATAATTATTTTAAATAGGAAATTATTATTTTTAAAATATGTAAAATTTAAAACCAATACACATGGTCAAGGCTTCATGAAACAAACATCTCTTAAAAAGTTTCAAACACAGTAGGAAGTGTTGTTAATCTGGTATTCCCTCATGCTGCATCCAACAGACAGCTGTCAAATAGTTTGCAAAAAGAGATGACAGACAATTGTCTTTTGAATCAGAACAGCAAGTACTGGTTGAAGAAGCACATAGAACAGTAATAAATTGCTACTGTCTAATTGTTAGTACAACTAATAGTCTGAAAAGTATTTCAAAGCATTTCAGAATACAGCAGTACCAGATATGATCAAATCTTTGTCCTTATTCAAAATAAGTACGATACCAAAAATATTCTGAAAATTTAAAGAATAATTCCAGAAATAAAAGCACATAAACTAAATGCAAAGATCAATAAATATATATATATATATATATAATAATCTGGTAATAATTAACTTAAAATTACAAAACCTGTACTTGAAGTAACAATGGGTAGCATATGGGTTTCAAGCCATGCTTTTTTTCCACATTCTTTCCCAGAATGAATATTGTAAGAAAACAGGAAAGCTCCAGCAGAAATTTCCTTCAAAGACAGCCTGTTACTGCTCTGAATTTGATTACAGACCCAGAATGAAACAACATTTTATAGCAAGCAGATGTTGAAGTCAAGCTGACAAAATGTTTGAATTAAAAATATGGCTTCTGTTAACTATTATAAAATTAATACAAACTAATGAGTATGTCATATTTTTGTATTACAATAACTAAATTAAGAAAATAGTAAAGAAAACGTCTTTCATCTTAAATGTACACAAGTTCACATAACTAACATACTGAATTATCTGTCTCTTGTTTACAAGCATAAAACCACATCAAAATACTCTCCAAATTCATGTTTTATCAACATAATACATCACTCTGAAGGGTCCTCAGTGACAGCTAAAATTTTATGTTAAACAATTGACTACTACTTGTCCATGTTATCAAATACCAGAGAGGAAAAAATCTAATAACTAATTATTTTTTTTACTTTGTATAGGACCAGAGAAGGAATTTCTCCACCAACTTAGCAGAGATATGTGTGTGTGTGTGTGTGTGTATATATATATATATATATATATATAAAAATAAGGCTGGATTCATTTGAAATAAATTCATGCAGTTAACTAAGCTCCTATCACAGCCAACAGAAGTCTAGTCAAGACAACTGATGGAGGCTTGATTCAGCTGACCAGCCACCAGGAGCTCAATTTCATTGCCCACACATAGACATTTAGTCATATTTGACATACCCTAGGGTGTCCTGTCTGGGTTCCTATTCCCATTCCATAAAGGCACTGTCTTTCCATATGACTTACGTCATTTGTCAGCTCCCTTAGCATGTTTTGGACACTAATGCATCACAAATGCACCAGACACTTATGTAGGCAACTAAACTGGTACCTACAAATCTGCCTTCTTTGAGCTGAATTGCTCTCCAGACTCCACTGGCATTACTGGTTAGACCTCCATTGACTTTAATGGCAACACAGGTAGCTACTATGTCCATGGACACAAGCTTAGCTGAGTGTTTTAAGAACATCTGTTAAACTTTCTTTGCCTGGCATATTTACAAGTGTCAGAGATACATGCTTTTGTAGATATATATTAATAAGAACAATTTGTAGGCAAGTATCAATGGGAGTTGAAATGAAATGAATGTAGGGGCATTTAAAACTAAACCAACTGACAAATAAAAAGTCCTTCAATATCATAGAAATAATCTGCTATTGTTGCTGAAATCAACTTCAGAAAAATGAGCAATAATTTTTTTTTTCTATAATTAAGAATTATAACTTCTTTTACTAATGTATTGTAAAGGTGTAAACTTAACGGTAGTTAAAAAAAAAAAAAACAAAACAAACAAACAGAAAAAACAGTAAACCAATTTGACATAAACCAAAGTTATTCCATTACCTTTTAGCTACGTCTCATTAGTATTTTCAAAGAGAACAAATAAAATAGTAAATACTGAATTTACCTACCATAAAAGTTAAATTTTATACATACTTTTTAAAGGCTGTTATTTTAGAGGTGTTCTATTAAATTTTGAATTGCAGGATGCTTAGTTATACGCTGAAGTTGGGTAATTTTTAGAATAACAGTGCTGTAGTGTTGTATGCAAGTGATAACTCCTCCCCCTTTAACTTCAAATTAAGATGTCTACATGTGTTTTTCTACCCAAAGTTGTCTAGAAATCCATTAGGGATCTAAGATCCCATTACAGTGAACTTGTTTCAGTTACCTAATTGCAAATGCCTGGTGCTATCTGGGCTGCTCAAGGGCAGCCAAGGCTTCCACATCTGGCTGGCAGGTACCACCTACAGGAGACCAGAGTCCTTCTGAAATGGCACTTACAGGTTACCTGAGGTACCCAAAACCAGCAAACAGGACTGCAAACTTATAAGTGATCTCACAAAAGGTATAGCAGTTAACAGCAGCTGAATGACTTTAGAAGCTCCATTTAGTACATATATGAAGAGCTTGACTCAGTTGTTGTCGTGGTTTGAGCCTGGTCGGCAGCCAACCACCACGCAGCCACTCTCTCTCCCTTCTCTTCTGGCAATAAGAAGGGACAGATAGCCAGGCTTGGGGTTCACGATAGGACTGGGATGGGGAAAAAATCCCCCTTTATGGGCATGAGCAAAAGGCAGACTCGTTAGGGGAAGAAAGAAAAGAACATACATTTATTACAGACACTAACAACACGTAACAGAGTAGGACAGTGAGAAGCATTGCCACATCTTGAGAACACCTTCCCCCCACCCCTCCCTTCTTCCCGGGCTCAGTTCTGCTCCCAACATCTCTACCTCCTCCCCACAGCGGTGCAGGGGCTGGGAATGGGGGGTGCAGTCAGTGCTGCCACTTCTTCCATCTTTGGTGGGGGGAGCTTCTGGAACTTGTTCCCCCTGCTCCATCGTGGTCCCCCTCTCACAGGAGACAGTCCTCCACAAACTTTCTCTGACATGAATTCCTCCCATGGGCCACAGCACTCCCCACACTGCTCCATCATGGGTCACCAACTTCCTCCGACTGGAATCTCTCCCACGGCTGCAGCCCTTCCCGAGCTGCTCCGGCGTGGGACACCCCCGCATGCTGCAATCCTCCCAGTGCTGAATTACAGTAGCGGGGCTACCTTTTCCCATGAGACACCGGCCTTCTTCAGGCACAGCACCTTGATCATCCAGGTGAAAAAACACAGGCCATAAATCAATGTCTGCTCCACCGTAGATCTTCATGGGTGGCAGGGGGGGGCCGCCCTGCCATCTCACCACAGGATACAGGGGGGTCTCTGCTCCGGCACACCTCCCCCCTCCTTTCTTCCTCCGTTCCTCCACTGACCTTGGTGTTCACGCAGCTGCAGCAACTCCTCCTCACAAGTCCCACTGCTCGTCACCCCGTCCCTTCTTAAATACGTTACCACAGAGGCGCAGCTGATTGGCTCAGTTTCCAAACAGAAGTGGAGCTGACGTGGAGCTGGGGGAGCTTCGAGAAGCTTCTCACAGGGGGCCGCCCCTATAGCCCCCTCCCCTGCCACCAAAAAAACTCCACCACTCACTCAACCCAGGACAGTTGTCAACACATAAACATGTAGAGCCATTTCCTGCCACAAATATATCTGAAAAATTTTTCACAATGAAGACAGTCAAGGATGGAAGAAGATGCTCTGTTTTGCAGTCTCCATCCTTGGAGGTTATCAAGACCCAGATGAGCAACCTGGTATGGATTCAGTGCTGTCCCATTTGTGAGCAGGAGACTGGTTCAGGAGATGCCTCAAAGTCCTCTCCAGTCTGACCAAGCCTGGGATCCTGCTGGATCCACTTCGTTAGCAGCTGCTGACTGGAAGGGTTTATGACTCTCACGGGTCTTGTGTCATACCTCCCTTCTTCAGCAGATGTCACAGATGTGCCATGGTATCCCCAACTGCTCTAGACAAGCATGGTCACTAAATGGAAGAAAGACCCATATCTCCAACTACAGTAACAGGAATTTAGACAAATGCACTTAAAAGTACACTTGCGTTTTTGGACACTGAAACAACACTAATCTTGAGCAGGCCTTCATCACTTCATTATTATTATTACTAAGAGAAATACTACAGCAATGAAGCTGCTGTTAAGAAGCAGCTTTAGATCAATTCAACTGAACTTTTATGTCGCATATTGACAAAAATTTTTGCCTGTGACCTTAAAACTGATACTGCTAAAGTCCATCTTTTCACAAATTAGAACAGTGCAAACAACTGGATAAATAAATAAACAAAACATCCAGTGAACGCACAGACTGCATTATACATTATAGAAATACATTAGAGATATATCGGATCCTCTAGTCTTTTTTACAGTAGGCACTTCATCCACTTGAAAAAATGTTCTAAATTAAATATAAAGGGCACTGCACAGTGAAGAGACTACAAACATAGATACGAATTCAATACTGAAGGTGTTTTCCCATAAATTTCATCCAGCTCCCTTCAAAAGCAATAGTAATGATTACTTCCTTCTTAACTGTACACAACAGGTATGTTCTGCAGCATATGCTTGTATATAAATTTCATTAACATATTCACAGAGTTAGAGAAACACATACAGGCTAAGGGAGACAAAGTATAAAAAATCTCTGATGATCACTTACACTTAAAAGCTTTGCTGCTGCTCACAAACCAACTGAAATCAATGAAGTCTGCCCATTGACTGCAATAAACTTTGACATTTCCTAGTAACACACATTTTTTAAATTTCCAGTAATTCTCCACAGAATGAACTGTGTATATTTAGACCAACAGAAATGGTATTGAAAAATCTGGCAATATATGAATATACATTTGTACATACCTTGAAACCAGGATTTCCCGGTAATCCATCTTTCCCACTTCTGCCAGGGTCTCCCTGTAGCAACGGTTAACAGCCATCAGTAGGTGAATTAACATGCACAAGTTAAAGGCAAATTGTCTTCACAGAACTTACGGATCGCCCAGGTATTCCTGGAAACCCCGTATCACCTTTCTCTCCTTTTGAACCCTGAGAAATATAGCAAACAAAAAGTAAATAGTGTTCAATGTTTATGCTGCAAATTCAGTATATTTAACCTATAATTCATCTACGTTATTTCTTATTTTGAAAATGTATGGAAGATTTATTTCTTTCTTAACACAGGTAGTGGTCTATTAAAACTACTTCCTGGTACAGAAACGTAAATATGCTCTAAAATATAGATATGTGAACACAGACTGTCTTTTAAATTGCTTAAAACTCTAGACGAATAAATACATGAAGAAAATATAAGGACAGGTGAAAATGTAACTGTTAAGATTGGATGACCAACATATGTTCTCTGAAATATAAATATTTACATACAAGCACACCCTACTTTGTATAAATTACAGGTTAAAACAATATCTCTCTTCCAGGCAGTTGTCAGTCTCACTCCATTTGTGTGCTTCTCTCTTCATTCCCCTTACTCTTCAACCTCTTTCCCATTCACTTATATGGTTCATGTATATTTCTACATATTAAAAAGCACAGACTTCTTTGCAATATAACTATTACATGTACCCTACCTTAAAGACATATTTGCAAAAAATACATTTATAAGCAGTTTGTGTTACATTAAAATGAATTATGTCACTCCATTAATAGAAGGATGAAGAGAGTTCTCAAAATATCCAAATAAGAAGAGCATGAGTTTAACATTACTAGACATAAACGTATCCAAGAACTTCAGTGGAAATGTTTCTGAGGTAGGACTGCAGAATTAAATTCTCTGTGAATATGCCTATTATAAAATCTCCCTGTTCCTATCTGGACCCGCAAGCTTTTCCATCTTGTTTTCTCCCTCTGTGCTGTTGAGGAGGGGAAATGAGAGAGTGGCTGGGAGGGCATCAGGCAGCCAGCCAAGGTCATCCCACCACAGATACCAATAACATTTTACTTTATTTTATGATAATAAATTTACTTGCCTTTTTTCCATATATTCCTGGCACTCCTTGATCTCCTTTAGGTCCCCTTTCTCCCTACACAAAACGTGTGAGAATAAGTTAATTTATTATATAATAAATGAAATAGAACTTGATATATACAAATATATATACAAAGCATACATGTATAGCAGAGATAAAATGAAGCAGACAAAGAGTTCCAATATAAAAATATACGCTCAAAACAGTAAATGCAAATCCTGAATTTTCCAAGCTCTTCTAGAGAAGAAACCCAGAATGTCCAACACTTCTTGTGAGGCAATCCATGGCTTGCAAGCTTAATGCTTCTATTTTCAATGCAAGGCACTTTGCGTTTCTGGTTGTTTCGTAGGTAGGTACCTAAGTGAAAATTCAGCTCTTTGAAAATTGCTGCACTCTTCTGAAGACTGTATTTGAAATGTTTAAAACACAAATTTTTGAAAACTAAGAAGTAAATCCAGTTGGATGAATTTTCAGGAGAGCAAAAGATATGGTTGATGATGTTTTGGGGAACATATATGTAAAATAAACTAATTGAGTTAGACCAGAACTATCCTTCAAAATGCTGTCACTCAAACTGAATGACTTCAAGAAAATGATATATTTTTTTTCTTTCTTTGACACATTATTTGTGATGAAGTAGTTTTTAAGTAGTAGTAAAATCAAAGTTCAAAGTAAATAATATAGAGTCCCATAGAACAGAAAAAGAATTTTAAAAACAGGCAGTTTCCATTGCTTGATATGTATTTATTAAAGTCCCATGGCATGTATCTTCCTTCAGTTTCATCATCATAGCTATTCATTTTATGTAGTTCATCAAATGCACTGACACGATATTGTATATAAACTTATTTTTCCTTTAAATTAAACTACAGAGCAAACTGAAACACTTGAGTATTGTAACAAGAAATACTTAATTTCAACCTTTGGTGCTGGCATCCCATGTAATCCAGGAAAACCAGGTAGTCCTTGGTCACCCTAAAAGAGCAAACATATTTTAAATCCTTATATCTAAAAGAGTAGTAATATACTACAATAACATTTATATTCTCAGTGATCAACAAATAGTGGAAAAACATTATATATCACCATATCAACTACATAACATTGGTATGCTGACTGATGAGAGTTTGTTGATTTTTAAACAAGATTAAATACATAAAAAAGAAATTAAACAATCACTAAATGTTTTCGAATATATGTTACTGCAATCTCTTAATAAGACTTACGGAGGTTCAAAAGTAGAGATTTAGCTTTAACAAGAGGAAAAAAAGCTTCCAAATAGAGCTTTGAAAATCTCTGTGGGAGCTGTGATAATTCCACCATCCGCTCCTAATTCCCCAAAAATAAGGAAATTCCCAAAATCTGTGATGCCTTTGCTCATACCTCTTACTGAAAATATCAAAGACCTACTGACTTTATCAAATTTCTCACCTGCTTGCTCTGGATGAGTGAAGCATTATAAAATAAGGTATTAAGTAAAAAAATAAAGTTAAACCAAAATACACTGATAAAACAACTTTGGCACTTTGACAAATGATTTCTCATTTCAGAGGAAGAAAGAATCCATTTTGATAAAAGCAGTTGGCAATTGAAAACAGAAGCTAAAACATCAGGTTTTTTTATTGTGCTCACAGGTGTCAGATACAAGGAATTCCAAAGCTTTTGCTATTGGTGCTGAAGATATTTATCTGACAATTTGTTTGCGAGCTTCCTTGATCAATTACAAAAAAAGGCTAAATTATAACTTGGCACTAACTGACCTGAAACAATAAAAACAAGCTTAGTTGCTTGTTTCAGTAGGCAGGATCTACTTCACTTAGGACAAAAAGCTAATCATCAAATCACTTTTGAACAATCACAATGTTTTCTCTCTGTTAATATCTAACTCAAAAATTATTTGATCTAACTCAAATCTTTTCTCGAGCAATATACTCCAATCTGCTTAACATATTTCAATCATAAAGGAGGAATAGTAAATTATGCTCAGGAAGTTATTTTATATAATATTTCAAGTTGTAAGACAAAGGGTAGAAGAAAACATGACTCAGTGGCACATAGCAGAACCATTTATGTCTAAGCAGATTTGGAGAGGTCTGTCACATATTCACAGAAGACAGGAACATGACCACAGGAATGATAGCTTGTGGGTTAATGCTATCAAAATATCTCTCAACAAATAAGTACTGAGAACAGGCAATGTAATGGAGTTAGAATAATTAGCAAAGCTTATAAAATAAACACTTAATGCATCCATTGCTTCTTAATGAAAAAGAATGGAGCCTTGATTTCTGCTCAGAAGTGGTAATTCAATTATTGGATAAACTAAAACACTTCACAATGGAGACAGTATTAAATTAGTTGCTACAGAAACTTTACAACTAATGGGATGAAATTAATAGATGAAAATTTGGGCTGAATCATCAGGAAAAAAATTCTAATGGCAAGATCTATTTTACAATGGAAGAAGTTTTCTAACACAGTGGTGGAAGCCCTGTTTCTTGGCACATTTTCAACAAGGCTGGACTGAGCGTTAGGAAATATTCTTTCAGTTATAACCCTGCACTGCCAGGAGAATAGAGTTTTTCATCAGCAGCATCTTACTTTCTGCACATGGCCCAATACTGACTGATCAATTAGATTAGATTAGATTAACATCTCAAATCAATCAGATTAAGATGCCTAAAGCACAGAACACATAAGCAAATTTTTCAGCTCTAACCATGAATTTGAGAATTCTGCTGAACAGTGATGAATTTAAGGACCTGCTTTTAACACTGGGAACTTTAGAAGAAGGAAGTTCTGCAGTAAAATCTGTTTGGAAAACAAGTTTTTGTTTTACCAAAAAGGCTTTGAAGTTTTAATAAACAAAAACAAAATACATTTTTATCACAATGAACTTAGAACTTTTCTAAACATAGGGCAATAGTGTGAGAGAAGGGTGGACACAGATATTTACATATCAAGGAGACTAGCCAATAGCCAGTTTATGCACTGTGTACACAGAAGATCCAGATTCAAGTTTATCCTGATTACCAGAAGGGAGTTATATATAAGCTTCCACATCTGTCTGCAGCTCCAAGCTACTGGCTATATCTCAGCTAGAATTTTTCCTCAAAAAGCTTTGGTTTCAATTAGTCAGTGTTTTCTGATAAAAAGTACCATCCAAAAATTCCTACCTAGCTCATCTGGATGCTCACTTAAAGAGAAAAAGGATGAAAAGAAACCATCCTGACAGATGCCTGTATCCGACTTCCAGGTACCCGTATCTAGATAAGCTTTATAAATATAAGTTGTTCAGTGCAATAAAGGTGTTACTGGCAGAGATAAGCCTATATGAACTTTATTAAATAAAGCAGACCAGATTCAGAATTGAAGCAACATTCTAAACTTAGGATTCTCATTCCTTATTATGTTCTTACTAAAAAATTCTCACAGAAGCCTCATGTGAAAATACTGATACTATTAACTCTACAACCAAAAATTATAAATGGTAAGAGTAAAATCTTTTTATCTATTACTCCTTTTTTCATTTTTTTTTTTTTTTTACCTTAGCTCCATCTTTCCCTGGTTCTCCCTTGATACCTTGGAAGCCACGTGGTCCCTAAGAAAGAAAAAAAAATAAAATGAAAACTAGCCCGAATACTAATACAATCTGATACGGAATGAGACACAGATATGTAACACAACATGACCCAGGGACTGATGTGTCATCTGGCCGATCACAACATTTTGGCAACTGGATACAAAAGCAGAAGCCAGCATGAAATGTATCCAGCATGTATGAATATGGCACACTATCATAACCCATGGTTGGGGAACACCAAAACAATTCTTGGCTCTAATCAAGGACCACCCCAGGAAAAAAGGATGTCACACAGCCTGTACCAGTCCAGAGATATCCCCTTCCCTTTCAAATGTCTGCCATACAGTCTTCATACATGTCATGTTGCAGGCTCACTCTTGGCCTCAACATGCTCTCAGATACTTAATTCAACAAATTAGCAAGTCCTTGACTATCCGGCCACACTGGATCATACCACAAGTAAAATACAGCACTGGTTTCCAGTAACGGTCCCAGTAAGGGCTACTAAATTAATACAATGAAGAACAAAAAAGAATTATTCTCCATATGTCTGGACTTTATTGGAAAGCTTCTTTTGGACATGTGAGTAATCAATCACCATGAAAAGGCTTCAGACTACTGTTACTAATTCATAGAAAAATGGAAGGAACTACTGTTTGGCTTCTGGACCAGGATGAAAAGGTCTAAGCCCCAGCGGAGCCCTGCTCCTATAGGCCTTACCTAGCAATGATTAGATTTGCAGCCTAATTATCAGCCTATCTACAAACCTCAAGGCTATGAGAGTTCCAAAGCAATTCACCCACGGATGGCCACTGACTTCATGTCATCCCTTGAGCCCTTTTCATTTCCCACACCTCAACTCTCAATGACAAACAACAATGGTTATTGGTAGAGAGTTGGCAGGATTTGTCCCAGATCTTCAAATTCTAGGAATGAAACAGAAACTTACTTGAACCCCTGGAGTTCCTGGAATACCTGGAGTTCCTGCTGATCCCTGATATCCCTAAGGAAAAGAAACCAAGACTTGTGACATTTCATAAGTTATATTTGATATGTAAGGAAAAAACAATCCTCCTGGTTACTAGAGAACTGTTGTCACAACCCTGTCATTTTAGGTCACAAATTTTAGTAATTGCTATCACAATCATACATTCGAGATTTAGATTTCATCTTTCAGAAGGTTTTTCTCTGCATATGAAGTCTGCAGCCTCCACACTTTACACTAAAATCCATTATCTGAGAACTGTAACATGTGAATGTAACAAACATGTTGTTTTATTCGCCATTGGGAAAAACTGAAAAAAAATATAAAAGGAACAAATTAACCCACATACGTAGACACTGTTTCTTCTCTCTCTCAAGAAAAATAGCTGAAAAATCCCAGGACATTTAAAGGCTTATTTCCAGGTACAGAAATAAGCTTTAACAAACAAGGCATGTTCTAATACATTATGCAGCTAGTTTTATAATATCTCTAAATAATAAAAATTCCATTCTCAATACTAAGCACTTAGCTATGAACTTGAAGGTATGTAACAAGCTATGAAAGTAAAAAAAATAATTTGAATGACTGGGACTATGAAAAGAAATACTGAATAATTCATGAGTTGAAAAGAGACTTTCAGGAATGCTTTACTAGAGATCAATATTGGCAGAACAAGAGAACCTTTTCAGAACCCAAAATATATGCCTGAAGGTGTTCTGGCAGATTGGATTAAATGAGTACAGCAAAGATAGCCAGTTTTTATGCAAAATTAACTACTGCTTTAGAAGAATCCTTTAACAGAGGCAAGTAACTGAAGAATAGGAATTTTACCTAGCTCCATTAAAAACATGGCATTCCAATGGACAAAATTAACTACAAAGAGGTTTGGGTTTTTTTTTTTTGAGAAAACATACAAAATGAGAAATTGTCCTATAAATCTCTGAAGGTATTTGGTTCAGAGCTTTCAACAAGCAGACCAAACTAAATTTGATAAATCCCATAAAATGGACTAACCAAATCCAAATAGTCAGAATTTGATCTTGATTGAACTGTAAGAACTAATAATCCTATTTCTAAATGAGATTCAGTCTTAAAAACTTAGCACAAAATTTAATGGGGGGACTTCCACACTGGTAAAGAGGAGGTAATAGAAATATTTCAGTACAAGGAAGGCAATGTGTATGTCTGATCTGTCCTTTAAATCAGTCAGAGCTTCCTGGGAATAATAAACAGAGCTAAAATTATTTGCTGGGTCAGATACAAGAGAGTACTTGCTGTGCCCTCTTCCCAAAAGACATTTGAGCAGATGCCTGACAAGCCAGCTGGTAATGTTTAATATAGAAATAAATAGAATTCTAGGTCTCTGTCATACATGGATCCTTTATCAAGCATTTCACTTTTAGTGCTCAAGGCAATTCTAGCAAAATCAGCTTTAACTATAAATTGTGTAGCATTCCTAAATTGCTTATAGGCCTCCCAGGTAGCTTAAACAATTTACCAAGCCAAAAAATGCCTTTAAAAATTTATCCCTTTATTTCTTCTCCAAAAAAAGCAAGAGGTTTGTATGACTTCCTGTAGGATATAATTTTATATAAATAAAACTTTATTTTACATTCTAGATCTCTGAAATGCAATTTCCCTTCCTCCTCCTTCTGAGTAGGGGAAGAAGTAGAGGAAGACAATTTCCTAGCTGAACTGAATTTCAAAATTCACAAGATGAATGGAGGATGGCAGAAGAGATTTCAGCTTACAAAACTGCATATTTAGCTCATAGCTAGATCTCGTAATGTGATTTCAAAGCAAATCAAACACCTTGTCAGTGTTTGTTTAATGGAAAGCCGGAACAGAGAAGATTCTAAATGAAATTCACAGAAAGTCACAAAAATAATAATCATTCTATGGTACATTAACACAGCAATTGTTTGGACAAGTTAAAAACACCTATAAATTACAAAAACCTGCCTTCATAAAAACTGAGCATGTCTTTGTACCACAACTGCTTTTGCAGTACAGATCATCAATCTATATGCGAATGCCTACCATTTTTTTGCACTAAAGTCAACTCAAGCTCTCCTTCGCTAACCTCAAAGCCCTCAGTAGGAGTACGTATGTGACATACATACATATGCTCCAAGAACAGCTGTATCATAGCTGACATTCCATGTAAAAGGGACAGAAGTGAAAATTCCCTTTTCAGTTCACACAGGCGAGTTCAGGACTGAAGGTTCATTTTCAAATAAGGTGAAAGCACTAAACTTGCCACCAAAAAGAATTACTTTTATTTGGAGTTGGTCTTCTCTCATGAACTTTTCAGAAGACACACAAATAGTGTGTAAAGTATTACAGCTCACCCTGAATTTGGTCCTCAGTTTTGAATCCAGTTGCCTGAACATAGGCAGCTCCTGTCTTTTGAGATTCCCTAAACACCCACCCAGTGTTAGAAGATAGTGGCACAAAATATTTGGGAGACATTCATCCTTTTGAAGCAGTGGGGTGAGAAAGAGAAGATAGCTTACAGCATAAGGATCCCATACCTCTTGGGGTATGTAAGTTAAATATCTGTTGACTAATATGGGAATGTAGACACTCAGTGTCTCTGTATGCATGCTAATACTAAATGTAGGTGTTTTAAATTGAATCTCACCTACAATGTTTCAGCAATGTTGTCACTCAGTGCTACTCCACAGCACTTTGTTTATATTCTCATTCACTATTTTACATCAGTGTAACTGAAGTCAGAATCATATAAAATCCCCCTCTCAGTTTGTTCTGGGGGGGAACAGTACTGACAAATTTATAGTGCCTGGAAATCTGTAAAGGCAAAGTGATAAACAGCAAGACACTGAGATGCTTAGTTTTGTACCAAATGGCTGGGTATTTAAAAAAAAATCACAGATAAAATGTAACTTTGGAATTCAAAGAAAATGGCAATAATTTACAAATAATTCTAGGGGAAAAAGTTGAACAGATTTCTTAGACCAAAGAATTTACATAAAGGACACAGACAAACTAGCAATGCTGTCATCATCAGTGAATTAAGAGCCTTGCTGGAAAATTAAAGTTCATTTACCTGTATGGGAAAAAAATTGAGCAAGAAGGACATATGAGAAGCATTAGTTCCAGAGAACTTTTAGGTGCAATAGCGGAGTAAACCCCAGAAATATATCTTCAATGTACTTGCATGCCTTAAGGACAAAAGTTCAGACAGCATTCATAGGTGTATTACATCAGACAAATATAAAATTAAAAAAAAATAGAGGACATACTGATAAGGCAATGACAACTGCCACTGCACACTTCCTTACTGAAAAGCTTTTGGTGCCACTGAACAACACAAATGACAAAGGCATGACAACAGGACTACTTGCGAAAGACAAGGGAGAAGTAAACAAGCTCAATTTGGCTAGGAAATAACCAAGGATCAACAGTAATGGCCTAAAGATATTTCAGGACTGTAAACACTAAGTAAACAGAACTATTTAGGGTGATGTAGCTAAGCATAATGGAATTCAACTGCAAAAGAAAACATTAACTTGGTGTTAGGAAAACAACCTGATAGTGAAGTCTGTGGACCTCTCATGGAAGTCTCTTGCGGAAGGTCTTTAGCACATTTAAAGCACAATTTTCTAAAGAATTAGAAGAGAAGTTTTCAAACCCTTTTCTTAATATACATTACATCTTAAAGGATGGAAATTCTTATAGCTATTCAGACATGTATACATGCCTACACTCAAATTTGCATCATGCTGTGACCTTCTCCCTCACTGGCACTATCCGTAACTATAATCCTGGGGGCAACAGAAATGTTAGAAAGTACTTGATGTATTTGAATTAAGTGGTTTAGCCTTTCTCTAAGAAGTTGTTTATTATCTAATGTTTTTGCCTCAGATCCTTCCTCCTCCTCCTTTCTTCCCATCCTACCCCCTAACAACCTTCTTTAATATCTCAATATGCCTGGACTCATCTGCCTACACGTTTCTCTTTGTCCTGCCCCTCTGGACATGTTGATCATTCAGGTGGTCCTCTCCAGCAGGTCTGTTTGCAGGCTCTGCCTGACTCCTTTCTCCAGGGCTTTCTTAAGTAGTGGTAACTCAGGAGCTCAGAACAAGTGTCATCTCCTCCCTCTGTTAAACACCTCGGCCCTGTAGAAGGACTCCTAGTGGTATCTCCTTCCGCAGGCTACCAAAACTGTCTCTGAAGTGAAGCCCCTTTGTCTACACATACCAAAACATGAAAGAAAGAGCAGATCCAGCATCAGGTAACTAAATGCAGCTTTTACCCTCCACCGTGAATTTGGGGGTGACTCGACTAAATATCTGTAATCACATCAACATTATTATGGGAAAAGTAGATTTTGATTACACTTCCTTCCATTGACTACTCCACCATCTGCCAAGGCTTTCATACCTCAGAGTCACTAATGGTATATTTTACCTGAGCATGATGTTCTGGGCTCAAATACCACAGAGGAAAAAATAAAATCCATCAAGATTATTACATAAAAGGTCATAAATCCAACTCTGAAAGTTCCCAAGCTTCAGTTATGTGGGAGATGGGATGGTGTATGAAGGGAGTATCCTGCTTGCTGCTTAGATGTTCATTGTTATCATCTGCCCTTGGCCACTGCTGAAGATTGTCATATGGTCTTTTGTCTGAAATGTATAGCTGTATGCAACACAAGTGAGCACCACGCATCGCCCTGATTTCAAAGCAGTCAGTCTCAGTGAAGCCATTATATGACTGTATTCGTCAGAATGGAGCAAACATCTTTCCTCTAAGAATAACAAGGTCGCAGTGTTACTGAGGAATATGTATTTTTCTGGAACTGAGAGCAGCATTTTACAGCTTAATTATCAACTATGTCTGTGAAAGTTTCCTGAGAAAAGTAGCTGCAAAGTTTGTATCGACTTCAATCCCCAGGCAAACCACACAATAGCATGGGTAATCCTATGAATACATGAAACTATTACCCATTTTTATTCCAAAAGTACTGTTGTTATAGCTGGCCATTGCCATTATACTAAGTTCATCATAAATGATCTGGCCTTCAGTTGGTCACCAAATATTACTAAACTCAGGACAGCTGTAATAATGTTCTACCGTTTTTTAAAATGAAATATTGGAATAATCAGAAATTACTTATTATGTGAGGCTCTGATACCTTATGAACTCTGTATCTGGGTATATCAGTAAAGTCAGTCTCACCATATTATTTTTAAACTGCTTACTACTTGTGGACACTGTAAAGACAAGGCAAATGGTTCTAAACTTTCATGAATGAAACTAGATAGAATACTGGAAGATTGTCCAGATTTGCCAGCCACGTGGTTCAAAGTTCAAAATTGACAAATGAGTGCATTTTTTCCTTTCTTTCAGCAGACTGATAACCTATCACCTCTATCAAACACAAGTGATCAAAGCTCAGACTCTGTTTTTCCCCTTAACTCAAGTTTTTTTCCAGTACATATAAAGTATCCTTTAGAATAAAAAATGGCTTTGTGACCACACAGCCAGGTTGCTGAACATTCTCAGGGCCAGCAACCACTCCAACTGATTCTTTCTGATGAATAATGCCCATTAAAATGAATTCCAGTTGAGATTCAAATACTATTTTTACCTTTGTGCTTATATACCAGTGCTATTTCTCCTGATAAGACAATTTAATAATTTCAGGTCCTGTATGACTTTTTTGATTGAAAAATACCGTATTTTCATTACTTATTCCGATTCTCACTTTTGTGCTTTTCTCCAGTTACTTCAATCGATCTTTTCTGTTTGTATCAGAGTATGAAAAATAAACAGAGGTGGCAATTAAAGGGAAAAAACAAATAACATATAAATAAAACTATTAAAAAAAAAAAAAAAAGAATGACTGAAAATGAGTTATGTTTAGGTTTACTTCCCCAAATATTACAGCAAACAATTTTACTGGGTAACACCAAGTGAACAGCAATTTTCTGGTAATACTGAAGATATTCATGGGAATCATTTTGAATTTTTCTGGACTAAAACTAACTTAGGCATTACAACAATCTAGATAGCCCACAAACAATAATCTGTCTTTGGTTTTTTTTACTTTAAAAATCAGTTACATACAGTAATTTATATGCACGCCTAAAACCCCTCTCAGAGGAATAAACATTTTGTTGACCAGTTATACTGTTCCCAGAAAATGAATATCAGATAGGCAAACTGGAATAACTTTAGAGAAGAACATAAAAATGTTCTTGGGAACAGAAAGACTGACTTTCCAGGAAAAGATTTTCATGCAAAAGCCATTTATTTAAACAACCCTGACTACGCAACTACCTGTAAGCCTATTGCACTGTCTCAATTAAGAGCTTGCTTTTCAGAGTTCCCCAGGGGATACAGCTAAAAAGATTCATATGAACAAAGTTATCTCAAACAAGGAAAATCATTGACAGCATAGAAAACATTCAAGTCATATTAGCAAAAAAATAAGGAAAACAGAAAGAAAAAGAAAGAGAAAGGAATCTGTTTCCTTGCACACTGTATCTAAAGGGTCTCCCATCCTTCATAGCTGAAAGTCAGCCTGGAAAGAACACAAGAATCTACTGTAAGGAACAACAATGTACTGGCCAGAGCTGCAGATGATCTAATAGGTTTGCAATTATGTCCTTACAAAGAACAAGTGCAAAGAGGTACAGCTGATATTTAAAAAAAATTAGTCAGTTAATAAAGTTATAGGATTTAACTGTAAGCACTTTGTATAACATATAAACTTCAATTCAGCAAAATGATAAAATCTCTCCTTTAGCAGGGCTTTTCAATTCTCTTTTAATTGTCTGAGATACTTTTGTTAATCTTTGTTATGTTCAGAGAATGCCCACCTCTGCACATTATGACTCACTTACAGGGAAAAAAAATCACTGCCAGTTTACAGAGTTACAGAAAGACTACAGTATCAATTTATTTCTCCTTTATGATTCACACTGTTACAAATGTCAGTGCTTATGGGAAGATATATGTCAATGAAGTGAAAACCTGGTAATAAAAGTATGAGAAAGTCGTAACAAATTGGTTCTATAACAATACCATTGCAGCTGACCGGACACTTCAGAAATAAAGTCTTAATCTATATTTTGAAAGAGGGAATGGAAACTGACAGTTCTCTACCAATATCTAGTCCATTCTGGCTTCACTAAAGCTTACACAATATCACTTTATTTTTCAAAATACCAGAGTGAGCTGGATGAAAGACAGCTCTGCTATGCTTATCCATACTGCAAGTCTACTTCTAGCAATCAGCACGGCCAAACTCTGATGGAAACTTTCTCCCATGCAGCTCTGGGTTGAGACAGTTTATACAGCTGTCTTTGTATAGGAGAACAGAACTGCTCTTCAGAAGCTTAAGCACCATCAGTAATCAACTGAAAAGTGATTCTGATTAGGTCACACTTCCCCAGCATAGATTCCACCCATTCCTATTTTAAAACCTCTATTTTCATGATTGTCTAAGAACTAGTAAAATGTAGTATTTTATAGCAATGGCAATTTCAATTCAGATTGGTTTCTCTATTTCTAGTTCCAAAAAACTTTGACGATAAGAGCTATCAAAAGCTGTTTAAGACAAAAGCAAAAGTACAAAAATGTTTTCATATCACAGGAAAAATTAGGATCTTTGCTTGTGGTACTGCTGAAAAATACATGTACTCATTGTTCTTCTGGGCCATCAGGGCTATCATGGCCAGGTTTCGATATACCAAGTCCCAAATCTTAGACGAGGAATTTTCAATTTTTAGAAACATTTGCATTTCTTGTTTTCAGTGCCTATCTTTTTTGCTATCAAACTAACTCTGCTTCCAAAAGGAATCACAACAGTTAAATGAACCAGCTGCTATCCCTAAGAAAAGGCCTACACGTAACTAAGCAACAAAATTGGAGAAATGTGAACGTTTTATAATGTGTAGCATGGAGCTTTCTCTTCTTAACTGGTAATATCTATTAGCCTTACAGCATACACACTTCCAACCAAGTATCAAACTCGCTGCTTCCATCTTTAGCTGACACAGAAATGAAATGTGTTACTAGTATTAAAATTCTTAACAAAAATAGAATGTTAGGTGTTTTTATGAAGACATCAAAGTTGGTGGCTAATACCTCTTTAGTAGAAATAACATGCTAGAGGTACCAAAATTGATAAGCAAAGGCAGATTTGGAAAAGACTGATTAGTTACAATATCCTCATGAATCCTTCCCCAGGACAGAAAATCTACTAAAAGGATGAAGTTGAAAGGTCCAATCCAGCCCTATGTTGCCCTTATGTGAAGTCTCCAGTTTGTCAAGTGTGGCCCAAAATGGCCCAAAATAATTTAATGTCCCTTTTAATTCTCAACCAAACCCATAGACTACTAGTTTCCCAGTCCATAATCCAATGTTTCTTTCATAAAAGATTTTGTCTTCTCTGCACTCTTCACTTACATTTTCTAATATTTTGGGACATCTTCTTAAATTTTTATTCTCAATAGCATTTGGGACTCCTCCCTAATTGTATTTTCTGTGAATTTCAAGACATGATGCTTACCTTCTCTTCTACTTCACCATGGAGATTTCAAAATAACTACAACCTAAGGACTCAACCATAAAATTTAGTCTTCACAATAAGAATAAAGTGTTACAATGAAATAACGAATTCTAGTATGTGCATGCACATTTCTTCTGCTTTTGGTATCCAAGCAGAGAAATCATCCTCTTCTAAGAAGCAAATTTTGTTGAATGCTCCCAACTGCCTTTTACCTTTTCCTTTTTTTTTTTTTTTTTTTTCAATAGAAATAAAATAGCTTCTATTAATAAAATAGTAAGCAACACCAGAGGCCACATTCTTACAAATGAAACATGGGTGGTCAAGTCTCCCAGCTTTTGGCCTGCTTTCTCTTAACAAACCAGAGGCACATGCACACCACCACTTTGGTGATACAGGGACTGCAGGCTGTTAACAAAACCTTACTCAACAGAGAAGTTTGGCTGTCAATATTAGAGAGGCTTCCAATTAGATTCAGAGATCTAATATATATTTTTAGTGAAACCTTGGGCTATTTTAATATATTTATTTGCTTTTATTACAATTTTATTACAATAAAAAATGTTAACCATTAAGACCAGATGAGCCATTGCCAAATCTGTTGTTGTTTTTATTTTAGGGACATATGTTACTCATCTACTTTCTTCCAGTCTTCACCATTCATACTAATGGAATGCCATCTTAAAAAGTAAAATCTAGGGTAAGAGAAATATACAGGTATTTTTATGATGTATTTTTTTAATACATAATGTTTATAAGTGCAAAATATCTATATTTTTAATATTCTATAAGCATATCTACATATTTTGATGGACTACTTGAGGCAGCCTAGAAATAAACTAAATGAATCAACTTTAAACATGAGAATCAATCCCTAAAACAAAATAGACAGGATTTTAGCTGCCCTAAAGTGCATTCTAATGCAAACATTCTTAAGCAGTAAAGATTGAAGGTCAGAAGGTGATAACTGCTGCAAACTGATGCAAAGACAAACAGGAGCACTCAGAGACTGTTCTCTGCTTTACAACAGTGCCTACCTAACTCATGTTATCATATTTACAGTATTTTAGCTGAAACAAAAATACTATGGTTAACATATTCATAGACTTGTTACATTCAGATAGCACTTAAGTGACATTGACAGTTTCAATGAATGGAGACAAAATAATCTGAATTTGAAAACCTGATATCAGTAGTACATGTTTTTTTCACCTCTTATTGTTGCATTTACAATAGATGACTAAGTTTTTAGTACTCACAGGCTTACCATCTGGACCAGGCTGACCAGGATAACCATGATTCCCGGGCTGCCCAGGGTCACCCTATAGAGAAGCAATAAGTTAACACACAAAAGATATGAAAGAGCATTTTAAAATGAGCACAGAGCAACCTTAACCCTAATACATTCCACAAAACAGCAGCTGCAAGCCCAGATATCTGCTATTAAGGAGTAATTAATACACCAAAAAATAACTGAACTTGTAACCCCCTCCCCTGGGAAAATTCTCCCCAACTTCTGCAGGACTTGGAGAATTGAGCCCATGCTCAGTTATAGCACAAGTTTGGCCCAACATCTCAAATGCTTTCAAGCTTTTTAACATCTTAATCAACAAAAATAAAAGCATTTTTCAGGAAACAGATGAAAAAAACTTTATTAAGGCCTTGTTAATCTAGCAGTTCTACTCTGAATAAAATTCTCGCCCTTTTTGGCTGAGTCTAGTTCTTAAAGCAATAGTACTGGAAAGGCAAGAGCCAAGATTAAAACCTGCTAAATACTAAACACCTTTCCACACATTTATTGCTGCTTAAAAAAGATATTCTTTTAGATTTCTTCTTCTAAGGCCTTGGTAATTATTTTTATTATATCTGTTATGACCATGTTAAAGTCGGTTCCCCAGGCTTCATGTTTATGGTAGGAAAGCAGGAACTTAACTTTCTACTCACTATATCCTTCTAGTGTATTAAAGTTCTCTGTTTGTTTTATTAAAGGATTGATTTGAGCCCAGCAAAATCCAGTAAGACTTGATCTATAAAAACATTTTACTTCTACAAGAGCGCTAAGCGGGTACCACTTTCTTCAGCCTGAACTATCAACAGACCTGCAGGTCAGTTACAACTGCAGAATTGTTAAAAACTAAGAGGACATTAGGAGGGAAGTAGGAAACTAGCTTTCAGTGTGACTGAAAAAACATCTTTTCACATATAAACCACAGAAATGTAATGTTGAACTAAATTAGAAAGAATACAGAATAATGTCTCTTTAGAAAAGAACAACAGTTATATTTTTTTAAAATAATAATAGGTTATCCAGAATTATTGTTGTCCAAATTAATCCCAGGTTTGAGATTTGAGTGAAAATAAATTTGCTTTCAATTATACTATTTAAGCTATGAAAATTTATGCTTTCAACATGAAAAGGTTAAAATATCAGTTACTTGTATTTTTAAATTATTTTAAATAATTTTATTGTACTCCACTAATATCACAAACACACAAATTAAGTTTAAATTTATATGGTTCCAAAGTCCAGTATTCAAAAGTTAAGAAATACTGTAACAAAAATAACCTATACCATTTTGAATTGGCTTCCTTTTCACTCTTTCTGCAGTCTTGTGTTAGGCACCATCTTGTCACCTGTATTACTGAGTTATTCCAAAACAAATATTATACTGCAATGCAATTGAAAGATTGCACATGAAGCAGAATTCTAAATAAAACTGTATAGGCTACCCTAATTCTGACATTTCATACTCCTTTGTACTTTATAGGATGTGGCTTTCAATTTTTTTAAAATAATAAATACTTTCTTCTCTCTCTCTTTTCTTTAATATGCTTAAGAGTAAAAAAAAAAAAGGTAAAAGACCACAAAAATTCTATTACATGAAATAACAATGATCTCCACCTTGTGGATTCTAATTCCCTGAATAGAAACCCTTACCATTCTAGCAAAGATCCCTTTGACTTGACATAGCTGCAGCAGACTGTTAACCCCTTACGTAATGAGAGTAGAGGTTTTTTAATCATTTGCTTAATGAAAGGCAAGTGGTTTGGGATTTTCTTGTCTACCCTTATAGGGTAAGCTAGTAACTCTGGAAGCACTGCTTAGCACAGTTATTCAGAAAGGTACTACAGCAAAATACTAGGGATTTGAGTTTGCCATGTTAGACATCTGACACTCAAGTCTGGTTCTCATTTTAATCCTCCACCAACACTGAAGGGAGGTCATCAGAACAACTACGGTGGAACTCTGCCAGTAAGCATCTACTCCATTCTTTAACAAAGAAGCAAAAAAAAAAACCCCTCTCCATTAAGAAACGTTTATTAGCAAACCATTTCATTCTCAAACAATTAACAGTGCAAGATCATTTGTCAAAGATTAGCAAGGAAACACAATTTAACATCCATGAGCATTTTCCTTAAAAAATTAGATATATTTGTGTTATGAGTTACGGCAGCAGAACTTGGGCTTGAGGATCCTAATCACTATATTCATACACTGGAAACCAGAACTAGGAGAACTTGTCCCTTACTTTTTTAAACTGCCTGACTATGACTGGCCAACATAAGATTTGGGGGGAAAAAAAAAAAAAAAAAATCATGTACACTCAATAAGACATAGTGATAACTTACTTTGGGGCCTGGAGGTCCTTGTTTTCCTGGTGGGCATATGCAGGGGGCAGGCGTTGAGCCTACATCACTAGGACCATTCATACACTACCAAGAGTGAAACCAGCCATCAATACACATGCCAAAAGCATTCAACAAACATATCATAACATTATATGAAGCTGATTTTCCTTAGGTTGCATAGGTTCTGGCTTTCGCTCGTTTGTTCAGCTAGAACTTCTGCTTACCTGAATACTGCCCTCCAACTACTTTGCATGTATGAATTCATCATTTTATCCAGAAGAAAAATAAATAAAAAATTAAGTACTGATACTGGGCTGATATCCAGAACTCTATTTGCTTTTCCACAAATATTTTGTCATATAGTTTGATAATTTTAAATCTGGCAACACATAAAACTCTTCTCCGAAACTAATCAATATTCATCATTTGAAGTGTGATCATATATCAAATATAACTATTTAATTAAAGTTTGTAAAAAGAATCTAATAAATATTATGTATAGGATAAAGCCCACAACCAGTGGGCATGTTATCAAGTGTTACAAGCCTGAAAAAAAACAAAGCCCAAGTCTCCTACCTCCTGTGTATGTGTTCCAGCTACAGAGCTACTTAAGTAAAGGTGGGGCATGGCTGCTAACACCAACTCCTACAAGTCACTAGTCCTGGCCCTCAACGTGCCCATTCTCCAGAGTCCATTAGGTGACCTACTCCGAACTATGCTCCCTATACAAACAGCAGTAAACACTAAACCTTGGCAGACCACATCACCCTCTAGAGATTTTTTTTTTTTTTAGTGCATTTACTTCTCACCACAGAGACCACATGAAACCTCAGTGTTTTACCAAGGCAGGCAAGGGGAGAGCTACTAGATCAGATCCATTTGCCCTAATAAAGGCACCCAAAATTTAGATGCGTCTGTACTAAATCTACATGCTAAAAATAGATTCAGTGGATTCTTTTTGACCTAGCAAATTCTCAGAGATATGGAGAGGCAAAAATTTAAGAATCCAAGATACAGAAAAGCAGATTCTGTATTTATTATCAAAACCACTTTCTATAACATTTTAATCATATTTTCTAAAATAATGCAGACTTTTTACAATGTTCTCTGAATGGAATTCTTTCTCAGGGTCAAATGGCTGATCAAAACACAAATCCAACGTTTCCATTGCAATGGTACCAAGTGGAGTTATGAGGATGGCTAGGGAAGCTATCATATCAAGCCTTCAAAAAAGCTCCCCTTCAGGGAGCTCCCATTAGCATGATGCAGGTAACAGCTACCTGACTGCGCATATCCCCATTCACTTTGCAACAGCATCCAGCCCTGCAAATAAGAGCAACTGAATTGAACCAGGGAAAAAATCAGGCCATTTATTCTAATACACATGGGTTTCTTCAGAAAAATTGGTTTTAATTCATCTATTGCCTAGAATTCAAATTATGGAAATCCAGCACTTTTAAGCTTAGCAAACCTCTATCCATTTTTCAAAATAAATTGTATATTCCCTAGAATAATAATAAGTTTATATAAAGTCAAATACTACCTTAAACTGAGTTTGAGCGGTTTAGGATTGAGCCTACCTCTCCATTCTGAAACAAGAAGAAACACAGTTTAAGAGTACAGCAATATTGTTAATAAGCAAAAACCATTAATTTGTAAACACTTACAAAACTGATCATAAATTTAGGGCTGTAACTGTCAAGAAATTATAATTCAAAATTTCAGACTTTCTCAGACATCTGTGTAGCTGCTATCAACGCATATGAATTTTTTAGTTCATTTCATTTAAGGGACTTTCAACAGGAGGTATCAGTAGCAATTTTTAAAAGACAATGACAAAACCAGAATCAATACTGAACCATGTAAATATTTACGTACCAAATGTCTAGATTTGGGTCAAACCTTTTGCGAGGAGTAATTTCTCATAAAAAAAAAAATCCTCTGCTTACTCATTCATGTCAGAGAATGTACCAAAATCTTTCTAAAATCTCTGGTCTCTGCCTGCATCCAGCATCTGGGAAAACACAGCAGCACAGGGGCAAGGCTGGCTTCTTCTCACTTTCCTGTGAGACTGCATTAGACTCTGCTATCAACTGAATTGAGTTTTCCAGAATTTGCAACACCAAAAAACAATCCATCCCCAAATATTTCAGCATACCAACAATGAAATTGTCTGTCTTAATGGATTAGTAGCCACCATTAGCTGCACCATGTACAGGAGTTTTCTAATGCACACAGTCACCACAGATTTCACACACAGTCTGTGGAGAGAGACAGTTTCTTCTGTATTCAATTTTCATCTCAGGCAGTCTCTAGAGAAGATTAACTTTCTCCATGGATCAGAGGGGGAACTTAAAATTACTGTGCAGCTAGGTATCTCTGGGAGAGGGGATGAATTCAATGAATTCAGGCTGTAATTAGTACATACTGCCCCTGCTTAGTTCAGGAGTTCTGATGACACAACCACACTGACAGAATACAACCACAAGCCACATATTCCTCCTTGGAGATCATCCAGTATTTTTATTTTCTGAAGGAGTCCAGAATTTCATGGGTAAAGTCCAAATTTAATTTACAACAACAGCAACTGAAACTAAACTGGCAAAAAGCAATATTTATGCTTGGCCTTCTTGCCAAATCACAGAGAACACAAGGTATGATGGACTTTTTAGTGTTTGCTCTCTTGATGCAAAAATTTTTTTCATATCCTACTTCTATTTTGTAAAGAGCAAAAAGATATGTGGTGCAGTTAAATAGCCAAATACTAATTTACTTCAGGATTTAAAACTAACTTTACAAAAGTGTTCCTGAACCCATTAGCTCCTGACCCACACAGTCAGCTTGCAGAACAGCTAATAATCCAGGTACCTACTCGTTGCTGTGATTGCAATAGACACACTGGCCCCAAACAAATAGAAGAAAAACAGACTAGCTGGTGGTCTGTGCAAGTCTGGCAAAATATAAGATAACTGGATATTGAAGATTCACAGGTTCTATTGTCAAACTGGCAAACTGGTTCTAATAATAAACCACATCACAACATAAAGAATTTGGATTTATATAGTAAGACACTGGTGTCTGATTATCTTTAGATCAGTTTGGTTTAGACACTAAACAAAGGAGGACGTTTTGAAGAAAACTGTACATACAAAGCAATCTCCTTCTTATATTTTGAGATAGGAGCTGAATTTTTTTGAAAATCTGGCTCCAACTGCGTGTTGTGAATGGTTTCCAAATCCGTTTACATGTGTTTTACATTCCCTTGCATAATTAACTGTAAGTAAGAATGCAAAGAGAGGGTCAAAGGGTCCCCATAAGCTTCCTAACTGTGTACATGAATCAAAATCCTGAACAGGATTTTGTTTTTATCTTATCCATAACATACTTCATGAAATCTTGGCAACATTTCAGTTAATGGGATATTTAACAGACATCAGCATAGATACTTCTGATAGGAAAAGGTAATTAAAAAATATAGGTTTCTTGGTTATGTACAAAAATTTCAGAGATTAAATGACCTGAATAGCAGCAAAAAGTATATCAGATAAGTTAAAAAATAAAAATTAAAGTATTTTACACTCCTACAACCTAGTAGTTTTATTAATCTATAATGTTTAAAACCTTAAATTGTAACAGGAGATTCTGAGATTCTTCTATACTGCTGTCAAATTTCTACCAAAAAATATCTAAACTAAAAAAAAAACTTTTAAAAAACTTTTGTGCAAAAATAAGGCTGAAAACTGACAAGTTCTGCGTCACTTGATATTGCACAGGTAACAAGCATTTGTTTGTACCATCTGAATCAATGTAGTATTACTTATTTAAGAATTCACTGAGCTTTAAACAGTGATTTGTAAAATATGAAAGTAGTCCTCAAAAGTTCATCTATCATACTCACAAATCCTGGGATCTCACAGACAGTTTCTCGATTATTTTGCTCTGGGTCACAGTAGATTCGCAGTTTTTGTATATCAAACTATAATTCAAAACATAAAAGACTTTTTTTAGAGAAAGTGTTAATAGCCTGACATTAAGTTAGTTTAAACTATACTCTTCTTAAATTATATAATCTACAAGTTTAAAAAAATGAAAAAAAATATTAAAAAGTAAGAGAAACTGGAGGTCTGTGTGTCTATTACAGTTAAAAATTAATTAAAGATGTAGAAACATTTTTAGTCAGGCTACTCACGATGATTAATACATGCAACCAATTAAACACCCTGTAACAGAATTATTTAAAGAAAAATAATCAATCCAAGATTGTCTTTTTCAAAATAATAGAAATCACCACCCTTAATCCTTGGCAATAAATCCAAACACACACAGCACGAATTACACTGGCTGCCAGTATCACTGGGAAACAAGTTGCAATAGTACAGGCAAAACCAACCTTTTCCTTTTTACCTCAACAATCCTGGGAAGATGTTTCTATGCTGACCTGTCTCTACTAGATGTAAGATTAGTAAGTTTTGGTGAAGCATCAGAAGATTTCCCTGACACTTGTAAGAATTTGATTTAGAGTTCAGTTGTATAACGTAAAGCTTTAAAAATCAACCAATAAAAACACTGGCAGCAGGTAGGCAAAAGTTTTTGACATTCTGCTCTGTCGCCATACTCCAGAAAAAATGAAACCACTGACATCAGTTTTTCTAGCACAAACTATCATGACTGCAAAGAGAAAAAAGCTCTGTTACACTTATTTGAATTCACAGACTGTAAGTTGGGGGGAAGAAAGCACAGAAAATGGAGTCTGTTAATACCATGCCTACTAATACGTGTTTTCAAATTTAAAATGTCTACAATTAACAACACTTAACTATGTACACAAGTTTATCATCACTATGCTGGAAAGCACTTCAGCCAGTAAGACCCTAATTGAATCTAGAACACTTGCAAAATATCACTGGAAAACATCTGAATCAGAGCACAGAAAGGAATGAAAATTCATCAAAGAATCTCTGAAGAAAATTCTCATATCATACTTTGTATCCAACTCCAACTGATTTCTTTCTTAAAGGATTTCAAAATACTTTTTCAAGGAAAGTCTGTGTGCAGATTCATTAAAATATTTCTCTATAATCATAGGTCAAATAGAAATATACTGGAAAAGTTTAACTGTTAATACTTTGCAAAATGAGTCACAGTCTAAGAAAGTGGAGAAAGGAAATACCTTTTTTAGATTATAGAAATATAAAATTGCAATTTCTACTTTTCTTCTAGTCTGCTATTGTCGTGGTTTGAGCCTGGTCGGCAACCAACCACCGCAGCTGGTCACCCTCCCTTCCCCCTCCCCACCTGGGAATGGGGGAGGGAATTAGAGGGGTGAAGGGAGACTCGCAGGCTGAGACAGGAACAGTTTAATAATGGCAATAAAACAAGAACAATGATGATAATAGAAAAAAAAAAAAAATATATAAACAGGCAATGCACAGCGTAATTGCTCACCACCTGCTAACCAACACTCAGCCCGTTCCCGGCCAGCGACCCCGAGATACCAAGGTCCCTCAATCACAATCCCGGAAGCAAGAGAGAGAGAGCTCCTTCCCAACCACCCCTCCTCTATATAGTGAGCATGACTTTCCATGATATGGAATATTTCACTGGCCAGTTTGGGTCAGGTGCTGTGGCCGTGCTCCCTCCCTGCTCCCTGTGCCCTTGCGCACGGGCAGGACATGGGGAGTCGGAGAGTCCTTGAAGTCTCGGTAGCAGCTGAAAACATCAGTGTGCTATCAGCATTCTTCCCATACCAAACCCAAAGCTAAATCCAAAACACGGCACTCATCTAGTCCCTGAAAAGGAATATTAACTCTATTTCAGCCCAAACCAGGACAGCTATCAATAGAAGATCTTAAACAATTTGATATTCCTAAAATGTTCTCAGTTTTATTTTAGATAATGTCTTCTTACTAACATTCTTTAACTCAGAAACCGTATTACTGGGAATCTATAATTTATAAAGTCCCATTTCTGCAGTGACTTAGAGGAAAAAAAAAAAAAGATGCAACAACAACAAACCAACCAACCTTCTAATCCTAGAATGAACAAAACTATAAAAATGGAATAATACTGCACCAACACAGAAAATGCATGAGACGATTACAATTCTGAAATCTCTACCTTCGTTGCAATAAGTGCTTGAAGACCTATCAGAAATCTGTGACAAACATTCAGCAGTTTTCACAAAGGGGTGCTTTAGTATACACACAATGTTACCACCCAAAATGCTGAATCACACACACAGTGCGTCATCCAAGTTTCCATGTGCACTTTTAGAATATGATAATAATAGAAATGAAGCTTGGCTACAAATACACAAAATTCAAGAGTAACTGAGTAAAGACATCTGAAGAGAGTTAATGAAGATGATGCAAAACACATTAATATATTTTAATAGGAGCAGTAAGGATCACGAAATTAGTGTGCAAAAAAAAGCATAACTTTCAAAACAACCAAAAGTAACATCTACTTATGTAATTCAGTATTTCATACAATGGTTTGGGTTGGAAGGGACCTTAAAGATCATCTAGTTCCAACCCCCCTGCCATGGGCAGGGACACCTTCCACCAGACCAGGCTGCTCAAAGCCCCGTCCAACCTGGCCTTGAACACTTCCAGGGAGGGGGCAGCCACAGCTTCTCTGGGAAACCTGTGCCAGTGTCTCACCACCCACACAGTAAAGAATTTATTCCTTAAATCTAATCTAAATCTGTCTTTTTTCAGTTTTAAACTGTTACCTCTCATCCTATCACTACACACCCTGATAAAGAGTCCCTCCCCATCTTTCCTGTAGCCCCCTTTAAGCACTGGAAGGCTGCTATAAGGTCTCCCCAGGGCCTTTTCTTCTCTAGGCTGAACATCCTCAGATCTCTCAGCCTGTCCTCATAGGTGAGGTTCTCCAGCCTCTTTGTGGCCTCCTCTGGACCTGCTCGAGCAGGTCCATGTCCTTCTTTTGTTGGGGGCCCCCGAGCTGAACACAGCACTGCGGGGGGGGTCTCATAAGACTGGAGCAGAGGGGGAGAATCCCCTCCGTTGACCTGCCGGCCACACTTCTCATGATGCAGCCCAGGACATGGTTGGCATTCTGGGCCGCAACTGCACATTGCTGGCTCATAGTTAGCCTTCCATCCACTAGTACCCCCAAGCCCTTCTCCACAGGTCTGCTCTCAATCCACTCACTGCTCAACCTGTATTTGTGCTTGGGATTGCCCTGACCCATGTGCAGGACCTTGCACTTGGCCTTGTTGAACTCCATGAGGTTTGCACGGGTTCACCTTTCCAGCCTGTCCAGGTCCCTCTGGATGGCATCCCTTCCCTCCAGCGTGTCAACCACACAATTTAT
Source organism: Tyto alba (assembly GCF_018691265.1). NCBI lineage: Eukaryota > Metazoa > Chordata > Aves > Strigiformes > Tytonidae > Tyto > Tyto alba. Next base: position 23,902,579 of record NW_024881316.1, on the reverse strand, counting down.
TTGTTTGAACTGTCTCCATTACTATAAGTCTAATTAGTAACATCGTTACCACATTGCTATAAATAGAAGGAAACAATCTATTCAGCCAACATCTGGAACAATGTCAACATAATAGTCTTCACCACTGGTTTACACAGCCTTTACTTATACCTTAAGTTTTGACCACCTTTTTGGTGTATGCAAAGAACTGAAGGCAAAAGGACTTTAACATCCCTTAGAATAGAGGAGAACCTTGGTACAGTGGTATTCAGGGGGGTTTTCCAGCACAGGAGAATCAAACAGTGGCAGACTGAACATCAAATATTTGCAGTAAGACAGAAACAGAGTTGACACACCTTGTAATTTTGTGATAGCTAGTGATGAGAAAGAAACTTCATCAAAACTTTATTCTCTCTCTCTTTTACCAGCATAACCCATACACTGATGGAAGGAAATTATATTCAAGTGTGAAGCACAGAGGAAATCCCCTGCTTTGAGACACTGTTTCTTAAATTCGGGCAACCCCATTGCACCAAATTTGTGTCCCGGCAAAAATTAATGTCCCTTGAAGGGGACAGGATCTATCAGTTGTGCTTAACTATTAACATTTTGTATATTAAATAGCAGCCTAATGTAAATTAGAAGAGTAGGTTCAAGAAAACAGAAGGTACCAATGCAATGTTAACCTCCAATAGAATTTCTGAGTTATTGTGGTTTTAGCATATGCTTACCTGTACAGTTTCTTCCTTTCCAGAATACTTTCCTATTTGGGTTAGACCACTGATGTAAATACCTAAAACAGGATGTAATGGCTTCATTGCAATTTCTTGGCCATCTATATACAAAGTTACAAAGTCTTCTGTTACTAAGAGACGAATTTGATGCCAGCCTTCATCAAACAATGTCTAGGAAAAGTGAAGAAAGCAGACTTGTCTAAAACAAAATGTCTTCAATTTAAAAAACAATAGAACTGCATTTCAACACTTAAACTACTGTTAATGCCAAGTAATATTATAACTGAGAAAATTATATTTGCTAATAATTAATCCCTATTTCAGAATTATTTTATAACTCACACAGATTTTTTTTCAGTCTGTGATCTTGAACATGCTCAAACCTGTATTTATTAAAAATATAAAGCCAGAGGCCTTTTTTTCAGCAGTGGTATAATGTCTGAAACACTTCAGATCTTAAATCATGATGAAAATGAATTGGCACTTGAAAGTCTTTCTACTTAATCTCTTGTGAAAAAAATCTTAAAGACGACATGATATTGGTAGAAAGAATAACACTATTGCAATGAATAAACCAAATATTTCATTCACCATCTCACAAAACCTCTGGCTTCTAAAGCTTAAGTTTTAGTTTAAACAAACAGCATAGTTCTACAAGTAATAGAAAATAAGAGATACCTTTAAAGAAGTATTTATCTCACCTATCTTAGAAATTAAATTCATCATGGGAAGAAATTCCTTCTTGAGCCTATCCATTAACTTCAAAAACAATCTAGTTCTTTAGCCTAGCATAGGCTAGATGCTTATCTTTTATATAGCTAAATTTAGTAGAGATTAATCCCACACTAAATTGGTATACATAAGAGTAAACTGAAATATAACATACTGAAAGATTTATGTATCCTTGTTATCTTTTGTAGACATAAAAAGAAATTAAGATTACTTTATAGTATACACCCTTAGATAGCACCTCTGTTTCTATTTTATTTTCATTTGTAGATTGGGTTTTTATTTACTTGCAACAGCTCTCATTACAAGATAAAATAAACAATGGATCAGAAAATAAACACTTCAATTTTTCTGAGTAAAAGTGATAAATTATTATAAAGGTTTAATAAATAAAATGGTTAATTAAAAGCATAGTGACATTTATAGTGTGTTTAGAGATATACAGCTCTAACAAGGGCAGAAAATTATTGTTCTCCATAATATCAATACAAGCATGGAGAAACCCAAAAGAAAAACCAAAAGTCTTCTTTTCATGGTGAAGTTCATGGATACCTGGGACTGCAGGAGTAAGATTGATTTGTCACTGTGGCTGCCAGAAACAATTAAATACAGATTTTCAGATTGACTTGAAACTGAATTTTCTAACAATTTCTAGTAGATCAAGTTTAACATTGGTTCTTAAGAAAAAGTAAAACTATTTCACCTACAAATTATCATTACATGGCAGAGGAAATTTGGAAATAAAAAGTAAAATTCTCCATCCAGTAACAGAAGAACAAAATAGCTCTCCCTAGCAAAAGCTTAGTAGTTAAGACCTTCTCTTCGATAGAAGTCCTTCCTTCTCTGAGGATTTATATTTCAAATACCTTCAGCCTGATTTGGAGTAAGGATTCAAATGCAGGCCACCGCTTTTCAGAAAAGTTGAACCCACTTGGACATGAAGCACTCCAGCACTAAATCTTTCCCACTCTGCCTGCTGAAGCATCCCTCTTTCTTCACTGAAATAACACTCCCTGCCTAGGAATGGGAATATCTGGGCTGCCTACTCCTATACTAATACAAAGGAAAGGGTAAAGACATTCAATCTCCTTCCCTCTGTCTCACCTACAACTGAGATAATCTTTTTTACAAGAGTTGAAAACTTCACTAGGAAATACTGAAGAAAGGTTGCAAGAGAACCTTCAGATTACACTAGAAGACAATAAAGTTGGTTTACACCCAGGCGGGTAATCCTTTCAGTGAGAAAAATAAATAGTAATTTTTATTTAGCAGAGAACTGGGCAAATCCAGATTGAACTCTCATTTTGTAAGCTAATATTTACTCTTCTGGAGAAGTAAGTAACTTCTGCCATTATGTATTTTGAAAGAATTTAGACACTTAACAAAACTCTAAAAATTGACTATTTTAATTCACACTTTCTAGTCTACATATCAAAGGCAGAAAATACTTTCCAGCATATGTTAAACAAATAGGTGTGTGAAAAAAAGTCTCTGTGATCTTCTCAATTATCTGCTGGAAACTACTGGTGGAAAGCACCTGCAAAGCGTTTACAGTGATGAACACTGCGAACACTCTGTAAACACAGGTAAAGTACCCACCATCTGTTTTTAAATGACTAAGCAGCCAAAAATAAGATCATGCTTTTTTAAAAAATATAAAGTGCAAAGGAATAATGTATACTTAAATGAGTATTCCAGCATGATGATGACTTTCTCCTTACCTTTACACGAGGTGCAGCAAAAGTAATAACTTGTGTGCCATTTATTAAGCTTGTTGTAGTGAATGATAATGTTTTCTCTTCTCCATTAATAGTGACTGCTATCTGTGGTCTCTTATCCAGACTTAAAATTCTCCACAAATCCCATGTCTTTTTCACTTTAAATCTTTGAGTGGAAACAAACACGTAAGATGGAGGCAGACCTTCTGGAAACACATTCCTAGACAAGGTGGGAGGGGGAAATAAAAGAAAGTACTTGAACATTCGTATAAATCTTAAAATAAGTCTCTCTCGCTTTAAGCAAAAAAAAAAAAAAAAAACACCTTACTAAATTTAGAAGTGTATTTATAAATTTAAATACCTTGTCAATTCTGACAGGTCAACACGTGAGGTTACTTCATAAGCTTTTGCATTAGTGGTTGGTATTTGAATTCTCTTTTTAACCTTTTTCTTCACACCTAATCCTACAAGAATGTCAAATCCTTTTTCATCTCGAGCTGCCACTGGAATTCTTGTTGGACAAACAGATTCTGCAAAGTAATAAATGCAAGTACAGTTTGAAATATGACTTAAAACTTTCAAAAAGTAACCTCCCACCTACCTAAGTTTTGTAGCTGCCTTTCAAGAAGTAAAAGAGGATTGAGAACTGCCAGTTAAGTATAACATGAGAAAAGTGACATGCAGAATCCTCAGAGACATGAAATGAGAATACTGAGATGTCATATTTTACTGCAACTACATTCACATACTGTTTTGAATTGACACTAATATATAGTTAAAAGGCATTACAACGTCTGACCAATAAAAATATTGAATTTAATTTCTAAAATCCTATGGTTTCAAAATGCTACAAAATTATACGTTCGTCCACAATGCAGTAAGAATTTGGATTAATCCAGTATCACTCCCAACTATAAAACTGGGTTGAAAATGGACAAAGGTAGAATTATCTGCAACTGTATTTTTCATCTTTGCTAGAAATGGACTCTGATCTATTTTTTCTGTTACACTGGAATCTGCTTCAAGCTATTCTCACTGGACAAATATTGTGTGACAAGTTTTCTGTGGAAACTAAAGTCAACTGAACATTATCTCTGTTTAAGTCTCTTTACACATAAACATTACTAGGCAGTGGACCTAAGTTGTCTCAAAAAAAAAAAAAAAAAAGGTGTTTTTCAGAAAATAAGTGTTTCTTCAGAAAAGTATCAGTTCATAGAAAGGGAAGAGGTTAGGAATACATTCCAAAGAAGGGGTAGAGAGCTTTCTCATCTCCATATGGACCAGCCATGGGCTGGAAAATTCACGTTTCGGTGCCAGGGACTTATCAGCTCAAAGGTCTAGACTGACTTTTTTTATAATATGAGCAATGCTGCACAGATGCTCTTTCTAATCAACCCAAGGCCAGTCAGAAGCTACCCCACTCTGGTGGGGAAGGTAGGATATATAAACACTAAGAAAATTCAGCTAAGTGTTTGCATAAGCTCTCTATGGCAAGAAAGGACAAGCCATCCGAATGGGACATGCCACAGGTACTTGAGGCAGCTGCAAGAAGCCACATAGTTTTCTTTCCTCCCCACAGAAAAATGTCACTTGACTCCCAACTTAAAAATATATTAAAAGTTATCTGTCCAGTTCTACAAGAAATAATTGCAAGAACTCTCTGCCTACATTTTGGAAACTAAAGTGTCTACCTTCTGAACGCTTCCAAAAAAAAAAAAAAAAAAAAAGAATACAAAGTCCAACGCATCTTTTCTTCTTACTCTTCTCAAAACACAGATGAAGGATTTAAGTCAACATACTTATGAGATTAAGAGTAAAATTACTTTATTTTTTTCAGATTTTTTCGCTGTGCATTCTTATCATGGAAACATTTTCTAAACAAATTTATTTCAAAGCTGAATAATGGTCATATTGCCATCAATACAGATTACAGACAATCATACACACAAGAAAATGAACACAGAACACAAGAATCTCTTATCAGATACAATACTAGAAATTTGGTGTAAAATCAAAAATAAATGCAGAAATAGGATTTCTTTATGTGAGAGGGCCATTATTCTGCATCAATGCCAAAGTAACTCTTCAAAACTAATACAATACAAATTAAGCATGTGTAAAATTATACATTAAGAAATTATTCTTTATTTCCAATGGCACATGGCACTTGGGTCTTCTGGATCATCTTTCAGCAGCACTATTTTGATAACTAACTGAGCCACTATACGAGATAAAGAAGTCAGTGGCAAATGTGTTTCCAGTCCATAGTAGCTGTCACAGCAACTCTCTAGTCTATACTCAAATCTTGTTCCCTTTTAGTGTTTTGATATAGTTTTCAGATGCTTTATTTTTCCTTCCTGAAGCATGAAATAACTTTCTGATGTTACACCCCTTTATCTTGCACAAAGGAACTTTTCTCAGCATCTTCCAGACATGCTTCTGAGGTCTGCATTGAGTATTGTTTTTAAATGCATTCCTGAGACAAAATCTTCTATATTTTCGCTAGAGAACAGTAATACTACAGGAACATTAGACTTTGAGAATAAATATTAAATATTCCTTAATATTTGGGGACTCTTTTAGCCACATTGTCCTTTCTGGATGACAGATTTGGCAGATTTTTTTCACCTTGCCATACTCTAAAATGAACACTAGAGTTCCCAAAAGACACACAAGAGCTCTCCATCTGCAAAGCCGTTCATAACAGCATTACTCACTACATGAACCACCAAACCTCAGCCTCCATTTTCCAGAAAGGAAACACTGACCCTATGCTCTTATATCTATGTTCATGTAATAACGAAGTTAAAAATGCCATAAAGGCTAGCATTTTTTTAGACATTAAAAGTAAAACAATCAAGATAATTGAAACTTTTTCAGGCGACTTCATGTGGTTGATCACAGCCAAATCATTGCTGCTTTGCCCTCATGGAACTTCCCCTCCCAGAGTCTAAAAGAATTTTAACAAAATAAATAAAATAATCCACCACTCAGATATAAAATTTCCAGTTTGCCAGTCTTTCAGTTCACCTGCTAAAGACATTGCAATTAAAAATGAAGCTGCCAACTGGCTCTGATCGCTCTTTGAGAGGCATCTCAATGCTAGCATGAGGGAAGAGCACAGCATACAAGTGCAAGCAAAGGGTCAAAGTAAAACAGTGAAGGATACTTTTGTGTATGTAGTCAACATTTGCAGACTACTGCTGTAAGAGTGTTGTCAAATATCACAGCTGAACTTTAAAGGATACTAGTTAATTTAATTCTGAAACCAGAAAATCCCTCTTGATGAAATATAATGTCACTACTTCTAGACTTTATTTAAATAAAACATCATGTTTATTTTGGGGAATTTCTCCCTGCGTGCAGTTTTATTAAAGAATTTAGCTGCACTTAGCTGATTGAATTTTTGGACTGACCACCCTACTACATCAGCTACAAGGAATTATTATGATTTTCATAAGTGTATCAAGAAATAAACACTATTATCCTCAACATAAGTGTAACCATATTTTTTCAATGAAGTCCATACCCAAAGTGAGAACAAATGAAGACTATTTTTCATTCTTAGTAAGTGCAGAAATATGGTACAACTGAAATATGACTTGCAACAATCCCTGAAAATAAAACACATACTAAATAACATTGATAAATATTTATTGTATATATATGTATATATATGTATATATATGTGTATATATATATACTGTATATATATGTAAATATTTACTGTATATATATGTAGAGTCCTTCTGACTGATACATTTTAGAAGCAATTTGCTTTTTTATATATATATGGGAAAGCCATTGTTTTACAGTTAACACAAAACTCAATGCAGTAATGCTTCTAGCATTCTAAACCTAAAAAAGTCATTTTACAATGTTGGTCTTGGCTAATTCTTCTATAAAATCCCTCTAAAAAAGATCATAACAGCTTGTTACAATTCCAGGCATTTGCCAAGAGACTGTCTTCTGGGTTTTTCAACACATACTAGTGGTAGAACTCCTGTTTGTAATGATAGGTTATCCTCTCAACTGTCAAGAAGAAATGCTAGACTGTGGATGAGTATCAGCTGCACCTAGGAAAAGGATAAAGTAAACCCTATATTCTCAGCACTATGAGAATTGCTCAACTATTTTAGGGTTTCCAAACTTTATCAACGCAAAAAATTTGGGGCTTGGGGCAAAATGCTTCATATTGAAATTAAGCACACGCTGTGTGAAAGCACCATATCTTTCCCAAATATACCCCTTTGTTTAACAGAGAAAACAACATTTTGGGAGCAATTTCCACAAACAAGATCAAAATAAAAGACCACAGTAAAGATTATCAGGTGCCATAGGTTACATTAATCATTCATTCTGCTTGTGAAATAAATATGGGTACAGAACTACATTCTGCACACCTAAAATATTTTATAAGCAATTGCTTACCTTCACAGAGTTTCTGCTTTATAACTTCTTTAATTCTTGATATTGCAATATAATCTTCAACATAAAATACGTAAGTTGATGAAGGCCTGTTGGCAATAGCTTTAAGTTCATCCTCCTCAATTTCTGAGCCAACACCAATAGCAAACAAAGTGATTTTGTTTTTCCTTGCTTCTGCTGCTACATCTTTGACTTCATCTTGGGACTTTCCATCAGTGAGAACAACTGCTATTTTTGTTAAAAATCTTGAAGATTTTGCAAAAAGGTGGTCAAAGGCAAACTGAATAGCTCTTCCTGTTCTTGTATTTCCTCCCAAGTAATGTATGGACTCCATTTCCCTGATGAGGTTCTCGGTGGATTCATGAGTTCCAAGGGGAATTTCAAGTACAGGATAATCACTGTACTGGACAACTCCAACTTGAATGAACTTTGGCCCTATGTCAAAATTTCTTGTAATATTGACAAGCCAGCTTTTGATTATTTCAAAGTTTTCTGGGCCAACACTGTAAGAGCCATCTAAGATAAAAACTAAATCTGCCGGAGCAGTTCTGCAACCTAAAAGGAATTAAAAAAAAAAATAAAAATCAAACAGCAAACAAATATTTTAATGAACTCTTCCACTTTCTTCTTCCACAGGAAATATTTTTCATATCAATTACTGTTTTTATTAGAATCTATATTGACAAATACATTCCATAAAAAAAAAATAAAAAAATAAATAAATGAGCTGAGTTTATCAGAGAAAACCAGATTGTTTCTGTAAGCTACCCAGACCCAACTTGGTATCTGAAAACCATACTGTTTTCTGGTTTTAACATTATCACCAGAAAAGACTATGAAAAATTCTGGAATCCAGTTCCTTATCTGGCAATGGCATTTCATGCAATCAGCAGAGAAGAATACATTTTTGTTTTCTCTATAACTCTTTGTCTGCAGAGGTGATAAACATAAAAACTCATTTCTGTTTGCAAACAAAGCAAACTGCAGAGGAAAAGCTATAGTCTGAATATTCCAAAATTCAGCAGTAATATCCAATCCTTTCACAAAAGCATTTTAATTTACTTATGACACTGCTACATGGCACTTACAGAACTAGTTATTATAAAATCCTGTCTCAATTCAATGTTGATGGTAGCATATTCTGATTTTAGTAGAAGAAAAACGCTCAGTGAACGATCTCAACCTCCAGAATACAAGATCACATAAGCATTTAACATAATGTAACTATGTGATTACTTAGGCATGGATTCAGATCTCCTACCTGTAGTCGCTTATAAATGAAGCTTTTAGACTAAATTGCTAACTACAGGCCATGAACTGACACAAGCATTTCTATAGCACAATTCTATCCATCTTACATGCACATCCTCAGATGGAGGAAATAAATCGCTAGAGGAGAGAATCACCTTCCATCAACCATGAAAGGAGCTTAGATAACTGACACGTGAGGTGCCAAGGAGATGGCCAAAATCAGAAGAGATTATTTTGATCCCATGGTACATGGGGTCACGGGGTTGCTCTGTATTACCATGCTTTCTGTTTTGTGAAAGGCTGCAGCTCCACCACAGGAAGGACAGCTTTGCCTTGTCCTGACATCTGCCTACAGACACTTCTGGTCAGGTCAAGATTTCACCTTCCTTGAAAGCAAGTGACAACAGTCTGCTGGAGAGACACTTCTGCAGTGTAGCTGGTGGTGAAGAGAAAAGACACTGGGAGAAGGAAGCAAGAGGAGAGCAGAGTCCATCACTCTGTGGTCCAGGGACGTGAATCACAGAGTCATTTCAGTTGGAAGGGACTTTGGACATCACTGAACCCCGCTGAAAGCAGGCCCAGCTTAGAGCAGATAGACTGAAAAGAAAGTATGTCTTTCTGGAGACCAAAAGGAATTTTGTGGAGTTTGTTGTAAAGTACTGAAAATTGCTGGATTGAGATCAAAACTGGAGGAAAAAGACCTACCCTGAAAGTATCGCTGTGGCCAGAGGGAAGTTTTTCTGCACTTTTGATTCAGTCCCATTGTCTTTCAAAAAGCTACCTTGCGTTAACTTTTTGTCTTCTATAAACCAAATTTAGAGTATAACACTTGGTTTGGTGGGGTTTGAGATGCTAATTTTGAAAATCTTCTTGAATGAAGGTCTGTCCCAGAGCTGGGGTCATCTCAGCTTCCTCTCACAGAACCCTTATTTTTCTTATTTAGTTTCTCACATAACATTAAGCTATTTAAAACATGACTTCTGAAGAAATGAAAATATAAATACTCAAGACACAAGTTTAAATCAAGACTGGAGCTTTACAGTTCCATACGCCCCTTGGGAATGTCCAAGACACAAAAAGCAATAAAGATATTCCCTTCTTAAAGGAAAAATAAGATATTTAAGTTACTTATATATTATAGGATTTTCACCAGGAAAATCATATTGGAAGAAAATCACCATCAACAGAAGTGTACATGTGAACCTGAAAATGGATACTATAAATTCAAGGCATGCTTTGAAGTTGCCCTTATCTGAAATATAAAAGGTAAGACTTACTTGCTCTTGTTTCCCCATCTTCAGCTGAGATGTAATCATGAAGTAGAAGAATTAATAGAGTATGAATAAATGTTACGAACTGTGCCATGTGTATTTTATTTTCAAAGTCTCAAGATTAAACTAGATGGGGAAAAAATGAAAAGAAAATACAGTGTTATATTACAAAACAAATCCAAACTTCTGTGTTTTAAAATCTGTGCATGAGGAACAACTTTGAATAGAATCTGCAAGCCCAGATGTGCAAGGCCAGCCTGCAATGGACCACAGACCCATAAAGCATCAGTCAGGCATGTAAGCTCAAAATTGATATTCTAAACTCAACAGTTCTCACCAGCCTTTCTGTGAAAGCTCAGTTTTCACCAAGGCATGTTTATATACTTCTCCTGCTAGGTACTTACATGAGTAGGTTATATTCCCAGTGCCAGTCACACTTGTCTAACTGCTATCCCACTCTGCAGCCATTATCCAAAGACTTGACAGCTATTACTCCAAATTATGGCAAGTAAACAGGTATTGGTGGGGAGATGCTACTTCAGCCTCAACCTACACACCTAGCTACTTCAGGGAGCCTGGGTCACTTCCCACTCCTCTATCCCAGGCTGAGATTGCCACCAGAAGTCAGGGTCTCAGCGAGCCCCAGCCCTCTCCCATCAAAGCCAAGCCCCACAGACTGTGTACCATAACACCCAAGGTTACATAAATCATCATAAATCATATGCATCTTCAACTTTTGACCTTTTCTTCTGTTTATGTCTCCCTTGTTACCATGGTTTCTGAATTATTATCCCCAAAAGGGTCCTGAAGCAAACATGCAACTTTGGTCTCATGTTGCTGCCATACCTATTATTTGACAAATTTACTTAAATTAAGCCATATTTATTACTTATGTTTATTTAAAAAAAATAATCATAATGGGAAAAGATACATTTCTAGAGTACTGTATTAGACATCCATTCATTTCAAGACTGAAAAAAAGTATATTGAATCTCTTTTGTATTATGTCTTCTCATACTCCAATGCAAAATGCAATTTTTCTATCTACATTTTATCCTCCACTACAAAACATAAACACCCTGACAGAAAAAGGGAGGATTAACTGCTGGTCTCAGTAAGTGCACGCACTGGTGCATGAGAACTAGCACGGGCTGCCCAGAGAGGCTGTGGAGTCTCCATCCTTGGAGATACTCAAAAGCCTTCTCTACATGGTCCCAGGCAACTGGCCCTAGGGTTTGGACCAGATGACCTCCAGAGGTGTCCTTCAGCCTCAATAATTCTGTGACCCTTTGATTTCTGCTAAACTATGTGAAAGGGTACTTGTTCATGTAAGCAGCAATTTGGTCAATCAAGTGTATAATGAATATAACAGAGGACAGATTTTTATAACAACTTGTATCTATCTGCACATTTTAACAGAAACTTTTTTCCCCATTGAGTTACTTGGTTTGCACTCAGAATAACATTGTCTTTGTGCTGCTTAGTACTTGGCCAACCAACCTACTGCTTTTAAATTTTCCCATATTTATGGGAAGACTTTTAAACCATGAAAAAAAATAAGTTAAATTCAGGACAAATTTTCGATAACAGTTCAGGGCCAATTCATTGCACTACCCTTCAGTGTCACTAATTTAAGTATTTTACATCTAGCCAGAAGACTAAATATTCCTAAATACTAACAATACAGCCTTTACTAACAATTAAAGGCTTTGCTTTATCAGTCATGTTAGTCTTTATCTATTACACACCACTTTATCACTAACATTCTTGCTGTTTTTTTCAGCCCGTTTCCTAGAATTGATATGCCTTCCTTGAATACGGCCAAGACTTTCCCTTTTCATATCTTTTTCTTCTACTTGTAAACCTTTACTTATTCCCACACCAAAATTATGTACACACTCACCCAAGGGGTCAAATATAAATTAAAATATTTACTACAGAACAAAATTAAAGGTCAATATATATGGGGGGGGGGGGAGGGGGGGGGAGGAGGGTAGAGTGTAGGGAGTTAGCAAAGCAAGCTGTGTGTATTTGTCCTTTTTGTATTGCTCATCTTTCAGTTTGAACTCTTTAGGATAGACAAGGTGCCCGCTACATTACAAGTAATAAAGTACTGGCAGATGTGCTGAAACCTCTGCAGTGCTGGAAAATACTATTCTCCAAAAACATACCAAAACACAATTCAGCATGCAGACTGAAAGTGCCTCTTAGGAGAAGAAATAGGTAAATGGAAACAAGTAATCGTTTTATTTTCCAAGATTATTCAAGGGATTAAACTTAAGAGAATGCTATTTAATCACTATAACTTACTGAGCAGCCATCAAGCAGCCAGTAAGCTGTTTTCTGCAACAAAATTCTACAGCAATTAAATGCAGACCTTTCTTTCTAAAGACATATATACCTCACATGTTTTTAGGAAAATTATATGAGAAAAAGGGACTACATAGTTGTGAGGGCAAGACACTAACAAGTACTGAGGCATCAATTTCAATGTCTGGTTCATTTCTGGTAGATTCATGATCTGTATTTGCCAAATCAAAGATGTGCCACAAAATCAGTAGGTTGATTTACTCTGGCTTTTCAGTCAGCTGCCTTGCTTTTTTCACTGCTTATAAAGCACTCAATTTCATTAAGACAAAAAAAAAAAAATGATCTCCACAACCAACCTCAAGAAATGCACAAAAGTCAATTTCCATTAAATGCTACTCCTACCTAACATAAATACCCAAAGTTAATAATGAAAAAATCATAATTATTATGTTATAACTATCACCATCAGATTACAGATAATTGTAAGGTAACACCATACTGTGTTACTCTTATTTCCTTGCATCAGAAGGGGTGAGAAACCAGATGAAACACTTTGGGGTCTATGGGATAGGACAGAAGATGCCCTGTTCTAATGATGCTATACAAATACTGGGATGCCAACTTAATTTAAATAGATTAAGTGGCAGTTTCTTGTCCCAGCTATTTGAAAAAGGTTCTGTTTAAACTATGAAATTAAGTGTACGAGTAGTAGGCATATAATACATTAAAAAAATTTTACCATAGTAGAAGTGGACAATTTACACTGATTATTTCAGACTTGATGGTTTGTAAGATTCATCATTTTTAAATCACTTTCAGCCTTTTCCATGGCAAGTGTTTACTGAAGACTAAAACACATCTCTCATGAGGTCAAATTGAGCAATACTAAAGAACACACAAAATTAAATCTATGTGGGAATTTGAATAGCAGGTAACCAAAGAAGGACAATGGCATTCTCTGAGAATATCAGAAAGATGTCAAGCTATAACTGAAAAAAAACCAAAACAAAACAAAAAAAAAAAAACAGACTACTGTAGAGAGAGCTGATATATATCAAAAAAACACAATGCTGGCCCCAACAAACGACAAAATCTTATACACTCCTCCCACCACCAACCCCAAAAGGAAAAGGTCCAAAAAATTCATAAGGAACAGTTGTGAAAAATACAACTGAGGAAAATATCACAACAGTACATTAATTAATTTTTGGTGTTTGTCATCTCTGTGGTTCCCTAAATGGCTACTTATGTAAAATCCACAGAATTTATGCAAAAGGAAAATAAAAACCAAGCGGGTTATTGACTTCACTGCATCAGTCTTCACTAAAAGAGTACAGGAACTGCTACTATTAATACTGCATTATTTTTTTTTTAAATAAACCAGCACACTAAATCTACAAGTTATTCTAATGCCACACTCCCATGTGCTCCGTGCCATAAGCGCAGGTACTTCAGGTCAGGTGGGGACACCAGGATCCTGCTCACTGGCACAGATCTCCTTTCACCAACCACTGCAGAAACCATTAATGCCTTCCTTCAGCCGCACAGCCCCCTTTCACCTCTGCTCATCATTCCACAAACATTCACCCACTGGTACCTCCAGGCATGAACCTCCCAGACTGGCAGGAACGAGAAAAGCTATAGGGCAGAGGAAGATGCTCAGATCTGGCTGGGTGGGAAGGGGAGAGCAGGGGGCTGTGAGCAAGCTGTGACCCCAAGGAAGGAGGTGCTTCACAGAAACACTAATACCTCACCGTGGGAGAGGTACAGGTGAAAGCAGCATTTACTGTCTGTCCTGGAGTATAAAGAGTGTCAGGAAGCCTGGCTTAGGAGCAGAGGGGAAAGGTTATGTCAAAACCACTGCAAATAGGAGCTGAAGGGTGTTACAGGGGAACCAGAAGTAAGGAAAGGAAAATTCATGGGGGTATGCTGTGGTGTGCTCCACTCATCCACTCAGCAGAAATGTGCCGTCCTCTGAATTTTTCAGTTCTGTGTTTGCCTTCTATCATTCATTTGCAATCATCTCATTCATGTATATATTTTAAACAACAGGCAAGAATTAATGGCACACCCCTTGTATGACCCTGCTGGTGAGCTGTCACCAAGTTCTTAAGACTGAAAAACAGGAGTCCCAAAAGAAAAACAGTAGAACAAGAAAGAAGAAAGGTCTGTAAGTTCCTCCTGGCCCCAGCCCCACCTACCCAAACTGCTGTTCACTGTGCAGCCCTGGCCTCGCATGAGGGGCATGTCCAAACTCACACTCATTCCACTGGTAAAAGAAATAACACTGGGAATACCTTCAGAAGCTAACAGACATCAGTGTGGGGGGAGCACAGGAGGGAATTACAGGGCAGGAGTCACATATGTCATACTTCTCACAGTGAAGAATTTCCATTCTTCCCTAGTAAATGCTGCAGCAGTCTTCAGTGTATGTCTTTAATATTGAAAAACATTAAAATAATGAAACTATCACAACAGAGCAAGATTTCTTTTGGTGAAAACCATGCTCCAACTTACATTTCTTAAAAAGAATCAGTAAAATAATCGGCAAATCAAGCTTATCTGATTTGTAGAATCAAATTGTACTCCATCAACGGATCAATTTTTCCATCTATTTGTGAGAGTCCTTCTGTATTTCATTTACAACAAAGCCTGAAAAATATGAGATACTGAACTTGAGAACTTCATTATAAGTATAAAGCCAAATAACTACTGAGTAGTCCAAAATGGACTTATTA
Source organism: Tyto alba (assembly GCF_018691265.1). NCBI lineage: Eukaryota > Metazoa > Chordata > Aves > Strigiformes > Tytonidae > Tyto > Tyto alba. The sequence goes on along the minus strand of NW_024881316.1, from coordinate 23,887,421 downwards.
ATAGAAACCAAAATTAAAAGGATAAACCCAAGACTTAAGCAACAAGCCAATGAGGATTCCAGGAATTATCCAGTGTTCAATTTATTTGAAAGAAAATATTAATATAGCACTGTACTTTTAACAGTCAAAAGATGCCAAACCAACAACTCCTGAGATCAAACTTCTGTGTCCTGTCAACACAGTAATTACAGCACAGGCAACAAAAGCGTACTTGAAATTACTTACAGAAAATACTTGTAGCTACCATGGAGAGGCCACCATTAATATCAGACCAGGACTTCTCTACTGACATTGCCAAAAGCCAAAATTCATCACTGCTGATCACATCCTTTCTATCTCCAGGGTTTTTAAGAGAAACAAAGTTGTCTCTAGATGGGCCATGCAAGTGCTCACTGCTTTCTTCTCTGCCCTCGAGAGCTCTGCTGGCTGCTACGAGAAGTCAGGGACCTCGTGCCAAACTGCTGCTGCTGGAGCTGTGGCAGCCGAGTTAGACTGCACAGGGAAGCACTAAGAAATGGTAAATCTGTGCCAGCACTGCACAAACAGAGGGACACGGGATTCTCACTTGCTCTTTATTTCCTCTGGATCTACAAACAGTAGCCAGGGCTCAATGATCCTTACAGGTCCCTTCCAACTCAAGATATTCTATGATATTATGCTAAGTTATATGAAAAATAAAAATGAAAAACAAAACAAAAAAACAAACAAACAAAAAAAGAAACAACACCAAAACCCAAAGAATAATATTCTAAATAAACCTTTCAGCCCCTGTCTTCTTCCAAATTATCTGTTGTGATTAGTTTGTGGTTTTACCAAACGTAGCCAGAAAAACACATTTATCAAACTACTTTCCCACCTCTCAGTTATACCAAACCACTTTTACTGTATGGAAGCTCATGGAAGAGGAATCCATACAGGGTTACTAAATAAATACACTCATTTTGCATCCTGCTCAAGTAAAGGGTTGTGGACTGAGAGAGTATTAGTGGAGAAATAGCATACGTTACTGTATTTTTCAAGGCACTCCCCATGGTTATTTAATTTTTCCACCTTAAATGGGACAGTACACTGCACCCAGAGGCTTTGTAATTCTGGTGATGCACAGGGTGGCAGGCACAAACCTTTGGCTATCTCCCAACTCCACAAAACTGTTTAAATTAAAGCCACAAGGGCCTATCGGACATTAAATGAGACAGGATACTAGGTTTGGTGGACATTTAGTATGACATTACAGCCATTCTTCTGGTCTTCACTGTATGCTTTTTATCTTTATTTTTTACATGCCACATTGATAGCAAAAGGAATGTTTAGAGAGAGTGGAAACAGTCCCCTTGGGTGAAACAGTCTATCTGGCAGAGAGATCGCAAACAGCTTATGTAAAGGCCTCTGCTCTGAGCCCCTGAAATGAGGGGTTGTAGAGTACAACAGGTATTTTTTAGTATCTTTGAGACTTTCATCAGGACTCAGGCAAGTTTCAGGAAGGGCATCAGGCCCTTGAACCATGACCCTCAGAGCAGCAGTATAAGAGCCTATTCTCCATCAAAGGAGAGTTAGCAGAGTATTATTTCTCTCTTCCTCAAAGGCAGGGGAGAAAGAGGGTATAAGAAAGCTTGGCAGCATCAGCCCGTGCCCTGTGAGTGCATGGTCAGAGACATAAATTACAGCCTCCCCAAAGCACATTCAATTTTTGTCATGTGCAGGAGGAAAACTCAGTGAAGTTTGACAATTGCTGACATATTGACTCACCTGCATGCTGTCTCGTTTTAGGCAGCTTTAACCGGTTGGACAGTTCCTGCAACATGTTTCTTTCTTTCTTCTGAGTGCTGGAATTTTGCTGTGCAGCAGCTTTTGCACAAATAGGGACACAGAACACCGCCAAGTAGGAAGGAAACTGAACTCAGGTTTCCTATACAGTGGATATGTGGTACAGCCACTACTGAAACCAATAGCCTCTACTTGATTTTTTAATTAATTCAAGGCTGTCAGTGCATTAGAGATGGCAAAGGCATGCAACTTCCAGAATAGCCTTGCTACTCAGCAGTGCACAACAACAGCATCTCCTGTATGAATGCACAGCAGAACTTCACATCCAAATTAAGTTTTCACTGGGAAATGTATGTGCGTAAGCAGGTTAAGCAGTATCTCCAATTTGCATTTAAGATGCACAAAAGCAGCACTTTCTGCATCTCAAAAGGCCGTTTACTGATGCAGTCTTTCCATATACATCTTTTCAGCATCCAGATAAGTATATCATTTCACTCATTCCAGAAATACTCTCTGAAGAAACTTTCCATTTAGAGCAATTTGGAATCTTCCAGAATCAAAAATACTTGTTTTTCGGTGCAGTTTTGTCACTATTCAAACTGGGGAATGAAGAGAGAGATTTCCTTTGTCTGAAAACCCTGGCTTCTCTGCTGCATGAAGATTTCTTGCTGAAGAACTACACTGAAGAAATATACTGAAAGGAGTTCCTTCCTTTACTTCTCACTGCTAGTTACTGCCTAAGAAGGAAGCTAGGAAGTGTATGATTTTAACTTTTTACAACATTCTGAGAAAATAACCAGAATAAAGGTTATATATATTATCTCACCTTATAAGTATAAATTAACACTTCTATCATATTACATCATTGTGTAAACATCTCTTAATTCAACTAGATTGTTACGTTTGGCCTACAAAGGAACAAATATTAAAACATTACAACAATAATGTTTGAAAGGATATACAGGAGATTCTTTGCCTTTCCAAAACTTATGCAATACTACAGAAACTGCACAGCAAGAGAAAAGCAACCCTAGCAATCCTTATTTATATATATTAAATAATGTGGAAATATAATGCAATATTGCATCACCTTTTTTTTACATTTGTTCTGTTTTCAAAATTAATGGGTTTTACAAAGTTAGTGCAATTTACATTTAACTATTTATTCCTAACTCTACCTTATACTATCAGTCCTAAGCGTTCAAAAAGTCTATGAGGTTACTCCAAGTTAATTACTTTTATCAAGTAATACATCTGAATCTGTATTTATTTCCACTTGGATTTCAGTCCCATTCTGCATTCATGTTTTCCACATATTGTTTCTCTTCATTTATTTTTCTTGGTGAGTACAGCTGGTGGGGTTACTATACTTGCAAATAAACAAAAATTGAAAAGAATAACAGCATTTTCTGGGAAGGGTGAGGCTGCAAAGACATCATTAATTCAGGCTCAGTTTACACATACATATATGTACATAAATGCAAGATTGTATATAAATAGATAAAACCTCATACAGCGATGAGTACATTAGAGTATTTGCTGTACCATTTCTTTCTATTTCTATGTTGGAATTAAATATTTTGGCATAATCACCAGTATAATTACATTCATACCAGGACTGTTCTACAACATTAAATATATGCTTACAGAGTAGTTCAGATGAGTTTTTATTAAGAGGGGCCAAGAAAGAAAATTATGTATTTAAGTTACACATATTGGGAGTTTTCTTTATTTGTTTTAAATAGTACTAGTGCAATGAAAAGTAGTTGTAAAATGGTTTCGTTCTGGTTAAGCAATACCTGTACTTAGTCTAGATAAGAATATATGGCTATACAAAGTACACAGTTAAAGTACACAGTTGGAGATATTTTATTTCCTAACCCTAAAATTAAGCAGAAAGCATTGCCCGGACTCCCTTAAAAAGAAAAGGCTTATGGGGCTTCTGCTTGGGCCTTCCCTCCCATTCCCACCACCTCTGCCGTCTTTCTTTTTACAACTCTGGCAAGGGTAAGAAGCACAGCTTTGTTTCTCCTCCTTCTAAAAATCTAAAAGCCTACCTGATAGACAGACTAATGAACAGTGATCTCCAGACAGAGCTGGAGAAACACATGAAAGAAGTGAGGAGAGATGCAAAGATGCAGCTGAGTGAGTATATCAAGTCCCCAGCTGCAGCCATGGGAGCTGTGAGATGTCAACAGCAAAACAGCCTGGATTAGCTGAATGTCCAAGCACCTGCAGAAAGTGAATGAATATTGGAGACCTCAGGGAAACTGCACCATCCCAGCTCGCCTGCATTTTCAGAAATCAGTGTCACCTGCCATGCACATACATCTGCGGTCCCACAAGTACACCTCGTGTGCTCTGCTCCTGCTGCTCAAACGTTATTTGGATTTCTCCCCTAAAGCTCAGGAAAGGTAGTAACAACTCCTTCAAGTTTATGTTTGGTATTTCATTCATCTGTGCCACAGCCACAATTTAAATATCTCATTAAAAATGGTTGACTTAACAGTCAAAAGAGCATTGCCCAAACTACTGGCAAAGCAAATCACTTCACTCTTCATTCCATAAGACATTTTAGAGATAGGTAAGAAAAAAACCCAATGGACTGGTAGTTTAAATTAAACTATTCTGCAACATGGTTACAATTTCCACTATTAGAGGTATTCAATATAAACAAAATAAACCCACAGGAATTAGTACTACATGGTAAGATTACACTCCACATTTATAGCTTCGATATATATACTACATAAAGTATCATACAGACTATATAAAGGAGCAGAGAAAATTAAAGAAATTATATTTTCAGCAGATTTCAAAAAGAAGGCTTTGTATCAACTGTATAAAGGCTTTATATCAACTTCGAAGGCGTACATCAAAGACTGAAGTAAGCAAATGACACATATTATAACCCAAGCAAGAAGATACATATTTCTGAAAGAAAAGAATCCTCTTAAGTGGGATGGGCTGTTTATTTTTCATATGATTCATTAAAGCACAGCAAACCCACAGACTCCTCCAGTCTACAGCAGAGTAAGTTTGTGTTCATGCTCCAACATCTGAAGTCACAGAAGGCTTGTATTTTTAAATCCATTTTATTCTGGCACTTTGCACTTTGTTGGATTTACTCCCATTGCGGGGGGATGCTGTGCAGGGTTAAAGAAAAAGGAGGCTTACCACAGCATTTGAGCTGCTGGACTGATACACAATTGATTGGAAAACAGTATAGGATGGGCAACTTATGTAAGCAACCACAGTTGGCAGCTCAGCATTCTGGCTGCAACAAACGAATTTGAGGTCTCCCTGGAAACCATGATTTCACCCTGTCTGTGAAAAGCCCATGCTGTTATTTCTCTCTTTATCAAGCAACTTGAGACTCCACAGAATTTTCCCTCCTTGGTCAGACCCAAGGAAAACAAAACAGCTAATCAATAGGATAAAATCTGACGCTCAAATTGTACAGTTGAAATTAACGTAGCACACGATAATAGGATTCTGCTTAAGAAATGTTTGAACATACTCCTACAGGAAATCCAAAAGTTTGGATTTTGAGTATGGACATGTACATGTATCTACGTTAACAAACAGGGAAACAGAAAACAACTTAATACAAATAACCACCTGGAGCAATAGTTTGGGAGACCATTTTGTGTGAGCTAAGGAATATGGAGTTCAGTTGGGCCAGTGACAAAAGTTGGTAAACAGAAGGAAAACAGTCATTGGGGCACATAATGTAATAACTAGATACTATATGTAATAATTATATATAATCATATATAATTTAGCAATGATACCACTATAGCAATTGGCTCAAGTCTTTGAGAAAGGTGTAACAATCTCTAACAACAAATGTTGCTAGCAAGAGTCATAGAGGCAATATAAAAAAAGAACCAACCCAAGTGAGAACCTCTAATGCCATTTAAAGACTGCATTAGGATCATGCCTAGTTGACAAGAGATACACAGAATTGCTCATCCATTACTGCTATGGTCTCAAACTCCTCAGAGAAGCAAGCCAGCCGAGGATTCAGAAACAGTCAGTGCTACCAAATTCAGCTAGGTCCTGGTATGTCAGATACACATTTCTGCCAGTAACTCCTCACTCACTTCTTTCCTTTCCCCTAACATATATTCTCTTACCATCTTTTTATTTTCGTTCTCCACATTTAAAAAAGGGAGACTAAGGCTGGCTTAGCTAAGATGTTATTTGCAATGTGATAACTGCAACATTTGCTCTGAAAACAACAGAGAATCAGTAAGAAACACACAACAGGTGACTTAAAATAAGTTTGCTATGTGCAGTGTGGGGAGGCGGCCAGGGCCATCCAGCACTACACAAGCCATGTCTCTGGGTATTCCCTCCCCAGAAAATTCCTGTGTATTCCTCTGCTTTCAGCATTGTTTCACACAGGTAAGTAGCATTAAGAAAAAATAAGAAGCAAGCCAGCAGATACCATACAAACCTCACCCTGCATGCTGCAAATCACTTTTTGACATAGAAAAACCACCAGTATTTCCCAATCCTCCAGATGGGCATCTGAACAAGGAGCACACACATTTAGAAGACAAATGCCATTTCAACATCCATACAATTACATGAAAGTTCATCTGCTTTGCCAAAGCCATTTTGTGTGATCTTGGGAAGAGAAAGGAACATTCAGGATATTTTTGTCATCTAGTTTAACCCCTGCATGCATAAACTATAGATTGTTTACAAGAAACTGGATTAAACTGCGTTTTAAAGAAAAATATCTGATCTTGTTTTAATGACTTGAGTGCACCTCTCCTCTCCCTAAACCCCTAATCTTTTCCACTGGCTCATCAGCCCCACTTTAAAGAAACTGCACCTTATTTCAAAAATTAATTTGTCTGAATTACCAGCCACTAGTTCTGCCTATGACTTTCTCAGCAAAACTGAAAGGTCCCCTGACTTCTTTCTATCTGTATGTATACACAGTCCAAGCCACCACTCAGCCCTGTCCGTCATATACTAAACAACTTGACCCTCGTAAGATTCGTGTTGCTATACTTTTTTTCCAAATCCCTTCTCCTTTTTGTTACTTTCCTTTGAACTCTATTGTTGACATAATGTTTTTGAGGTGTGGACATAGAACAGGGCACAATATTTTAGCATGCTTGTTATTGCAAGATCCCAGATTAATTCTGTTTCTACTCAAAAGCCTTGTAATTCTGTGCTCCATCGACCCTGGCTGGATGCCAGGTGCCCACCAAAGCTGCTCTATCACTCCCCTCCTCACCTCGACAGGGGAGAGAAAATGTAGTGAAAGACTTGTGGGTCGAGATAAGGACAGGGAGAGATCACTCTCCAATTACTGTCATGAACAAAACAGTCTTGACTTGGGGAAATTAATTTAATTTATTACCAATCAAAATCAGAGTTGAATAATGAGAAAATAAAAACTAAATCTTAAAACACCTTTCCTCCATCCCCTGCTTCTTCCCAGGCTTAACTTTACTCCCAATTTTCTCTACCTCCTCCCCACCAGCAGTGCTGGGGGATGGGATTTGCAGTCAGTTCATCACCCGTTGTCTCTGCCACTCCTTCTGCTGCAGGGAGAGGACTCCTCACACTCCTCCCCTGTTCCAGTGTGGGGTCCCTCCCACGGGAGACAGTCCTCCACAAACTTCTCCAACGCACGTTCTTCCCACGGGCTGCAGCTCTTCACGAACTGCTCCAGTGTGGAAGCCAGAATGGGGATGCTGCATGCAGTCCTGATCAATATTGTTCTGGGGCTGTGTGAGTCTAAGTGGGAGACAGGATTAAAATCAGGGTCTCTTCCTCTCTCCCCTATCCCCGACCTCCCTACCTAAATGCAGAGAAAGCTGCAGGGAGATCTCAGTGCAGTCTGAAACTACCTAGAGGAAAAGTATAAGGAGATGGAGGCAGATTCTCCCCACAGACGTACAGTGGAAGGATGAGGGGAGATAGGCATATATGGGAACAGAGGAAATCCCAACTCAATGTAAGGGAAATATTTTCTACCAGGAAGATGGACAGACAAAATCTCCATCTTTGCGGTTATTCAAACCTAGACTGAACAAGACCTTAGCCAACCTAGGCTAACCGGGTCTGCTTTGAGCAGAGGCTGGACCGGATGATCCCAAGAGGTCCCTTCCAACTTCCATGTTTCTGTATCCCTGCAGTTCCTTTCCAGTACCCCTCCTTCTCACTCTTCAGAGTATGATTTTCAGGGCACTTGCCTGAGAGGTGCACAGCCCCCATCCCTCAGACACATCACCCTTCTCCAAGCCATTTGCTTTTCTGATCTGTTCTGTTGCAGAACAGGGCCTATGAAGGTAAAATAAAAGTGTGATGAAGAGGAGAAAAGATGAAGAGGTGGGACAGGGTGAGGAAAGCAAGCCAGGAAGCCCTGACCTCCTGCCACCCCAGAGGACAGAATGAGGCTTCAGGGGTGGCCACTGTCACCCCTGATATCTCGACCTCGCCTCTTGGCAACAGGACCAGCAGACAACTGAGTAACCAGGAGCCAAAGTCTGGGTACTCAAGAGTATACCCAGCAGCCACTCCATATCTCCCCCATCACATGCACAGAATATGCAGCCATATTCCTACATGTGAGATGTCTACCAAACATCTTCCAGGTTGAAGTCAGTTTAGGTTCTCATCACTGGAAGAGAAGGGAGGAGTGAGTGGTTGTGTGGTGTCTGGCTGCCGATCAGGCTCAAACCACAACAGTCAGCAATGACAAAATAGTATTTTTTTGTTATTATGACATCTCAGAGGTGCTTAAGAAGGAATTAATCTTGTGGTCAGAGGCAGTAGGAGTCTTTGTAGCAGACATCCACTATCTCTTCAGCTTTCAACTTTCAAAGTGGCCTTTCATTGTCTGTGATTCTTTAACAAGTGGTGGTATTCCCCCTCTCATGAGTAACTCCAGCTCTTTCGTTGTTTAGGGGCCAGTGTTTATATTAACGTGTTAAAAATGTTCCCTACATGTCTTTGTGTACTTGAATTTTCACATATGATACTTCACTGTTGGATACATAGCTCTGTATCATAACTGCCAAGCTATCACGCTCTTGTTTTATGATGAGCCATAACTTTGGTGATGCTGAGTCATTCTCCCACTACTAAGCTAGTAGAACCGTAAGTACCATCTCTTTTCTCACCATGAAAAAGTCCCTCAACCCTGTAATATTGATATATAACCATTTATGTCCAATATTTTTGCTTCTTTTCTCTCACTCCTGGCAATCTGTGCTAATGGCCACTTACTCAGCCTTCAGACATTCACTAATCAGGATTTAATAGTACAATAGGAGTACAATTCCAAATCTCAAGGATACCATGAAGACAATTACCCTCAAGTCTGAGAGGCATTTGTTTTTACAGTTACAACAGTCAGGGCCATGAAAGTTTGTTATGCACTTGGAAATTCTCAGAAATCTCAATGTTCAAAACTGCAGAAAATTATTCCTCAGTCGTTGCAGATAATTCCTCACAAGTTGGCACTGCAAGGAAAGAGTGGGGGTGGAAGGCAGCATCCTGTTCCATCTTGCCAGGTTACAGTACATAGGAAGAAGGCAAATTCTTTCCTCCCACTCTACGTCTATGAAGAAATCTTCAGCATATGGGTCAGAGAATCATCTGGGCCCTATGAATGAGATTTGCTACTATACTCAGCAGTGATCCCAAACAATCATAAGCACCCATCACTCACATACCTCTTAGGTTTCCACCAGGGAAGCAGAAGAAATAAGGCACTTTTTTCCGACTCTTTTAAGCAATTATTAAATATTATTTAGCATAAAGACCATGTTACCTCAGACTACTCTGACAGAATATACCTTTTAGAATATTATAGCTCATACAGTAAATAGCTGAAGACTGTCCCATTCTGCCTCCTTCATGCAATTCCACTTGCAACTTTTCTGTTCAAGAGAACAGAGCAAACATTTCTGCCCTTCCTTTCTTTTTGACATTAAGGGGCTTAGAATTTGTTAATAATTCAGGAGTATCACATTTCTGAATCAGCTAACTTGACTTATATTAGCAGCAGGCGAATTAAATGTCCATTAGAGGTTAGAGCAATTCAGGAAACATTTTTTCTTTCAAAAGCACAGCTTAATTTTTCCAAAGTAGTTCCCGTATCTCAAAACACACAAAACATGTGTAACTTATTTTCCACACAGTCTGTTAAGAAATGTCTACTGTCACCAACATAGGTTGCAAAACAAAGAATAAAACAACATGGCACACTTGCTAGGACATGCGACAATATACAACACTGTATACTGATGGCATCAGACAGGCTTGAACAAAGTACAGGTCATGCTTCCTTGAATAAACAGGTATATAACTTACCTTTCAGAGAAATCCCACAAATTAAAAAAGCAGATTTTATATTGTCATAAATTTTAATTCATGGTTTTTGAAAAAATTGAAAGGAATACAATATGTTATAATTCATGCCAGAAATTTGACATTTCTAAAGATGCCAGATGCACTTTCAGACATATTCCAGAGTTATTCAAGTTAAGATGGACTTTTTTTTTTTAAATGTCAAACTTGTGCTCTTAGAAAAATGGGTACATTTGGGGTTTGCTTGTTTGTTTACTTAAGAAGATGAATTTATATACAAGAGAGAATTTTAATATATTCTGTGTTCCCAACACAAAATCTTGAGCATCACTAACCATGTTTCAGAGCAAACACAGTGTTTCCAGGGTTTATTCTGGCACTTGAAGCTAAAGATTATACAGCTGGACAAAAGCACCATGCATGCAGTCTTAGTGACTTCATATAAGGAAGACTTACGGAGATAAATTAATCTGTTAAATGTCAGTTCCAATGTGTATTTCTTACAGTAAATGAAAAGCCATGGTTTTAAAGCATTACTCGCACAGATTCTTCAGACCCTGGTGTTCCACAGCCTTTTGCTCTGGTTAATTTTTAAACACTTGGTGCAAAGTATTTACTTACAAAATGGGGTGCTGCTAGTGCCTATCATGATACAAATCAGGACCTCTAGATTCATCAGAATTCATTGCCTGCACTTATGCTTTGGATCATCAACAGAAAATCATTTGGTTTATATTTGCTTTCCGTGATGCACAAGATTCATGTTCCTTTCTATAGTGTTATTAGAAAATATCTATTAGCTTTTAAATTGTGGGATTCATAAACTGTCAAAAATTGAATAAGCCAGAAGCATGAACAACCATTAAACAAATACAGAACAAGGTAAAGAAGAAAAAAAAAATTCTATACCCAACTTATCCAACATACAGCAATAAATAATTTATGTTAGACAACATACATAAAAAGAGATCAAAATGGATCCAGATTAAGCGTTTCTAAACATATTCCCTATTATACAATGTTCCTTGTCTATGAAGTTTGCTTTACAGACAAAGTTTTAGTGAACTAAATTAACATGAATTAAAAAAGACATGTTCAAAAGTGCCTTAAAGCTTTATTTCTGTATTTCAGTCCTCTAGTAAGGTAAGAGGTAAAAGCATGGTATGACTAATAGGTGTTGAAACCTCTGTACCAGAAGGCAACGTCCTGTGGTGAAGGATAGCCTGGAGTCAGGCACAGCCTTTGCTGGGCAAGTCTCATCCATTGGTGCTACAGACCATCATTGAGGGAGTGTCAGAAAGACACTTCAGCTCTGCTCAGAGACATCTTGGAGAGGAAAATCCTAAAGAAGCTATTGAGTGTGCTGTTGTTCAAAGCAGTATAAACAATGCACTTGTGTGCTTTAATTTTGCAGCTTTGTTTCTAATACAGCAACACACACACACAATGTTTGCCATTATCCTTGACTGAATAAATCAGACTATTCACAGACCTTTGCTCTTCATCTAGTAAGAAGCATAATCTCTACCATAGCTGACACACACACATCTCACTTTGGTCTGGTGTAAACAGCAAACTGCTCCTCAGTGATGTAGCTTGCTTTTGGACAGCTAACACCCAAGACGAATCAGAGATCTCTAGTGTTGGCAGATGTCAGTTACGCTGCAAGGATCACTTCGGAAACTGAAAATTTTATACCTATATTTATGGTTGTCTGAAGTGCTGGCAAAAAAAGGGCTTGAAACATAGAATACCACACATAGTTACACCACACCTCATACTTCTCCTCTCCCATCCTACCTCTATCCAGAACCTTACCATTTAAACTTTTGCCAGAAATGTAAGGTAAATGGCTCAAATTGTTTCAGATTGAGGAAGGAACTAAACCTTGGTCTTCTTTTATGACTTATGCTCTAACCACATGAGATATAGAGTAAAAAATACTGCTTTTCATGGACCTTCTTCCAAAAACATGTCAAAAATTCCTGCTGGATCAGGATCCACAAGTGAGAGAGGGTTTTCTACTCTGTAAATCTTTCTAGGAATCAAGCTTGTGCTAGGTACCTACTGTGCCATACAGTTCTAGGCATGCCTAGAGTCAGATGCATAAGTGTGTAGGATTTTTTATTGACAGGAATGCAGGCATAATGACTTCAGTTACCCCCAGGGTTGAGTAGAAGAGTCTCTATGGCATTCAGATGTCAGACCTAGGCACCTACAGTAGAAGATACATACCAAAGTACTTAGGCCTTAGAGGAATGATGTAATCAAGACTCATTTCTGCACCTGCGGGTAGCCCTTTCTAAGTAAGTCAGAATGTACTAGTAATGCAGAATGCAGATGCTCTGCAGTAGATCCTGTGCTTCAGAACAGAGACCCAAAATTTAACTTAGGTGCTGTTTGCTGAAGCTGCATTCCCAGAAATCCTGATTTCAGCAGTCTCTCCCTCTCAGGTTCATTATTCCATTTCTTCTGTGTTCCCATGTGTCCCACGGAAACTGGCAAATCAAGTTTCTTTACCGTGACTTGAAAAATACCATTAATTTAACTTCAGCTGCATCAGTATGCTCCTCAGTGTCTGCCCACAAGAAAGACAAGTTTTTAGAAATTTGTAAGTACTCACCCAAAGCACTTTACTGGTTTCACCTCTATACAGATTTTGATGGTCCATTCAGTAACGATTCATTCACTAGCACAAGCCAATATTAGTATTACCTGACCTACAGCAAAGTGTACAGAAACTTTTGTACAAAATTTAATACTAAAGGAGAGATGGGCAAATTCCTTTTCAGTAAAGTTCAATGTATTTTTATACAGTAAAGTATACTACAGGCTACATTCTATGCAGAAGTATAAAAAAATATGTAAACTATAAAATAAAATGTAAAATAAATACAGCATTTACTTGCAAGTTATAAAAGTAGCGCCTGTGCATTTAGAGAAAATGAATCATTGTACAGACATTTTATCACTCCTTCAGCTTAAAATGACTGAAATGACTGGGTGAACTGAACTGCTGTTTGCACTCAAAAAAAAAAAAAAAAAACCAAAACAAAAAAGGCCCAAAATAAATTAATAGCAATCTCAGTGGATCATATCATAAAATCTGTACCTGGATTGTAATTTGTTGCATTCAGGCCTAAATAAACACAGCATTGTCTGAAGGACTGGCCTCCAAATGAAACAAGTCAGGAAGTCATCAAAATAAATAAGAATACACATTATATTGTATAACTTGAAACTTTAAGTAATGGCTATTCTGTTTCCAGTTACAGAATGATATGCCATGTTCTAACCTCCATCTAACATTGATTTTCATATGAAAGAAATAACCACAAATCAAGAAGCATTCTTTGAAATTTTATTCCCCCAATTTTGATACTGTATTTACAAAATACAAAACTACTGAAATACTGAATACAATGAGAAAACCAATTTAGTAGGTTCAGTCACATTTTTATAGAAGCTATATTTGCCAGTGCAACAGTGGTGGCATTTACAGGTACTTTAAGACCACAAGAGTTACATAAGTGGTCTGTGAATTCTAGATACTATACATCTTTATTTACCACTTCAGAATGACTTTGTATAAAAATATCATCTCCTTCAAAAAAAGGTGTTATTGGAGGAATCTCCAGGTTATAGTATCAACATCCAAAGACAGTGTGCATAATACCATAAACCCTTCTCTTAAACTATAAGAAACTGATCCACTGTTTGACTAAAATGGATTTTCTTGTTTCTAAGCCTTATTCCGAGATGTGTGATTATATTATATATTCTTATATGCTCTGTATAATTCATCAGAATTCACAAACAACTTGCAAGTAACAGATTTTAGCTGTAATTTAGCCATAATAACTATCAACTGGATCACAAACCATAAGTATTGCTTTATATCTTAGAACTTTAAAATCAAATGCTGTCATGCGTGCTTCAGAATGAACTTGTTAAAGATGAACTCTAGACACATGGTTACTGGTTCCCAGGTAGTATTAAAGGGGAAAAAAGCACATACACAAACAAAGACATTCAATTCCTTTTCAGCCACGTAAAATATGCTTCCATAATAACAAAAGGAGATTTAAAATATCAACCAGGGAAAATGTATAAGCAAGTGAGACTGGAAAATAACAACTTCAGGGAAAACATAGCAAAATGTGTGTGTCATGAAAGAGAATAGGATTATTTCATAAGAATTATCATCATAAATATTATTTTTTTCCATGGTATCAAAATATTCTCTTCATCTTGGCCTATTCATTTTCAGAAGAGAAAGGCTACCTCCTGTTTATTCAAACAAGAAAATAACTTAATGATTTAAAGTGATTATATATTTACTCCAGGTGTCAGTCATCCATGCTTGAGTTCTATGGTGTTAGTGTAACAGTTTTCAGGATGAAATCACCATATAACAGAATTTTCATTTCACTTTGATTTTTGAGCAAGATTTCATTGCCTGCAGTTATCCAACTTTCCAAAGGCATCCGATAAATAATTCTGCAGGAGCAGAAGACATATATTACCCCAGCTCTATTTAAAAATCATATAGAGCGAACCAGGAAACTAATACAAAACTGCATGTAGTCAAGTGCTGAGGAGCAGAGAGAATCAGGTCTTATGCAAAGCACTGAAACTTTTGCAGAGGAAATGCTCTGTACTGGACAGCTCCGAGACAGTTTTGTTTTATGCCTTTTCCTTGCTATTGTCAGGTACCATCAAACCATGAACTTGTGATTACCTATAGTGAGTACTTAGCATAAGCAGGTATACTTATGTACACACAAAAAAGAAATTCTCCTTTGCTAAAAACACCTCTTCTGAAGGCAGATACTTTATTTAAATTCAGATCAGAAAAGAAAGTAAGAGGTAAAATAAATTGAATGCCTTTACTCTTTAGGAAATAAAAATTAAGCTTTTTTCTTGGTACTGCTTGGCTTCCTCGAAGACAACTATGTGCTTCTGAAAATTAGGTGCAGCTGTCCTCTCTTTTGAGCTCCTTAATGAAATCCTCTGCATCCTGACTTCCCTCTCCTTTTTGGCAAAAGTTGTCAATGTTCGTTTCAGCTGAGTCATGAGCACACCATGACCATGTGGGCCTCCTTGCACAGCAAATGGACTTAATCACAGGGGCATACAATTACATTCCTTTCTCCTCACTGCAAATTCATCAGGGAATAACAAACATAAAACTCCATTGTCTAGGACCTTAAAAAAAAAAAAAATCACTGTTATTCATATTCAGCAAATCTTCCTCCCCCTTCCCCACCCCTCATTCTTTTCCATGGCAGTAAAAAAATAAAAAAAATCCTTCATCACTATCTTCTATTATACTGCAAGAGTATATGTTTCACAGTTTAATATATTGCCAGCATTTAGATACATTTTATCATCAGTGATTTCTCATGATTTGTGCAACCCTGAGTAAATAAAATTGATAAACCTTCAGGTCCTTTCAGGGATAGGAAGAATCTCCTCCAGATGTCCTAATTGCTATTATTTCCCCATTCTTCTTCTTCTCTCAACTTCCAGCAAGAGCTATTCAAAAAAACATTTAATTTGGTTGGTTGGTTTGATTGGGGTTGCCATCAGATCCTCACTTTCTCTGCAAGTGACAGTTTTTGAAGGACAAAGAGGACTTATTTTCAGTAGGTGAGAGTTTCAGTTTCCTTTCAGTAAGACAATTAGAGGTTTTGGCTCTGAAAATTCCCCTTGACATATTAACACCTTTTATTTTTGCATTTCCATCTAAAAAGTCTCCCTTGTTTTAAGTTGCTATGAAGTAGTAAAGGGCTCCACTCTTCACATAGCTCCAACATTCTTGGCTGTACTTTTCCACATTGTTCTATTTCATGAGTTGATGGTGAATCTCATGGTGTATCTCAAAAGTTCTCTCACTTTCACCCACCCAGTCTGCTCCCTCCTGATGGATACCTTTCAAACAAAACGCAGTAACTAGGCAGATACCATTCCACTTGGGAAAGGAGGGCACACAGCTCCTTACCAAGACACAGACATGCAGTTCATCTTATATTATGACAGGAGTGATCTACTTTATCTTTTGGTCCCGTGCTATCAAGGCCAAGAATTTAAGAGCTGGAGACTCCCACATCCACCTCCCATAAGCAATCAATCCTCCAATTAAATTCAAGCTCAGAATTATATAACTTTCCCCTGGTTTTTGACTTGGGCATAAAGTCTAATCTCAGAGAGCGACTTCCCACAGAGTGCCTTTTTTTTGAAACATCTCCCACAGCTGAGGAAGGAATGAATTCACAACCCTAACAGTCCAGCAGTGGTCCACTCCCATTTCTTCTATCTTCAAGTCATATTCTGTATAATTCACCCACCCTTTAAATTATTCCACAGATGTGCCTGCCTCCTGTTCTCCACATAGGACACTGCAGCTACACTTACAATGTTTATTTTCTCCTCTGCCTTTTTATTTAACTGGGAATATTATTCTATCTTCTCTACTTGCAATGAGGAAAGGGGAAATTGTAGGAAACCAGGGTCAGATACCAAGTGCAAGTAAGTACGAACATACTGATCTGGTCAAAGAGAGCTGCAAATAAAGGAAGAGACATGTATTTAAACAGCCTTGCCTAGACCTCAGTCTAATGGAGTCTGTCTGGGTCAGAGCGCCAAGAGAGCCACCCAGGTAGTTAAAAGACTAAGAAAAATAAACTATTACATTTGGGAATACTGAAGGAAATAGGTACTTCTCTAATTGCAACTATAATTTGAATCTTTTAAGTGTCTGATATCAGGAAAAGAATTAAAGTACCACTTCATACAACTTCCCTTAAATGTAAGCATTACACTGATAAGGTAGAAAGTTCACCATGGGTCCATGTGGTCCCTCCCTGGCAGCTCTGCTGCTATTTTGGCTAAAGTCCACTCAATTGTGCACACCTTAGTGAAGCAAGGGTTATACCACAATATTTTCAACTGAGCTCAATAATCTGGTATTTTAATAAATTGTACCAGTGATACAACTATGTAATGTTATCTTGACCTCTCCACATAAGACACTGCAAGCTGTTGTGGAATTAGGGAATTCATAAGGGGGTGAGAACTGGAAGTACCTACAGAGAGCAAAGGAAGCACAAGGTAGTCTTGACAACAGAGACCTCCCAAGCATCTGTTAGAGGCTGAGCCTAGACATCCTCCTGCTGTTATACCAACTGCAGCACTCTTCTCTTATGTTTCTTCAAATCACCTTAATTGGGCTCATTTTTATATGCTGCAACAGTTTGACTAAAAAGAAAACTTTTGGAAATCATTAACTCTACTTAATGAAGAAAGTACAAATTGTTATAAAATATTTTGGAAAATACAAGCTGGCATGCTTTAAAAAGCATTGGCTTAATCTCAAACTAGAGCTCAGAGGTTTTTTTTTCCACTTTCTGTTGATGTAGAATATAAATGAGTTCAGGCAAGTTAGAACATGTTTTATCAACACCATGGCTCTGAAGATTTATACAAAAGAAAGGGGAAAATAACTGACAGTTTGAATAAGGCAAATAAATACTGTACATTTTTTAAGTTGGACTAAAACAAAAGAATACAGAGCTTTGGGTAAATGGTCTTTAAAACATACAAAAATGTTCCATGCTAACCAAATATCAGTCTTAATATACACTCCAGCCATGTAAGTTAGGATACTCTTCACTCCTAAATTTCTCACCTTCAAAGTAAGACAAATCCATTTTTCCCTTCCAAAGACAGCTTGGATAAAGATGCTTTTCTGTCATGTTCCACAGACAAAAATCTTTTTTAAAATCCTATAAGTTTTGTCACATCGGCAAATATACAGCATGCTACAGCCACTTCACCCATGGATATGCCATGTCCAGACAGACAGATTTAGAGCCCTCAGAGATAATCTTAACTTCCCAGTTAAAACATACAAAATCCCAATAATCACTTTTATGTTCAAGGCCTTTTACACTCACACACAAAGCTGCACACTTGTAAGCAAGTAGTTCACTTCTATCAGCAGATTCTATCTATGCCAAAGATTGGGAATGGCAGAGCTACATCCCAAACTGTTGATTAGCATCTCCCATTTACACATACTTCTGCCACCACCTCTAAGGACAGAGGGGAATGTATGTGAAGCGGTAGCAGGACCTGCCATACCCCTCTGCTCTACATCTCTCTCATGTCACGCAGGAATGCCAGAGAAGCAAGCCTTGCTCTTCAAGGTCACTGAAGTGCTGTCTTCACCTCTGTACAGTTCCCTTATCTCTCTTTATACCTCCCTTTATCACCTTCCCAACAGCCAGAACAAGTGACACTGAGACCCCAGCCCCTTTCCGAAAGCCTGGGAGGGGGAGGAGAATTGGCAGAGGCCAATGATGAGGGAAAGGAAAACTGTTAGCTTGAGAAAAAAATGGACGGCTGCAGAGGTGGTAAGAGGCACCCACAACATGGAACAGTGGAAAAGACAATGAGAACTGGTCGGGATCAAAAGTGGGAGGGAATAAGAGAGATCTTGTTGCCGCAAAGCTCCCCCAAACCCTCCTTGTCTTAAAAATGCCCTGAGCCCTCCTCATGCCTCCGTCCCTGTGTCAGTCCCTAGAAGACCCCACCCCTAGTCCCACAGCCGTAGGCAGGTGGCCCTTACAGCCACCTCTCAACCCCCTCTTGCCCCAGCAAAGCTGTGATTGATCCCAGCCCCTCCTTGTCTTCCCACTACAAATTCAGCGTGCTCGCTTTGCCACATCAGTATTTATTTCTGTCTACATTGCTAAGAAGCATTCAGCCTCTCTTTGCTATTAGTTCAGCGTCGCATGCCTCAAACCAGAGCTTCAGAGCAAGCTACTGGAACTAATCACGAGAGAGAGAAAAATCTTGGAATACAAAACTCTGAATTATGAAGATGCCTTAAAGTACTAATATACAAGGCAGAAATTTAGATTTCCTATGTTCTAATGCAGTATTCTTAACAGGCTTACTTTGAACTGACAGAGTATTCAAGCAAAAATGTAAATCTCTCAATGGCAAGAACGCTAGTTTTACTTTTCACCACATCAAGTTCAAACAAACTTCCCTGCAATTTTTGTATGTTCTTAGTTCTAGAGAATGTGTCTCATTCCAATGCCTGTGTGTTTTACTTAGAGCAGCTATTAACTTCTCACTATTTAAATCCTGGTTTATTACAGCATAAAACACACTGATCAAAAGATCAATTATTCAATCCAGCATTGAAACGATATAAAACACACAAAATTCCAAAAGGTTGACATGTATTTACTTTGTACTCTTACTTCCATTCATAGTATTATTCAGAATGATCAACACTGCTCATCTCCCTGGTTTCTATCTGCTGTTAATCACGAATAGTGTGCCTGACATCTACCCTGGAAGGCTAAATCAATCAGCACTGCTTTAAAACAATGTCTCTGCGGATTAATGATAACTTAGAAAAATTTCTTTTGTAAGTCTCACAGTACCCCAGTACCATAGAAACTAAAGAGAGGAACAAAGCCTCTAAGTCATTTCGTGTGTGCCCCCACAGTTCTAAGTTTTCTTCTACCATATATTGTTTTTTTTCCACAGCCAGCCCAGTTTCAAGTGAAGCAACACAGAAGCCTTACAGGGTTGAGCCCTTTTTCATGGGCAAAAGCAGGGAAGAAATGCCAAGTTTTGACTACCTTTTTTTATTTAACAAAGCAATACGTATTGCTACGGTGTAGCAACCCCCTTAATTTTCTGCTTACCCCTAAATTTTACTCCAGATTAGCAGAGTTGGCTACTTAAAAGCAGACCCTGACTGATGGAGCCATCCCCAGTGCAAAGGTCTGTGTGTGGTCGCTGCTGGTGCTCAAAGGAGGGCCTCCAACCCTTCGCCCCTACACGCTCCAGCACAGGCAAGCCAAAGACATGCTGCAGAAGGACTGGGTGCTGAACCACACATGTCTGTTGCAAAGAACTCTTCCAGAGACCTCGCTGTTTTGTGTAATTGGGGGATATAAACTCTCCAGCAATCTCCCTGTGACTGTCACCCTGGGGCAAACGGCAGCGAAAGGATTTGCTTTCCAGTCTCTGTAGGCTCATCCTTCCTAAAGCCCACCTCTTCGGATACTTCAGATACCCCACTGCTGTGCTAATGGGTAGATCTCACACATTTTAAACACAAACTTTGCATCAGCGAAGCTTTGAAATGTGTCAGGGCCCTCACAGCACTAAAAGGCCTTTACTGGCCCCTTCCCACAGTCCAGGGCCCCACATATGGAGTCTCCGGCTCCCCACAGCCCTGCCCAGCCTGGCCATGGGCCCTGCCGAGCTGGGCCCACATCCCAGCCTGGCTCAGCTCATCCCCATCTCCAGAGAGGTGCCCAAGGTCCAGGGCTGCCCCGGAGCCCCCCGGCTGCCCGGCTCCTGGCCGGGCGGGGGGACAGGCCCCGGAGCCCCCCGGCTGCCCGGCTCCTGGCCGGGCGGGGGGACGGGCCCCGGCTGCCAGGCCCTGCCCTGACGGACCCTCCGTGGGGAGCCCCCACTCCTGTGCCCTGACTAAACGTGTCCTTTCAGATGGTTCAGAGAAACCGACAGCGTGCGGAGCAACAAACTGACATCAGAAAAACTAAATGCAAGACAACACACATTTTATAAGGTGCATTTTGGTCTCTTCAAGCACTCTAGACTGCCATACCACTGCGGCTGCGATGGGAACCAAGGGAAGGAGCTGAGGAGGAAGTAGCAGAAGATGTTGCATGAACAGCATGTCTTCAGAGGGTTTACTGGGCTCAGCTCTGGTCATGCCAGCTCAAAGGAGAGAAAAAAAGCAGAAACAAAGTCATCTTAATAATATACATGACTAAGCACTAAAAAGACCTGTCTTACAAAGAGACACTGGAAAGATTGAATCAGCTGTATTCAATGCCTCTCTAAAGTAGTAAGGGCAGAACGCAGGGACACAAATAATACCAAATGACCTAGAAAGAGAGGTTAGGCCTTGTCTGTTTCCACTCTTATAAAACAGGGATGTTCAAAAACCTTAAGTGTTCCTTTTTTGGACTGTAAAGCTAAATTTCACAAGCAGCCACTGGAAACAAAGAATGTAGTAGAATTTTTAAAACAGTATGTAAATAGATAATAACAACACAAAGAATAACACAACTTGAGCAAAGCAGCAAAAACTTTTAGGTAATGGAGGTAAGGGAAGAAAAACACTGAGTCTCATTCCAGCCACCTATTTCTGTAATTCGTTTGGCTAATAATTTAACTGGGCAAAAACCTTGTTTAATGCAGTAGGACAAACTACACTTTTCAAAGTATGTTTAAGAACTGAATTATAATCCAAGTAATTTCAAAGATGATGATCACAGCCAAGATAGAGGTAAATTAAACTGAAATAGCTTTGCCTCATGGACTGCCTGAGACACACCTGTAATACTAAGGACCTGAAGGGAGCAATGTGATACAATTTACAGAACTGTACTTTGAAACTAAGCTGAAATCTCCTAACATTTACCCATTAACCAATTTAATGGTTGTGATGGTGCCAAACCAAGACGTGATGTTCTTCCACAGATCATCCACCACTGCTCTTAGACTTCAAATGTAAATGCAGTTTGAGCAGAAGGAAGAAGAATCACAAAATCTAGTATAAAAGTTAGTCATGTGATTAAAGTATTATAAATGGACGGGTGAGCTGTGTTTCCCTTACAAAGCCGCTTCTTTGATATGCATGATCAAAACAAAGAGTGTGAGTTCACAGGCTGGCATCCTGGTAGCCTCTGCCACGCCTGGAGCCTCTAAGGGACCTGGTGTGGTCATGTAGTGTCTCTCACAACAGGAAGGCAGAGTCACCCTTGCCTTAAGCATTTCAGGTAAATGTTTGTTAGATCTAGTCTTAAAAAGCTCCAGTGAAGGAGATTCAACACCCCACCTGGACAATCCAATGCTGAATTACCTGTACAATTAGACAGGACTTTCCCTACCATTTAACCTAATCTCTCCTGCTGCAGTTCAGCGTGCTCGTTCTTGTATCTCCACTGGATGTGGAAAACAGCTTGTTTCCCGCCACTCTGCAGCAACCAATTTCACAATTGAAGATTGTTATCTTGTCTTTCATCAGTATTTGCTTTCCTAGACTATAACATTCCAGTTCTTTCACTATTTTCTCATAGGTTATGTTGTCTAGATCTCTGATCACCTTTGCTACTCATCTCCTGCCTAACTGGTAAGACTCTGCTGGAACTGTGGTGTCTAAAACCCCAGACAGTACTGGTACCAGACACAGACCCCAAAGTGACAGCTACCAAGAGATGCCATCAGACATCTCCTGTTATGCATCCCAGAGTGATGATTGTCTTGATTCTGCACATCTTTAACATGCTGTATTCTACCAAAGTCTTCATGCTGAAAACTAAGTTTCCTAAGGAAAATACTTAGCACAGTTCTTCAAATAAGTATTTTGTGCCCATTCTGTAGTTCAGTATTATGAATTTGAATAAATATTTGAAAGATATATAATAAGCAACCCCACAATCAATAAGGTTTGGGGAAAACTTCCAAGGAAGTTTACTAAGTCTAATAAACCCATAAGGCTTCCTCAGGTGCCTGAAAGCTGGAAGACTTTCAGAATCAACCAGTGGCCTGGTTTTCCAGACTGTGAAATCATTGAATTGGAAATCAAATCTTTTCAGCACAGTAAGTACCATGTACATCTAAGCATTACACAACTGAATAGCAGTAATCAGAAGCAGCCCACGGAGCAGATTTTTCTTTCCAGGTACAGAAAAAAAGTAGAACTGCAGTTATTACAGACACTTCTACTTTACTATCATCGTAAAGTCTGAACTCCCATGCCACAAACTATTAAAGAAGTTAATACACAAAGTCAGTAACTCATTTGACCCGTGGTGCGAGAATAAAGCAGATATCTGGATGGCATAGAAGAATATAGCATGATATAAATGATTTCATCTCATGCTATTAACTAAGGGAGGATTTCAAGCAAGTACAATCTGCCTGCACGTACTGCAATCACATTGCAAAGGCCCCCCCCCCCCCCCCAAAAAAAAAAAAAAATAAATAATAAACACATCAGCGACAGAGTCCACTTTCAGGTCCCTGTTAAAAAAGGGACACGCGTTCCTGTATCTCAGACCCACGGCGTTCCGGCGCGCACCGTCCCCACGCCCGGGCTCCGGCGTGGGCAGCGCGGCTGCGGGGAGGGGGCCGAGGCCGCCCCGGTGGCCGCACCTGCGGGTCTGTCCCGTCCCGTCCCGTCCCGTCCCGTCCCGTCCCGTCCCGTCCCGTCCCGTCCCCCCCCGCCTCACCCCCTGCCCCAGAAGCGAGGGGAGCCTCGCAGCGGTGCATCCCCCCCCCCCTCCCCGGGAGCCCCCGCTGACCTGCCCAGGGCCGCAGGCTCTCCCTCCGCCAGCCGCGCTGCCCACCTGCCACCGGGCTCTGCCCCACGGCTCTGCCCCACGGCTCTGCCCCACGGCTCTGCCCCACGGCTCTGCCCCACGCCAGCTCGGCGGCGGCGGCGGCGGCCCCGGCACCGCGCCGGCAGCCGGAGCCCGCCCCGCCCCGCCGCCAGCACCGCCCCCCGCCCGGCCCCGCGGGGGGGCGAGCCCAGCCGAGCCGAGCCCAGCCGAGCCGAGCCCAGCCGAGCCCAGCCGAGCCGAGCCCGCCGCTTTGCTGCTCCCCTCCGGCACCTCCTGTGCACCCCGGCCCCCCCAAACCCCTACCATCCCCCCCTTACCCCGGTAAGGGGTCGGACAGACTTTCCCTGGACTCGGAGAGCATCCCGAACCCCGGGCTGTATCTGGGATTAGCGAGGTGTTCGGTACAAGAGGGGCCGACCGGTGGTTTGAAGTAACTTGGTGGCGATGCACCTTTCATTTCAGAAGTACCTGGTTCGGGGAGCTCACTGTGAGATATTATTTGGCCACGCACCTCAGCGCTCCCGTCGCACATGTGGTTTCACACTTTCTGAAGTGAAGCTGTCCCGCAAACCTCCGGTAATCACACGACCCGTTCATTCCTGTCCGTGTTAGCAGCACCCATAGCAGAGCTCAGGTGCAGAAGACGTTTTTCTGTCCATGCAAAACTATTGGCACTTGTTACCCAAATGCCTCCCTCCCCCTCACCCTTTCGGATAACACACACTGCAAGGAGTTGTGATGGAGGAATAGCTCTAACCCTGCAGCTGCAAAGGCAATGCCCAGATGGGCACCTTGAATAAATTCCTGTCCACCTCCCAGCACTTCTTTCTCCAGGTGAATGACTTAGGCAAGCCCTGGCCTGTGGAGACTGCTGTGTCTGGGAGACAGGCTGGTGGGAACACGTTGCCTTTGAGAACTGGATGACCTGCCTGTGACTGCATGACTTTCCTATGTTGGAGGGGCGTTAGCAAAGCCAGAAGCTGGTGTCCTTCACTGTCTTTACACAGACTTCAAGAACCTGCACACTTGAGAGAGGTGTGGCAAGCCTGGCACAGACAAAGCAGTATTTCAGACCTCTGGGGCTATTCCCTAATTGTTCTTAGTCACAGGTTTTACCTAGATGATGTTCCTCATGTCTCTCCGTACATGTCCATGAATTTCCTGGAGGAACCTCAGAGCTGTGCCACATGGGCCCTGTCCTCCTGTGAAGGAATGCATATGGAGAAAAACATTAATTTCATTACATGGATGTGGCAGCTTTCATCGGACTGCCTGGCTAACATGGGTCCAGGGCTGGCAGGTAGGATGGGGAAAGCAGCTTTACTAGTTCTCTGTGAATAATATACATGTTTTCCCAAATATGACACCTGCGTTAGGAAGCGGTATGGGTTACAGATGCCAGTAGTCCCAAACAGAGGCTCCTTGCTCTCATATTCAAGGTTGTCATCCCCTCTGCCACTGCCATATTCAGGATCTGAGGACATCTTGTCTTCTTGATGCTATATGCGCTTTTCCAAGACATCGTGGGCTGTTTGTACTGTGGGCACAACAGCACCCATGACCAGTTCATCTATTTTGTAGTCAGGGTGGATATCACTAAGAACTCAGCTTCTCTCTTCCCACAGATCTTTCTGGCTTGCCTTATACCCATGCCTGTGTAGAAGCTTGTGTTTCCATAGTACATTCAGACAGGAGACAAGTCTGGGTTCAGACAGAACCCCGATATGCTTTAACATGCAGCCTCTTCTGAGGACTGCTGAAGAGCAACAGATTTTTGTGAATGAACAAGGCAGTAAGTGCCTGTGTTGCATGCTCATACACAAACTTCAGTCAGACATCTCCACACTTGACAGAAAGAGCTATCACCTTCCAGTTAAGTGCAAATAAGAAAGAAAGAAAATAAACCAACCCTGCTGTTGTCTGCCTATCCAAACACAGCAAAGGATCAAAAGATGCTAAATCATATCCCAGAAAGGCACTATCTAGGAACATCTGAAAGGAGCATCTCTGACATCAATTCCTTGTTCTCCATCCTCGCTCTGACCCCACATTGAGCAAACTGTCCAGGTCAGCAATGAAGCAATGTACATCTTAGTTCGTGATGATGCAGTTTGATTGCTGTCAGTGAATTCATTCATATGTATGCGTATACATATACCTAAAGACACACACATATGTGTGTTTTGCGTGTATTTTTTTTTTGTATGTAATAGAAGAGCCTCTAGAAGAGAGATGCTTAAGGGATTCTGCGTATGAACTCTCATAATGTAGACAATACTTATTTTAGCTAATAAAAGTTCAAGAAGAAAAAAAAGTAATAACTTTTAACTATACCATGGGCAGAGAACAAAACAGCAAATGCCAGCTCTAAGAGGGCTTGAATCTGACAGAATCAATATTTTTCAATGTGTAGCACATCTCAGCTCTTGTTTGTACGAGGAGAATATTTCTATTAACAGCATGAACAATTATCCACTATTCTTGGACTATGTACTGTGACTCCTTAAACATGAATCATTTGCAAGTTTTGATGATGCTCTGTTTAACAGCTCTGTTTCCTGGGAATCAATTTAGAAACATTCTAATGATATATATATATAAACTTTGCCTTTAACAGGATCTACACTTATGTCTAAAAAATTACAGTAATAAAGCAGCAGCCTCAACTGCAACTAGCTATCATATGACTTAAATCCACCAGTGATCACCCAGGCTTCACGAAATATTTTTTTGTTTAACTTACACAAAAAAGGGGATAGGAAGGTAAGGCTTGTTAACCCTTAAGCTGGTCATGTTAGAAGAAATGATGCACAAAAGTGGATGTGAACACAGCCCCCAGAAGTTTATTGTTTTGCCATTATAATGTTTATTTGCCCATTAAGACTCTCCTACCATTAAAATATAAAAACAGTGAGGTTTTAGCTGATTACTTATCAATAATATTTTATATTATTTCCTATACACTGAGTCTGAAGAGGGGAAAAAAAATAACATTCTTAGTAAAGCATAAAAAAGGCATGGTGCCCAGTGGAGCCATGCAAAAGAGAAATTAAACGAAAACGCAGACTAAAATCGAAGAATGAACTGTGTCCAAATTAGTAATTTTGAGGTCTCTGCTACATTCCTGTCTTGCTTCAGGCAATCAGAAATTGTGTCATCCTCCTCCCACACTGTGAAAGCTCTCGATGTCTTTCTTTGTCTCAGGATTCTGTGGTTTCAAATTAAGTTTCTGGTTATTCTACAAACAAGTCACATTAGCCAAGTCTATGTACACAGAAAACTGTTTCCTTGTGGAAACTCTCAGTAGTTACATTGAGCTAAATCCATATTACCTAAATATATTGAAGATTCAAGCTTTACTGACTGGGATTAAGAAAAGTACCTTTCAAAATGTATTATTCAATGTCTATTTTTCTACTTCTGAAATAGGAATCACATTCTGCAGCCCTTATTCTTCCTTGCCCAAGAAAAAAATTGTTTGGCATTTTTTCCTCAGTGAAGTTTTAAAGGATGAAATAAAAAGGAGCATAGTTTTTCTGTCTTGACAGAGGAGAAATGCTTGGAAAAGATAAAATGTACATTAATAAACAGTTCTCTATTACATAAGTCTGCTTCTGTAATGACTTGCACACCAGTAGCTTTACTCAAAAGAATTACATGGTGTGCGTACTGGTGTGTGTATTAGTGTTTGCAGGGCATCATCCTGAGGATGTGAGTCATGGAGGTACCATGACTCATCGTCGTAGAAATCATATAAGGTCAATTTTCCCAAGACCCATTTCACCAGCCACAAATTCCCCTTTTCCTTCCCTCACATCAGCAACACAGGGCCCTCTCCCATGCCCTTTGGTGCAGGACAAATGGAACAGATGAAGTGATGGGACATGAAAGATGGGCCATGAAACAGCATCTTTTAAATTCTTAAACTGTTCTACATAATAGCTAAAAAAAAAAAAAATACATCTATTTAGACTACACTCTTTGGGTCATGTAAATTGAGAGGTTTACATCAACTTCTGTATTTGTTACTAGTGATCACATGTAAAATAGAGACATTTCAATGTATTGTAGAAGGCTGGGCTGATATTACTTATACATTCAAGCTTAATAATATTTTCTGCTAGCTTCAAGAATAATTTATAGTTTTCAGGTTTGACTGGCCTGAAGTTTCAGTGAAATTCTGTGCCTATGATTTCTTTACTTTTAGCCATCCTTACGATCAGCCAATAAATAGTAGAAAACCAGCCAGGAACCAGGAACCGGAGAGGTAAGTGTTGATGCTGAACCAGCTCAATTTCCACCCATGTATGATAGATAATTTTCATGGGACCAGTCCCACTCCTGGTAAATAGCAATACTTCTTTTCACCTCAGCAGATGGCTAACAAATGAAGTGCACTTACACTCCTGATAAACATATACTTGTCTGTGAATGGCAATATTTAGTAAGACTTAAGGCTGTGTTTAGGACACCAGGATCACACCTAACACCTTAATGAGGGTGCATTCTAGACAACTTTAAGCTTCATATGAAAACCTACTAAATACAGGAGCTGACGTAATCACACCACTTAGAATTTGCACTATAGAAAACTAGCAATGCAAGATATTTTCTTAATTCTGCTGTCAACAACCACACCACATTCTTAAACCATCTCTGCAAGATCAGGTTGTTTTTTAAGGGACAGAAGTCTGACAACCCTACTGCATACCAACATTTTTGTGTTTTATGTCACTTCTCCAATAAATATACTTTGGTTTACCATATTGGCATAGCCAAGATTCTGAAATTAATTCTGCATTATCATGGTGAGAGCAGGGACTGGGGCTGGGAAAAGAGAAACTGGAGCTAATGTATGAGAAACGAACAACTGGAAAATAGTAGTTGGAGCCCAGGATGTGCAAAACAGAAGTTTCCACAATCCTTGTCATTTAAACCATTGCCTAAAAAAGCTTGGTGTTTGGAAAGTTGTATTTCCATAGTTAAAGTGATAGCCCTTCATAGATTAATGATGATAATGTAGGCACTCTGGGCAATTCATACAAACACCTAAGTTGCGTGTCCACTTTAGGAGCCTTGTCTCTTTACATAAACACTGGAGAGAGAGACTTCTCCAAGATATATGTAAGAACATTAGACTAGGTCTTTATCCTTCACTAATAATACAAACCTGGAATGAAGTTACTTAGTGTGAATAGCCCTCATTAATGAAATAGGTCTTTCAAAAATTTGATTTTCAGTAACTGTAGCTGTTAACACAAAAGATTAAGATTTTAAATGCACAAACATTTTTAAACTTGGAACAAAATTAACTCCTTGGTCTTGCAAGATTTTACACAAATCTTACAGATTTTTATTCACACAAAAAAATAATTAATAGCTAGGCTCCCCTCTTTTCACTTCACAGTGTTATATTAATTCACTAGGCTCATTTACACCTTTAGACCTTTTCAGTATACCACACTTATCATGACTCAGAATACAGAATCTGGTCCCACATGTATCATTTTCACATAGTCAGGTGGTACAGAAAGTTTTCCCAGATAAAATCACTCTGATTTGCCATGTGGAAAAGGAAGAAAAGAACAAA
Source organism: Tyto alba (assembly GCF_018691265.1). NCBI lineage: Eukaryota > Metazoa > Chordata > Aves > Strigiformes > Tytonidae > Tyto > Tyto alba. Next base: position 23,858,318 of record NW_024881316.1, on the reverse strand, counting down.
AGTAGAATTTATCACAGTTAGAAGGCTGCGCATAGCAGACTCCAGTACTCTAGTGCACGAGGTGGGGAACTTCCAGATTCAAGAGCTGTCCTGTAACTCAAGCATCTTGTAAACCACACTGTGAACTATTTTACTATCTTGTGAATGAACATAAACCATATTCATCAGCTGAAGCTCAGAGCTGAATTTAGATGTGCCGTCGGCAAAAATTGTTCCCAATGTATTTGCACTGTCTAACACCCAAGATTTTTTCTGTGATGTGATCATTAAGTTGCTGCAGCTCAGTAAAATGCAGGTCCTAAAATCTGATTTTTACCATGTACATTATATAAGAATCATTCTAGAAAGCACCTCCACAAGGAGATACTTAATTTTAGCAGCCGTTTCACTGTTGTTGCTTTGGATATAAGGGGAGCAAGAAGAAAGTTCAGTCTAGCTTCAAAGTGCTGCCCTGCCATTCACAACAGTTATGACTGGTGACTTCTGCACAAAAAAGAAACAAACAAGTAAGTCAGGTGAGCCTAGGATTTCTGACCTAGCACATTCAAGAAGAACTGAAGCAATAAGCAGCATTTAGGAAGTACTGTGCATAAGAAGTGTGTTTAAATATTAGTCCCTTTTAATTTATAGGCTATTCTCAATACAGAGAGGCTGTAACTTTAATAATTGCCTATCTTGCTGTTGTTACTGCAAGCAGAAGACAGGATGTGCAGGAAGGCAGTTGGTTGATCAGGGAATTTCTCTAACGGTCTGCTCAAGAGATGAACTGAAGCCCAAGTGAAAAGTCATTTTGTGAATAGCTCCTGGTGAAGAAAGAACACAGTGTATAAAACAATGATCAAGAATTGAAAGTAATGAGCAGAAACTGTCATGGAAACTTAATGGAAGCTTTTTTTTTTTTTTTTTTCCAGAGGCAAAACATGAGTGATTGTCAATGTAATTGGAAAATACTGAAGGACTTCAAGGTGCAGAAATCTCACAAAAATGTCACTGTCCAGATGAATGAGAAACTTTGTTTCTTAGCTGGCTCCAAGCCACGTGGTATTTAGAGGTGTAGTAGAATGTAATATACTTCAGAAGCATGAGATGGTGGAACAGACTATGCTGAGGAATGTCATTTTACTGGAGAAGAAAATCTGGGATTACTGGAGGGCTGGCAGCTGTTTTTGGAACGACCCAGAGCTTCTGAGTTTCCTGTAGCACTTCTCTACAGACATCCATAGCGCAGAAGTGGCAGAGCTGTTGGACTGGTTACTGACCTGCACGAATGAAGCAGTGCTCAGGTGGTCGGGATGAAGAAATTGTGCTTAATGCTAATCCTCTGCCACTGCAGACAAGAAAAGAAGTGCATGTTATTTTGTGTGCTTTCTTTTGCAGTAAATTGTTTTCTGCTGTTATAGTATTAACATTTCCAATTAAGGTGTTTTGATAAGAGATTTGATCAAAGTCATGGGAATCTACAGGGCAGTAATAGAATAAAGTGGTTTCTGGATATTTGGGTGCTTAATGTCAATAAGAAGTGTGACCTCCTGAAGCAATGGCCTTGCATGTAGGGTGACAAGGAGGGCATTCTTGCATTACTCTCATTCTGAGCAAGGGCTCATTAATAGAGTTAGAAAGATAATAAATCACCATGCAAGTACATCTATAAGGTTAAGAACCGCTCTTTGAAACTGGGACTGCTGTTTTGCAGAACTCTGGTTAAAGCTAGATGAAGGATTGAGCTCCGAGGAAAAGGAATGATTAGGAGAAAGTGCAGCTAAAGAAAAAGCCAGTCATGGGGTGAGTGTACAATGGGGCTGGTGATTCAGAGCTTCTTAGGAAGACAAAACTCAAAAGCAGTGGAGCAACACAAGAATCAAAAAATCTAGGAACAGATCCAACAGAATTGTCCATAGAAAGCCATGAAATTAAGTGAATAGAGCAATTATTTTGTAACTTATGTTCTTGAAGTATAGTGAAGAGCTGGGCACGTAAGATGAGGAGCAACAGTGAAGCATAATTCATGGAATATTGCTGGGATGCAGCAGGCACACTCCCATTGGATTTCCTAGCATATCACATAGTGGTTAAAAAGAAATTAAAATTCATGCTAGAGGATGGCTTGAAGCAACAATTACCATGATCTTCCACATTTGTATCAAACATCTGGTAGAGACATGAAGTGACATAAAGATTTGTATTTACAAAAGTCCGCATTCACAGAAAGGCCAAGATCATCCACCTTATTATACAAGAGACATTTTGGAAAAAAGGTGAGGAGGAGAATATATTCACAGTTTTAATTCATCCGATATGTGGATATCCTTCAAGCTGAGTTATTGTTCAGAGATACAGAGGGAAATAAAACCAGCCGTTATGATAACCTATGGATTGTTTCAGTAGTGCAGAATTCCTTTTAGACTTTTGAATGCACCAGGGACGTTTCAGATGTTTGTGAGGAGTATAACCCAAGTTCTGAGGATCAAAAAACTTCCTCACATCCTTAAATGACTTCATATGTTCTCATAAAACATGGGTGGAACATCTGGTAGAAGTGGAAAGTACTCCAAAACTTTTTAAGAGCCAGGGTTTAAATTTGTAAGAAATAATGCTCATTTACAAAGGATCACACAATTTTCCTGAGACAAAAAGTCGGTGATGGTGGTCTGGAACCTTGTGTCCAAAAACATGGAGAGTAAAATAATGGAAAGTTCCTACATATGTGAGGAGGGCACAGTGACTTCTACAGCAGCTTTGTACAAAATTTTTACAGAGCAGAAAATACTAGCTACTCTTCTGGACTGAAAAATAGTCAAAAGATTAATCCTGAAGGAGGAAAGGACTTCTACATTATGCTGTGCCTGAATCATTCCAACTACTTGCCATAGACCTGTGATAAGGCAAAGTTTTATGTTAAGTTTGTACTTTGAAAAAAATAAAAAAAATGGTCAACAGGCACAGAACAAAAATTGTCAAAGGCCAAAAATAGAGAACCACAAAAGTTAATTTTTTTTGAGATCCTCCACTTTTCTCATAAATGTATTTACTGGGTATAGAACACACAAGTACATAGACCGCAGACTCTGGAGTGACTCCAGGGATGTCTGTAAAATTGTGAAGTTGCCTAAACATGCATTCAAGTAACACTACAATGCTGGAAAGTGAAAAGTGGTTATTTATTTACACTCAGCTACAGACCTAGTAAGAGTAACTTCATCCCTAATTTAGGACGACTTCTAAGAATGACAGTTACTTTGTAAAGTGACTTTTCAGCAGCACTGGAGATGGATTTCAGCTGACCAGGTCCAGTGTGCTATCTGAGCACCTGTACTCTGTCTCATCTGAAAAAAAATCCAAAAAGCAAATAGAAACATTCAAAGAATGTCAAACTACCTCACATCAGTTTCAGTCCAACTACAGGCTAAACCCATAATCAAATGCTGAACCTGACTGGGTATATCACTGTAACTGCATATGCCAGATGGAAGACTATGTAGGTTTCAGAAAAATAAAATCATTTTGAAAAATAAAATTCTGCTAATTATTAAAATGATTAGCAAAAGTTAATTATAAAATCATCCATTACTGTTAATTCCTAAAAAAATGTATCTTAAGCAAATCTGAGGGCATGGAATTCAATTAATGATAAACAGGGGGATGGGGCAGGAAAGAAGCTGTCAGGAGCCTCAAAAAATCATGGTCCCTGTCCTAAATCATTTCCATGAGGTGTTTGCCTAATGTACTATTAATGATGTCCAGCAATAAAGAATTTCCACTTCATCCAGTCAATCTTTTAGCAACTTTATTTACCAGTATTGTTAAAAGCTTTTCTTAGCTAACTTTATTTTTGTTTCTACTGTGTGTTATACCTGCTACTATTATCTTACTCACTTTTGACTTCAAGAGCAGATAATCTTTAATACTTTTTTTCAGTTTCCCGCTTCTAAGACTAATAGCTCCATTTACCATGTGCATTTGCAAATATCAAGTAAAAAATCCTAGTTTGCATTTTAAGAACAACATATTTTTCATGTTAATTAAGAATTAATAACATTTAAGTGCTTATCATAAACTATGTGCCACTGTCTTTAAAGCTACAGAAGCCAAAGGAAAGAAAACGCCAGACATTGAAAAATACTGCATCTGTACTATAGTCTGGTTAATACTAGAAATTTATTGCTGATGTAGAGAAAGAACTTATGTGGATGAAATCTAGCCCTGTTGAAAATCAGTGACAGAACTGCCATAGGTTTCCTTAGGTCGAGGATTTCAAGAAGGGAGACATATTTCCCTGTCAATTACATGATTTAAACAAAGGCTCATCTTCCACTTTCTTTACTTCCTCTCCACTGTTTGTTTTTTGTTTTTGTTTTTGGTTTGGTTTGGTTTGTTTTTTTTTTCAGGATGTCCCTCTTCTGTGTGTATTATTTTCCTGCCTTTACCTTTGTTCAGATTTTTCAAATATCTCTAAGTTTTAAGCAAGTGAGAAAATAATGTTAAGCAGCATTACATTGCAGTAAACCACCTAGTTCTTGTTCTAGTCTTCCATATAAAAGTTTTATAGTTACTAAAGTATAATAGAATTTTGTAAAAAGTACTCCCATCATATTCCACAATCCATCATATTAAGACATTATATTTACTTTCTACTGAAAATTCTTAAGTTTATATCAAATAAAGTACAACTCATTATTTCCAGTACAACAGACAATAGTGCTGGGAATTATTCAAGGTTTGCATTGTTTTCCAGTAGAAGATTTTATAGCTGAAACACAGACTTTTTATTCTCATGACATTATTCTAATACTACATATTTAAGCACCCAGTTTTTATTAGTCTCCTCTTGCCAGCTCCAAGAAACAGCCACAGTAAGTTAATTTTATACTGAATACTTCTATTCCTAACAAGTTGTCAACCATTCACTTAATGTAATTTAATAAACATAAAGACAGCTGTCAAAGTGCAATCAACAAGGGAATAACTATGTTACAAAAATTAGATAATGGAGGTTTTTGTCAAAGGATGTTATAAATTTAAGTTAATCAGAAATGCTCAAGGCTAGTCTAAGATTCAATGGGTATTTTTAACACAGATACCTGGAACAAGTCCATGATATCAGACTTGTGGCATTTTCAGAAATGGCAACTTTTCCCTCAGTCTGCCTAACACACATGAAATCCCACTAAGTAAATGGATTATTCCCCCTTCACTTTCAAGAGCTAAAATGTGACCATAGAGCCAGGAAAACATGGAAAGCACTGGGGTAAGGTAGGAAAAAAAAAAAAAATCAGGGAAGAGTACATAAAATTGAATTGCATTTGAGGAAATACAGACTCCTGAATTGACACGCTGACTCAGTGCCGCAAGGCTTGCCTGGCTCCCCAATGGCTCGCTGCAATGTTTCAATGATTTTCTGACTCCTTTTCAAGTCTACTGGACCCTGGGTAGTCCAGAGAACAGACATGAATTTTCTTTCCAGTTCTGTAGTTTCAAGTGCTACTGCTCAAAGAATAATCAAGTCCATCCTGTTATTACACAAGGTACAGAGATAAACTGATGCAGTAAAATTGTGACTAGCATAAAATCTGATCCCAGTGTCTTTGGGAACTTGATTTCTGGAAACTTAGGAAGTGAATCAAGAATAATACTTTCCTTCAAGATCAACAGATATTAATATTATTGTCATCATCACTAGTTACTGCCCTTTGGCATTTGAGAAAAAGATGATAGAATATGTTTTGTGTGACACTGAGCAGTTTTTCTTGATAGTACACTCATCACAATAAACTGGCATCAAATAATTAAAAGGAAGGTAGTTGAGAAGTCAACACTCAGTTGAAGAAGCTTTAAAAAAAAAAAAAGTGTTAAGATGCACCTTAGAGAAGAACAAGAGTGAGAATAAACTTTTTGAAAGGGTGTCATTTTATATTGCAATACACTGAATTCTACCTTAACCACAGGAAAGGGAAGGGATGGTTTAGCATGGAGGCTGGGACAAAAAAAAAAAAAAAGAAAAAAAAAAGACAGGCAACAAACCCAAACACCAACAAACACCAAAATGATGTTATGAATGAGCCAAATGAAGGTGACTGCCACTGCAACCTCTCAGCAGCCCCAAAGGGAAAGAGGGCAGACAAGGTGCCAAGGTGGAACCGCGGGGTGAGTCATCCCAAGGTTCATTTACTGAAAGGTCAGTGGGGAATGGGACAGGGACCAACCAGCATTACTCAATTGCTCTGTGAGTTAACATTTCCCACACTCCGGCTTTTTTTCTCTGATTCCAGCATGTCCTTCCACTCAGCGTTTTTTATTTGGAAAATTTGGACTATTTCCTTGGAAAAATGTATATGCTCAAGTTACTAGAAGCAGTTTTGTAAACGACTGCACGTCCAAAGCCCATGTCAGCACCACACAATGTCATTAAGACTGTAACTTCTCCTGGGCTAATAGAATTAGCCCATGAGTACTCTGTACAGTTTCTGTATAAATTAATGACATGACATTCCAATTTGGCTAAACTTTGTCTCAAGTTTCTGCTTTTTCTCTAAATAGTGAAGGGAACAGAAAGAAACATAGCACAGAGGATAATAAAGATAATTCTGTGTGTTTCACAGATAAAACTATTTCTATCCCAATAACTGAGTGTAGTGTGTCTCAAATTCTAATTTTCTTTACTACAGAAAGCAAGGGTGAAAAATAAACATATTTGACCATGTTATATTTAAATACAGCAGGGTATTCTGAGTATGCCCAGCTATATATTTAAAATTAAAAAAAAAAAACAAACAACACAACAAACCAACCAAACCACAATACCAGAGCCCTCTTGAATATTTAATGTCTTCAAGGGTTTTTTGTTTGTTAAGTCTGTTAAATTGGCATGCTCCTTTTACTTCAAGTAAATTTATTTTACACATCATCAAAATTAAATATTGGCAAGATGTTCTTGGAGTTAATTTTCTGAGATATTCTAATAATATTGAAATTTCCATTCAGATTTTAAAACTGAGCATTTTCTAAGTGATATCCGAGAACTATAGCGATCTGATAAATGAACCTAGCATTGATGTATAGACATCAAATATTAAAGTTATACCTAAAACTATTCAATAAATCTAGTAAGATAGGTGTGAATATCTTGAGGCTTTGTTTCTTTTGAACAGTGCTGTGGTCTCACCGTGCCACAACTCCCAGAACTGAGACCAGCTTAGAGAACTAACTCCTGCCAGTAAATTTGGACTGGATTAATGTGCAAGTCTTCAGTGAGTGTGCCCAGCAGACTACCTTTCTTATTTTACATCTGGCATAAGAATATACAGACAATTGGAAAACATCCTTCTTTCCCCCACTGCTCTTGCCTCTTTCTACCAAGATTATTTCTATTCAGTAAAAAACCTCAACATAACAAACACATTATTTGCAGATATCACATCTGTTTGCTGAGTGCTTTCTTTTATTTAGAAATCTCTGCTGATCTTCAAATATGGATAAATCAAGTTGTGTATAAGCTTTGTATAGAATACAGAATTTTGTGTATTTCTCCATGCATATTCAGTGGTATCATGTCTTCAGATTTTAACCCAAAGATTAGATGAAACACAGCTTTAAGCAGTTTTGTCTAAAAATCTGTATCATGCAGGTCAGAAAAAACACATACACTTTCATAGTGTTGGGTACATCTAGCAGTGGCATTCAAAGTGAAATAATAATGCCTTAATTAATGAAAAAGAGAGAGTAAGAATCATGCCAAAACAAGATTCAACAGTTTGTTTCTTTCATCCAATTCATTGCAGAGATTTCAAAGTGTGCTGCCAAATATCTTGGGCCTGATATAGCTGACCTAATTTTAGTTATTACGACTTGGCATTCATTGCCCTCTAACGAAAGAATGCTAGAAATACACTGTTGGGAACTACCCTTATAAATTCCAGATCAATCACCCTACACACAGACATAATCCTCCAGGTGCTGATCTCAATCCATTCCACCACATGCTCTGCCCACCTGCTAGGCAGTATGTCTTTCAAAGAGCCACAGTCCTCACAGCCTCAGAATAATAAAACACATAATAAAGACATTCTTGGACATTGAGTTTAATAGGACAAAAATATTCATGAGGACTAACCATACTGCCATACTGGTTACTCCATCTTTCCCCTGTCCAGGCTGCAGAAGAAACCAGGAGCACCAGAAAGAGTAGAGAAGGGGGAACAGAGGGAGTTTTGAAGCAGGGGTGTTTGAAGGGCAGAGAAGCAGGCAGATGTAAAGGACAAATTTTGGCAACAAGGCCAAATACCCTGTAAAAACATCCTAAGAAGCGACAACACTAGTTATGGTTCCCTCTCATGCATATTGTAGAGAAGGCATTTTCAAAAAAAAAAAAAAAAAATCTGAAAAAAAAACCCAGATGAACCAAAATTGTATGTTCTTATAAATCCTTAGGATTTCTTAGGTCAGTCTTAGGATTTGGGGACTTTACAGCAGACAGATTTTTTATGCCAAATTATTTTCCAAAGAGGAACAATATTCACTTATCGTAACAGGATGTGCACATACATGGGACGTGTACTGGATCACAATCTTAACTTAGGCTAGTCTGCTTCTGACAGAATTACACATATGAAAGGACACATACAGACTGTGTTTTAAATTTATTTTTATCATGAACATTTTCAAGAAGAAAACTTACCTCTTGGTTCTTGGTTACCTTCAGAACCAACTAGTCCATAACCTCTGCCCCCTTTATCTCCATTTTCACCATGCTCACTTGTGGGGTACTAACCATACTGGGGTGAGGGGTGTTACTCACTATTAAATTTATCAGCTTCCCTCTAACTCTCTGAACTAGTCATCCACTATTTTACAACTGGTCCAACTCCTCCGTTAAATTGGAAAATCTGCCTTGAGTTACAAACCCAGTCAAGACAAAGGGACGGCTACTGGTAGGAGTGATCAACTCAAGGATCTGGATCATCTGGGAACATATACCTTAGGAAGGGATGTTCATATCCTCAATACTAACAATTTCTTTTTGCAACACTGGAGTAGGCGAAAGTTTAAGACACCTCCTCATGTCATTTTTCCAAAGCTGCAAATTCTGATCAAGGTGGGAGTAGGAGAACAGCAAAGCCTCTAGCTTCATCAACTGCATCCTCCACCAAAAGGGATGGGAAGAAAAGGATGAGAAGCCATGGCAGCCCCTCTGAAAATGCTCTCCTGTAGTTGGTGAAGAAATAAGAAAGAAGGGATGAGAATGTGAATCTGGACATGCAGAAATCTGCCTCTGCTTACATACAGAAAGGGGGGAAGACTGAAAAAAAAAAAATCCAATATATTATCGCATGAGATATTATTTTCAGATACATCCAGCTCGGGTGGAAGATTCATATAGTGCTGCTACAAAATCGTTTAAATGGTGGCTAGATTTATGTGTCCCTCTTATGTTCTTTATTAAGTTTTTTTCTGATCTACTTCTGCCACCCAGTGGATAGCTCATATGCAAACTCCCTGTAGGGTTTATTTTAAAAGATGTTCTAGAAAATATGTCCTTGGCTGTGTGATTCTGAGCAGGTACCTAATACCCCAAGCATGAGCTTCTTAGTGTGAGTATCAGATCAAAGGTCTGATTGGCAGAACAGGGAAAATAGGTTCTATAAAGTACTGTGGAACACAAATTTAATGGGTTTTGGTGTGTACCATAGTAGTGACTTTTTTTTCTCACCATGGTACTTTTATTCCTCAGGTTCACATCTCTGAAGAAGAGACGAAAATATTCCTTTCTCATACAATGTGTTGTCAAATAAAATTAGCTCATCTTTGTGAAACAGAGAAGATATTCCAGTAATAGCTGCCTGATAAAAGCCCTTCAGACACAAAATTATTTTCTAACAACAGTTCAAATATCATGAAATGAGAACATCTAGAGCCACATACTGAAGTCAACAAAAGGTCTAAAAGCTGTTCCTAAAGCAATATTATCTAGTCTGTGCTTTGCGCGATTTAACTAAAGCAAAGTTGTATTACAATAAATACAGTCAGGCTTGAACTGGGCTTTTCCTGACACTGGAAAGTTTTACTTTCCAACATGGAAAATATTCTTATAAAAGACATTTTGTGTTAAAATAGAAATTAAATTCATCTTCCAACTAAAAGGCTTCTTAAAACTTATTAAAACTCACATAAATCCATGGAAAAAATCCTAGTTGTTACTTTATCTTCCACCACAAATACCAGATGTAAAAAGGGAAGGCATTACAAAAGACTCTGAAAAAGGCCAGGCTCTGAAATCATCACCTAGCTCAGCAAATCTTTATGTGTGACTAGCCATAACAGTTGTGTGAACAATTCAGTGTTTACAGGACTGGGACTCACAGGCAATCTTATAATGTCTCTCATATATCCACCCATTACACATTCAAATGGAGGCCTGTCTATGGGCTGAACTTTTCTTCACTAAGATGGGGAAAATGGAGATGTTAAGACTGCTATTAAACTAAAACAGAAATGCATATTGCTCTCACTTCCATTCTCCCAAATGAGCACTTTTAGGAGAAATCGCTGATAAAGTTCTGATCGCATTGCATAGCCTTCATTTTGTTTATATACATATATATTCCTATAAAGACTGAATCACTTAATGAAGCTTTATTTTCACTAGCTGTTTATCATCAGTCAGTTGAACAGGTTGCGGGTAGTTTTGCAAAAGACCATGGTTATACTGTGCATCCATGTTAACAAATAATTTTCATCTTCTTTTCTTCAGCCAACCATGAATCAGTTTGACTCATCTGTAACTGTTGCCTCCAAAGTGGAAGGAACTGCTCCTGCAGCATTGCTAAGGTGAGGTTAAGATAATGAAATACATTATTCCTGGAATAAATGGCATTCACTTCTGGGCAGTGCTAGTACATACACAACAGTTCAGGGCAGATTATGCTTTTCTTAGCTGCTTCTCTGACTTCTGCCTGACCCAGAAATACAAATCCCCGAAACAGATAACTTCAAAAAAATCTGAAATATTGCCACTTTCCTCTTAAAGCAAATTTAAAACCCCTGTGCTCACCAACAGCCCATCCCCTTCTGTACCTTCCTGAACCAGCTGATCCTTCCTGCCTCTTTGCTCCTTATGCTCATAACTCAGTCTTATGTCACTTACAGACAGGTGTCTCCAGTTTGCCTTGCATTCCCAAGGGGAAAGTTTGGGAATGGTTGTTTTTCCCAGCTTCCTCTCTCCCTTGATAGTCTCACTGAGGAGAGGGATGCTAAGACCAGAACAGAGGGATGTCTGCTAGCAGCAAAAAGCATTAAACCCTCATTTCCCTTTGCCCAGTAGCTTCAAGTTTATGGTTCATCAGGGAAAACCTTAACTCAAGATGGAAGACACATCTAAAATATACACTATCTCAGCTATCATTTCCAAAGCAACAGGTCTGGCAGCAAAAACAGTGAATGAAGTAGCCTCTTGGCTATACAAAATTAACCCTTCCTGAATGGCATGGCCTCGTTTCTCAAGTTCTCATACATCCGTGTTACATTAACAAGCATAAACTGTGTCTTGTTCTGCTGTTATATAGCAGGAGATGTTGGGGAGAATGGAGGAAGTTTAGTGCACTTTGCAACCAAGGAATGAGCTTTTCTTTTGTGATTGCTGGTTTGTGCTACACTAGGATCACAGCAATTGGTCATGTGGGGTTTCAAAGAGCAACAGGAAGAGCAGCTTTGATATTCTGTATGTGATGAACAGTAAGGAAAGGAAGGAGGGACAGCCAGAAATTGATAATTCAAATAAGGAAGAACTCCAATAGAGGAATGCAAAGTGGAGACAGAGATAGATCGGTCCTTCTGGAGATACAAGAATATTACATTGACTATGTGCATATTCTTCTGTACATAAGAACTTTTCTTACAGCTGTAACTGAGAGCAAAAAGATTACTTTATGGAAGAGGTGGAGAACAGCAATCATTCTGCACTTTTATATTCTACCTCCTGTGAAGGTCCATTGGAACATATCATATAAACTTCACCTTACGGATAAAGAAGGAGAGGCCAAGAATTGGTAATAATTTACCTAAAGCCATAATTTGCTGGATTTTATCTGATACATGATAATCAGGAACGTTAACAGATTTTCTGCTTTCCAGTTCCATGTTACAGACTATATAAAATTTCCCCAAAATACCTCCCTCCCTGCCCCAATACATACTGTATTCCTCTCCCAGCTACCCACCCCCAGGAGGGCCTGCTGGGGTCAGGGTCCTGTGAATAGCTTTACAGACATGACCTTTCCAAAGGCTTGCAGGGGGGCTAGCAGCTCACAGCTGCTATGGAGAACTTAAAAATTAGCAGAGATGAAAACACTAAACCACTTTCTTTGGGGATGCAAGGGTACAAAAACTGCACTGCACCAGCAGTGGAATTACCTGTTCATATATGCATACTCATTTAAAATTCTCTAGCCTGGTGCACAAGCTGTTTATTTTGTTGTTACTGGAATGCATCAGAAAGAAAATATATTCTTATAGGAAATATATGATCCAGCAGACAAATGTAACCAGCCTTGTGAGATGAAATTTCTGTAGATGTTAGCCTGTTGTAGATTTTCCTGCTGGAGTGCTCTCTGGGCCATGAGTAAAGCGTGGCAAGCAGCATAAGTGATATAGTTTCATGAAAATAAACACTACAAGCAAGAAAGGTCTCTGTCCTAAAGTTTCATGAAGTAAATATTGCACCCAAGTATTCAATTTTGCTGTTGATTCCTCCATGGTATCCCGGACAAAGATATACAAAGGACAATACAGGAAGCTCAGAACAAAAACCACCAAGATAAATGCACTTAGCATGATCTCTTCGCATTTATTATTCTTAATGGAAATCCTGTGCTAGGGCTTATCTGGGAACTGAAGGTTTTTTTAAGGAATTAGGCTTTGCTGAAGAAAAAGCATCTTTTCTGAAAAAAAGGGTGGAGAGGAGACAAAACATTTTGATGTATAAGAAAAATAGGACCATGAACAAGGTGCATCTGGAAGAACTCTGCTTTCACTGTAAAGTGAATATACCTTGTAGCTTTGGCAACAGACCATCATACAAGGCTATTCTTAGTGCATATATGTATACTAAGAATACATATATGTACCTGATGTTATTTTTACACGTGTCATTTAAGACATCATTTTGCAAAGCGAACAAAATTTCTTGTTGTACAAGTCTGTTTATTCCCTTAACCATCAAAATTTCAAGAACAAAACTTACCTCTTGGGCCTTGATTACCTTCAAAGACAACTAGTCCAAAACCTGTGGCCCCTTCATCTCCATTTTCACCATGCTCACCTAAAATGTAATGAGTACAATAATTTTAATGTCTACATTCAAGTGGAAAACAGTTCATTTTTCATAGACTTTGAATTTGAAATTCACTGAGCAAAAGACAATATATAAAACAATATAAAAGTCTGTCAAAGATATTCCACCTTTCAGTCTTTGTTTTCCAGGATCACCAAAATCACCATAAAATCCGTCTGTCCCACACCACTCATCAGTTCCTTTCAACCTAGGATTGCCCTGTAAAATCCATAATGCTGTTGCAAATTAATTACTTCAGTTTATATTAATTCTTCCTTGTTTAATTCCAATCTGTAGCATCAAACAAAATAAATTATGAACAGTGGAAATTAGTCCAAATTTTCAATGAAGAAAGAACAAAACAGTGATCTCATTCTGAATAGAAGTACAGCTTGTCTTTGTTCACGACTTAGACTTTGAAAATGCTCTTTTCTTTACACAGAAGACAGAGAAAAAAAAAATGGTATTGAAGAAAAACCTAAGATACCTGTAGAACTTTATAAGGGACCTTCCTAGTGTGGGTAGTTATACCTGTGAGAACCGAGGATGTTTGTTTTGGATAATGATCATGTGAGAATAAGGGACAAAGCATCTACAAATGCTTTCTTTATTAGAAATAGTGCTTCAACTGTGATAGCTGGGAGCTGGTGTCATGGACCTGATCACAATTTATTCTGTTGTGGACAAGGAGAGGTCGCCCAGTCCCCCAGGCAGCAGTGCTCTGCCTTACCTCCCAGCATGGCTGTGGGTTAGCATGATTTGTAACTGGTTTCTATCTGAGCAGAGATTATGTGAAGACAGCAGGGAGGTTGGGAAAGGAATAAGCATGTGATTCACAGGTCAAATTTGAAAAATGAGGCTCGGAAGGGGTAGAGAGACATCTCCCTGCAGCGCAAGAAACCAGAGAGCCCATGGTGGCAGGAGGTGGAGAGGGAACACTAAAACCAGCTCAGGAAAAATGAAGGGATTAGGCAGACAAAGGCTGTTTAGAGCAAAGAAATAGCATACAATAAAGCCATTCTACATTTGTTTAAAAGGACAAAGCCAATAAAATCCAACAAACAATAACAGAAGCCCAGACATTCAACTGCATGGCATGAAAACTGAGATAAAATTGTGTGCTTTCAGTTTGGCACTGTGGCCTACACATACTGAACTGTGTGTTAGGAGAAGTCAGAGCAAGGAGGGAACAAGAGTTAAAGAAGATGGGTACTTTCAGTCCTATTAAATTACTTATAATACAGTTAGGTTATTAACATGTTATGTGTCTATGATGTGGTAACTTAAAATTTGTAAAGTGAAACAACGTTATTTTTGCCTATTTTCCAAACCTGGCACACAATCTCTTACCATTTCATTCCACTCTCAAAAGAGTATTCTGTCTATCTTTGGAAAGCATCAGTAAAAATACCTCATTACTGTGGAATATTACATTTGGAAAATAAAACTAACTTATTTAGAGTTCATGACACTGTAGGCAGTGATCAGAAACAGAGTATATGAAGAACATACATGAAAATATATGAAGACAAAAAGAAATAGCCCAGATATTTTTGCTGATAACTTCTTAAACCCTCCCTCTTCTTTTAGATCATAAGGTTTTGGCTGCACCACAGTAATGAACATAACAACTCCAATAAAAGATTTGCTTTCTAATTTACTCTTATGTGGTAATCTTTGTTGTAGGTATTACAAAATACTAATCAACTATATATAATGAAATTATGAGCCTTCAAACATCCCTTAAGAACAGGAAAAGTGAATTATGGTCCCTCAAAATCTTCAGATTAGCGGGAGATTAATACTCTGGTTTTGAGTCACTGCTTGCTTTCAAAGTTGTTGAAAATAAAGATACAAATAAAGTTTTAAAACTGTTGCATATCATTTGGGGGTAGGATTTTAGAAAAAAAAAAAAAAAAAAAAACAAGCTGTTAAATTATTGCTTAGCTTGTAATAGCATTAAAATGGATTTATCTAATCTTTTACCATAACTTCACAGCCTGTTTCTCAAGGCTAACGTTAACATAGCAATGATCTCAAGTACTTGCTTTGGGCATTTTATTTTGTTTTACAGGCTTCTAATTTCTTCCATAGCTATTCTGTATTTGTTTTCCCTGTGGGAAAATAAACTCCCCCGGTTCCTATTGAAGGAAATGGAAAACTCACTTCAGCTTTAGTTCAGTGAGAACAAAATCATGTATAACATTACACCAAAGAAAGTCTTTCCTGTTCCTTGTACTTCATGTTCCATGTCACTTAGTGCTTCAGCTACATTTAGATTTGTGAAATGGGCCTATTTTTCTCTCCCACTACAGTTACCTGTTGCTCAGGGTATCCAGGAATATCTCTAGGTCCTGGAGAACCCATCGGCACGTTTCTGTAAAAGGGGCAGTTGCTGGCACATTTCTTCCTCACGCTTTCTGCAGAAGTTGAAGTCTGCTATGAAAACATTCTTTCACACACTTCTAGCTACATGAGTTTCTGGAAAAGGTAGACCCTGTAGCTAAAGAACTTTAGAAACATTAGGAAAATAAAGTAGAAACAGTTCCATCAGAAAATCCCACCAAAACGCCTCCTAAATTTCCTGTAATTATCTGGTTAACAATGTTTGGCTGTACTGCCCTCTTCTAGCTAAAGCTAAAATTATGTTTATAGTCCAAATATTCAAGTGTGATTATTTTTAAACGTGGCTTTTACAAAAATAAGGAAAAATTTTACAAGAAAATGTCTGCGATCTTATCGGTTTGGATTAATTTCCTTGTAAAGTTAAATTCAGATTCAGTGAGCCAGAAATCTTCCCTAATGCATTTTCACTGGCCTGAGAAATAACTTTTCGCCAGTTTTGTTCCCATTCTGATCCTTCTGATGTGTTTGTTATAATGATATTCTGCTGTGTCGGTTCAATTTCATATATCTTCTCCTCATTCTATTTGGCACCTTTTAAGATATTTTAGCTCAAAAAGAACAGCAAGTACCACAAGTGGTCCCATGGATGGAGTGGTGCCAGGCAGACCGCTGGCTCCAGGAACACCTTTCTCCCTCGGGTGGCCTTGGCATCAAACCTTCCCTGCTCTGCTTCGTCCATGGCACCTTCAAGCTTGTGCAGTCTTTTGTCTCCTTTCCTAAACAAATAACTCACTTTTTTAGTACTTTGTAAAGTATGGCTTGCCATAACACCATTGAAACAGTTACTTAGCTCTTCCTGGCTTTATTCAATTGTTTTTGCATGGAGTTCAGGTTAGAAAAATGCAACAGGAGTATGGAGAAAGCAACAAGTAGGTCAAACCCATTTCTTTATTTACAGTTCCTCCGACACCTTTTTCTCCCTTTAAAATAAAATATAAATGTTGATCTTGCATCTAATTTCAAACCCTAATTCCTTCTTAGTGGTTTATATACCAGATTTTAGTATGTATAATTAGTATTTCACAGTTTATTAGCATCTTCACTGTCCTGGGTTGACAGAGTGGTGGGGTTTTTTTTTGTTTGGTGGCAGGGGAGGGGGGCTACAAGGGCGGCCCCCTGTGAGAAGCTTCTTGAAGCTCCCCCAGCTCCAAGTCTGCTCCACCTCTGTTTGGAAACTGAGCCAATCAGCTGCGCCTCTGCGATAACATATTTAAGAAGGGACGTGGTGACGAGCAGTGGGACTTGTGAGGAGGAGTTGTGGCAGCTGTGTGAACACCAAGGTCAGTGGAGGAACAGAGGAAGAAAGGAGGGGGGGAGGTGTGCCAGAGCAGAGACCCCCTTATATCCTGTGGTGAGATGGCAGGGTGGCCCCCCCTGCCACCCATGAAGACCTACAGTGGAGCAGACATTGATTTGTGGCCTGTGTTTGTTTTCACCTGGATGATCAAGGTTCTGTGCCCAAAGAAGGCCGGGGTCTTGTGGGAAAAAGTAGACCCCGCTGCTGTAATTCAGTGCTGGGAGGATTGCAGCATGCGGGGGTGTCCCACGCCGGAGCAGCTCGGGAAGGGCTGCAGCCGTGGGAGGGAATCCAGTCGGAGAAAGTTAGTGTCCCACAACAGAGTAGTGTAAGGAAACGCTGCAGCCCATGGGAGAGACTCACATCGGAGAAATTTTGTGGAGGACTGTCTCCTGCGAGAGGGGGACCATGATGGAGCAGGGGGAACAAGTTCCAGAAGCTCCCCCTGCTGAAGATGGAAGAAGTGGCAGCGCTGACTGCACCCCCTGTTCCCTGCCCCTGCGCTGCTGTGGGGAGGAGGTAGAGATATCGGGAGCAGAGCTGAGCCCAGGAAGAAGGGAGGGGTGGGGGGAAGGTGTTCTCAAGATGTGGCAATGCTTCTCACTGTCCTACTCTGTTACGTGTTGTTAGTATCTGTAATAAATGTATGGGTTTTGTTCTTTTCTTAACGAGTCTGCCTTTTGCTCATGACCATCTGTGGTGGTTGGCTGTTAACCTGGCTCAAACCACTACATTCAGAGACCCAAGCAACCTACAAATTATCCATCTTGATGATGAAGGTAGTAGAAAATTACTGATATTT
Source organism: Tyto alba (assembly GCF_018691265.1). NCBI lineage: Eukaryota > Metazoa > Chordata > Aves > Strigiformes > Tytonidae > Tyto > Tyto alba. Next base: position 23,840,492 of record NW_024881316.1, on the reverse strand, counting down.
TATACAGAACTCTTAGCTGTACAAGATTAAAAATATAATAAATATATGTGGTTGACAAAAAGACCCCAGGAAAACAGCAAGTGTGAAAAGCTAGTCAAAATTATAAACACGAAAACAGTTAAAACAGTATTTTGAATCTGATTTCATTACAAGCACACATCACAAACTATCTTTTCATCTCTTTTAGCATATATACATAGAAGACAAAATTCTCCCTAAAGCTAGATGAAAATTTCCTTCATAGAAAGCATTTATAAGTCTCCATAAATGCTCATTTTTTAGTTTTTTGGGGTTTTTTTTTAATATTGATTATTTCAATAATTTCCACTTCAAATGATGTGTGCTTCTTCTCTGTGATATTTATCATGACAATGATCCTGATGGCTTTTATTCACTAAGATTTTTGAAAACAATACATTTTTCTTAACATTTTAATAAACAAAGTGTCTAGCTCTCAGTTGGCAAGTTTAATTTGTAAATGCCATAGCATTTTAACATGTACTATGTATATATATTTATTTCTGTTATACAATATATACTCTGACATTCAATATATTTATTCCTATCATACACATGGGAAAACTAAATCACAAAATATATCATGACTTACCTGAATTTATTATTAATTCATACTTGCCTGGCAGAGATGAAGAATTATTGAGTTCTGGTCCATAATTGTTAGGCTATGGTATTATTTCAGTGGGCATTTTCAAATAACAGATGATGAGGATGGGCATTAGAGGACTACAAATTGAATTGAACAGACTGTTAAATATTCAGGATTGTATTATTCAAAGCCAAGAGGTAACATTCAGCCTCAGACAAAAGATTTACATCCTACATAAATAAGCATGTTACAGAGGTGTCTATGTCGTCAATTCAAGGAGAATAATCCTCCCGACAAATCTTCTGACCCCAGTTTTCAACTTAGACTTTCAGCCTTGCCTTAGTGCACTGACAAGGATACCAGAAGCCCTCTGCCCACACGTGTGTGCACGCTGGCAGCGTGGCACGGGTGGTCAGTGCAGACAGCATGTTATTCATGCAACTACCAGGTTTTCTGGAAGAAAAAGAAACCACAGACATTTTAAATGTGCAAAGAACTGAAGCTCTCCAAACCTCCATTTCACTTGTCATCATCATAAGGCAAATAATAAAAGTTTTCCACTGATTTACAGCTAGGTTCTGCTTGATCCCTACATCTATCTGTCCAGCAGTGAGAGGATCCAGAAGGTTTTCCTTCAACTGGTGGGAGGATAAAAAGAGCCAGGAATAAATCACAGCCCTGGTATGTCTGTACCATTTCTGCTCCACAGAAACGTTTAACACCCTAATGGAGGTGGGAATGACTAATGGTGGGTGCAGGAGCTCTGTAGGACCTCAGACCCAGCCAGCACCACTGACCCGCTCTTTGCCAGACATCGTTAAGAGCGGTGGCCGTGAGGACACCCGGCTTTTCCGTGCTGTGGGGAGCACTGTGTTTGCAGCAGAATGTATGCATTGTGGTACAGGGTTGTTCATCAACAGTACAAAGGAATCACCACAGCACTGAAAGATTTTTCCCTAGAAAGGGGGAATTGAAAAAAAAACCATCTTCAATATTGTCTTCTGTATTTTATGTTGTTTTTTTTTTTTTTTTTTTTTCCTACAATCACACACACTTACACTTAGAAATTGGACATGTTTCCAATTAGCTGCTAATTTGTTTTCCATATCTGTTTACCACTGAAATATATTTCCTCTCCACTTTAACCTTAATTTCCCTGTGCTGACTGTACCCTAATAAAAAAAAAAAAAAATCAAAAAAGTGTCTAATCCTCAATTTAAAGCAAAGCATCATGAGAAACTGTCTCTCAGTATCTTCTGCCCATGGCATCCAGGTAGCCCTGCATAACCCTGTAGAAAGCAGGAAATTAAAATTATGCTAGTTATATTTCTTAACTGCTTGATGGCTATCCATATTAAAGTAAATCCCAAGTCTCACATCCATTCATGTTGACTGCAAAACTGACTGACTTGATTGCGTGCATTTAGTAACAATATAAACTCGGAACTGCCCCAGGGAGACTTGTAAATCCTGGATTTCCAGGAATTGCTGCCATTCCTTTTGGACCAGGTGCTCCCTGTTCAGGTTATATTTGGGAATCTGTCTCACTCTTGTGACCACCAGCTGTCAAAGGAGGAAAATCTGAAAGTTTCACTTAAGCACCTTTGTTTGTGTATTTGCTTTAGTGGCTTTGGTGGTCCCTCTCACAGTGCCAGCCAGCATGCAAACATCAGTTAGCATTTGCTTCTCTACTCGTTTCTCCATTTCCCCTAGAGCACATTCAGCTCCGAGAAGAGCTGTTTGCAAGAGCTCTTTCAGAAGCCAATGGCCATCACCCCACCTAGGGTATGCTGTTAGCCATGTCCACAAAGATCCCAGCCAGACAACTAGTTATTCTGTATCTGTTAGCACATACACACATATGCTGACTAAAAATTCAAATTTAGATTAAAAGAAAAAGCATACACCAATGCATGCCTTCTGTGAAAATAAACCAGACTATTTCAGAAGGCATAATCCTGAGCAGATCACAGAATGAAACATCTCCAAGTTACATCTGTCCCTTTTGTTGTGTTTAAAAACCCGAAGGAAGTGTGACCATCTGTTCAGGAAAAATGAGCAACAAACAGATGACAAGTGAAAATTAGTTCTTCCTCAGGTTCCCACAGGAGCCGAATCTATCCAGAGCATTTGCAGTTCTACAACTCTCTGCCATGAGCAACAAGAAAAGGCTCCCCAGTGCAATGTACAGTGGCAAATTTCAGCTTTTAAAAACTAAGGTAAAAGTAACCAGAACTTACCTGCTGATGAGAAGGATATATAGCTTGTTTATGATCCTGTTTATGATCTTGAAAAGCTAGGAGGAAGTGAAGATGCAGTTACTCCTGGATTTTCCATCAGTATGAATCATAGCTTCACTGGGAAGAACTGTTGGTCTCCTCTCACGAAGTTTGTAGACTCAAAGATAAAATGATAGACATGTCCCAAATCACATTCCAATTTACATTAATGACAGAGAATGCTTTGGCTTCTTTTTCTGCTTTTTCACAAGCTGTCAAAATAAGCTTTGTTTAAGAAAACTATTGAATTTGTAATCAAATAAGGAAAAGTTGGCTCTGAGAGAAAAGCCTCAAAGACTGTGCAAAGCTAGGCTTAGTCATTGAAACAAGCTGTTCCCAGGCTTCCTTAGCATTTGCACATCCTTAGCATGGATATACACCCTTTCCTAGTCACCCAGAGCTCTGTGGGTGCATATCAATTTCTATTTCCATTATTTCATAAGTAACTTTCAGACATAGAGAAGAGAAGATGCTGCCAGTAGACAAGAGAAGTCTTCCTTGTTTATGTCTTTATTTTTATCACAGGCAAGAAATCCTTTTTCCACCAGCACAGTTCCCACCTCAGCCATAGAAGATGGTGCAGTTCTGTTGCCCTCCAGAAAAGACACATAGAGCAGTAAAGCTCTTGTGACAGTTTTTGTGCTCTGGATGACCACGACAGCATGAAATAGAAGAGTGCCACAAAATCCATAGGAGGGTCTAACTTCTGCAGTTGTGACAGCCAGGTCTCTGTTTTCAAATCCATCCCCTTCTTGCCCGCCTCTCAGCCTTTCCCAGTCCTACTGCCCTTTGCAGGAAGCCAACTTTGTGTCAGATTTGCATAGAGTTAAAAATGTGAATGCCCTATAGGTACAAAAAGAATTAACTAGTAAACAAGGCCAAACAGCTTTGGTCTTTGGTTGATAAGCAGTATATAAAATTTGGTGGGGCTGGGTTGTATTCTATATGTATAAAATACAAAAATAAATAAAAATTAGGAATTCAGATTTTGAGTCTAAAAATTATCCTTAAGGGAGCTTTCAGCAAAGATGCAGCAACAGTAAACAGGTGAGGGACCATGCAATACAGTACTTAATCTTAATGGCTAAATTATTTATTTGGGGAACTACTAACAGCAAGTTGTGAACAGTGAGCAATTCCTAACTGTAAAGTTTGTGTAATACATACAGATTTGGAAAGGAGAAGGGGGGAATATGCTGCAATACCAAAAGGAAGCATCATCATCATCCACTGGGACTTTCTGTCACTGATCACTCAAGTTTCTGCAATAAGTTTGGACCAACGTCCTACACTTGATTTGGTAAACACAATCAGTGCAATTTAAAAAGCTTTTAAAAGTGAAGGAAGGACTTTTTGAATATTTTTATGAGCAGCAAATATAACAGTTGGAAAACTGAACAAAGAAAGTAATGATCATCTGTGCTTTAATCACTGTTATTGTAAGTACTTCTTAGCACAGTAAACCACCAGCCCCATTCAAACCTTCATCAGACATCACATGTTCAACTACAGTAATTAAAATTACAATTATATACTCAGCATATGAAGCTATAACAGTCATCAGCAGGTCACGTATGCTGCATGTTGACACTGCTGGGAGCAATGTCTCAGAGAACAGGAGTGCTCAGGCCCTGGTCTTTAACTCCCCACCCCACCAGGAGCATCATAGTCCATCACAATGGACAACCACACAATTTTGAGACAGAAACTCTTGAAAGAGCATAGATGCAAGCTGGTAAATCCCCTTGGCACTGTCATACAGATTTAACAACTCAGGTTCACAGCAGGAGGAGTCATACAGCGCTGCCTCCAAGCTAACAGATACTTTTCCCCACAAAACCAATCCATCAGATTACATACACCCAACTCACCTGTCACTCTTTATTTCAGAATTAACATGAATGAACTTCAGATATCTTGGTATTGCTCTATAGCGATTGCATATTCTGCATTCCCTCAGTGCTGTAATTGTGGTACTTTGCTTCCACTGTTATAAACAGTTATAAACTAGAATTAAGTTGGTTGATGGAACACTGGATTTTGAGCTGCCCTATTTCTGTCTAGGATTTTCCTGACAGACATGCACTTGCATATGTATATAGGTGTACTGTGTATGTGTGCATATATATATATGCATACATACAAACATTTATGTATGAGATAGACATGCATGAATGTGTATACTGCCTGCATAGGTAAACCTGGCACTTCTGGGCAGCACAAACCTGCTAGTGCAGACAGACTCTGATCTGTGTGTATTCATGCAGTCCAAGTCAGATGCTTTTCACTTCTGACACATGCGCAATGCAAAGTGATCTGAGCTCACAGCAGCAGAGATACAGTGACTTTGCAGGAGTTTTGACTGGATTGTAGGTGTCAAAAAGTCCCAGAGAAATGTTTTTTAAAAAGTCTTTGAATTCTGACTATACTAAATGTGGTGATGACAAAGGACGCCCTATCTGGATGAACTTGGATATCATTTGCTCTAGTTAGGAGTAATTCTTTGTGTATGGATTTAACAATACCTGCTTTACATATTAATAAACTTACAGTATTACCAGAAGAATGTAATCAAATTTTAGTATACATTATTGCTTTGTAGTGAACATTATATGTTTTGCTATAAAGTTTTAGACTTTATAGCTTAGAATCCCCAAACTCCCATAAACTCAATTTCTCCTTGATCTCCTTGACAGATTGAATAACAGCTATCAATATTAGACACAGATGTGTTACCTTTCCCCAGGAATCTACTCCAGAAATGTAGCTCACTGCTGCAGAGACTTCAATGCAATTCAGATATCTTTACCTTCCTATAATGTTTTATGTATACTTCTCTGGAGTTTTCAAATTCACACACACACACACACACAAAATACAGCCATGGTTGGAGTGAACCAGCGATATGCTACAGCAGTTTTGGAGAAGGAATGAAAAATGCTTCCATATCTAAAGACAGAGAAAGTTTTAGTCTCTCTTTTTCTGGGACAGAAAAGCGGAAGGCAATTCAAAAACCATGAGTAACCAGAAACAGGTTTCTGGCTATCATCAAGAAAAGGGCATCACCAGAAAGTTGTCATTCTATAAAATCCTGCAACAGCAATTCAGTATTAACTCAGGGAGAAGAGAGCTGTCTCTTGAGTCATTGGTACCACCATTTGCATACCAAGGCTTTGCCTACCGTAGGAATAGTACTTTCAGATTTGTTTCTCAGTTTTGAAACAGTAATTAGTGATCCCTGCAGTGGCAGGGAGATTTGCTGCAAAACAAATGAAGGGTGTTTCATTATGAGACCTCTGATCTTTACGTACCCCCACCATAATAAACTACACAGACCTTACATTCCTTTCATATCTTCTACCAACACTCACACAGTTCAGCACATTGCAAAAAGCAGCACAAGCTGCAGCTGGTCCAGGACTCTGATGGGGCGAAGTGGGCATTTGCTGCCTGACCTGCCTGCCGCTGCTGGGAAGAAGAGAGGCTGAGTTCTGTTTGTCTTGCCCAAAACAGGGAGTGCTAACCCCAGCCCCGCTCAGTATTTAGTCATCCCATTTCACAAAGCTTGTGAGATCTTGTTCGCCCTGAGATGAGTCACATTTTGTCAGAATTAGCCAATGGGACATGGAAAAACAACAGTAGGAGTGATACAAAAGCTTCATGTAGGAGACAAGTCATAAAATCAACCTCCTCTCCTTTTACTTTGGTTTGTCCTCTGTTTCCAAGTCTTCCAGATATTCCCTAAAGGGGAAAAAGTCATTCATACTAACAGCTGCTTTCAGTGATAACAATTTTATGGCTCTGTTGTAACTGAAGATGATGACATTATGCTACATGTATTTCAACTCTGGACTCTAATAATACACTTAAACTACAGGAGACACACAAAGGGATTGTTCGGAGAATTTACAACAGTCCAAGAGCTGTCCCTTTTGAAAGAGACATTCATAACACAGAACACATTGCAGCATTAATCAACCTGTCAACGAAATTAGTGGATTTTATTTTACTGATTTTATCTAATTTTCCAAGCAATTATAAAAACTTCAAGACATAAGGAAATTGTAGACTGAGTTTCTTAGCCTAAGGTATATTGTATAGTTCTGTGGACTTCAAAGGAGTTATGCAAAGGAAGCATCTAAGGATGTAGCTTTATATTATTGGTAAAAGTTCATTCTCCTCCTCCATGCTTTTATATTTACCATTTACAGATAAAATATCCACATACAGATTTTGATGAAAAAAGTAACATAGGTTCTTCTCAAGGTACTAATTTTCTCTTTAAAAGTTAATATAAAAATGTACAAAAATCCCATTTATCTTGTTTGTTTTTCCCATGCGTCAGATCTTTAAAAGCACACAGAATAGAAAGCAAAAACTATTCCATCCAGCATGTAAACTTCTTGGATCTTTCTCACCTTAAAAAACCACTATTGCCTGAAGAAAAAAAATGTTGGATTTATTAAGGAATATCAAAAGAAAAATTAATCTGAGACCTATGAAAATAAAAATCTACTAAAATTGTACAGTTGTGCCAGAACTCTGACAATTCCATACTCTCCTGCATCACCTAGAACTTCACTAATAAGATAATTGCATTGTTTCATGTTAAGTGAATTTATTATTGTTGAGTATTTATAAATGACTGCCCTGAAATGCAGCACTTTACATTCACTTTGTAGTTACACCCTGAGGCAGAAGGTGTTGCAGTTGTACCCTGTTGCTCAGTACAGTCCTGAAGGAGATGGAGGTATGTGCAAAGAGGAGATGCTTCTGTTCCTAACCCTAGTAGTGATTCCCACAGCAGCCTATATCCAAGATAATGCTCAGGGCTGAGAAACCAGCATTTCTAGTGCAGGCTACAGCATCTGGCAAGCATGACAGCAAAGCATGAGAAATCTTCACATCACATGTGTACAAAATGTAACAGCACAGTGCAGATGAGGTCACGTAACGGGGCAGAGCCTACCATGACAGCAATGATTAAAACCTCTCAGCTTCCTCCATGTATTTTTAGGTTTGGCTGCTAGGATGACAGCTTGCTCAGAGTGACACCAGAAAGCTTCAGCTTGGGAATTTTTATTTTTTTTTTTTCCCCTAGAGAATCGCAAGTGTATGTTGATATCTTAATGAATGGTTAAAATCTCAAGTCCCACAGCAGCAGTCCTCAGCAGGCCTTGGCCCTTGCTTCCTCCCTGCTGAGAGGAGCCAAACGAGTCCTACTCAAGGCCAAGTTTCTAGAGCCCAGGTGCTTTTCCACAGCCAGAGGGGAGAGGTGTGGGAAGCCATCTGTAGTCTGTCATGGGATCACAGAGTGCAGGCAATCCAAAAATTGTGCTGACCACCAGATTTTCACTCTTAAAGGGTGCAACAAAACCTCACTGTTACTGGAGCTCAGCACAGATGGAGGAAAGCACCTGCACCCTGGCATTGCTGCTCTGCTTCCAACCCTACCCACTTCAAAGCTAGCTTGGTAACAGAGGGATGATACCTCGTTTTAGTGTCAAAACTGAAGAATATGGCTACTGAATCTATAACTCTGTCAGACTGCCTTTTTGCCCATGGTAGTTGTATTAAAAGAAAAATAGGGGAATCAGCAGCACTTCTGTGTGGACATGAAAAGCTCCTCATGGCCAGCAAGTTGTGTTTAAAGGTTACCTGGTGGCCCAGCACTCCACAGCCTTGCAGTCTGCTGCTGGCACGACAAGTTTCCAATGACACTGAGCTCATCAATCCCTCCATGGCAGCAACAATGATATGTTATTTATTTCCTGAGTTCTGATTTCCATCCAAAGGCAAATTTGCTGGCAAATGGATTTCAGTGACTCTGCAGGCAGGGGAGGGCCAAGTGGTGGAGAGCTGGCAGGACTTTTCCTTTCCTGTATCTGAGAAGAAGATTTCCAGGATGAGGCCCGGGCAGGCATGGAGGAGGCAGAGGGAGGTAGAGAGAAAAGCAGCTCCCAGCTGTGCCAAGTGCAGGCAGCCAGCTGGGATTTCAACGCACAGCTTTCGGGAACAGGACTTGGTCCTGGCTTTCGTTTTGATTTCGCTGTGTGAGGAACTGCAAAGCTGCTTCTTCTCAGAGTGCATTAGAAAGGCTATAAAGTCCTATGGCAGAGATGCCTCTTGGCAGACACTGTGAGTGCAATCATATAAATGTTATGGAGCTCCCGTAATTTCCACATCCAGCAGGACCGCCTTGCTTACAGCTGGCTGGGTACCCCACGCACCCCTCGGGAGGTGATCTACACCTCACCGGCCTGGCTCGCGGGCGCTGCAGCTCCGATCCGTTCCCAGTTAGTGATCCCCTTCTGAACCCCCTCCACAGGCAGCACACACGATGAACATCAGTCTCTTCATTTTGACAAAAATCATCTTAAGTTTCCAAATGCTCTCACTTCATATGCCAAGTGAGTGGAGCCTAAGGCTTGCTCTTTCTGTTTATAATCTCATTTCAGCTGTGCAGTTGATAAAGAAGCTGTGTGTTCTTAGACAACACAGAGAATTAGGGGAAACTGGCAAGCTAATCTTAAGTAATCATCAGTGAAAGCAATCATGAGAGGAAGCCCCCAGTGCCGGGAAGAGAGCACAGCCTGACTGTATCGGGAAGCTCTCGGCAGTATTCCAAGCATGCTTTATCTGCATCACAGTGTATTTCAAGTTGCTTTAAGACTAACTGAGAGACACATAAAAGAATTGCTTTTGATTACACACAGTCTGACACTGATTAGTAAACAAATACACGAGTCAAGCAAACCCCCAAAACAAACCCCTAACCCTGTTCTGTTCCTGGACACGGCTCGTCGCTACACGAGCACGGCAGCCGCCATGTCCGTCAGCCTGTTGAAGCCTCTGTTTCCACACAGGCTCAGACTCTGCCCCACTGGTTTCCCTCACCCCTCCATTTTATCCACCACCAGTAGGTCCCCCCAAACACAAGATTTCAGGTCCTGTGGAGAAGCTGCAGTCTTCTAATCAAATACTGACTAGGAGGCAATTACATCTCTGTTTATTTTTTTTTCCACCAATAAATTAATTTTCTTTTGCAATTGAAATTTTTAGGTTAAATACTCCCTGTCTGCAGCTGTATTAAACTATACCACCTAATTGTCATCTAACCAGTTTCTTTCTTATTTTTTTCCATTTAGGATCTACAAAATATATTTAAATTAATACAGTAAACTACTTCACAAACGCTAGGCTTGGTTAGTAACCACAACAGTGCATTTACATGCAGAAAGGATGCCACCACTACGCAGAACTCTGTGGCTTGTCAGTGTGAAGCACACTAGCATGAAAGCTTCCTTCCTTTTTGAGTCTTCTTTTTGGTCACCACTAGAGGGAAGTGTTGGTTAAGTCATACTGTTTAATTCCATTCGCGAGAAAAATACTGACTAGTTGTAAATAGCTCTTAAGTGAGATAACTGCATAATAAGAAAGAAGAAAAACAAGCTTGTCGCGAGTAAAAGCTTCTGCCTCTAAAAATCAGGGGGATTTCCCGATTTCTGTAAGATCAATAAATTAGGAACAAAAAAAAAAAAAAAAAAAAAAGAGATCTGCCTGAAGAGTGTTAAAAATTCTCAGTAAAAGGGAAAAGCATAAATGCAAAGAGTGCTTTTGACAGACTTAAAAACAAAAACAAACAAACAAAGAAGAATTAATCTGTAATGAAGAAGAAGGTGTGCCTTAAAAGATTACACAAGGAGCAGTTCACATCAGGGATGATGGAAAAATACACACTTGTAAAAAGTTTATTTAGTAAAAAAAGGTGAGTAAGCTCCCAAAAATATAACCCACTGGTGAGTCCCACCAGTGAGGCTTACTGGTCAAGCCAGTCAGCATCACACACCATCGGGTATCAGAAGGAAGCAATGAGTGACCAACCTGACTGAGCCACTCACCAAACCAGAAGACTCACCAGCTGATAGTTTCTGTGCCAAAACATATTAATTTCTGCAGGTGTTGCTCTCCTCACTTACTGGGATAGAACAGACCTTCTAACAATCAGGCGGTAATTTTGCACTATTTTCTTTCTTGCTCAGCACTATCTTGTGCCAAGAACCATCAAAAGCTTTCCTTGCATTCTTGATTGTCCTGAGCATGAGTGTTTAATCTGCTGTGGTATAGAAGAGACCCAGAGATTGTCTGTCTGTCAGGACAGGGATGCCAAAATGGTCTTTGCTGTCAGAATTGCTGACGTGCCATAAATCCCACCCAAGCCATGGACTGCCTTTCACAACCTCAAAGGCTGCAATGATGGAGTGCTCAGATGGGAAGCCATTTGGGTAAGCCACACTGTAAAAAAATACATGTAAGTCCTGTTAGAGTCTGCCTGATGACAAATACAGGAAAGATCCATTCAATAAATCACATTGCTAAAGGTTTTCACATAGCTATTTTAATGGCCCTGTAATGCAGCAGAGATAGCCACATCAAGAGATGTTGAGGAATACATTTTAAGATCAGTATTTAAAGGAATTGGCTGCATGAGGCTTCCTGATATTAATTAACCATGTGTCTGGGGACTTCAAAGAAGAAAAGGTCACTATCTGTGTTTTTATCTCAGGCAAACTTCTGCTAAAGACACTAGGGCCTCTCTGTGTGGGTCTGTGGAGCATTCAGCACTGCTCTGCCAGCTGTGCAGCTGAGCAGGTTGAGACTACCAAGAGCAGGTTGTCCACTTATCTGATCCTTTGAGGTGGGTTGTTTTCCAGTATACCGAAAGGGAGTGATATCAAGGTGCTTTTAAGTATATTGATTGCAATTGACACAATGATTTGTTTGTTTAGTAGTGTCTCTTCTCCAAAAAAAAATCCACATACAGCTTAATTTACTGCTTACTTAGAGCTTTGACCATGCTCTGTGGTGGGATTTCTGTGGTGGGCTACAGTTCATGAGCTGGATTCTTCAGCTGTGTTGATCTCATATGCTTCAGACAGTCTGAATCCCTGAGCAAGCTCAAATGCTGCAATTTGGAGATATTTTTATTACTTTAATTTATTTGACATGGATCCACACAAATTTGCACTTGGCAGAATTTTCTGCCCATCTGTTTGACCTCCGTGGTAGAGTTGCTCTTTACAGGTAGTTGCTTATCTAGAAAGAAACACTGGCCTTGTGAATACTGCCAATAGAAAATGTAATTGCTGTGGTTATTTCCTGGTCTATATTTTTTTAAACAGTCAAGTTTGGCAACTCAAAAGAGTGAAGATACTACCCTTCTTTCAAAGAAGGCCTTGATGCCAAGAGCATGCACAGCCCTGGTGCTGGCAATTCCCAAAGGGGTGTTGGCTGCCCCAGAGGAAGTCAAAGACAAAATTATGGGCCTGCTTCCTCATTACCTACTAAAACTGGAAGTTTACAATGGTTTGGACTGGAGAACATGCAGTTCCAGCTCACCACAACTTCTGAATCTGCACCTAGATACATCATTTGATTTCTACTTTAAGACAGCTCAGTGTGTTTTTTATTAATTTTCTTGTTTGGGCTACCTGGTGCATTCTACAGTACATGCACCTTCAACCCAGCAGACCAGTTGGAAGGTATGAGACATTTCCTTCCCCATCTCTAACAATGACTTCTTGCCCTGGGGGAAAAAAAAAAAAAAATCTACTCTTCACAATTGCTTATTTCATAGGTAATTAGAAATAAAAAGGGAGTGTTTTGTCAGGAAATGTGTTTCTTATTCAGCTGCATAAAACACAATTGCAGCCACTTGCTTCATTTATGTGTAGGCTTCAGTTTTGTAAGCTTAGCTACAGTGCCTCACAGCTGTTAACTTGTGGACTACAGACTGTGACGTGACAGCACTGGATCAGCTGTAGAAATCTTGAAGTCAAGCACAGAGCTCAGTATGCATGTTTCCATACCAATATCTAACATGTTATACCAACTAAAGGAGATTTACAGTTTCAGAATTTCAGAAGTAGAAATAAATTTGGTGGGTTACTTTATAAAATAGCATAATATTTTGATGCAAAGCACACTTTTTCTGTTCATTTTCACAAGACAGAAAACCATTTGAAGCCTAATGTTAAATTGCATCCCAACTGAAGGTGCAGTTCTGGTGGTCTTCTAATTCTGTGTATACACAAATGAAATAAATATACATAAATAAGTATGTAACTTAAAAAAAAGGGAGGGACACCACCATATTCTAACAAAAGAGATTATTGTTAATTCCATGAGCTATAAGGTAATTTCTCTAAAAAAAAATAAAACAAAACAACCAAACAAAACCAACAAATGTGTTGTACTTTAATACAAGAAATAGAATTTGTTGGACTATTTCTATTTTTAAACATCATGGATAGATTATAAAGAAAGAGCATGGTTACTTCTCTTTTTTTCTTCATCATAGCATGTTTGTGTAACAGAGAAGTATTTTCAACCAACTCCAACTTAGAAGTTATCAACTATGAGGAGAAAGGTGTAAGACAGAGAACATTTATGCTTGCTTCCTTGTAGCATTGACTAAATACAGGGACAATGAATTACTTAAGAGTATCACCAGAAGAACTGAAACAATCTGAAATTGCACTATATGTATTGTATGATACATTATATATGTATCTATGAATGAAACATTTAATAGCTAATTCTGATCGCTATTAATGATAGTTCACTACTAACAATCTCCTAAGCATTAGGCTTGTGATGATTTTTATACAAAAAATACATGTACAAACATAAAAAATAGCTGATAATCTTATAGGTGTTCTTATTCAATGTGCTCAGAATCTCTCTCTAAAGATGCTCTACCTCAACACTGAACAAAAAATATGTAAGTGCTAGGAATGTAAATATCCCTTCACTATATAAAGTCATGGCCTAGAAATATACACTGCAATTCTTTTGAATACTAGGTTGAAGAAGCAACCACAATAAGAAAGCAACAAGTAGCATCCTCCATAGCTAGATTATTCATATAGAAACTCCTGACATTTGTTGGAAAAATAATAGAATTTCAGCCAACATGTGTTAACAACATTCCAGATGTAGTGCACGGTAGTACAATTTAACCCTCTTTTCCTGAGAAGTTAAATATTGAATGAATGTGCCACTTAGGGTTTACCATGAAAGTCTACTCTAAGAATTCAGCTTTCTGCTTTTCTACACTCTCACTAGATGATTAATGTAGCTTTTTTTTTTTTTTTCCACATGGTTTTGATGTTTTCCTCTTTCCTGTTTCCTGAAGTTAATTAGCCAGACATGAATCATGTTTTCTACATGGAAAGGTATGGTATTAAACAGATTTACTTCTTAGCATTCTCACCATAAGATCCAGCCCTAAAGCTGCTGATGCCAGGAAGAGTTTTGCTCTTAACTTTGTTTTAAAAAGATAAGGCTCAAAATTACTCATGGCAAAACAAATCTCAGTTTGTTCAATTGCAAACTTCTGCTTCCTTTAGCACCGCGAGGAGGTAGGAAGCAGACCCCTCATGAGAACATACAAAGGTCAACAAGTTTCCCGCTGATCAAACCATTCTTATTCCTTCTAGTTCTGATCACCATTAATGGTCATCTGCAAATATCCATTGACAGACTTGCAGTGTTGTGTTTGCAGTGGTGAGATCCTCATCACAGAGGGTTAGCTTATGTATATACATACACAATGTTTGTATGCATATGCATCTTTAGGAGAGAAAAAGAATGACTGGTCAATGGATTCCAGGAATACCCTCCAAAACCTCCCTGGAGATGACAGAGGCAGATCCTCTTCTTGATGCTGAGGCATTTTGGAGTGCTTCCAGCTTGGTAACTCAAACCGTGCATTTGAGCCCAGCCATACCCTGCTCAGCATCAAGCCTGCATTTACTGCGTTTTGCATCAGCCAACCTGCATTATCATCTACCCCATCAGCTTGTCTCTAGCCATAAAGAGAGCAAAAGTAGAGGAGTAAAGAGATAGGCATGTACTGACATACACAAATTCTTATCGAAACAAGGGTAGCGGCATTAATATGCTATTAGGGTGTTGCAGCAACAGTAACGATATGCATGTGGAGCATAGCACTTTAAATACTGATATTCAAATAAATAACAACACATAGAAATCACTTCCTAAAATAAACATCAAAGGACTTCTCAAACACCATGTTTCAAAAGCTTACTTGAAATGTTCTGTGAGTCTACACAGTTACTTCCATATCTTTGTATATTTAATATAGGGGAATGTTTATTATATCACTTCATAGCTATTAAAAAGCCATCTTTGTTAAAGTATGTGTATAAAGACAGCCTGTACATTTCATACTTGATACCTTGGGGAAAAAAATGCTTTTAACATTCCTATAATACAACATTAAAAAAATCCTTATATGAGCTGCTGTTTAACCAGTTGATCCTTTTCATATTCTGATTACTCTGAATAAAATCACATGTTCTTATAAAGAAAAGGGAAAGAAATCACATGTAAAAATTCCTCTAACACAGTTAACCATACGCTGCACTTTCATGGCATACAGGAAGAATAGCCGCCTGGGATGGATATCCTATGATGGGTGAAACTTTTGCAGCAAATGAAACCAACATTACAAATGCAAGCAAGAAAAAGCAGATCTCCAACATGCAAAAAGCAAAGCTGCTGTGGGAAGTAAAAAAGTCTATGAGCACACGTGGCACGCACAGGCAAGCAGAAGGAAATACGTAAAAGCTATAGATGAACACAGACCCACAAGGATGCCTCCCACCAAACGCCTTTTTCAGCCCTCCCATTGCCTTCAGGCACCTTTTTGCTTCCCATTGCAGTGCCTACACATTCTGCCTCCTTGCAGCTGAGTAGGATTCCTAGGTCTTCACTTCTCTTGGAAGGTCCCTTCCCCAATGGAGTTGCCAGGGAAGACTCACCGGGGCTGAAAATATTTCTGGATTGCTCTTCTCCCATCTGCTCAAGAGCTTTCAAATGCATGACACCTTACTGGTAGGGCAGCTTTTGTTAACAAGTAAGCGCTGCTCAACCATTCTTGATACTCCAGATTTCTCAGTTACTGAGGCTTTCTTAGAAGATTTTTCTTTTCCTTGTTTTATCTGAGGGTAGGTTTGTAATATTTCAGCCCATCACTTATAGTCCAGCAGTAAGGGATATCTGTTGAACTAAAAATCTATCAAAACTTTTCTAGTTGCTACTCATATCTACTATGGAATTTTTGGCTACCTGTTCATCACAGAAAACAAGAGCTAATAAAAATCCTAATTCACTGTAGTAAAATGGATTTAAACTGCTCATTAAAAGTCATAAGGAAACACTTCATGATTATTCTTCTTATTTGAGGCAATTCTATTCACAAGTATAAGATCCTGCTGGACCCTGTGAGACATTGTGTAGTAACAAAGTGCAATATTTTACAAGGACCTGGTAGATCCAAGAGAAATATATAGCTGTGGATAGAATCAGTTTTGAAGGTTTTCTCCAAATAATGCTGGTTGACTCCTAGAGATAACATACAAAAAAAGAAAAGATCAATGTTATAGCTGAGCAGTCCATCAGTAATCATTTATTTATTTCTCCCTCTCACACCACCTTAAGGAGGCTCCAAGGTGATGTTCTCCTTAGGCTACCCTGGAGCATCAGGACAGAGGAATGGGAGACTCCAGGGCTGACAGTGGAATGAACCTAAAATAAGGCATTTATGTCTTTTTATGGTGTACCAGGCACCCACCAAATTATCCTTGGAAAAAACAAATGAAAACCAAATAGTTGCGAGTAACCCAAAACATCAGTTTTTAGTGTTCCCTGGGCTATATTGTGGCTGGCTGTGCAACCAGCAGCAGCACCAGGAGACCAGGTAACTCTCACTTGTACCTGGGTGTATCTCCTCACTCAACACTATAATACGTTCCAGGAAATACGTGTAGTAGCAGTTAGTGTCATCTTCCATCAAGAATTAAAATGCTGAAAAATTCTTTTTAGTCCATACTTTTCCTTCCTTGAGGACCAAATACTACAACATCTGATGACCAAACCTGTGATAGCTGCACACTCCTCCCATATGAAGGAATAGCATTTAACCATATAGTCCATAAGAAGCAGCTCCCCACTCTCATCCAGAGTGGAAATTTCCCTCCTACCCTAAGCATATCTAGTGTTAATGAACTTCTATTATATACCACCCACATCAAAACATAAATCCATGAGAGAAAACAGAGAATTACTATGTTTAAAAACATAAATGCCACAATGAAACCCCTAATTTGAAGCTTGAATGGAGTGCTTGTGTGCACACTGTAACCTTGGCATTTACACAACTGCAGTGTAACTTTCATTAATTTATTGACTTAAAACACTAGAAACACAATATTTTTCCCAGAGTAGTGTATTCGTCCATAGGTTTGAGGACTGTTATTTCATCTCCTGTCACTCTTTCATGACAAAATAGAGATCTCTTCTGTTCCTCTTAAAATTATCAGAAAAGAGTTCAGCTTCAGTCTGCATGTCTAAGGTTGCTTTAGATTTCATGAAAACTGTATTGCCACAGTGAGTACAGCACATCTTCAATTGATTTTTTGGTATCTTAGGGAGAACTTGCAAAAATTCAGCAATTACAAAGGATAGCATTTAGAGAAGTAGTGAAGTAAAATGAATCAGGAGAGTAGCAGCATGCCTATCAACAGGGATAAAATAAATCCAGCATGGTAGCTATGTTTCAGACTAAGACTTCAGGTGTAACCTGTAGTAACCCTTCCAGCTATAATACTCAGACAGCAACTGCAAGTTACATGAACCTTTGAAAAAAACTTGGGCAATCCTCAAACAAATAGCTACCACCAAGTTCCAGGCTCTTCAGGCTTTGATTATCATGTGGTTCATATTTATTGTTTTATAAGAATTACACCTAGTTTCTTGGACTGAAAACAAATAGATGAATGTTTCACATTCTTGCTTCTACTTCCTCTGTTTCATACTAATAAGTCAGAAAAAAATCAGTGATGAAAATATTCATAGCCAAACCCAACAACTGTCCCTTGCAGCAGTGGCTCAGCTGTATCTATGCTCTGCATTATAAGGATGGAAACCTAGTGAGTTCCAAAGGAATTCCTCTGCACCATCACAGATCAAACCTATGGTCATCAAAAGTCTCCCTTACACAGAAAAATCCCCAGTCATAGGTACACAGTGAATATCTCTTCCAGCCATCTTAGCAACGCTCACAAATTCTGATCCCGGTGTCCATCCTAGTTTGCTACTTCTTTAATCTCTTTCCAAATACCCATCCCTTCAACAGCTGTCCTTTCTCCAATTTCACATGAAATTTTTCCCCTTCAGCCCCAGAGACTGCCTGAGACTTCTGTTTTCATAAAGTGGTTCTTCAGGGATATAATCTCAAACATTATTCAAACTAGAAAATATTTTAATAGTAAATGTTTCTAGATAAAATACTGATATTAGTACTCTTCCAAGGACTACAAGTGGTACAAAGTTGCTAATGAATAAATTACAAGGTCAACATGTTGTCATTGGTATAAAACACAGATGCTCTGTACAATGACTAAGAACAAAATCCATTCACAAGCATAAATTCTTGCAGATTCCTCACATTCACAGATCAAAATTTTGCTAGAGTAAAGAAAGGAGAAAATCTTTCCTATTTCCAGGTGTCTATTTATAAAACCCCACTCTGTATTGATCTTCTGCTTGTGGTAGAAGGAATAAATCCCTCTGTAGCCTGAACACATGAAACTCCAAGTCTGCACCTTCCCAGGTAGCGGATGGTTCACTGGTCTACCAGGCAGAGTGTTAACATTTTTCGGTTTAAAATCAAAACCATCTACTTTTCACTTCAAAAATCAAAACCTAATTTTCACTTCAGGTAGAACACAGTGCCTCAATTACGTTTGAAGTAAAAGGGACCAAATGGCACACGTGCTAGCACGGGATTTTCTCTTGCTAGTCCAGTGGAGGGCGGCAAAATATTTACTAAAGGGATTACTCTTGTAATGTCCTCGTCACTGAGTTGTCTCAACAAACGGCATCAAAAAAACCTTGGAGGAGTTCCGAACTTCTTTGTTTGGCTTACAAGACCTTACATACTTGTTTACTTTAGTTAGAAAAAAAAGTTTTTAGAATATTTGAGACTATTTTTCACATCAGAGATCAACGCTTAAAACAAACAATGCTTCCTGTGTAAATAGCTCTGTGGTGCTCCCATTCTTTCCAGAGCTAATGACATCCGTATCAAGAGGAGGAAGGTACTAATTCTCTGCCTCGAAGCCAGCTAGTCCCTTCTCTGGAAAGCTTGTGTAAATTTACCAGTGGTTTAAATCGAACTGCATATCCCAGCACAGCTGCATTGGCACATTGGCCATCTTGCATCAGTCATTTGTTATGAGCACACGTTATCTCAGCTTTTAGTTTAATATAAAGGGGAGTCAGCAGTACTAATGGAATAGTTTGGAGACTGTGTCCTAAGATGGAAGCCAAATTAAAAGAGGACAAAAATATTTTTATGCATCTGTTAATGGATTTTGTACAATTCTTTTTAGTAGAACCTGAATATTAAATATATTTATTTTACATTGATTTTTCATGAAAAGCTGTTGATAATAACCTTTCACATAGGGACAGGCTGGCTGCAGAAAGAGTGCTGAGAAGAAAATACAGCATGTCTAGGAGCCTTCAGTCTTAAATCACAGAAGCTGTAAAAGGTCTTTAACTAAGCAGTGCACATGTGGTTTATAGCCTGTAAAAAAATTCACTCTCTTCATGAAATGTTTGGGGCATCCTCCTGGAAATGAGCCTTCCTGTTGATTTTTATGATAACAACAAGGCAGAGGGCAGAACAAAGAGGCACTACAGAATGGTTTGGATTCAGGAAGGGAGCAGAGGCAACTGCATTATGCCTCCAGCATCTGCTCACACTTTACACCGAGCTGGAGATACCTGTGCCCCAGAGCAGCTCTGGCACTGGAGTTCACCCTGACAGGAGAGGGGAACAGATGCTGGCACCTCAAGGTTGACAACTGTTGTGTTTCTGACATTGGCTTTAAGCAGCCAGTTCAGGAGCTCAGGCTGAAATATTGAGGAGCACACACTGGGAACGAAACACACATTATGGTCAGAAATCTGAATCACGCAGGTGATTTTTCCTGGCAAATACTGGCAAAATCCAGTGTTTTAAATTGTAATTGAAGCAAAGAGCTATTAGGTAGCTGGATGCAGTTATATATCAACGAGTGCTTAGATAATGTAGTGTGTGCACTGGAGAGCCCTTCCTATCCCACAAAATGTGCTGTAGGGAAAACACAATGAAATTAGTCCTAGTTATACCCCTGAAAATTGAGGAGGACAGAGTAGCCTATGCAAATGCAGCAATTCTCAGAAATGGAAAGGTTTTTGCTGTGTTTCTCACAAAGATATTGGCAGCTGCTGGTACAGTAGATACTTGAGTGCAGACAGTGAAAGCAAAGAAAATCTTTGTGCAACAGAACTGCTGAACTGCAAATAGCAAGGACTGCAGCTGCGGGATGAAGCAAGCTACAGGGGCTTTCCTAGGACTGCCATACAGCCAACTTCAGAGTATTTGCAGCTAATTCTTTAGAGAGGTAAAATTCTTGGTAACGCCATGAAAATACAAAAGAGACAGGAGATCTCTTAGTGAGAGGTGGGATTTCAACCAGAAAAGGGGAAAGTACTGACTGGGGGGGTGGGCAGAATCTTATGCAGCATTACACCTAAATTAATCAACTCATAAAGTAGAATATTTCAACATTAAACAAATTACCAACTTCCTCTTGGAGCTGGATGAACTATCCATAAGAAATACTTACCTAGATAGGATGTAACTATATAGAATATATCTTGACTAATTACAACACACAAAATACCTGTGCGTACATATAAATTCTACTTTATGCTCACACTTGCCTCTGGCAAATTATTTTCACTGGCACATTCTGTAGTAAATGCAATTACAGAAAACACAGTGCTCATAGAGCAAATGCCAGCACCAGAATGAAATGCTTGTGAAACAAAACTGTTCTGCTTTACAGTATGCAAGGATTGACTGAATTACTGTCCCAGATCGTGCAACGTGTGTAAGGTCATGAGGGCCTGCTGAAGAGCAGGAGGACCATCTGTGCAAGTTTCATCCAGTACAGTTGTTCTCAACTAGAAAACATCGATATTATTTCTAAAGCATATGGAGCTGTCTTAAGCAGTTGTTTACAGTAGTATTAATTGCTACGGAGCCTGATCAGATGGAGATGTTGAAAGGAACAAAGCCGGAAAAGTGAAACAATAGCAAAGAGAAGGAGTGGCCCAGTGCACACAATAACCAGGTTCACAGCTGCTAAAAAACATCTCACAGACCCAGCTCTCTGGGACCGAACTGTCTTGCCAGGGTTGTCCCAGAGACACCCATGCAAACACTTGAGCTGGTTTTTCCTTTTCCAGGTTTGCTGACTTCCCGTCGGGTCTGGGGGAGACGCCCTGTGCTGCTCACAGTGTTTTCAGTGTATTCCCTCTGGCTTTTGCTGTGAGGCTCCTCTTAGCTTCCTCTGGCCCATCTCTGCCTGCTTAACTCTGGCCCTTCTATAGCAGCACCAAGTGCACTAACACATCAGGAGCTCCCTCTCACTCTTGACAAAGCACACAGCATTTATACCACCAGGATGAGATTCAACACAAAGTTTCTTCACAGCTGGAAGACTGGCTATTGCATATTGAGGTGTCCCTTGTCTTGGCTGTTGCCTGGCCTGATTTTCTAATATCTTCCCTGCCTTAAACCTCTAGATTACTTCCACCTTATGCAAAAATATGGGCAAAAAAGGATAATGCTTTTTACTCTTCTCCCAGCTCCTTGCCCCCATGTCTGCAACTGACTTATTGCTTTCCTCTTATATTTATCATTTTTAGTTCAATATTTTTGCCAGGGCAGTATGCAGCTCACTTGGAGCAACAGCTCTGACCTAGGATATAGCAAATTGACAGTGTATGTGATTTAAAATTCATCTGGGAGCATGCAGAAAGTCTGGTAGGCCCGGAACACATAAAGCAAAGTCTAAATGCATTAGCTATTATATATGATAGGCATGATATCACAGACTTACTTATATTTTTACCTGGGATTTTCCAGGCACAAGCACAGAATATCTGCTAAGAGTCTCTCAGTCATAACTATCCCTGTAACTGTGGTTGTAGAAAACAAAACAAGAAGGCTTATCAAAGGTAGCACAAGGATGGTTTTTACTCTTTTCCTGCAGTGAGAGATTAAGCCCACTGGAAAAAAAAAATACACAAGGTACAAATATATCTTAATAAACAGCTCATGGAGAGCCCAGAAACAAGCAGTAAATATGACAGAAATAAAACACATCTTGCACTTGTTGGATGCTTGGGCATTATAGCATAGTTCTGCTCAGAAAAACAGTTTGCCTGTATGGCAAGGGGGGAGGGTGGGGGGGTGTGTGGGGCAGGGGGATGTCCCAGCAGGGCCAAGGACAGCAAGGGAGGCAGCCAGGGCTCCTGCCCTGGTACAACAGCACCTTTCTGCCCTGGGCACCATTTCCTGAATTACACACAGCAATGGCAAAAGCCGCAGCTGGGAACAGAAAAGCAGCTTGCCAAGCAAGGGAGTGAATGATGCCTGGGAGGGAGGCACCTTGCAGCTGGGACAAATAACATGGGTATGAGCAGGAAACCAAGAAACCAGAGGCCCCCAGAATGGCAAGGGGAGAAGTAGGACACAATGCCAGCTCCGCAGGGGGCTCATGTGCTAAAGGATGGCCCCGGTCTCCAGGAGGGAGGGAGATAGAGATGCCTATCTAACTGCTTTTGTATGGGCTCAGAGGCTGAACTGCAGAATGGCTCCTTTGTCACAGCCCCTTGCTGGGGCTAAAAGCCATGAGGCATGCGGCCAGATGGCCAGGGCAGGCTCCGAGGACCGGGAGGGAGGAAAAGAAGGAATAAGGCTTCATTCCTTAAGTCTGTACTGATACTTGAGGCTTAGAGAACAAAGCTCCAGGGAGCACACCCAACCTCAGGGGGTGATTTAGAGACTAAGGTTCTCAAGACAGCTAGAAGACACTTGTGAGGAAGGAGGGGAGCTGTGGATGCACCTACCTTATGTGACATATGGTCTTAGCTGCTTAGACCTGCTTTATGAGATGTGTGTGATTTCAAAGTGCAGCTGGTGAATGGGATCTCCATTCGCTTACCGTGCCACGGGCATGCCGGGAACAAATCTAGTTTTAAAAGAAAGCACCATAACCTTCTGCTCCCCTGAGAGCAGTCACTCAGGGAGCTTCCCAAAATAGAAACTGCAGAGTGGAGGCCAGAGGCAGTGAGGCAGCGTAACTAAGAAAATGGATGAAAAACAAGTGCTGAGCAACAGAGAGGTATTTTAGTATTAATCCTGCCAAATGGATTATTTATACCCTAATCTTTTGCTGTTGGTGTGACTGTGGTTTTTGAAGGAACGTTGCAGTCAGCTTGTCCTGGTTATTTAACGAGGCAGATAAGCTCACACCTTAAAGCAGTTTCACCAACCTCTGGCTGCCATCCTGTGCATATGGATTTCAGGGTAATTCTTAAGGAAGGCAGAAAGTGGCAGTTCAAAAGGAGATATTCTGGGGATGATGGGACATCAAGACTGCCTAGACTGTAAACAGACCTTAAATAGCAAAACTACATCAAGCACTGAAAGTGCGTAGCTTGAAGGGAAACATCCATGGCATGAAATGCTGATTAGAAGACCTGGAGCCTGGAAAGGAGTGGAGATGGCCCAAGTGGTCTTTGATGCCCAAAGGGTGGCAGTGAAAGCTGAAAGGCAGTCAGGCAAATACACATAAGCAGGACAGGCTTCTCCAGTGCATGGAAGCCAGGTGCCCTGGCATGAGCACACAGAAGCACTTGGAGAACAGAAGAGAAAGAATCTGCACTCCAGAAACCACCTTGAAAGTTTTAAGGCAAGGTCATTCCCATCCTGACCAGCAACACACACAGACCTGACACCTACCTGCAGCCCAAGGCCTGCCCTCAGATGCCGATGCCTCCTTTTGCAGAGCCCTAGAGCCCCTCTTCTGCATTACCAAAATCCAGGTGTCACTCCGCGAGTGACTGAAACCACCCACGTAGGACAAGCAAGAGCTTCTGCCTTTCCCTCATTAGCTCTGTTCATGTCATGGTGGAAGAACGGTTATCTTCAAGTGTGCATAAAAGACTATGCAGCTTCCCACAGCTCACCACTGAAATAAACCCTTCCAGTCAAACATTGGATATTTACATATTTATATACATAGTAAATATGTTTAGACATTTATTTTATAAAATTCTAATAACGGGCTCCTATCACCTCCCACTTCTATTTTAAAGAACCTCCAGTGCTTGGCTATCTTCACTATTAGAACAGTTTATTTTTCCTTAAAGTTTAACAGAAATCTCCCTTGCTACTATTTCAGACCATTGCCTCTTGCACTGGAAGAGATCATTAATTCCCTTCCTGCTTGCAGCATCCTTTAAAATATTTTAACAAACACTGTTATCGGGCGTCCCCTCAGTCTTCTTTTCTCTAGACTAAACAACCCCAGTGCCTTCAACTCATAGGCCCTGATTTTTTAAAACCCCTGTAATTCTTTTTGTTTGCTTCTGGACTCTGTCCAACTGGTCCACATCTTTCTTGAAAGTGCAGTGTCCACCGAATCACATCTGAAACTTCATCGATATGTTAATTACTAAAATAGTTACTTCAGAGATCTCATTATACAGTAGTCCTGACATGACATCTCAGTGCTGGACTTGTACTTTTTAACTTTTTTTTTTTCCTTCAGGCTTTCACCAGGGAAAAACAACTTGGGATGTTACCATGACAGTGGAGAGTGTAGCATGGACTCCCAAGGCAGGAATCTGATGGCTCTTTGTAGGAAATGAGGCCAGGTGTCAGGGTAGACTTGAGAGAAGAGGTGTTACCTCTTAATAGACGACACAGACATGATAGTGAATTTAAGCTGACTCATGGTGATGTGAACAATGCTCTAGTACAACTATTTCAATACATCATGAGTTGCCATTACAACACTTTTTGGGTTATGGGTTTGGTTTTTTTAAAGTAAAATTACTTCTTGACCCCTAAATTACTTCTTGATCCATTGTTAAAAAATTATACCAATAGAAAAACTAAGGACAAAGATGTACTAATAAAATTACTTATATGCACAGAAGTTTATGCTGAGACAACTGTTTTAAGTTTCCTGACTTTGTGAGGAAAAACTTAAGATTATGAAATGACTGTCACCATAACCATCAGAGAAGAAAATAGTGTAATGCATGGTTTAGGACTGATGTTTAACTATTTGATCTGCCTCATTTTCTAGTGGAGTCTGTGACAGGATCTACAAAAAGTCTTCACTGACTGACATTTTAGCTACCTTTCTTCAATAGTGAGATCTGCAAAAATTCCTCCACAGCTTGCAGTTTTTTTATTTCTTCCTGTTTGGCCTGAAATTTAGGATCTAATTGCACCTTATAATTTTGGCTTATGATTGCCTACCAAACTTATTCTCAGGGCAGTATCTGACTCATACAATCTGGCACCATCATCCCCCCCAGGACTGCATGGCTGTCTTGACCAGCCCAGCTTTATAATAAGAGCTTTTAAGATTTTTCTCTTTCTTGGTTCTTCTTCTTCTGCCCCATCTCCAAAATTTCCTTCTTTCTGGGTACGTAAGAGCATGCAGAATCTGCATAGTAATACCTAGCAACCAACCCAACCTGCTCTTCCTCACAATATGTAGGCCATTAAAGATATCACCAGCTACTAATTCTGCAACACTCAGAAAATCACCTACATTTCACATCCTAAAGTATCTTTGTTTGCCCTTATAAAAAGGCAAACCTCTTATTTGAACTGCTTCCATCTGTCAGCCAAATTTTTGGAGACTTTGCACCAAAGCCGTAAGCTTCTCCATTTTCCCATTCATCGTGTGTCTCTTTTCTTCTTGGTTCCTTCCATATCTGTGATACTTTCTTTCTGGTCTCGTCCCCATTTATGGTCTTTCTGGTCTTGGTTACATTTCTAATTGGAGATTAATGAGGAGCCTGAGTCAGTGTTTAGACTTAGCAAACAGGTGGGTTAACGGACACTGAGGAAAGATCCCATGGGAGGGAGAAGCATGTACCTGCATTAGTCACACCGTTACATCAACACTCTTTAACAACTGGTTGGTACCAGACTACACCAGGAGCAGATTAGATTTCTGTTTTTAAATGGTTGCATACCTTTGCACTCTAGATTTAGAAACTGGCTCAGTTACAAGCTTTATAATCCTTTCTTCTAATATTAGCTGTTTCTTCCATGTTCTAGAGAAATAATGTGAAGGTCATGCAAAATATGTAAAGATCTTCCAAAATCAGAAGCTGCGGGGAGCACTGCAGTGGGGAACCCACCCAGGTCTTGCACGTAACTCAGGAGATTTGCAATCCTCCAGCAGTTGACACAAAGACTAGTGTTTTAAATTCTCAGCTGAATCTAACAAAATCTAGTGAGGAACAAAATTAACAAACAGAAACAAAGCCAAACAAGTAAATGAAAAAAAAAGAAAATATTTTTCCTTCAAATTTAATTTGGGGTGCTTACCACGCAGAGAGGAAGGTATCTATGTTGAACAGGCTGGAGATTAAACTTCCTGTAGTCAGCATGTAGCATCAAGTCTCCTCTGAGGTTTAATATAATTAAAATAAATTTCATCCAAGGAAATGAGGGACTGCTCAGAAGAATTAAAAGCCTAGATAGTGTACGTCTGAGTAGAAGGAAGAGGGAAAAGGAATGTGTTGCGTAGAGACCGAAATGGCTTGTGGAGCTGGCAGGGCTCAGCACAGACTCCTCCAGCAGCACGTATGTGTGTGTGGCCCGCTCAAGTCTGGCAGTACCCCCAGGCTAATACGCCCAGAGTGCTAAAAGTGTGTTACTGGAGCAACCCCTGTCTCTGCAGGCAGCAGGGGAGGTGTGGGCAGGGTGGTTAGAGCTGCCTGTGGAGAAGAGGGCTTGGTGCACGCCTCCGCAGGCTTTCAGCCATTCTCCCCCAGGGATGGGAAGCAGTGATGGGGAAGCTCTGGCCCCAGAGCCCGATTAAGGGTTGTTATCTCATACAGGCACAACACACAAATAGCTGATCCACTTCCAAAAGAGATCCTGATAGTTGCTGGTGGTGCCACTGTACCTGTGCTAACAAGGTCCTTCAAAGGCAGTGAGCACATCAATGGCAAAGATTGAAACCACCCGTGAACACAGAACTGCCTAGAAAACCAAGGATACCAATAGCACCATAGGATGCACAGTCAGGCCATTCCCAAGCCTGGAATTTAATATTTCTACCCAGCTCCTAGATGGCAGGGCAGCCAACGTAAGCGCTGCTTCCCAGGAGCATTCAGTGGTTTAGCACAGAGCAGCATTGCACTCAATCCTATCATCCAAATTCTTCGTTGTTCTTGGAAAACACACCAGCATACCATGGCAGCAGCTGGTCTAATTGCTTCCTTTCATTACCATCTATGGATGCTTCTGTCAAGCTAACCTCCTTTACTGACTGGACTTCTTTACAGCTCTTGACCTTCAGCCTCATGAGAGGGCTTGAGACACCAGCTACATTGTCCACTTCCCCCATAGTCTATTTTTTAACCACTGTCTGCCCTTCATCGTCATTCATAGCAGTTACTTTTTTCCACAACTCACCCTGCTGCACAGCCTAAATCACAGTTTTTCTGAAGCATGGTCTAGAAAGGATATTTTCTGCTTCAAACAGGCTAGTGGCCATATTTTTTTTTTTTTTTTTTTTTTTTTTTTAAGTTTTACAGGTATTCTTTTGCTTGACAGCCTAGTTTTATGTTACTTACTTTTAAATTCCTACAGGGAATAATTCTTCTTCCGTGTGAGGTAGATATGACAGAGAAATCTCCAAAGTCCTCTGAGCATCTCACCTCCTTCTTCATTCCCAGTACTCTGCAGTGGTTTTACCAGTAATCAGGATCTTGATAATGTTTAGCAGAACATCTGTGACACCTGTGATAGAAAATCACTCCCCAAGCAACATCATTAGAAACAGCAGCAAAATTACTGCAGAAATAGCACATCATTAGGTCATTTACTGAACACAGAGCAGAGTTAAACAGGTACTGTTTTTCTAGAATTTGTAGTGGCCAATAATTAAGAATCAGACATTGAAATGTGTGTAGTACAAATTTTATTTCCCTTGAGCTCTATATTTCTTTTTTAACCCCAAGAGTAGACTTGTTTCAGATCCTCAGTCCAACACCACCTTGATCTGATTCGAGCAGAGGGGATATAGCAGTCCATTCAGCCAGTGGTGGTGACCCTTCACCATCACGAGACTGTTTTCTTGGTGCAGCATCCCTCAGTCTTGGCAACTTTATCTCAGGTCTTTGGATGCCAAAAGTGTTGAAGTTTGTCAAGGATGCAGATTTCTCAGGTTCATCTGCATGACCAGTGAATTTGTGCTTAGAAGAAGAATCTGTGCTTCTGACAGGAAGGTTGGATTGCCCTCCAGCTGTGACATCCATGTAGACAAACCTATACTTGTTGGAAACTGCATGGAACAACTACAGTGTACCCAGGCAGGACTGGTTTCCCTTTAGCATCTTTGAATAGAGATAATATAAATAACAGCAGATAACCACATTTTGGACTGCTTGAGGACTAGTTAGAGGACTTGCATCTGCATTTAGCACCTGAAAGCTATAATAATTAATGTTTTTTAATGCTGGAGCTTTTTCCACTTAGAGAGCAACCACACCAGAATAAGGCAAGTTGATACAGAGTGAAGGCATGAACTTAAAAAATAGATCTAACAAAAAAATAAAGAAATTAAATCTACTTTTGTGAAAAGTCCCAATCAGACATACAGTATGTTAGTGGTCCCATAAAACTCTCTATCTTCTAATTTTTCACATATTCTGCTAGATAGCAGGTTGCAAACAAGGAGAGAATTCCTCTCATAAGGCAAAACAGAAAATTGAACCAAAGGCTAGAAGCTGAATTTGAGTCAGAAGCCAATAACCCCCAAAAGCAAAAACATAAGTTTCCTTCAGACAAGTATTTTCATTGCTTGGCTGGTGGAAAATTGCTCTATAATTAGACAAAAAAAAAAAAAAACAACAAACACCTGGGTTTTTATTATCTATGTAGTAATATATACTTTTTTCTGATAAGAACATTTGAGAGACCTAAAAATTGTTTGTCTTATTAATCGATTTGCAGAATAAAGTAGCCTGACCCAAAAAAAGTATTATAAAACTAAAGGATTTTAAAACACTAAAAATATGCACATAGCTGCAAAGCCAGTCCTTCTTGCAGAGTTTAGACTTTAGCTGACAGTCTGAGGTGAAAGATTAATTGAGATACCCATGAAAAGGACTCTAAGGGCACAATGCAACCTATTCTTGAAGGCCAAAAAAATGAAAAGAGATAATTTTCAATAAATGTCAGCTTGAAATAATTTGTATTGTAGCAGTACCCGGAGAGTTTCTTACGCTGTCTGTTGTGTAATATACCACATAGTGGGTTTTTTCCATGGATCTTAAGTTTAAGGTCATATAAGTACCACACGGTAGATTGTCATTTTAACAATATCAAGGGTGATTCTCAGCAAGATGGTCTGGGTACAAACATAATTAGCTGAAGTATCTGCTGTTGGCCAGCGTCAGAGATAGGATATGAAAACAGAGAAGCTTTTGATTTTATATTATAAAGCCAATGGGCTGCACAGAGATATTAACTTGGGTCTCAGCAGCAGCTTAATGCTGCCAGCTCAAGTCGATCAATCCTCCATTCGGGCTGTACAAGCTGTCCAGGGCACAGCTGGAGCTGCAGCACCGCTCTGCTGGGATATCTCCCTGGAGTTGGAATCTCACCAACTTTAGGCACATAGGCTGGGTGGAAAGGACCAGCCTGTGGAGGCCTACAAAGGTGGCTGATGCTTTCTCTTGTATGAATGTTGGTAAAGAACCCTTTGTAGGAAGCGGGGTATGAGCGCACTCACTGGGTGACTGTGCCAAGAGCACTGCAAGGAAAAAGACATGGGGGAAGAGCAAGAGAAAGTATCAGTGTGTTTCCATAGACTTTTGTCTACTTTAAATACATGAAAATTGGGTGAAACTAAAGAGTCTTGCCATGAAATAAAGGCTCTTTAAACCATTACAGGAGATTTAAATCAGTGGGTGTCATGAAATAATATCACCATGAACGTGAATAGCCCTTACTGTCAGAAAAATTAACAACATCCAAAAGATGGGAACACAACTGAAGGACTCTATATTTGATCACTGGGCATGGGCACTGCATGAGGATGGGAGCACCCAGCCCAGTGCAGCACAGGAGAACCAAGAGCTTTGTGATGAGACCAAGTAAAGGGGGGACAAAAAAAAAAAAAAAAAATGAGGCTGAAGAGATGAACTCGCAAATCCAAACCATGTGTGGCCCCAGCTGAGAAGGACATGCATGCCACTGGCGCTGCCGGAGGAGCATGGAGCACCTTATTTGGGACAAGGGACACCCTGTCGATAAGCCACCGGAGCCATTACATACGCGGATGGGTGCTGCCTCGCAGCAGGTTTTCAGGAGAAACCAGCATACAGAGATGGAAGAAAACCGCTGCAGGTCTCCAAATGGAATATAAATAAGGCTCTGCAAATAAAGTATAGCTCACTCAGTGGTTCACGGGAGACGTGCTGGGGTTTTCTGAGATGATCTTCTGAAGGAAAATTAATAAATAGCTAAAACCCTTCACCCAAGAGCAGCTGTAGGCTGGTACCTAGCAGAGTCCCTGGCATGGCACACCGAGCACCATGGTTTCAGCTGTATGCTGACCAGAACTGGGACCATTCCCCAGCGCTCGGGCCAGATGCCATGGAGCGACTCACATCCCTACTGCTAAATCCACTCTCCAAAATAGAGAGTCTGCATCCAAAACAGCTATTAGCACAGGGTGAGGATTGCTCCTAACTCCCAGGCTTTGCCCAGGAATTGCTTAAAAGGATGAAAGTTAGTTCAGGCTAAAACCATGCCAGAGACCCTTCCAACAGCTTAATGCTACAGATGGGACTGGATACCAGTTCTCAGGCTGCATAATTCACTGCTGTAAACACAGGCAGTGACTCTCAGCAGAAGTCTAATTCCTGCTATGAACTGTTCAAGCTACAGTTCATCTGTATACTAAGCTATATGCAAATCCATATAAATCTTTATTGGGAGATGCTATATAGAGACTAAAACTGTTCCTTGGTAGTAACACCCAACTCCAGCTACCGTTATAAAACAGTAACAGTAGCAGAAAAATGTGAAGTGGCAAACTCAGGGTTAAATAAATAAATAAATAAATGGGTCTGTGTGACTTGAAGAATTACTAACCAGTAAATTTGACCTCTGGAGTTAAGAAATTGGTAGAAACTACAGCAAGAAATAGAAGCAGCAGCCACTGCCCAACACGATAGCCTGCAGAGGAGTATTCCTAGAAAATAGGGAAGGTGGGAGGAGAAAAGGTAGAAATAAGACCCAGCTTTCATAGTAGAGGTTATGTTCCTGTAAGGAACTGTGCCCTTCAATGTACACATAAATGGTATAGGAAAAGAAGCAGCTTACTACAAATGAAAGCAAAGAGTTGTGAGGATATCACATAACTCAGTGATGAGGCAGCACAATGAAAGATGAGGTTCAACACTAAACAACCAGAGGATGTCAGGAGGACAGTTTCCCATGAGCCAAAAATCTTACAATCAGCAAGTAATGTTAAGCAGTACAATGAGGCCCAGATAAAGTCTCTTCTTCTTTCCACCATTCCTGAAGATACAGCAGAAGAAGGTAACAGCGGCAGAGCAGATCATAGCCATGCTCTCAAATCAATGACACTTTTCTGGGTAACTAAGAATACAGCTGGAAAAAATAAAACAGTTATAAATATGGCAACATAACTAATTTTATTTTTAGACTGTTGTCAAAATACAATGCTTAAAAACATCAGTGGTAATGGAAATTTTTTTATGAGACCCACCTCTGCCCTTATTCATTAGCTATGTCAGTGGCTAGAATAAAATAATTTTCATGGGTTTATTTTATTAAATTGACCTAGGATAGTGTGATTATAATCTCTATTCTTCCCTGGTAACATCTATGACACATCACATGGTCTTATCTTCTTATCTTCCATTATGCTTTTGATCCTACTTTTCCAAACATCAGTTTTGTTTCCCCAGTCTCTGTTTCCTGCAGCAACCAACATTACTGTTCCTTCTGTAACATCTCTACAAGAAGGGAAGGATTTTGTATTCACAGGACACATGGCTTCCTAATAGAAAATGGTTTTCCCAGCCACACTTAGGCTAGCTGAGGTGCAACACCCCATCAGGCAAAATATGATCTCTTCTATTTTAAATGATCTTTAAGCTAAACAGATAACAAAAGTACTAAATGTAGGATCCAAACACAGAACTTCAGTTCCTCTGTTATTTCTGAACTCTGTTGAAGTTCAGAACTTCATTGCCAGAAATTACCATTGCTCACGTTTTAACAGCAGAATTGGAGCAGCACTAGTCTTGGGATGATTTGCAGCTGGATCCCCTTGTTTTTACAAACAGCTGGATCCTTGTACTCCTTGAACTTCACAGGCTTAAACTACATCTAAGAAACACGCTTCATCTAAATAGTGCAGAACCTGGCAGAGATGTAAAATGACACCTGTAGCATTTACCCAATTTATTTGCTTTAAACCCATATCACTCAATGCAAGGGGAGATGCGTTAGTTATCCAAGATTCATTCTGGTATCAGAAAACATAGGAGTGTACACAAGTCACACCAGAGTGGAAAAAAAGAACATTTTTCCATTAGCAAATCTGAAAACAAGTGCATCTTTTGTTTTCTGTCAGAACAGGATCCAGATCGGGCTAGTTTATGTTACATTCCTGGAGGGAGCACGCTGTTACAGCATGTCATATATCAGATCTAGGCATGAACCCATGAAAACTAATACTTGACACAGGTGTTATAGATTCTTCACTTTCTGTGTTCCAAGGGATTTTTTTCTAGCTTGATGATAAATACTGTCTGACTGTGCCTGAAATCTAAAATCCTCCTCTCACAGATGAATGACACCAAGGGTGGCTACACGAGCCTCAGCAACGTGAAGACCTCCTCTGCTCCAGAACTGGGTGCTGTGCCTGTCTGGCTCCTGTCCTGGCAGCTGACCGGGCTGCTGGGCAGCTCTAATCGGCAGTTTGGGGTTTGTCCTGCAAGAACTCTGCACTAAAACCATTCAGCACAGAAGCACTGCCCCAGTAACCACCCTATCTAGTCTGCTCTGAAACTGTTCCACACAAGCTGAGGGACATTTTAATCAGGATTCACTTCCAGAGCAATCCGGTTAGCACAGTTAAGTCTTCAGCATCCCAATGAAAACAGTCAGACGGAGAGCAATCCTGCAGGCTGGGGAAAGAACCATCTTCCCCTGCCTGCCCCTCCAAAAGAACCGATCTAGGATTACAAAATGCCTCTGCATGTAGCAGCAAGACATGAGATGTGTGTCAAGCACAAGAAAAATCATCATCAAAATTTGACATGACAGATAAACGTAGGAAGCATTGACAATAGCCAGTTTTTTCATAGCTTACTTAGATCCCTTGGATAAGAGCAGGCACACGAATAACCCAAAATTCTAGCCAATAGCTGATGTTATTTCAGCATTTTTCGAATGCTTCAACTAGAACCTTGTCAAAATAAACGGTGGATTTGTGCTCTATGTGCTTATATGGCAAGGTTGATCCATGCTGATACTATTACAGTGTTGTAAAGCATAAAATCTAGTTAATGGTTTCTGCCAAACCATGAATCAGTTGCAAAATAATGACCTGAAGTATGTTCTTTTTTCCATTCTCTAATATTTCTTCACAGCACAACCCAAACAATTGCTCATAATTAAACTGATTGGAGGAGCAGACACTGGCAGGAAATACACTGCTGGCACTGGTCCGAAACCGCTTCAATGTACTGAATTTAGAACAATTACATCAGTTCCTTTCATTTTGCAGAAAAAGAGGAGGGGGACTGCTTTTTTATCTTTTGCTCTCTATGAGCAAAATCAATGTTGATCAAATCTGCTGAAGCATATTCATGTATTTTTAATGAACAGTGTAAGTACATCCCTGGGTACCTTGATGCCTTTGGCCATCCTGTTTCACCTTCTTTATGGATGCTTTCTGCTATTAGACATGGTCCATCAGGGTTTTTTCTAGGAAAGCATCAGTAGATTAGCTTTTAATAATGGAAGGACAGAAAATTAAACATATTATAAAGCAAGCAAGCAAAGGTAGAGAGTGAAATGAGTCCACATTTAAAAAAACATGACTTGTGACTTCTTCCATGTCTACAGAGCAAGAGTCATGCATAAGTATTACAGAGTAGCACTGTAGGGAAGCTAAAGCCAAACTTTGCTCTTGAGGGGATGTGTCCAGTTCAAACAAAATTTGAACAGAGACCAAAGAGTATGCTGGTACCTGTAGAGACAAATAGTTAAAAGAACGCTGTAGAAAACCATGAAACTGTCCCTTCCCTTTCACCATAGTTTTGTATCCCAGACTAGTCTTAATTCCTAGCCCTCTAGAAACTTTCCTACGCACATCTAAAACCATTCAATTCTATTTGAGTACCTACAACTCACAGCTTTGTACATAGATATAAGCCACATTTAGGAGGTTCTTTAGCTGAATTAATGATCTATGTTGCATAGAGCCTTGTTTTCAGATCCCATGACTACTTTGACAGAGCAGTCAAGGATTTGTCTTCATTCTGCAGCACCTGGTCTAACTGGGCAGCTCATAGAGTAAGAGGATTGGGTGGCCCAGCAGTGGTTTCTTGCTCCCAGCAGAACATGTGCAGCTTTGGGCTTGCACAGAGGCCAGTCTCAATCTGGAAGTCAGTTAGCTACTCATGCATTCAATTAAAGTGCTTTTTCTCTCACACATGCCCAGAGATGTAGCACTTCCCATGAGTGGCTGTGAATAGATCTTTGAAGAGGTTCTCACAGAATGAATGTACCTCTGTTTCCCCAAAGTGCTGAATAGAGGGCAAACTTGGTTCAGAAATATAATCTATATTAGTATATTTATAACAGGCGAGATCTGTGCATTCATATCTCATTCATTACCCATGCAGACTTTGAAACAAAATCAGAGCGTTTTTTGGGGAAGGAAAAAAAGTAAAATATGACTTGTGAATAGAGCACTGTGCAAGGAATGAGGAAGATATGTCTTGCAGCTTGCCTTCGGCAAATCACTTCAATTTCTTGCCCTTCTCTTTCATGACCCTAAGTCTTGTCTACGTGTATTGACAGTGCCTTGGAAGCCATAGCTATGGCTGATGCTCAGTAGTACTATAAATATCAGATATCATTGAAAACATGATTTTGTACGTTCTAAAGATGAGGGTATAAGTCACAGAATTGGAGAATTGTGGAGGTTGGAAGGGACCTCTGGAGATCCTTTAGACCAACCTCCATGCTCAGTGGGTGGTCAGCTAGACCATGCCACTCAGCACTATACCCAGCCAGGTTTTTAATGTCTCTAGTGATGGCAACTCCACAGCTTGTCTAGGCAACCTGTTCCAGCATTCAATCATCTCCACAGCAAAAAGCCTCTTTAAGTGTTATTCCTATATTTCAACTGTGCCCATTGCCTTTTGTCCTTTCTCATGATACTAATGAGAAGAGTTTACCTCCATCTTCTTTACTCCCATCTCTCCCCCAAGCAGATGAACAGCTCCCTCTCTCTCAGTCTGTCTTTTCATGTAAAATGCTCCAGTCCCTTCATCATCGTGGCTCTTTGCTGAGTTCCCTCCAGTATGTCCATGTTTTGTACTGGGGAGCCCAGCACAGGACACGGCGTGCCAGATGTGGCCGCACCAAGGCTGAGCAGAGCAGAAGGATCCCTGCTGGCGCTGCTTTTGCTAATGCAGCCCAGAATGCTGTTGGCTGACTTTGCTGCAAGGGCACGCTTCTGGCTCATCATCAGCCTGGAGCCCCAAGACCTTTTCTTCAAAGCTGTTTCCCAGCTGGTGAGCCCCCTAGACTGTCCTGGTGCTTGGGGTTATTTCTCCCCAGGTACAGGACTCTGTACTTCCCTTTGGAGAACATCATGAGGTTCCTGCCTGCCATTTGTCCGGCTTGCCAAGATCCCTCTGAGTGGCAGCACAACCCTCTGGTGAATCAGCCATTCCTTCCAGTTTTGTATCATCTACAGAGCTAGATCCAGATCCAGATAAACATGATGTGGATTATAATGATAGCAGAAGTACATTTCAACGTATCTTTTGGGGGGATTCTGGTTGTATGGTTTGCATAGCCCCAAGGTTGCTGAGGCCACCTTGACTAAGATTATTATCAGTTCACCCATCAGAGGCACAGTGGGGCCACTGCACAGAAGGGCCATTTGTCTTGTTCGTGCTTCATCATGCCATTCTCAGTCATGAGAATAAATCAATTACACGGGAAAATGAAGGAGAAATAACAGCTGCTTATTACAGAAGTTCAGCAGCTCTGAGATACAAGTAAAACGTCAGCATTTTTAATTGGATTTTTTCCATTTTATGAACAATCTCCTTTTGTAGTTTATCTTTCTGTATAAGAAAGAGGGTGCCTACTTTCTATTTATAACTTTGCTGGGAAAGATTCAGTGTTTTGATTTTATTAGAACACTATTAAAACAGAAACATTCCAGAACCCCAAACTGAAAGATAAATTCATATTCATGTTTGTGTTTCCCTTGAGCCTGTGTTCCCTAGCAGAAACACTCGGTGGGCATAGTGTAGTGTAACTGCTTGACTTGTACATTTGTTTCTAGCACACCCAATGCCTTCTCTACCAGAAAATCATCTATGAGTAAACACAGACATTTAACTATTTTTAAAATTGATCATAATTTAAATTTTCAGATAACCCAGGATGTCTTTTCAGACAAGGAGGACTGAGGTTCCTAAACAGACATAATTAAATAACGATGTACATGAAAGAGAGGAATGTTCTTTTCAGGTTGACGACTTGATGAAGATTATTCAGTGCCAAACCAGTTTCCTGATTTGCCAAATTTCCTGAATATTCCCAGTCAAATTGCTTAATCTGCTTCTCTGTTTCCTATCTGCAAAGGCAGCATATTCCTGCTACCCTTTTTTCTGCTCTTTAGCTTAGTTGTAAAGTGGTGAGAGGAGAGCGGCACTCTGCAGATGTTACAGATACTAGAATAAGGGACCAGCAGTACCACAGTTATCACAAGTTCATATTTAAGACATTTTCTACAAGGACTGAACACTTCTACCCTGTGACAGTTTTGGTACATGCTACTTTTACAAACTAGATGTATTTGAGCATTTGCTCTTTAGACCACATTCTTCAAAGCAATGCTAACTTCACCAAGAGGTGTTTTCCTGCTCTCCCATCTCATATACTTTTTAATTTTAAACATCTTTTTGGAGCAGAAGTTAGATAACACGTTATCTCTAACATAAGAGAGTGTTTGGAAGTACACAGAATACTTATCCTGTTCTAAATCAACCACCTATTGGCTTCAGAAAAAAAAAAGAAAAAAAAAAAAAAGTGTTTCAGTACATTTTGAATTCCATTCTCCAGGTGACCTTTGTTTGTAATATACTAGGAAGAGATAAGTATGAACAGGAAAAAATATCCTAAGGCAAACCATCGAAGATTAAAGTTAGATCTGCATTTATTTGGGATTTTTCAAAGTACTCACTTATATTGACTTATGCATTCTCGCATTCCACTTTATTTCTCAGCTTCATTCGCTATAGGGAACAAAAGTACCGAAAAGTCATTACAGTTTTTCCACCCAGAACCATGAAATCCAAGAACAAGTAAACCAACCCCCCTATGAGCAAGAAATACCATCTCTATTTTGCCAACTCTGCTAGTCATCACTGTCAATACAGCCTTCAGTTTAGTGAGAGAGGAAAAGTGCTGGCAGAGTGCCGTAACCACTTCACCAGACCAAACAACAAAGAGTTAGAGATTTGAGAGGAGAGTCACCATCAGAAGTGCTGAAAACAGAATGTGTTTTGTTATATTAATGTTTATTGGAAGCATAGCATCACCAAAGCATTTATGAGGCAAACCAAGACTAGCCAGAAAACTATCACATATGGTATTTTTCATATTTCCAGTAATTTGACCTTTTTTTTTTTTTTTTTTTTTTTTAACTATAGCATGATCACCAACATAAGTGCTTTATACTGGTATCTTTCAGAACTGTGTCAAGAAATACCAGCTCAAGAAATGCCCCAATATCATCCCACCTGAAACTCTACCTTGCTTCTTTACACCTTTTTGCAAAGTCTCTCTGAGTAAAGACTCTCCTGATGTTGTATCAGCTTGAAGCACTGTTCATCTTCTACTGCACTGCCAGAACACAGCCCTGCCAAGGAATAGTTGTTGCAAGAGATGACATTAAATCTGAGACTCCTTGTTTTCTTTTGGACAGTCTCCCCTCCTGAAAGACTAACTGAAGAAAAACTTTGACAAAAAACACAGCTAAACAATGACTTTAAAAAAAATGTAAATGAAACTTGATTTTTAGCCATCTTTCTCCAGGCTTGACCAAGTCAATCCCACACTTATCCCCCCACCCACCGACCCAAATGCTCAGAGCCAGGAAAACAGCTTTGTGCTACAGGATTTACTGCTCATGCTTTAACTGGCAAGTTCTGATAATTATTTGTATTTGTATTGCACACTTATTTCAGACTGTAATCAGCAACTATGCTTTGATTTTCTTTTTCTTTATCGTCCATTGCAGTGACATTTCATCACTGTGATATAACATCCTTGGGCAGGACACAAACTAGGACAAAACCTTTTGTCTACAGGCACATGGATTGCAGCCTTATTTTTGCTATTCTAAGGGGTATGAATAAATCATGCTATAATTTTCTCTGACATGCATTGTTAGCTAGATCTCTCCAGCGATAGACACAGCTGGTGCTCCAATCTGAGACTACACGTGTGAGTTTATACAGTACAATTTACAGCAAAAATGTTTCCCTGAAAGTTAATATCACAACAATGAAATGATGTCTTCTCCTCTTGGATTTTAATCCAACTGATTATATCTCTAACTCTACCTTCCAAACCATGTATACATCCTTGTGTTGGACTACAAATGACCTCAGTCTGGTAAGTGTGTACACAGGCACTTAACTGCAAAAGATCACCACCAACCCCCAAAACAGAACTCTCCAAATCATCACTTGGTGTTAACACAGCTGCCTAAAATATTGCCCATCCAACAGATGCTTCCAAACATTTTCAGTACTTTAACAACCATACCCTACATAATTATTGCACAACTACTTCAGAGTATATATATGTTTTTTTTTTTTAATGGTCAAATGACATCGTGGTGCCTGAACTCAAACTCCCTCAACATCATTTGAGTACTCAGTTGAAAATATTTGTTTTTATTTATGTAGAGTTGGAGACTGCATCTTATACCCTAGAGTTTAATAACATAGCATTCAGGGCCAGAGTCTGACTACTAATATATAAAGACATTATATGAAAAGACATTCCTGTGTACAAAAGACTATATATCTAAGACAAGGAAAAGATTCCTTAATCTCTGCCATTTTGATTGAAAAACTCAACTCCAGTCTGTAATCCCCGCTTTTTAGTTGGCATTGCTATTTAAGAAATTCCTAATTGTCTCCTACTAGTGTTTCACTAGACAAGACTAACATAAACCAGATAAAAAGTTAGAAAAACAAAGCATTATGCATTATCTACATGTCTTCTCTGCCAAAACTAGTTGAACTCATATCAAAGCTAATAAAAAACAGAGGAGACAGTTCTGCCCCTTCTAACACAATGGCATTTTTTAAAAAAAGAGAAATTTTAGAGGAATTCATTCTAAATTTCAGCCATATTCTAAGAAAAAAATGAAAAAATAATTATTACAGAACCTACTGCCTTCCATTAGGAGGAGAAATTAATACATCTTCAACAGTCCCTCCAACACAAAAATCATGCAGCTTTGTGAATAAAGAAGCATGACCAAACTGGAAATCTTCACCACGCACAGAGCCCTGCCCTTGAGGGAAGATTAGAGAACAAACTGTAATTTACAGGTCTGAGTCCCACCACTCAGTCACTCCTACGAGGTACTTGGTGTGCTGTGGCAAGCAGCATAAATCCTGGTTCACCTCCATGGACCAGCAGGGCAGGTAAGGTGATGGCATGGTCCCACTTTCACCTCCTGTGCAAGTACTTGGAGCTATGAATTCAATACACATTTACATGTGTGCTCCTTCAGAAAAGGAGATCAGTTTTTCCAAATTCCCACATGCCACCCTTTCAGCAAGTCCCTTCAGAGGATATGAAAAGATGCTCAGATTCCTGCCAAAGAGGAAACGCAAGAGCAGCCAACAGGCAATCTTGTTATTGACAACTATTCCTGACTAAGTAGAGAACTATTCAATTGCAGGCTTTGGAAATTACTGGGGTAATTCTTGCTCTATGCATAGCCATCACTTCGTGATACAGCAGTGAAGCAAAGGAAGCAGCCAGCCCTGAGCCTGATGAGGACACCTGGCAGTAGAAAGAGGACAGGTCCAACCTGTGCAGAACCTTCTCAGCACCAGCCCAGTCTGGCCGGGTGAAAGAAAGCCTCCCACTGCTGGGCCCAGCTATCGCAGAGGTCTTGTTCTTGTGAAGCTGAGCCACTGAGCAGCTGCTTGCCACCCACCCCAGCTGCCAGCTCTTCCCACTGACAGGCCCCTGTCGCGTTTCGTTACCCCCTGCCACTGAGAGGGCAGAGTTTCCTGCTGTGCCGACCTCAAGGCGGTGCTCAGGCAATGGGGAGAGAGGTTGGTGGCAGTAACCTAATGCACCTGTAGCCACTACAGACCAACGGGAGTATTTGGGCTAGTCCTGACCACGGTTATTTTACTGGTTGAGATCACGGCAACATTTTTGGAGAGTCATACATGCATCACTGGAAAGAGAGTGGGAGCTTGGAGGTAAGGAGAAAAGCTTTAAAGCTACCAAATACTAAGTGCTCATTCAGGGGCTGAAGTTTTTATCAGTAATTAAGAGCTTTTCCATTAGGAAAAGCTACATTAAAATTCTTTTGCATCATTGTAGATCAAAACCCTCTTCAAAAATCTGGAAAGATTTACTAAGTCCTCCTATGCTGGGGAAAAAAAAAAAAAAAAAAAAAAAAAGGATAGGAAACCCCCCCCCCCCCCCGAATTGGGGGTGTGTGTGTGTGTGTGAGATAAATTATTAAAGATTATTTCTTCGTTATTTCATCTCCCAGGTAAACACAGAATGTGTATAGGAAAGGAATCACACTCACACGGAGAAGTCTGTGTTGGCTAAGCGACAACATTAAGTGAATTTACGAAGGCTTTCCAGCATCTGAAAACGCTGTGCTCAGTCTAACGATCTTCCCAAGCATCGGCAAGAATAATGAGGCATTGCCTCCCGACAGGCTGTTTCTCTCCAGCTGCTGCCAGGTCTCCGGGGCGAGGAGGCAGCTGTGCCGGCACGGGGACCATAACCGGGAGGTTCAGCCCGAGTTCAGGAGCTGCGGGTCACACACCCTCCTCGCCATCTGGCCGTGGAAAGCATCGCTCCGGCTTTTGTTACAGAGCCACGCACACGGGCTGGAAAATTCAGCTTGCTCATTTTAATAGGAAGTGCTGCAGAGCTGCTGTACAGTTCGGAACAACTGTACCAAATATTTGCAAATATACTCTGCAAGGAAAAAACAACAATGCGTGGAAACAGCATTCACTGCTAGCATTTTGCCTTCCTTTTGAAAAAGGTGTTAGGCTTGCCTAATTTATTTGTGGTTTGTTTACTGTGCCTCAGTGTATTTTTACAGAACAAATTAAATTTGTTTTAAAATGAATGTCTATGTTTTGCCCTTGAGTTCCAATATAATAAGCTGTGCTCTGGATTAATTTCTGACTGAATGGCGAGGTATTCAAAGAAATAGTTTTCAGTAAATATTATTCTCACCCAGAACGTCACACTTACTTAACTATTTTATTTTTCTTCATTCCAGAAAGAGATATTTATGCATGGCCACACTCAATCGTGCTTGTTGAGAATGCAAATAGAGAAAAAAAAAAAAACAAAGCAACCACACCAAAGTAATAAATAGCTGATGTCTTTTGGGAAAACCCCTTTCTGTTATATTTCTTTGAACCATAGGACACTCTAAAAGAAGAGAAACGTGCCAATGTTGTATCCTGTTCAATCACTGAAATTTTTAAATGGCTTGGGTCTTGAGGATGTGCATGGTCTGTCAGTGTCCCATGAAAGAAGTGTTCATTTACACTGATGCTGGTGGATCAGAATAAGATGAATGATGGGAAAACCCAAAGGAAACAGGATTTACAGGTGCCTTGCAGAGGTATAAGTGACAGAGGGGAACATACTGGCTCCTACCTGGCTTTGCTGCTGATGGATCCCAGGAATGCTCAAAAATTCCTAAGTCTTGGAGAGCAATAATGTGACTGGATTTTCCACCCGTTTTACCTGGTTTGCATTTCCTGAATGTGACTAGAAATGGTGCTAAATTATATGGTGGTCCATGCTTTGCATATCCCTAAAATACATTTAGTGCACCAAAAGGGCATGTAAGTGATAAAAGCCAGAAGCAACAGAACTTTCAAATCATTCATGAAAATCACATCCCATGCTACCCTTAGCTAGAAATAAACTCACTAATTTGGGGTGGGATTCATTCTACTTAAATTAGCCATCTAAATGTTAGCTGGCTAGGGCTGAACTAGTCACTGCAGGATCCTCAGCGTCAGTGGAAAGCAATGAACACCTCCCCAGAGGCGTGATGAATCACAGAAATGCAGTGATGCTTTTTTCCAGAGCACCCTTCCAACAACATGCATTCCAGGAGCTCCTGAGCCAGCATTTGCAGCTTTGTGTTAAAACCTGTCAAGGGCTCCACGGCAGACCTCTTTCTCCTGTTAAAACTGACCACCTTCTCCTACACTGTCTTTCATAGCTTTTAGTGCGCTATTTAACCTCACAAAGACCTTCCTTTTGACCCCATAATTGCTTACTTCTTTGATAATTTGTGGTGAAAGACCTTGATGAATTTTTTTGAAAAGCCATGTGGTCTATCTCAACCTTTGTCCACACTAACTGATCCTTTCAAGGCCTTCCAGGCAGCCTGTAAGGCATGACTTCCCTCCACAAGCTAAGCGAACTCTTCCACAGTATA
The DNA here is from genome assembly GCF_018691265.1 of Tyto alba. Lineage (NCBI taxonomy): Eukaryota > Metazoa > Chordata > Aves > Strigiformes > Tytonidae > Tyto > Tyto alba. The sequence goes on along the minus strand of NW_024881316.1, from coordinate 23,797,362 downwards.
TCTATTCAGGTTTACACTGCTTCTATAATTTTTTCAAGTCCAAACTGATCAGCAGTTTCCCAGAGCTTACCAGAAACTTTTAAGAAAAAGCTTGTGTTATATGTTAAATAATTTGCAATCCCCTCATGTTCACGAGAGGACCCCAGGTAGCAGCTCAGCTACTTCACCCTTCAGTTGCTGTAGTAGCCTTTGGTGAACACTACCTATTCCTGATTACATTGGTTTGTTGATTTGGTCTATAAAGCTTCAAATCAGTATCACTAGAAGTGACACTACACCCTCTCTTCTGATCGGCAAATGTGGAGTTGTTCAGTATTCGCAGTATTTACAAGACTAATTTTTTCATCCTCATTTTGAACAGCCTTGTTTCCTATTTTATACTTTGATCACAGGCTTTAAAATATAGATGTATGTATTTATTGTATGAACTCATTGCCTTTAAAAATAGCCCAGACAGTGCAAACTCTTCCATGGGTCCCTGGGCCTCTTATTCTGCCAATAAAAGAGGACTTCGAGGAGCTATGATCAAGCCCCAAAAAGAGGGGGAAAAAAATTAATGGTGTTGGATATTTTTCTAAATGTTGGAGAGACCATTGTAACCCCCACAAAAAGCTCCAAGTCAGCTTTTCCTGTCAAGACAGAGCTATCATCACTCTGGCTGCCTTCTCCCAGAGGAACAAAAAACATTGTAGACGTTGACAGGGCCTGATTTATGGTTTGGTGTTCTTACTCATATTCAATCATCCAAGTGCTAAGAACACATCTATTAACGTTCTCGTACATACTCATCCAGGATGCCAGCTAAGTTACGCAATTCACCTTCATCACTCTTTCCCTCAACTTTCAAATACAGAAACGCAGTTTGAGCCCTCCAAGCTGCAATTCAGACTATTTGAACAATTTAAGTTCAGAAGAACTACTTAATTATGAAACAACAACCCCCAAGACTCTTTTAGCTTCAGGTTAGATACCACTTCATTTGCAACAGCCAAACTCTGAACAAGTCTTAACAGAAGGACTTCAATCTGCATAAAAAAATACCTCAACAGTATCAGCCACCAAATATTTTCCTGCAAGTTACATGTAACTTAAGCTGCTGTCTCATCCATTATTTCTGAAGAGTTCCCTTTTCCTCTGTAATGTTCCTCTTTCTAACATCTATAACTTCTTTTTCTATAGAGATGAGGAACCTACCTGAATGTAACCTACCAACACTATTGGAAAAAAAAAAAAAAAAAAAGGCAAGCAACCAAGCCAACCATCTCTCCCACCTCCATCTCTGCAAACAGGTTATTAAAATTCAGCAGAGAGAACAATTTTCATTAGGAAAGCACCTTTTCTTTGTTCTACAAAATTCCACTCACCTTACATGAAGACATAAACCTCCCTACTACGGCCCACAGTTAGAGCAAACATCTAGCTAAATATCACTGGCCTAGGATGAGCTCAGGTGCTACCCTACAGCCTCAGAACTGGAAACACCTGGAAGCTGCTAGGGCAGCTGTGCTGAGATGCAGCAAACAAGGTAATGCTTATTTTTCATCCCTGTTTTTTACCGGAGTGCTCAGTGATGTTTCCTCTCGCCACATACTGTGACCAACGTACATAAGCGCTGTGGGCCCACAGGCAAGCTGTGGGGTGTCGATAGTCTTGCCGGTCCTTGGCAGACACCAGTGGAGAAAGCTACAGGTTCAAACATTGCTGCTGATTATGGTATGGCACAGCTGCTTGCATCAGAGTTTATTTTTATGAAATGCATTAATTTTTTAATTAAGATTGCATATAACCTCATTCCTACGCTTTTGTGAAGAGATGTGCTGCAGGCAAAGCCAGAATTACTGTCATCTATTACATTAGCATGTAATTAAGAGGTTCACAATATGCCTAAACTGAAGCAGACGAGGATGCCTAGCCCACAAGGCACCACTAGCACTTCTAATGGTGCATTTTTTACTTGCAGATTTCATCTGCAGGATTCAGAAAATTCTGTGGACACTTTCCCATTTTGAAGGCAGCAAAACAGAAATGCAGAAAGCTGAAAACACCTGAAAAAGTAAAGGAGCCTAGCACTGAGCCAGCTTTTCCAAGCACTAAATATACATGATTCACTAAACAACATGCTTCTCATAGCGAAAGGCTTTCCAACCCTTCCTCCCTCCCCATCACCTCTGCTCCTTCACTGCACAGGAGAATCACAGAATATACAGCTATGAGAGTTTAGGCCACACTAAAAGGTTGACTCTACTTATAGTCGTCCAGCAGGCTGGGTGAATTTATGATCAATTCCTGTTGTTAGATGGAGGATAATAAAAGGTGGAAAATGTATTGCTGATGAGGAGGTTATGTAAAAACTCATGCCAATGAGCACGGTGGGGATGTGGTTTTAGGGTTGATCCTTCCTTTCTTATTTATGCTGGTACTAAAGAATAAATATTTCTGAATTACAGGAAGATGGAAATGGAATACCACTTCTTTCTTTACAAAAGTAGTTCTCTAAAACTGAGCTACCTCTCACTTACTGATAAGTCCACAATATGCCTTTTTCATCAGATTCTGCAGATTCATCCTTGGGTCACAGAGGTGCAGAGGTTCTAATGTTTATTTTCAGACTCTTGCCAGTATTATTTTTGTAACGCAGGGAACAGAATTTTGGAAAGTCTCTTAGCCTGAGGAGTTCTTAGTATCAATCTAAAGCAGTTAAATACTTTGTGGAAGAAGGTAATTAGGTAAAATACAATATTTAGAGGCAGATTTGGGCTTTTTAACAGAACTCCTAGTCCTATTCAATTTACTATCAATTGGGTTTCCAATACTCTCAAGCCCATAGATGAGCTTCCCCCCTGTGCTCGTTCCAGCATCCCCAGTTTTGCAGTAGCCAACAAGCCACAGAAATCCACTTAGTCCTTGCGTTCTTTTAGCTGACATTGGGTTTCTCAGGGGCTGGTCACAACTCTAATTCTCCTGCAAAGGTACAGTGTGGCAACATGAAAATTCCATAAAGCTGTATAATTAATAAAGCATTGTAAATATATTTAAGCTAGGACCACAGTATACATACAAGGTGCTTCAGGTAGGTGCCAACACTACCTCATGCAGAGTGAGCTGCTCCATCCACTTGGGGTGAAAGGAACTGAATTATGTACTTATTCTTGCAAAGGAGTTATGCAGGTTTGCCATCCCTACATCCTTCAGCATCAGTCCCATGGCTGTTAAATGCACCAAGAACGTCACACTGGGCACCATCTCCTCCTACAGCCAAGTTAGCTATGCAAGTGCTTAAATTCTACCCTTTTCCTTGCTCCTGCTGACAAGTAGCAATGTTTCAGTGACCATCTGTAAACATAGGCTACTACTCTATCCAAGGGTGTTGTGGGGTTCCAAAAAGTACTGAAGTCATCCTGATGTATATTAATGTTCTAGGAAAGCAATCACCGGATGAATAGCAGCAACAGGAGTGGTGCAACATGGAAAGATAAAGCACCGCAGCAGAGACTGATGCTTTAGTATTCAGTCAATGTTTGTGCCGATTCCCAAACCAGCTGCAGTAGGACTGGTTACTGTCTGCTTTCCACAAACACTCCTACAACTCTGTATTAGAGGAAACCCTGATGCAAGCAGCTTGTGATTGATTTAATTATCTTTTGAGTACTAGTTTGTTTTTCTGTTTCTCACAAACGGATTGTGTGAGACAGCTTGTGAGTCCGCAGGAAGCTCTTGTGGCAACTCAGAAAACAATAACACTGCCAGCGAGGGTGCTAGCAGCGAATGCAGGTATCACCACTACCTGCATGCAATCAACGGAGCTTCTGCTTCATTTTCAGCATGCCAAGGGACCAACCATAAACCAGTCTTCCCCTAAAATTCCTCTACTAAAGGTACAGCATTTTCTGGTGTATGAATGGTCAGACTACGTGGTCTGCCATGTTGGCCAAATTCTACCCGAACCTTTCTGATATTATCAAAGAGCATTCTGTATTTCTAGGGATTCTGTCACTATTTACTACAGCATCTACCCAGCCGCTCCCCAGCACTGCCATTTGAAGCTGCATCCTTTTTCCACTGAAAATGGACTATTATTAACATTTTCAAAGAATCCAGGAATGGCAAAAATATTTCACTGACAAAAAGAGCAATGGACTTACTCTTTATGCCTTTCATACATGGTATACAAATGTCACAGTTTAATATGAAGAAAATAATTGTTGACACACAATAATTACATATAATTTCATATAATCTGGTATGTGCAATTTAGTGTTTTATTAAACAAATACAGTAGCTAATCAAAATCTGATTGCTGACAATGGGAAATTACATTAAAGCCTATGTTCCTATGGTAATTATTGGTCAACTGAAATGCTATATGCCCTAAAACATAACGCAGAAAATTCTCTTCCTGTGAAAAAAGAAATACAATAGAAATAAAGTTAAGGGACATGTTTATTTCGGAGCTTTCTGCAAGCAAAATTGCTTTGATACAAAATGAGTTCAATGATACAGTGCTACCATCCACCCAAGCAAAAGAAAACCTCACATTTACATGAATGCACTTTATATTGATATTCTTACAGAATAATAGTTCAGATATCCAGAATGTGTCTGGCCTCATAAAGCAATGGCACAGAAATGCTGCAAGGTACTGGAGTATCATATTACTGGCGAGTGCTTAATTATCTCTGTGAGTTCTCTGAGAGATGCTGTATAAATAAGGGTACTGTGAACGTGGGTTTGTATTCCTTAGTAGTTTCGATGTACATCCTTTAGTGTTTGTTTACTTAGCTCAAAATGTGTAATTGTGTCTTTTGGCTTTTTAGTATTCTCTTTTTCTTTTTTAAAGAAAAATCATGAGGTATCCTTTACTGTTAACTAATGACATAGTGATAGGCCTATTTTATTGAGGTTGTAGAGACTTACTGTACATTCAGTACACTGTACATTCGGCAATTATTTTAAGTGTACTTTCTACACATTACTGTGTACAACTGTTAGTTTACATTAAAACTCTTCCCCTTTCTCACAGGATATGGCATAAACAAAACCAAATCTGACAAAAATTATACACATAAAATAAGAAGACAAATACACAAATAAGGCCATCTGCAGAATTAAAAATCCACCTCTTGCGATATTTCACAATAATTTCTACATAATATTTTACATCTTACGAACTTAAATACTTAATGAAAAAGGAAAAGACCTTTACAGAGCCAATCATATTATCTCTTCAAGGACTTGTCCAATTTGCTGGCTAGTGGCCTTCTCTGGGGAGTTGGAATTTTAGAAGGCTTGGCTGATCCTGGCCGAGAACCTGCTCGGGGTGTTGGTCTGCTTGTAGCAGGAACAGTCTCTGACATATCTGAGCATACAGACTGGATTTCTGAAATGTCAAAGTCAGATGCATCACTGCCTCGGCGACTACTTGACCTGCTGCCAGCCTTGCTTCCTGCTCGGCTTCCAGGTCTGCTTGGAGTTCTTCTGGTTTCTAGAAAAAGACAAGATATCTGTCAGTATTAGAGGTAAGGATGGAAAAGGTGTGCAGGTCTTTCCTAGGTCTTTGGCAACCCCAAAAATTCCTCATTGCACAACTAAACTTTAGACCTCTGCCAGGCAAGCGAGATGATGCTGTATCTCCCATTAAAGAGAAAGAAATGTGAGATCAAATGCTGAGACGTAGTTAATTTGTCACTAGCACATCTCATTAAAAATGTATTATCCCGGCAACTTTCTTGACTTGCTAGACATACATTGTATATTCACTCAACAGCCAGAGCCTTTCTTTCCCCTGTCATTTTCTCAGCTACGCATTGAAAGAATTCCGTATCTGGCCTCTTCATGCATTCAGGATTTCTCAAAATATGTACCTGGAGATGCTGACGAATATCCCAATTTTTAAATGTGTACCCCTCTTTAAAAAAAAAAAATAAAAAAAAAAAAAAAAAAAAAAAATCAAACCCATACACTTGAAAGCTGCAAGTAAACAAAGGCAGAGTATACATTCTCCCAAACAAAAGGCTGAGTAAATGAGCTCTCAGCACGCCTGCTAAAGTGAAAGCCTGCCCAGACAATGTGCTATGAAGAAAAAAGCCACAACAAAGAATCTTAAACATAAACCCATTAATGTGTTTTTTTCATAATTTTTCAAATTATTGAATATTTTTGATCTTGACAAATCTGGTTCCTTGTATCTGTTAAGAACACCAAGTTGAAACTGAAATCTTAGATGCCTCATTTTTCAAATCACCTAGAAAAGACAGGTACTCTTCAGACTGAATTTTCCAGTACTGCTCAGTATGCTCTGCAGAGCTTAAGATATGAGGGAAAACCAGCAGAGCTATCTTCTGTTCTAACCATCTAGCCCTCTCCCTTATCTGGAGGCTGCTCTGCAGATCCCAGAAAAGCACCGCTTCACTCCTTTCTTTTCTCATATCCTGTGTTAAAAAGCTCTATGGGATATTCCATTAATAAGGTCATCTACAGCTGCTCCCTGTAGTTATTTCAAAAGAAACGGACAAGTCATGATTCAATGACCCCTTTGCTCCATCACAGTTGAGCGTAACTTGAATACTGTGAAGAACTGACCCCTTTTAAAATAAATGCTTCTTCCCTAGTTCCTTAGGCACATACATTGGAGATACCATTGTCAAGGAGGTTGCAGTCATGAATTTGCGCATCCACAGCTGAACATATCTGCTGTGCAACCATGTGAATGGAGGGCCATTATTATGTTCTTATTACGTGCACCCCTGGCAATAGTAATGTGCAGGCAGCAGGACCTTCACTCCTTCCCACTCTTCTGACATCTCTCTCACACCCTAATGTGACACTACATACTCAGGTGGAAAACAAAGCAAGCGGTAGATCAAGCTCTGAAGTCAAGACACTCACCTGCAAACTGAGCCCTAACTCTGGTAGCTGCTGTTGACAGGATGCCGCTGTCTTCTCCGGAGTGGAAACCCTTCCCTGATAGATATCCTGGCAGTCTGAGTTTACTTCCTTGAATTGGTGTTCCCTATGCAAGAAAAAAAATATTTTTTCAGCTGTCACTACTGAAGATAAGATCTGGTATTAGGTAGTACATCTTTTAGAATATGATAATCATAACCACATTCACTGTGAATTTGAAATACTGGTTTGAGTCACTATGGTCATTTTTAATGATGTGAAGTTTTGAACATTCCTTTAACAGTTAGTATCTGAAGTAGTTCAAATGTAAAGCGACAACAAACTAACAGTCTCCTTGACACTAACATTTTAGCATTCTGTGTGTGTATTTCAATGAATATAAAGAAAGTAAAATGCTACCTTCTTATAATTAGTCAAGCACGTAAGATTAGTTGATGGTACATGACTTAGAGAGACAAGTAGTTGAGGTTTTATGTCTGCATAGCTTGACTTTCCATCATTCTGACTATGATTATAGCTGGTGAATACATCTGTTTCAATTTTGTAAATATTTTAAAAGCAAAACAAAACTACTAAATTTCAAAACCTTTTGCTAGAAGAAAAGCAGAAAAAAAAAAACAAACCAAACATAGGACTAATTCAAAAAAGTTCTTGTCAATATACTGTTTGAAATGTCTCTACTCCACTGTCTTACCCTGCCTGCTTTCTCATTTATGAAATAGAATCAGTCCTGATTTACAATCTGTCCCAAATGGGAACATTTATTTCAAAACCACAAGAATTAAATCCTCAAATCTCAAAGTGCACGTAACATACTAGATAGGAGGTGTACGCAAATAAGAGAAAAACTACAGTATTCATATTCATTTATTCAACACAAAAATATTAAGTAAATATCCACAAAGAAGAACAAACACTGCAGTCATGGAGGTGGCACGTTGAGTGGCCTGGATCCCAAGATCCAGTGTTCTGTGCTTTTGATCCCAGTACAGTGGTGGGCAGAAGCTGGTACTTAAAGTCAAAACCCAGGAGTGTGTTGGGAGCTGCCTAGAGCCAAGCACTGAGTGGAGGGCTGGCAGGAGCCTAAATGGTGGCTATCAGCTCGGGCTACTTCTGGCACATCCGAACACAAAAGCATTGAGATGTTACAGAGCAGACAATCCGCTGGCTCTGAGAGAGATGGTCACAACATTAAACTCTCTTTAAAGCCACGTACCAGCACTTAACATCCAGCCAGCCACCCCGTGGAAATCTCTGCTGTACAGAGACTGCTTGGGAGGGTAAGGAGAAAGGAAATGCTCTCCGTTACCCCCACGGAAGCTGCTGCACTTTGGGCAAAAGACACTGGGATAGAATCACTGGTGCAAGTTGATCAAAAGCTTGTTCTTCAGTTCTGCCCTAAATCCAACTGCAGTCTACCTATAAAACAAGTAACAACTTGGCAGAAAACGCTGCCGAATGCCTCAAAAATTTGCTGCAACCTACCTTACCAGACTCATTCCATTTATAATCTTAAACCATGCTGGTTTACATAAAAAAAGCCTCACTGGAACTGCTGGCAGCTGTAACAGCAGGTAAGAAATACAGTGCCCCTGTTTGAAATCAATGCCAACTGCTTTCACCTCATTGTAATTCAATTTTAAAAATACCTTTCCATGTCTATAAACACTTTAAAGTACCATCAGTTAATCTTATAATTCAGCTACCAGTTAAGAGAAGATAGAAAATGCAGGAAAATGTTAGAAACTGACAACTGGCTCAACTTTGTGCTACTGTTTTCAGCCTCCTGTGCTTGAAGCGCTGTATACATACACGCACCTGCCGTGCGCACAGGTAACACGCCCACTCGCACGGGAGGAGGGAGTGAAAAGTTTGTTATGCATCTTTGAGCAAAGCCACACCGAGGTCACGTAAACTTAGCACGAGAAGGTGTCATATGAATAGCAATGGCCATCAAAGTGCAGATTTGTGAAAAGCGGTTACAACAGAGGTGATGGTGGCACAAGTTGCCCTCACCGAGCCCTCCCTCTGACGCAGGGCAGGAGTTACTCTGACAAGTCAGTTTGCAGACTGATCCAGCTGCAATCTTTTAACTGACTGTAATGACACTGGATGAGATACTTTGGCTTCAAGCCCATTAAAATTTTGGTCATACAGCTTAATCGCCAGCACAATCCTAATTGCTATATTAACAATTTCTATGTAAGTCATGGGCTGGAAATAAGACCAAAACTAATTTCCTGTAAAGTCATCAAATAGCTATCTTATTAGAGCAACAATTGGTCACTACACCTCTAACCAAAACTTTCAGTTGTTGGAAAGATTTATATATCACAGTTAGTACCATCTTCTTCAAAGTGATTGGGTATTTCTTTATTTAGTGATTTTACACTGGAGATCATGATTTATTAATCTCATTCCAGCAGTTCATGAATATTACAGTACTTTATGAACTCAAAGTAAACAATTATAGGAAAGAAACATGCAAAGTATATGAACTGCTTTATTAAAAAAAAAAAAAAAAATACTTTTCCACATTTTCTCAACCAGTTCATTGCATACTGTTACAACTTAACCATTTGCACTTTAAACATCAATTCATTGAGGCTGAGTTTTCCTAAAAGTCAAAAACATAACAAACAGGACATTAAAAAAAAAAAAAGGAGAGACTTGAGGAAAAAAAAGGAAGGAAATCATTTGATACAGGTCTAAAATAAAGACAGTGCATTAATATGCAAAGGATGTTTCAGTGCTGAAGCACTGAAACTCTAGTGGCTGTTAGTGAAGTGACAGTTTTAGTGAAGGAATGTCATTAGACTAGAGTCTCTGTCCTTACTGTACCTCTGCAGATGGCCCTTGATAGTCTGAGGATTCTGGTGGCTTAGGAGTTGACGTTTTGCTGTTTGTCAACCATGGTTTACCATAGTTGCGTGTTAAATGATGGGGTGTCTGTATGAAACAATGGTAAATTAAAATATGAAGGACAGTAGATGGAAAACAACATCATGGAGAAGGATACCCAGGCTTTCACAGAGTGATCAAATCTTAGTAGAAATAAAAACTAAACAGTAAGAGTTGGTGACAAATATTCTGAAACCAAGGGATGGCAGAGCTTAGCTTCTTAAACAAAATGGAGAGGTTTGTTGCTCTTTGAGAATTGCTCTGAAATTGCCAGTTAGTTCATGTAGCACCTTAAATGTAAAGAATTCTTCTATTCCCATGTTGCAAAACAAACAGTAGAGAAGGCTGAAAAGTCTTCTCAGATCCACCCCAGACTATGAAATAAAACTGAGATACTTCTTCCCTAGCAGCTAGGGAAAGCACCAATATTGTTGGAGCAAGGAAGGGGGATGCAGAAATCTATACCCCATTCGTTAACCAGTGCAGTGTTGTACATTGCTCCTTACCTTCGGCGTACTTGTAGCAACCGCTTGCGGGGCAGCTGCCTGGCCAGCTTGACTTGACAGAGAAGTAGATCTGTTGGGAGAAGCACCCCTTGAAGAGGGCCGTGACCTACGGCCCCTTGGTCGGAAAGCTGCCATGCTCTGACTGGCACCATCAGCCAAAATGAACTTCTCACGCAGCTCCACATTCGTCCTCCCTTTAGCTGCAGCAAAGAAAGGTGTTCGTTTAGTCAAGTATGAAAACTGTCACAAGGCTGCTTATTGTCATTTTTGCCATGCCAATTCCAATACATTTTAACAATAAATAAAATGCATTACAGTGTAATGCATTTATTTTGGACACAGAAGATTTATGTGCAGAACTCGCTTATTCTAATACTTTATGCCAGCAGGAATGAACCACTGTCAAAGGAAGTCAGCGTGATAATGGAATGCTCAACGTGCTAAATCACTGTTAATCAATCAACTATTAATACATAGACACAACCTGATGAGCACTTTTTCTAACTCTACAGCTACTCATAATAAATAATACTTGCTTGGATGTTCCAGAAGAAATTGCTAAGTACAAGTCACAGGAAAGCAGCAAATATATTTATTCAAAACTATGAAGTTATGTAGTTTGGCAACATGCAATGATGAACATGAAATCCAAACTATGATGAGGTAATTGGTGGCTAAGCACTCACACACACACAAAAACACACACATGAAAGAATGTTCCGCAAGAATAGATGCAAGACATGTTAGCATTTAACTGTGTCAGTGTGAATGACAATTGTTTTTGAAACACTCTTCAAGCGTGTCAAAAAAAATTAGCTTGCAAAGCATCAGCCCATGTAGGAACACATTAAGCAAAATGTGATGGGTGAAGCATATTGTTAGAAGTATATATATTTTTTAAAGTAGGAAGGAAATGAAGAGAGAGGAGAAGAGAAGGAGGAGACAAAGAGAGGGGTTTGCCAACCTATAGTAGGCTGAGTGGTAATTGAAGAGTTTGATTCCGAACGTAACATTTTACTCCCGTGATGATGAACTAGAAAAAATGACACAGGACATGGGTCACATTAAAGAAAATCGTTAGCAGGAGAAGAAATCAAGTACAGCAGCTGCATATGCAAGAGACTTGGAGCACCAGGCCAAAAGATAGGACTCAGAGCAAAAGCTGGTTTTAAGAGCTCTGAGGCGAGTTCTCAAAGGTCTCCTAGGCAAAAAGGAAATAGCACTTGGACAGACTTAGATGTAGTCTCAAGTATACTTGTGTAATGGTATTTATCTGCTGACATAAAGAAGTAATATAAGCTAAAATGATTTTATATAACTAGGTCCACTACTTTTAAAGCTGGCTATGACAACAGTTCTTTGAAATGTGATTTATCTTAACACACGAGAAGCCCTTGGCAGAAGTGCAGATATGCTACGTAAAGTGCTTAAGGAAAAGCCTGAACCTGCACCACTGACATCAATGACTACTCTGCATACTGACTTCAACAAGACTAGGATTAGTTACCAATGCACAATGTCCAGTGTCTGGATGATTCTATAGAGATCAGTTTTCCTTTAGACCCCCCTGTGTTGACTTACTCATCTGCTCATGTATTTCCCATGAAAAAGGGATAAAGTACTACAGAAAATAATATAGACATAGAATACAATGTTTATTAAAGAAAATGGGATAAAGTTCCAAAGGATTCATAATCTGAGGACAGTAATAAGGAATTCCAACAGATTAATTAGTCAGTCATTAAGTATTGTATGTCTCAGTGTCAACCCAAGTAGGAATTGCTACAGTCTATACATCAATAGGCCTGATAAAAATGTACGGGATACATCAAAACTAATCAAGTTACCCTTCAATGAAGTCAGGTATTTTGAGGCACGTTTCATTTTCCACTGCTGTGTACTTTTGAGGCATAGGAGTAGAAAGCTATAAGGTAAGGATGGCTCTGCAAGCATAAATGACTTTCCTATAGTAGCAGATGCAGAATCAGGTGCTAAATTTCCGTGGTCCAACACCAACAACTGCAATATTACTGTTACACTTCTTTAGTAAACAATATATGCAATATGTTGGTAAGCAAAAGGACTATTTTTAATACTGCTGAAAAACTCAGAGATGTCATCACAGGGTTATGACAGCTCTTTTATGATAAGAAGTTTTATGGTACCTTTTAAGCCTGTAGACAAAGGTTTCTAGGCCTTAGTGGCACACTGTCAGTCCTTATGGGGTTTTGTGGTGGTTTCTTTTTGGACTCAACATCCTTGATTTAGCATGATAATTGATACAAATACAAGCTCTCCACCCTCTGAAGGTCTGTATCCAACTGTTTAGAAACCTTGTTTCCAAAACAGAATCTATGCAAGGTAGCTGACACTGGAGTAAGGTCTACAGGACAGTTGATGTCTCTGCCTTCACTAGCTGCTCACTTGCCTCTCCTGAACTCCTCTCTGCTGTCCTTGCACTATTACAATATTGCTTGTGATTCTACAGAAGCTCCAAGAGGTAAAAATGCAATAAATTTAATGCTGCTAGTTAATAGGATAGAACTACCTAGTTACAGAATGTCAGCTCGCTCTGAATGCAGTCATTATCATACTTCCTGCAATTTTACTACTCTGGCTACTATTTGACTTCTATCTCTCCCACTCCCTTCACAAATGGCTTCTTTCCTATCTCCAGCTGTTCCTCTAAGAACGGTACCAGACAGAGCCTACTTTCCCACTACAGAAGCAGGCTTTCCAGCAAACTAAGATGTCACTACGTTGCTGTGTACTGATAAAGCAATGCATTTGATACAATGCCCTGGAGGGCATGGAGATAGAGCGCTCTCTGCTTCCCCAGAGCACACAGTCCTTCTGACCAGAGCATTTGCCAACTGCTTTGTACAAAGCTCAGGGCTCTGCAAAGTGGTTCTGGGGAGGATGCCAGCGAAAAGACAGGGCTACAAAGGCAGAGCCTGAAAGCCTGGACACAGCCACTGGCCAGAGAAGTTTTTTGCATTGTTGTTGTTACTCTTCAATTCAATTACCTTATTTTGATTTCTTGCCTTAAACTGTCTCTCTTGCTGAGAAGATTTTATTGGACATTTCTGTGTGCTATTTCTGCCAAGTTATACAAGCAGCTTACAAGCCATAAACTCTATCTGGGCTATGTTCAATTCTTATTTACACTACTCTTAACACTGGAGGAACTGCGCAAAAGACACCACAGTTGTTCCAGACATACATCAGTGCAAGTGAAGAGGATCTGAACCATGGGATTTAAAGTTTACAAAAACAGATCACTACGTGACATTTAGTGAGATGATGTTTACATAACTGGCATTTTATACACTTCAATCTCCATCTTGAGACAATGAACAGTGACTGTATCCAAATAACTATCTGCATGCCCATTTTAACAGTCGTGTTACATACCCCTGCAAGGATCATTCTTCACTAAGAACTCATCAAGTGCCATCCAGCCACCTCCAACACGAACCATGACTGTACTTCTTAGGATACGAACGAGGCGTAGTTGTTGAGAGTCACCAAACTGCAATAAAAATCAAACAACAGTGAGGTTCTCAGTCATTCACATGCAGTTCAACACTGATAGGTTAGAAATCAAGACACTTTAAAAGTTTATTTTGATATTTAATTATTAGTAAATGCTAAAAAAATCTGATTTATTTATGCAGATTATTAAAGCTGTTAAGATTTCAAATTGGATGCCGCTGCATTAATCCAAAGGAGATGGCAAGACGGTAAAGAATCTCAGGTTTAATTTTATGCTTGATTCTCAAATGTCTGAGCTCATAAAGGAAGTAAAATTAGTAACACATTATTTAATTGGTTTCAGTCTGCCTTTGTGCAAATTAATGAAGACCTATTTGCATTATTTCACTGTTAAAATCTTAAGCAAACTCTCTTCTCCAACAGTCTAGTTTTTAATTATGTCAGTGGAAAGGAAGGCATCACTTTAAATGATCTGTGTGTGGGCTGAAAATTCAATGCACCACGAGTGTTGCACAGTTCTATTAACTGATTCATTTATAGGGATATTTTCAGGTATCGCGTTGACATTGCTCACCTATAGCAAGGTGCATGTGGGGAAGGGAACACTAAAGAAGAGGTGAATGATTGATAACTAACTATATTGTCCTTTATTATAAACTGCTCGTCACTCCTCTGTCTACACATCAAGGTTTTTCACAATTCAGAGATGCACAAAAACCTGTTTCATACTAACTCTTGTACTAGCCCATTCTTCCTTTGGGCTGATGGTCAGGCCTAACGTATGTTGTGCTCTTGAAACCTGTATAATAAAACCTGTATGCAGTATCTCAGTTCAAATCTGGATCAAAGAAAACATCACCAAAATGTTGACCCCGCAATCTCATGAAAACTAACCAGAAGAATTCAGTACATTTTAGCCAATGCCACTAAAATATTTATTTTGGTATCAGATCATCAGGCCAAGTGCAGTGCACTCCCACGCAAACATGCAGAGCGCTCATTGAAACCAATGGGAGTCGAATACACATCTCTGGGACAATGTCTGACCCTTGGAGAAGGCCGGCCATAGTTCAACTGTACCTACTTGCTCCAGTGAGGGGACTGAAATGCTTTAAATGCAAACCACACAAACGTGCTCCCTATTTGTTAAATTACTGTAGTAGTTTGGTACTACTTAAGCCAAGAAGAAAGATTAAGTTTAAAGGAATATTACTTTTAGGAACCAAACAAAAGCAAAGCTTGCCGCTTAATTCAATAATATTTTTTTTTTTGTTATAAATAAGAACATTCACATGAGCATTATTTGTAAGGGTTTTTTAATAATGCATTCAATATGTGCTGAACAAAGAACCATTTTATACATGTAGATCAAAGTTTAAAAAAAAAAATGGTATCCAAATTGATGCCATTTATTTTCATTGGCTTGTTTCTACAGAGAATTTTTTCTAGGGTTCTAAAGATACTATCTTTTTTCTTTTCTTTATTTTTTTCCCCATCTCAGCTTAATTCTTCAGTTAGATCCCATTAGGCAACTATACCAAGGGCCATATACAGTATCCTTTGGAAACTGCCTACCTAGGCTGTGATTAATTCAGACAGTGGGGCTCCTGAAACATAACACAGCTATCTACCAAGGCATTTCTCCTAATGGTAATTCAGTCCGTTTCCTTCTTAAAATAGCCTGGATACCAACTTCCCTTAAACAGTATTTTTCATTGCTTCAAATAATCAGAGTTTAAAACATTGGGATAAAAATGTAAAGGAAGTCCAGTTTGGGCTACAACAAGGCCTGTTCTTGACAGTAGCCATATAACATCACTGTCACTAGAGAAGCCTCAGCTAACTTGCTGTAGGTGCTTTTTACTATGATGCTGTTCTGCACCAGTAAGAGTTAGATGCTCTCAAAAAATGCTGTAATTTTCCCAAATCTTAGAGTAGAGATGGCAGATAAGAGGATTAACATAATTTCAAATGGTCTTTTCAAATAGAGGCTTGTTTTATATGTGGAAAACATTATAAATTATTACTTAGATATGTTGCTTGAAGCATGTGGTAAGATTATCTACTGCTCTTTGTGCTTTCTTCTATACTTCATCAGGTTTTGCCAGTAAGTAAGACTGAAACTACATTTTTAACATCTCCAGATTTTAAAATGGCTAATGTTGTTACCACTAGCATTTCCCAGAATGGATTATACATATTGCCATTATAAGAGCATGAATAAAATACTAATGGTATCCGGTAAAATACTTAATGGTATCCGGTTTGTGTCAAGTATTTCCATTCTTACCAGGCAAGCATGATTTAACAATTTAAGAAGCTGTGTATCAGTATGTACCATAGGAGTAAGCAAGCACTGGTTAGCATATGCTCCCTGTACCACTGTACAGTGCCACTGAGGTATGACTCACTGATAACCCAACTGACAAAAAGTATTCTCAAACACAGCTCTAACACATTACAGACCTGCCATAGCTCTCTGAAAACACATAGGGAGAGGGAATAGTCTAAACTGGAACAGCAAGTTTAATTTGCCTATTTCCAAAACACATATTTAATAATTTGCTGTGTTAGTATATAAAATACCAAGTCAGCTTGGTTCTTATTCAGTCTCCTTGATTGCACAGGGATTTCTAAATTTTTTTTTTCTGAAAAGGAAAGTCTTTTTCACCTAATTTTCAATAAATAAGTGATATGACACTGGGATCTGTGTTTACTGTGATTAGCCTTTAATCTGATAGCCTAAAAAATAGAACATAGAATTTTAAAGCATTCTGCTATAAAACTGAAAACTGATAAAATAATAGTAATTGTACAATTGCAGTTTAAATGCTCAAGATTTTTCACTAAGGAAATTGCTGCTGACCATTATCTGGTTCCTTTAAAAGTAATCTCCTTAATAGGGAAAATGGCCAAAGAAAGCAGGTGAGGGCTTGAAGAGGAGGGATCCTGAGACAAGGAATGCTCCATAGCATTTAAAGAAATACCACAGCTGACCAGCAATGAATTAGCTGAAGATGAAAGGATGGCGAGAAGACTGATCATTGCAAGCTTAAATCACTATGCATTGGGAATAAAAAAAAACAAAACAAAAAAAAAAAAACAAACAAAACAAAACAAAAAAAAACCACAAAGGAAAAAGAAACTATAACACATTCCACTGGTTTATACCTGATTTCCCAGGAAGAACTGATAAGAAATGAAAAATGGAAGAAAGACACGATTAGTTTACAGGAAATTCTCTATATGACTCTAGAACACATGCAAACTAACACATTAGACATTCTAAATAAACTATCTACTTCAGAGCAGGTAGCTAGCCATCCGGAGGATTGAATATTGGAAAATATTCAAGGCCTTTGTTTCCTTCCCATTGCTGTCTCTGTGGTCTTTTAAAATAATCTACAAGTATTTAGTAAACTCTCTTAGCCAAATATTCCATATTTCATCTGAAATCGTTCTGGTTATTGAATCTAGGGGTAGCAGATCTTTTTCTACAATGCGATATTTATTTTTCTGTGATTGAAAATTGTTCTGCAGATATCTAACACATTTCTTGTACTACTTCAGAAGGAAAATAACAAGGGAGGATAGAAGTGATTGAATACACTTTGGTAAAAGATTTTTAAAGTACAACACAATACCACAGGAAAATACCACTGTTTTTAAGAGACTAATAGAAAATCAGCTATAGTATAAACACTTTGGGTATCCAGACAAAAAGATTGGCTTTTAAGGAGCTGTTGTATATATGTATGCATGTGCGTATGTATGTACGTATGCAGTTAGCTTTTAAAAGTTCCCGTAGATTGAAAATTGTTTCAGTAGTTTCAGCAAAAATAAATACAAGCAGCAGCATTTTCCTATATTTTTAGCTTATATGTTCTAACAAAAAAAACCCATAAAATTTAGACAAGCTTAAAGTAAGAAAACATAATTCTCAGACAAAATTCCTGTAAATTAATATAGCCTAATTCCTTGCATAACAATCTCATACAAATAAACTTTAAGATTAAAGAACTAAGAAGGTCCTCAAGAAGACTTACCCTGTACTTGTTATCCCCAATCTGTTCCACTTGAAACCGTTTTGCACATTTACATTTAGCTACCTGCCTTGTAACCTGCAAAAAAACACAACTGCTTGATTACTGGTAATATCACATTGCTAAATATTTGTGTAACTGGTAAACTTTAAATTATATAGGAGTGAAATAAAATTTATTATTAAAGAACATGACTCCAGTAGAATAGAGTGCAATCTAAGAAAGCAGACAATGTACCTCATCTTCAATTTTGTCAGCATCTGTGAGAGGCTTGTATGCATCCTTATTTGGATGAAGAGCTGCTACAAATTCATAGTAGTCAATATATCCATCTCCATCTCTATCAAAAATGTCTGCAACAGCACTCATTTCAAGTCGGCTTGTTGGGAATTCTGCAAGACAAAGACAACAACAAAAGCTAAGGTTTTTTTGCTTTTCAATCCCATTACAATGAAAGGCTTTACCACAAATATTAAAAAAGTTTTTAGGCACTAGGTGACAGACAATGCTTATCAAAAAAAACCAAGGACATTCAGAAGAGTGAAGGATTCTTTCTGAAAAAACAATCTGAATCTCCAATGTTATCTGGATATTGGATTAAAATTAATATGATAGTGTGGCTTGAAGAGAGAGACAGAAGCGAGGGTACAGAAACATTTTGACCTTCCAAGTGCATAAAATACCACAGACTAAAAAGATAAATTGTTAGTGAGGAAAGGTCAAGCAAGAATTTCACTGCTAATTAAATTTGGAATGCAAGGCCTTCCCACTGCAGAAACATGCACACTGTTTTTGTGAAATCCTTCTTCAGATCAAGTTCACAGCAGCAGAATATTAACCCACACAGATTTTATATGAAATGGTCAAAGACAATTTCAAGATGGTGAAGGGGGTCATGAGTATTTAGTATTTATAACAAGTTGATATCAACAGAGTTGAATGAATAAGATGTTTATGCTCTTGGTGGTATCAGGGTTTTTTCATCAACTTCTGTCAGTTCATGCAAAACAGCAATGTGCACCTATAGTCACTACATTACTGCATTTCCTAAAGCACAGGGGAAATATATACACTACAATATTCTCCTATTGGGTAACTTTAACATGAGATGCTAAAAGCAGCCCAACGCTCTATGATCTGAAGATAAAGGATTATTTTAAGTAGTAGGCCCTTATCTGTTATCAGTCAGTTGCTAAAGGGAAACGTGATCACACACAGATGGGATGTGGAAGGCTTATGTTACCACCAACTGTGCATACCTAAGGAATACCTATCCATCAGGAAAGTCCCTTCCCAGTCTGAATGCATGACATTTTGATCCTCATTATACAGGTATATGAACATGGGCATGGTTCATGGAAACACTGTTTCAGAAATTACATGGTCTCCTTCTATAATTGAAACTATCCCATGTAAGTTCTTTAATAAAAATTATATGATCATATGAATTGATTTTGAAAATTAGCTATAAGTTTTAAGGTACACTTTACTATTCTGACTAATCAATGAAAAGAAATTGTTGAAGTGGCTAGTGTAGTGTAGGAATGACAATCCAAGTCCGGTAAACCAGTAAAGTATTAATTAGCCAATAAAATAGATGCGACATTTGTAATCTGATTCGCAATGTAAAAGAACTAGAAATAGTTGTTAGAATATAGAAATATTTTCAAGTAAAATAATTATAGTTTAAATTAATTATATATAATGACTTCAAATGGGAAATCTGTGATCTTCTAACACAATAAACCACGTACAGCACACTATATGGACAACAAGACTTCATGAGATACTTGTTCCAAGTTCAACATTAAGTTAATTTTAAAACTTACTTGAAGAAAGAATTCCATCAATAAATTCCTGCCTTGTTATCTTTCCATCCTGATCTTTATCAATCCTCCTAAAGAAGTCCATCACACGAGACTTCTTATGGTTCATCCATCGCATGTATTTTTTCCTCCAAATATCAAAATCAAAGTTGGCAAATTCTCTCAGCTTAATCAAAAAAGAGAAAAATCATTTTTTTCAGTTGAAATCAATCAATCTAGAAAATCAGTGAGAGACACTATCTGCATTCTTTTGAATAATTGGTTCTTTGCGGACCTATATAAACATCTTAACTTTCCTCACATTTAAAATGAGAATGATGGCTTTAAAGCACATTAAAGTAGGTTTATCACAGTTTTTTCAGTTAGCAAAATTATGCAAAAAGTAAGTATATTCTGTACAGTCCTTTTCTGACCTCTTCAAGTCTGTCCAAAGCATCATTAAGTTTTCTTCTTCTTTCCAAGGCCAGAAGCCAGACTTGCTGCCATTTGCTGACTAAAAGGTTTACCCGTGGATTCTTGGTTTCGATTTGCGCCTGGGCTGCTGACGGATATATGCCTGGTGTTGGGGAACGCTTTCCTGTTAAAACATGATAAAATGTGTAAGCCTCACCCAGTTCAAACAAAACAAACATTCACATGAAGGGTACTTGGCCTTCCTAAAACTACTCCTTCCTGTCCCAACTAATGAGCCCACACTCTGATATGATTCCATCTAATGGGATTTCCACACACACCCCCCCCCACTGCTGAGGAAGGACCACATGGTAGTTAAAGTATCTTTTGTCTAGACACAAGCAGCTAGTAGCGGCAGCACTAGTGAAGCTGTACAGGTTAAAATCTTTACAAATCACTCAGAGTTGCAAAGTAAACAACCTGATTTTAGAAGCAGGTTCCATGTACGGGTAAGTATAAGATACAATGGCTAAGTATATCTAAAAATACAAAAAGCAATTTCCTCCCTTGATGACTCATGTTCCATTCAACTTCACTGAACACACTTTCTAACTGGATCCATAACATATCATAGATAGCAAGAGCAAAATTCTGGTTCTACATCTTTATGTAAAAGAAACTGATTTTTCAGATAACGGTAGATTTGTAAAGGCTCAGCACATGCACTCTTGGAAGTTTAACAGAACATGAAAGGCTGTACAATTTTAAAATAGGTATTCAAGAAATATAGGACAAAATTTAAAAATACAAGTCTGCTATGAGAAATTTCCTCACAATGAAAAAAGAGAGATAGTCAGAAAAATCAGCCAAGAGAATTTCACCCTGTTTCACTAAAAGCTAATCAAACCCATTAGATTATTAGCAATTTGTTATCTTTATAGATAGACCAATGGTGTGTATGAGCTGCCCCAAAATACTTCATTACTTACTTCCTGCTCTCCCCTTATCAAGGACAGGAATATGAGATTGTACTGGAGTGGGTTCAAGCGCCTTTCTTTTATAGGTCTTTGTAACTTTATCCACATCAGGCTGTTTTCTGGTCATTTCCTCCATGAACGTCTGCAATCAGATAGAGGTGGTTTTAATTAACAATACACAAAAGTGACCACAGGAATGAAAAACACATACAATAGAGCAAAACACCAAAGTTACAAGAATGGCACAGAAAGACACCTATAATGCCAGCCTCACAAAAAAGATAAAGGTTTTGTAGGTAAGAAGAATCAGCAGCATAAGATTTTAAGACTGATATGGCTTGGCTGTTAAAGGAAGACTAAACCTAAAAAACAGTCTGTCAAATTCCTTTATTAACTGTGTATGGTGAGGTGATGTACAACAGAATTTTGACTCCAAGTACTCAGGTATTCCTTGCTGTCCAGACTGCAGTTCACAGAAGTGACAAAGCTCTGCCCCCTAAGCTGGGGTATGAGCATTCGCTGCACCAACAGCTCCCTCTGGCACTTGGTAAACTTATTTTTGAAATCCAATCAGTAAAGTCACACTGCAATACTAGTTCTAAGGCAGGAGCACTATCATATATTTCACGCGGGGGTTTTTTATTATCCTTGTTCCTACGGGGAGTTGTAGGTTTGGCTTTAGAACAATGTAACACTGAATTTTTGTTTGGTTGGGTTTTTTTACCTCTGTGTTGAAAACTACAAGCACATCGTACACATACAAACACACAACTGAGTATGTGAAAAGGGCTTAGATTATTAGGAGAGAAAATAGCTAAGGAGCTTCACACTTGATTATGAAGCTTAGCTGAGATACGAGCACCATTTGTGGAATGTGTAGGACACCTGTCACTTAACACGCCTTACCTGATGTTCAGCTATAAGTGCTTTAACTTCCTCAATCTCCTGGGGGATAATCTCTTTATCTTTTTCAGTAAGTGTAGTTTCTGCCCACTGCAACCAGGATAGCAAGGC
This sequence comes from Tyto alba, assembly GCF_018691265.1. NCBI lineage: Eukaryota > Metazoa > Chordata > Aves > Strigiformes > Tytonidae > Tyto > Tyto alba. The sequence continues at coordinate 23,775,304 of NW_024881316.1, read as the reverse complement.
TTCCAGCAATTCCTGGTTAGCAATAAGTCCAGCCAGAGCTCCTGCCAGTCTCTGTTGATGTTGTTTAGCCCATGCTAAGACCTTGATAAAAGAACCAATGCATTAAGTATGTGCACATCTGAAATTCTTTACAGTGTCTTTAAAATTGCTCTGCTAACTGTAAACCCTGAAACCATATGTTGTTAACACCAGTATTTCTTTTTTCTTTAAACTTAATATACACAGAAAATACCACCTTAGCAGGTGAGAATGTGGTACACCCTCTGAGACCTACTTGCAGCCACTCAAATAATTCGGAAATCTTCTACGTTAAAAATATATTGGACTGAAATCCTCCTTACTGCAATTAGAAAATGCTTCAAGTTTGCCCAGTATTTTCTTTCCTTTGTAACTTTTAAGTTTCTCCCTATAAACTATTGGCCGTCTTCACATGGGGAGTGTCAGGCAGTATTTCCTTTAATACATTCAAACAAAGAAGCTTGACCATCTGCTTTAGTTCTTAAAGCCCTATAAGTTTTAAAATAAAACCTAGGGAAGCATGGTATTCACATCCATCACTGTGGGTATTTAAAATGTTTAGTTCTCAACAGCTGGATCATTTCCTCCCAGTGTAACTACCATGTTAGTTGTCAGCTATGTTCCAATCAAAGATGGACTGTTGCAATGAAGATGGCTTGACATATACTGACCTCTTCAAACCTGGCTCTGATGATTGTTATCCAGTGCTTAATGGTGGTGATGGAGTCTGGGTGGCAGATAGCTAGGATAGCTTCTCCCATACCTGTTGCTTTATTCAGTTCTGCCTTTTTCTCTTCCAGTTTCTTCATGAATTCCTGCACCAGAGGTAACAATTACAATTAGATGCTGACAAAATTCACAAGATGAATTTAAGTGCACAGTCTGGAAGGTCACAAGCCTCTCAAGAGCTCAAAACAGTTTCAACTTGCAAGAGGTAAATTTAGTTTCTTTGAGAAAAGTTAAAAATATTTAAAAAGCCTATTCCACATAAAATACCAAATGAAGCTCTAAAATCGTTACCCCAGCTTGCCAATCCTTAAAAGCCCACCATATTGCAAATACTTGAAAGACACATGCCCTTATTAAAAAACGAAGGAAAATCACAGCATTTTAGAAGTGCTGCAAATCAACTATATGATGGTTAGAACCATTATTGGCAACATTTCAGATGACTTGGTTTGTCTGTCAGTTACAGTAATTCTTCATAATAAACTATCAAGCTCCTAGCAGAGGCTGGAAATGTCCAACTATAATTACATGCTCAGACAAGATGATAGAGGACTTCAGCAACAGCTATACTAAACTAACACAAATGTGAAAACTCAGCAGCTGAGGGGGAGAGACAGCAAGAACAGGGGCAGAGACTGCTAATTAGCCAGCTGTTTTCAGAGGCTGTTTCCATGTGGGAAAAATCTTGTAAAAGCAATAGGATGTTTACAGCTTTAGACATCCAAGTTTATGGCCACTGATGTTCCTAGGGAGTCCAGAAGAGGAAAGGGTGGTAGGACCAGAATTGGGAGGGCAGGGGGGAGAGGGGGACAACAACAAAAAAACTAAAGGACTTCTCTCATCCTTTCTACAGTTTGCCTTTTTTTTTTTTTTTTTTTTTTTTTTTTTTTACATTATTATTACTACAACAGTTTTACTATTCGGCCTATTTTGTTATGTCTAAATGTTAAGTAAGTCTGTGTGTCTTCGTGAATACCCTTAACTGGAACTGCCAACATCTCTCAGTGCTTAGTGGAATTTTTTGTTATATTTTAACATCTCAAATTAGGCTAGAAAATGGAACTATGTCTCTGAAAATTTAACTCTTCCTCTCTCTATCCACAAAGGTCTTTTTGGATTCCAAAAATTGAAAATAAGCCAAATCAGGTCCTAGAAAATTCAAAATCACCTAAACATTGTAAAAACAGATTCTACAACAATTCATAATGACATTATCCTGTGCCTTTACAAAGTAAATATGAAGCTATTATGAGCTAGAAATATAAAAGAAATAATCTCTTCTACCTTGATCTAAAAGCCTGGAATAGGTAGGCTGTATATTTAAGGAGATTCATTACTAACTGATTTTGACTTAAACTTAGATTAATATCAGAGTTTAAAACCTAATCTCCTCTCATAAAAATGCAGGAGTTCTTATAATATTTCAGTTCAAAATGGTTTTGGAAAAGTTGAGGTGGTTTGTAGTGAGAGATTACTAAAATAAACCAGGGCCAAGAGGAAAACAAGTAACAACAACATTGTTTTTCCTGCACAACTGTACTAGAATATCTCAAAATCTAAATCTGTGACACACCACATACAGTGTATTAAGCTTTCTCTCAGTAAAGGATATTAATTGTATTGAACTCCATGGCAGTCCAGTGATAGAGAGAAGAAGGGATGCTTCTCATTAACTAATGCACTGCATTAGCCCATTATACCTCTCAGTCCCTAGAGAGGATGGCGAGTGACAGAAACCTCTGCTCGAGATCACAGAATTCATTAAATCATGTGCAGTATTCAAGAAAAGAAAATCATAATGGGCATAAAGACGGACCATTTGGATAAAATATTGCTCTGAGGAAACCTTTCAACATGTATCAGGATACAAATGCATTAAAACTATTTTACAAAAGTCACAGTGATAAAAGGAAAATACATTTCATATTTATGAAAATAATGCTATAGTCACACGTTTTTTGATATTAACATCACAGAATAATAATACAGACATGGTATTTAATATCATATATTACATTTTCCCTTATTTTATTTTTTTTCTCATTGAAAGCTAATGTTATAAGCTTAAGAGGAGAGACCACTCATTCAAGGAAGATTTTGCTGAATGTGCTTACTGAGTGGTAAAGCACCAGTACCACAATCTTTCTTAGCTTGAAAATTTCTGTATTTCTATTATTTGGCCTTTAAGAAGAAAATGTGGTTGGGAGAACATCTTCTAAAGTCTACTAAAAAAATTTTAAGTACAGTACAGCCACATCTAACACTGAGGTTGGTTGTGTTATGCTAGTGATTATTCTCCCCAGCTGGACAGGGTTTCTCAGAGACAAACTTTGCTTTGGTTTGAGGTTCCAAGTTATGCTTCAGCTTTGGCAGCACAATTTTGAGCTTTTATACAGAAATATTTTGTGAATCATTCTACATTGTAGAGGGAGAAAATTAAGATTTTTTTTCTAAGGATTTCAGTGGACCTAAGATTTCATTCAGACAGTTCTTTCCTCTGTTATTCAGAAAACGAAAATATTAAATAAAAGGGAACTGACAAAGTATATGGGGAGGAGAGGCAGCTAAAAGACCAGTTTTGTTGCATCAGAGACAGCAGGTTGCTACTGCCAACATCAGTCAGCATACGCTGATGCATACACACATTTGCAAAATGAAGAATAGCACCCAGTTTCCAGAGCCCTAAATTAAATCTGAGAACTCCTTCAAAACATTGAATTTTTGAATTTCACCTTGAAAACTCCCTAGTTAAGAACCATTAGATAGCCATAGCCTGCATGCACTCCTCTGCCTAATAACATTCCCAAATTCAATTTAAACCGGATGCTTTTCCACCCTCCATTTCATAAGCTTTCTTATAACTTGCTTCAGAGCAATGATGAACAAATCCATTACTCTTATAATTTGTTCTATAACATTGTGGGCAATTTAATTTTTACACTACATTCTTGTTACTATTGTGATGGCATGTACAAGAAGAGTTTTGCATGGGCTTACCTGTGCATGTTTGCAGGCTCCTGTTTGGAGACTGAAAATAGAACTTCTATGCTCCATACTTAGCCATTTTCCCATTTCACTACTGCAAAGTTAGTTTGATAGCCTATAATCTAGTATCTATAGTACCTACAGCACTGCAATATTTCAGTACCAAATGCATATGAAGCATGACAGCATGCTGTTTCACCATGCCAGAAGGTTAATGGATGATAACATCATTCTGCTGACATTTACAAATGACCTTGAAAGAAAAGTATATGCTGTAGCAGCCTGTGATATAATTGTCACACAGCATATATCCCAGAGGAGCTTGCATCTGTCACTAAATGTTTACAGTAACTTTCTAAAGGCCCATTATTTGCTTAGTAAGCCAAGATGACTCAAACAACAGCCCAACACTAGTATGGGCACGAAACTGTCAACTGCATTAAATTTCTAGCTTCTTTATTTCTGCACTCACGGCCCAGAAAGCCAACTGTATCCTGGGCCAGATCAAGAGAAGTGTGGCCGGCAGGTTAAGGGAGGGGAGTCTCCCCCTCTACTCCACTCTTGTGAGACCCCCCCTGCAGTGCTGTGTCCAGCTCTGGGGTCCCCAACATAAGAAGGACATAGACCTGCTTGCGTGGGTCCAGAGGAGGCCACTAAAATGATCAGGGGGCTCCAGCACTGGTCCTCCCTGATGAGGGACAGGCTGAGAGAGTTGGGGTGGTTCAGCTTGGAGAAGAGAAGGCTCCAGGGAGACCTTATAGTAGCCTTCCAGTACTTAAAGAGAGCCTACAGGAAAGATGGTAAGGGACTCTTTCTCAATGAGTGTAGGGATAGGACAAGAGGTAATGGTTTTAAACTGAAAGAGGGTAGATTTAGATTAGATAAAAGGAAGAAATTCTTTAGTGTGTGGGTGGTGAGACAGTGGAACAGGTTTCCCAGAGAAGCTGTGGCTGCCCCCTCCCTGGAAGTGTTCAAGGCCAGGCTGGATGAGGCTTTGAGCAACCTGGTCTAGTGGAAGGTGACTCTGCCCATGGCAGGGGGGTTAGAACCAGATCATCTTTAAAACCCCTTCCAACCAAAACCATTCTATGATTCTATAGGAACAGCTGCAAAACCAAACACTGGATGCTGAATATGACTATATGGGATAGACTTTGCTTCTTTCCCTTTATTCTACCTTTTAATAGACCTATTAGAATGAAGAGGTCCCTCTTCGTTTTCTTGCTTACCCTGTGCTGGTCTATCAGTGTACGCAAAGCTTCTTCATCATCTGGAAGGACCCCGTGGAAACGAAGAGCCTGCTCTGCCTCTGCCAGCCACTCCAAAAGGACATGGACAACAGAGTGGAATTCTTCTGCCTGTTAAAAAAACAAGTAGTCACGGTCACTCATGAGGCGATCTGACAGACACACTGCAGCTTACTCAAGGAGAATGAGCCCACATTTGGAGTCATTAATCACACAACAGTACTGGCACATTAACTTTCCATTAAAAAGTCAGTGATATACAGTACTACATTTTCATAACTGTAAAAATATCTCATGCTTCCCAAAAAATTATAGGAAGCCTAAAAGCCTGTTCATGCTTTTAGCCATCTGATTTATAGTGTACTTGCAGCTCAGTTGAGAATGTCATGCCTTTACGCTGACAAATTACACGGGAGGTGCTTTCATGGACCAGCTGGAGAGATGAGAACTGTATTTTCTGCATAGCCTAAATCACTGGTTAAGCAAAATTAATTGACAGCCCGTTGGTGACCGACCCTTTTATGCCTGGAGAAAGCAAGAAAGATCCACCAGCCATATTCAGACACAATTAGTGTTTGAGGTAGCTCAGGATAGTGCTTGCTGAGAGACCGGAAAGCTGGACAAACACAGTATGCTGGGTAAAGCAGGGCAGGAATTCTGGACACAGCAGATACATCACTATTGCAGGAGCCCCATCCTAGCATCAACACAAGCTAGTGTATCTTCACAGAGATGTATGTCCATATTATCTGAGTTTGGAAATTACCCAGATGGATCTGTTTGGGATTGGTACCAGCCAATACTGACATACATACACTATTCTAGCATCTGAGTGCACTCAGCACAAGTCAATTTTTTCTGCAACATACTTCACTGTGCACAGTAATTGTGCCAATGTAAACAAGTTTTCAGTACACAAATTTACTTCTTTCCAATAAGGCATGAAGAGCGTAAATATGATTACAATCTCTAGCTTCCTGTGAAGGGGGCATAGTTCTTAATCACCCTTCACGCTTGACTGTAACTTCAGTGATTTCCTTAGATGGTAAGGTCTTTGAAACATTTGCTTTGCATTTGTGGTATAGACTAATAACAACAGTAATAATAAATGCTAAGAGGCATTATTCATGTACTGTGGTAAAGGGATAGAGACAAGGTAAGCAATGCATGAACAAGAAAATGAGAATTTTCAAATGAAGTTAAATTAAATTGAATAGTATTAAGAAAAAATGAAATTAAATTTTTGGCAACTAGACCGCAAGATATTTTCTCTGCTTCTCATAAAATACATGAAGCATCAGTAATACTCCTCTACCTGCCGAAGAGCCTGTTCCAGTCGTGTTTGCTTGGATACTGACAGGGCACAAACTGTCTCCCAGCGAGTGCTTAGCTCCTGCATTTGGACTTTGACCCAGGAAGAGTCATCACGACTGCCTTCTATCAGCTCCCTTGCAGAGCGCTTCAGAGCCTGGACACTGCTTGTTCTTTTTCCCAGCTCCTTCTGGAAAACCTAGGCACCACCAAATACAATTGAAATGTTTAACTCATTTACATAATTAGGTAAATAATAACAAAAAACTACTGGTTTATAAAAAGAAATCACAATACGGATTTAGTTCAGTCAAGAGTAACTCCATCTAAGTGATGCAGAACACTTAAGTTCTGCTTATTAGATTACATATGAAAATATTTACAATCTAACCTATCGTAATAAAACTGGAATATGGTAAGAAAACATCAGACAGATCCTGAGAACTCATCCTGATGCAATGCATGGGAAATCCAGCCTCCTGGCCACGCTGACTTTACACTCTTTATCAAAGCAATCGATCTGACACACTGATTAACGCACAAGATTGCTGTGGCAGAAAAAGATCAGACAAAATGCTAACCATCATGGAGAATGTTTGAAATCGTAAAAACAGAAGTAACACTCCACCTGGGAGTCTGGCTGTAAGGCTGTAGATCTAGCCACATATTCATATATTTATGTGAAAGTATGTTCACATTTGCAGATGGAACAAGCTCCAGTTACATAAAAGAAGCCCTTATAGAAAGATACAACAATCACAGTGTACCTTGCCACTGACTATGACTGACTTGTGATATACCATGAGATTTCAGAAGCAATTCCAGCATATTTCAGGCTAAACTTTATAGACAATCCATGTTTCCAAACAGTGAGGGACAAAATCTCCTCCTCACTGAACAGTCTTTGGACACTGAAAGTCACTGGTGGATGAACAGAGGGACCATCGCCTCATAAACTGCCCAGGCTCCAGAGCTCTGAATGTGTGCAGCCTTTTCAATACCAGTCACTTCAACAGCTGTTCCTTCTGACATACTGAACTACAAAACTGGGCTGCAGAGGCACAGTCCTACACCTCCTACTTGCTGCCACCTCCAAAAACACTGCAGTAACGAAATACTGCAGAGCTTGCCAGTGTAGGCTTCCCAGGCCATAGTCTAGTTGTATACTCCCATGAATAACTTAAGTATTGCAACTACTCTTCTCCATGAACATAGAAACAGCCCTGGAGGTTTGAAAGACTGCTGTAGACATAACAAGTGCATTGGACATTCGATTATCAGCTATACTAAATAAAAAGCCCTGTCTCCCCCCAAAATTTCCAACAAAATAATTTTTGCCACCTCCTGCCCATACATATTCATAAATGCACACTTGTGATTTTTGACACAATATTCATAAATACACAGGATAGCAGCATTAGACAGAGTATCTCAATGCTAACTGGTGTCAAAGAGTCACTAACAGTTGTTTTCTTCTATGTACATTTTATAGCATTTTCCACTGTTGATTACGTTTGTGTTGTAAAACTATTACATGTTTCTCAAAATTATAGAATAGCCAAATAAAGATACCATTAAAATGCTACACTTACGAACAATCTAGTAATTAAAAAAAAGAATATTTTTGGAATTACCTTGTGATTGTCAATCAGGTTCATCACTAAATCAATGTCTCCGTGTACTGGCTGATCTTCTGCTAGCTGAGGTTCAATTTTGTATAACCAGTCAATGAGAGCTTGCAGAGCATCAGTAAATTGTCCTGAAAATAACAGGGCTTCCTCCAGTTTATTTTGTCTAGGAAAAAAAAAAAATAAATGAACATACACAAAAAATAATTCATACACCATAAGAAAAAACATTTTCAGCATAAAATAATAACAACTAAGAGCTTTAAATCAGTGTTTCCTTTTTTAATTAGTGGAACCACTACCACTCCAGTCCTCTTCCATACCATCAGGAAAGTATGCATATCTAGTATTTTACTGCTTTGGCACTCCTTATTATGAAACTAGCTAGCCACTCTGGTTTTACTCTTACAAAACAGAAGCCAAAAGAATTCTCCTAAGCCTTTTTCTTATCTGCTGAATAATTACTTTGGTTTTCATATACCTTTCCACTGATTTTCCACAAATTGTATCCCACTTATCCCTTAATTCACTCAGCATATCATCAAGTTTCAAATTGTCATCAGCCAAGGTGGTTTTCTCTTTCAAGGAGCGTCCAGTCCTATTCGTGGTATCATACACAGAATGTTTGGCGCCAAGAGATTTCTGGAATTCCTATAGATATGGAAGAAAAAGAACACACTCATATAGCATTAACTGCTTACAGGCCACAGCTAACTAACCTTTGACATATTATTTGAAATGGAAATTGCAAATATTGCTGCAAGAAAATTCTAAACTGCAAAATTTCTAGTCGGCTAGTGCCACAGTGCACCTGAAATTACATGGGGATTGACATTAGCAGAATCCCTGCCTTTTGTCTCTCTCTGGGAATGTAGCTCTATGCCTACTGGAACAACTTCTGGAAAATTCCTCCTTCAGTGAGAGCAATGATTCCTGTCCTAGCATAATATTCCTAAATTTCAACAAGAGGCTGCCTGGTAGTCAGAAGGGCGTGAAAGAACGGCTACTTTAGGAGCCATAAACTAAGCAGTCTTCATACTACGTTTTCACATACTAAGCTTTCAAGCCAGTGTAGACCACCCCAAAGGCTATCTAGGTCATTCTGTTCTAGCTCAGCATGGTCAAGCTGGGAAACCTCCAACCACAAGCATTTAATCTTCCTAAGACTGAAGCATACTATAATTGGGCAGAATTGTATGCCAAAAGTAAACAGATCCAGGCACAAGAAGCAGCCAGGTGACATCCCAATACCACAATTTGGGCTGAAAGGCAGGTTTTTGTGATTCAGGGACTTTGGAAGATGACAGTGACACAGCAGTTGAATCTGTGTGCCAGCTCTGAAATCACCTTCTGCACAGAGCCTCTGGAAGATTTTCACAGAGAAGCACACAGAAACACAGCTCATCTGGTACTGCAGATAGTTAACTGACTCACAGAGTAAATAATTAAATAAAGGAACACTGCCAAAAAACAAAACCAGCCCTACGCAGCAGCTTTTAAATGGTAGCAACCCTTGAAGTGTTGTATTTCACCACCTTTATGAACTGTTAGGAAGAAATTGGTTAAAAAAAAAAATCACAAGTTTGCTTTAGGAAACTCATATATACAGAATCAAATAAATATTCTTTTTTTTTTGGTCACAAATAAAACAAAAAAACAGGCCAAAAGAGGTTTTGCTCAGTGTTTGCTAAAACAGATTTTCATCTGGTTCTCAGAGCAATGTTCAGTATCATCACATCCAGCAAGGAAATAATTACCACTTACAACTTATAGTAATTCTTCAGGGCATGTAAAGATTGCAAGAATTTTTCATGGTCACTGTCAGCACATGCATGGCTGCTCACCTCCAACTGGCAAGCTGTTCCCAGCTGGCCTGCACCAGCCTGTGCCATGGAAGCTCACAACCCTTCCACCAACTTTCCCATGTGTCCACGTAGTCATCTGCTATTTCAGATGTGAATGTGTGTCAGGGAAAGCTCAAGTGGAATGGAGGCGTCTTAAATAAGAGGTATGCATGGGGTTATGCCATGCAGACAGTACAACTTCACCTAAGGTGATTCAAGGTTTCATTTTTAAAAACTGCTTGGTATTTTGAACTGTACTGTCCTTCAGGGTTATTCCAGCATCCAGAGAAAACTGAGGATCAAAATTCACCAGCCAAAAAAAAAAAAAAAAGGCAGAATTTGTTCTGTAATTCAGTATTTTCTCACTGTCCTTTCATTTTCCTCATATAAAACAAGGAAACACACTTTAAGAAAGAATACAAACACCACTGGTCAAGCTGAAACTAGTATAAAAATAATTTTCAAAATTAAAATAACCCATTTTTTTATAAAAGTTCCTTCAATACAAACAATATGTTTGTGCTCCTTTGATTTGATGGAGTTTATTAAGTACATAACACTACATGCACTGTGTTACTTGATTTGCATGAGGAAACACAATGAAATTGCTGCCACAGAAGGATCATACAGGAAAAACAGATTTAAAGGTGAACAAAGGGTTACTACAGTCAGTTAATTCTTTGAGAGTCTACAGGCACTACACCAAACAGGAAAAACAGATTTAAAGGTGAACAAAGGGTTACTACAGTCAATTAATTCTTTGAGAGACTACACGCACTACACCAAATCTACTTTTATTTGATTTCAGAGGTGTAATGGAGAGTAGATTTAAGCTGCCAGAAGCAGACAGGTAAGATGAACGAAATCTCAGTAATTAACTACATACCCTTCTTCTAAAGAAAATGGGAACATACAGATAAAACTAGCCAGGTTCATATAAATTTTCTGTAAGGAACGTTCAACATTAGCACATGGGTGGATTGGGTGACCTAGTAAGGGTTTTTCCATTCCTGACTTCTAAAAATGAGAAAAAATTGCTGATAAACAGACCATGAATAACCCCCAAAAGTCCCTGGCAACACACTGGATATGAGAGAGAGAAAACACATTATCTTGGCTTTTCTCTTTCAGGGCTTTTTTTTTTTTTTTTTTTGGCAGTAACAACTGGCAAAGAGCAAGTCCAAATTACTGCTTACAGCACACACACACAGCACACATTCAGTTCAGATAGCAAAATCGTTAACTAAATGGAGCAAGGAAACCTTCAAGGCTGGACAGAAAAAAGACAAAGACAGACACAGGGGGTATATGTGGGAGTGGAAGGAAAAGACTCAAAATACAAGGAAGGACATTGCAGTGTTGGGAGGTTTGACAGCTCATTAAAAAACAATTGAGTTGATTTCTTGGGGGGGTTTGTTTGAAGTTTAAAGTCACAAAGTTCACAGAACTCCCTCTCTCACACATATTCGTCTTTTTCCTCCAAATCACTAGTTTCAAATCTAATGTCTCTGTGCCACATTCCATCCCATTCCTTAACGAGAAATGAGATTCAAGAAACTCAAATAGCTATTCTCTGCAGGCATGAAAAGAAGCTGGAGAAAAGATATGATTGAGAGAAATGATGAGTCTGTCAATCCATGTCAGGAATCTTGGGCTCATAAAATATACTGCTGTAGAGATAAAGAACAAGTGGAATTATCAAGCTTAAGACTGCAGCAGAGGGGATGACAACTGAGGTAGAGTGCCAAACCTCAGGACCTGAAAGGACCTCAAAACACAGTCACAATGTCTTGACCATACTCGTGAAGCGTTTGAACTTTATGTAAAAATGAGAGGAGTGGAGGTATTAAGAGATTGATAGAGTCAGAGAAGACAAGAAAGACCATCTTAACAGAAAGAATTTCATTTTTTTTTCTCCTAAATTCCCATCACTGACTTGAAATTCTGGCAACAACAGCAATCTCAGAACAAACTGAAATTGCAGAGTTAGCGTAACAGAATGTTAATGTAGGTTTTATCTAAAAGTTTTAACAGCAAGCATAGGTAAAACTATTTTTGCTTTACTAACAGCCAATTTTCCCATATTAAAGGAGAATATTTACCTGGTTGATAAACAGTACTTAAATCAGCACATAAACTGAGAGATGATAAAAATATAAAGCAGACTGATGCAGCAACCAATCTTTAGTATACATGGCAAAACTTGTCAGAGGTAAAAGCAATCATCACAAGCTAAGAGAGGGAGAAATTAGATATACAAACCCTTGGGGATATTGTGCAGAATGAAAAAATAGGAGTAAATGGAGAACAATAAAACTGACATGAAAAGTAGAAATAAATGTATGCCAAAATGTAAAAAAATGAACGATCTTTCAATACTCTGTCTCTGATGAAACTGTTCCAAGACAAATCTTGCCTGTCTCTGAAGATTCTACTACTCATCCACTTTATCTTCAGCAATACATTATTCTAGGCTCTTTACAAAAGTAAAAATGAAGTAAAGACTTCTTTCATCCTTCCTTTTGCTCTGTGTCTGATGGAACTACAAAGCTCTTATGTTATCATAATTTGTTTGAAAAGCGAGTTCAATCAGGGAGATATTTTCATTTTCACCTACAGTAGCTGGGTTTGTGGAAAGCTGGTCCTGGAATTTTGAATCCCATGGAGAGAAACAACCTTTGCTACAAATGGTGTCATTGAACTTTCTAGAGGATTTCATTAAGATTTCCACTTGACATAAAAAGCAACTGCCAATCAAAATACAAGATTATTTTTCAGTTTTGAGGTGGTCCTGTAATATTAAAAGGAAAATCCCAACCCAAATAACTGGATGGTACATTTGTGGTTTAAGGACTGAAAAAAGTCTGTAATAAAACCTCTTCTGAGATTCCTATTCTGAGATAGTATTACTTTGTTTTTTAAAGTTTCCATGATGCTATATTATTATGTCTTTCCTCTTCATAGTTAACCATTCCCCCATAGATCAGGTACTGTGAAAAGTTTTTTGTCACTCCCCACTTGTAACACACCACCATTTAATTTGATGATAATAAACACTCCACTGTAGTGAGGCCACAAAGCTACTTCCTTTGCTGACTGAACACATCTCACCGGGCACTTGGCATTTCATCAATCATGACTCACCTTATGCTGTGTAAGTTGCATCTTTATTTTGTCAGGGTCATTTGCAATTTCAAGGTCTGAGTCCAAAGATTTCTCTGACTCTTCCAGCCATTCCATAAGTTTGTGCCAGGCTTCATGGAACTGCAGGCAAGTGAGATTTGCATAGATTTTTAAATTCACTGGTTCATAAAATAGTCTGAAAACATTAAACCCCAATCAATTCTCTGCAGACCAAGCAAGTACTCTGCAGACTTTGGAAAGATTTGGTATGCTTTTTCTCCCTGGTTTCTCAAATAGGACTTAGCTTCCCTTCTCTCAGGTGAATTAGGAACCTTTTATGTACACTATTTCCACACATAGAACTTATCTTTCAGAGACATATTAGTAACTTCTGTGGATGTGTTGGTCATTTAGATACCTGCATTTTTAGTAATGAATAATAAATATAGCAAGAGAGGGACTTAGCTGTTGCCTATATAGGACAACAGCAGTAGCAGTAAATCACTGTGGAAAACTCCTGTCTGGATGACTGCCCAAAATTTTCCCTGGGATGCTCATAAATGTTCATATTATATCAAATGGGATCTTGACAGGCAAGGAACAGATTCTTGATCTTCCTTCCTGTCTCAACAAAGAGAGTGCTTCAGGGAAGGAAGCAGGGAAAGACCAAAGATTCAACTAGTCTTCACAAAGTGTCATCCCTTTGGGATTCAATTTTTCTAAGCTGGTCATTTCTCTCTCTACATCTCTTTTGAAAATTCTTCTTACCTGGGGTGCCTACACATGAAAGCACAAGAAACTAGTTCAGAAACATCCCAAGGCTCCTGGACCCTGCTCTTCAGAGCTGTGGATCAGGACTTGACACCAATACCCTTCAATATGCCTTCCCTGCTCTGTATAGATAGTTGTGGTCCTAAATTAGTAATTTATTGTATTCAGCTCAGTAAACGGATATAGAGATTAAATTAATCTCATTGCAGAACTGTTGAGTGTGCGAATGCACAAAAGAAACTGCTGGAAAAGAAGTAACAAACATTTCATTGGCTTATGGGCTAATTTATTGCTCAGAGAAGTTCGACTCTATGAGCCGAGTGACAGTAGCAGTATACATGTGAATGTTGTTTGGCTGTGAACATGACCAGATATTGAATGTCATGTTCACTTGAATAAAAAGCAGCTAGAGCTTCCTATTGACATTTAAACATACTATATTCCTCTCACACATTTTGCATCTTATCATTTATGTTCCTCAGTGAGGGTAACACGACTCTAAATTAAAAAAAAAAAAAATAATGTTCCCCAGTGAGGAAAACTGTGAAAAAACTTTCCAGATTTTTAAGGAAATAAATGGAGACATCTTACCATACAGAATGTATTGGACCAGTAACTAACATAAGAGATTGAGGAAGTGATGAGTATTAATCAGGGCACAGCATAAACCCAAGAAGAAAATATGAAGGAATATTCCCACAGATTAGTGAAAGGGGTTCATCACATTCTTGAAAATATAAGGGGTTGATTGTGAAACTTATTTTTGAGGATAGATGGCACTAATATACACCTGGAAGTGATACTGTAACTTTCTTCATTCAGACTATCCAGTATTGCAGACAGAAGTCACTGCTCGGGTTGAAAACGATGCTTTCACCTCACAAATGAAGTGCTCTATGATCAAATCACAGAAATTGCTCCACTTATTCAACAGTGTCTGTTACACTAAATCTAGACTTACTTGAAAGTGCTTTAAAGCACCATATTCTTCAAGAGTCTGGATGTAATTACATCTAAGTTCAAAGAGTTGTACAACAGCTGTTGTCCGATTACCTGTTTGGCTCTTTTCCTTGCATCATCCAAAGCCCTTCCCCTTTCAACTAAGCGTTGAACTACTTTTTCCCATCGACTCTGTACGCTAATCAGCAGATTCTTAATAAGGACAACATCCTGTTTCTGGCTGAAATATTTCAAATGGGTTCCAGTTTTGTCCAGCTCTATGATCTGATCTCGATGAGAATTCACTTCTGTGGCAAAAACCTTGGAAAAAGGGGAGAAAATTATTCTGAATATTACGTTGCTCAAGCACTGAAGTAAACACTGTAAAAAACAGTGTGATAAAGAATGATGTAGTGAGAAAGACTATAAAATACATTTTAAAACAAATTACATGTTTCTCTGAGTGCCAGTGTTACAGAACTCATTTGGACATTGTTAAATTATCTCCACAGAGTGGGAGAAAAACATTACACATCTGTTTCTTTACATACCTTGTGCTCATCAATTTGAAACAAGACAGTGTCCAAGATAAGACTTGGCCGAGAAGCTGCAGTTAGAGTTTGCTCAGCCTGAGTAAGCCAATTGATGAAATCTTGAAGTGAGTTGTGGAACTCCATTGCTAAATTGAGGGCTTCTTCCAGTTTGGTCTGTAAAGATAGGTCATACTTTAATAGCAGTTGATATTGTGCAGACTTCAGCCAAGTAAACCATTTTTGTTCAGCGTTTTAGAGTAAACCAGTTCAGTTGAGCATTTTAAAACATTCTTCCAACTCAACGTTTCTGAGTTTTAAAATAACAGCCTACATTTGAGCATATTAAAGAAAATGGGTAGCAGAGTAGCGGTAGAATTATGTATGATAGATGAGTAGAAAATACAGCACCTAGTATGAAGATAAAATTTTCCACATTAGAACATTACATCTTCTACTACTTAATCCTAATGGGACATACAAATTTATCCGTTTCGATACAAACCCAGTAGAATCTCAGAAATCTAAGGTGGCAGTGCACTTGGAAGAGCCTCAAAGAGGTCATCTATTTTATTCTCTTGCACTAAACAAAGAACAAGTCTGCCTAGACCATGTTTTTTTAATAAAGTCCAACTGCTATTTTGCTTGACTGAACCAAGACTAATTTTGGATACAGAATTTTTGTTGATCATGAGACAGCAGTCAGACTTTCAAACAATTGTACTGCTGGCCTAGCTGAGCACTCCAACCTTGCAGCTTCCTGCAAGAAGGTGCTCATGTTGGGTATTAGTTAGTTTGACATTCTTACATTATACAGTCAGCTTGAGATACTAGCATTCTCACTTTAAAATACAACTAAGTTGTGAGTTAAATATTTGTGCTTTATGCACATTAGTGTTGTACAGAGAGTTCCTCTGTAATTACTGATATTCTTCCTTGTTTGATTAAGGTACAACCAATGGACTATACTTCATGAAGGAATGAAAGCAAAATGAAGTTAATAATAAGAAAACACATGTTGCATATCAGTGAAATCATGCTATTGATCTACGTTAGAACAGAAGGTAGTCACTTGAAGTACGTGGCAGAAGGCCAAGTCTTTGGGAATTCAAGGGGAAAAAAAAATGGATAAAAGCTAGGAAAATTAATGCAGCAATTCTGTACTGAGGAGGAGATAAACTTGAATATTCAGGTAATATTATTCACTCTCTCATCTACAAATACTGTAATAAAAAACAGAAAAACCCTCACTCTACCAAATGAGCATTATCAGTACCAGTTAACGTATTTCTGTGGAACAGACTTGTATCCTTCTCACCCACCCTCCCCCCCAATTGTTGACTTCTTGAATCCCATTTTTTCCCAGTACTTCCCAAACATACGAATGAATTCTGCACAACTGTCTCTGCAATTAATTTTAAATCTAAAAGATCAAGCGTGTATGAATGCATAAAAGGACTGAACATTAACATTCTTAAACATATGATTTACACTTCTATTTTTATGTAAAAACACATACTTTTCTTTCACTGAGCTTTGTTTGTACCGATTCCCATTTTTCTTTTAAGTTATTTATGTCTTGCTCAACGTTTGTTTCAGCAGACTCTGGGCATCTTGCAAGCATCTGCTGGCCTTTCTGCATTAGACACTTATACGTCTCTTCCTTGGCTTCAAAGGCAGCACAAAGTTCCTAAATAAAGCAAGCACCAAAAAATAAGTCAGGTAGAAATTCAATACTCTTTAAAATGCTAGTATAATATTTATTCCTCCCCCAACATTTAGCAGGTATGATTAAGACTAATAAACGAAACATATGTAATTCATAAAATGCCAAATGAGCAAAGAAAGGGCCCAATTCTTCAGGAAATGAGGACGTGTATTGTCTGTCAGATGTTTTCCCTGAGATTCAAAGCTTGGCAAAGAAAGTACTACGCACATTGCACAAGATTTGCTACAACTTGGTTGGTTTAAAGTCCATCTGTAGCTGAAACACAAGAAGTATCAGCATTATACAGCGTGCTGAAAGCCCAGACCTATCCCATACACCTTCAGAAGTGGGTGGGACAACTTGGGAGAGCTGCTTTATTGTACTTCGCCTCTTTTGCATTGTTTGCATCTTCCTTCACTTGCCAGGCAAGAGCACTGAAGACATTTTACACATACAGAGAAAGCTGGAAGAATAAACAGTAACAACTGTTTTATCTTCTATTGTACTATTATCTTTTTTATCCATATTAAAGATGAGGTGGCTAGAGCTCCTCCATGCAACTGACTCAAAATGGCATGTTTAATATTTGCAACAGACCATCCAAAACATACCAACGACATTGCTTCAGACTCCTAAATGAGGAACATCTTTCAGGAGATGAGCAGTAAGTGGCTTGCAAATAAGAGGAAAATAACTTTTTTTCCTCCAATTTCCAGGACAAGATCCCAAACCTAACATTTTCTTTGGGTTAAGAGATACTGTAGACAGGGTTGTATCTGATCACAGTGGAGGACAAAGCAGGAAGCAGATTCAACCATGAGCTAAGATTTTAACAGGACAGAAAGTTGCCTTGCTTTCTTTCTGAGGACTATGAAAAATACCTAGCTTGCTTTCTTCTATGTTCCCAACTTTATCCTACACTATTTCTGGTTCCTGTAACTCCCCAGAGCATCTTCTTTTTCTACAGCACAAGGACCCCTTAGAAGTAAACATAGGTGAGAAACAGCAAGGCAGAGGAGGCCCCAGACACTGAACCTGGTCTCGGTCTAAGACAGGAGTTCACCACAGTGGTTAATTCTGCAGTACAGTCACCCTCTTAAGAGTGTGAATTTCCAATGAGAAACAAATCAAAATGCAGTGCAAAACTTTCTTGTGCAGTTTCACGTCACGAATTAACATGGTTTGTATCACTTATGTGTAAATTTGAATTTGGAACTTATGATAAATAGTATTCAACATGACAAGTGGCCTCGACATTTCAGAGAATTTACACATATCTGCACATATTCACTGAGGTTTAACTAAACTACAGTCAAGTCTTATTTTTTAAGGGTTATATACATCAAAGGATAACAAGTCAATGTCTGCAGTTATATGATGTCCCACAGCATAGTAACAATCTGTTAAAATGTACATGTATGTACAGTTAGGAAATGATTGTACATAGAGTACATATTACTGGGGACATATTCATATTTGTTCCAACTATAATACTATGTTTAGTTTAAAGATTCTTTAACTAATCAATCTGTAAGTGCAATAAGTATAGAAAATGGCTTGTTGATTTGCATAGCAAAAGAACGTACCAAAGAAAATCCTGAAATTTTCCAGGGAAACTTTTTTGGTCTTGATCTGACTAAGTCCAGGATGAAAAGTGGAAAAAGCTCCACTGATTCCCATGGAATTGTGATTATGCCCCATTCTCACAGCAGGGGAGGTGGGGAGGGAAGGAGGAGTTCAAGGACAGTTCAGTAAATATCAGTCTTACATCTGGGTCAGGAGGTCAGGAGTTCAGAACACTGGGTTTGGGGTTATATCCTGGCTTAACAGCACAGAATGATTTTATATAAACAGAGCACTATGAACCACCTTCCTTTGAGGTAAAAGATCAAGTTTAAGTTACTGTTTTTTAAGCTCTGTGGTTCTATAGGAGTAGAGAAATCCATAGAATGTTTCCTAAAGAGAAAGGAAGGGAAGAAAGGGAATAATTCAGACATCCTGATCAGCTTGCCATTTCCAGTTAAAGCAGAGTCTCTATATGAGTCAGTAGTCCTTATTACATCTGTGCTAATGATTATTTTAATGTCAGCTTTGGTTAGATAAAGAATAAAGGATTGAGTCTCTTAATTCAAGGTCCAAAGAACATAGATCACTTAGATTCATCTTCATATCTTAGAAAAAGCATAAATGTAGTTATGAGAACAGAAGGGAAAAGAATAATAGGAATCGCTGAAAAATCTGTAAACACTTTCTGGTTTTCTTTCTGAGAATAAGGATGCAAAAGTTCTTTTCTGTCTCAACACTATTAATGGTTCAGTTTTGGTCATCTCCCAAATGACTACTTTTCCTATGTTGAAAATAACTGTTGTTTTGAAGGCTATTAAACTTTTTTTTTTAAGATATTGTACAGACACTGTGATATATAGAACATGTTCTGTATTTACCATAAACGCTCTTGAAAGATACTTAGTCCTGTAATGCAGTTTGCAAAGCATTCTAATACTGATACTTACCATATGGGTATTAAGTTGCTCTCTTGCTGTTTCTGGTAAGCCTCCAACAGGTTTTGATGCCAACAGCTGACGTTCAGTGTCTGTCAGCCATTGCTGCATATCTTCAATTTCACCATGGAAACCTTGGGCCTAAATTATACCATATCATTTTAGAGCTTGCTTAAATGTTCTCTATTCTAATACTAGCTCAGATGCAGCAACAGATTTAATCAGATATTTACAATAATCAAAGGAAATTAAAAAAAAAAAAAACAAGGAAAAAAAAACAACCCAAAATTTAAACTAGCTCAATCCAACCTAAATGTTTTTTTAAAAAAAAAAAAAAAACAACCAAACATAGAAATCTTGAAAACAGGCTAAATGAGCAACTGAGATCAATGTTTTTCCTGAATAGTATATCTATACAGAAATTTCACCCTTTAAAAATATGTAGGCCAAAAGCTGAAGTCTTGAGTCAGCACTATAAAAGACAGTCATCAGCTGTAGAAGATACAGCTGGATTCAAACTTTCTCAAAATTCAGGAGCGTCTGCATTATGGTTTTGATTTAGGCCAACTTCTAATACATGTATCTATGTATTTCATGTAAAAAGACACTTTTTTTGTTATCTCTTTATTAGATCATTTCCTGTTCACCTGGATCAAGGCACTGTCCAGTTGCTGTTTCCTTTGTTCGGTTTTTTCCAACACATTTTGCCAGCGCTGATTCAGAAGTTCCAACTTGCTCCGTAAATTACTTGCTTCTTCAACAGCACTCGATTCAATCAGGTCATTTCCTGCTTTCTTAACTGCTTCCACTGTAGACTGATGAGCTAAAACATCATTTTGCAGCACCTAAAATGGTAACACAGCATGTATGACCGGCCATGTTGGTAAATTATTGAATTAAGACAATTACAGTGACTGAGCTAGTTCTAATCCAGGGACAAGGCAACAGTTTAACATCAGTACAGGTATTAGCAATTAAAGCTAATAACTAAGGTCTCTTCAATCAAAATCAGTATCAGACCATTCTGCCAAAATGCTAGATTTTATATAATGAAAAAAATCACATATTACTTCTGAATACATATATTTCCTTTTAAAGTACTGCTAGTGAAGAATTATTTATTGAGGTTCCTTAATTAACTACATACTTTTCTTTAATAGAATTTTTCTTTGTTTTTGAGGGTGAGGTATGAAAAGTGTTATATATAGGAGTAAAAATTGCTTGTGGAGCAGTAGACTAAGAGAGGAGAAAGAGGAGTAAGAAAACTATGTGCTTGCTGTGCCATGCAACAATCTGACTGCTTTAATGTCTTTTCATGCATTTCAGGTCTACAACTCATTTCACATTATGTCAGGCTAACAGGACACTTCAGGTGTGCTATAAGCTGGAGAATGATTGTAATACTATCGGCACATGACTTCCTCCATCTGGTTGAAAACCTGTTGCCACTAACCACAGTGAAACCACAAAAGGCAAAAGGTACATTTGGGAAAAGGATACTGTTTTCAGAAATATTTTTTTAAACAAAAAAACCCCAAACAAATAAAAGCTTTGAAATACCAGAAATAACAGAAAAAGAGAATATGCAAAATGGTTGGGAAGGGAATGGTAAATCCCATCTGAGAAATTCAAGTTTATGACTGCTGTCTTCCACAGGGTCTGGTTCAAAGTCACCTCCCTCAAAATGCTAACATGTGGAAAAAATTCAGAGCTAAATACAAAAGAACTTTTAAATAAACTTTACAGAACACTTGATGAAACAGCAAGTCACAAGTTGCCCTTGTACACAAAACATGCATCATATTTGCTTTAATTCTTCTGAGCTAAGGAATGGCAAATATTGGTTATTTTATTTTACTAACGGGGTTAAAAAGAGGGATATTCACAGAAGCAGATGCATCTTATCCTTTCCTTCCTGCTGAGGCTCACTAAGAACAAGGTCTATTCTTTCCAAAGCTATTCAATAGATGGATGTTTTTCCAGGCTACCACAGGATGCACTACTGTGTGAACTTTCTAACCTATAAACTTTGTTTTATGAAAAGGAAGTATACTTGTTCATGTGTTTGATGAACTCCTTCAGCACTGAAGGTACATGAAATCATAAATGATGTCTGTATGCTTCTTCAGTAGTAAAACACTTCCGTTTGACAACAATATAAAAGGTTCACAGAGTGGAAGCTATATTTGTAATTTTTTTCCTTTTTTTTTTTTTTTTTTTAAAGGGCCTGTTTCTAACAGTAGTCACACAGAGCATATAGATATTTCACTCTTCTCAAGTTCCAGCTGACCACAGAAAAGGCTTCAGAAACTTCATAGCTGCATTAACAGAAACAATGAAAATGCCTTAATTATCTGTGTATAGTCAATTTCAGTCAATTCTCTCTAAATCCAAAATGGACTCTGGATAGTTCTCACATCATATGCAGGCCAAAAATTAAATAGCAGATTTAAACAAGAGGACTTATGAGGTTATTTTGAAATCTTTAGGCCTAGAAAGAACACATCATCATGAACAGCACCAAGTCACACAAAGAGGTAGGGAAGATCTCTTGCTCCTGAGAGGTACTACTGAAAATAAAGGCATTCTTCCATGGGCTCCAAAGTCACAGTAATCAGTAAAAATACTAAAACAAAACAAAAGAAAATAAAACAAACAAACAAAAAAAACCCAAAAAAAACCCAAACAACCTTACATTGTGTGTAACAGAGAAAAAAAATATGGGGGCATGGATATCCCTAAAGTTTGCTGACATTTTCGGAGAAGCATTCTCCGTATTAGTTGGACCCAACTGAGATATAATTTTGCAGAATTCAGAACAACAGATCACTATTTTCTGAGA
The DNA here is from genome assembly GCF_018691265.1 of Tyto alba. Classification (NCBI taxonomy): domain Eukaryota; kingdom Metazoa; phylum Chordata; class Aves; order Strigiformes; family Tytonidae; genus Tyto; species Tyto alba. Next base: position 23,753,128 of record NW_024881316.1, on the reverse strand, counting down.
AGGAAGAAACAAGAACGAAAGATGTGTAACAGCTGTGTGCATTTTGTGAGACCTGGCCTAAACAGAACTAATCAAGGAGCTTATTGCTTCAGGGTGAGTAGAAGGTTCAATAACCTTTGAGTTCCCTGGGTCAAATTAAGGAGACTAGGGTGGGCTGCTCTTTTTGGCTAAAACCTATGCCACTTGCATGGCATATGCAAAGAAGGAAGAAATATGGAGGAGTAAAACAAAAGATATTAGCTACTCCAAGCCTGCATTTCAGCTATAATCTGCATCTTGAAAATCTCTATAGAGAATTATTTATCAAGTGTTAAGTTTTACTACAAGACTCATCACTAAGATAAACATCAAAAGAACATTTCAGTTAATATTCATTATAATTACATACATGATGTTTGGCAAGTTCAATTTCAATAGCCTTGGGGTCTCCACCCACAGGTTTCTGTTCATTCAGCAAGTCTTCTGTATGCGTCAGCCACGTCAGTAACTCATCCAGGGCATGCTGGAACTGCCCCAAGGCTAACAAGGCACCTTCCAGCTTGTGCTATAGTAAAAACAAAATTAAGAATAAAATGGTTTCACAATGCTATTGAATTGTCTTATATTACCATTAGTCACCATAATCCAGAGTGGAGTCTGGGCATATGAGAGCATAAAACCAGGGAGAAACAGTTATCCAACACAAGCAACTACGTTACAGTTAGAGCTGAGTTAGCAATTCCCTTGTAAGGCCTTACATTCCAAGCTTAAATTCCTGACCTTTGAAGACCCCATGTAACCAGAGTAGACTTAAGTTTGAAGGTTCTCTCATCAGAGATATGACAGTAGTTTTTCCATCACTTAAAATATAATTTGAATAAAAATGCAATTTGGTGCATCATCTTTTAAAAACTTCTTTGTCATAAAAAGATTCAGTTTAGGAAAAAAAATACACTTCGTAGAACTGCATCTTTAAATCTCTTTCAATTTGATAATTTAAGGAAAGAGCACTGAAACAGTTTATTATTAAAGCTGTTTTGTAAAAAAAAAAAAAAAAACACCAAACAAAAAAAACCAACACAGCAATTAATATTAGTTTTGCGCATATAAACAGGTTTTCAACTGCTACTTAAGAGGCCATCAAATAATCAAAATGAAATAATAATGATTTGAAATGGCACTGATGACAAAGGAAGTGACAAAAAATACTGCTAAAGGTTTAAAAACCATAAAAACAACTCGGTAAATAGTGAAATTAGAATCGTATTATACACAGTCCTGTAATTTCCAAACTAAAAGAAATAAATGTGTAAATTGATGCAAACATTATACATAATTAAAAGCTTTTCTCAAAAATCTAAGTCATGAATAAAGCCCCCACCTTCAAGTTTGTTTACCTGTCTATTTATAATTTTTTCTTCTAGGCTGTCCCACATTAGTTTGAGCTCGGAGAGAGGGTCTTGAACAGTGTGCTTGTCACTCTCCTCTGTTACTTTCTTCAGCAATAGTTCTGCCTGATGGTTCAGTCTTTCCATTTCTATCTGCTGCTGATAAGCTTCTGTCTTAAATTGCTATTGTAAATAGAAAAAGAATACAAATAAATGTACCATGAGTAATGATCTTCTTGAATATGGCATAGTACAGAAATATTTACAATACTAATGCATCATTGGCAATGTTCATAAACTTGGGGATTTGTTTTCTAGGGTCAAAATGCTTGTAAAACACTGATAATCCAGACAGTCCCAGCTAACTGAAAACATGCAACAATGTCTTACTATTCTAGTACATATTTCTAACTGTGACCAAAAGACGACAAAGATGCCCAACAGGGAATTATTCTCCAAAGATCTCCCTGGTCTGTAAAAAAAGCAGAACATATTTCAAGTAACTTCCAGCTCTTGTGGTTGTGACAATATAATACTTTTGAAGAATAATTCTATTCAAAGTTTAAGGAGCTAAGAAGAAAGCTTTCTTTAGTAGAATACCCTCTTGTACACGCAACTTGGGTAGTAGTCTGAATGCAACTTGCACGTGTGTTCCTCTGAACTATGTAAGATTATGGCTCATTTAATCTATCTATTTTATGATATAACTACAAACAACCTGCCCACAGCCAAAAAAAATGTACAAGTGAGCAACAAAACCAAGGACATTCCCTGATCATTACATATCCCCGGTTTTCATATATAGCATAACAGTCTACCAACATCAGGAGCATATTCAGTCAGAGATACCTACAGACAGGTTTCTAAGCCTGAAATTTTGATTTTCAGCTTACTGATATCAGGAATGTCGTGATCTGTGTAAGCATTTAGATAAAGCTTATAATAGCAGAAGTGAAGTTTTGGAGGCATTCTCTCAGAGCCTGGAGAAAGCTGTTCATGGTAGAAACCAGAAAATGTAACCCTTCACATAATAACCTTGTAGCCTTTGAAAGAGAAGGAATGCTATTTACAAGTATTTCTGGGCTATCAGAATATATTCACAAATTAAAATGTAGTGTCACCAAAATTTGGAATAGATTTTTAAATGGAACACACTTTAAAATGAAAAATTTGCAATGAAATGTTATTTGAAATTTTCATACAGATTATTTTTTAATAGAAATTGAAAATTAAAATTACTTTTGACTCCTGAAAAACACAGAAAAATACTAAACACCACAGAAAACTGCAGATAGATGAAAATATAAATGAAATAAATTGCTAGTTTGTACCTTAAGTTCCTCGGTTTGCTGTTTCACTGTCTCCAGATCTGTTCCAACTGGGGACATAGATGCTAACTTGCTGCCAGCAATGTCTACCCAGTCAAATATTGCCTGAAAAATAACAGTATGAAATTGAGGCATGAGCAGAGAAATAGTGTCATATTTAAAAGTTGTATTAAGTAAAATATCATATTATGCCCCCTTTTTTTTTTTTTTTTTTTTTTTTTTTTTTTACTCCAGAGAACAATACTGCTGTGCTCCTTGAAAGAAAATAGGATTCTTCAGCAAAACCTAGGTTTCTTTGCAATACAAGGGATCCAATATTAGCTAAAGTATTCCAGGTAATGGTTACAAGAATGTACATTTGCAAGACTGTACTTCTACTAGCAGTAATATTCTGCCAGTACTATTCATGTTGAGTAGCACTCTACTTCAGGCAATTTTTATGAATACCTTGAAAGGTAAATACAAGACAAACTGTTCTGCATTCCTTTGGAGCAAAGATGGAAGGCAGTAGCTGAATGATAACAGACTTTAAATGATTACTAACAAACTTCTGAAAGATAATGTTATCTGTGTAGGGAACATGGAACATGACCCATTCACCACATATTAAATAGTGAAAGGCCATAATTGAGCTTGACTGAATCTCCATAGGATAATGCAGTTATAACTTTAAAAAACAAATAGTATCCCCATTTTTGAGGCCTTGTTGGTACTTCTTTTGCTCCTGATACAATGAAGAACAACCTCAGGGATACTCCACTTCCAGATTAAAACCAGCTATATCAGTCTGGGTAATTGCATAGGGGAAAACACACCTCTGCTAGGCCCTTTTCCTCCTGCCTGTCATCATGATTCATTTTGGAGAAAGGCTTAGGACAGCTTGTCGGAGCTGCCCACTGCCACACAGCTCCTTGAGAAAGGGAAAACTACCCCAAACAAGCTCAACCGGATGAGGCAGCTGCAGCAAACAACCTGCCCACAATACTTTTCGTATTGGCTATTGAAATGAGCATAAGAAGGCATTTCAATACAGTTCTTTCACAAAGTACCAAGCTTGCAGGATGTACAATGTACAGCCACAGGAAATACAAAGCTGTTAAACCAATGGCAATGTTCCTAATGTAACGCTACAAGTCAACTTCTGTGCAGCATGAATATAAGAGAACTTGGAGAAAAATACATAGTGAGGGTGCACTGGAAAACAAGCATGTTGCATTATTAAGGATTGTTCTGCTGCTTGATCTGCAGTGAACACAGAAGCAATTGCCCTCAGTGGCATGTGAAAATCTGATTTTAAAGATTTTAATGAACTCAGAAAGACAGTAATTCCACTGACTAAAAAAACAGTTCTGCAAAGTCTGACCACATGTGGAATCTTTTCAAATGTTTCAATCTTCTAGCCATTCACTGACAAAAGATGAGGCATGCCACTCAGCCAAGACATGCAAAGAACATGAAAAAAAAAAAATTAAAAAATGCAGCAATGAATTTGCAATAAGAATGCAAATGCAATGAGAAAAGATATCTTTAAAAAACTGCTAGGAGTTAGTATAATGGTCCAGCAACATTAGGTTAATATTTTTTGTTTAAAATATTAAAACTCACACAAACTCAGGACATCGACATAAAAAAGGTGGAATAAAACTGAAGTTCTTTCACTGCCCTCCACGCAAAGAAAATAGAAGCAAGTAAGTATTCTCTTCCCTTCAGATCACGTACATGTGTCACAACTTCAACTCGCCTATCACATGAAAATGTGAGCAAGACTACTGTGAATTCGCGTTGTATCAAAAAACCTCTGCTCTTATCAATAAACAAAGGGACATTAATTTCAAATCTAAACATAGTGCAATATATGAACAATTACATGAGAAAATAACCCAATAGATTTATTCTTTAATGCAAAAAAAAAAAAAAACAAAAAAAAAAAACAACAAACCAAAAAACAACCAACCCTGAGAAAAAAATATCTGCCCACTGAAGAAAACTATCACTATAATCAGTGATACATTACTTGTCACCTACCCAATCCCATGACATTTTTTACTTCAATCACATTAAATCCTGTTGACTCAAGACTGGGTTAGGTGTCTCTCACACCATCTTACCTGAAGTCCATCTTGGTACTGAACAGCTGCCTGCATAGCTTCACCAAGTTTATCCACCCGTTCTTTCCATGTTTTGTTTAAGGCATCCCAGGCAGAATTCAGCTGCAAGGAAGTGCAATTTACTCCAATGGACAAAGGCATTTTACTGCTGTATAATGTGCATTCACTGAATATTCACTGATCAATACCACCAATAAACTAAGCATGAATACTTCATATTCATTCCATATTAACACTCTTGTTCTCCCTATCACTGCATAGTTAGTTTCCTTCAGAATACACTAGAGGTTCTGGATTACAAAAACTGTAAACTCCAGTACTGATTATTGAATATTTTTATTCACATAGGAATTATAGTTATTACAAGAAATGCTGTTATTAATTCATTTGGATTTGCATCATTATAATCAAGGTAGCTTAGAAGAAATATATGTTGCTGAATATTAGAGAAGTTAACAGTATTTTGTAGTCTTACAAACAGCATTGTCTTGGTTAAGATGTCTCACTTGGCATAAACCAGATATATCTAAAATTTATTCTAACATTACTTTTGCAAAAAGTAGCCATCTACTGTATTAATCAGTAAGTATTTTTACAAAAAAAAAAAAAAAAATAATCTTTCTTTCACAAAAATCTTAACCCATAAATCAAAAAAAAAATAAAATTGCCTGTACATTCTAATTGAATCTGAGTCAAGATTCATTTACCTGGAAGGCAAACCTTACTTTACCACAAAGGCTTCATGGGTGTCTCACTTTTGCCACAAAATTTTTATTTTCAAAATGTGTTAGGGGTGAGGGGGCTATACTAATTTCAGTTGAACAAGCATTTAACATAACAGATATGAGCATCTGCATTTCCCATACCTCATCTATACTCTTGTTGACAATAGGTTTGTCAGGCTCTCCACAAGCAGCTCTAAGTTCAGAGCCAAGGCTCACAACTGTTTCTAGTTCTTCCTGTAGTCCATCAATTTCTTCTTTAGCAGCCTACAAAGAGAAAAAAGCCAACACTGCTAATACTGAATTTAATAATCTATGTCCCACTTGCTTTTAAGCTAAAACACAGCAGGATTCCATCTTTGTTTTCTTTGAAGTCTTGGACTTCCAATTGGATGCTTAAAATATAAGCATCCCTTTGCAGTGTCAGAGTGAAATCAACTGACATCAGTCTAAATTATAACGATGGCTTATAATGTCATTTTGCATGAGATGAAAAAAATAAACAGGAAGTTTTAAATTACATTTCTTTAATCAGCATGTTTTCTTTTTCAGAGGTTATCATTCAACCTTCAAATCTTTAACTATCAGCATAAATAATTACAGGCTTAGAGCATAATACGTAGAACATAATACACCTGTACACCTTTCATTTAGATGTTATGTATTACTCAGGGAATCTAAAGTATGTATAACTTTTAAAAGTTTCAGTGACATGCTTATTATATACATGTTTATAAACAGATATGTAAATATAATGACAGGCACCTGTTGCATGATCATTGCAATTAAGCACTGATACATATTATTTACTGTAGTGTCTTGAGATATCATTATAGTAAATTTCTATACAATTCTCCCTCTTGGTCTCTAAAAAAAAATAAATTATTCTCCAGTGGTATTTCATAGTAACTCTGTCTTTTCTCTGCACACTGTCAATAAAATACTTCAAGCCAACAAAATACTTTCTACTGACCTCAGCAGCTTCTTGCTGTTGCTTGACTACAGATGGGTCAATTCCAGGTCCTTCCAGTTCCCGAATGAAGTCCTGAGTATCTTTAATGGTAGCTACAAGAGCCATATGATCACACCAAAACTTTTCAGCGAGTTCCATCACATCCAACAATTTGGCCTCCCTTTCTTCAGTCAAGGTCTGGATGTCTTCCCAAATGAGGACCATTTGGTCTAGTTTATCTTGAACAGCTAAACAACAAAGAAACTTGATTATTACCTTGGCAAACAATTCTTGGCCATAAATCTCTCAAAAAGTTCCACAGCAGAAACATATGTGTACATTTTAAAATTTAGATTCTAAAATTGTTTCTTTACAGGACTCCATATAATGTTCAGTGGAAACAACTAACATGGCCTTTAAAAATAAAACAAAGGTCATATCCATGAAGAATTCTTTTAAACACATGCTTTGCTTTTATAAATCTTTAGCAGCTTCTCCAGGAGAACACAATCCCCAGATTAGTGGTCATCAGAAATGAAGATTTTTATACGCTGCAGCTTGCTGCATTTCCACTACACGAAACTTTCCTCAGTCTACTACCTTTAGCAGAAATATCCTTATCAGCTCCTTCTGAGCGAGCAATCATTTCCTCTCCTCTCTGTTTAAGTGTCTCATACACTGGCTGAAGTTTTTCCAAATCCACTGACACATTCTTATTTTCACTGATTTGCTCCTTAATCTTCTCAACCTCTGCTGAGATCGAAGGTGGCTGCCTCAGACGTTCAACTATGCGTTTCAGACTCTCAAGAGTTGGATCTATCTTGTCATGAAACTGGGAAGGTGGAAAAGAACAGAAAGCGGCAGGGAAATTAGAAAAAAAAACCTGAAAAATGGCATATGAAATTCTCTTGGAAAAAGGTACTTAAAATTAACATATTTAACATCTCTATCTAACACATATGTGTGTAACTTGCAATACAACCCTCATGGTTCTTCCGTCTTAGTATCCAAATTACAAAAATGACCTTGCAAAATGGTACTTCCTCTCAGATATAAGAATTTTACTAAGAAGTCTGGGTTCAGTCCTGAGATACTCCATTTGAAGGTACTATACATATGGCAGAATCTACTTGCATTTGGTCCTGTGTAATACATACAGTAGTTTGTACCTTATTTTGCAGAGTCATGGCTTTCTGATTTCATAACTTTAGAAAGATATTTACTTTAATATTTAATACATAAATTTTTATATCAGGACCAACATACTGGCATATAACCACCAATTAAGATTTGATATGTAAGGTCATTCAGAAAGACATGTTAGTGCCCAGGTGATGCTTGTTAGTGCAGTAAAGGTATGTTACTTTCTGCAACTACAAGCACACAACAGTGTGTATTATGTTCACCCATGTTTGACTGAGCCCAGGTAGCTGCCCAGAAACTCAATTACAGCTATGTTAACATGGTTCATCCTTTGGCACAGGTCCAAAGTTAGCCTTTGCTATATGCTTTTGGATCCACAGAGGTTCCTAAAAATATCTCACCACCATGCTCCTTTCAAATTACAGAAATTTATAAACTGTGGGTGCATTTAATGATCCTCCAGGATCTACAAAAAGCACCCTTGACTACATTTAGGAAAAGTGCTAAAAAGAGCACAGCAAAACAAGACTACCATATGTGAACAAACACCTACATCCTTTCTATTCAAAGGAATATAGGCAATACAAATGTAATTACTTTTTCCCACCATACAACCCACTTCAAATCAGACTCTGACTAATGTTATAGACTCAGTGTTTTTGTTAGAAGTGTGAATATCACACAAGCCAGCAAAACATGTTATGAAAGATAAGTAGCCTTCCCACATTCAAGGTTTCTGAAAAACTGATTGTGGCAACAAATCCTTACAAAAGTGATAAAAGCTGAAATTAAATTGGCAGCGTTCAGGTCTAATTTTAGGACATATATATTGCATTTTAAAATTGCCAGTGCATTCAGTGGGGCTCCTTGTATTCGTACTTCAATGAGTGAGACAAGATGTTTTAGAAGTTAAAAGGAAGATGCAAGTCATTAGAACATCTCATTCTGGCTCCATAGGTTATGTCCTGCCTTTGATACATACTGCAATTTAATATAATTTAAAACCTGAAGAGTTAATTATTCTTCCAGGACTGTCTAGACAAACATTGACATTGCCATCATAGTGCAGAGCCCTGAAAATATTTACTTACATGTCTTAATAAAAAAAGGAGATCATATAAAATTGCATTCTGGGTGCTACAATGTTTTGCTTTGCCAACTGCATATACATTTATGTATATAAAATAAACCTTAAAGTATTGCATAAATAATTATTTTCTTAACATCTCATTGTATTCTGGCTGTTAACAAAGAATGCATTTTTATTCTTGCTTTCTGTACTTAGCCAGTACAACATGTTAATATCTTTCACATACAAAGCAGGGACTCAAATGCTAAGTAAATATCTTGATTTTCAAATGTGCAGCTCCAAACAGGGGGAGGACTGAGTGTTTATGATAAGAAAAACACTGAATCTAAATAATCAGGCGTCTTTCAGAGGCATGAATAAGGAATGTGTTTAGAATGACTTAAAGTATAATATAATGTCTATAACCAGTTTAAAAGCAGGTTATAGTCAGATACCTGATGTCACTTTTTTTTTTACTTAGCTTTGAAGCTCAGTCTGCAAGGGCTAGGAATATGACATTAAGTACAATGACTTATGTCAAAAATTATTTAGAGTGTAGACTTGGTGCGAACTTTAGCATGTATTTGTTTATTTAGTATTTTAGACCTGAGCAGAGTATAGCACTTAATTTCCCATGAACAGAGAAAAAGGGGAATTTCCTATAAAAAAAGCAGTATAGAACAAAGTATTTTTATTCAGGTTTTTGTATGGGCTCATGTACACAGTTTTACTGAGTTCTTTTCTGAATTTGGGGTTGAATAAGGAATTTCAGTTTGAGTTTAACAACAATTAACTGAATATTTAGTAATCTCTAGAATGTGATAGCTAACTATACTCTATCAAGGTTCATTGCACGGGTTGATGAACCTAAGGTATGCAGCTTTTATGGACTTAGAACTGAATTCTATGATCATGATGACATTTTGTGAGGTCTAACTGTGCTCACAATACTTTTACATAACAGTTCAAGCATGTGTTACATTGAGTTCTTGTGGGTATGTAACAAAGACCAAATGCTATTACCACTGCCAAACTACACTCTAGTTCCATTGGTAACAGACTAACTAAGCTGTCAAGTTCGAGATACAACTATACTCAAGTTAACTGATCAACAGTGACATCCATATACAAATGAAGCATCAGTCAGTAACAGATGAGCAAGAGAAAAGGGAATAAAGTGAAAATAAAATCCCACATTTTTAACCAAATATTCATTTTTTGACTTCAAAATTAAGAAGTAATAATATTTTTCAACTGCAGCAGTCATAATACTAGCCAACATATAAAATTATAACCCCACAAGAAATAGAAAAATCAATACCATAAGCAGTGATATGAACATTCACGGGTCATTAGGTTGAAAATCCACATAAAACAGCATATAAGTCTTGATATATACATGTAAGGTGACAATGTCTGTGTATCTTTCCATTTGAATGAATCCAATTATACTTTAAACTTAAATTGATACCTGGGTACACTGAGAAATGGCTTCATCCAGTGCCAGTGCTCGCTTTTTGACATCTTCCTTAATTTTACTGTAAAGGGTGTCAGCTGCCACATATTTCTCTTGGATAGAAAAACCTTCTCCTGGGCTCAGCTCCAGCAACTGAGGCCCAGTTTTGTTCATCTTATCTATATGAGGCTTGTGCTCAGCGATCAGCTCACGCAGTTGCTATAACAAACGAAACAACTTATCAGTTTCTTATGCTTACACCACCATGTTACAGCTGTCCACACTTCTAACGCATCCAGCTGGCAAGAAATTCCAAACAAATACCCTTCGTCCTAATGTAAAGCACAAATAATATCAAATAAAGTTAGTGACTACTCTGCCAGTGACGGCTCCCATTCCAGCACAGAGCTATCCAGGCATGAAACATCACCATTAAAAACGCACTGGAAAGGTCCATGCAATACTCTTGTAGGATGTATGTTTGCAGGTAAAATACAAGATGCTAACTATGCATATGATGCTGGAAACAGACACTCCTCATCATATTTAGTAATTGTAATGACAGAAATGGCAACAATATTACAGACATATGCATAATACCACCACGTATATACTATTCACATTAATATTTGTCACTTACTGCAAAGCCTCCCATTGAAGAACATCACAGAAAGAGATACTGGCATTGCAAGAATATGAATTCAAATTATCCTTGATTTAAGAGGAGGAAACTATCACGAGGAACAGTCAAAGGAATCAGTGAAAAGGACAAAGAAGACTGATCAGTAGAGACCTATCAACCTAGTTTAGCAGTCTCCCCTCTGGCCAGAAGACCCCTCCGTCTTCACAACAGCATTATTACTTAACTGACACAACCTTTAACTAGTAATTAAGTGCAAACGCTTGTGGAAGTGAAAGGTCACAAGGTGCCTTCCAACTTGCCTAAGGATTATGGGTTTGTTTACTTGCACCCGTAGATCTGACAAAAGGGAAAGGGTTTTTGTTGGAGTAGCCCAGTCCTGACCTCCAGTTTTATTTATTTTCTTGGTTAATTCCTCCATTTTCAGGAAAATCCCACTGTCTTGTGAGACATTGTCCCTCTCAGTGCCATGAACTCTACACATTTCTATCCTATAGCTCCTGTGAAGGAACGTGAGAGGCACATGCTCTGTTCCTCCCAGCTCAGAGTTTGTTTAAATTATTGAAGGCAGAGAAAAGGACCTATATCAGTCTCAGTGTAAATAAATCCTCTTCTCTTCAACTAAGGTCCTTCCCTTAAAAAGAAATCCTGGTACTGCCTTGCTTACTTGTTCCTCTCCAGAAGAGGAGAGGTTGAGAACATTGAAAAGACAAGTGACCATGACTCTCCACAGACCCCTGATGACAAAAGAGCAATGACAATACAAAACCCCCTGACTCTAGCTACTCTTTGACAATGTAAGTACTCCTATACCTTTCAACAAGAAAATCAATGTTGATAAGCAGAGAAAGTGGTGAAACTAAAATCAGTTTGAAAGTTTTCAGAAAATATTTTTGTGTATTTTTGTGCACGAATAGACGATTTGACACAAGGCCACAAAAGCTCACATTTCTGGATCCAAACCTTATGCTAATACACTAATACTCTGTCCACAGCTCATTTCAAACCAAACTGACTGCATGTTACTCTGACAGAATCATTTCTACGAATTCCATGACTTACAACAAAGATAGAAGACAGTTATCAGTAAATACATCAGAACAGAAACGTAAGTGAATATAGAAAACTGTTTTCAATTCACATTCAGAACCTTCTTTTCTTTTCTTTCCTTTTTTTTTTTTTTAAATAGAACAATAAATTATTTGGTCTTCTCCATGATCTACTATTGGGTAAACAATTCCAGTAAACAAGTATTTCAGATCAGATTACGTGTTAAAATTGCCTGACATTAATCTTCTACTTAACAAACAAATCTCAGCTAATGGCATAGCCCAGGGAAAATGCAAAGAATAGAAGCTCATCTGAAGGGCCTCTCATGCAAGCAGAATGATTAAAGTAGATGGGGAACAACCCTGTAAGTAAAGTAAGCATGATCTGGTTCATGGTGACTAATCAAGATAGTTTGTAAAGCTCATGTTACATGGCTAGTCTTAATAGACCACGCTTGTTCATTGTGGACATAATAGAAAGACAAATGAGTGAATCCAGTTTTTACCAGTACATAAGAGTGGCACATCTTCATTAACTGGTCTCAGAGTAAACAAGACTTTGAAGCCAGAGTTCATCCTATCTAATGTAGGTCACTTAATTGAGGTGGCTAAAATAAAAAGACCTAGTTTATGCACAGTAGAGACAGGTATTTCAACCTGGGTGGGATACATCCAATTCCATGCAATACTAGCAGCCATATATGAAACGTACTAATTTTTATCCCAGCCAATTATTCCTCCATGTAAGAAAGTCAGTATGGTGGCCAGTCTATACCACTGTTACCTCTATTTTGCGATGCTATGGTAAACAATTATTTCTTTTAGTTATTACATAACAAACGTCCTTGATATGACAAATTATTATGGGATTGGCTAGCAATCAATTCTTGGCCCTTTAATTGTCCATCTTCCTGGGTCAGCTCAGTTTAGTTCCAACGATACCAATAAAACAAAAGCCAAATTTTTTACATGTACATAAGATCAACATATGTGCATATTTGTATACAGACTATACACAACAGCAGTATTTCACTTTCAGCTTGTTGACAGCAGGTACTCTGGTTCTTTAGACAGTCATGTTTTACCTTCTTTTGTTTCTTGCTACAACATCCCATGTCTGTTCTTTCTGTTTATGGGTTTGTTCTAATACTGACAATTACTGTATACTTTTAAATATACACCTTGTCTGCTCAGTTCTCTCACTACAATGGCATTTTTTTCCCTCTTTAGCCCTATTTCATGCTTACACATTGTTTGCTGCCTTCCTCAGAGAATCTCATTTGCATGCACAGTTTGGGAAACAGTAGAGGCATGACTGAAAATTTATTCATTTTGTATTATTATTTTAGATAATTCTTTTCTCCAGCAGAAATATAACCAGGTTTTCACCGTTTAGCAGAGTACTCCAGTGTTCTAAGAAGAATACTACTTCGCTTTTGACACTTCACTTTTCAAAACTGGCAAAATGCTTACCCTGTGCTCTTCTTGTTGTTGCTTTAAAGTTTCATATTCAAGGGCTGGCGCAGGAAGTTGAGAGATGATCATTTCTGTTTCAGTTAACCATGGCCAAAGCTCTTCATAAGTCTCCCAGAACTGGTTAACCAGAGACTGAGCCCGTTCCAGCTGGAGGTTTCTTTCTGAGTTCATTTGACAGACTGCATCATACTTCTGTAAGAGGTTTTCCATTTTCTTCTGTAAAATAATATTAACAAAAAAATAGCAGTGTATGTTCTCCACATGTCTATTACCTTAATTTCTAAACAATCTTTGATAACTATAGCACTAAACCACAGTAAACCAAATTTTAGTTTTGATAATATTTCTACAGTATCAATGTTTAAGGTGGACAGAATCAATATTGCGGGAGACGGGAATTTGGCTGAGTACTCTCATAGTAATTAGAACATATTTAACGATATTGTTATTTACAAATGCCACTATATTCATAGGGCTTCCAGTCTAGCTGCAAATGATTTGACTCCATATCTTAGCTGCACATCCTTACTGAAGACGCTTATCTTCAGTGACACTTGGCAGAAACAAAGTTTTCCACAGCATTTCTGAATCAAAGCATCATGAACAATACATAAAAATCTGTGGTTTGTGGGTTGGTTTTTGGTTTTTTTTTTTTTTTTTTTTAACCTGGCAAGAGACTAGGGTATACTGTTGTGCTTGTAGCTTACAAGCTTGCAACAGAAACCACAAAACATTCTTTTCCCAGTTAGCACACGTTAATTAATGTGGATGTGTTACCATTAATAATACGATTGAACTACAAGGTTTAAGCATTACAAATCTACTGCATTTGGGCATGTAATAATAAAAGAAAGTATCAACTAGCTATACATTTTTCCTGTGGAAGACTGCCCATGCTATCATTTTTATGAAATATTGTATGTGACAATGTACATAAATGCTAGCCTTGGAAAAACTAGACATATAAGCAAGCCATTGAATGTGAAGTAAAGAATCTTTTTTGGCAGAACAAGCTATCCTTCCATTTGTTATGTCTTGCATGTAAATTAAGTACGGAGATGCTATCCAAAGGACAAAACATAGCCTAACACATTGATATACAGTATTTTTGACAAATACAAATATTTAATAGAAACCCACATAAAATGCTATCGCTTATAACTACAGTTTCATAGACAGAACATCTCATGTATTTTAAATTAACTTAAGAGCAAATCAAATTTATTCAGAGATCTTGAAGGAGAGCACAATTAGTGAAATATTGTTGTTCAAGGAGGGTGGTCATTGGAGAGACTAAATTTATACAACGTATCCAGCTGCACTGAAATTCAGCAGAAAAAGCCCAACCCCGCAACTAACCCATTCTTAAATGCCAAAATGAAAAAAATCTGTCTGTAAATATATACATATACAGCCCCAACATTAGGCTCTGTGTGTGCGCAATAAACAAAGGCATAAGAATGCCTTTTGTGAGCTGTGTTAGTCAACAGGATGGAATAATTTTGACAAGGGCTACACTGAAATCAGCAGAAATGAAAGTAAAGATCGATGCTGAGGTGCACAGCCACTGAATTCAGCACAGAAATACACATGCCCAGAGCACAGCCAATCCAAGAGAACTGGGGAAGATAAACAGCCAGATTCAACACACCACCCCAGATGACTCATACCTATTCACTCAATCGTCCATTGGCTAAAATACTATTTACCATGGATAAAAATAATAAATGGAGCTCCAAATTAGCGTCAGGCAGTGAAACAAGTATACAGTGTTTGATCTTTGAACATCCTGAAGGAAGGAGAGTGATATACAACAGCATTTCTTCTAGTATTACAATCCTCAGACTAGAAGTGGCTGTAAATTAATGCTTTTTTATTAGTATTTCAAAAAAGACACTATAGGAATCCTTCTACTTATATACTATCTGCATACGTACCACTGTAACTGCAATTTAAGGAACTTTACCTTCATGGTCTGTTTCTCTTCTTCAGTGCATGTGTTCATAATTTTATCCCCAGATTTAACAAGTTCATCTATAGTATCTTTGTGCCTCAAAATCTCCATGGTAAAAGCCTTGAAACACAATAAAAATTGGTTAGGAAAACAAAAAAAAAAAAAAGAAGTACATGGTGCAAAAACTATTTTTGAAGTGCATTATGATGGACTGAAAATTAAATTATTCCAGTACATTTTCTAGATGGAGAGTGTGCTGGCCAATAATTGACATGACAGTTGGAAATGCATTTCTTTTACCTTTTGAACTTGTAGCTGAGCCGTGGTCTGGTCTTGCTCAAGCCTAATATCACCCAGAGACATCAGTTTCTTTTCTGTTTCTGCAATCCACGCAAATTCAGCATCAGCTGCTTGATCAAACTAAACGAAGGAGACATGAATTAGTTCAGCGGTTCTACAGACATGAAATTAGAATGACTGTTTCAAAAATTTTAAAGAAGATTAGAAAGCATACTTTTGAATTGTTAGAAAGATAGCGGCTCACTTCCCATATGAGGTTTTTATATAAATGAAATACAAAGCTGAAAATGGTTCTGAGGGATTGTAATACAAGCAGCTTAATTCCTTAGTGTGACAAAGCAACAGAATCAAATACATTTTTCCAAAGCCTACAGCTCTCTAACAGACATAAGAAAATAAAAAGGGTTATAACTTCAGAATTTTAACTAGATTGTTTATTTTCATTTTATTCAACTTTCAATTGTCTTCTCCATCTCTATGTTTATAGTTACTGCTAGCGTTGCAATTATCTTAAGAAATGGCTGCTTGATATTATCCTTTTAATCTTAAGAGCTGCTCTGTTATTAAATGATAAAGGCAAAACACAGTTCAACTAAGTCAGTGGAAAAACCTCACTGAATTCAGAGAGGATGGGATTTCATCCAAAACTTGACCTTAAATTAAATGCGAAAGTTCTTTGAAGCATTTGGGTGCAGACAGTCCTTTTCCTAAAAGATTAACTTTTGACTACCATTAGTCAACACTTAAATGTTTCAGAAATTACCTCAAAGCACTAGAGTAATGAGAAGATTTAAAGGATCTGTTTCTTACTAATTTGCAAAAGAGAGCATGAGATCCTGAAAAGAAGTACATGGGGATATAATTCTTCTAACAAATAACACCAAACATTAAAAAAAAAAAATCATACATTCTCTCTTCAGCCTAAGTTTATAGACAAGTGTCTTAGCACACATACATTGCAGTACTCAATGGAGGCAGCTTTGAGCTAAAACCATAGAGAAATATCACATGTGATGATCAGATGCACAAGACAGTCGTTGCTGAAACTACTAAGAACTTATTTATTTATTTTAAAATCTGACCCCTCACTGCAATTAGAGTGAATATTAATATGGCCCTGAGTTATTGTGAAAGTCTATCAGAAGATTTCAGGTCAGAACCTGCTACCTGTGTTGTTCTTATCTAAATATATCGGTGTTGTTGACTAGCTACTGCTGTCTCTGCCTTTGTGGCTGTAGACCGTAACAGCCCTGCTTCTGTAGCATAGCTGAAGTTCACTTCCGCCACTAAATCAGTCTTGTCTTAGTGGTTAATCATGAGTCACACAAAAACAAAAGAAGCAGTTCTGAGATTTCATTCTTTAGGAGTCAACCTTTTTTAGCCCTTATAATCCATTTGTTACATGAAAGAAAGTACAAACATTCTTTTTCACTATATGTCGTTTCTCATTTAAAGTAACAGAAAGTAAGTTTTGTCCTAAATATAGTGACTTCCTAGTAGAAAGGTATGTTCTGAAACAATCAGTACTGTAAACATTAGCATAAAGCACATGCACCAGTGGTAGTTAAATCCTAGTTTTAGAAACTGCAGCTCACAACCAAGCTCTTCAGAAGCCCAACTGTTTATGATCCAAATGAAGGAAATGAAGAAGGTGATTTCAAATGTGTTAGATATACAAATTAACTGTAGCGTGACCTCCTGATACCAAATATCCAT
Organism: Tyto alba; assembly: GCF_018691265.1. Lineage (NCBI taxonomy): Eukaryota > Metazoa > Chordata > Aves > Strigiformes > Tytonidae > Tyto > Tyto alba. The sequence continues at coordinate 23,735,848 of NW_024881316.1, read as the reverse complement.
GGGTATGTAAGTAATATTGGGCAAATATTTAATGGAAATAACAGATTCAAGGCATGGCAGTGAAACTTCTGGGTTACACAGCATCAAGGAAGGACAGGCCTCTAAACTCCATTTGTTGAGGGTATAAGATTTCCAATTTGTGATGTTCAAATATAACATTAAGCAATAAAAAGCACAAAATTGGTATTTCTCTGCAGCCAAAATCTGAAGTGTTTTCTTCCCATTATGTAAGACATTTACTTCTGAGCCCTGAACTTCACTTGAGTTACTATAAGATCATCTATTTCATCCCCACCCAGTTTAACCAAGCACAGTTAATTATAGTACTTTTTCTTCTAACCAGGAATGATTGAGTTCTGCATATGATGACATTGTGATTTGCTCTGTGAGTATTTTCTAAAGCACTCTCTATGGCTGCTAGAGTGAAGAACCACAAGTAAGCCAAAAGTAGAATACGACCTTCTGTTTCTATGTAGTACTCCTTCACTAGAGTAAGACACCAATCAATTCAGTATTGAGAAAGGAAGATTAAAGCAGGTAGCTAAACTTATCTCTAGGATAATTCTATCCATCTGGGAGCATTTTGCCCAAGTAGTTAAAAAAAAAGGACACTGCATTAGTCCATTAAGCCTTTCAGCTTGTATTCACAACATGAAACAGCACGCTTACCCATTCATACAGCTGACTGCATTTCTCACCTGGGCCCAGTAACATCTAGCATGAACCCCACACTACTCCCATTAAACCCTCATGTTCTTAGTCCTCCACCAAAAAACGTTTAATAATACAGGCATTTGAACAAGCTGCCATAGGGTAAGCTTAAAGAGCACTAGCTTCTCCAAAAATATTTTTTATTTTACATGGTCTTTCTCGAAGCTAAACAGAAAGTAGCTTATCCTTCACTGGAAATGTGTTAAGCCACTTAACATTTATCACAGGATACAGTGTATAGGAGTATACCGTGGTGATGTGAGTTGGGCTGAAGTGCAGGTTATGGGTATGGAGGACTAGGGTGCAGTGTGCCCTCGCAACATTAGCTAGTGGACTAGCAGGTCTGGACCTTTCACGCCTGGACCTGAATTTGCTGAATTTGTGCTAGGGGATGCAATATACTCACGGAATTCAGGAAAGTTGAAGGAGAGCCAACATATACTCTCCTATCTCACCTTATTTTTCACTAAATAAAAATGACCCTTCATTTTTGAGGACTTCATTAGCGAGACAAGATAATACTCATAGAAAACCCCTTAAAAAGAAACAAAGTTACTTTTAACCTCAGTTACAAGTATATCTGAGTTACTGCCAGCCTCTTTTAGTCAACTTTCAGCAAATATTGAAAATATCACACATGCTTTCTTCTTGTTCTGTTCCTGTTTATGGGAATTCTTAGCAGAAACAAAAATCTCCACCAATATTTTTATGCCTGAACTGTAGGTAGACACTGTAAAACTGTGTTTCCATGATACATTCATACACAAGCTTACATATGAGACTATCTAATGATAAAACTAGAGTGCCAGTTCTGAAAGTATACCCATATATATATATGCCTTTGCACATGTATAGAAACTTCTGCATATTAAATAACTCAATTTTTGAGTCCAAGATGAAAATCACTGGGGATATGAATAAAAGCAATTGTTATTTAAATCCTCCACTCCAGCTTGAACAAGATGATCCAGCTTTTAACTGTGGAAAAGTACAAAGGAGCTAAATAATCGGATGATGCTAAAAGGTGTGGCAGCCCTAGTGATTTCAGTGTTGCATCCAGCAAAACTGGCTGAGGATCTAGACCATATTTTACTTAATACAACATGATCTACAAAAGACATGGGCCATTCAGTTCTTACTTAAGCAAACTTCCATTTAAGGAGCCATAGGATAGTTACAGGAATTTTACAAGACTGATGTATGTGTCAACAAAAAGGCAGATGACTAAAACAGTGTACAGATTAGTTGAGTTCGGGCATTCATATCTTAATGGTGGAGTCCCATTTCATTCAAACTGGCCTTTTGCTGCTCAAGCACAACAAACTTTTGACGACATTATTAAAGGACATCTTTTGTTCGGGTACACATGGCCAGAGATTATTATTGCCCAAAGAACAGTTTTCAGTACCTGCTGGGATCTCAGAATGGCAGCATCAATCTCATCCACCTTCTGAGAGATCGTGTCACTCACTAATCTGTAACGTTCGTTGTCCTCTGTTATCATCTTGTCAAGCCCCTCTCTGGCCCTCCACGGCACCAGCTCCAGGAAAGCACTGCCAACTTCATTCAGAGTGTCCAATAAGCCTTTGTTGTTCTTTGCTTCTTTTTTCAACTCCTGAAAAAGGCCATTTAAAGTAAACATGCCAGCATACGCACTGAACACACACAGCTTGCACATGATTTTTTCATACTTTCAACTACTCCATGAATTGAGAACTAAAATGTTTTCATGCAAACCAAAGGGATAAATTAGCACAAATTTTCAGCTCAGTTCTATTAGCTTTCTGATACTATAAGGTGTTTGACAGAAAAGTTGGTGATTCTCAAAGACAATTTTCTACAGAATACATATTAAATATACTTCTCCAGTCAGTGCAACAATCTGAAATTCTTAGTAATTTTGTAAGAGTTGTTTGTACTTAACGAAGCAATCAAAGAAAATAAAATTAATGGACATTCTTCACAACCTGAAACACCATAAGGAACTAAATCACCAGCAAGTGAAATCTGGCATGCTGTAAGCAAAATATGATGAAGTCAAGTGATTTCTTAAATGAGCAATGGCTGGATTAAATTCCAATCAAATCATCAGACAATGCTTTAGGAATGAGTTTTTACCTGTACAGAAACCCCCACTGCTGTTTCATTTCTTTATATATATATATATATATATATATATAAGAAATTTAATGGAAAGATTTATTTTTTAGTGTCCCTCCTCAACATTGTCCGCACCATCCAGTTTATACTACAATGTTTCTTTTGAAAAAAATATTGCTAAACAAGGTTAGTAATATATATATATATATATTGTGTTGACTATAGTTTACAGGATTTTATGCATGTCACAACTAAAGAACCAAAATAATTTTGACAACTTAAGACTTTTCCCAGGATTAGGTAGCTGCTTGAATAAAAAGGAAATTTTGTGCTTCTCTTGTGCTAAAAATACACCTCAGCCCTGTTTCATAAGTGATTATAACAAATGACTCTGGAAAGTCAGTTTGATTCTTAACTACTGTTATATTTAGTCAAATGATCTGATGCCAAAACTAGTTATTCACAAATCAACTTCATGCCAAACATAAGTTAACACAAAACCTAGCTGAATCATACAGCAATAAATAATTTACAGGTTTTAAAACCTACTTTTTGTCTTTCTTGTACTTGGCTTAATTCTTCACCCTTTGGTATCTGAGTTTCATATGAGAGTAACTCCACCTCTACTTCGTCAAGCCATTTGCAGAGTTCCTCATGTGTTGAGTGCAGTTGACCTGCAAGCTGCAGGGCCTGCTCTAAGGTCTTGGATACATCAGAACTCAATTTTGTAATGTCTTTGTATCTTGCTTTAATGCCTTCCAGTTTATCTTGAATTATTACAACTTCATCACCTAAAATATCAGAGGGATGTTATTTCATGTGTTCACACATATTTAAAAGCAAAAAAACTTCACCCAAATCCCAAACCCCACCTATTACAGAAATCTTCATATTTAACTTATAAAATAATCCAAGCAAGATGACAAGGTCAATCCTCAACTGTTGCAAATTATTCTACAGTCACTAAAGTGCAGAGCTACAAATTTCACCTCAGGTCACTAACTGTCTTGTCTTTTTTATGATTTACTAAACTATTAGAAAGTAATGACTTAGATCCAGTATTTAACACAAATGCTCTATTAAAAAAAAAAAAAAAAATTCCACCCTTTCATTCAAAACACTACTTATAAGGCCCCCGCCAAAAAAATAACTATATTACAGAAAATGTGAAGGAACAAAAAAAAAAAAAAAAAAAAAAAAAAATCAACAAAATACTAACTAGATTTTCAATTACAGTAATATTTGACATCACTGTACACCCTCATTACTATCCATTTGCAAATCAACTCAAGAGGATAAAATAAAAAAAAAATACACTGAAATGTATTAGCAGATATTCAGATTTCATTATAGACTATGCATAATGTCTACATTTGGAACAGAAAAATTATACCCCTCCACCCCTACCATACGTGTGTTTTAAAGCATTCAAGAACTTTAGAAGTACTAGAAAATTTAGACAGATGTTGATCTACAGAACAGACACGTGTACAACTGGAATGCAACTTTTCCCATAGTATTAGGTCCAGTGGATGAAGCTTTCCTCTTGCAGTAAAAGGTAGCCTAAAATCACGTTCATCTGTGGAAGCCTGCAGGGAATTGACCGCATCCACTGCCAAACAGCCTTCCATTATGAGTAACATCTATAACTTGCTATTAGGAATGGAATGCAGGTCCACTAAAATAATTTTCCACTAAAAATAATAAAGGATTCAAGGGCCAAATTCTCTACAGGCAAAAAAACCCTTTTGCTCGCTCACGTTAATAGTAAAAGTGGCCCAAAAACATAACCTACCTGGGCCTCAAACCTTTATTAAACTACAGCCACTTTAACCAGCAAATATGGACTAATATTTACAAGTTCCATTTTAATTTTCTCATAAGCATCTATGTGTACAAGGAAAAAAGCCTGATGAATCACAGTTTTATATAAACTCTCACCTGTTGTTTGCTTGAGAAGCTCTAAGCCATTCTGTATAGCCAAATCAACATTTTGTTTTCTAAGAAGAATCTCTTCCTTAAGATCCTAAGAGAAAAGGCCATTTATGTTAACACAGATGTAACAAATTATATTATTTTTATTTGGAATAAGCATATTTCCATTTAAAACAAGATATATAAATAAAAAATACATTAAGTATGGAAATGTAAAACAAATTAAAAAAAAAAAAAAAAAAAGAACAGAAATCAAAATACCAGTAGTTCAGAGTGCTGTTTCTCAAGCAATTCTGTGTTGCAATCTTGGACTGACAATTTGCTCAGTTTATCATGGATTTCATTCAGCCAGTTCATCAATTCAACTTCATCCTCCCCAAAAATCTGAGCATTGCTGTAAGCTTGCTGGAGAAGTTCAGACCTGCTGTTGCTCTTCTCTTGAATCTCAATGTATCGGGCCTGAGAAGAATCTAGCTTTTCCTGCACCATATCTTTATCTTCCCTGGAGCTCATAGTCTTTAGAGACTGACCAGTGCTAATGGCCTGATGTAAACTCTTATTGTGAGCTAGGACATCATCTTCTAGGGCCTATATTTTTTTAAATAATGAAGAATAATGGAAAAGAAAATCAGACAAACATAAAAGAAATGTAAGTGGAACTCAATAAAAACTGAACAAAAAAGGACATATTGCCAACATAAATATATAAAACTCAAATTATAGAGAAAGCTCAATATGGTAAAACACAGGTACACCGCAACAGCTTTGCCAGTTGTGTTGTACTTTACAGAAGTGCTTAAAAAGAATGACACAAATAAGTGTGTGCTTTGTATCTTACTTTATGCTGAGAAATTTGCTGCTGCAGTTTGGAAGCCTGCGTTCCAATGGGTTCTGCATTTGCAAGTCTCTTTTCTGTGGCGGTCAGCCACTCCACCAGTGGCTCCAGAGCTTCATGGAACTGCTGTGCTACCACAGAGATGCCTTCCAACTGACGGTTCCTATCAACATGCCAAGAGAAAGGTTATTTTTTGTGATGAAGTAAGTGTGAAATAGTTAAAAAAAAAAAAAAAAAAAAAGCCCCTTGAATCCTTTGCAATAAAAATAAATTATTCTGTCTTAGTGTAGGAACCAGTCACCAAATGAAACAGAAATATATCCATGGTACTCAATGAAAACCAAGGTAAATTAAAAATCAAATAATAATATTAAAAAACCCTCCAAAACTACAAAACACCTTCAAAGCTGTTTGAAACTCTTTTAGCTAATATGCAAGTTTTACAAATAAACATCGCTTCAATCATATACATTTTCCTAAAAGTAACCTAGCACTCAATTCAGTAAAACATTGTCTTATACCCAATTAGGACAGTTCTCAAAGTTACATTCCCTTAACTATTATACATGTTTTAAAGTTAGGCAAAGGCTTCACTGAACCAGAACATATTGTCATGCTTCCTCAGCATTATAAAATATCTTTAAACATTTGTTCAATGATGTGAACAGAACTATTTGGCTCCACTTCTGCATCCCTTGTTCTGGATAAAAGCTCTCAATGAAGTTAGTGAGACAACGTTAATAAAGCATGGAGACTTGACCTCTAAAATAAAAAAGCAGTATCTAAAACATTTCTGGTTTAGATTATTACATTTCAGAGAAGGGTCTTGATTATAGGATGAGTCTTCTCTACAACTACTGCTGAACAAATTTCATTCAAGCAGACTTTTGAGAGATTTGCCCTACATGAAAAAACATCCCAATACTGTCTTTTAAATGGTGATGTCATTCCAGATAAAAGCTATGTTTATATGTGCTTCTCAAGGCTTATAAACAAGGTAGACTTGATACACTTTGGCACAGAACACTCAGTGAAGTACTTTACAAAGTTTTCAAAATAATCCTCAAATCTCTTTATTTCTAGAGACTGGCCAAAGAAAAATGGAGACAAGCTTGCAGCTAACGGATGGCTTGGAAGAAGTTACAATTTGATTTTTAATTAAATATCACCCGACTACGAGAATAATATTAAATTAAACATGACATTAACATTTACTCCAGCTAATGAGTCAGATTCCTTCAATAAATAACAAAAAAAAAAAAAAAAGAAGGAAGGAAATAATGGTCTATTAGTGGTTGACTCTATTAATTAAATAATCATATTATTAGTATGAGGTAACAAAAGTAACAAAAGAGGTTCAGAGTAAAGAACTAAAGAGAGGCCACAAGAAGGAATAGGAGACAACAGAGGTGAGTTCAGTTCTACTCTAAGCACCCAAATCCCAACACACTCATTTGTTCTTCACCATAAAGCTTCACTGTTCAATTAAATTCCTTTTCTTTAACTTTCCAAGTCCTTTCTTGTTCTCAATTATATGCCTTTTTCAGGCCACCTCTTATGCACACTCTCCTGTCTACTCTGAACAAGGCTGTCCCTTTTCAAATCCCCACCCAGAAAACATGTTCAGCAACGCTTTCAACGCAGATTTCTTCAAAGACACTTTAGAGTTCACAACTTTCCAGGTATTTTATTATACGTTGACAATAACTCATAAATCTAAGTGTGTGTATACACAGATACTGTGTGAATATTTATTGTTTTATTTTTAAATTTGAACTTGAATTGGACAGCAATGTCTTTAAGAGACAACGTTTTCTGTGTTACTAGAATATATCTACTTGCTTTGATGGGTCTTCTTGAGAACTAAGGGAGCTCAGCACCTTGAAGCAGCATATCAGCAGCTGACAGCATGAGGATCTCTAAGTTGTAGAAACTAATTATATGGATGACACCAAACAGAAAAGAGGGAAGAAGAGTTGAGTGACCCCTCTTTGGAGCAGCATGTCAGGATTTTGAAGTTCCAAGGGAACATCATTATTGTTTATGTGTAAAATTTGCACATGATTCTATGCAAAACAGGTTCTGGCATCACGAAGCCTGCATTCTAATGAACTAACAGAGATAAAATATTCAGAAGATACATATGCAGTTAATCCTAGCAGACTGCTGAATTTAAAGCAAAACGTTTTTAAAAGCTTTTGGTTCGCTCAAGTCACTTCTCTCCACTTTTCCTTCAGAGGACCTATTATATCAACATCAAGACACAATAATGCAATAACAAGATTGACAGTGCTTACGAGATTTCATATTATAGAGTTCCACATGCTGCTTCTAATAATCTATCACATGCTATGGCTACATTTTTCAAATCTATGAAAGAATTTCAAATACCTTGTTTCAGCTTTACTGAGCAATGTGTCCCATCTACTATCCAGGAAACTCAACTGTTTCAAGATTTTCACTCTGTCAGCAGGTTCTGCTGACTCTGCAATTTTCTCCCCTTCACGCTTTATTACCTCAACAGTAGGCTTGCGGTCATCCAGCAACCTCTGGAGAAGCTACAGAGAAAGCAATCAGGCACCAGGTTATTAAGAAACACTGTAATAACACAAGTGTAAAAACAGAAGGAGCTAGACTTCTTGAAAACTTGTTAAAACAGAAAAAGCAATGCCTATACTGTGATGAAAGTGTGAGTAATGCTAATCAGAGACACACACACCAACTGGCCTCCCACCCGCCCCAACACATGCTCATTTTAGTTTCTCAACTGTTTTGCTATGAAGTTAGCAGAGTTTCACCAAGCCCAAACCACCTCATTGGTTTTTACGGGGTAAAGATGTGTGGCAGCCCAAAGAGCGAACATACAGAAGAAAAAGTTCCATTTAATACTATTGAGGGAAACAAGCAATTCTGACTGAGATATTTTATAGGAACATTTTTGAGAAAGCTGCATGACATTCTAGAATTGGAAACACTGAGATTATTCTGATATATACACACATAGGAAAACAGATATAAAAAACACTGTATAAGTGACTCATCACTTGTTTGAGATAAAATTCAGTTCACTGATCTAGTCCAGTAAATTAACTTCTCCATGAAAACACACCTCTGTCTAAAATCCTCCCCTCCTCTATTCTCTAGTTGTCTTTGTTAACTTTAACGTTTTGTCTCTGCAGATATCCCAACATGACAACCTGCACTGACCATAATTTTATATTAAATCTCCGGATGGCAGTGGGCCACAGAATCCAGCTGCGTGGACTGTACATTTCATGAGCTACATTATATTCTTTTTTCTATAGCCATTACGAAAATTTGCAAAAGTTGACAACACTGATAGCGCTTCTACATTAGCACAGGCCATCTCCCAACAACATTCCAACTCATTACCAACAACAATCAGATCACGATCAGGATCAAGAGCCAAGTATTCAGGTCCATAGTCTGCAATACTACCTTGGAATTATTAAAATGAAGATTTAATAGTTTTTATTTCCTACTTTCCAAATAGCCAAACACTGGCTTTAACACTTTGTCTTTCTCCAATGGACCTTTACCAATCCAGATAGAGTTAATACTGCTAACCAGAGCTCACATTGCACAGTGTCACTCTTTGTCTTATGCCCCAGAAGACAAGCACTTCTCCCAGCCCTGGACAGATTCCTGAGTACTGAGCAGCTGGGTGCTTTAAACACCTGAGCACACGTCAGGTAATACAATACACTTGAACAAATTTTACGCTTTGACAAAGACTAGGAATTTATTCTCACCGATTCAGTAGGAGAGATATTCTGAATGCATTTCACTTACTTTCTGTTCTTGGATTTGGGCCTTCACAACTTTGAACTCAGCAGATGGTGGTTTCTGATTAGCCACAAGCTCTTCTGTATCAATGAGCCAGCTAAGCAGAGACTCAAGGGCATCCTGAAATCTTCCACAGTGAAGGAGGGCCTCCTGCAGTTGTGCAGCACGCTGGGCAACCTGCAAAACAGTAGAGGATTGGACTGTACTTGCCTTTTCTTTTTATTTCTGTGAAAGAAGTAGCCAAAATCTGTAGAACATATGTCAATATCACCAACAAATACTGTAATTCTCACAGCTGTTCATAACAGCAGTATGGCATAATTTACCATCAATCTCTTGGGGCTGCAGACATTCGGTGAAAAGAAGTTGACTCCCAGTACATCAGACTGCTCTAGTAGTTCTTTACAAGAGATACTCCTATCTATAGCTAGGGTATTACAAAGTACACTGACAGGATGTTTGTGTTTCAATCTTTATTTTCCTTACAGAAAGGCCAAGCCAGTAACCCAGAGTAGCAACTCTTAAAAAGGGGCAATAATCCCTTCAAAGGAAAGAAGAAATAGGAAAGATGACAAATAGGTGAATCACAGGTGTCTGTGGTTCTGCCACATCACTCCTTCAGGAAGACAGAGCAGAGGAAAATAAGCACCATTTCTACTTTGCACCCTTTCCATTTTCCAACAGCAGCTACTTCTGGAAGAGGACTCTTCAAAAGCAGATCATCTACAGCCAGTTTTCCAAAGCAGCGATACTTTCCAATGTCTCAAGCAATGCAATCCTTAAGGTGCTATAAAGGCAATGTGCCACTAGTCACACAAAGCTAGGCTGTGCCACTGCTCTGTGCACTGAGCAGGTACAACAGTATACGTGAACGAATACAACAGAGTAAAAAAACCATGTGAGCGAAGACTGAAAAAGAACCACTTGAAAGTAGCTGGCTACAAATGACATGGGTGCCTTTCCCATGAATGTGTCACAACTCCAACCTCTTTGATTGGGTTATCAAACTTCCCTGCTCTGCTTGAACAGAAAGGAGCACAAAGTTCTACAGAAGCCTTTCCTGAATAATAATCCAGGACAGACCTACAGAAAGTTTGACACAACTTTTTAAATTATAGCAATGCCTCTGGCTACTAGTGATATAAATCTTATCCTCAGAATTATCAACAAACTGATTGTGTAAAGTAATAGAATTCATATTCTTAGTGAATATTTCATTTCCTGTATTTTGAAAGATGTCAGCAAGCAAATAAACAAAAAGCAGAACACAACAAAAGCAGAATAATATACAAAATATTAACCTTCTTATTAAGAGTCTTCCATCGGGTGTTGACATCTTCAAGGTCATGTTCAAGGTTTTCTGTGTTGGTACTTTTAGCAGCACTTTGAATAAGGCCTTGACCCAACCAATTTACCTCCTGTTGTTTTACTTGCAAGGGTTCAATTTCTTCTTTCTGGAATACCTGAAGTTGAAATCCAAGACACACATGAAACATTGTATCTTGCGACATACAATGCATCTGGTGTTTACATCATAGTATGCAACAAAAAAAATGCTGAAAAGTGGTGTCTAAAAGAAAGGAAACCATTCCTCATAAGCACCTTCCTAAAAAAAAAATAACAACTCTAAACAGAATAGACTAATGTAAACAGAGTAAATGCAATACACCATAGGCAGAAAATGATGTACACTTCCATGAGTAGTTTTAGGCAGAAATAAAAGGGGGAGAGAGAAAGACACAGAGAGGGGAAATTAGAATTTTTTCCTTTTTTTTTTTTTTGGGGGGGGGGGGGGGGGGGAGGGGAGGGGAATTAAAAAAAAATAAAAAAGAAAAAACTTCTATTAGGGGGAAGAAATCAGGACCAGGGAAACTCATCTATATTTACCTACAAATTCTACCAAAAACTGACACAGGATTGTTAAATTGTCCTCAAGTAAACACCAAGAGAGTCAATTAGGCATTTTTTTCCAAATTAGGACATAAGCAAAAGTTTTAAGTTAAAGAAGCAGTGAAGCAAGAAATATTTTAAGGTATTTTTCAGGAGAATATAATGGTAACAAGTGAGGAGGAGGCACTACAGATGCTGCTGAAACAGTATCCAGCGGACGCCCAGGAGAATGGGTTTCATTCAGAGGGATATTCTTGCAAACTGCCAGGGCTTTGACCATACCCAAACAGCAGTTTGAGCAGTTTGTTGTTTACTTTATGTTACCCTTTCAGGTATTTAAACTTTTTCAGAGCCAGATTATTACCATTAGCAACAGCAATGTAAATCTCCATTTGTATTCAGCTGCACTAGGCTGTACTGACACCAGTGTCAATGAGATCAGAAAATGGCCTGAAGCCCCTGAATTAATTACACAGGCCAGTGAAAAATAACCAATGAATAAACAATGCTAAAGAATGCTCAACTTTTGACCCCAAATCCTCCTATTTCTATAGCAGCATTCAGTAACAGTTTTGGTGTACACTTAGTGCATTCAAAGCAACCTTTCTCAGCATCCTGAAAAGCAAGGATCACTTTGAACATACCAGTGACTCTCCTCTTTTGCACCCAACACAAGTGTGGCAAGTGATTGCCTTTAAAGCAGCAGACCTCAGGTGGCTGAGCACGCTTCCACCAGCTTGACAAGTCAATCTGGAAGCTAGAGCAACTATGCTAAACACGAGAGGTAAAATAAAGTAAGCACCCCTAAGAGTTTTGTTCTTAACGGACAAAAAAAAACCTGAAAACTGCAAGTCTGCGGTTACATGAAAACTGAGAGAGTGCAACCAGCTGGCTGCTCCCAGAAAAGAAGAAAACGCTTGTGTTTTTCTTGACTGCAGGGTAGGGAGGAGGCAGAATAATATTTCCATACAGAATCAATAACAAATTCTTCTTTTATGTGCCATAAAGCCTCATCTTTTGAGAGCAATGTCCTACCACGGAGAGGACTGATCTCCATAACCTGCCCTTTAAAAATGCAGGCAATCTTTGCAGAGAGAAACTTAAAATAAATTACAATTTCTGCTGAGGCCAAAGTTTACCAGAACAACTTAGCAACAAAGCTTGAAGTATCTCAGATTTCAACCAGAGTGGGAAGAAAAAAATTATAGACCCGACAAACACCCTTTTCTTATTACAAAGCTTCACTTCTTACTCTCTTACCTCATCCACCACTACGCAAAGCACTGCAAGTTCCTGCGCTTGTAAAATACTACCGTAACGTCAGATCTGCTTTCTGGCACGCAAACGCAAAAGGCGGCTTTCAGAAGAGGCGGTGAGCCTTTAATCTGCCTGCTTTGGAAACCACAACCATCTGATACTGCTGCTTACACCTGGATGAGTAAGGCTGCTTGGGCAGAGCACATGGGCTGTACCTAGCTGCCCTGGGATGGCATCGCCTGTAGCCACGCTCTGTGCAAACACCGAGCACCAACGCGGGTGCACAGAGGAGGGGGAGGCACTTCCACATCGGGAGTAACAGGCACCAGCTGCGCAATAAATAACCCTGCCCCACACAGCTGGAAGTAATCATCCCCCTCAGGATTTGCCCCCAGTTCATTTTCTATACTGACCATCTCACCTATTTTGGACATCCCATGTGTGCTATGCAAATGACACCGGTTACTGCATCTGACGAATTAATTAAAAAAATTACATTTTCGCAACAAAACAAAGCTTGAAGAAGGCTTTAAGGCTGCATTACAACTGTTTCACAAATCTCTGGAGGGTTTTTTTTTAAATTACCTTGTTAGACAACAGGCCATTGCAGACTGTATCCAAGGTTTCTTGGATGTCAGTAGTCCAGATATTGCCTTTACTTCTCCCTGGGAAAGCTTTTGGATGGTTTACAGTACTATCTAATTCAAGCTGAACCGAAAATGTCATTTCATTAGTGCCTGTATGTGCTATACCAGATTCCTCTGCATCAGATAAAATCTCGTATTTTGCTAAATCCAAGTCACTAGTATTTACAGCAACATTGGTGTAGTAAACATCTACATGAGGAGGTGCATCATCCACATAATCCTCCTCTACTGTTGTGACTTGTGTTTTATTTTTTTCATGAACTTCATATGCATCTTCCACTTCATTTTTGTTGAGGGAAATACTACTTCCATCACCTTGAAGAGGATCTTCATGCGAGAGAGTTTTCTCTTTGAAACCTTGTAGGTGAGAGTATTTCCCTCCTGTCTCTTCCTGATCACTCTCACATGTCTGTGCATTGCTTTGTTTGACTTTTCCGGAGGGTAAAATGTCATGCAAAGCCAATCTGCAGCTTTCTTTGACAGGGACACTACTGCTTGCAAGCAGTGGGGTTTGCTGTTCTCTGCAAATTGCTGGGAAATATGGTCTGAACTGATCTACTGGGTGGATATCTTCTGCAGAAGATAAACTTTGTATTTGAGTTTGCACCTCTGCTAACAGTGTATCTTGTTTTTCTTCCCTTTCTGTTGGAGGGCTGCATAAACCAGAATCATCCTCTTCTGAGGTAAGAGAATTCGTACCCCATTTGCATTTGCCCGATCTAGCTGTATCTGACATATCAGCAGTTTCGTTAAAGGAGCATTCACTTTTATTTGTGTAATCTGAAAAGTTGGGTGGAACAAACATTCTCCATGACCGCCTATGCTCCTTCTTTTCTGTGTGAGACTTCACTTTGGGTAATCCAGCTGTACGAATTATATCGCTGTTCAGTTTGAGAGCATCAAAGATCATTTTTTCATCTAACTTGTTAGCTTCACGGCTTCGGAGCTCAAAAACACTGGAAGAAGTAAGGGCACCATTGGAGCACAAAGTGCTGATGTCCAGTGTTCTGTGACTGTAGGGTAGGGTCCGGTCCGTGAAATGCCTCGAGGAGAGGCTGCCCTTGGAGCCCGAATCAATCTGTTCATTCAGCCGCACAGTGTCATAGATGGACCTCTGGGGAACGTAGCAGTCCTCAATATTTAGATCTTCATCTTCTTCCCCTTTGCCAACACACGGAGGATTCTGGCGTAGACAGTCTGGCCTGCTAAGTGGCTTCCCCATCCTGAAAGTATTCGCACAAGTACACCACTATACCGCCATTTTCATGGATACAGGGGAAACATTTAAAAAACACTAGCACTCTGAAGAATTATAGTAAACTTGTCCTTAGCATAAGATGCATAGATACAAAATATACATCATAACTTATGAGGTGGCTGAGGTCATTCATAATCAGTGCATTGATTTAAATGCAACTTTACCTGGATGTGAGGTTCCCTCCCCCCCCTTTCTAAAATATAAAGTGCTTCAGTAAAAAAGTAACAGAAATCTTCTAATGTCACTGAAAAACAAAGTATAGCAAAATCCAGCAGTGGCTCAAATATTTCAAACGCTCCTTGGAAGGCTTCATTTATTTTTCCAGGTCAAAATCTGTATCTGAAATCTCCCGAATAAATGAACAAGAGTTACAGAAGGCAGGACATTCTCTTCTGTAGGTGACAGCTTAACTGTAATCCATTTAACTGGTGTGCAGAGTCCCATCTCCTTTATAAATAAAACATGGTGCGGCAGCTTAAAAAGACAGAATCCACAGTGGTTGTGTACGGTCCAGACCAAGGCACAGAGAAAATCTCGGGGGGCAAATAAGTTAAATCTAGAACAGTAAGAATAATAAACCAGCCCTTTACTTGTTTTGGCAGTAGCTATAAATAACCTTGATCCGAAAGGCAGCTTATCCTCCTCTTGTACCAGGCTTGCCCGTGGTTCCTCCACAAGCCCCGCAGGAAAACATCACTTTCTAGCAGCCAAGCCAACGCGTCCTTCGAGCAGGCAGTCGGAAAACAAATGTTTTAGACCGATTCTCCCACCACCATCCCGGAGAGCTGTTTAAGGCCACTGCCGAGCAGAGCAAGCCCGGCGTGTCCCCGAAGGCACGGCAGGTTTACATTCGGCAGGTCCCGGCTACCAGCTGCAAAGAGCGGGCTGCCCTCGCTCCTTCCTCCTCGTTTCTGAAGCGCAGCTGCGAAGAAGGAGACGGGGGAGGGAAACCCCCCCTCAGCGAAGCCGGCCAGCTCGCCCCGCTCTCCCAGCGCCGAGACGCAAGAAACGCCCCGTTTCGCTCTTCAGGCAACATCGGCTACCGGGCCCGCCCGCTCCCGGAGCGCCGCTCGGGGGGCTGCCCCCCCCCCCCCCCCACCGCTCCCCGCCGTCTCCTGGCCTCCGTCCCCCCCCACCGCCACCGCCGCCCCCCGCGCCTTCACTTCTCGCCCATCCTCCTGCCGGCGCCGTGCGGCGGGCTGGGCCGCGGCGGGGGGGCAGGCGGCGGGAGGCCTCGCCGCCCGCCCGGCGCTGACATCACGCCCGCCTCAGCCCGCTCGTTAGCGCCGGAGCGCGGCGGCCCCGGCTCCTCGCCCGGCGTTGCCCCCGCCGAGGAGGCGGGCGGGGCGCGGGGAGCCGGCACTCGCTGTCCTGAGGGGAATTCTGGTGACGGTAACGCGTTGCCCTCAGGCGCCGCCCGCACCCCCTCGCCCCGTCTGGTGAAGCCGTCATTTAAACACCACCTCCCGCGCTAAAGTTACAAGTTTTTCCGTGTATTATTTTCAAAGAATCCCCACAATCTCGTGGCTAGGTCTTGGAATGCCGCGATTCCCTTCAGTCTGGTTCCTGGCTCTGAGGCGACAGCCTAAGGTGGCCTCGTCTGACAAGGCAACCACCGTCCGCAGAGCGTGGCAGCGTCAAGCCACCCCGCGCCCACCAAAAGAAGCATCGAAATGTTGGGGAAAAGTATCCATATTTGGAAGACTCTTCTTATGGGACTCAGAGCAGCACAAAACCAGCCTAACAGGACAAAGATTCAGGTTGGGACATTTACATCTTTTAGATGCTGTTCACCCACACCTCTAGCTCATAATCACGTAGGTGAAGGGTTGGGAGGCTCACAGGTAACTCGACAACAGTGCAGGAGAAGCTGTCACGGCCAAGTTGCTCTGCAGCCATACCCCTAACGACCAGAGACCTGTGCTGCCTGTCTGACAGCAGCCGTCGGTTACAGTGACAGTTCAGACCTCAGTTTCGGGATAGCATATGGCACTTAGCGCTAAAACTTAACACAGGGCATTAATTGCACTCAGCTGCAGCTTTCTATGTTAAGCAGTGTGCACGATATACTCTAGGCAAGACATACAAACACACCGCACTTCTTGTTTATTGATTTACTTGATATACAGGCAGCTATATATCAAAATACTCAAGTCATGCCAGACAAATTCTTTCTCCTCTCTGCTGAGCAGCCATAACATTAAAATTATGCCAGGCAGATAATCACCTCTGGATTCCCCAGATAAGAATATATACTATAATGCTAAAGATAAGAAAAGCATTTTTTGAGGTCCCTGTTATTCTCACCCAAAACATACCCTTACTGAATTCAAAGAGTGCTGCACCATTTTATAGGGGGAGTATATAACTGAAATTGGTCTGTATTATTCAACAGCAAAATGATTTTACTAACATTTTTTTAAACATTTTACCATTTTACACCACGTCTACTGCAGATTTTTATACGATGCATGAGTCACTTTCAAATGCATTACTTCCAAAAAAGTTTAAACAGTTGCTTATTTTACCTTTGCTTTGCAACACAGACCCTAACTGTAGTAAATCTCAAGGAAGGTTAATATCTTATTCCTGAGTTTGTAAACCAGTGCATGGGAAATGCAACATTTTTAGTTTCTTACTGAGCATAAAGATAAATCTCTGATTATTCTTTCAACATTATCTCCCTTCAAAGTGAAAATCAGAGGACAGACACCGTCTACACAACTAACACAAGACGTACAGATGTGGCACTTAGGGACGTGGTTTAGTGGTTGACTTGGCAGTGCTAGGTTAATGGTTGGACTCCATGATCTTAAAGGTCTTTTCCAACCTAAACAATTTTATGATACTGTAACAAAAGCCAATTAGAATCTTGGTTCAAGCTCATTGGCAGAAATTCCCTGGCTAGCTAAAAATTCCCATAAAGTCCAATTAGAAGGCAACCTCTAATGACTAAATCCACTTTTGTTCCAAAAATAAAAGCAAAAAATCAAATGAAACATATACTGATAAAAGTTTTAACAGTGCCATGTGGGTTTTATTAAGAAGAATGCCTTTTAATGGCACCACAAAAAATTGTGCGAATATTTCAAGAAGTAAAATAATTCAACTTCTGGGTTTTTTCTTTCTCTATTTCAGAGAAAAACTAGATGCAAATACTGCTCCTACTGCAAACATCCTAGCACTATGTGGCTACCCAAACCCAAGGCGTTCCGTTCAGCCCATTTGCACAATTCTTTTGTGTTTTGCTTTTGAAGAATGGTGGCAGACTCAGTATACCTCAACACACCTAATTTACTGACATTTCCTTTTAGTACCAGTCTATGTATTGCATACAGACTTTGGGGAAAAAATATCTAACAAAGCTGAGTTAATTAGTAATTAATTTTGTCTGTTTTATATTAATTGAGACAAATTCTTCATTTGATTACACTCTTCCTGGAGTACTCTTTGAAGCAAGAGTCAGGGTTCTACTTTCAAATGAACTCCACTAGAGATTTTCATTTACAGAAACAAATTTTATACATGCATTGTAAATAAATGTAGTTTAACAGTGACAATAAGTACTTTCGATCTAACACTCTATACTGACTGGAATAAGTAGATTATAAAGGAGGAGTATAAATAAAACAAGTATTTATTATACATATATATAAAAAAAAATAGAACTCAAAGCCCAGGTTTTTTTTTTTTTTTTAAATAACTCTGAACTTTAATGTCATTCCAAGAAGACACACAAAGCTCTAACTCTTTGTACATAAAAAATGATCAAACCACAAAAACCACCTCTGGCCAATTACACAAGAACCTTCCCTGAAGAGAGTGAAGATTTCACGTGAATAAGTCTATCTACCAAAGAACAACTCTTTTGCTTTACTTTGAGGACTAGAAGTTGATTGTACTCAACCACAGAAGCTAAAGCCATGAGGAGCTAGACTGTGGTTTTGTGGCCACAGCCACATGTGTGTTTGCGTACGTGCAAATACACCGCGAGTGGAGCAGGATTTGTGGGAGCCAGTCTCCCTACAGTTTGCTGCCTCGGGTAAAACTGCTCTCTGGAAGAGTAAAGAGTATGAAGAGGTACATTGCCTACTGTAATTTTGCTGTGCCCCAGTAGCACTCACACTGAGTAATTAGGAGAGTAATCAGTGATCCTGATCTTCCTGCTCTCAGTATCCCTTTGCTATCTACCACCCTCACCTACTAAAATTTCCCATTCTGGTCTTCCTATTTCTTTTCATCAAAGGCTTCCCACTCTGCTTCTTTATTCCTGCATTTGCACATCACTTATCTAAATAACTCCTTCACCTTTTATTCGGTTTTCACCTCCTTTTTATTGGCATTGTGACAGAAGCATGGCCTAAAATAGTTGCTTCAAGGAAAACACATTTCTAAGCTTATAAATATCTAATATAAATAGAAACCTCAGTAGACTTCTGGATATAAACATGCCACTATCACTGTTCTTCTCATCTCTCCAGGCTTTTTGGTCTTTTTACCATAGAGGCTCTTTGGTTGCCGGGACACTCTCTCCCCACAGGTCTGCACAGACCAGAGAAGGCTCTCACTCTGGAATTGTACAGCTGCTGTGCCTTGTCCAATGCCCCGACGAAGTACAACACAGACAACGCACAGGGACCTGGATTCTTCTACTGTCTGCTTATAAGGCTGCTTCCCCCCAAAATCACCGTTCTTTGTAGGCAAAAAAAGATATCTATATAAATACGTATATACGTACACGTACATATAGTAACAAAGACCTGAAGCTGCACCTAATGTTTGAAAATGCAAGAAATGTGGTAAAATCAGAGATCACAGATTGGCTACAACTGAAATCCTGTACAGTCAGCGTAAGCAAGAGCAATCCCAGCAGAAGCTTTTGCTATTTTCCAATATCCAAAGTGTTTTACTAACCATATACAAAGAAAAGCCATTTGTTTCTCTTTTAAATTGAGATAGACTTGTTAGGACAGACTGACATACAATTTTAATCCTCCCAGTCTAGTGGAATCTCCTCATAATGTAACTATTTGTTCAAGATTTTTGTGTCTATTTATGCGTTCTGAAAGATCATAAAAACTCACAGTAACTTGCATCTGAAATTCCCAGATTTAAGTTTTCAGTTTTAGTTTTCCTTTCCAATACAGTTTAAACAAGCAAAATGCACCCTCTGTTGGGCCAAGCATGTAATGACTTTTTTCCAAAATCATCCTTTTAACAGCATGGTTTATCAAATTCTGTTACAAAGGTTTGTTTTTGTGATTAACTGTGAACTAACATGCATACAAACATTTGAATCAATATTAGATTGAAATGAAACCAAAGCAGCACAGAATATTCAGTGCTACTATATAGCCATTAGGAGATTTACGATCTTTTTCAAACACTGCTGACATCTGTAGCATTTATAAATCTTTCCAGTGAGCACTGGGAATTCATTTGTTGTAACTTAAACAAGCAAGTATCTGTACTTCATTTCAGCACCAAAGCACAATTAACACCCACTATAACTGCAATGCATTTTTTTCAAGCTGGACAAAGATTGCTAACTAGCATATTAAAAAAAGCTATGCACAGAAGCTCCAAAGTGCATTTTGGATAAGCATGCTACAGTAAACTCCCAATATAAAAGGGGACTTATTTTACCCAATTTCTTCTTACTAGGATGTTTCTAGGTAAGGGTGGGATTCAGTGGAGTAAAACTGTATCAGAACAGAAAACGGCAAAAGGTCTTAAACCTCCATATGCTGAAGCCTACACCCATGTGAAAAAATCCAAACTACTCAAATGAGCAAAGCGAATATGGGCTGGTATGGGAACACTGGAGTCTAAAACTCACATCACAGTGAAGAAGAAAGCCTGTGTAATACACAGCTCTCAGAAACAGGAAAGGTAGATGATTGCATAAGGAAACAAGATAGTGAAGAGGGAACTGCGGTGCGGGAACTGTGAGCTGGGATGCAAAGTTACCAATGTCTGCCAAGCCATAGCAAAGGAAAGCTTCTCTGGAGCACAAGAAGATACCCCATTTAAAACAGACAAAAAGCATACAGGTAGAACTGGCTGCTGTGAATTAAGACTTCTCCAAGGTCTGCACTTAACTGATCCCTTTCACAATGATATTTAATAAAATTGCATTGTGGTAAAATACTTTATAGTAGTAAGAAATAAATTTTCCTACCTTAAACGTATTCAGCTGCTGATTAATAGTCTCTGTTTCCATTCCAACAGGACCTTGTGACTCTTCATGTTCTTCAGCTCTCCCAAGCAGACTAGAAAATTCTCTTAGCTTAGTGTAAAACTCCTCAACACGGTTAATAGTACCCTCCACTTGATCTTCCCTGGCTTTTGCTCTGTCTAGTAGCTTGTTGCACTGTTTATTTAAGGCTTCCAAGTCTCTTTTTATACCAACAAGATCAGGGGAAGCTTCAGCTTCTGTGGCTAGCATCATTTTACAGTTTTTATTAGCATTTTCATTATTCATTATAAGATCCTCCAGCTTTTTCAGGAAACATTTTATGTCCTCCCTCTGTGATTGCAGTACCTCAAGATCTCTCCCCACTGGAGCCATGCTATCAAGTTCATCATCAAACTCTGCAAACTGAGAGAACATCTCTCGGATGCTGTTTTGGAAATGGCCAATTCCCTGAAGTTTTGTCTCTAAGAACAAGCACCTATCTTCAACCTGCTGGTTCACTGCAGTGTATTCTTGCTCCAAAGTTTCAGCTTGGAGCAAAAGGTCAGAAACACCTGCTGAATCAGAAGCTTCTACCACCAGGTCTTGGGCAAGCTTTTTTGTTAAATCAACATGAGGCTTTAAAGCCTGCAAGGCTTTCTGCTGGGCCTGCATCATTGTCAGGTGTTTGTTACTGAATGACTGAGGTCCAAGTGAGTCATGAGCTTCCAGATGCTCTTTGGCACTTTTAAGCTGTTTTTCAGTTTCCCTGGATGATTCCTGAAACTCTTTCAGCCTTTGTGCCATACTTTCTAAGCACTCTCTCTTCTTATGTAATTGTTCTGTGACCGTATTCACTTTCTGATTCAGCACCTTAGTTTCTTCTTGAACAATTTCTTTATCTGTTTGACTTGCACTGAGCAAACTTTCAGCAGTATTATTTAATAGCTCCACCATCCCATGGTGTTTATCAAGGTCCTTCTGCCAGGCCCTCACCTGAACAATAGAATTCTCTATTTCAACAGGGTTTATGCCAACTTTTAATTCACACAGGTTGCTTTGACACTTCTCTATCCATGGCTGCAGGTTTTCTACATGCTGCTTGTATTTGAGGGCTTTCTCCAGACAGTCTGTTAGTTTATCTTGCCTTTCTTTTACCTGCTTATTCATTTCATCCCAATTACTTCTGAGTGTGGCAATTTGGGATTGTAATGCTGCTTTGTCAGCTCCTTGTGTTTTCTGTAAGATACTTTCTCCTTCTGCAATAATTCTTTCATATGAACGAATCTGATCGGTCATGGTCTTGTTAAATTCTTTCTGTTCTTCAATTAGTGATTGCAAGACATCAAGTTTGGCTGAGACGGGACGAGCCTGGTTCAGTTCTTCTTTCTTTTTGCCTAGCCAGGCCTGAAAATCCTTAGACATTTGCTGGAACTGATGAGAACTGGCATACGCTGACTGAAGCTGCTGAACGTGGTTATCTACAAAAGAGGAAACACAGAGGTTCATTATCAGAACCTGCTGGTATTCTGTGAAGAAATAATGATCATTAATGTGAAGAAATAATAATCATTAATGTAAAGAAAGCTCATCCTTAGTATGAGGTGTTCAACTGGAAGACAAGCAAGTCAACCAAGTTTCTTGCAAGGGGCAGACTTGTGCCTGTAATACAGCAGAGCCGTGAAGACATTTGGACATGCAGCAAATGAGGTGATCTTAGCCAATCTGTGTCGGCATGAATCCCATTCAGGCAGATTTGGGGATTAAAAACCGCACAGTTGTATTTCATGGTATTATGAAGTGTAAGCACAGGGAATATTAAGTAATCTAGCTTCCTAGTGTCTAACTCACGGCCTGCAGGCAATATGTGTTCTTAGGGAGATCCTTTGAAATTTCTCATGACCAGAAAAAATTAAAAAGCTAAATCAGAGACTGTTAGGGAGAACAAAGCATGATATTGCTTGCAGCATATTACTTGCTCAGTTCTGTTGTTCACAGGGCAAGGGAGGGCTGCAGACTACCAGTCCCCTTCTGTCACAGGCAATTTTATACAATTACCACTGTGTTTCACCAAGCCATTAACTGGCAGTTGCCTAAAAATTACAATTCTGGCTTATACCCTCTACTTATGCAGTTAGGTAGCTCGATGAGCAGCATCCTCTTTTGGTATTCTAATTCAGTGAAGATGCACTTGAAGAAAAAGATGAGAAAAGCAGCCCTGCTATTGTGCTTCAAATTCTCCCAAACTGATCACTAGCGATCCCAAGTATTTTTTTTACCTTTTCAATGTATGGGGACTCTCCTAAATTCTAATGTACAACTGCTTGGGGATTGGACTGGATAGAGAGCTAGCATTAGGCTCAGCTCACTCAACATTTCTATAAAGACCAATGAGACTGGTGCTTTACTTTCTGCCTTAGTTACTGTTTTTCTTTAAATAAATACTAACCTGATTTTTGCTCAATATCCTTAAACGATTTTAAGATGCCATCTAACTGTCTTGTAAGTTCTGCTTTCAAATACTCTTCTCCAACCAGTGTTGACAGTTCTTCACAAAGAGCTTGAGCTGCATTTATATTCTTCATTTCCTGTTCTATTTCCTTCTTCATTTCTCTAGCAATTTCCAGTTGTTGTTTCACAGCATCAGGTTGTGTACTCACAGCCAGGCTGCTGCTTAGTTTGCTATCCAAGGCACTTAGCTTATCTGACAGACTTCTGAGTAGACTTTGATACTCTGTGCTTTTCACAATGGCTTGGTCAATTCGGTCACATCTGTTCCTCAGTTGGCCAGTTAGACTGTCCCATTTTTGTGCCACAGCTGCCAGCTGCTCTTTTACAATTTCATGGGAGGGTGGGTGTTCACCAGGTCTCTTCAGAATCCCTTCACCAGCTGTAGTTAACTGCTCGTATTGTGGCTTTCTGGTATCAAACTCTTTGAGCAGAATCTGGGAAGAAATAACATTTTAGAAAACATTTATCTCATGAAAAAAAGAAGCAAAGTGCTTCTGACAAAAATCATGTAGAATTTGTTGTAGTTAAGCTCTGTTATTGAGTAATCAATCTCTGAGTTTAAAAGCCAGTGAAATAATTGCATCTTCTACACAAAAACTGTGCTGTTTCTAAGTGTTTATATTAAAGAACCAGAAAAAATGAGGTTAATTTACATATCATCTAATGGAAATTCAATCAGCAGATACAAGTAAGCAATTAATTTTATTAATACTACAGTAATTAAGTAACTGTACCAAGTAAAATAATCGCTGTTTAGTTTCTAGCAGTGTCTTCTTTCCTAGACAGTTTCAATATTTGTCCTGACATAGAACTTCAAAGAAGGTGTATTCTGACATAATATTGCAATGTATTATTACAGCATGGAGAATATTTGGATAATTCACAAAATGACTGAATGTGTACTGTAAGATCTTTAAAGTTTATATCACTGGTTCCCACTATTTTTATTTTTTTTAACAGTAAGTCACAGTGCTTGCAGAAGAAGGGACAAATATCATGGTTTTACTTTACAGAACATTCCAAACCCTTTCTTACTAAGTCAACTAGGTTTAACTTTTAAAGACTGTTGCGTGATACATCATAGTCTTATGCCAGCTGTCTAGATTTTTGAAGCACTTACAAATTAATATTAAGGCATTTTCACACAGTTTTAGAATATAGTTCATGTTTTAAACACTTCATTTTAATCAATATTAATATGCCAGCTTTAATAACATTTTTGCAAAATAAAACTGTTATTTTTCATGACAGTTTAAAATAACTGGCAGCAATAGAAATGTTTTAAATGAAATTTTTAGTTTCTGCAACTTTGTCTGATTCAACTTTTTTTTCTTTTTTCTGCAGTTTGCTTTATATCAATAAGTAAACTGTTCCACTTTTTCATTATACTTTCTCTTCTGTCTTTCACACTCTTGGCTCCATATCTATTCACAGTACTGCATTTCATTTGTCTTCATGTTTTTATTAGCTACTGGCATAGTTAAGTGAGTAACATCTCAAAAAGCTGGCTCTATAGCATAGCCTTTATATGAGGACTGACCATAAAATGTTACATACACAATGAAATTACTAAAACTTCAAAGGAATGTTTTCATTCGACTATAGAGAAACCACAGTATGGTCAAAACAAAAAAATGTATCAGTGGATCAGTATCTTCTCAACATCTTCTTCCTTTAGCTGTTCTGATCTCTCTCCACTCTTATGATAATTTTTTCTCGTAATTACTGTAGTTAAGTATGACTTAAGCTGATATTTGCTGACAAATAAATGTAATGACTCATACTAACTGTGCTGTACTCTATCTAGATGCAAAATAGTACTTTGCTAATAGGACAAAAAGCAGAAGAAACTTAAATCAATAACACATGTTGGCACTACTCACCTGAACCTGTTGCTTCTGTGTATTCAGCATATTAGGATCAATTGATAGTGGTCCCAGCACACTGACCATTAATTCCTTTTCTACAAGCCAGTGCTTTAGCTGAGCTTCTGCTGTCTGGAACTGGGTCAAGTAATTTGAAGACTCCTCCAGTTTTTGTTGTCTCTCAGATGTAACTTGATTGAGCTCTTTCCATTTGGAATCTAACAATGATAACGTTAACATATTGCATGCATGTTTTAGCAGATGGGTTGTCAGACAGCAGACTATATGTGAAACATAAACAGAGCTCTCTAACAAGGCTTCTTGCTGATTAACTCCAGATGCCTTATTGCAGTGACTCGGCAAATACATCTTTTAACAGAGATCCACATACACTTGGATGAAAGTCTGCAGTTTAGCACAGACATGTGCAGAATTTTTGGAGCAATGAATAGACAACATGTAAAAAAATTGGACTAGAATATGACTAAATGGAATACCACCAAATTTATGCTTTGGTCTCAAATGACGCAAAAGCCAAAGGGCTGTACTCAGTTACAATTCAGGTGCCTGACTTAGACAAATCTTCCTGCTTATTCAGTTAAAAGAAACGTTTCCAAGGGTGAGCAGAAGCCCTAATTTAAGCTTCTACTCTGAACAACCCTTTGAAGGAGCACACCTCTTTCAAATGTCTGTATTAGGAGGCTGTGGAGATTCACTGCCTCATTTAGACATCTAAACCAGGTACTGAATGACAGGCAATGAGAATACTCCTACACACAGATATTTCAAAACTGCTTTGTGAGCTTAGGTTCACACCTAGGCCAATCTGTGGTCTCTTCCACTTGAATCACGTGGCTTCCAGAGCTGCTGTTGAGTCTTATGGTCTTGTAACTTCCCCCTTCACTCTGTCAGTGCTTGCTCAGTCAGCTCTGATATTTTGCTAACTCTCCTCATCCCTGAATTTCATCCCTGTTTATTCAGTATCTTTTGCCACTTCACTGTCTTTGACCTATGGTGATTCTGTATTAATTCCCTTTCAACACCACTCAAGTTCTGTTGTAGACCTTACCTGATACTTAAACTTTTCAGAGTTTCACTTACAAACAGGACAGATTGGAAAAAATGTCAGCTTTAAAATTACTGTTGGTGTAGCTATAGAAATGCCTATCAGTACAAAACAAGATTGACCTATGATTTATTTAAATTATAACAAACCCAAGATGAATTTTTAAAAGCTGATGACAATTATGCACTCCAGAATCTCAAAATCTATTGTCCAAACATGTCATTTCCCATTTCTTTGGCAAAATTTATGGATTCAGCTTTAGAAAATGGCAAAAAGCCACCTAAACCACAAAATGACAAAAGCCACTAGTGCATGGGAAGAAAGCATGCAGAAGAGCATTACCAACAACTCAAACTGTTCTTTGCATGAAATTAACTTAATTTGTTATATTTTGTAAAAACAACAACATATGTATCTGAAGCAGTAACTGACCAGTCAGGTTTCAGCTGCACACTGTTTGAAAAAGATAAAGCCCTCTCAAACAGGGAGTCAAACTATAGCCTCTCTCAATTTCACTGATATAAATTCTAAGCCCATGGACATCAGTGGAATTACTCCATATCTATAATCTTGTAAAGGGACTTATTTCCACAGAATTCAAGGGTTAGAAGGGAGCAAGATATTAAAAATACTAGTGATTTGTAATACATTAAAAAATTCATAATAAAACAACTTCCAAATCAGTCTGAGCTATAAAACAGCTTTACTAAAGTACCTATTTTATCCAACATCTGTCTCCACTTGGGTGCCTCAGGAGAGTCAGGGTTCTTCTCCAACAGCTCTGTCACTTTGTCCTTTAGTTCCTGCACTTTATTCGCACTTTGCTTTAATTCAGTTTCAAAAACCTGCAAATTCAAGTGATAAAATAAATAAATAAGAGACTAAAGAAGAATGGTAAAGTCCATAATACTGAGATGCCAAGCATGAAGATAAACAATAAATATCTAACACATATACTACTTTTCTGTTATGAATCTCAAAAGACTTTATAATGGCAGATGTTGCTGGTCATTTTTTTTTTTGGAAGAGAGAACCTGACAGATTTAAACTGTATTAATAATAAGAATAATTATTGTTTGATTTGAACAAGTGACAGGACTAGAAAAATTCAGATAAATAAGATCGACTAGGTCCCATCATAATCACATGTACTTGGAGCCTGTTCTTGTACAGAAGGCAAACTGACTAATGCACAGTGGAGTTCACAGCAGAAATAACCCTGCTAGCACCAACAGAGAGGATTGTGGTGTGGCCTCATTTACCTCAATGGAAGCCCTGCTATTACAGACAGACTGCTTATAGATCATCTAGAACTATAGTCTAAAGAGCACCACAGCTTAAAAGGTAGACCTAGCAGGAGACCGACATGCCCCAGCAATTCCTAGTTCAGGCTGTTCTTGCAGACAGAAGTGAAAAGTCCTTCTATGCCTGGCAAACGGCTTTTATATGAGTATTCTTAAGTAAAAAAGCTTGCCCCATGGAGCTGCATTTTAATTGTCCAAAATCCACTAAAATAAACATCGAACAAACTGCTTGTTTTAGAACTTTTAGTGAAAGGTCCAACTGCATGAGGATGACTCTTGCCTGAGCACTTGCTCACTTTTCCAGCTATCTGTGAATACTCTTCTAGTACTACATCAGGGGTGAGATGGTCATGTTAGCTTTGCACATTCTCTGTTAAAAAATAAGGAGCTAGTTTTCTTCCACATTTAGTCTGAGTTCTAGGACTGAATGTTATCTGAGTCTGAGGAAAGTCGGTAGCTGTTCAAGTTAATTTTTAAGGGTGACCTGCCAAATAGAAAAGAAGAACCTCAGTTGTATCAAATTCTGTCCCTGTTTATCTACAATCACAGGCAGGGAAAGAATTTTCCCTATCCATTACATTTCCCTTTATAGATGAACCTTTACGTGTGTAAATACTGTCCCTTCATTGCCAGAGAAGCATACATCTCCAATGCTGAAACAGGATAGAAGCTTATTGCTGATTCAGTGGTTTTCTCATTGTCGTGGTTTGAGCCTGGTTGGCAGCCAACCACCATGCAGCCACTCTCCCGCCCTTCTCTTCTGCAATTTTTAAACCCACGATCCTGCCTTTCCCCCAGCCTCACAGGGGGCCGCCCCTATAGCCCCCTCTCCTGCCACCAAAAAAACCCCACCATTCACTCAACCCAGGACATTCATAGCAATCAAAAATTGGGGAGGAGGCTGTTGTGCAGCTATATAGCTTAACGAGCATGACATGGCTGCTGTAGAGAAACGCTGCCTTGGAACAGACGTAAGCCACTGCAGCTGCAGAGAACAGGATGTCTGTGGAGTGTCAGTGAACCAGCAGCTGCAGAAACAGCTTTTGGATAGATACAGCCCTTCAGAACTTACAAGCAATCCACTAAGTATCTCAAAACCACTAAGGAGGTCAAAAAAGTTTATTGCATAATCAATACAGCCCCACCTATTTAAACTGGCCACCAAAAATTACTATTTTCTGACCTGCACAACTCCTTCTCTCTGACACAGTGCTCCTTTTATTCCACTAACACAGTTTGCCAGATTTGCTCTAAGACTGACTGGCATGCTTACTAGGATCATTTAAATACTCTCTGCAACATTAAGCTAGGCTGAGATATCAGTTTTTCAAATAGAATTCGCCCAGTAACTGTAAGAAAGAATATTTTCTTGAAGGCACAAAGTACCTTATGTTGCTCAACTTGGGCTTTAACTGCTTCACTATCAGTGGGAGCAGCTTCCCAATCTGATGCAGTTTTGTCCATTTTTTGCAACCACTGCATCATCGAGGTTGATTCTTCCTGAATATTTTGCATTTTTGAAAGCATACTTTCTAGTTCTGAAATCTTTTCCTTCAATAAAACTCCTAAATCTTCATAGCTGTGATTTACATCAGACATGGCTTGTTGAACAGTTGTCAGTTCTGTAAAAGAAGAGATGCATAGGGTCTGTTAGGGGTTACAAGTCCTTCAAGCAATACTTAGATTTCAAGAACTTCTAAACAGTACTCGGAGTTACAGCAGCTATTAGGACCCCAAATAAGAAGTCACTGAATGAGTTAGGGTTATTTCCAGTTCACTCTAAGTGTGGTAACACTACATCCAAATGACCTAATGTAAGTTCCTATTTGCAAGAGCTTCTAATTTCACAGAAGTCACTAATACACACAGTGACACAAATACCTTTCAATCTTTCAACCCATTGTTACTCTAGTATTTTAAGCAACAATTCCATGACAAAAAGTTGAACATACTGGACTACAGTTCAGTTAGTTACACGACAGCCTAGCATTACTGCAATAATATTTTGCTCACATCTATGTACCATTATAAATGTGTTTTATCACTGAAAGAGCACAGCAGGCAGACTGTGTACTAAGTAGACTATAGTTTAGGAGAACGAACACTGCAGACTTGGGACACGGTACGTGGCTATCCATAAGCACATATTAAGTGCCTATGTAAGTTCCTTTGTTTCTGTAAGGGGGTTGGTCACATACAGTGATACAAATGTATGTAAAATGGGTGTATGTATACATATGTTTGTGTATATGTGGTGATCACTGGTGGGTGGTAAAAAGCTTCAAACCACACACATATGTATTAGAATATTCTCAAGTCATGTGTTATGTTAAAATAGCTATCCCTGTATATATTTATGAAAGTACATACTGATTCAGAAAACACAGCCAGATTTGATCTGTTTTCAAAGAAAATACTGAAGGTAGGTATTTTTACAATTAATCTAAGTATCATATCCTAGTCAATATAGTTGCCTTATGTGATGGTGATGTAAAATTTCAGCCTAGTAGTGACTGCTACAAGCAGATTTATGTACAACATTTAAAAAATACTTACATATCTAACAATAATTGGCAAGTACATTTCTTTATCACATCCTGACATTTCTACTGACCTTTATTTTTCAGGAAATACTGAGTTCCTGGAGCTCCTCCTTCACCATTTAACATTGTGCCACCTGTGGATCAAGAGAGATGAAGTCCCATGCTTATCTGGGCCTTTTCCCATGAAAAACCCAACACTGCATTTCCTCTTCAAAACAGCATGATACACAGCTCTCATTAGAACATTAAAGAAATATCTGAAAGCTAACCTTGCAAAAGAAAATATTTTATTTAAACTTTAAATATTTTAAGGTTGTTTTATGGCTCAAGATATTCCAGCCAGCCAGTACCATAAGTGGTACCACAGATGCACAGCATATGCACAGCAGGTAGGTGTGCACATGAATGCACATATAAGTATGCACATATGCACGATGCATAAGCAGTCCTACTGCTCACAATACTATGCTGAATAATCACTATAGTGGACAAAGGTCTGTGCCCTTGCTGTGAGGCCTACTCCCATCCATACAGCTAACATCACTTCCTTATTCTCCTCAAAAGGAACCTGTTTTCTTCTGCCTACTGAGAATATGGTTTTACCCAGCCATGTCTGGGTATGGCCTGGGAGAGGGCTAGCTGGCAAACGCTGAGACTCTGAGGAGAGCACAAAACATTAAACAGCAGAGAAGCCCAGAGTGGTCATTGCAGACACAACGAATGGCCCTGCTTACTCAGGACACCTTTACCCACCAGGGAAGTGGTTGAGTCACCATCCCTTAAAGTATTTAAAAGACATATAGACATGGCACTTAGGGACATGGTTTAGTGGTGGACATGGCAGTGTTAGGTTAATGGTTCAACTAGATCTTAAGAGAGCCATTTAGTTTGGAAAGACTATGGTTTAGCAGCACTGTACCTCAAGAGCACAAAAAGCTCTTGATACCAGGCGGACAAATCCTTCCCTGTCTTGTCATGAGCAAGATTTGAGCATATGCTTCATGACAGGGATTGCAATATGGAGTCCTTACTGTTATACATGAAGTCCTTACTGTCACTCAGAGCCAGTTGCTCACCTGGGCAGCCCTACTAATTAAACAAAAATCCAAAGCCTCTGGAACCAGAACTACATGAACTTTGTAAAGAGCTGGGATACATGGTCAAGCCATAGAGAACTGTAAGGAGAATCACTTCCCACTCTCCTGCACACATGTATTCCCATATGAGCAATTAACAGTGAAAGATTAACAGTTGCCATCTACCCCACAGTACCAGCTGGACAGTGAGGACCACATTAGCGGCAGCTGGAGGATGGCAAGAAAAAACAAACCCAATAAGAGAAGCCACAGGCCCCAGCCAGAGCCTTGTAAATCTTCATGCTCTATTAGCTAGCCTCTAGTATTTATAACTGTGATTAAGTGATACACAGTACAGCTCTTGTCTAGAAGGGTGAATAGTCTGGAGGATTACATCTACTCTTATATTCTAGTTATTAAATTATTTTTCTATCTGGATGCATAGGAGTAGAGAAAAGAGCCCAAATATCCCATATAAGGTTCCAAAATGTTCTTTGAAAGATTTTTATTTAAAATTCAAACAAGAATGTAACCAGAAACAGCTACTACAAAGAGATGTGAGAAAGAAAGTGTTCTACTCTTGCCAAAAAGGTATCCTCTGGCAGTCCCCATCCTCCCAGTCGTTTGCATATGACCAATGAAAGCCAAACCACTTGAATTTATTTCCAGACCTAGTCAGTTCATGAATTGACTGAAAATGTGCTTATGGCCATTAAAACACCCTAAGTAACACATGCCTTGAACTATGGCTTGAATGATACTTAGTAGAATTACTGGTTTCTGTAAAACAAATTAACATTTATACACTAGAGTACAGAAAACCACGGAAATAGATTTTCTGCCTTTAAAATCAGATTACCAGTAAAAAGGATTTAGCTGAAGCTCCAGACTGGAAGCACATTTTGGCCTAGGAAAGTAATGCTGGGATATGGAGCTGAATCCCTTCTGTGCTGTTGTTTCAACTAAAATATTGACTAGCATTAATTATGCTATCATATCAGGATGAGTAGATTCGCCTATGCTCATTTTAGATAAACCATGTCCTCATCACCCTTCTAATAAAAACTCCATGACTCTGCAGATCTTTGTCTGTTTGCCTAGCATCACACAGAATAGCCTTGTGGCCATTAAAGGGGTATCTCAGTGGCAGCACAGGTGTGCAGCTACATCAGTGTTTGCAAAAGCAGGGTTTGGAGTAGTCCTACTTGCAGATTTTGTGGATATGTGAAGCACTGAACACCAATCAGAATAAGTCAGTTTCTCATAATCAGAAGCTTTGTGGGGTGAGGTGAAGGCAACTGTGATACTGTTCATTTTGTTCATTATCTGGGAATTACATACTGAAGTAACAGCTTTAGGACCTGTTAATCATTTACATCAAAGCACTTTTATGCTATTTTGGCAGTGCAAAGGAATCAGAATGTGTACTGAATTACTACATCAGTTAGTTTAAATGAGAGTCACAGCAAACAAAGGTGAGAACAGACATGGCTGTCTTCTCACAAGCCATAATATTCAGAAAATTAATCCAAGGGTGAAATATTTTAATTTTTGTTTTAAAGATTTAAAAAAATCCTGAAATGTTAGGCTTACCTGTTTACACAAATGCGTACCTGATTTTGCAACTGCTCTCAGTTTGGCAGGAGAAGTCACAGCAGTAATCAGATTACATAACAATGTTCCTCTGCTATTCATTTCCTGCAGTTCAGGTGCTTTTAATGTCCATTCATCTTTTAAATTCTGGTTAAGACAGACAGTCATTTGTTCATTACAAAACTGATTTGACTTAAAAGATTTAGTGTAGGGAAAGGAACAACCTTGCTACCTGGGAATCCCTGCAGTATATCCAAACATGCAAAGGAAATAGGAATGTAAACACAGGCTGCAAACTCCCTAATCCCAATTACTGTGGCTGTTTACACCTTAAGTCTGTACTTCTATGTTACTATTAGATGCCCTATTTCCTTCAGCCAAATTTCACTTCTCCTCTACAATGTCTTACCAATGTATCTTCCAAAGGTTTCTTTAACTCCTCTGTATTCAGAGAGGGCTGTGCTGCTGGAATTCTTTCTGTTGTCTCTTTTATCCATTTCTTTAATGAGTCTACAAGAAGCTCAAAAGTATCCATTTGTTTCTGACAAGATGATACATCCTGTTCTCTAGACAATTAAAGACAATTAAAGGAATGTCAGTATTCCTTCTGGTAATTAAACCAACAGATATTATCAATCTGATACTGCTAATCCTAAATTCAAAGAGCCACAAAAGCAGAATGTGAAAAATCTAGTCTTGCTGTACAGGTATCTTATACAGAAGCTCTAATAATTTCTCCAGTTTTCCTTTGCAGCCTGACTCCAAATGGTACTCTAAAGCAATTTGCACAAGCAGCAATTTATGTTCTATCAGAAAAAGGGAGAAGTAGGGTTTTCTTAGAACTGACATGACTCCTGTGAATGTCGCGAAATTTGAGAAGTCACTTGTCTTTACAGCCCACATTAGAGCTCTTGAACCAGACAGACTGAGCATGGAGGCATTTCCAAGTAGAAACATTTTGTTTAAATGAACAAACCTCTCCACTCTGTGGTTAACTGCAATCTCTTGAGACTGCATGTAAAAGGACAGCACTCATCACAACATTCACATTAGCCAAAGCGGAAACACTTTAATTATTTGACTTACTTTTCCTTTACAGTCTCCTCTACCTCTCTGAATTTCTTTGACAAAGCATTTACTTT
This sequence comes from Tyto alba, assembly GCF_018691265.1. Classification (NCBI taxonomy): domain Eukaryota; kingdom Metazoa; phylum Chordata; class Aves; order Strigiformes; family Tytonidae; genus Tyto; species Tyto alba. The sequence goes on along the minus strand of NW_024881316.1, from coordinate 23,702,133 downwards.
TTCTAATACCAATGCTTTATCGCCAGGAAGAGCATGGAATGAAAGTTCTTCAAGAAGCTGCTGCAAAACTTCCAGATCCTTCTTATGTTGTGCCAATTCTACACTAGCTTCCTGCAAAATAGGATTACATTCTTCATATTAGACTTTACAATCACTTGTTCAAAATTAAATTCTTTATTTTATCTAACCAATCAAAGTTGGGACACAAGCATGCCTTCTTTATTGTTCAATCACTTCAATAGTTTAGACTAGAATAGTCTAAACAATTAAAGAAATGCACAATATATACAAATGCAATGGTACATTACCTGCATATATTGAGATACTTCACTAACATCCTTCCTTGGTGCCTCTGTCTCACTGAGTGACTGGTTTTTCTCATCTAGAAATGACCGAAGTTTTTCTGACAGACCTTCAAATAACTCCACTTTAGCCTTCAACTCCTCCATTTTCATAAGCTTCTCTTTATGCTTGTTACTTGCTTCAGAAAACCGTCCTGCAAGTTCACTCATTTTAGCCTGCAGTGTGGATGCAGTGGATGGATCTGCTGTTTCCGTGAACTTCTTCACTTTTTCATTCATAGTGTTTATACTGCTTTGGCGGCCCGCAATGTCTTGTTCTAGCATCTGAAACAAGCAAGAACTACCCTGTATTGCTTATAACTAAATTTTAAGAAGTAAAACTAGTCTACCATATGAAGCAACAAATCAGTACAGCCAGACAATCAGCGTAGATCTATCTATTTCAGCTACAAAAATCCTTACGTGCAGTTTCACTTCATGCAACAGTCCTCTTTATTAAGTATTTTGAATCCATTAAAGGTGCCAAACTAAGATTTTAATTCTTTCTTGAAATCTGAATTATCAAACAAATGCTTCTTCTTTCAGAGAACACTACTTACAATGCTTTTACTAATAATATCCTGAATTGCAGCAGAATTCAAAGGCACTTGATCTTGTTCTTCAAGACTCTTTTCAACTCCTTCCATCCAATCCATCATTTCATCCAAACCATCCTGCACGCTTAGGGATCGTGTCAGAGTTATCTGGAGCTTCTCATTCCTCTCATTTACAGACTTCGATAAATTATCATACCTCTCCACAATATCATCTGATAAAGAGAAAATACATTTCATTTTTTTCCTTTAGCCAAACTAAGCTTTTAACTCATTTTACCAGTTCTTACCAGATGAGTCAAAATTTGCCTATATCAGAATGAAGCAAAAGCATCAGTTTTGTTCAGTAAAAACACACAAGCAAAGATCAGACTCTTCAAATAGAGCAAAGAAGGCCACAGGACAAGGGAAATGAGGGAGCAGCTTACAGCTGTACTGCCTGGCTTTTAGAAGTTGGTTCCCATGCAGCTCCAGCTTATGACAGCTGTTGACTGTTCCCAAGAAATAAAATAGCAGAATATTAAGACAGCTCTTCTACAATTATGTCTCTTATGTTATTGTTAGAGCTGAAAGGTTCTTCCACATGGTTCTTTATGAGACATCCAACACTTTCAGGATAAGCTTCTGAAAGTTACGAGTTCCATGTACCTCCCATGGAGCTTCATCACCATCTCCTAAGAGGCAAGCCCACAGTGGTTTTATTTTGATGCTCTGCAAGGTCCTTATGGAATTCCAGTAAGAGACAGCTGTGTGATACACATAGAGAGTCTTCAAACTTCAGACTGTGATGAATGTCATGCTGTGATACTTCTCACAACTGACAGGAAAGACTACTGAATGTAGGTGGTAAGGTTTTGGTAGTGGAAAGGTTTTGGGCCTCTGTGAGGAGAAGCCGGGGCTGCTCCATGGAAGACACAATGGTTCCAGCCAGCTCCAACTGACCCACCACAGGGTGCAGCTGAGCTGCTCAGCCAGGCTGGTGGTGCCTCTGGGAAAATGTATTTAAGAAAGGGGAAAATGCTGCTTGGGATAGAGAAGTGAGTGAAAAGAAAGTGTGACAAACAGCCCTGTAGACATCAAGGTCAGACAAGAAAGGTGAGGAAGAGGTGCTCGAAGTACTGGAGCAGAGATTTCCCTGAAGCCCATGGAGTATCATGCTGGAGCAGATAACCACACTGCAGCACATGGAGGACCCCATGCTGGAGGAGGTGGATATTTCCTGAAGGAACTGCAGCCTGTAGAGAGCCCACACTGGACCAAGATTATCTTGAAAGATTTCAGCCCATACTGGAGTAGAAGAAAAGTGCGAGGAAGAAGCAGTAGCAGAGAGGAACCATTATGGACTGACAACAACCACCCATTCCCCATCTGCCCTGCACTGTTTGGCAGGGAGGAGGTGCAAGTAGTTGGGAACAAGGTAGTGATGGTGAGCCTGGAAAAATGAGTGGGGTGGGAGGAAGGTGTTACTCTAACTTGTCTCTGTTTCTTACTATTGAAACCTATTTTATCTGGGAATAAATTAAATTTCATTTTCCCCAAATCAAGTCTGTTTTTCCCATGACAGTAATTGGTAAGTGATCTCCCTGTCTTTATCTTGACCCATAGGCTTTGCCATCTTATTTTCTAGCCCCATTCTGTTGGGCAAGGGGATTGAGAGAGCAGCTGGGTGGGCAACTGACAGTCATCCAAGGTCAACCTCATTGCATACACTTTCTTGAAGTCAGAAGGAAATAATTCCTTGGCTAATCAAACTTCAAATAATTGCTTGGAAACAGATAGTTGGAGTCATGTTCCTTAAACCTGAACATGCTCCTTCCCACTGGAGAATTTATGATCCTTAGCAAATCTCTACCTCTCTTTGGCATGTTCATTTGTAAAATAGGAATTAAATATGATCCCCATACCTGGAAAAAAAAAAAAAAAAAAAGTCAAAAATAAAATGACAGCTTTTAAGCGAAAAGCATATGGAAAAATCAATGTAGGAGACAGACCAACAGTGAAGTTATTGTGTTGTAATAGCTTATGACTCAGCAAAACATGGACTTGAACAGTGACACAAGAATGTGGAAACTCTGTATTCTGTCTCTTCCAGTATCTGCATGCAGACACAAGTGATAAAAAGAGGTATTAATAAAAGTAAACATTTTACCCAGTGTTTTCTGAATCTCTTCTTTGTCTGGTGTCAACTCTCCCCTTGTATCCAGTAACACTTCAGCAGCTTTTTTCAGTTTTTCTACAGCAATTTGGTGGTTAGACACTTGTCCCTGAAGAACCTGTAAAATTCCACAATTTTCAGTTATACTTTTCAACACAGCTAATGGTTACGTATGCAAGCCTTGAGATGTGGCATACAACCTAAAATTAGTGCTGGGAATAAACCAGTTCAATTTGCTGAGTTAAGAAATACTTAAGAAAAATCTACACCAGTGGCTATGACTGCTCTTGACCTTCTGGCCCTTGTTTTAGATTATTCACCATGATTTTTATCTTCTGTTTTACAATACTTCTCTCACTCAGCTGATTTCTTGCATGTAACTTCAAAATGCATTTTTTGATTAATCGTTTTTAAAGACCACTTGTACAGACTCATATACTATCCAAAAGAAAACTAAACATATTTTTCAAATCAGCATCAAAGAACAGTTTGGGGGAAAACCACACAGTCATCAGCAATAGTTCCACATTCACCATCAGTTGTGTCGACAAAGGATTAGGCTGGTATCATAGTGTAAGGAGGAATAGCTTGAAACAAGATGACTGCCTTCACAGTTTAGGAACATCCTGGAGCCAATGTCACTGAATTTTGCCTAGGTTTGTCTATCTAACCAAGTAACACAGGTTTAGAGACTACCCCAGCTATGACTTGCTCCAGAGTCAACAATGACAGGAAGGTTGAATCAACTTCTGAAAGTGGCTTTCTCTCTCCAGTGTATAGAAGTGTATAGAAGGGTGAACAGTCTTTAAATTATTTCAGGCCTCTCTGCTAGTGTATATAATGTATCTTTGTTCTGATTCACTTGAACTTTATACAAATCAAAAATAAAGGTACTTCTCATTTATATTTTGATATACACTAACTCAATGAACATATGACTCAAAAGGTAATCCTATCTGCCCTGCCAGGACAAAGAATTCATGCCAGTGCATTCAGCACTGGTATCCAGAGCACAGCAGTATGCCAGAACATAGTACATCTTTCTGACCCACTTGACACAATAAAGCTCAGATAGACCTGAGGAGGAATTTTCCTTACACTAGAGAAACATACAGTACTTGGGGAGGGAAAGAAAAAAAGATGTACCACAAAACCTTGTATGCTGACAGAAAGCAAGAAAACTGATGCCAGAGGCACTGAAAAATATTCTGAAGAACAGTTAATCCCCATAAAAAGATTAGACCCCACCATGCTGCCAAGGTCTGTGTCTAGCTGGATTATCAACTGCATGTGTTGGCTACAAGGGACAGCTTTAGCTTGCAACACCTGACTTCTTCAAAAATACTCTTTGTTTTGCTTTCATTAATTGGCTTTCTTTCTTCAGCCTCCTGTTTCTTCTCTTTCTTTGAATCTTTTGACATGTTGTACCCTCTCCCTTCTTCCCAGTTCATATTCATTGAGTGCTCTTTTGTGTAGCAAGTAAACCATGTAGGCATTTCATAAAAGAACCCCAGTACTTACTCCTTTTGTACTATTTGAATGAAAATTGGCATTATACAGGATATAATTCGTTTTGGCATAAGGAACAAAAAGTTTAAATGAAGCTTCAAATTGTAATTGGTGTTACTCCTACTCTTCTAGCTCTTGGAAACACAAGTGTACCTAAATTGTTCCACTGTTAGGATTTCAAAATTTACACTTTTAATTTTGTTGTCTTACAACAACATCTTTCCAAGAGCCATTGACTATCATTTGTCAGTAGTAAACATACCAGACCTGCACTGATACTCCACGTAGCACAGACAAAACAGTGAGGAAAATGCCTGACCAATAGCCTTGTTCACTGAAAAATAAATGATCTTGCATTTTAATGTATAGATTATTGTGTTTATGAAAATGTAAGTCAGCCAAAAGACGACAGACTGCATGAAACTTTATATAACTCACCTTATACTTGCATTCCTAAGGGCTTCTGCAAACCTACATTTTACACTACTAACTGGAGTTTTACCTTCACAAAATCCATCAATAACCTGTGTTGCCTCTACTAGGATTTACATAAAGCTGTTACTCCCTCAGTGGGATGGGGGAAAAAAAAAAAAAAAAAAAAAAAAAAAAAGAAGAAGAAGAAGAAAAACAAAATACTATTTTTCTGTTCAGTGCAAATTATGTTATATTCACTCTCTGCAGGGCATATAGTTCTGGATACAACTGAAGCAGGCAAACAGATTAGCCACATCACACTGCTTATCCAGTATGACCCCTTTCACAATGTAGTAACACACAAATGTGAACAGAAAAAGGCAAGAGTCACAGACAACAAACATCAAATGGTCTTCTCTATCATAAACTTAGTCCCAAACCCAAGTCTGATAGCAAACTGTAATTACTAAGTCTCTTCTTAGTTCAAAAACTTTCCAGACTTCACCCTATCATTTGCTAAGTGATATGAACCACATCTTACTTCCACGACTGCTAATGGCATCTTGGTCCCCCATTTTTTTTTACCCTAGTGCTTTTCAGGTAATGCTCTGGACAGCTGAATTTCAGAACTATAAAAGTTTTATGACCACATACAAGGCAAGAATTTGGCCTGCAGCCACTTCGATTATATTATATTATCTGATTTTTCAGAAAAAAAAAGAAAGGAGTTCCTTTTAGGACAAAATTACTTTTGCTTTTCAAAGCTTTTCACCTTGGTTTCTTCTAGTTGTCTTTGGAGATTTTTGGGATCCACTGCAATTGGCTCTGATAGTTGTTTGTTCACAGCTATTTCAGAAGCCTGGAGACTTGACAAAAGTCCAGATGAGGCATCTTCATAATGTTGGTATTTATCCACCAGGTCTTTAAGGTTATTTCCAAGGATGCTACACTAAAAAAGTAGAAAACAAACATGCAAATACCCAGGCATTAAACTGTGTGCTGCATTTCATACCAATCTTAAGGTCATACTTTCCTTCCTGAGTACTGCATGATTTTTTCCTGTCATGATTCTACTGTCTAACTGATTTCTGAACTAAGGCACATCAGCTGGACAGGCTACGCAGTTCACAGTTTGTGCATGATTTAGGATCAAGCGTGATTTAGGATCCATTAGGATCCACTCACTGATGCAGGTAGGAAACTGGAATCTAACCCACTGTACTAGAATAGGAAAAGCTTTAGGAATACTTTTTGAACCACCAAGGTAAAGATTTTTTGTCAGCACCCTGACACCAAAAATGTAGCCAGTGGAAGCTAGATATAAAAAAATAAAAATTAAAAAATCAGAAAAGATGTTTATGTTCATTAAAATACAGATAGCAGAGTACTGCTTTCAGAAATACCTTATCAGCATAGAGAAACCAAACTGATATAGCTCGGTATTGCATATACACTTTGTTTTGGTCACTTAAGAATGTTATCTGACAAAGATCCTATTAGTCCTATATGTTAGCATACCCTAAAATGTATACAGCAAATCATCACATAAAAGGGTCAGTGGAACTCTTTCAGACTTTTTGGAGATGGTTTCACAAGCAAACCTGATTTTATCAAGTCATAATATTTATAAACAGTTACTTTAAATATTTATATTCTGAACCTTCCATACATTGTATTTTAATATTTACATATGGTACTTGGTCTCCATCTGGTGGGCACACACAGAATGCACTCATTTACATAATCAGTTAACTAAGAACTGACTTTAAGATTCTTTCAATATATAAGCCTATAAAGTCATATGCATGTGTGTGAAGGTATATATATAGATATATAAAAAAAATAAAATCCGTATAAATATTTATTAAAAGCAAGAAGCTTTTACAAAAGGCAAAAAATTTACTACAACTTGGAAGGTCTCACAAACTGTGGAAGATCTCACTTTTTAAGTCTGTCCTTCAAGACTCAATTTAATTTAAAAAGTCTGCTTTGCTCTGCATATTTATGGTCAAGTATTTAAAGCATGTCTATTACATCTGTGCTAATTGCATATATGGAAAAGACAGAATATGGCAAGTTGACAAGTCTGAGACCACAAATCAGGCTACTGGCATAGGATTTTTATGTGTATTAAAATGAACTCTGAAAATTTTGCAATGAAATCTTTACATTCACACTCAAACTAATCAAATAAATCAGCTGGAGGAAATCTAATGTGTTAATACAAGCTTTTAACTTCATTGTTCCTATAAGTTAAGTGGGAAAATGAAAATGTGCTTCTGTAAACGCAGAGCCTTCTTCACAAACTGAGAGAGCAGGGTTTACATTGTTTTTGTAATAAAGCATTCAAATCCATGTCTACAGAATTTACATTTCTGAGCAAGAAAACATTAAAGAGATTAAAATTCCCTGACAAAGATGGCAACCACTTCAGACCAACACTGTATCAGTGGACACTGAAGCTTTACTAAGGAATCTGAACCTATGATCTTAGAAAATTATGAAATGGGGTAGACAAAGAATACTGACAGAACTGTCTCTTATATAATTCAATTAATAATTATCTCAAAAGTTAGCAATTCCAGAATATTATCAATACTGAACAACACTTTGTTGTTTTTTTTAAAACAGCTGGAAAGTTGGCATGTGAGAGCTGTTGGTGACGTTTGTCTAGTTCTACCAGATAGAATCCATACGTGAACCTGGCACAGAGAGCTGGATTATCTTCCCTCTCTAAAGATCACGGAAGATTTTGCACTGCTAGTTTACCATTAGTCAGAAACTAATCTCAGATTGCTAAAGATAAAATGTTTGTTTGGCAGAGTAGTGGAGAATTGCTATCCTCAAAGCACTACGTTCTTGCATGCCTAGTGCTGACGACAAAGTTTACGTTCAGCCAAACTATTTCAGGATACAAAGCAAATTGAAATTTTGATTGTTCATCTTGGCATACTATCTCTCTTTCTGTACTCATTTCATTAGTAAGAAGCCAAGTAAATAAGCAGTTGTGGGAAATACTGCAAGCAACATAAAGAAATATTACAATTTCTTTCCACCCCAAAATGGGGTTACTCAGACATCCTGTACTGTCACAAACTCAAAGAGCTTGTTTAAATCTGGAAAGAACAAGGAAGAAATCTGGTCTTATTTCTCCTTTGTGACACGAGGTAGAAAACTTTATATCCATTCAGACCTTAAATAGTCTGGCAGTTGACTAAAGCAGACCTTCTAGAAAAGCATCTTGTTCTGTTATCTAAGAAACAAATTGTTTACAACTTCCACATTACTTGTTTCATCAGCTAACCCCTTTTCACGCAAACTGCCAAATCAATTATAGTAGTCTTGCTCACTCAGTATAAATAAAACTTACCTTAGTATAGAGAGATTTGAAACGATCTGAAGCACTATCCAGTTTATTTTGCACTTCAGCATATGTAGCCGAAGTATCGATACCATCTTTGTCAACCTTCACACCATCTCTTTTGCTGCATGACCTTGCAGCATCTAAAACTCTTTGTCCAGAAATTGTAATATATCGTAAATCACCTTTGTGAGATATAACATCTTCTGAAAAACTCTTTTGCCTTTTCAGTTTGACCATAATACCAGTGAAGGCAGAAGCACCTGCCTCCAAATTGTCAAGTTCTTGTTCTGCCTGCTGCAGCCAGGTTTCAAATTCACCATAGTCTGCATCGAATTTCTCAAGTTCTTCTCTTAGAGAATGAGTCAACTTCATTTTCCGTTCTGATTCAGCTAAAGCAGTCTCATACTGAGCTTTCAGCTCTTTCATGTTCCTTTGCATCTTGTCTTTTTCTTCAGAGGAAAGGTAGTGCCCTTGTTTCTCAAGCAGAGCCTGAGCAGATTGAGTTGCTATGATGACAGCCTGTTGTTGTGAAATAATCTTCTCATGTTGAGCCTACAAGAAAAAAAATAATATATTATGATCAGCACCTTCTCAGATGGCTCCTTAGAAATTATGAGTAAAACAAAGTCCGTCAAAAAGCTTTTCTAATTTTCATATTATTTATTAAAAAACATTTTGTGAGCAATTTAAGGGAAGGTCTGACTCCTGGTCATTATATTTCTCTGCAGTTTCAAAATTTTATGAAACATCCAATGGTAATTTTAGCCAGATATACAGGCCACGACCAAATGCGAGTCTTCAAATATCACTGGAACTCAGAAGTACTAGGTTATATATATCACACAAACACTTTCTCCTGTACTTCTAGAAGACAAATTTGTATAGTAAAACTAGACATTATTAATCTCTTAATTTTTTTTTCCTAATAAAAATTATTTTCTTATTACTTAACATTTATGGTAGTGTGCTTGGTGTAATCAAAAATATCCTAATTCCCTGTCTCAAAATAGGATTTATCAAATAAAGCATTCAAAGGTAAGCAACTTTCCACATCAAAACTGTTGCATTTCCTGTTACATATATTGTAGCTACCATTTCAGAAAAACAGACCAAAAGGAGTAAAAGCAATCATTAAAAAGAATACAGATACTTCGTTCTCATATTGAGTGAACAAACATTAGTATAAGATTTTTTTAAATTTCCTTTTTCAATTCTGAAAGCAATGATTCTTATCAAATATACCTGGTCATAAAACAGGTCATTTTGACATTAGAAATAAACACACATTCTATGCAAGTAAATTGTTTAAATCTTGTAAAAAATATTTAAGTCATAGGAACTAGAACTGTATGCCAAATAAAAAATATATTTCAAATATATTCTTTCAAAAAAATCTTCATTCTTGAAGGTCTTCTACTCCTATGTAAAATAGACTGGTATGCTTTTCTTCCATGAGTATGTGGACAATTATCCTGTAGGCATTAGATGCAGAAAAGAACTCTCAAAAAAGTAGAAGTAAAAACATTATGTACACAAAACCAAATGATCTTATTTTCGTAGGTTTTTTTTTTTGGTTTGGTTTGTTTTTTTTTTTTTTTTAATAAGAAAAGAAATCCAAAATAGTATCATCTATCAGCATAATCATTTTCATTAACATGTCTATCAAACCACACCTAAAATTTCTTTGTTGCTCAACTATAAGTCAACAAAAGCTATAAAACTGACCTCCTATTATTTCAAATGCTTCCAATTATCTTACCTGGAAAATCTATTTTTAAAATGCTGTGCTGTGGTTTTATGTAACTCATCCTTCTGAAACCTTCAAATAGTGCTTTGACCATGTTTTAAAGTTACAGGGAATGAAGACTGTATTTTCAACAAACTATTATTTGCAGCTATTGGTAAACAGTGTTCACAGGGAATTTCAGGGGGTTGAGTCATTTGGCTATTACAAAGATTTTTGAGAAAGTCACATAAAGAATATTAATTTATGTTGCTGCATTTTGCATTTTATTTACCTGCATTAATTTCTCACTATAAAAATTAACAATAGACTCACCATCAGGATTCTTAACATCTACCTTCTAGAATATGTCCTTTTTCTTATTTTGTAGGAAAGAACCATAGTAACAGTGAAAAAGTGACAAATTTGCAACACTTCTAAGTACAGAAATTCCTACCACTGTATATCATTAACTTCCTAGTGCCCTTTCCAAAGTCTATGACAGAAAGGATGAGATTGATTTCACTCATGTTGAATGAGGACTGACACACTTAGCACCTAAATGTTGAATAAACACCTCTAACAGTACCTTGACTTTCTGATACTGCTGGTTCAGATTATCTTCTGTGCTTTTTACTAGTCCATCCACCTGAGTTTCAATGTCTTGCTGAGTTTCCAGCAGATTACCATTGATATCATCCTCCTCTCCTTCCAAAGCCTTCACATCTCCCTCTTCATAGTGTGTTCCATTCTGTTCTATCGCCTGCTTAAATTTCCTGCCATGCTCTGCTTCTTTATCCACATTTGATAACCAGTCCAAGAGATTTTCTATTGTGTTTTTACTTTCTTCCAGCTGTTCTATGGCTGCAACCTGCATTGAAATTTCACAGTTTCAGTTTAGAAATCTTCTTTATGCACTACAAAATATCATATGCAAACAGACCATTTAAAATACATTAACATTAAACCAAATTTTTGATTGACATGTATGTTGCTGTTTATTTTATAAAGAAAATAAACCAGTTTATTAGTCACCAAAATGAAATATGATTTTAATCTCTCCACAGTGTATCAATAATAAGACGCAAGACTAATCCTGTAAGACACATAAAAAGTTTGAACAAAGATATGAAATGGTTGGCTAAAAACCTTTTCTGTTTCCTGTTTAATTGCTGTTGTCATAGCTTTATCCAGTTCTTTTCTGGACTCTTCTGCCTTCTGGCTAAGGAGCAAACACTTTGTCTTAGCTTCATTCAATTTCTGCTCAAGAATAGTCTTGTCTTCCTGTGATAACTTTTTTCCATTCTCTTTCAAGAAGGTTTCAGTATTTTTCACAATCTCTGCCAGTGTCTGGGCACTCATTCTCATGTCTTTTTGTATCTCCTTTTGAGAAAAAAAAAAGAAAGCAAAAAGGAGTAAGTAAATTATTCACCAGATCTTTCCAATTAACTTTACTGGAACTATCTCTGTTCTAGGGTAAGCACCATACTTGTCTTTTCTAACTTGGGAGAGCACATGGTACCTTACTAAATTTCAAATAGGATGATTAAAAAACTAACCTCAATTTAACATCTGGCAATGTTACCGCAGTTTAATCTGTCTTTTTTTTTTTTAACTGCAAGTCTGTTGGCTTAACACTCCTATTTAGTTTGAGGCCACTTTTTCCCTTTGTTTAGCAGCTCAAATATTGTATTTCCATGAACACAGGAGAAAACATATGTTACTTTTTAGGTATCAAGAGATAAAAGTAAATCTGCTACACTGTAGTGAGTAAGGTGGATCTCCTGACAAATTGCGGTCCATTACAATCCTAACAGAAAGCTGCACAAAATAAGGGGACTGAATAAAAGTCAGAAACTTGTAGTCATCTTTCCCAGGTGGAAGTTTTCCCATATTTAGTGGTTTTGTTCAGGCCAGAAATGCCATAATAATATATTACTTTAATTGTAATTAATCGTAATATTTCAATCTCTGAAGAAAGTTTAAGTCCACTAAATTTCATAGAGGACAGATTTTTAGTTTTAGTTTATCCAAAGCAGTTTGTCTAGTTCTATGATAGAGTCAGGTAAAAAAATCAGCCTTCCAGTTATCTGAGGGGAGCTTTGATTATAACAATAATTATGCTGTTAAATACATTCACCCAGTTACTGAAATAATTAATTTTGTTTTCTTTATATGCAATGTAACACTCTTGAAGCTGCAAGATATAAGATTTGATTCCCCTTCTAGACTACAGATTTTGCAGCAATTATAGAATGTAGTTTGGCAGCTAAAACTGCAGCTCGTTTTAACACTTCAGCAAGTACGTTAGAAAGATTTTCCTGGGGTTACTATATCAAGACGATTCTTCTCTGACAAAGACTTCTGTGCTCCCTTTCAAACAGCTCACTGAAGATGAAAGCTCTGACTTGATCTATAGAAGACCTTTTTTTTAGCTCCTATTCCCCTCCTGAGATACCCTTCTACCCTTCTACAATGGTGTCTACAAGAGGTCAGTCAGCAAATAACAACTAATCTGCAAGACAGTCACAAACAGTTGATGGAAAAAAAATGAAGTATATGCTGTATCAGTTCTTCGTTCCCATGGGTACCACATTTAGGCCATAAATTCTTAAGACGGGTAAGCAATATTAAGAGATACCCTAGGGATGTCTGTATCTTTCCACGGACTACAAGGAGAACTTTGACAAACTAGATGTGTTACTGTGAAGGTAAGTAATACAAGGCCAGATGCATAAGGAAATTTCTGCCTTTACAGATTAGTAAATCTGATCTGGATCTGTATGGTATAGTAAACTACTACTAGTGGATGGAGAAGGAAGAGTCCTTCAGTCCTTTAACTATCATAAACTCAATTAGTATAAGTCAGGACAGAGTAGAAGCTTATAGACAACAGGGTACAGCTGAAAAGCAAGGTCTCAATAGGAAATCAAGCAAACTGAAAGGGCTCTGTTATACGAGGACACCAAGGAGAATGCAAATAACACTAGAAAAAACAGAATTCAAGCCAAAACAAGAATGTGGCAGCGAAAAGCCTCAGGCAAGAGAAAGCCTTGCAGCAAAGTTCTTCAAAATACTGTGAACAGAAATAAGCACTCCCTGATATTGGTTAAAAAGCTGGTAACATTATTTTAGCATAATAAACAAGCATGATTTTATCACATCCTACAGGAACAATCTTGAGGTAATATATAACAAAATTCATGCCTACTCCAAGAGCACTTCTTGAAACATCCAGTACCTTCTCCCTATTCTAGTGTCTCCTAGTTTGAAAGTGTCTTTTCTCCAACTGGAACATACTGGAGTGTACTCATGGGCAGCAGTTTAAATGCACACCATTAAGCCTTTACTTTTGGTAGGTTAAACAAATCTATTTGCTCTCCTCTCACATGACAAGTCTTATTCAACAAAAGAGTCTAGTCACTCTCCTCTGCACTCAGTCTTCTTTAACTTATCTGACTAGAATTGTGCCTACCTCTTGTTTGGTCTGGTATTGTTCTAGCTCCGCCTTGCTGTCTCCAATAACAAGAGACTCTTGCTGTCCGATGAGTCGATTTTCAGTCTGTGTAAGCAAATCACATATTTCCTGCAGTTTCTCTTTGTATTCTTGCTGCCGTTCCGCCACATCCTATATTAGAGCCAAGTACAATTGAACAATAAAACAAAAACATCCTCACTTCAGAAACTAACACTCTAATAGGAATTACTGTTGGACATCAATATTGCAAAGCAATCATTTTTAAAGTATGCTGTAAACATGATAGCAGTGGTACAAAGAGTAAAATGAACATAGAGAAGTTATGGATAAACCTCAAATATGTTGTAAGTAAAAGAGACCATGTTTGATGCAATTGCTGAATAGAACTCTGGCCATGCACAGATGTGGAAGATGAAATCTCCAAACGACAGGAGTGAAAATCCAGTCTCTTAACTGCTTGAAACCTGTGATAAACACTATTAATTCTGAAAAAAGGATATCAAAACAGAGGTTAGTTGTGATTGTGAGTTAGCTCTTGTTGGTATACATAATGTTACATGAATAGAAAATGTTGACTTTTAAAGCAGTAGAAAAGAACAAAACATGCAAGCTCATTATTGTTACTAAGTCCTAGAAAAGTTATTTGTGCCTTTCCTTTATTCAGTTTTATGTTTCTCTCACAAAGTATGGTGAAAACAAATGTTCTTAGAATGGCAAAATACTAAGTCTTCAGAATGCTAAAACACCTTTCATTATGCATAAACTGGGGGCTGAGGTGGTGATTCCAGTCTTAACAGCACTTCTATGAGAGGAGATGCAGTTACACTGCAGCATTTTACTAGCCTCCTTTCACTCTACAAAGGCTGCTTATGCTTGACTATTGCAGCCATGCAGGCTGAAGAGGCAACTGTCCCAACTTGACTTCACAGCTTTCCCAGTGCCCATGCCCAGAGCTGCAAATATCTAAGCTGATTTACTCATATGTTTGTCCCTCTAACCTGTCTCAGTCAAAACAAGCCACGGTAGGAAGGTTTTAAACAAATCTGGTTCTTTGACTATAAAGGCCTAGAAAAAAGATCACATAAGCAGATGACCTGGCAAATTAAAGAAAATCTTCAGCAGGACAGAAGTGATGAGCAATGGTGCAACAGTAAATTCACTGATCAATACAGCTGCAGCCAGAAGAGCTCACTGCTTTATTTAATTACTGATACAGCTACTAAACAAACAACACCTGTGAGAAACCTCAAAGTAAATTTCTCTCACTATTAGAAAGAGCAGACCTGGTCACCTCAGGCTGCACAGTTCCTAATGCCCAAAACTGTGTCTGTCCGTAATACGCTGTTTCTGTAACTCTACCAAGGAAAGACAAAAAATGTGAATTCACCATACTTGATCATCTTTGTAGAATTATTAATATATCTGTAGTAAAAGCTGAGAAGACAGGAATACACTCAATACTGCATGCCAGTATTAAAATTCCTCATCCATTGACAGAAACACTCAGCACACATTTACACAGAAAGGCAAACCTTCTGATCACCCAGCTCTTGCGCTGCCTGTAACTGAGTCTCTAAACTTTCCACTTGAGATCTTATTGCTTCCTGTACTTCCTGAAAAGATTTCTGGGTGATATTTAAGAGCCTCAGCAGCTGTTTGCTCTGATTAGGAGAAAGATCTTGAGCATGTTCAGAAATGAAGAACTGAATATCAAACGCAGTGGACTCCAGTTGCATTTTTTTACAGCCAAGCTCTGCAGCACTGTTCTACAAAAGAAGAGAAGGAAATAACCATCAATGAAGACAAACTGAGCACAAATAAAACACAAGTGTCACTACCTTCTTTTCCTAGCCCCTGTTCCAAAATTATTTTGGCAGACAGTTTAGCTGCAGTAAACCAAAACTCTGTGTCAGAATCATTCTGACACATTCAGATACGGCATTTGAATTTGTGCATGGTTTGCCTCTGGGACAGTCCATGTCCAAGTAATAAATATGACGACCTTGGACATCTCTATTTCTTTGCTCTCTCATGGATCTGAAAGCTGGCTGCCCTTCAACTCTGGAAGATTTATGGCAGGTTAGGTTTAACATTCCTAGGTTCTAAATCTGAAGGCCCAGATATGTTAAAATATTTCCTTGAAAGCATTCCTATCCTTAACTCTAGTGAGAAGACCTGTTTCCAGCAGTGTGGCAAATTCTGCCTATAGTTATTCACTGTACAGCTCCTATGACATTACCATACATAGTGGAAGACACAATAAAATAATGTCATTTTATCATTCATACATACAGAGGTGTATGAACTTCACTAAAAACTTGATCCAATTTGTTTTTGTGACTCATTTCACAGAGTGTGTAATGAAGAGGCTTTTTATCATTCCCCATCTCCTTCTCTCATATATAATTGATTTGGAAGGTAATCAAACTTCAGTAAAGGTTCTGGACCTTATGCCTAAATATCCAATTTTAATCACTGAAATATCTGTATTATAAATTAGATTTTAAAAAAGGGTCAGATTTTTTGCCACAAATGTTAGCAGAAGCAATAGCTTTTTCAGTTACACAAATTCTATAAAAAATATTTTCAAGAGAAAAAGCAAATCAACAATATTTTATTACTGGGTTATCAAGTAATTGTCGTCTTAGAGCAATTAGTTCTAGCCACCTGTTTAAGCAACAGAGGTTAATGAGCAGGTATACAAAACCTAGATAATAATTCATAATAAGTAGCAACATTTGTCAGAAACACCAACACCTGCCATAAAGAATACTTACTTTAAATAGCTGTAAACTTTTCTTCATCTCTTCTATATCATTAGTATTCACTGTGAAGTCATTCATGATTTTACTGTTTTCTGTGATCCAGTCTGAAAATCTCTGCAGTTTGCTTAAAAGTTGCTGGTGTAATACTGCAAGCTTAGACTAGAAAGGGAATCATAGAATGGTTTGGGTTGGAAGGGACTTTAAAGATCATCTAGTTCCAACCCCCCTGCCATGGGCAGGGACACCTTCCACAAGACCAGGTTGCTCCAAGCCCCGTCCAACCTGGCCTTGAACCCTTCCAGGGAGGGGGCAGCCACAGCTTCTCTGGGCAACCTGATCCAGTGCCTCACCACCCACACAGTAAAGGATTTCCTCCTTCTATCTAATCTAAATCTACCCTCTTTCAGTTTAAAACCATTACCCCATGTCCTATCACTAAATTCCCTGATAAAGAGTCCCTCCCCATCTTTCCTGTAGGCCCCCTTTAAGCACTGGGAGGCCACTATAAGGTCCCCAGAGCCTTCTCTTCTCCAGGCTGAACAAGCCCAACTCTCTCAGCCTGTCCTCAGAAGGGAGATGCTCCAGCCCCACAATCATCTTTGTGGCCTCCTCTGGACCTGCTTGAGCAAGTCCATGTCCTTCTTATGCTGGGGGCCTCAGAGCTGGACACAGCACTGCAGGGGGGGTCTCACCAGACTAGAGTAGAGGGGGAGAATCACCTTCCTTGACCTGCTGACCACCCTTCTCTTGAGCAGCTCAGGATGTGGTTGAAAGTTGTATATTTATTTATGACCCTGGAGTCTAGTCACATTTGCTATCATATTCAATAGAATCATACATGTATTTTTACATTAAGATAAAACAAAATACAGGAGAACCAAATTCCTTCTTTTTAGTCAAACTACCTTGAAGATAACCAAGGTAAAAACATACACTGATAAAAACATACCATTTCCAAGTCAACAGCACAGACTATCTGTTTTGCTCTTTTTGAAGATGTATCACAGACCACCAAAAATGCTTGCTGCAAACAGTCATAGCTTATCTTTAGCTCCTTAAGTTTCTCTTCAGGAATATCCTTGTTACAAAACTTTAAAAATTCTTCTGTCAACTTCATGTCCTTTTTAAGGATAATTGCAAAGGTAGCCAGTCCTGATTCAAATGACTACAAAGAGAATATATAAAAAAATGCATTAAGTTACTAAGCAAGAAAGACATTTAAATCTGAATTATTTTAATTTGAAATCTCTCTCTTTTTTTTTTATCTAAGGGCTTTTCTAGCACCCATTACTGAAGTACAAGCATAAAGAAATTTTACTTACCTCTAATTGTTCCAGTTCATCTTTTAGTATTTCCAGGTTGTTACTAATAGGCTGCTGGTTATCTAGGTGGCTTTTCATATCTTGAAGCACTGACAAATGTTCTCGCATCTTCTCTGTTAACTTTAAACATTGCTGTACTTCATCAACCTGAAAATTATTTTTAACAATAGGAAAACGTTTTCCAAACTGACAGATTTGAAAATAAGCAATAGAAGTCCTTGGTTTAATTATAATTTATTTTAAATTTATCACTCAATTTTTCAACCGTTTTTCCAGTTTAATTATTCTCTCCAGCACTTGGAAGGATTCATGAAATTCCTTTAAAACAGGATATGTAGCACGTACCAGCTGCTGTTACTTACCCTGCTACTGGAGGTGTCTTCCAGGATTGCATCTTTTGTTTTGAAAACAGGCTCAGTAAAGCCTCTGGACAGGCTGGCTGTCTTCCCATGCTCCTGGTCACTTTTCCAAGCAATAACTGCTTTGTCTGCCAGTGTTTTCTCTTTAGCAATTTCCGATCCAAACTCTGATTGTGCTGTTGAGAAAAGAGTACAAAGCCCATCTGCTTTGCCTTTACCCTCATGTTCTGTGGTGATACCACCAACCTGTGAGCTCATAAACAAACCACTTATCAGCTCCTCTAATTTGCTTGTACTTTCATCTCCAGGTGAGATTTGAAAAATCTCCAGAAGTTCAGAAGTAGTAAGTTTTGGAACAGGAACTTTCACGTCTGATTCACTCTTCCTTTCATCTGGCTCAGCCATCTTTGGCTTGCAGGATTCCTGCTTCAGAATATCACGAAGAAGATCAGGACTTCTGCAATCAGGCCAAAGCACTGAAAAAGCATTACTGTCCTTTGGCTCTGTACACGATGTGGTAGCCATTAATGCAGTTCTAACAGCATTGCTTATTTGCTTGAAATTTGACCCACTAGATGTGTCACTCCCAAGCTGGGTGCTTCTAACCATTGTAAGTAAATTTTGTATTAAAATTTTGGTATCAGAGTAACTTAGGGGTTCACCCTCTTGCTTGCAGTAAACATGTCCCATTTTCAATTTCTTTTGTAATATATTCTTTAAGTCTTCCATCAGTGTGTCAGACAGTTCTGGTGATTGTGAAATACCTTCCTTTACTTGAAAATCTTTGCAGGGTCCCATTTCCTTTTGCAATGACTCCATGGACATTTGTTTTTTGTAACCATTTCCAAGGGAAGAAGTCTCACTGGCCATGAAATTTTCTCCCTTTCTGTTTTTCAGCATCTCATGTTCTTTCTGGGCACCATAATTCAAGTCAGCCCCTATGCTGCTCAGAATTGCAGAAGAAACATCAGTTGTATGGACATGACTCTCAGAAGGTAGTACTTCACTACCATCCCCCGATTCTTTGGCATCCTCAATACTTCCTAAAGCATCTGCTTTTATTCGGGAAAACTTGCTATTATTGCTGCTCTTGTTTTCTGAAAAGTCTTTAAGACCGTTATCAGTATTTTGACAGATAACTCTCCCTGTTTCTTTAGTTATGCCAATTTCCTTTGGTTTCACTGTATCAGCTGGGGGAAAAGAATAAACGTTAAATTCACTTGAATGCATTTCTTCCGTATTTAGCAGAAAATCCTTTTCATTCTGTATATCCTTTTTCCCTTTTTCCCTGTCCTCAAAGCAAGAGGATTCAGTTGTATCTAATTCTGAATGGCTGCTGCCTTCTAGGTCTGTTGTATGTTGTTTTAAAGAAGCAGAAATGTTAAAATCTCTCTTAAATTCACCTGAGTTCGCACCACCTCCAATGTCAATCAAAGCTTGGTCAACATTTACTTTTTCTTTATTCGAAACAAGAGTTTCTCTATCAGCTTTAATTACTGATGCATCAAATATTTCCCCAAGGCTTTCCATCTGAATGGGAGTTTTGCTTAGTCCCATGATATCACATTCCTCCATAATATTTACTCTATTTTTATTTTCTGTAAGAATTTCAAAACCTCCTCTTATTTGACCATGCTTCCAACTGCTGACTGGATGTACTTGGTCACTAAGTGAACTACCACTATCACTCACATAAGGCATAACCATAAGGAATTTATTGTCCACTTGGGATGAACTTTCCTTTAGTTGTTCCATACCAGCCGTATCATTCAATAATTTTTCCTCTGCATATCCTGCTTCTCTATGTCTTTGCCCCTGATTTGAATGTAACATTGGCATGGTACTATTGCTTTTATTCATGCTATCAATAAAGCATTCTGAGAGAAGTGAACGTGTCTGAGTAGTTTCATCACCACCATTAGCTTGCTTTGTAATTAGGAAGGCTGTTAAACTAGCATCAGATGTCACAGTATCAACAAGAAGCTGAGAGCCTGGAACCTTAAGCTCTATTCTATTATTTTCTTCACTCTTACAGGATGTCCATTCAGTGTCAAAGGTATTTTCAGGCTGAATAGGCTCAGTAGTATCTTGTGATGTGTGTTTACTTTTGACACAAGTCCCATATTCATCGTCTGTTTCCTGCTGTCTGTCTCCTTCACTTGTACATGTAAGACCAGCACAGCTTTCCTCAGAAATATCTGATGCAGATTCACATTTTCCTGAGAACAGTTTTCCACTTTCATGGTTAGACTGGAATTGCAAAGCATATCCTGTCTTGTGGCCTAAAGAATAGCAACAGTCATCAATATTCTGACTATTTTCATTGCTATTTTCTATGTCTCCTAAGGAAATTAACAGCTGGTCACCTTTGTTTATACACTGATGATGTGAATAAAAAACATCCATTTCTTCATCACTGTCAGAATCAGTGTCAGAGTCATCATAACTATCATAATCTTCCTCATATTCTTCCTCCTCTTGTGTATTTTCAGATTCATCCTCATAGGAGTCACTTTCTGCTTTCATTTCATCTTCTTCATTTCTGTCTCGTACTTCTGCTTCATAAATCTTCTGTAAAGGACTAAGGCCTCCCTCCTTTCTTCCTTCACTCCCTAGATTAACTGGTAATTTTTGCTCCTTCTCACCAAAGCTCCCTGTTCTTTCCGTTTCCTCCACAGGGATTCTTCCCATAGTTTCAGCACTTGCAGAAACTATATTTACGCTCTCAGATAGCCTTGTCAGATTGACATTTACAACTCCAGCATTAGTTTTAAGTTCCTGAAAAGAGCTGGTTTCTTCTCTCAGGGTTATTAGACCACCTCTCTCCTCTAGAAAACCTAATGGAACTGATGTTCTGGACAATTTTGGCTCTTGCATATCATCATCCCCCAACTGCAAGGTATCAAAACCATCTTCACCTTGAGGACTGTCATAGGAATCACCATCATCAATTTGTGGAGTATCATAGACATCACTGTCATCATCATCAACCTGAGGAGTTTCATAGGCATCATCATCATCATCATCAAACTGAGAGCTGTGATCTTCGGAGGCTACCTCACTACATTCATGCTGGCAGCAGTCACTTTCAAACTGTGGAATGCCATTACTTCCTCCTACTGATGAGTCAGAACTACTGTCACACGGCAGTAACTTGTGGAATGTAAGATTGCTTTCTTCTACTGTTAGCCTTTGTGCTGTGGTGTTACTGTCCCCCACAGGTAGTCCATCACGTATAACAGTATCGTCATCCAATGCAGGCCTGCAGTGCATGTCTCCACTGTCTTCTAGACACAGTTTATTCTGCAAATCAGTACAATCCTCCAATGATGTCCTGCCATGTACATAAAGATAGTTCTCTAGGGATGGCCTGTTAAGTACATCAGTGTAGTCCTGTAGAGGTTGCTCACTATACTCACTACCTTCAAACCGTAGTGTGTCGCCACATTGACTAACCAATTCTTTTGGAAGTCTATATTCAGTATCTGCACTGCTGGATGAACAAAGACTTCTCTGAAATTCATCTTTCTTGCTGTTATCCAATACCATTCTGCTATTGTCAGCTTGCAATATGCAAGGCCCGTATTTTGTGCACCTTTCCAGCTCTCTCCAGGTTTCATTATCTGACAAATCATTTACACTCAAGGAATTTTGAAAGGCTTTATCATTCTTGTTTTCATTACCCAGACTGTCTGTCATATAAATCTCTTTTTTCTCTGTTTCTGAAATAAGATTTGAATTTGAGTCATTTGGAAGATATCCTTCAACATTTCTCGAATTTGCCTTCTGACTGTTATGCTTACATAGTTCTGTCCACTCAGAAACCTCCAGAAGACCTCTGAGTGCATTTCTGTTCATGGAATTTTGAGTGCTACTTACTACATTTCTAAGTTCTGTAGGGTTAGTTAACAACATCTGCTGTGTATATTCTGATTGCTCGGTACCAAGAGCACTGCAGACATCTGATCTACACACATGGAGATCTCCCTGTAAAGATATGTAATTCTCAAAGTCTTCAAGCTGATTTAACTTCCTGTTATTAGAAGTATTCTCACTATCTGAAAGATCACCCTGAACTCTGCCTGTGACATTATTAGAGTGAACGCTGCCAGCTGACTTTAGGTTAATTCCTTTCAGGCCTATGTATTTGTTATTAAATTCCTTTTCTGACACATTGGCATTGTACACAGCACCATCACCTTCCAGCAACATATTGATGGCTTCTTGCAGTTGTCCATCATATAATAAAAGTCTTCCTCCAGTGTTTGCATCCATATAACTATTTATCATCAGATAAGATATGAATAATTTCTTAGCTTGATCTAAAGTATGACATACAGGGTCTTCTGTGCCAGAAGCTTCATGTTCCTCCTCACCGTCATGAAATATAGATGGCAAGAATTCATATGTTGATAACCATTTTGCAGCATTTTTACAAGAGGTCTCCAATTCTTCTACATGGGGCATTTTATCTGGTAAAGTCATATTGGTCAAAACGGATACAGTATTGATGTCTATTATCCCTGATTGCGCGGCTTTATCTAGATTGACTATTTCACAAGTTTCTGGAATGTAAAGCGCAGCTATTTTCTGTCTATTGTTTAGTATTTTGAATGCCAGCTCATTTGTTATCATCTCTTGATGCAAAGCAGTTGATATGGGGAATATTTCGCCTGTGTGAGGCCAAATTAGTCCAACAAAGCCTCTTTGTGCTTCTAATACTAGCAGTGCACTGGTAGATGATATTAAGTTGCATTGAACAGCTTCATCAACAGTCAAGTGTTGCCCTGAATTTGGACAAAGGATTCCACCAGTCTGAACCTGATGTGTGAGGATCCCACAAGCAGTGTCCTGATCTATCTTCCCTTGTCTCATGGCCTCTTCCACAGTCAATCGCTTCCCTGAATCAGGGTCAATTATACCTCCAGACATTAACTGAGCACCCAGTAGCCTGAACATTGTTTCCCGATCAATGAGTCCTTCATGTGCTGCTCTCAGAACAGTTATCTTCCTTCCACATTTGAACATGATTCTACCTTTTTCTTGCGGTTTTATGGGTAGGAGTCTTAAGCCTGTTTCTTCATGTATTATGCTTCTATGAACCATCTGTTCAAGGGAAATCTTCTCAGCACAGTTGGGGTCTATGAGATCTTTACATGTGTCTTGTCTTTCCAGAAGCTTTGTATATAATGTGGGAGAAATAAGATTTCTCTGGAAAGCATTCTGCAAAGTGAGGTTTTCTCCAGTAGATGGCAAAATCAAGTGTCCACTTGAAAGCTGATTCTCAAGAATTTTAACAGCCAAATGTTCTGATAATAAACCTTGTTCTAAAGCTGATACAACTGGGAGATTTGATAATGATGATTCTGAAATAAGCTTCTTTGCATTACTTAATTCCTGCAACTGCAACAGAGTCTGCTCATCAATTAAGGCATGAGCTTTAGCTTCTTCCAAATCATAACACACTCCTAATTCTGGAGAAACTATTCCAGAAAGGATCAGCTGATTCTCGAGCAATCTAATTCCAGTATCATAGTCAATAAAACCCTTTAAAATAGACTGAAAGACTGAAAGGACTTCTCCAGTCGTTTGGTCAATGACACCAGCAATGACTTTATTCACCTAAAAAGGAATATAAAAGAAAAGCTATCACTATTTTCAGACTGTATTTTTTTTTTTTATTTTGAATGCATGATAAGCATAAAAACATGTACTTACCAGGCCTGAAGGAATGCTGTGAATGTTAGCAGCTCAAATGCGCAAGTGATCTATGTCAGTCATTCAACAGCACGCGATGTGATAAAAGATTTAAAATCAACATGCATCTGTGAATTGAAAACCTATGCTTTGCATACATAAATAGGGTTAGTGAGAGACCATAGAAGAAATGATTGCAGAGTGAGCAAATAGAACATATACCTGAAAGGCAAATTTTCATGCTCTAAATGTCTGTGAAAGGTTAGAATATTCAGAAACAGTATGTGATTCAAAACAACCATGCTATTCATGTTTACAGCATACAGCACTTCTGTATATACACTCAACAATATGGAATCAGATACTTTAGCACCAAATATTGCATTTAGTTTGCATGGAAAGCATGAAGTCAGTTTGACAACATTATTTGAACTAATTATACAGACGCTGCTTCTGTGTGTATATGAGAACACTCATTTGTAACATAATTTTTGAGAATTCCATATTTAAGATTAAGATCCATTAACAAATATATTTGTAGTGTCTCAGAATTAATCACATTATGTGCTCCCATTTTCATATCCAGTTAAATTTTACGAAAAACTGAAAGTAAATCAGTTCTAGGACATCTCTGAGTGATATATGGGAGAGATTAACATGTTATTTTATGGTGTCATTTTTGCAGCAGAAACACAGACTTATCTAGTAGTAAAAGAATGGCTTTTAAGAGAAGAGTTAAGAGATGAATGATTTGTTTGTCTTTCTTCATGCAAGGCACACATTATTAAGACTCTTCACACAAAAAATCTGATGAATAGAATGTTCATATGCACAGGTAAGGTCACACACAGTATTCCATAGCAAGTACACAAAACCTCCAGTCAATTAAATCTCAGGTTCCTTTACACACTGTTAATTGCAGCTTCTTCTACTGATCATGTGTGGTTCCAAAACCATGCAGTAAATCTCAAAACAGACTGAAATGTAAATTTTAATCTTGTTACCTTCTCTTCCATCTTTTCATCACTCGGATACTGTGATTCCTGCAACTGCTTCAAAGCTTCATTGGATAACAAGTTGTAGCTCTCCTGGAGGGATCTGACTTGCTTTTCCATTTCATTTCTCTCTTCATCTGTCATTCTATTAAGAAAAAAAAAAGAAAAATGGAAAGAGGAGATCTCTCTGAGTAATATGTAACCTGCAGGGAATGATCTTCTTATCTTTATGAAAAGAAGGTAGGGAAATTGGTAAAAGTAGTCTGAAAAAAATATAGCCTCATTATGAGGATGTTCAAGAAAGTCACAATCTGCTTGTAGTCATTCAGGAAAAGAAGCTACATTAATCTAGGATTTATGTTGAATATCACTAAATCATTTAACATTTGCATGTGCCTTTGTCTATTGATTACCAGTCAAGACAGGTTACATAGCTATCAAGGAGTCATGAGATATCTCAGCAATTTAACATCTTAAACAGTCTGATTTCAGACAGACTAAACCAACTTGTAACATATAGTTCAGGTGCTAATTTACTACTGATTTTTTAACTATTTTGAGTTCAAATAAAAATTAATATCTAATGGGTTTTTTAAGGTGACCAGAAGTATATAAACCTAGCCAGATTCTTGAAATAAACAAAATTGCATCAAGCTTCCCCAAATGGGAAGACAAAATTATAAAATTAAAGAAAAAAACTGATATGTTTGTATGTGAAATGCAATTGGAACTGTAAGATGAGGATATGATTTCTTTTTAAGCAAAGAGTATGTACTGATTCAATTAATTTATATTATTTCAAAAATAAAAAATTGCATACTTGTCACTGTGCTTAGCTAAAAATGACTGAGTAGTCTGCAGAGCTTCAGCTATTTGTTCTTTCTTGGTTGACATTTCATCCAGGGAAATCTGAAAAATAAACAACCTGTGTTCAAGACTTAACTACGCACATATATAAAAAGAAAGACAAATAAACAACATACTATTTCTATCTGGGACTAAACTCAATAATATACGACCAGCTATTCTTAAGAGCAATGTTATTTACTATGGAATTGTATCATTTTTATATGGGTAAGTCACTGTGCTATACCTTTTGGTTAAATAATATGCTTGTATCAGCAAACTACTAGGTGAGACAAATAAAATTTTATTTTAAAGTGCTATTTGTTTGAAAATTAACCAATTATTTAAAACTATTTATTATAATTGGCATAGTTTAAAGCAGCTTTATAAAGATATGCATAAAATGGTCCTGTTCAAGAAGTTGCTCACCAAGATGATAGAGAACAACTTTTTAAAAAAACATATTAGAAGGCTACACTTTCATGAAATTCAGTGACAGAGACAAATGCAGTATCAGAGACTTGGAGAAAATTAATTACTTATTAATATTCTCCATGCTATCATTTCTGTATCATCCCCACCAAAGCGCTTGTTCTGGCAGAGGAACTTGCAAGAATTTAATCTTTTAACTTTTCTGAGAAACTGCCTGCAGTCTTTTTTTTCAGAGAAAAGCACTCATTTTGGATAAATAAAGGCAAAGTATCAAGGGGGAGTCTAGGATTTCATTAGCAAGCCCAAGATATGTTCAATGTCAGTGCTAAGAGAACTCTAGCGAGGTGCTTGGGCCCTGCATTCGCCCGGCTCCGGACACAACCAATCGTGTCCCTTTGTGCATCACTTTAAAGGGCCTGAACACAGCCTTGAACAGAGTCTCCCTTTGCAGTCACCACCAGTGAGCCACAAACCCACCACTTGTGCTGTGTGGACAGAAACCAAGAGAGCAAGCACTGTATGCACTACCCAAGAAGGTGATGCGGTGAGGCTGAGGTAGCAGGTGGGGTCATGAGCTCCGCTTTGCTCAGGGAACTGGCACGGCTGTGGCTGCTGTGTGTGCCCTGTCACGGCTGGCACCAGCTACACCCCACAGCAAGCCCCAAACCACTGTGTGAAATGTATTTCAGAGAACATGAGCTATCAAATCACTAGTCTACATGTTTCTACAAACTTGTCAAGGCACCTGTGCTAGTCAGTGGAGACATGAAACCATGCACCCCCCTGGGCCATTTCACAGTGGAAGAAAACACCCTCTGCAAACACCCGTCTCCCACGGGCTGAAGGAGGCCAAAGCAGCTAAATCACAGGTTACTTGCTGAGGGCTCAGGCTGGATGGGGAAGATGCCAGCCATAGTTGCCATGGTAACCTGAGGCGCTCTAAGGAGTTGAGCGCTGGCCCAACGCTGAGAAAGGTTCGTGCTGCTGTCATTACCAAGGGCAGAAAAAGACCAGTGTTGAATGTTTTCGCAAATCCTGATCCTAACTATTAGTGATTTACCAATCAGCATGCTCAAATCAAAACAAGCTTACTTCCTCCTACAGATGTATGAACAAATTGAGTAGCAGAACTAGCCCTGGTCCTCTTTGAACAAGCAGCACGCTGGGACCAGTGGCCATTGGGACTGCAGGACTGCCACCCTGCTCAAGAGCAAGCTTGATTTATGCACATGCTGCTTCAGAGGCTCTAACACGCCCTAGCATGCACGACCGAAATAAAACCACAGGAACAGGCTGCCAAGAGGACCAAAATCATCTTTGCATGAGCACACATCTAGCCCTGTACTGAGGGATGTGGAAAAGATACTGCTTCATCTCTGCTGCTCACTGTGCAGGTAGACCTTCACCTACCGAAATCTTTTTAGGTGTCACCAAGCTATTTTGTGGGACAAGCCTAGCATGGGAGCTGTTAGAAATGATAGGAAACGTCACAGATGGAAATTTATGGTCAAAGTTACAGCTGTACACAACAACAATGTACCTGTTAAATACAAAGGCGGCAAAGATGGGCCACTCCAGTGGCCTGTGGGCTAGTGTGATAATAAAGAGGGCTCAGTCAACACCTGCTGTATTCTCCAAGGCAGCAGTTTTGACTGCTCCATACAAGGACCCCTCAAAATAACTTTTTAAAAACAAATAAAAATAAACCTGACCCTCAGGCCCCTCCTGCCAATTCTTTCCTTCCTGGTGCCAGGATAGAAGCTACCAGACCTGCTCAGTGAACTATTTCAGGACAAGGGGGCAGACCGACAAAGTGCCATCCTGCCAGGACACACTGTCCCTCTACACAGGCTGAGTGATGGTCTGCTGGGTCTTCTTTCTTGAAACTGGCATTTTGCAGTGTCAGAATACATCACACACCAAGCCTGTAAAACATAGCTTGCACTTCTTCCCGAGTAACATGTTTGTGTCCCTAAACATTGATGTTCATTTACCTAACCCTCCATTCACAACCAAATGTGAAATTACATCTTTAGTAAAATGTCGATGGTGATTTGGAGAAAAAAAAAAAAAAAAAAAAAAAAGTATTTGTGGAATATTTTGTCATTTTAATCAACACAGAAAGCTAAAGAGAGGAAGTGCTATTTTGCCAAAAGACATCTGTATACCTGCTGCTTAGGCAAATCTGTCTTTTCAGCCTTTTCTCCTTCTTCTTTGCTGAGTGTCTTGCTGAGGTTTGACACCCATTTCAGCAAATCCCCAGCTTTCTCAACATGTTCCTTCTTTTCTTCTTCCATTGACTTCTGATGATCACCACAAATTGTAAAAAAACATGTAAATGTAAATTGTTGGAATATTTAACATTAACATCCATAGAAACACAGTTCTACCACAATGGCAATATTAGCACATAAACATAAAGTGATTTCTTTTTATTTATCACCACATGCATTACTATGACACTTTGATGTAGGAACAAATATGGCACATAAATATAGACATTAACATTTCCTCAAATGATTTTTAATTATGATTATGGTGCTTATTCATACACATATACACTCATTATAAAATGACTGATATTAAGAAAAAGCATAGCTTCCCAGCCATTACTCAGCAGAAAAAATCTAAACAACATTTGCATATAAAGTATCTTTGAATTGCTGCCTTTGCATTACCCTCAGGTGTGGATATGTACAGCCAGCATAGGAAATCAGCATTTTGCAATCTATGCACATGGACTACTAAATTACAATTAGGAAGAATACATTGCTTTTATGTCTACAGAAACAAGAACAATAGAAGTAAAATATTGAGACATTTCATCTTTTTCTACACAGGGAAATATACTTCTTTCTGTAGTAGCACAACCTGTTAGTAGTTTCAAATTTATCAATACTTAGAAAACACGCTTAAGCCCTCCCATGTATCACAAGTAAAAATGAAGTAATGTTATTTCAATGGAATTTTTAAAAATTGGATATGTAATTGTAATTTTTTTGCCTATTGCAGCATGAAAACAATTCTAAAAAAAAATGTTACCCAGAGAAAAATTAGAATGTGTAACTTTATGATGTAGCCCATTAAAATTAATGAAATACCAGTGTGAGAGAAATTACTTATGCATAAGCATTTACTGGACTGCAGATTTTACCCTTGTGTACTTTATTGCCACTTTAGTAAAATAAATTGTATCTGCAAACTGATTTGTAATATTAAATTAAGTATCAGGTCACATGAAACACTGCACTGTCCTCATTAGCAAAATGAGCCATCCCTTTCCATTTTTAATATAAGAATCTGATTCTTGTCTCACCTAAACTGATCCATTTGGCAGTAATGTTAACTCCACCAACCTCAGTATAACTTCTGATTTACACTACCTACATGTAGATAACACCAGACAAGGCCTTCAGGTGAAGACTGAACACATAGCCTGCATTTTGAAATTATGAATCTGCCTAAATTTATCTATGAATTTCAACTTTATAACAAGCAATATATAATTCCAATTTTAGTGGTTTATACTAATTAGTGGTTTGTACTAATTAGTTTTACAGCAATTCATGATTATATTGGAAAACACGATATATGATTTTCCATAAAGGTCATCACAGATCTTTTCCTTGATTTTAATGAGTTTTAAAGCAGGCCCCAACATGATTAGTAACATATTTGTTCCATTATGAAGTATAGTAAAGACTGGAAATGCCTGTTTTCATGGGCTGAGCTGCTTCTAACAATCGTAGCCCAGTGTGGCAGTCAAAAACAGCTCTCTCTAAAGCTTCTTTGTAGGTTAACTTTTTCTTTGTTTTGGGGCATGTTAAAAATTTAACATACAATTTTTCATCTTTCATCTTTGTAGCTGTGGCAGCATCAATAATACCATTCTTAATTGCATCTTCCATTGTTAATCTGGAATGAGACTTTGGATCTATCAACCCACCAGTCAAGTACTGATACTCCAGGCAGCGCATGCCCATTTCTTTGTCTACAGCATTTAAATGCATAGCTTCAACTGCTGACATAACTGTGTTCCTTACAGGGTGAATGATCCCAGTAAAGATCAGTTCACACTGCTGGATTTGTTTGGCACAACCATCATCAATTAATTCCCTCTGCAAAGCTTCTGAAACACTGTACCTTTTCCCAGTAAATGGATCAATTATGCCTCCTGTACTAACCTGAGCTTCAAGACATCGGAGGGCAGTAACTCTATCTACCAAGTTTTTGCGTGAGGCTTTTAAGACTGGAATTCTTTCATTGGTTTCAGAAAGCCAGAACCCTGCAACAGGACTCTTTAAATCTTTATTTGGCTGTGAAATGGTGACTAAAATATCACCAAACTCATTAGCTGTGATTAAACCCTCCTTATATTTATTGACCAATTCTCTGCCAATTCTACCCTGATTTAAGGCCTCCTCGATATTAAACTGTACACCAGTTTTAAGATCTGTGAGTAAAAGAAAAGAATTCCCATCAGATTCAAAACATGTAGACTCTTTCCAATCAAATTCCTGTTTTGAAAGCTCAAGATATGTAGCTTTATCAACACAATTTTTTTTATAAGCCTCATACGAAGTCATTTCAGCTCCTGTTTTGACATCTACTACAGAAATTTTATGACTTTTCTCTGCTGATGGGCTGCTTATTTTCCTTTCACCAACTGGAAGCAGAAAGCATTTACTGCTTACACTGAACACACACATTTTCAGCAAATCACAGTAGTACATAGCTTTCCTGTTATTTGGATTGTGAAAACATTTTGCATTACTAGAAGGTTCATGCAAAAATTTTAAAATTGTGTTATTGATCAAGCCAAGCTGCACGGCAGTTTCTGGAGGTACACGAACACTTCTTACAGGATCAATGACCCCTCCACTTGCAATTTGAGTCTCAAGGATATTTTTACCTTTTTGTCTTTCTAAGAGCCGAGCCTCCATAGCCTGATAGACAGAGATCACTTTCCCAGAAGAGCAATAGCCCAAAACAGCTTTCTCTGCCTCAAGCAGTCTACTCTTGAATTCATTATCTGCAAGCCCTCTAACAACTGAATCATCAACAGAGAATTTCTGACCTGTTGTGGGATCAATGATGAAACCAGTAGCTGCTTGGGCCTCTAAAAATGCTAATGCCAATGCTTTTCCTATGATTCTTCTCTTTGCTGCTAAAGCAAAAGAGAGTATCTCTTTGCTGGATTCAAGGTACAGCCCAGCAATAGCTGTAGGTTTAGTTAAAAATTTTTCAAGACTTTTCTGAACCTCATCAATAGTCTTCTGCCCTGAACGAAGCTGCTCAACCGTGAGTCTGTCTAAAAGTTTAACTTCAGTCAACTGTCTGGCAGTTACATCATGTCGGAGACCTTGAAATTTAATATAATCGTCTTCCTCTGTAAAATATTCCAACTCAGTAGCATCATCAACAGTTTTCAAAATCTCTTCCCCTAAGAAAGAGCTCATCTTTGCAAAGTCTTCTTTCCTAAACCTTTCGGATGTTTTGTATCCCTCAAACATTCTCTCTTCATTACCAAAAGTCTTGTCATTTCCTTGGTTTAATGTTGTGACTTCAACATGCATGTCATACTGCTTGTTCTTCACTATCTGTAAATAGGAATTTTTTGACATGGTGAGAAATACATCTGCAGAACTATGCTGAATATAATTCACTCCTAAATCCATCACCAGAGAAACAAAAGGGAGAACTTGAATGCAAGTCAAAAAGGAGAACTGCTACTAGCATTGGAGAGCAGAGAAATATAGATAGCTAGAGTTTTAAAGTACATTTGCCATTTCAAATATTTATTCAACAACAGAAATATGACTAGACTAAGCAACAATAACTGTTGCTACTCTATGAACTTAGTGCCATTAATCAAAGCTTATTTTGACTAATAATGATACAATATTGTATGTTAATTCCTATTTCCAACACAAACTGTTAAAATAATGTTTCTTAGATATTAAAAAACCTGCTACAAAGGTCTAATGAAAAGCTTTTTGTGTCTTGTAAGAATGAAGGCGTTCCCTTCACCAAGGTAAGAACATAAGAATCATCAGAGAGAATACAGAATAGCGATAACATATAACTAAAAACAAACAAACAAAAAAATAGAATAGTGAAAACCAGCACTAGGAAGGCAAACCCTCACAAAATGTAGTGTGTACCTCCAAGGGATGCAGTTTTACCACTCCTAATTCATGTTTTGTGTCTTCTCCATGTCTGATAGTTTGTCTGGAACTGTGTAGGTTCCTGTTTCTCAACTTGTCCCTTTCAGATGTTCCAGAGATCTGGCTTGCTTTATCAAAAGTTATTTGGAACTGCGTACTTGTTTGAGAAACAAACTCTGTAAAAGACTGTGGGCTTGAATCTTCTTCTAGTGACTGGTTTATTCTTGACATCTGGAACTGCACCTCTCCTGGTATCGTATCATCAGCACTCACGTACAATGTATTTCCTTCTATTTGATCACATTTAAAACCTGATCTCTCCTGCTTTTGCCTTAACAAAGGGGAGCTAAGTTTTGCATGTGGAGGAAGCTGTTCAAATTCTCTAGCTGAGGTGTCACTCAGGTAACTGAAATTATTCCCTCTTCTCTCACAGCTCAGTTTAAAGTCAGAATCTTGGAGTTTATTATTTTGCTGAACTTCATTCTGAAACAGAAGAAATCTGTGTTCACTCTCCCTGACCTGAAGATCCATTTTCTGTTTCAAGCTCTCAACTGTACGCTTCTGCACTTCCAATTCTTCCTCAAGTTTCCTGCACTTCTGGTGATAGTCCATTTCAGCCTGCTTCCCTTGTTGTAGCTGCTCATGACATTTTTTAAGCCTTTCTTGCAGATCTTCCATTTGTATCTTGTACAGCATGATGTTTTCCTCAGCCATATGCTTTTCCTGCTGAAGAGCAACACATTCTAGTTTTATGCCAGAAATGTCCTTTTCCGTGATACTATGGGATTCCAGCAATTTTTCAACTTTTTTCCTAAATTCTTCTGCAGAGTGTTTAAACTTAATAGATTCTTCCTGAAACAGAATCATCTTCTTGCGTGCCATTTGTTCATCCAGAGTCTTCTGATGGAGTTCATCCTGTAATTTTTTTAATTTACTACTTAGGTCTTGAATATGAGCCTGTTGTAGTTGTATCTTCTGTTCACTTACACTCTTTTCCATAGTTAGAGCATTCATTTGGGCATTTAAATTTTTAACCTCCCGGTCGATGGTGAGGGTGGAAGCAGTTTGTTTATCACATTTTTGTTTATATTCACTAGCTAAGTCTTTTGTTTTTGCTAAATCAGCTTCTAGGCTTTTGATTTTACATATGAATTCTTGCTCAATTATTGTTTGCTTGTGCAATTGTTCATTTGTTGTACGCAGTTGCTCTTTGAAACCATCTGCCAGGGCTTTTAATGCATCATTTTTCTTCTGGATACTTTGTTTTTCCAAAGTCATCTTCTCTGATTCAGACTGAATTTGCTTCATTAGCAGTTTTGTTTCCATATTCCATTTATTAAGGTCCTCTATCTTTAGTTTCAATGTTTCTGACACCTGATTACTTTTGGCTAATTCATTCTTCAGCATCTGAATTTCCTGCTGGTTTTCTTTCTCTACTTTTGTTTTTTGAAGCAACTGTTCTTGAATTTTCTTATATTGGTCTTGAAGATTATTTGCTTCTCCTTTGCATGACTGTGTTCTGTGTTCAGCTGCCAGCTTCTCTTTTTGAAGAGAACTGATTTGTGAATTTAAATGTTTGATAGTGATTTCAGTTTTTGTCTGTGATTTAGTTAATTCCTCTACTTCCCTTTTTAGCTGTGTCTTTTCTTGCTGAAGAGATTTCAGCTCCTCCTGATAGTTCATCTTAATTTTCTTAAGATCTATAGCTTCTTGCATCACCTCTTCAGCTTTACCCGTGGTTCTATGTAGCTGCTTGTCCAGTTCTTTCAACTGTTGCAAATATCCCTGCTCTACTTGGTCTTTTTCCTCCAACTTAATTTTTAGGCATTTAACTTCACTATTGACTTTATCTAGTTTTTCTTTTAATAAACGAGACTTTTCTTCTGTTGATGATTTCTGAAGCTCAATTTCATTCAGTTCATATTTCAAGTCTTGAATAGTTTTATCAGCTTTTTTGTTAGCAACGGTTAGTTTATCTATCTTCTGTCTAAGCTCTTCTACTTTTTTGGCTTCTTGTCTCTTCTGGAAACTTGTAATTTCAGAATCAGTCCTACATTGGTTGCCTTGCCCAGCTGTGAAAGTTGGCAGGGAAGTTTCGCTCATTACAGAGTATCTGCCTTCAGCAACCTTCCTTCTGGTTTCAGTTTTCTTTATTTCTTGCAGCTTTATTTCTGATAGGTTTCCTTTAAATTCAAGATCTTGTTCCATTTGTTTGATCAGTTTCATAAGTTTCTCTTCTCCTTCATTTTTTTTCTTCAGCTCCTGCATTAAGGTTTTTTTTTGTTGCTCTAAATCATGAAGATTAGTATCTTTTCTTCTTAGATGCTCTTCAAGGTTTCTTCTGGTAAAGGTGCTTTCTTCTATTTGATTTCGAAAAGCACGGAGGTTTTCTTCCAGTATATTTCTTTGAGTCTCTGCCTGAAAAATGAGCTGCCTTACACACTCCAACTCCTGCTCTGCATCTGCTTTCTCTTTCTCAATGTTCTGTAGATCTATACGACACTGCTTTGCGTCTTGCTCAGCCTTGGTCTTCTGAAGACAGATCTCTTCCATGTCCTTTTCCTGCTTCTTCCGCTCTTTTTCTGCAGCTTCCCTCACTTTAGGGAGTTCCTGTTCCACTTGGAATTTTTGTTTCTTCATATCCTCCAACATTTCCTCAAGTGTTTTTACCTTTCCCATGAGTTTTCTGTTCTCATCAATTGTGCTATTTTGCTGTGCCATTAGATCTGAATATGCCTCACGCACTGATGCTTCCTTATTCTTTAAAATCTGTAAAAGAAATAGATAAATTGGAAGGTACTTTTTGTAAAACAGTACATGAGACATTAGGCTCTTTGAAAAGCAGAATGGAAAATACTTACTCATATCTATACGGTACGTCCAGAAAGTAGGACGAGCAGTTCCCACCACCATCACCTTCTCTTGAAGGCTTCAGGAAGTTACCATTAGCCAAATATGAAAGCCTTCATAAAGACATCCACCAAGCGAAGAAGTCCTGAAGCCTCTTACTTCAGTCAGATGCCTCTTAGCGGTAAGCAGCATCAAACAACAGCTCGCATAGGCTTTTTCTCCAAACAAACAGGTAGAGTAGTGAGCCAAACAATATGTGCAAGAATTCCCAAGGAGAAAGTGGCCTCCCATTTCTGGATCAGTTCATTAGGAATCGAAAGAAGGATTTTATGCTTGCAAGCCAAAATAACACAAGAGAAGTTTGGAAATCTCCTCCAAGAAAAGAAACAGTATCTAGAGCTAGAGCCAAGATGCAACAAATCCAGAAAGAGAAGCATGTAAATCCCAGTATATCTATGCTCTGTAGAGTGCTCCACAGTCCCAGTGCTTCCACTGGCTCAGCAAGGGGACTGGTAAGAGCACAGCTGCTCTGCAGTGTAGATGAAGTGTAAACATGGTAATTAGTAAAATCCTAGTGAAAACCAGTCAGCTAGCAGTCTCCACATATTGGCAGATCAAAAAAAAAAAAACTCTTAATAAGCAAGATGTGTATTCACCAGTAATAATGTTGAAAGCATACATACCTTGCCTTTGTTAGCATTATTATGGCGTTAGTTACCAAATCTGAGCTAATGTGAGGTAAGAACACATGTATATTCCTATTATCATAAAACATGGCATGAGGGGTAATTATAGCAACATTTTCAAATAAACAAAATGTCGGTTTACTTCAAATTGACCAGATTTACTTAATTTTTAATATGATATATGAAACTTATTTCCTAAAAGGCTAATGCAAAGGCAGCTTCTTTAGTTCCTCTCCATATTTCCCCTGTGTCACAATTCTGAACAGACCCCAATGGATACAAAACATTTAAATTGGTTCCTTATCAGATCTCCTTTTGTGCTTCCATAGACACTAAATCTAATGTATTATGCTTGAAAAAGAACTAAAAATTATAGTCACAAACTGTATTTTGTTAGTTTTCATTATTTCTAATTGACATGACTGAGCATCAGCTGGGTAGAAAAAAGGATGGTAATTAAATAGTAATACAAAATAAACATAAAAATAAATTTATAAGAACTTAACAAAATTAAGCATCTCAAAATGCACAGTGATTGATATATAATTAGCTTATTCATTGTTTAAATTACATTCAATCAACTTTAAATCACTTGACCTTGACATATTTTGCGATTGAAATGTTGATTTAGATTGGTTTAGAATCATCCTTAAATTAATTGTTTCACTTGCATTGCATAAAAACTCTGGTACCTTAATAACAGCTGTGCTCATGTTCTCTTCATTATGATTGACTCTTTTTTTTTGCTTTCCATTTTTTTCAAGTGAGGCTTTTTTCCCTGTTTTTTCACAGAATGTTTTCTGAAGTTCAGTGTTTTTTCCAGGTACCTTTGTGTTATGACCCTTATCTCTACTGTCCATTACTGCAACTAGCAATAAATCTTCATGTTTCTGACCCTGTTTTAATTTGTCTTCTCCACACTGCTTCTCCCCACTTGTATTTATGTTATCCAAACCATAAATTTTGCCCTGTTGTATCTTCTTCTTATGTATTTTCTCACCGTGACTCAACAGCTTTTCTGCTAATCCATATTCTGATAATAGCAAATAATCCTCTCCTCCAGAAATAAATTCTGACAGGGCTATATTTGCATTTACATTACCAGCATTTCCTAATAATTCTGTACCTAAACTTGGATCACTCTGCACTGGTGATACTTCAAAATCTAATGGATAAGATTCAGAGACTTTTGCTGCATACTGATTTGCAAAAATATTTTCTGAAGAAAGAGCCAAAATTTCTCTCACTGTACTCTTGGCTTCATTTGGATTTAAATTTGATTTTTCTAGGATTTCATTTTCTGCTATGAAGTAAATTTTATCCAGAGATGCCCTGTGTAGTTTGCTTGTATCCCTTTCAACACTACCAGAAATGCCTGGATTGCTCACAGATTGCAAATTTAACTTTGTTTTTTCCCTTCCCTTGTGCGCTGCCAGCACTTTGACAGAGGATGCAACTTTCTCTAAAGGTATTGCATCCCTTACACCTGAAAGAGAGTCACCTTTTTCACCAAATACTTGAAACTCTCTGTCTTCAGAGTTTAAAGTATTATGGCTGTTACCTTCTATAAAGCAATGTTCTTTGCACTGACATTCTAAATGAGTTCTTGGTGAAAAATGCTGCTGCTTGTAAGGGATGATATCCAGGGCATGCTTTCCAGTTCTTGAAGTAACTTCATCTTTCTTCATTGTTAGCTCTAAATTAGTTTCTGCTTGCATCCCACATTCTTCCTTTGTTGTAACATCACTCCCTGCCTTTCTTGAAATTTTTTTTCCTGTGGTTTTGTGCATCATTTCCACTTCAGGCAATTTCTTTGATACTCCCTCTGTTTTCTGTCTCTTTCAATTAACAATTTGCTCGTTTAACATTTCACTAGGATCGTTATTCACACTCACACAGATCTCAGCTGAAACAAAACGATCTCTTCTACCATTTTCTTATTCTTTACTTTGATTACCAAAACCGATCAAATTCTCTTGCTCTGTATGTAGCTTATATTCTCTGTTGCCACTAATGCTACTTTCTTGACCACTGAAATTTAAAAATTGCATTAATATTCTATTAGTTTTGATTATATTGTATCTGTGTACATCTAAATTTCTTCTCTCAATTTCTACTTTATTTTCTGCTTGTTTAGGTTTACTGGAAGAGTTATCTTTTTGCAAATATTCCACATCCATCATGCTTTCATTAGATGTGTTTTCCTCTCTGAATTCAACAGCCTCATTACATCCCAAATGTTGAAGGACTTCAGCTGACTTCACACATTGCTGGTGTTCACTCTCTTCTGGTAAGTTCTGAGCATGACAGCACGTAGATTAAACTGGGATATCATGGAAAGCATCTTATTTTTTTCCTTACTCTGTTCATTCTTAATGCCATTACTGAGAGTTAGGAAGGAAGATTGGTATGGAAGAAAATCTTGAAACAATCACAGACTTCAGCAGTTTGATTCCAGAAGAAAAAAATTATCATTCCTCCTCTGAAAAAGATTAATCATTCTCTGATTTGCTACCTTGATTACAAAGAAAAAACCCATCAAATCACTTTGAGACTGGGAACATACTTAGGTTATCTTCAAATAAGATATCAAAGATTTCGTAGGCTGCCAGAAGGTGGAGGAAGATGGGAAATTGGGGGGCCTTGGGGTTGGGGTGGGGTGTTGGAGGGGTGTTTGGTTTCCAAAAAATCAGTCCTAGAGATTCAGAATTTGCCCTTGAAGAATGTGAAGCCTGTTGGCATTCATAGGTTTCTTGATCGATTTCAGTTCTTGTTGTTTCACTTTTTATCCTTGATACCATTAGCATTATTAGTCATACTAAATCCTCAGTTATAATGGCTACTTATCAGAAAACGTTATATATTTCAATCAGTATGTTCCACCACTTCATGATGCACAAAGATACATAACAGCTTGTCCAGAGGCATTCAACGGCAAGAAAAGCCAATAGACAAACCCAGCACCAGAATTACATAGCATTCGTTTAAGAACTCTGTTTAACTCCTATAAATATAGGACTACACCTAGTTTGGGCACTATTTTAGAGATCTGCACTGTATAGATTATACTAAAATGATGTAGTCCTTGAAGAATTACTATATAAAGTCTTTCAGAGAGAAACATTTCAAAAGAAAGTGATGAATTTAGAAGTTTTTTTTTTTCTCAATTATCTGCAAGGTTGATTCTGCAGCAAGCACATATTTTGAGTAATTTGTCTGCACACTAAGCTTGCCCTCATCTTAACGTCTGCATTTACCCAAAAGATCAAGCCCTAAACTATTAAAGTATTAAAATGTACTGTATGTAACTACATGTCATCAGAATTTAATGAATCATATGATCCTTCTAGCTGGAAGAACTGGCAAAATGTATGGATGGTATAGGATTTTGCTTATCTGAATGATAATGGTATAATTTAACACTCCTGCATTCCTGTATGAAGTGCAGAATACAAGGAATCTTAGTCTTTCATATCTGCTGCTAACTTTGTGAATTATTCCAACAGGTATATTGCTCTCTGTTTGCCTAGCTGTTCTTTTTGCTTGGTTGGCTGCCAGGGGATGACCTACCTCTTCCTCTTCCAGCCTTTTCAAAGAGTCACCTGCAAACTTAATATACTGGGTCATCAGCGTCACTAAGGCCGTATAACGAGTCCGTAAATCCATGAACTGCAGAGAAACAAAGCGGGGGTGGGGAGAAAGATAGAGGGAAACACTCTCGTTAACCTTCAAAGAAGTGATAAATTCTACTCTAGAAGCTCTCCTAATTTTGATTCCAACATCCTGATTGTGGAATCCAAAGTCCTAAATTTGATTCCAAAGTTATATGCCATCACCAGGGTGCACCTGCACAAATAAATCTTAAGGATCTATGAGAAGATCTGTAAGGAGAATAAACAGAAGACAGTGTTTTGACTTCATGGTCACTTGATTCTTCCCCCCTGTAAGAACAGGTTATAAGAGGGTCAAGTAGTGCTGGTCGCTATTCCTCTCTCTAACAGCAGGGAGTCAGATTTATCTTTCTCACCCAAATGAGGATGATTTGCCCTGGAATCTTTCAAAGTGTCTAGATACTATAAGTTTTACCATAGCAAAGATGAAAGCACCTCCTGTTTACTGTGATCAAGATCCAGCCCAGAGGTAGTTCTAAACAGTTTTACTGAGGTACATTTCTCATCTAGCTTTTTATAATTTGGGGGACTTTTGTTCATCAACAGCAACATACTGTCTCGTGACCTAAATACTGCATGATAAACAGAATATTTATCACATCATATATCTATGCAGAAAAAAATAATCTTGCTCGGGTTACCCTATTTAATCATCAAGAAATCCTAAATCCCATTCTTGTGTTTACTCTGCTTAAAGCAAAGACTCAAACCCCCATGTTTTCCTGTCATAAGAAATCTATTTACCTCTTGAATAATGAAGTCTGATGAGCTTTGCATTCTTCGGCGTTTCACTGGAGATTTTTGTTGGGAGTCAACCATAGCTCTGTAGGTCATAGTCTGCAGCTCATAGTCCTGTAAAAAGATAAAATACACAAAATGGTTGGCATTCCACATGATACTAATACTATTAAAAAAAGGATTCTAAGTATAACATTATATTACCTTCACAGCAGCTGAGTATTGTTCTGAATACTTCTGGCATTCATCTATTTTGCTTTGTTTCATTTCAATCTCAGAAACCAGCATCTGTAAAATATGAATCTGTATCTTCATCTTAAAAAGCTATCTTATTACTATTATCATTAGCATTTCTACTTTACCTAACTTTATTAAATTTACATAATATGCTTATTTCCATCTGTGTACAAGTAATTATAGGCCCAAGCCTATGTCCTGGGCTTTGTCACGCTTACAGTACAGAAGCAGTGAAAAAACTGCCAGGATTAATAGTTGGTGAGTGAACTTGAAACAAAGTCTGGAGTACAGCATTTTGTGCATATAATTTGTTTTTCTGTCTCTTATTTAAGTTGCATTTCCTTCTTGTAGGAGACAGCTGTTGAGTTTAACTCTGCTACCACAAAAATATTTCTACATTCATAAATACCAAGAGCAGTACTGAATAAAAAATGATGTGAGAAGTCCAGAATTTTAGATGCTCTCAAAGAACTTGCTCTTCTTGCAGATTTGAGGAGCAAACCAATCCGGTTTATAAAATGGCAATAGTCAGTGAGTGATATATTCATAACGTTAGCTGCATTATAAAGATAAAACCATAAAAGCTGATGATGACTTGGAATTTTGCAATAAGGGATGAGGTATATAAGCACCTCATATCAAGGAATAAGATTGACATCACTAGGTCAAACTGATATTTTAATTCTTTAGTCATTACAGCAGTGCTTTCCTACAATGAGATCCCTTTCATACCTTATGCTGGTTCAGCTGCTTAGCCAATGCTTTGCTATTTTCAGGATGGATTTCTTGCATCTTTCGCTGAGTATCTTCTACTTGTTGAATCCAAGCATCCAAAGGATTGTAAGTATCTTTGTAATACTTCAGAGATTTATTAATACCTTCTAAGTCACGCAACCTGATTTTATTTTAGAAGACAAGCCAAAGGGGAGAAGATTAATAATAAAGTTTAAAAAATACAACATTAAGCTAAATACAGCTTTTAAGGCTTTGGATGCCTTAGCACTGCTATAGCTCACACTATAAATGTACTAAAATAACACTACCTGAACAGCAAATTAACTTCTCAAACCCCAAGATTCCCAGTTTGATGAAGCCTTTTCATTTGTCATAAATGACACCCAGGAGAGATCCTACTACAGAAGGAACTCTGCATATATCCCTCATTAGTGAGCTAAACTGCTTGAAACTCCACAAGCACAGGAACCCCCAAGCAAGAGTGAGGGCTCTGAAACAGCAATTAATTCTGTTGTAAGAAGTGAGAGTATTTCAAATGTGACCTACGTGAATCAAGACAGTGTGCTGCACTGTGCTGGAGTTAAGTAGTGGTTCACCGTACCCTCTCACTTTTTGCCTCACACAAAACAACAGGAGTTACACTGAAACTAAATCCTTTAAATATTCTGATGTATGAAAGCAATTGATCCTTTAAGTCCATTTTTAAATCATGCTTTTGACCTGAAAAAGAGTGCTGTGTATTTCTTGAAAGTTGTTTCCATACCGATGAGTACACTGACAGTTTATCTTTCATGTTCCCTATACAGTTACTTCAAAGATCATATAAATATGTCCACACCAAAACACTGCAGGATAAACATATTTATTAAACAACTTTTTGTTGTTTGACTTGGAATGAATACTTTGAATCACTCTAGTGTTGTTCTCAAGATGCCAGAAGGAAACCGAAAAAGAGCAAGCAAAGGAAACTGTATTGCTCACGTTTCATACTTAAGTATGTTTTAAAGCTAATAACCATGAAAAAGAGAAAGGATCATAACTGTAGCCAATATTTGTACATACTTTTTGTATAATGATCGTCAGTGTCAAGCTGTTAGGAAGCAGCAGAGAACATTTGCAGTAAGCAGCTTGTTTACAGCTCCATGCTGCAACTATCACAATCTGTCCTATTTACACTAGAAGCCACTATCTATTAACAGTCATTTTTCAGCATATTCTCAGAATACAGTCTTGTGAGGAACGCATGTGGTTCATGTTTGCCCTCTGAGGAAATAAGGACACTTCAGTACCTCGTAAAACTACCGTTCTGTCATTTAAATTATGTCACACTATCAAATGATGAAAAATCTGAGGTGGACTTAAAGCTAGCCATTCTGCAGTCAGCTTTAAATGAGTCAGCTTTTGCCCATCTTCCTTTCAACTTCCAGAAATGTTAAACAGAGACAACTGAAATAGTTATTTACAAGTGAATAACTTCAATATGGCACCTGAATAGATATTCACCCCTTAGAAAAAGATGACAAAATTGTGAAAGGTCGTTGTACGAACTTTTACATCAACAGTGCTATCTTTGATGCTCTTGTTCAGGTTATCTATAACAACAAACTAAAGTAGATCTTAAAGGAAATAAAATCAGGCTGTATACTACAGACTCCCCTAACCTGCCCATACTTTTTCCTTCAGTCTCTACAGTTCTGTTTCCTATACATGAAGAAAACAGAACTGTAGAGACTGAAGGAAGAATTATTTCCAGGAATGTCATGCACGGACACCTTCAGAATTGTGGGTAGGTGTGTTCTGCTGTATCTGCACATCTGTGTAGGCATATGCATTTGTGTAACATTCTCCAATACCATCATGGCAGTAATACCAAAAAGGCTGAATTTCAAATGGATATTGGGGCTGCATGAAAACAGTTGTACACCAAAAGAAAATACTGGCACATCACCAAAAGTTATTGCAGCAAAATTATCACAGAAGTCAATGGAAGCTAAGGACTTCCAGACTTAGCACTTGAGTCATTAAAAGCAGGTTAACATGAATCCAATCATAACTGGTGAATCAACTCATTATTTCAGCCTGTCAGAACTAATTATGTGGAGAAACAGATGGTATTTCCATAGAACAGCAAGCCATTTCTGCAGGCTTCTCTTTTGAAAGAAAAAAGACAATTTGTCTCTACTGTGTCTCAGCAAACTGTAAGTAAATAAAATTTCTGTATCTTGCTAATCTTTTTGTGCTTAATAGTCACAGACATTTCTTGTGTACAAGTAAGACAATAATGTCAACAGCACAGAAAAGATAAGAATCCTTGATCTTAGCATATTTCACAAACAGTTCAGAAAACTATTCTTACCTATTTGAACTTTAATTTCTGATTATTTTTCCTCAGAAACAACAAAGCAGCATAAAACATGAACAGATTATGATAAAAAGTTATACAAACCTATTTTCAATTTGAGAATGAATGTTTTGCCACCTCTCAGCTAACTGATCAACTTTTTCTTTATGCCAGTCAAAGTCAAGATCACGTTCCTTGTGCATTTTAAACATCTGATCACTGATCATCTTTGCCTTCTGCAGTTCATCCTCTAAGGCATGGAATACTTGTCTTTTCTCATCTACTTCAGATCTCCATTGCTAGCATGTGATAAATGAGAAATTGTAAATAAATCCTAAAATATGACATTATTTTATGAATATTTTACATGAGTAAAATGTATAAATTAATAAATTAAAAAATTTAAAATTATTTTACTTCTGGTTACTTAAACACTGGAATGGCACAAGAATGGGTCTCAAGCAACTAATTAGCTATGAACTGCAAAATAATTCTAAGTAGCAGCATCTCCCACAACACATAGACCAAAACACAGACAGCAAATTAACACACTTACCTCATAAACTACAGCTTTCAAAAAAAAACATTGGGTAGATGCCAATCATTCTAACAGTAAAGCATTGCTCACCATTCACAATATTAAAATGAGGTACACACAGCACACAAAAAATGTTGAACTTCAGTTTTACCCTTTCTCAGAGATATCTGCCAAACCTCCTAGGAAACCCTGACCAGTATACCATAGTAGTAGCAGGAATGTTATTGTGGCCACATTTATGTAAGTATATTTATGTTACCTCAAGCATACATTACCTTTTGGAGAGACAAAAAAATAATTCTTACTGCAGCATTAACAAGTGCCACACTGCAGTTCAGATACTTCAAGGCATTTCCTAACATCAGGAATGAGCATGCAAACTCTCTGAC
The DNA here is from genome assembly GCF_018691265.1 of Tyto alba. NCBI lineage: Eukaryota > Metazoa > Chordata > Aves > Strigiformes > Tytonidae > Tyto > Tyto alba. The sequence continues at coordinate 23,657,827 of NW_024881316.1, read as the reverse complement.
TCCTAATGCTCCCAAGTTGTAATTTTTTTCTGAGATGTCAATCCTAATACAGACTTTCCTCCAACACTGTACAGTATAGCATAACCAAAACAGGTGTTATAAGACAGATCATTTTCCTATTATTTTTTGATTTGACCACGAAAAGGCACCAGCCAACTCTTACCTTTAATGTACCCATTAGATTTTCAATATTGTTTTTGTCAGCTGTTACTGTCTCTTCTTCACACAACTTAGTTTCATATAGTTTTACTAACGATTCTGCTCCTTGTGTGTTCTTCAGCACCAAATTTACAGTTTTTAATCTGAAAAACAGTAATCTCCTGTTAACTGAATCATCAATGACAACATTCAACACACTTGTGGTTTTCAGCCTTTTCATGTCACAGGATACCCCTTTATACAAAGTCAAAATGTTATTTCCCTTTTCCTTAATCATTATTATTCATACTAATATCTTTAATTTATTTTGAAGAGAAAAATGTAAACTAAAACATGTGTGATGAGAGATGGCCTATTACATACTTGTCTATGTAAATAGAAGACATGGAATAAACTTGGTTCATGTTCTGAATAACGATACTGAGCTCAGAGCGCAGAGTAGGGACTGAAGGTGAACCAGCAGCTTGACTGAAAAACTCTTCACATTTATCTGTGATGACTCCCAAGTCATCCTTCAGTCGATCCAGTTCTTTCTTCAGTTTCTGTAAAATGAAAGGTGATTGACAGTGCTTTTATCCTACATCAACCTGACATACACTTCACGTACCGTTATCAGTACAGGTCTGCTCTCCTTTGCTTGTCTCACAAACACCATTAATTGTTTTTTTAAAAAGGAATGCATGCATAAGAGAGAAGCTATCAGAGTTGCCATTTATTGACGGTTTTTTCTCACAAACAAAAGCTTAATCTTTGACACTTGTCTTTTCAAGGTGCACTGCAAACCTTCCTGGATATCCTCAAGACAGCTGGATATATTTGTTCTAAAATAAAACTCTCTTCCTAGATGAAACAGCCTTTCCCAAAGGCTCACCTCTTGCTCTGAAATCCTAAACACACTTTCGTGTAGATCATCCCTTTCCATTGGGGTTCGGATCTGCTGTATTAACCGTTCCTCACAACTCTCCAGCTGTAATCTGATATTTCTGACTTCAGAGATGTACAGATTATAAATAGATTCTTCCTGCTCCTCTGTTGAAAGAAACACAGCGTGTTAGCAAACAAAGCCACCATGTAATTTTCACCATGTCTTTTCACGGAACACTTTATAAAGTCACCATTCTATAGGTCTTTTCATGACTGGCTGAAATCCCACCAGTTTTCATTGAAATTCTGGCTATAAGGCAAATTTTAGGAACCGTTAAACTTTAGCTATTATTAGATCACCTCCTTACACATGAAAAATTAAACATATGTCAATCCAAGGCACAGGCACCACCCCTATGCAGACACTGCTAAACTTAGTGACTGATTCTTTCAGTTAGATAATATCAGGCACAATACTACAGTAAACCTCCAGGGCTTTTTTTTTTTTAAATCCTCTGTTTCAGATGCAAAGGGAAACACAACTTTTCTTAAGTATAGTGAACTATGCTAATGCAGTAATTAGCTTTGCACTACTGTATTTTCTTTACATAATTAGGCACTTGACAGTAAATCAGAACCGATATTTTAAGCTTCCTGAACTTAATGTATTTAAAAACAGAGCTAAGAGAGCAGTAACTACAGGCATTCTGTGGAGCTAGGAAAATATCTAGGACACTTTTCTTGCTTTAATACTGTGAAAAAAAGTTCTAATTCTGTTACGAACGCAATAAAATAATGAAGTTGCACTTCCAGCATTCAAAAACAAGGCAGGCACAGTTAAGTCAGCTGTAATGCACAGAATAAATTCTTGGGTGTAAAATTTTTTTTAGCGCTCTGTATGTTAAGTAACACATGAACATTTTTACACAGCTTAATATATACAAAGTTAAAAATACTTGGAGCTTCTGCACAATGTAATTGTGCTCATGATTAAAATGGTGGCTCTATCTGTTCAGAAGAACTGGGGCATTAACAACATCAATATGGTAAAACGGGTAATTCACTAGAGCTTGTATTCAGAGAGAGAAGTTTTATCAAGAACTACAGTCTCTCTCATGAGGGCATCTTTCCCCTGTTCTCAGCAGAGTTTTACCTCTTTCTGCAGATTTCAGAAGCTCTTGATAGTATTGCTTGCAAACATTAACTTCCCTTTCCAGCTGTGCTGTATCGGAACTTGTAAAGATTTTGGACTCCTGGCTATCTTCCACAAAATCATCGAAGCGGGACTGCAAATTGCTTAGAACCTGCTGATGTTCACCTGGCAGCATCGTCTTTATCTGCAACAGATTACAGACCCAAGGCATGGTCAGCAATGATGCATCACTTACACAGTTCCTTGTAACACAATGTCCTGGGTTTGAGTGAGTGGTGTTTTTGTCAAAAAGGAACATTGACCAATTACTAAGATGGTAAATTCAAAAAACTGAGGTTCTGAAAGCCTGTAGTTCCTAAGCTAGAGTCTACTTAACAGCTGATAATTTACACTCACTATAAAATCCATTTCCATCTTCAATGACAGTAATGGGCTGTGTTAAACCAGCCCTACATCAGACACCATTTCTCCATCTAATGCCACGTAGCAACAAACAAGCAGCCAGCAAGAGTCATGCAAATAGGGACACTTCAAGAATTATCTCACATTCCTTTTTTCCAAAAGCAACAGTGGGGAAATTAGGAGTGAAAATGTCATTTTGGGTATTGCAAATATTATTGCAACAGTTTGTAGACAGATATACACCAATGTTGTATAATAAACTTTTATATTGAATAGTGTTATGGTATACAGCTAACATTGTGTAATTCAGTGATCTCACACAGTGTTTCATCCAGAAAGAATAATATTTTGATCTATATCACTATTTCATTTCTGACAAAGTGATCTTAACTAGCTATTTAACATTCCAAGTTACAGACAAGTATAAGAATGAAAAAATGCATTACAGAGGAATGAGTGTTCAGCTGCCTTAAGCTTGAAAGACTAAATGTCACTTCACAGTTCTTTCATTGTTAGTAAGAAGTTGCAGCATGAGGAAATAATGGGGGTTTTCATTAAGATTAACCTTAGGCTAATGAAGCTAATTTCCACAGATATCTTCCACATAAATGCAGAAGGTAGACTCTTGCAGAACAAAATTCAGATTTAGGCACTGTTAACTGCTTTTGAGAGATCCTGTCCCTCTGCTGACAACAGGAGACTAGAGATGAGCACAAAAAGGCTGCAGGTAGTGATACCACCTCTCTGCTCCTTCCCCAAATGTGTCTGTGTAAAGGCTACTCAGATCAAGGCAGAATGTTGCACACTGGTAACCAGAGGGGCCACTGCCAGTTATTCCCACAAGGAAAATGTGGATTGCTGCAAATTGTTGATTATACAGCATTTCTGGGAAGTGCAGCCTATGACTTCCCAGCAAATGGCTAGGAGGCCCTTCCTAGCCATAGCACATACCGAGGCAACATTGCCAGCTCGAACAGCTTCAATTTCATTTGTCAGGTAATGCCAGGACACCACACTCTTCATGTTTACATGAGACTCATGCCAAAGGGCCAGAACATTCTGAAACTGCTGTTCAATCCTGAAACATAAAAAGACTCCAACTTTAGATCAGAGTAACACATGAAAAGGGAAAAAAAAGGTTAGATGCTATTTTAACCCAAGCTTCATATAAATTAATTTTGAAAGAGAATGGGTGATTTTGTTTTGTCCCCACCTGTTGGCTGTATCTATTGCTTCTTTGTTTGGTGGAGGAACTGTAAAGCATACAGATGGAACCATGGCCTCATTTCCACTTGGGCTAATGACTTTCCATTTAGCACGATGGGAATTGTTTGCTAATACACACTCATCATCTTTGTAAATAGTTATCTAGTATTAACAGAAAAGCAGAATAATTTAATGAGCTAAGCATTACAAAACACTTTTGCAAAGAACTTCTGAAAATGGTGTCAACAAGTAAGTAACAGCACAACAAAAACAATGCTCAACACAAGGATTTGCTCTTGTTTACTAGGGTGGAAGAAATTTAGAGCCCAGAGTTCTCCAGGAACATGGTAATTAATGAAACTTTAGCTGAATTCTCACGTCTGTAATTGAGTTGAGGAAATTCAAGTTTCTAACCTCAATTTGTCTATAGTCACAGATGGCTTTAATTGGGATGGATGTTTTGAGTATACACTCTGGGTTCCTTGGCTTCAGCTGAATTATTGCCTTTGCTCTCCCCACAAGGCCTGCTACTGTGCTCTTATACTGCAAGAGTTGTTCTTTTTCTTCCTAAAACAGTTAAGAAAAGAAAAAGTCATAAGAGATGGCCAGAATACAGTGCTGCTGCTTTGATCCTGTTAAGCTTTTATTTTCCTGACTTCTTTTACTGTGTTTCTTAGAAGTAACACATTTTACAAGAACAAAGTATCTTTCTGAAGCCACTGGTTTCCCACAACATCTGGTATTGTAAATATAAAGAATAAATAAAACTGTATTTTATAGTTATGAAGAACAGTCATTACAGATGGATAGATGCAATTATTTAACTATAAGTTTGAAAAAATACATATTTTTCTTCCTTTGCTTTGAAGGAATAATTTTAACACATATATTTTAGATTGCAATGACAATCTACACAGTTCTTGTTTAATTGTAACTCACGTGAATAGCATCCCTGAATTCTTACCATAGACTCCTGGACAAGGTCTTCCAGCCTATGAAGGCTGCTTGATCTATCACAACTGTATTTTCGGTATATGGTATCTTTCAAATTTTTTAAATATTCCATGGCTTCTTTGGCATCACTGAAAAACTAGGATGAGATAAATATCTGGGTTATTTTTAAGCATTCTAAAAAGTATACAAACATCTACATTATGTTTCCTGTAAATTCTAGTAGTCTAAAGTGACCACTGTACCACACAACACTATTTATGGTCTCATGTCTAAATGTACTCTTCAAGAAGGCACACACTGTAACACCAGTTATTCTCAGTACTATTTACATGCAAAATTAATTCAGTAGCTATTGAACCTCAGTTAATTACTGTTCCTGCAATGGAAAAACTTTCTCAAGTGATTCTTGCTTCCCTTGGAATTACAATTACTTTAATATATAAAGAACAGACAAAGTCTACAACCTGTAGGAAGCTAGCTGCAAACTTCAGTGAGCACACTGGAGCCAACGTTGTGCAGGAGGAGAAGTGAGCTGCCACACTTGGCAGTTTTGTGTGTGCATCTGCACGCCCAGCTAGGCTCATTGCTAAGCACAATTGGAAAGGGAAATGTCCTGTGATAATATTCACCCCATCCTGTCCCTGAAACCTCATTTCTTAAATCCAGAATTCCCATTTCTTCCCCCTACCACTAGCAGCCCGAATCATTCAACTTTGTCTTCTTGGGTGTCCATCTCCTAACTCCGGGCTCTCACTCTTCTCAGTCCATAGGCATCCCATCCCAATATCACCCCCCTTCCTCTTCACTCACTCAACCCAGAAGACACTAAGGATTAAATCTTTACAATCTAAATATAATTTAAAAAGAGGGTTTAAAAGAAGAAAAAAAAAACAACAAACAAACAAAACCAAAAAAACCCTCTTCGATCTTGAATCCTTTTGCATATAACTTAGAAACCCTTAAATCTTTGATCCTCATACCTGTGAGTACTGCATCATTTGCTGAGTATGTAAATGGGTGATAATCAGAACGGTGTTTCATTAGACATGTCTCTTGTCAGGGTGTTCTCTGCTCCATTTATTATTAATGCTGTACATTTCATTTGTATTTGGGTAGTGCTGGAATAACCACCTAAAATATGTTCTCCCTTGGCCATCACTAACCACCCTCCACTCTACATTATCCACAGAAGCTGTACTGACAGCAGTTGTACATGACAGGGAAAGAACACAGCTCCGTTCTCAGAGTCTCTACTTGCAGCTGCGGCACTATGAAAAAATGTCAGGCCAGATTTTCATCTGCCGTGAACTGATATAACTGTAATAAAGACAATATAGTTGTGGCAAACACTGTGGGAGCACGGCTCATCATCTAATGATTGCACTTGATAAATGTCAATTCTACAACTACGGCAAGAGAGCAGCTAGCACTTTCAGTGGAACTTTCTGACTATGGACAAAACTTAAAACATTTCACATTTTTATTGATATACTTTCTTACCTCAAAATATGCAGCATTTTCTCTCAAATGTTGTTCAACACAGTGACAGAGCTGAAGAATCCAGCTCCATTGTGTCTGCATGGCAGCTCTATAGGCCTTTAAGGAAGGGAGATTAATTTACAAAAGGAAATTTAAATTAAAATGTGTGTACCTTCATAGAATTTAGGAAACACAAAAGTAATGTAACAAACACAAGCATCTATACCTGACCTCTTCACTCAGGAAAAGCAAGCTTCAGCAAGGAAAATTCCAACTAGATGTTAAAAAAAAACCTGTCACTACAGCATAGTCAAACATAAGAAAACTTGCCCAGAGGGGCTCTGAAATTGCCATCCTCAGGCATGTCCAGAGTTCAATCGAACAAAACCCTGACACTGCTTTAAGCAGGGGCTACACCTCCTGATGTCCCCCCCCATCTAAACTCATCTGTCATTCTGTGTCTCCGTTTGCCCAATCAAAATAGCTGGATTCTTGCCTGGATACAAATCGGATACTAAAGTAACACTGAATACACAATAAAATAATTAATCAGGACTCGCTGCAATGTATAAGTTGTATGTAACAGTGGCGCAGGAATTTAAAGAACGTAACCCTACTCGCATGATGCCTCCTGTCCTGCCTGCAGGGCGCTGCCACTAGTGATGCACTCCACGAGTGCTCACCAGCAGAGGGTACTCTTGACTTGGTGAAATCAGCCACAAGTCTCAATTTTCCAATTCTGTATGATTCTTGAGGAATTCAAAGGAGTTTTGCCATTGGTTTCAATGAATTTCAAACTGATGAATTAATGCATAGATTCTTCTGTATAAAAGGCATAAATTTATTTCTTGTTTTTCTTTTACATGTCCCAATATAGCATTATTGCAGACATCATAACTTGCATGGTCATCTTCACTGCCATGGCCTAGTTTCATAATATGTATATTTAATATATTAATGTATTAAGTATATTACACTCATAAGAACCCATTAGAACAGTATATACTTTTAAAGAACAGAATTCCCCACATTGCATAAAAAGTAATTTATTATTCGAAGCAAAGGTCATGAGAAGGATGGCAGTTTTCTTCATGTTTCCAATTTAAGCAGATATAAACTCACTGATTTGAAGAACCATAAAAATCCATCCTCTCTGACTGTTTTGACATTCTTATATAATAAAACAGCTTTTTACTGTTTCCATTTTTACCACTTACTGCCTGTATTTACTCTTTTCTTGAAGATCTACAGGGAAACATGTTTTACATTCTCCTCTGGAAACTTGTTACAACCCTACAACAGCTACAATAAATTTTCTGTAAACCATTTACCTATAATATAGAGCTTGATTCAAGCATGAAGAAAATCACATCACCTGGTTAGATTTTTAACATCCAAACAAGTTTCATTATTCCCTGACAAATAAGTTAAGAAATGAACCCTAAACCATAATAGGAACCCATATATATAGTAAGTGACTAGAAAAGCTTTACTGACAGTTCTTTCAATCCAAGAGGATAGAAACCACATAAGGAATGTTCTGTGCCCTCAGTTTGCCAGAGCAATTTGTATCAGTAACTCTAGAAGCTGAGTGCATGACCAGAAATGTCTGTACAGAACAACTCTGGAAATTTTAATTTTAGTCTTTAGGGGGATTTTATCTAAGGAATCCAAGATGTAACCATGTGTTTACAGAAGTGTTTTTACTTTTTGGAAACTGGAAGACAGATACAACAGAGACACTGAAGAGGAAAAAAAAAAAAAAAAGGTCTCATTATTCATATTCCTGTTGTTTAATTTCCTATGAGTTAGCATTTCCCTTATTTTCCCAAAAAATCTAAGGTCTATTCAACCACAAAACTATTTTTTTGTTTGTGTGTGGTTTTTACTAACTTACCTCAATGGTTAGCCTGGCTGGATGATTTTCAAGAAGCAGTTGCTCAGCTATTTCTTGCACTGATTTAATAACTTCTTCTTTTTGATCAAGTTCTCTCATTAATTCCTTTTTCCCCAAAAACAAAACAAAACAAAAAAAAAAAAAAAAACAAACAAACAAAAAAACAACATAGAAATGTTTTAGAAATCTCTTAAATTCTTAAAGATAATTTAATTATTCCCTCTGGATAATATTAAGAATACATACAGCATGGTACTCCTTTTTTTTTGTTATATTGGGGTTTCTTTCACTCCAGTCATATGCAACCTCTTCCTCTTCTTTTTCATTCAGCCATATCAGCTCTCTAGTAGCACGAGACACAAAATTGTGAAGCGTATCTAGGTGCCTTTCCTGATTCCTTGATGTGTTCTTTATTAAACAGAAAAATATTTACAAATATCAGAATTTAAAGCTCATTCCTTATCAAAGATGATGCATACTGAAAAGCTGAACATTAAAGAGAAGTGACAAACTTACCAAGAGTTTTGAATACTGACTCTCCAGTTTGTGCAATTTTTCTGCATAACTGAGTTTAAGAGGAGCAGTCATTTGGATCTGTATTTGGTATATGAGATCAAAAGACAACAAAAAAGTTAGATATGTTAAACAATTAGATCTGATTTCATGCTATGTCATCTAGAGATCAGAAATAAAAGTAAGCAAGACTGTGAAACCCAAACACAGATCTAAAATTCAGTTTATGGGTCACCTAGTAAGAAAGTAACCAAAGAAATAGAGAATATGGTGCTGTACCTCACTGATTTTAGCTTCTTTAAGGCTGGATTCAAATTCCTCAATAGCTTTGTGGACATTTTTGTGATTTTCTAAATGGCTTTCAACACTTGGTAAATCTGAACCCCATTCTGCTCGATCAAGTTGCACCTTGCAAACAAGAAGGAAAAATCAGCCATGATCTACAAGGAATAAACTTAATAATTAGAAGTAGACTGTTTCCGTAGAGATTGCTACCTGCATTTCTTCTACCCAGGTCAATAGGTCCTGGACAAACTTCATGTTCACCTCTTCCTCTGTTAAATTCTGATCCACAAAAGCTGATTTCATAAGAGGTTTTCTGATTTGCATCAGTTTGAGTGTTTGCAGAGTCCCACTGTCTACTCCTGTCACATAGCTTGGAATTAACCGTGGTGAGATGCCTGGTGTGTAAGCGGGAGTGATGGTTGGTGTCAGTCTGGAAGTAAGACCTGATGAAAGGCCAGATGTCAAGCTGGAAGAAGTCAAAGTAGGTGTTAAACCTTGGGTCATTGCAGCGTTTAATTCAGGGGTTAGGTTTGTTGTAAATCCTGAGTTTAAGCTTTCAGTTATTCCTGATATCATCAGCTTTGTCTGCTCTGTTGTCAGCACATGCCCCTTGTTGTACACAGAAGAACATTCAGCCCGTATGGCCATCAGCTCATCACGAAGTTTTGCAACTCTATTAAATAAAAGAAAGTAAATAAGTAAAGAAAATATTTTAAATTAATGCTTCTGATTAAGGTTTATCATGCTAAACTGAATAGCAATATGAATTCACATGATCTCTTACACGGCAGTTGTACTCAAATATTTACAAATAAGCATTTATATCAGAAAGTATAGGTTATGTCAGCTTATGCTTCTATAAATACAAATAATAAATGCAGAAATCAGGCAATGACTAGAAAATCAGCATAGTATGGGCACTAGTGTGCACCATACACAATTCCAGGGAACAATCAGCACAGCAGCAATCTTACAAGATACTACATGTCTCAGTAGATCAAACACTTGCAGTTCACTGCCAAGGAACTTTTATGTGCTTGATCTCACCCAGTCCAGGACAAATCCTGAAAAACTTTGGAGCCACTTCTTCATAAAATTGAACTATGTTGTTTAAATGCATCTTTCTGTCAAGACTGTACACACTGTCACATATAAGCTAACGTTACCCCACTTATTACCTGTTAATATATCTACAGGTATCACCAGAAATCTCACCTCCACTTTTAAAATCAAAGTTAGTGAATTCTAAAACCATTTTAGGTACAATAAAACAAGCTAACATCTTTAACCCAGATATCCAGTAAGCATTAAACATTTAAGTCATGTTCTGGTGAATTACTTAATTTTCACAAATGAGTACAAAAAGCTCCTCCTGTCTTCAACAATGTTTGTGGGCAACAATACCCAACCAGAATACCTGATAATCTTTATTTGGGTATCCAGTGACAGATTGAGAAGTTTATAGACATAAAGATTTGAAAATGTTGTCCATAATCGATATCCATATTTGGGACATTTATTTATTCATATAAATACACTGTAAAGTACCTTTGCACAAGCTGGTCTGCCTGATAGTATTTTCCATCAATAAGAATTTGGGCATCAATCACTTGCTGGCGAAGAAGGTTCTCAGATTCAAGAAGATACCCAGCTATCTCTGCTTCATGTTGGAACTGGAGCCCTGACTCTAATCGCTTGGTGTCCTGAATAAATAAGAGAAAGCCATTAAGCCCTGCAGCTAAACCAAAGAGAAATGAGCTACAAGAATTCCTCACTTTTTTGGAAAAACTTCTATTTTTGAAACAATTGTGAAGTATTTTATCTAACTACCGACAAAAAAAAAAAAAAATGTAACAAAACCCACTCTAGGAAATCTTTGGTATTTTCTTGAAGAAATGCTAAATTAACAGTACAATGTAAGTATGCACTCAAAAATCCTAAAGAATTTTTTTTTTTTTAAAGTAGCCATTCCACTGCAGTAAGTTCATGAACACAGACAAGTAAAATCACCAACTGACTTACAGACTGCAGAGCATTCCGGGCAAGTATTAGTTTGTCCTCACAGCTCCGGCTGTCCCGCTGAATTCTGTTTGCAATCTGCTGCAGCATCTCCAACCTAGGTGAAGCCAGAGCATTTCAGAAAAATAAATAAGTATTAATGTTATTTATATTTACTATACATGTTGCATGACTTGAAAAACAAACAAGCAAACTGCACCTAACCAAAATACATATGCCAAGTTACCTGTTTCCTTCTAAGGTGCCATTACCAAAGCTTATACAAGATTTAATCAGTGTGGGACCACAATTAACAGAAAGGAAATTCTCATTGGAGTCAACGCTGGTTCGAGCACTAGTACTGTTGCTAAACAGTGAATCACTGCTATGATAGCTATAACTACTGCTATTCATTTTTACATCCAGAGCACGGTCCTTCTGGCTGTTTACATTTGCTGAAAAATGAAAAGATAAAACTCCTACAAAATGTACAGCTTCTAGGGATGAAATTTCACTACTGGCTTTTGAAACACCTAGCACTCCTCCTTCAAATAGGCTTCAGTATGCATATTCAAAACCCAGCAATTAATATTCTGCCAGCTCTTCAAAGGATTTTACCTGGGGCTATGTACACTACCTTGCTTTTGGCTTCCCTACCTTGCATTAAAGTTTTGCAAGTACAGACTAGACACCAACTTTAGGGCGTCTCTAGGAGACAGACATGCCAAATATTTTATTTCAGTGTCACTAAATGTCTATAAGCCAAGTAAGAATTTAAAGAAGTCTTTGCAGTGTTTCTCAGGCTCTTCAATGAAAAGTTTCAAAAAGGAGTGAAGTGAGAACTCCACGCTCCACGGTAAAGTACAAAACATCTCCAGGTTGGGCTGACTCTTTTTCCATCAAACGGAACTGCACAATAAGTCCTGGGCAATATTATGGTTCATCAGCTCATAACAATATCATTTGAGACACCTGTAAACCATCCAACCCACCATCATTACTCCGCTGTCCAAGTATGAACGTTTACTAACTTCCCTGTCCCACTAATCTGTTCCCCTGTAAATTTCCCTTCAACTTCTTCCACATTCAGAGCTAATTGCTTCTTGCTGTTTTGACCACAAAACAAGACAAATCTGATCACTGCCCTTAGATTTACATTTGAATTCAGAATTTGGGTTAGGTAGGGATGATTTTTTCAGTATTTCACCCCCTGCTTTTAGGACCTCCTGAAAAACTACACCCACAACATAAGATGACTGTGTTCACGTAGAAGATCATAGCAATGGCATAGACACACGCTTGCAGTTTTGCCAATCTCTGCTAGCTTTTCAAACCAGAGCTCAGTTTGGCACTCTGCTCACTGACATCAGATTAATTTTGATCTCATACACCAATCTGGTCACACGTTGTCTATCTGTGCTGATACTTTCAGATGCATTTGCCAGACTTGCAGGTAAAGTCTTAGTACTTGCCAAATTTCAATACTAGGCAAGGTCACATTTTTGTCACAACCGAATCCCACCTCAGGAGTTGTATCAATACCTTATATTAGTGAGATGCACTAGTAACCAATACAAAAAACAAGGATCGAGTTCTTGGGTCCAGATCAACCAACAATTTTAACTTGACCACTAAACCACAATCAGTTAATCAACTTTTCTCTCTCATTTTCCAGTGACCACCACATGTATTCCCCATCAACATACATCTGTCACTTTCAGTGTGTATACCAATCCTGAAATATGGAAAGGAGTTTGTGTATATGTTTGTTTAACTGTGCTCAGTCCACCTGAATAAAATAAAAATAAACTAGTGTCATTTATACATATTCTCAACAAAGATAACCCAGCTTTCTGCAAGTATGAATAGAATTCCTTTCAGTGAAGGCAGGCACCAACTTTGCCTTCAGCAGGTCGGGACAGATTAACCTACACGATCTAGCAGGCTGTATTTCTTCTGCTGCTTTCCAGTGTTGTCTGCATAGTGGAGATAACTTTGCCATCCTCTATAGGAACTTCTTTTGGAGCAGGATGCTGTGTATCAGCACCTCCCATTGAATCTGCCATTTCAGTCATGCTCTTGCTTCAGTAAGCATGATGTATTTAATGAATCCTGACTGTCTTTGGGATCATCTCTTGCTGAAATCTGTATTTCTAAGGACTTCCTACACAATGGCCTAGATTCTTCACACTAAATTTCAGGGACTTAAAAACAGAGAGAATGATCAACCTATTGTCACCAGAAAGTCAGTGCCAGGACTCTCTAGAAAGTGATTCAGATCTTAGGTGTCTCCTTTGGGTGCTTAAAGTTAAGCAGAATTAATATAGGGCCAGGTGCCTATATCTAGCTGCAGGTAGAAGCCCAAAGAATCATTTAACTACAGAGTTAAATAAAATTCTTTTGTAATTAATGAATGGATAGCATCTGTGTCTGCCACAGAACTCAAAAGAGGTACCATTAAAAAGCAGAAATGCTAAAAGACTGCATCAAGATTTCAAACATGCCCAGTACATTACTAGTGATGTACAAAACAGTGTCACACATTCTACTACCATGGAAAACTACTATACACTTTGCACTTTTAAACACTTTGTGTGTTCTTGAGTACAACCAACTTTTAAACAACCTCAGAACAGCACATTAGCCCACAATGATGTGCAGCACTTGAAATATACATTTTACATAGAGGATGAGGATGTGGCTTATATAAACTCGAGTCCAAGTGAGATAGCAAAGTGATATGAAACTGTCTCTGATCAATTTGTACAAAGAAGGTGGTTATATTTGTGTTTAAGTACTCTGATGATTTGAAGCACAGATACTATACATTATGATCTTCTGAGAGTATTCCATCTGGACCTACTTCTATAAAGCAGATAAAGATGTCAGGCCTGAACAAAGGCAGAATTATTACATCTAGAAAAATAGTGTGGATGTTATCATGGAACAAGACATTTAAAAGTTTTCAGTATGTGTTAAACCAACAGAAAATAATTAACCAAGCCTGTCAAGTGTTCACTAGCGTACCTCTCCACTTCAGGTCGAAGGGTCTTCTCTCTTTCCAGCATGGCAATAATAAGCTTTCCCCATTCTTTTTCTATATCATTTGGATGGTAGCCTTGAGGAAGTTTGATGCGTCCAAATTCTATCCAGACCTTAAAAATTCATACATATTTGTTATTTTAAGCCAAAGAAAGGGAACTTCTACACATCTCAATGCATGTTAAAACTTACCTCTAGCAGTTTATATAGACGTTTAATTTTTGATTTATCTGTCTCCTTCGGTGGAATTTCTGTTTCTTTAAACTGTAAATATTGATTATAAAGTGCCTACAGAAACACAAAAACCATCATCAACTTTTACCTACAATGAATATAACCTTACTCTCCAAACTCTCTTTTAATATTCTTCATACGCTTACGTTCTTACATTGTTCTACATCGGTTCTATGAAAAACAATCAGTGACAAGCTAAAAATTTGGTTTTGATTGCTCATATGTTAGAAATATATTTATTGGACTTTGAAAAAGTTAAGGAGTAGTACTGCTCTACAGACGATTTGACTGTATAAATCAACAAGCACTTCATTTGTTCAAGAATGCTTTGAGTAAATAAGATAAAGTGTCTTTCCAGCAGGGGAGTTTAAGATGCCACACCTCACCTTCAATTCCACAGGATTGTTGGGAAATGTTCTGTCAGACATTATTGTGACATGGTGTCTGATCCACTGCATGAGGTAGTTCACCATATTCTGATATTCAACCCATTTGACTTCAACATCCTACCAAAGCAAAACCCAGATTACAGATCAGAAGAAAATCATCTGAGAGCTTATTTCTGTTCTATCTTTGAAGTCTGAGGTCTTCACACACACAGAGACAAGATTTCTAAACCCTGCAATTCTGAAACAGTATTTACTTGCTCACTACAGCTCATTTAAAGCTTCCAAATAAAGGATTTGTACTCTTAAGTTTTGGTCCCAAATAATTCCACTGAACACACAAATTCTTCTAGTTTAATAAATGTCAAATTGATAAGAATTAGGGAGACACAATATATAGAGAAGTAAGAACTTTGACTCTATCTTTCTCCAACTTCAGGTATATTGGTTTTAGTTAAGCTGTTTGCACAAATATCTTCATGTCCAAAACATGAAATAGATGCTAAACCTCTAAAATCTCAACCTAGAAAATCATGTCAAAGAAAAGTGTGACAGCAGTCCTACAGAAGATCCAGCTAACATTCTGGAGCTGAAATCAAGAATCGTATTAATGATGCTCACACAATGCACAAGTATTTTCCTCCTACTTACATTTGCACTGATGCCTTCACCACCTTCTGGTACTTTGGGAAATGCATCATAAAGTGATGACACATAAGTTATTACTGACTTCTCATCAGGTGAGGAAACATCAACATCTAAAAGAGCAAGACAGAACAGCGCTTTATCATGTAGTTGTAAGAATGCCCACAAATATGCTACAACCTGCATGCACAGTTTGGATTTTATTTTAATGTTAGGGTTTTTGCAACAAAGCCCTTTGCAGCTATCTTACCTTCAGGATCCAGAAGTCTGGCAACACCAAGTTTTTCTGCTACAAAAAAAGCATGTTCTAAATTTGCAAGGTTGCTTTGAACAGCAACGGTATTCATGTCTATCAGGTCCGGCCTGTCAAATAAAAACAGGAACACTTGATTACAACTCTTTACCAGTTTTAAATCACTGCTGTATTAGTAAGTCAAACCAAGAGCATGGGTGGATACAGCAACAGAGTTTTCAATAAAAAAGGATTCCATTAAAATCATGTGAACAAGCGGAGGTCAATGCTAAGTGATAAACACAAGCAGCAGGTAACTACAACACTGTCAGTTCCTTCATGTACAAGCTAAAGTTTCTGGCCATTTTATATATATATATATATATATTTCTTTTTTTTTTTCTTAGGCACATTTATTCATGTGCATTGACATTGTATTGTCCTGCCTTGTCCTTTCCACTGCCCTTGAGGAGGTTAAACTCATCTTTCTCTTAGGACTCATTTACATGAGGAAGTTCATTTCTACTGCCTTTACAAGTATTTAGACATTCTGCATCAAAGTCTTCAGCGCATGCCAGAACACATACAGAAACAAGTTCAGTCACAGAAACATCACTTTAACCTGGAAGACAAGTACTCTTATACTGGGCTTTAAAAAAGTCTTTTTCAAACTGCGTTGAAGCCCTGCTTCTAAACACTGCTCTCAGTTGTCTTGTAGAAAACCCTCAACCCCATGCACTTACATCTTCACACGTCCATCCTGCTAAACTCCATTGCCAGCCACAACACTCTTGTTTTAATGGAATACTTGTCTTAAGCCAATCTTACCTATAATCATTTTTAAGGTCCATAAGTATTATCCTGTAACAATACCACTACTTCAATGTTTTAAATGAATGTAAAACTTAAAAATTAATATTGCCCTTTAGGTTTGCTATGTGGTATTTGGCTTTTAGATCTTGCAATCCTCAGGGCAGAGTGTCTTTCTGTCTGCCTCTTTCACCACCAGGAATCATCTTAACAGTAACAACTAAAAGGAATAAGGGATTTTCAAAGATGTTGAGCAAAACCTCAGCCCCCTGAAGCCAACTACAGTCACAAGGGTCGGAAACCTTTGCTACTGAAATCCTACACTACTGAAAACCAGACCCAGACTGAAAAAAACCTAAAACAAAACCCCAAAAGAAAAAACATATGACATATAAGCTTTAGTGAACAATTCAGTCCTTAAATTTTCTAATTTTTTTTTTATAGAGAAACTATTTTCTTAGGTTTACCTAGCAGAAGCTTTAAATAATTGCAATAGAGAAAAATAAAACTGTTAAATATCACATTGTTCAAAACAAACGATCACAAATGGTATTTACTTTCAGAAACTCAAGACAATCTTGTATTTGAATTAACTACAAGGGACTGTAAATAAAAATGTGTTTCTTTTCAGCCATTTGGAATCATTGGTTTCCTTGTGCTCATTAGAAGACAAGTCTACAAGATAGATAATAATACTGCACCTATTATTTCCTGAAAGAACACTTAATAATAAAACTTAGGCAGAGTAAAAAGAAACATAATCCTCCTAACCCAGTGGGACTTTCCACTTCCAACATGCTTAGTGGGAGCTTGATCAAGCTTATGCCATTCTTCTCTGCATTTCAGCGCAACAAAGACAATGCAACGAAACCAATATCATCCATTGTTCTTAGCAGCACACAAAATCCATGAAAAATAAAAGACAATACTAGAAAAGGAAATGGAGCACTCCAGTCTCCTATTTCAGCCACAATAATGGAGACAGTGTGAGTAATAAAAGATCACTTTCACAGCACAATTTTGACAAGAGAAGTAGGTTTCTATAAGTGTACACTGTTGTTTTCTTTTTTTTCCACCTGCCTTCTCTACATTTGTTTCATGCTTGATAAAAATAGCCCAAGAAACACTTAAACTGCCTGTTCAATTGCCAATTCTCATAACAAGAAAGGACAAGTTGTTGTAAAATCCTTGACTATTCCCAGGAAATGATCTGCAAGCTTCAGAGACACTAACACAATAATCTCCCAATAAAGCTTTAATTTAGATGAAGTAAGGTTTTTCTCATTGCAACACAAGTAAAAATCAAAACAACTGCTGTTGCATAATACATCATTTTATATCGGTGCTGTGACTTCACTCCCCAGCTGAAGAAGAGACCATTTTGTGAGATGCCTCCCCTCCTGCTTTAAACATACTGTCCCCTACCTGCAACTCCTACCAGCACAGGGTTATTCCAGTTCCCCTTTAAGAACAAGGGAATGAATACTGATGTTTTCAGTTAATTATATACTTAACACATAGCATATGGAACTAGATTAACTGGTCCATATTTATCTAAAGTGTTGATCTACCAGAAAATACTACAAAAGACACTATTTGTCTCTGTCTTGACAGTGCTTGCCTTTGGTTTTTTGAAGCATACAGAAGACTCAACAGCTGACTGAGAACAAGCCCACTGATGGCTTATAAAAGGGAAAGACTGGTATTATGACTTGAGTGCAAAAGCACCTGGTACTGGCCATGGAGAGTGCACACTGGCAGGGGCTTGGGGCTTCTACCCTCTGCAGGTCACCCTTTCCTTAGTAAAGGCAATGCGAAGCCTCAGGAAAAGGAGCTTACCTCCCAGAGCTCAGTAAGAGACTTTTTTAGCCCCACAAAAAATGCATCCAAAAAACATGGCTCAGGAAATCACTGATTGACACGTTGTCCCTTTTGTTTAAGAGTGTTTTCTCACAATTTAAAATAAAAGTCGTTTTTATTCACTGTAAGCTTGCAGAAATACCTGTTCGCTATCTGGGTACGTGGAAATTTGCACTTGAGCACACATGCACAGATTTCAGTGCTGTGATCACTGATCACCATACTCCTCTGAAGAATCACGTGAATCCAGTATTACTGAGCAGAGATTGTACGCAGTGAGCATTGTGGAGTTGTATTATAAGGGCTTACAAATATTTTCCAATATCATTAGTATTTAATTTCTCCTTTGAACTTATAAATACTAGTAACTGCTAAAATTGCAGTTGTGATGAGTATCCTCCTAATATATTTATTTAATTGTCTTCATTGAAGTAAACATTAGATTTAAAAGCATCATCCATCATGGCAAACATTTTAATTTTTAAGGCTAAAGAAAAAAGATGAGTTTTGTAGAAGCTATTTGTCATGTATTAGAAATATATTTTCTATCAATTTGCATAGCACTATTAAGTGGTTTTATACATAGTCAAGAACAAATTAAATTAAATGTGCTTTAAGTAAAAGAAGATGACTCTACCTTCTGTCATAATATTGTGAGTCATCTTATGGCAGATTTTTCAGTGGGCTGGGGCCTTGCCATCAAAACACACACATAAACATCCCAAACACAGTCGAGTTGGAACATTCCATGCGAAGGAGATGCTTTTGCTGCAGCCGCACCTAAGTCAAAGGGCTTGGCTTCTACATCGCAAGTCATGAATCATTTCATTTATAAAGACTGGTGCCTGCCATTTAAGATCTTAGTGTAGGTGTTAGAAATTAGACACAATTTGTATCAGAAGTGAACAAAAAAAAGATGTGATTAATACCACTTCGATTAGGAAGCTGACAACATTATGATCAGTTCAAGAAAACAAATACCTAGCACCACAGAGAAGCAAGTGAACCGTATCTGCAGGACAGCATAAAGAAATTAAGGGGTTTATAATGCAAGTTACATGGATCAAATGCAAGCTTTCTACTCTGCAATGACTCCCTGAAATCAGAGAGTTGTACATGATAAAGTTAGGCACATATATATTTTCCCATAACCAGAACCCAATACCTAGTAAAACAATTCAAGATCCAAACTAGCAGCTACAATATTTGCCTGTTAAAACAACAGGCTAGATTTGAAAGGAATTTGATATCTCAAAGCGGAAAAAGACATTTAACTGAACTTTTGTTTTCCTAGTTGATAAAGAAATCACATCCTTCTCTTCAGTGTTCTCAGATGATAGTTGCTCAAGTTACAGCAATGTTTAACTTTACTAAAACTTATATACATCAGAGTAATATTCCACATGAAAATACTGCTAACAAGTTCAGGAGGCTACCTAACAAGCCTGAAGTTATTTACATGAACCATCTAAGGTGTTTAATCTGCATAACTCCACTTCAGTCAAAACTCTGTATGCTGCCTGAGTAATACCTGCTATTAAAAGTGTATTTCTTTCTGGGCTTATACTTAGCAGAAATATTAATATACTGAGTTTCAAGCAGAACTCTCAGAGAAAACATGACTGAAGATGCAGAGTGAAGTGTACACGTCACTATAGTCTAGTTAGCTTTTCCACTGCTGTTAATTAGAAAATGTCTGTAAAAATTAAACAAACTCTTTGCTTCATTGTTCACATACAATTGAAAAGGACGGGTGCCAGAAAGACTCATGCATTTTTCAGGGATGGGAGGACTACTGAAACAAATTAAAGACCATTCCAGAACACAGTCATAAAATAAATCTTAAAAAAAGACAAGAATAGAGGGACTTCTCTGTAGGATAGAACGCATATAGGATAGGATTCAACACATATTTCAGAAGGGAGCACAAGAAATACTTTATCATCTACTCTAGAGGTTTTGGAAAATAGGAAATATCAATGTAAAACATAAAAGCAGTAATTTTCAAAAATATCTTGGGGGTAGAGATATGAAAAATATTTCATGAAATCTCAAATATGAGACTAAATGACTGTTCAACCATAGACTTTACAATAGCATGTTCTACTAACACAAGACATGGTGACACAAAAATTACCCCACACATCAAACCAGTGGCTGAAGCTGAGCAGTGTCATCACTGAAGTTAGGCAACACTTCAGAATTGAGGGAAAATGTAAACAATTTTCGAATTGAAAACTGTCATTATAGAAAACTTTTATCTTTACAACTGTGATAAGCCAAAAAGCATGCTGCTGAATACAGCTCTGTAAATTGTTTGTTCAAGTGTGTGGCAAATTCTTTTCTCAAGCTCCACAGGTCGCCAGCCTCAATGACATACTGTGCTAATGTAGTTCACATGATCCTTATGACTTGTACACTCTTTTTGGTTTTGTCTTCTCTTGTGTTGGTATGATAGGAATGCCTGTACTATTCATTAATTTATGTGCCTCTATAGATTTCATTCAATGCCTCTCGAAAGATGAACAGTCATGCCTTTTTATTCCCCTCAAGAGCTAAAGAATTCTCATGTGATCTGAACTCTTCAGCTTTCTTCTGCGTATTTTTTTCATAATTTTTCACATAAATTTTCAGATATAATGAATAATTATGGGGAAAAAAAAAAAAAAAAACAAAAAAAAACCAAACAAACAAACAAAAAAAAACCAAGCAAACAAAAAAACCCAAACCAAAACTATTGGAAGTGACGGTGAGCTGAAAATACTGTAACAAGGGCACACTATTTACAGATACATTTCCTATCTCTTCTTTAAACATCCCAACATGTTATATTAAGACTGCAAATAGAAAAAAAAATAATGTTTCAGCTGCACTAAAAATAAGAAAAAAAGTCCTTAGGTGCCCTAACTTATTAATTTAGTCCCTAACAATACACACAGCTAATTCAGATAATTCCTTCCTTTGTGCATGTCTTTGATTTGACAAGTACTGAGTTTAATAAACCTACTGAAGCCTCCTGCCCCACCTTTGTTAGCACAGCAGAACTCTACGTGTAACTTGCCATACCAATTGATTTAGATAAAGACACAACTGAGGCATTGTAACATCAAACACCTATTAGTTAAACATTGAGTTCAGCTCTAGCCATGCCCAATCACAGCTTGGCAAGAAGTTTGCAATGTAGATTTCAAACTCAGTACACACATGAATGAAACTAGAAAGGATCTCAGTCAGTCCTTTCACCAGCTTTAAAATGAGATTTTACATTCTCTTTGTAATACGAGATGTTCTTGTCATTACAAAAACCATAATGGTATAGTAACTTTGCCAATTTTTTGTCTATGATAAAATTTGAACAGGAACAAAGCTCATAGCTGTTAACCTCAATCCACACTGTGCAATCTACATAAATAACCATAAATAATGTACATTTCCTTGGAGTGTTTGAATACCAGAATTATTTTTTTGTTTGGCTCCCTGACAAAACTCCCTCCAGACCCCAGCAGTGACTGCCTGACACACTAGCTTCCCAGTGGGATCAATACAGTTACCAACAGGGAAGAAGAGTGAGGTAGCACAATGAGTTCAAAAGATTTCCCAAAGGCTCCTTCTGCCATCCTCCCTTGGAGGCAACCGGTTGTCCCTGTGCTACAAATTTGTTAAAGGCATTGCCAGAAGACCAAGTCCTCTCCTTGTTTGATTTATCATGGGCATGTATACCACCACTACTCAGACACCATACACTTTTGAATAAAGGCTTCTGACACCCTTAAGTGTCCTGGTCTTTACCATTCAAAGAGTAAGAGATACACGAAACCTGAGTAAAAAAGCTGGCCTTTCAATTCAAAGCTTTATTTTTTGCTTTATTCCTATTTGGCCTAAGCAAGAAAAAAAGCTTTGATTTCATCCAAATACTTTTTTTCTTCTCAGCTATTGCAAAAAAGAAAGCTGTTATCTTTCATTTGACTGCTACTCAGCAATAGGAACCAGAACAACATACACAGGGATCATTTTAAGTCCAGGTCTGAAATTAATCAACCCAACTGCCTGGAAGTTTTCCATCTAATACCCACTAAGGCTAACCACCACCACAACAGAAGATGTTAAAATTGCAGGCCCACTTCCAGTACTATTTTAATATAGTCTTTACCAAGAGTCATCACAGAATTTTTCTGAGTGCATTCAATTAAACTGCAGCTGAGATTACTTGCTATTTCTAAACCCATTAGATATATGTATATGCGTACTCAGACAACTAACATTAAAAGCATGTCTGCCTGTCAATAATTTTAATCACCGTAAATGCTGCTTATCTTTTCCCGAATTGCCAATTCTTAATGCCAGTTTCGTTTCTTCCACATAAGAAAAACTGTTGCAAACAGTAACAACCACGCTTCTGAACAATGAGGAGGGTGGGAAGCGGGGGACAACGTAACAAAACTCACATTTTCTTTTTGTTAAAGCTGGGTAACAATAAATTACGAGTCACAAAACAGCAAGCTAAAACTAGCAGAGCCAACTAATCTCTTTATTTAAAACATATCCCTTAGCATTTTAAGGCTTGACACTGTGTAATATTTAGTTTCTTTCTCATTCATTCCCCAGGGGTTTTCAACATGTTACTGCAAATTGAGGCATCACTATCCCTCCCCTTAAGGAATGCATTCATGTCAGTACCTGATCAGTTGCAACATGTTTTAACATCAGAGGGAGGCCACAGGTACCGCCAGCCAGGAGCTTAGTGTTCAGCTAACTATACATACACGGTAAACCGTCCCAGGTAAGGTTGAAACAGCTTGTTCTAAACCAGAGCAGTTACTTAACAGGCAGGAATCTAGCTTGCTGCCTTCTATATCACACTCCAAAAAAACATCCGCTTTGTAATTCTGAAAGCATATGGAGTGATTATAGCAATGTTTCAAAAGAAAAGCACTGTGACCCTGGAAAATTTGTCTCTCTCACTTTATCTAGCATTTACGGAGCTGTCACACTGCTGCTTCCTTTGGGGACACACTCTTTGCAGCAGCTTCTACTCCTCGTTCTCCCACATGAAGCACCCAGCGTACCTACAGTCTTTCTGGGCTGCATTCACTGTTAGCCTCTGTTCCTCTTTCATTTGGGAATAGTAGTCATTTTCTCCTCACTCTCTCTCTAAACTGTATACAACTTAAAACTACAGGCATCATTAAGGTCTTACACAAAGTTTACCAGTAGCAAAGGATCCTTGGGATCAGATCTTCATATTTCTTTAACAATCTGGTAAAAAAAATGTTTCCCTACAAACTTGTGCTCAAAGCGCACCCCCTTTGAACTCTATCACCACTTTCCCTCTCTGCAGCATTTCTAAGACTTATTCTTGTTAGGTAGTGCCAAAATTTGTAGACAACTGTCTGTATGTGGTCTTAGCAAGCCCTGGCATAAATAATCTCACTTGTTTTCTTATCTCAAACCCTTCACATATATACTACAGTCCTGCTTGCTTGTCAGACCAGTGCCTGACCTACACACAGTTTATCCACTTTTTTCCCTAACCAGTGTGTTTCCCAATTTGCACGGTTGCTGAAATTCACCTCAAAATCCGGACATAACTGGACACGTCTACGCTGAGAAAGAGTACAGAAGGCCAGATCAAGGGCCCGTGACTCTTTAATTGCTAGCCCTTCCCACAGCATGACCATGGCCCATCGTGACCCACACCCTCCCAGGCAACACGTGAGCCCAGTTCCAGGGCCACCACTGACCCAGGACTGCTCTCAAGAGGCTGAACCCTGTCTGGGGGACGGAGAGGAGAGTTCAGCCATGCAGACACAAGCCCTGCTGTACTGCTTACCCACAGGGCCAGAGAACAGGGGCTGGACCCGCTTCATTTACTAGAACAGACCTAATACCTGAGACTTGACCTTAAAAAACATGGCTTTATTTGGGAACTGAGCTTGCAGTGCTCCCTGAACAGACGCTATTTTTCACCATACAGGCACCACTGGGGCTACTCATTAAATGTTATTATCTAGTTACACAAGAACATACTGCTCTTGCTGGAATGTCTTTCGTAAATGCTAAAAGCAAAATTACCTCTTTATTATAAAAAACTGCAAAATTCAGGAAATTATTCAGAAATAAAATGTAGAAAGTAGTGCACATATTTTTAACAATAGACATGCACGCTTTCTGTAATCTCCCATCTTCTATCCTCCTTTTATCCTCCATACTTCACCTTTTTTCTTTAGAAAGTAAGATGAACTGGTCTGTAACCATGTCTGTTTTCTGAATATCAGTAGCCACTGTCCTCAATGAAGTGCCTATAGGTCCAATTTAACTGTAAATCATACAGCTATAATTTTTGCTATTTCTTCAATTCCATTTTCATAGGCACTTTCAAACTGAAATTGTCTGCAGACCTTCTGTACCAAAGTCTCAGGGCAGTCTGCGGTCAAAAAAAAGCAGTTTGTTACTTTGGTACAACTTTTTATTTGAATTTGCTTTTCTTTAAAATAAATGTATCTGCAAAGTGTAATGTAGATCTATAATTCAGATTACTAGTGCCAATCTGGCATGCAACTCCTAATGAAAGAGGAGTAGTCTTCATTCTCTACAGACAACAACTGTTCCTATATATTTTAACAATGAGATACAGTGCTAAAAAAACAGGTATTTCTTCTTTCTGAGCAAAAGTCATGTAGTTAAGAAAATGAAAATACAAATCAAGAGCATTTACCTTAAAATACAGTCTAGTGACTAGAAATACATGAAGTGACAGAGCTGTAAAATGAGGACCCCAGTGTGTCGACAGCAGTATCTCCAGGAAAATCTGGCCATTACACACTGATTAAAGTCAGCCTCCAATTTTGAAGTCTGGCTTACAGGTTTTTGCTACGTATGATATGATGGTATGAAAGAAACATCACATACTTTTGAAACTGCCTGAAGCCAGATTTCTTCCAACACAACATACTGAAGCAAGTAACACACGTCCTCAATGAAAAAATAAGCTATAGAAGGCCAATTACATAACAGATGAAACGTACAGCATATTCTCAAATCTCCTGGGCATATCTGTTGCTTTCACTAATAGTCTGATCATAGATCTGAAGAAGGGTGTGGAGTTTCAAAAAAACAGTCTGAAAGCTGATATATTTAACTAAAATTATTCAACTAACAAACCTGGTAATGCTCAGTATTAAAACTTTTTTATTTTATATTTTTATTTGGTCTTTCTATGTAAGAGCAAATATTCACACAGAATAACAGCATGAAAATCAAAATCCAGGGCCTGCAGTTGATCTCCCTGAGGCAGTTCTTGAGTGTGGACCCTATTCATTTCCCATGGATTTAACCATGTACAAGATGTTTTAAAATGGAAGCCTTACATAATCTTCAAAAGTAATTGTTTATATTCAATTATAAACACAGACTGCTGGAACTTCCTGAAAACATAAACAACCTTCTCATGCAAAAACAAATTCCATTTTCCTAAATTTGGAGGGAAAAAGAAATTAAGTTGTATACAGAGTCAAACACCTCAAACTGATTTTTTTCCTCTTATGTCTGTCATTCATAACCTGCAAAAATCACTGGAAACTCATTCGTGCTGTTAATAGAGGTAAGAGAGAAAATGGCAGAAGGCTCTTACGAAAAGCCTGACAATCTCACCCTGGTTGCTGGAGAGGGAAAAAAACAAATCTCCCACATTTGCTCGGGCGAGCGGGCGAGCGAGCGGCACGGCCGCAGGCAGGGCCGGGGCGCGGGGAGGGACCAGGCCTGCCCATCTCCGCCGAGATGCTGCAGAGGGTGTTAGTTAGTCACGGCAGGGAGATGTCGGCCTTGCCCTGCTTCTCCCACGCACCTTGTGGGGAGCCATTGCAAATCCACGCGGTATTCCCGCATTTCTGCATCATGAATGTTAGCTGGCTGGTACCCAAAGGTGCTGGGATCTTCTGCCAGGACAGGAAAAAATGGCACTGACAGCAGTGCAGGCAAAACAATCCTTACGTGCTGTTAAGAGATGGCAGGCTGTTGGTCCTGCCGAGGGGAGAGGCTCCCTGCCCACTGGTGACTGATTCACAGCCCAGATCCTTGTCCAGCCTTTCACAGCTTCAGCAATTTCCTGAAGTCTTGAAGCTGGTGCGTACTTGCAATTTTAAAAATTGCTTATGCCTGGAAAGGAGGTAATTATAACCTGCCCCTCCAGTCCCCTGTCACCTAGAACTGGACAGTGACATCTCTCTGTCTGATGCATGACTGACTGTGGGGACCATGCTGGACCCATACGGCCTGTGTTCTCGATGGCACCTCCAGCAAAGGCCTCTCAACCATGGTGTCAGGGCTATGAGCACGGGGTTTGCCTGTCTGTGCTCGGGTTCAGCTCAGAGATGGCGTGGCTCCTGTCCTCCGGCAGCTGCCGGTGCTCTCGCTTCTGGCTCAGCTATGGTCGCTGCCTACCTGTGGGCTCACCCCCGGGACCAGCCTCAGCCCACCCCCGGGGAGGTGCCCGACGCTCGGGGCTGGGGCTGCCCCGGAGCCCCCCGGCTGCCCGGCTCCTGGCCGGGCGGGGGGACGGGCCCCGGCTGCCAGGCCCTGCCCTGACGGACCCTCCGTGGGGACCCCCCGCCACAGGCACCCCTGGCCACCCACCCTGCTGAAGCACACCAGCCGGCAGCATCTGCAGAACGCTCAGCCTAGCTCCCGAGACCACCGGTGATCCACAAACTGGGAGCTACTAAAACAGACAAACAGAGCATATGGAGAACCACTGCCAGAAATGTGCACGTTTTGTTCGTGCTTAACCTACTTACTGCTCAGAACTCAAACTATGCTTTAAAAGAGCTCTCTGGACTAAAACACTGTAGTTAAAAATATCAGACGACTGTTTGGGAAGACCATTCCTATCTTGTGAGCAATAACTGGAAATTATTATCTCTGTTTTAATGGTACAAAACAGCTAAGGAAAGAAACATAGCTCACTGAAATCAGTGGAAGAATCTCATTGATTTAATCAGCAAGAAGGAGTCCAAGAATCTGTAACCTCTCACAGCAAAAAGACATCAGATAAGGTTGGTAAACATTCCTGGGAAGAACATGGGATCCTTAGGTGGAGAACTTATGTTTACAGGAAGAAGATAAACTAATTGGAAAGTGGCACAGAAGCACACAAAATGGGGACTCTGCTCCTCAGCCACTGAATCATCTGCTTTGTGCAACACACTCGTGTCAAAGGTGCCTGTGCTTCCCTGCTGAAACACTGCGACTGAAACTCAACAAGCACTGCCAGAAACACTGCTCCAGTAAAGCAACTGCAGGTACTCAGTCGTATCCCAACACATTAACATTTGCACAACCAGAGGACAAAATTAAAGTTTTTCATTATTTATTAGCTGATCTGTACCACAACAACTGGTTGCTGAGCTGCAAAGGCTACACTGCTCTATGTAAGCGGTGTAAGGCTCTGAAGAAGGTCTGGGAAATACTTTCAATTATTCCATCTCATTAAGTTCCTTCCTTTTTTCCCTCCCCTCTCCCTGTATCTTTCAAATTGTTTAGTTTTTCAAATACTTGTCTGTGCTATGTACATTCTTTCAGCCGCTCTGTCCTGAAGTAAAACAGCCTAGTCTTTTGCCAGCTATTTCACTTTGTCTTGCCAATGTTACTAAAAGAAGACTTTCTTACTGGCATGCTCCTCCTCCCTGACTGGCTACCCAGAACAGAAGCACAGTCAGAAAAAAAGCCTCATTCAGATGCAGCTTCATTTTATCATGAAGTTATGCAGTGCCACAGCTAACTTCTCTAGGACTCAGAGCACTATATGTTATGCTTACAGCCTCTCTACACACTGTAAGAGGAAAAGGCTGAATCTGCTTGACTCATCTCCCATTCTGCTTTAGTGCCCTAGTCCCTGTACCACATGCATGTTGGCTCTGACTAGGCTTCTTTCTGTGGTGAGCCAAACGGTCCCACAAGAGGAAATCCAAGAACAGAATACTCTGCTCAGGGTCTGCTCCCTGGAGCTGCATTAAAACATACCAAATAGGTCTCTCTCTCCTTGGGACCCTCTTTCCATATTATACCAAGGAAGTCATGTAATCTCAAACTTCCTCATGATGCACCTGAGGGCATACAGCGCAAACTACACGTGCTATAATAAAACCTAGAAAGTTACAAGCCTTGTGCAGTGAGGGACAAGTCAGTACACACTAATTAGCCCAGTGGCCAGAGTAGTCTCCATGTGGTCCTCTAAGACAGAAACCTCTTAATTCAATATAGGAACCAAATAACATAAAAAACAGAGAGATGCTTCCAACCAAGAGGGAACACTGAGCACAGCAATGATCTCAAATCTTGTTCATTTGATGAGCTTTGATGCCAAAGGCAGCTTTTTCAAGACAGATCTGTTCTTACTTAGGATCCAGAATTAGAAATCCTCTCCTGTCAGCAGACATCTTCAACTGTATTTCAAGTTAACATAGCGTATCCTTTAGCTTCTAGCCACAGTCACCAGTGGTTCTACCAATGCCTGTTTAACTTTATAAGAGTGTGGTCACAAAAGCATACAGTAGCACAACTCCCTTCTCAGACTGAGAACATTCAAGCCAGCTGGTCTCATTTTCCATGAGAATACTCATTTTACAGGAGACACATCTCAGAGTAGATCTGGGCTCCAGGCAAAAACATCAAAAGCTGCTCTAGGCTTCAGGGCCATGGTGAAGTCATACAGGGAATAATAAGGGGATCTTAGGCATATCTTGGGTCACACAGTAGTTTCACCAGCAGTGCAGTTTTGGACTTTGGTGATTAGTTCTGCCTCTACCCTGCCCATACTTAAATATCAGTATGACAAAAAGAGACTGTGGAAAAGACTGAACCGCAGGCACGTTCTTCTCAGCAGCTTGGAGGTGCCCCATGAGAGATGTGCAGGATTCATGGAGATGCTCCTCTGAGGAAGGAGGGACATGGAAGGGCTGTTGAGGCATCCTTGGGATGCAAAGAGCAGGAAATTACCCAGGAAGAGTCAATGTCATCTCCACAGCTGCAGTGCTACTACAGATATAAACCACAGAGCCCTCTTTCTATGCACATTGAAATACTGTAATTAACATTTTCCAAGAGAACAAATGGAGGTCTTACCTGTATTTATGAATAATGGCATTAAATAACCTTCCATCACGCCAGCAAGTAGTGAAATTTTCACAATGTATTCCAGCATAACCCTCGGTTGTCTGCTGTGACCACAGGAGCAGTCTCTCTTTAGCAGACATGTCCTCTGACTCTCCAGTAACATGGATATCAGATATCTAAAACACAGTTAATGTAAATTTTACAATTATACCTGAACCAAAATAATTTTTAAAATATTGCAAAAAAACCACTCTGCATTACTGAAGAGTTTTCTGTCTGATATTTGCATACATGAATATGATGATTGTTTAGGTACTGTATTAATATTCTTTCATGTCTTATCCTTATGCACTCTTAATGTCTTCAATATGAAATACAAAATTCGTAACTTCACAATTCTCTTTAGTAAGCCAGTTCTCAGCATCTTGATTTCTGGGAACAATATAATACTATTACATAATGAAAAACATTTAACTATGTCTATTTTATGCTGATAATGTGAACAATAATCTATTTTTATATATTATACCTATCATACATACATTTATATAATTATATAGAAGATGCAATATTTTTTACACTTATATAGTCATACCTATATAATACCCATATTTATATTATTCATACTTTATTTAGCTACAGTGTTCCTCTCTTAAAACAGGTTAATTTATGTTTGTTCTGGAATTCAGTAACAGAACTGTTATTTACAGTGAAAACTGATAATAATGGGTTTAGGACAAAATTTTCTGAGAAGCATTTTAGGAATGACTGAAAGACTATAAGCAAAGTTTTTGCCTGATACAGAAGGTTTGTTTTTGCATTATCCAAGCATTATCAACTTCATGTCAGGGAAAGCAGGAAAGTACTGGGAATTTTACATACAAATACTACTTGCTAGGACATTAAATTCTCCCCTACTGAAGCTCGGTCAGTTTGCTTAGAAAACTATCACTGTAAAAATATGAAGCAGACATTTACCTAATTTGCACATGTAATTGTTTGCACCTCAGGTTACAGAAACTGTACTCAATGTAAATCTGAACAGCAAAATAGAACAAAAAGACATGCCTTGATAAAGAAAGTGCTATCACATGTTGTCTTTCTTCCAAATGACCACCTTTTACCACTTACCCAAACAACAATAGATGGTATGTAATTATGAAGAACAGCAAGAACCCAGGTACCATCAGGCACTACATAAAGACACATGTGCTGTAGCTCAGACATTACAAAAACCAGGCTGAGGTGCTTGGGCAGAGGGGCAAGAGAGCCTGAGACAATGCCAAGATCGGTGTGTGGACACCAAGCACCTCCATGAGCCCACCTGCAAGAGGCCACGCCACACAAGCCTACACCCAGCCCCGTGGGGAGAGAGGTCTCCTCCAGCTGTGGAGCCAGCCTGAGACCAGGGCTCAGAGGAGTTTTGCTCACAGATGACTTTGCGGACAAGGTAGGTGCTCAAGTTAGCTGCAGAAGAGGCTTAACTCTGGAGCTGCACCAATTCCAGCAATCCTATCCTAGCGTAAACCAGGGAGCTGTGTTCATGAGGTCAGATGGGATGGTCATAATGATGCCTCCTGGTCTTGAAGTTTCTGCATGCAAAGGTATCTTCTGTCTGTGCTCTTCCTGGGGGAATTCAGACAGGCTAGGCTGGAAATTACAGGTTTTTCTCACATTAAAGCCACACAAAGCACAGTGCCAGGAACAAAGAGATGCAACTTTCCTACTGATGCTGCTATGTCAGTGACTAACAGGAGGTGATGGAAAGCACTAGGAAGCAGGGGACTAAAAGGAAAGCCTTGGAGATGTTAGGGCAATATAGCTGCTGCAGTGCTCTCTGCGATTTCTGTTCAGCCACCCTTCACACTTCCAGGAGGTGATAACTATTTACAGCCATACAGTAAACTGTAAGTAAATTTAATGCAGGGAACAAATGATTTTACATTATTTTCTATTCAAGTATCCACAAAACATCAAGTCATGAAAGCAGTTCTTCAGATACTTATCACAGGCCATCATATCTGCTGGCTCTAGGTAAGAGAGAGATACAGGCACCAATGCTAGAAAGCAAAGTAGCTGTAACTGTTCAACTAGTACACAAATACCTCTGACGATCTGATGGCATTTTTTGCATCCCATTGTCTCCCGATTCAACACTGCAGACTTTTAAGAAATATCAGAGGGAAGAAAAAAAAAAAAAGATCCCTTTTTTTATTTAAAAACAGTGAAGAGAAACACATGCAGCTGTGATAAATTTCCAAGTTATCAAAGTCCTGTACAGAGTATTTACTGCATGAAATCACAGAAAATAAAGAAGGTATGAGTCGTAGAAGTGAAGACAACAGGGAATCCAACATGGCAAAAGATCAACTTGAAATCTCTCTGAAAATTTTCTTGTAAAAATCTAGAGAACTCATCTGCAGCATAAAATTTCCTTTCTGTTGGCATTTCAAAGCAAGAAAGCAAACTAAATATTTTTTCAGTACCTTTAGTTTCTATTCATCACAGAACAATCAGACTACAATATAAATGAAGTCAACCATTTACCACTTATCCAGACACAGCTTCTGAAAGAGATGATGTCATCTGAAATGCCAGATGTCTAGCAAAAAAAAACACCCTATATTTTTTTCCCTGTCATTTTCAAAAAGTCCTCTGTGTGTAATCCGTATATTTCACTTTTTTTAATATATTCAACCTAAGCAAGCTAACAATGTAATTTGCTAATGGCCATTCCTTACTGCTACATTCAAACCTTTAGCGTCCTTCACGGTTAATTGACCAGCAATGGCTATGTACATTTCAGACTGCAGAGAGTGCAAACGCAGCATATTTGAGCCCACATTAAATTCCTCTGGCAACAAGTGATTTCAGACATCAAGACAACTTCTGAAGGTCCTACTTGTATCTGTTGATATATACAAACAACACTTGTAGCTATGGACACAAACACAAGGAGAATATTTCTTATTCTGAAAGTGACCACTAGGCAAGCTTGCAATCCAAATTTTGGATGGCTAAAACATGAATTTAGCTCATTATCCTAAGATCAACAGGATTTCAATCCAAAAATTTTCCAAGGACCATTCAGCACCCTAGCTAGCCATCTGAATAAAAAGGAAGGGACTAGAGTGGGTTTAAAAATGGAAACTGCTTTTCACTCATGAAGGTAGCCAGTTTCAGTACAGGTTAAGGAACATTAGCCTGAGACCTGAAACAGCCTGAGCACTTCTGTTCTCTAAATAAATTATTTCAGATTTCAGGCTTTTTCATAAACACTGAATCCATGTTTGAGAAGTATAAACATACAGAGGAAAATGTTGACTTAGAGAGCTGTATTTCATTACGCTTACAAATATGATCTGTACTTTGCAAGATGCCCTATTAATTTGGAACTACTTAACAAGTAAAATACTACCCCCACAAAGGTGTCAGAGAGAGAGCAAGAGAACATCTTTCCTTTGATAACCCCACAAGGACACTATAGATAGTCATCTACCAACCATGCATTATCATCAATATTTATAACATCACTTGCCACAGGAAAGAAAAAGAAGAACTAGTAAATTAGGAATACTAGAATCAAAAATAAGGGGTGAGCAAACCTTTTATTGTTCAAATTTTGTCCTTCAAAGCAGTTTGTGTGAACCTTTCATACTTATACCCTACAAGCCTATCATTTATCCACTATACTGTGTTACTAGAGGACATTTGTTCCTTGAGCATGGAACAAATTATTGAGTTTGCATGAGTCTGAACAATTGTTTGCTAGAGATCTGGTTCTCAAATTATCTCAAAGCCTGTGAATTACAAGTTATTCAAGAAAAAGAGACAGAGATCAAAGAGATCAAAGTCTTAATTGGCACTAAATAATCTATATATTGTTTCTAACTGGGAAAACTAGTTCACCTCTACTGTAAGTGTTTTTTCTCTGCCTGTAAGTTTCCTCTGCATCACACGGTATACAAAATCCATACACCAAACAGTCTCAAACTTTGTTTGCACTGATTTCAGTGATGCAGTTTTGAGTCCAAAGAGCAGATATCAGAGAAGACCTTCCAAAATTGATCGGTGATGGTGCTGGATTTATGTGGCTCATTTTTTACAGTACAAACAGAAGCAAGACTGGTATAGATAATAAGGAGTCTTCCCTCCTATTCCATTTATTCCAAAGGTTTTGAAGCACGTCTAAACTTGACATTATGTACTTAACTGCACAAAAGTATACAATGGGCTAGAGATGTATGTTGTATAATGAAATGTATTTTGATGTCAGACAGCCCTAAACCAGAGAAACCTGAAGAACAGAAAGAAATAAGAGAAGAAAAAATACATGTATATGGAGAGATTTTGAAATGCTATTTTCCACCTAAGCTAAGTAGATAGTTATGTGTTGTGTTTGAAACGGATTGTTGACAGCAAGTTGAAGGAAGTACAGTTATACAAATGGAATTTGAACTTGCATGTGATCACAAGAAGTCATCTCCCCTGACGTTACAGTTGGACTTTGTGAGTTTCCATTTGGCCATAAATTCAAATGCTCCTATTCAGCTCTTGCAAGGCTCTGTGGAACTTTGAGTCCAGCTTTGGGCAACACCCTTCAAAAAATACTGGATCAGTTGAAGCAGATTGAAAAAGAAAAAAGGAATGACAAATATCTAAGAATACATGACCTGTTAAGAAAGACTGAAAAAGTGGGTTTAAAACTGAGGGAAGACGTGACAACAGTCTTCAAATATGTAAAATGCTGTTGCAAAAAAGGTAATAAATCAACTCTTCTGGGAATGGGAAAAGAACTAATGAGTTTAAAAGTGAAAGTAGTCATCTGTTTATTATTGCAGTTATCATTGCAAGTAGTTGTAAGATAACAAGACACCTTACAACTACATCCACCATCATCTATCAGCAGAAGTATTCTCCTGAATATGCTGATTGCAATTAATCCACATTTTTTAATTTAAAAGCAAGTGTATTTCCTTTAACCTGACTCAAATACACTTTTTTCTTGTAGATCATTATTAGTACTGTAGATAAGAAATCCGCTGTAACAAACACTGTGTACATGCATGGCAAAAAAACAGCTGAGGAACTTGCAGCCAAGACAACAGTTGAGTACTGGAAGTAGATAAGTGATTCCATTTATATATCAGACATTTTTTCCTAATTAAAAAAAAAAAAAAAAAAAGGTGCATGCATAAACCAGAACTAAAACTACCACAAATTAGATTGAATGAAGAAGAATAATGATTGATAATGTGATACACATAAGTCATTGGTTTGAACACAAGCTGACAACCACCAAAAACTGGTGGTAACACCAGCTGGTAGCTATTTTTTGCTGATAATGAAAGCCATGGCTTGTTCTGACACAGGAGACATCAAATGTCACAGTAGCAGTATCCCCTGTAGAGAAGACAAAACTACAGCCTTGATTTTCTACTCTACCTGCATTGTACTAAAACATCACTGAGGAGGAGTCTGCTGCAGGAAGCCTGTTTCATTCTTGATTCACAACTTCTTGACCTTAATCCAAGCTGCCATCTGCTCTAAAACAGCACCAGACCACATCCTGCTCAAGGAAGTTACCTTCCTGTATTAGGAACAAGGGCTGTAGAAATTAGGCCCCAACAGAGCATAAAATACCTTTATCTCAAAGTTCTCAGGCAGCAGTCAGGAATGAGGATTCAGAACACCCTGAATACCTGAATTTTGCAAATAGGAAAACAGAGGTAATGCAGTAGAACCTATTTGAACACAAAATCATAATTGTTTTACATGCATAAGAAGGAAGTTGTGTCATGAAAAGAGACTCAAATTATATAATCACATAGTGGAGACTATGCTGTTTCAGAGGGTAAAAGGTCCTATCTCTTGCAGTGCAAATTAGCCAGCTGTACCAACAGGTTTCGTCTGGTGTCTGTGTCTCAGTTTAGAAAGCCAACAAGCTTTCAAGTATCTGCCACATCTGAGGCACTGTGTAAACAGAGTACATTATAGTGTGAGATGACAAGGTGAGTGGAGGCTACTGATCTCTGCAACTACAGAGGAGAAAATGGTAAAAACTGAGATTTGTAATTGTAAACCTTGTGTAACAGCTCAGGGATAATAACAGGAACTTTGTGGATTTGTATAAATAACAGCTATGCTGTTTTATACTGAAATATAAGACATGCAAATACTCATTTAGTTCTCAAAAGTAGTCAAAAGGAAAGTGGTCGCAACTTTGTAAAATAAGATAGAGTCTGAAACCTACTCTTCTTCCTGTATTTATTTTCAGGTGAAAGCTGCTCTTTGGTGCTCTTAAAATTAATTACACTCAGAATCCTAGGTTAGGAAAGTTAACTGAACTGAAAAGCAGACATTTCAGCAACTTGGGCATTAAGCTTGATCTATCATATTTATACCGTTATCCAGTGTTTTATCAATAGTACCAGCACAAGTCTCAGTACTGATGCAGGTGATAAACAAAAGCCTAATTTTTTCCCCTTCCCCCTGTGGTAACAAGGGGCATATGCCTGGTTGGCATAATACCTGTAGCAATATTAGAAGTTGTATTACTCTGATTATACAGAAAAACCAATCGTGTTTGAACAGACAAAGCCTCATACTCGTTTACTCAGTAATGATGTTTGGTTCAAATCAAAGAACATCTCTAAGATTTTCCTGAATTCCAGCTAGGATTAAAAGGGCAAAGATCTGTGTGTATTAGAAGGCTATTTGTACTGTGTGCTGTGTGTTGTAATTGGATGTGTTATCTGTATTTAAAAACTAAGCTCGGAAAAAATATAATTTAGTTGCTGTTACAAAAGTAAATTATACAAACAACAGAAATGTAGTTATCTCTTTGCTGGAAAGAGTATCTTTGGCATACGTCCATTCCCTCTGTTCACTCAACTCAAAGCTCAGATGTCCTGCTGAGCAAGGGGAGTCAGTTTTGGACCGGATCCTGGTATCAGCATTTAACCCACACATAGATTTCAGTTGTACCAAAGATGAGTGGAACAGAACTGGTAATATGGATTGAATTGGTAAGCACGGATACTAACAGAAAAATATTTGCTTTCCTTCTGATATTCTGCAGCTAAACTTGTACTTCTGTTTCTTTTATTGTAAAAGGAAAATAATCCTACCCTCAGAGGAAAATGGAATTTCAATAATTAATATTCATAGTCATATGGAGAGTTTGGGAGGCAAGATCTTTTAAAAGAAGTAGAGAGCACTACTAACATGATTTGTGTTCACTTCTTCTATTTCAAGCTGCCTACGTATTTCTATCTTTCTTCAGTTCCTATTGACCATAACTGAAAAGAATTAGAAATATTCCTTTCCTTGATACAAGACCCAAAAGAATTACAAGACTGTCAAGAGTTGATAAGAAAATTTACTGCAGATATTGAGTGCGAAATTAAACAACTCTAAAATCCACTCCACCTTCCAGAACCATTTTAACTTGAAAATATCTTCCCTAAATTAGGAAACAAATCAAACTACAGACAGCAAAACAGCACAAGGATACATCAACATGCCTGAAGTATAGCAGTATTACTTAAACTGTGAAAAATGATGAAGTAATATGTTCTGTCCTATGCCTATCTGTAGTATCATAGCATGTGTAAAAGGCTTATATACAGCAAAGATATTTTTATAACAGTAAAAATACTGTTCCAATACTTATTCTTAGCTAACTTTCAAATATAATGTACTGTGCCAAAATATTTACCTTGCTCCTGTTTGGTGAAATGCTAAATAATGCCTTTTCTTTCGGCAATTGGGAAAGAACGGTATCAGAAGAATAAAACCTCTTTTGTTCAAGAAGCAGATCACTTTTGCTTTCAGAAAGAAAGTGACGCAACTTTTCTGATTTATTGCTTTCTGGGACATCTTCATCAATTCTAAAAGAAGTTATGTGTAACCTAGTTTCTTCATGTTGTCTGCCTAAAATGTGCATAGCAGAATCCAAGCTGGCTGCTCTTCCATAACAAAGACCACTAGATTTCTTCAGGAATGCTAATTCTCTCCTGTTGCCATCCTTTGAGTATTTCCTCTTCCATGTACAGCATTTCTCTGAACTCCTCTTGCCTTGTTCCTTTAACCATGTCTCTGTTTCATCAGATTTGATGAGCCTCTGATTATCACCATGAAAACTGTCCCCACAAAGAGAATCACTCTTTGTTTCACCCAATAAAACTTTTGCTTTAACAAGATCAGCCGAAAGGTCTGTACTCACGGGCAGAGCATTACCAGCCACTGTCACTCTCCAGGGGAAGGAATCAGCCAATCTCACACCCTTGGGATGATTCTCAGTGTTTTCTGAAATCCCCACTTCGTACTGGCTATTTTCTTCATTTTCTTTAAACTGTACTGAATCTGGTCCCGTCTCAGTTGATTTCTTTCTCCTTTTTCTTCTGAAATATTTTCTTCCAGGGGAATGTTTAGCCGGACTTAAGGGAGCTTTTGCAGGATCTAAACACTGTTCTTCCTTTTCAGCCCTCACACATCCACAGACATTCCCCATTCGGCTTTCGGTAACTCACAGTTGCATAGTTTCATTCATTCCAGTATATTTACATACACTTAAATCCTCCTCAGAAAGTTAAGAACTGCCGTTTGCACCGTAATTTCTTCCAGACTTCACGTCCATCCTCCTCAGTACGTAGCCATTTTGCTTATGAGAAATGCACACGCAATAAATGTTGTGGCACAGTGCCCAGGCAGGGCCTGTGTCTGATTAGACACTGGCTTATTTCTGGCCACCAATCCTCTTAAATAAACATCACTGCTTCAGTGTTGGGCTGTAATGCTGATGGCCTTTCACAGAGATGACATAGCATTTATGAGCAATAGAAAATTCCTGCATGCATTTTAGCTTCCCGTTTCATTTAGTAACTCCAGCAAGATAAAGTAGAAAAATACACAGCAACCTTTGAAACTATTAGCTACACTCCAAATTGACAA
This sequence comes from Tyto alba, assembly GCF_018691265.1. Lineage (NCBI taxonomy): Eukaryota > Metazoa > Chordata > Aves > Strigiformes > Tytonidae > Tyto > Tyto alba. The sequence goes on along the minus strand of NW_024881316.1, from coordinate 23,619,644 downwards.
GCAAGCAGTGCAGCAAATAGCAGGGATTTAGTTAGCAGACTTGGTTTGCACTTCATATGTTTTTATTATGTATCCAGTGATCCACAGAATGGAAGATTAAAGTGAAGGATCAGAGTTTGCTCTGACAACCTGTTGCGGGTCAAATTTTTATTTGTATGCAGAGCTTTCATAGCAGCTGATGTGATTTATCACTGATTTGTCAGCTATAAATAACCTGCTGCTTCTCTACTATCATACAAGTGTAATAGCTTGTTCAGGGCAGTGGTCCTGTGTACTGGGGGTTGGAACCTTGCAGCAGATTTAAACCTTCTGGCAGAGAATGGTGAAACAAATCATAAGAGCCAGTCTGTCTAGAAAACAGACCACAAAGTTATTGTTTATAAAAATAGAGCCTTATCTTCCTCCTCCTATGCTCCTGTTCTGTAGGCATCCTTGTATAGCTCTGAATATAACAGCCAGGAAGCATGTAACTATACCTGAAACTAGATAGAAATGTACACTATTAAAATGCAAGCCAGTCGGATCACCAGCTTACTTTGTTTGAAAAATACCTTTTTAAGCTTCCATTTTAGTTTTGTTACCAATATGCAAAACCTACTAAAACCAACACACATCAGCAGGGGTGTATGTGTATGGTCTCTCATGCTGAGAAAGAACTACAGAGTGATTTGCCAAGCATTATCAGGTGTTACCATTGAGTTATTTGAAAAGGATTTGTAATAATGAAACCCAGAGACTCTATCCCCAGGGGCCAGTCCCACTGAAGTATTGTACAACATTTTACTGACAGGAACTAGAATAAATAATACAGAAAGAAGTAGGATCAGTCTCCAAAGAATTTCTAAGAATACAGATGCTCATTGCTGACGGCTCTCAAGGCACTGGGGTTAAATTTGACAGTAATGCTTAGAAAATTTTATACTGTAACACTAGAGGACTAGAAGACTGTTACAGAATACTGTGTACCACTGACAGACCGGCAGCTACATACAGGCACAATGCTAACATTTTTCTTCTCAAAGTAGATGTTTATGTTATCACTATACTCTTTCATGGCCACAATTTGTATTTGCATTTGTAGTATGCTTAACATACTGGTGTTATTGTGACATTTGCTCACTTTGCTCACAGTAAAAAAGCTGTATTCTAGTCAGCCTAGAAAAGCGACTTTCAGCAAAGGTCCATAGGACTCACTGATTTAAAACACACTTCCACATGAGACTGAGTTGGGTCCTGATGTGGCCCTCCTCAATTAATGGAAAAGCACATCAGGAGAAAGAAAAAAAAAAATTCTCTGTAAATGACATCACTGTCTTTGTACAAACAAACGGCTTTTATGCCTGAAAATACTCCTCTCTCTCTCCTCATCAGAAAAGATGATTTAGGACTTTGCAGTGTGCAATGGACCAAGACTGATTCCATTTTGCACAGATATAGCCTCTGGTTTAACAACAACGTGTCTAATAACAATAACATATGGTTAAATAGATCACAGTATAATAAAATATTACATGGTCTTATAAAAAAGACATCATCTTGATAAAGCAGATATTATGTAAAATCTTAGACAAGTGTTCAGCATTTGAATGAACAATTGGAAGTTTTCATGCTATATTGTCTAATTGAAAACGTATTACAGTAAATATAGCCTACCACAAGTACACTGCCAATGTTGTTCTTCCTCCACAGATTTCACAGGATTTAAGAATTTACTTAAAAATACTGTGAATTTAAATTTTCAATGCCAGTGCACATTTAAATTAAGACACATGGGCACTGAGGCTTCTAAACAATAATTATATTAAACTATATCACTGAATTTTAATAGTGTATGATTTAGTATGTATTTCTTTTAAACTGTTTACATATGTTTAACAGTCATCATGATACCACCTTCTTCAAAACAGAAAACGTCCATAAAGCATTCTCTGTTATTTCAGAACTCCTGTTAGAATCAGTGGCACACTGACTATCATATAAATGTCAAATCAGATCTAATTCAAAAGAGGTCAGGAGAAATACATAATGTTATTTTACAGCTGACAATCTGCATTTTTTTAATGTAATCAGTAATTTAGCAAGTCTCTGATCTTGCACATGCTCTTCCATACATATCTTAAATTTTGATTATTTTTTCTTAAGACTAGGTAATTTGCTTTTTCAGAAAAACAGATGTCTCTGAACTAGAATTAAAAAAATCAAGGCGGCAAAAATACAAGAGTCAGTTCTGAAACACTGGTTACAAGCTTAGTGCTCCCAACGATCCTGGCTTAACGCTGCATATTCCAGGTTGATCTAGTTGAATGCACCTGGTATATCTGCAGCTATTCCTAGACTTTAACCATTTCTAAATATTAACTAGGAATAAATGCATTCCAAATACATCTCTACAGATGTTTAGTAGTATTTGTGACTTTCTATCTTCCTAAAAATAGGTAAGAAATAGGTATTTTTAATACTTAACCAATTTAATAATACTTACCATAAATACTTAACAATGTTTTTGAATGAGAAGGCAATCACCTCTCTATTAACAATTCTTTCTGTTGTTTTTTGTTTTTGCCATGAGCCAAAAAAAAACTTTATAGTCATTTTAACTTTACAAGTCACTTTATGCTCTTGAACCAAAGAAAACACCGAGGGCAAAAGACTTGACAGATTGCATTTATATCAGCTGTAGGATTTTTTATATTAAAAAAAAAAAAAGAGAGAAATCATATTCCATGTTAAGGGAAGATGATAAATGGAAGTGTGGGTAATTAAAGACAAAAACTGAAATTCTATAAAGTCATAACTTTGGTCTCAGCGAGGAAAGAGACAGACATAACAGGATTAAACTGGAGATTCATAAACAGAAACTGAAATTTCTTCTGAAACCTGTCTGCTAGAGCAAAGAAATATGATATTCTAAAGCATCAAAAGAGACTATCATGAATCGTATGAGAACCACCACAATATAGCAAAGGCCTGACCACATCAGGGGCTTTGTCTCAGACATCTGACTAGACCCAGAATGGAAGCTCAGTGCTGGCTAAAGCCAAAGATCCAGACGATCAAAGCTGTTCAAAATACTATCACGGATCATTATATTTCATTATTTTTCTTACTTGTTTGGGTTTGGTTTGTTTGTTTGTTTGTTTGTTTGTTTTGGTTTGGTTTCATTTGATTTTTTTTTTTTTTTTAAATGAAAAACCCAAAGATACAAATTTATACCCACCAATGCTGGAAAGTGTTAAGTAGAGATTAGTCAAAGACTTTTTCTTGCACATAAACCCTTAAGGAGTATAACATGAATAAAGGATTAGACCAACACTTGTCTGCAATTTGATCTGTCTTAGAGGCTACTTAATCACAATCAAGTGGTTAACATCAAGACACGGCAAACAAAAGATGAACATTGAGACATGAAATAGCTCATGTAGATTTGTATTGGTTAGCATTCAACCAATTTCTGTAGCTTGTCAAGCATGTCTGGGACTCTGAAATGCATTATGTTCTTAACACGGGACAGGTGTATTACATATTAAAGTGGCAATGTTGTTGAATATCTGCATATTTGTTAGTCTACAAAATGCTGAGACCTTTGTACACTGTTAATTTATGCTTTATCATTGGTTTCATATATTTAGCAAATGTTGTAAAGGAAAGGTTATTCCACTTTGAAAATCAAAATATGCCTGGTATCTTTTATCCTAGAATAAGATTATCAAAAGCCTACTAGGAAAGCATTTCAGGTAGTTTTGGATCTAGGACCCCTTCTCCCTCTTTTTTTCTCTTTTTTTTTTTTTTTCTGTTGTTGTTGTTTACACAACACAGCAAAAGCAATGAAGCATTTAGCATAAACGGGACATGTAATTTCATGGTACTAAATCAGCATACCAAATAATCAGCAAGCATTTTGTTGCACAGCTCAAAGGTCAGATGCAGAATGTCAGAGAGATAAACACAGGGCAAAGAGAAAGTGAAAATTAAAGCAGCACAAGATAGAGAACAAGGCAAAAAACAAAGGCTTGCTAGCACCAACAAAAGGTTATATTTTGAGCTGTTTGAGCTGTACGGGCAACCACTGCCCATAATCTGAAAGAGCTGTTTAGCTTTCAGGTACCACTTAGCTACCAAAAGTCACAACTCTGAACAGGAGAGGTTTTATATTCAGTGAGATGGCTTACAACAAGAGGAATTTGTTCCTTGGTGGGTTTATGGGATTAAGGATGAAGAGAATCAAACAGATGAGCTAACTGCTCATAAATCTTATCCTGCTACAGATAACCCACTATCCGTAGAGATGAAGTCTAAATATGACTCTGCAATGAGCCTTATTGTCTCTCATTCTTGCTGTGATTCAGATGAGTCCCAGAAACAGCAATAACTCCATACTCATTTTCTTACCTGAGACTTAGCAATTATTGGTTTTAATGGCTGAAGAATTCCAGAGGAGCTAACTAGGAGTTCAGCTGAGGAATAAAATACAGTATGATTATATCCCACCAAATGCTGAATGACAGGTCCGCTGCAGTGGCTAATGACTGGGAATCCCAATGCCCAGGTGGAATACGGTTTATCCTGCAACCACTTATAGTCAGAGATTAGACAACTGGCCACACAGCTCCATCTTTAAATCTTTGAGAAGATCAGACTTCAAACTGTCCTAGCTATTTTAATGCAGATTAAACTTCAATCCTTGGGCTCCAAGACCCATGGCTCAGGTAAGACTCAGAGGCAAGCTTCAGAGCCAGCTGCTCCCAGCAGAAATAAGAGCCAGGAGAGCGGCAAGAGAAGGCCAGACCCATCTCTCTCAACACCACATTGTCACCTCAGGAAAGCAGGCAGCAGGTCTCTCATATGGTGACCCCTATCATGGATTTAAATGCAGAGCAGCTGAAGCAGAGGAAGGTGCACAGGTCTCAGAACGTTCCATTATTCCTCTGCCTTCTGCACATCATTTACTGGACTGGGCCACCACGGCTGAGCTGTCTCCTCCTCTGGCCACCCTGTATGAAGGCCACAGCCTTCACCACCAACACAATAGCGTTTCAAAATTACTGTTTGCATTGCAGGCTCTGAAGACCTAACTGTGGTAAGGGGTATCGGGAACTGGAGGAACAGCTGGGTAGACATCCTTTATCTCAGCCAAGTCACCTACAAACAAATCCACCCTTCTTAAATTTTTGCCTAGCACGGGTAAAAGTTTAACTGCTGATCTGCTATACCAAATGAACAGTCGATAGAACGCTTCGGGGCAGACTGATAAAGAATTAATTATTCTTGAAGGCTTATGGGGAGTCGGCACCAAAAAAAGTATTTGCTTGCTGACACGAGAAATGTGAAGAGGTAACATGTGCTCTAAAGATGCCTGAGAGGTATCTGGCCAGAGGCGCTGGATGGTACTGTAACATCTGCACAAAAAAGTACCTAGAGCTTTGAAAAGCAGCATCCCGTGAAGAGGCCTGACGGCAGGGAGCTGGGGAGAGTGAAAGGAAAAGTGTTTCACAGCAGTTCCTGTGCTGCAAAATGATGATGAAACTGAAATAGAAGTCTACTGAGTCATGACTTAAAAGCTCCAGGAACTGTTTTTTAACATTTGAGTTCACAAAGGCCAAATTTTGGATGCTTGAAAGTCTAGTTTCAGGTTTTGCTTTGTTTTGGCACATTCTTTTCAAATGACTGCAAATTATTCTAAATATTTAACATTTGTTAAAGAATGTCTTCAGTGGTTTGAAAAGAAGCTGTTACCAATTTCCACAGAAATTATCTTACTAAAATTGTGGTTACTTACTGAGACCAAATTCTGCTTTCATTTACAGCTGCTCATCTCCAACGTCATCAGTGAAAATGTATCAGGTGTTGAAGGAACCCATTCAAGTATTAATTTGTATATTTATACCTATACAAACAGCCTATAATTATACAAAATACTGTAATCTGATTTATCGTGCTCTACAGGTGCCAGGAAAATAACTTACACTAGTTATTGCATTACAAAACAGAATTTTATAAAAGCCACATATTATTAAAAACATGTGAAATGCATACACTGAAAGCTTGCCTAAATCCTAATAATATACATCTCAGGGATTTTCAATATCCACAGGACAAATTATTTTCTAACATGCTCAACTCAATAAACCACTGCATTTCCCATTCTATCTTTTCTATATCTTATATGTAATTGAGACACAGAAGAATGTACAATTTATGGACTTGTGTAGCTGCAAAAGTTAGTGGTATAACTCAGAACAACATTTATATTTATCTAATTATGTGTACCAAGTCACAAAGCCGTAACCATCTCTAGACATAATTCAGATGGCAAGAGAAACATAATCCTCAAATGCTTATCATCTTTTATTTTTGTTCATCATGTTTTTCCCCATAATCATTCCTAAACTCATTCCAGTACTCAGGAGGATTTTCTATTTTGAGGAAATATTCTCCAGGTAAATGCCATGACTCAGAGAAACAAGAAGCCACAAACAACAGTCAAAAAAAAAATCCCTGGCATCTTGACTACCTCCCAGGTTGCAGTGTTATTAGAATACACTTAAATGATGGAGCAGAGGCAGTAACATCACATGGCAAACAGCTCCTTATACTCACTGAGAAATTAACTACTTGTGCAAATGCTGGGAAAATTTAAGGGGTTGTTCAGATTAAGACACCTCAATGTAGGTGTCTACGTATTCATGTTTACATGATGGCTAGGTCTTGAAGAGACCATCTTATCCAGAGGAAGCAGGATTTAGTTTAGTAAACAAGGACTTCTAGAGCTCTTTGATATATCTTTCTATATCCCTACTGGCATCCAGCTGCAAGTCTAGAAGAGCATGGGTGTCTCATAGATCTGGTGTCTCATCAGAAAACTCCACACACATGTCCTGGATATTCTAGCACAGTTCAGATGTCACTCAAATGCCACCTGTCTTTATAAAAGTGAATAAAACCCCTGGAGATCTAGTTAGTACAAACAATGGATCCTGAACAGTAATGTTTCACATCCTGAAGTTAAGACATAAGAAGAAAGTCAACTGACCATCTAGAACATTTGAGACACTTAAAACTCTGTGATATATCTACATGGGGATAGCAGATATACCACAAGACCTATGGAAACTTGCTTCCCACTGCATATGCTATGTGCATGCTGTGTCAACTCAGATCACACTAAGCATCTATGCTGAACAACTGAACAGCTCAGTAGGTGCACCAGGCACCTACTGCAAGTGATCTGAATTGTTCCACCAACCTCACCCACTGTACTGACTAGTGCACCAGGCCTCAAATCTGTTGCTAAACATGTTTACCACCATTTAAGGTGCAGTTTATCCTGCCTGATCTGTCTCTTCCCAGATGATAGTAGGTTTCCCATAAAGCCTACATCCTGTTTCTCATACTCACGTGGGTGTCTCATAAATCTGCAACAACACAAATGTTTGTGTTTAGTCAAATGGATTGAGCCTCTAGTAGCTGGTTAGCTGACTCACTCTCTAGACTACACTAGCTGTATAGAATAAACCTCTGTCACTCAGATTATCAGATTACAGGGACAATTTGGACATCTAATGCAAATGAGCACAGGTCCCCATAAACACCTGGATTTAGGTATCTTAACTTCAAAATTAATCTCTTCACAGCGTTCCAAAGAGCTGTAGGATTACACCATGCATAAACACAGTTACTATCATGAAACTTCAGCCATTTGTGAAGACTGCTGTTACAACTTCTCTGTTCAGATTTTTCCCTTATTCAAAATCTAAGTGAAGACAAGAAAATACAAGGTTTAAGTACACACATTCTTCTCAGTTTCCTTATACATTCTGAACCTGAATCAGTCATATATAAGTGTCAATGACACCAAATTGTCATATACTTCAAAAGAAGTGGCATACAGGCAACTGCCAGGCCAAAGGAGATTAGCACAGAGGGTGTCTCTTACATAACCTTACAAATCCCTTCTGCATTCAGTGTAAGTACTGCTGCCATTAATAGCAAAAAGCCTGAAAATATGTTTTAGAAATCCCTGTTCTTCAGTTACTTTGTATTCATTAATGAGGCTTAATATTTAATCCAAGAACACTATCATTATTAAAAATTTTTTAACACCAGTTTTTTGAGAAAATTAAAGCTCACCAAGAGGGCAAACTGCATGCCAGGATGCATCAAACACGGCATAAGCAGATGGTCAAAAGCGGTGATTATCCTGCTGTATTCAGCAATGGTGGGGCCTCACCCTGAGTACTGGGTGCAGTTCTGGGCCCCACAATTTAAGGATGAGAATGTACTCGAATGTGTCCAAAGGAAGGCAACAAAGCTGGTGGAAAGGCTGGAAAGCACATCCTGTGAGGAGCAGCTAAGGACTGTGGATTTGTCTAGTTTGGAGAAAAGGAGTCTGAGGGGCGACCTCATTGCTGTGCAGCTTCCTGAGGGGAGGGAGTGGAGAGGGAGGTGCTGAGCTCTTCTCCCTGATATCCAGTGACCAGACACATGGGAATGGTTCAAAGCTGCACCAGGAGTGGATTAGACAGGACTTTAGGAAGCATTTGTTCATGCAAGATATGAATTGTATTGGTAGACATTTAGTTGGTAGTTATTGGGGGTCAGGACAGGGTGAAGTAAGTGTGTTTCCACTACAATTTAAATGCTTTTACATATTTCATATGGAGCTGGATCTCTTAGAGGGGAAAATCCTTGTCACACCACCTCACCTAAACTAATTACTTTTATATAAATGTTTTTCCTTCTCATCATTTTTTACATCTGTAACTAGTAACACTAACTTTCATCACTTTTTATGGCTCAAAATCATGCCAGTTGTCTTGTGCTTCAGCTAGTGAGAAAAGCTAACAAATTAATCCTGCAAAAACCTATTCATCATGTTCAGAAAGATAAACCATACATCAAGTAAAGGTTTAACTTCCATGAACAGCTTCTATTAATAAAGTTGTTAATAATCTTTATTTCTGTAAACACAGCAACATTCAATCACTGCCCAATTCTGTGGGTCATGCTCAAATATATTTAAGCCTAGCCTTCTTTCTCCGTATAACTATGTGGGAGCAAAGACTGACACGACAGAGGGGAACTGAGGGAACTTCAGGTCCTTGCTACCAGTTTCTCCTTTACTCTGTGCACTGGCCTGGGCTAAGCTGTGCTCCCACATTGGCTCTATTCATGTCCTCTGTTACTCATTAGGATTTGAAGAAAGGCAAATGAGAACTTAGCAGACTTTTTGGTTTTGATTCGTTGGGTTGGGTTTTTTTTTAAAGAATATTTTTTTTCCAGTCATAAATCCAGTGCAGGATATTCCTAAGTGAACCACACTTTTTCTGTATGGTCATGTAATTTTCTGATCATTTAAAATGCCTGCACAGCAGGGAGTTTATCGCTATCAATGCTGCAGTCACTAAATGGGAATTATCTGTCATCTGAATTACATCATCTACAGCCACAGCCATTGTGAAAGCCTCAATATGAGGAGCAATTTAACACCACACACTGTAAGGCTGCATTATACTGTACACAATCCTGCCAGTGTACAACAACCAGAGTGCCACCTAGTGTGACCTGCGTTACCATCGCTGGGGCTAGAAACAAATGCTGAAGTGTTAGGGACTTCAATGCTGAGAGCAGAGCTTGCTAACATACTCCTATCAGTAGAGAAATTCAGATCCAGAATGAAAAAAGACTCAAAACTTTTTAATATATTTTAATACTCATCTAAAGAACTCTGTAGACTAAAACAAGACCAATTTCTCCAAACACTGGAAGGAATATATCAACTATTGTATTTAATGAAATTCAAAACCCAAGCTATTTTTCTCTCACTCCACAGACAGAAAATTAGCAAACAACATCTTCAGATTCAGTTTACATCACAAAATAAGATATATCATCAAAACTTTCAAATACACATTACAGAAGAGACATAATCTGTCTTTTTGCACAGCCTATATGGAGTCCTGTCTAAATTAATACTTTCATTGTAACTATATGCAAGAATGTGACCAAAAACATACTTTCAAGCAAACTAGGCTTACCTGAAAGTGCAAAATTATGGTCCATATCAACCCCAAAGTCAATTTGGGATTCCCATCTGTTATGTCATCATTTCTAATGTTAACCAGTTTCACCTGCCATCATGAAAAGAAAATACAGACAAAATTTAAATAAATATACCACAAATACATAACACATTACATAGGCACGACTATAAAGGACACATTACTCACTTCCCAAGCCTACTCTGTTGGGGTTTTTAATTCTCAAAAGCAGAAAGGAATTGCGTTCTGCCTGTAAGCAGCCTGCCAGCAATTGCCCTCTCTCACCCATGCCAAGCTAAGAAGATTCCTCAGCTGTCACTACGCCAGCAGATCTGCTCCCCATGCCAAATACCCTTCACCTCAGTCCATGTCAGAAGGGGAAGGTATGACAGAGGGGGATAGGATAACAAGAATATGATGATCTGTAACTGCTGTATCACTCTCAGGGCAGTGCCAAGACCTGGGAAGCCATCACTGCCTTTCTTCCCCGCCACGGTCTCCTGCACCGAAGCGAGAACTCAGCAGCAGGAGAACCGGCCTGTTAAAACACAATGGTCTGGCTTGATAAAACCAGGAATTTAGTATCACATTTAAATAACCAATGGCTTAGTAATGACAACAACTATTATCACTTCTGCTGCTGTACTTATTCACAGTGCTATAAACATTAAATGGTTCATAGGATTAAAAAAAAGGCTGAGATTATTGGCACTCCCATAAACTCACATCCAGAGTGAGATGAATACTTCTAATTTCTCTATCATATTTTATTACTACATTTAATTTCTCTATATGTATTATGTATCCATATCGTCTAGCAATCAATGATGACTCAGCTAAATCGTATTTTATGCCTATGCTAGTAAAGTTACATGCACATGCTTTTTAACATATACCCTGTTATCAACTGAACAGGCAAAGGCATGTCCTCTTGATCTGCAGACATAATCTTTACTATTAAAAAAAAAAAAAAAAACAACAAACCAAACCAAAACAGTCTCTCTGGAAGAAAGAAGGTGCATTCCTGAGTTCAAAAAAGAAATTAAAACCCGATCCAAATGTTTTCCTTCCACTGCATTATAAAACCTGTTTGTGTTTGGCAAATCTCCACAAGATAGTCAAATATGCCTTGACTTATCTTTGGTTTTTTCTTTGTTTTTTTCCCAAGTCAGGCTTAAAAATTATCATAGAATCTCTTTGTCTTACAAACACAATAAAGTATTGTGTTTAGAGGTTATAAAGTCAACCTGAGCAAGTTATCTCCTAAATACAGTTTAGAAACACCTAATAAGGGGCTGAAACTGATCAAACACAAGTTCCACTGGCAACGTGCCAAGAAGACCAAAGCCCTGAAAGTATTTTGTCCATCTTCACAAAACTGTGAGGCTAAAAAGAGCACAAAAATCCTCAGATCACTATTGATGGCTGCGTGATGGAGACCTGAGGTTCCCAATGACACAAGCACGTTCATAAACATGAGGATGACCTGATCCTACATCTCCTGCATTTTAATACCCACGGTCTGTCGTGCATGAATAAGGCATGTTGCAGCACAAGCCCAGAAGCCTCGTTGCATAAAAATGCCATTGTGACTATCATTTCAAGTAGCCATTCATTTACTTCATAGCATATTTGTTCAATGGCTCACTTAGGTTAACAGGAAAATTTTGCTTTGAACTCAGTGAAGCAGGATTGAGTTGTCAGTGCAACACACCACTCAGTGACCCGAAAGATAATTTGCAATTTCACTCAAAATACAAAGAGACATCTGTTTTTATAATCAAATTAAGTTATCTATTATCTGCTACCTCATATTTTTTCAAACCTTTTGAGTAGAAAATAAAATTAAAAAAAATATAAAATAAAATTAACCAATCATCAGATTTCCAGTGTCATTTCATTTGGGTGGGACGGATAGGGAGGTACAGTTTTTCCTTCCATCCATGTTTCAAACATTTTTTCATATTGCTGTTTTGCAAAGGGAGAAAGCAAGAACCCAGTAAGTGTTTAAAAGATATTTAAAAGCAGAAAGAAAACCATAGCAGTGGAAAACCACTCAGCAGCGTGGGTTTCGAGTGTTTGGCACCAAGCAGATACATGTGAAATTAAGCCTGAATCTTCCACAACCCAGGTGACTCTGCTGCCTTCTCAGGGCACCAGTTTTGATTTCATCAGGATCAAGGCTTGAGAAAGTTTTCCCAAAACAAATAGAATTAAAACAAGAAACTCCCATACAATGTTCTAATTTCTTTGAATCTGCATTTTGCACTAGAAATTAGATTTGAACATAACTGCTTACCAGCTAGTGTCTGGGCAGCATGAAAGATAGTTAAATCTACTGTAAGTAACTCCTGAGGATCTTACCCATCATTTTCTCCTCTTTAACATCATATACTGCATGGAGTGTGTTGATGTTACTGCTCAGAGAAGGTTGGTGTAAAGTTACCTCTGCCACATCTCTCTCAACCATCTCAAGCACAATAACAAGACAAGCCTACACCAGCAGCTGTTATACAGCATGAGTGAAAGACCAAGCAGGACATTTCTTTCATTTATTAGCTAGAAGTGACAAAAGTTTCACCATACCTGGCGTTTTTTCAAATAGTCAAGTGCAATTTGGACGTTCTGGAGTCTGTGAAAACGCATTCGACCTTTTTCTCGAGGCTAAAATTGGAAAACAATAGTTATGAGATTTTTCTCGTCAGGCAAAAGAACAGTCTGATTTAAAAGATAACATGTAAAACATTTGAAGCACTACAGTTTTAATGAAGACAATCCCTCTGGTCAAAGAGTGCTTTAAGAATTATTTTTTTTAAACTGTAGTTGAAATTTTTTGGCACAGTGGGTGACAAGAGAGATCAGTGGCCCTAAACTGCAACTTTGATCCATGCAGGCTGATAATTGTTTCCCTGTAAAGCACTGTTAAGACCAAGAGGGCTAAAAAAGGCCCTACATGAATCTTCCTAGAGAAACTAAACTGCAATATATTATTATAAAATATTTACAGTATATTAAGCAAAACAAAATATAAGCAATGTCATGGACCTTTATGTTGCTCTAGCAAACTCTGATGAAAAAGCTTACCTGTGTATTCAACTTTATGACTTAATGTTGTTTATTTATGGTATGACTGCATAATAATTATATCGATAAATATTTATTTAAAGCATCTAATAAAGATAATATCTTCCTCCAAACAGAATAATATAACATATACAGCCCTAGAGTGTAAGTTTAAACTCCTGACTTGGGTACAACATTATAAAGTGGGGAAAAAAACCTAAGAAGTCACTCTTCTCAAAGCAAAGTCAAAACTAGCAAGAAGAAACTGTAAAATAAGCATGAGTGGTGTGTTAATGGAAACATGGCAAAACCGCATGCAGTTAGTGCAAAATCACCAAGAAGAAGAATCACACAGAAAAAGCATACTTTACTTAGCTGTCACAGACCAGCAAGGGGAAAGCAGTTAAATTTATATCACCATCATATCCAAATCCTTCTATTCTTCTTCCTTATTTCAGATTTTTCACAAACTTTCACAGCAATAAACTGAAGCAGACTATAATTGCTAGGGATCAGCCATGAATATGAGTATTTCCTCAGTCACTGTGAAACACACAGATAAACCCAAGCCTTCCTCAACTGCCTGGTTTTTTTCCCCCGTAGAGTACCAGATGCTTGCCAAAAGGAAACACGGGAAAATGGAGTTGAATAAGAAGCATAAACCAAAACACAAAGAATTTTAATTTCTGTTATAGAACCTTCAAATTAGCCCATCGTTTTTCACACCAATAGCCCAGGACCAAGCCCTGCAGCCCTCACTACCAAGTGGCTTCCCTGGATGGAACGAAGGACTGCAGACCTGGAATTTCGTTTTCTACAATGAAGAGGCAATAATAAATCTGAAACTATATATTTAGGTATATCATCTCAGAGGGGAAATATTTTTTCAATGTACAGCTAAAATGCAATGTTTTGAGTTATGTTATGCCCCAGAAAAAAAAAAAAAAAAAAGCACACAAATTCCACTGAAATCACAACCAAAGCGCAACACAGGGGGAGCCAAGAAGGCACTTGGGCCCTATGACAGCAAGTTGCTTTAGCAAATGCTAATAATGCAAGGTCTACAAAGGCATGACACAGTTCACTTGGACCAACAAGCACTCAGCATTTTACACTTCATAAGTAGATATTTCCCTTCTGGATGGTTAAAATACAGTGAAATTATAATTCAGCATCTGTTGCAAGAAGGATAAATGCTGAAAACAATCTGTATAATCTGTATACTTAGTAGCCACTATGCAGCCAAAGCAGAAGTGTTAGCTCTATCTGCTCTGATAAAAATAATGATTACATCTGATAAATTCTAACAAGTAGATCTGCGCATCTAAATTACCTCATTTCAAAATATTATCCAATATTATGTCAAATTTACCGTGAGTGCAATAGACTGAAGCTTCTAATTAAGACAATCATTTTTTTGCTATTGACTTCACTCAGGAGAGCCTGCAAGCCTTTGTCTAAATTACCTGTATATGGGCAAGACTGTTTGAAAGTAAAAAAAAAAAAAAAGATCTTGGTTTAATGGAATTATGGTACTTCCCTATTTACTATTAAAAAAGATTATTTTGTAACATCTTGATAATGTCATCCAGTACACACTTGCTCCATGGTTTTGTACAGTTTAATGAAAGAAAACAAAAAGAAATCTTGAACATTGACATTTCAGCTGTTCACAAAAAGGCTGAATAAAAATTTTTCTTTACCATACCGCCATCATAAACATATGCATCCTGGTTTACCAAGGTGAGTTCTTTTCTCCTTTCTACAGCACACTACTGCAGCACACCAAACTAAGAATTTACATTAGCAAACACCACACTTCAAACACTACGTTAGTACAGTTATGGGGGTCGGCACCTACCCCCTTATCCTCATCCTCCACATCCTCATGCTGTTCATTTGCGCATGCTTCTGTTGAACTCACCAACCGTAAGGTCTTCAAAAAATCTCGCTCTCTTGGCTAATGAATATAACAGACAGGAGACAGGACAGCAAAAACACAAGACAGACCACAAATGAAAAGAAGAGCATGAAAAGAAGAACATAATGAAGAGAACAAATACCAAGCAAGGGAAGTAATGCTCACAAAGAAAGGAAATGACACCTGAGGAGTGTGTTAGACAATTTCAGGGACATTTTATCCTTGCTATTTGTAAGTTACTCCCTTTAATGCAAAGGGATATTAAGCATCCAATACTTGTTAAAAGAAAAATTGTAAAGAAAAGGGAAGAGCAAAAAAAAATAGCGCGTTACCCTGTTAAGAAAGGAAGTCTCACTGACCACAAAAATGAAGAGAACAGATTGCATTCCCCCAGAGAATTCACAGTGGAATATTTTACCAACAGAGATACAACTTGTGTCTTTGGTATCAAGTCACAGATTGTGAAAAATATCATAGAAACCTCCAGCAGTAGATACGTAAAGAGTGAACAAAGCAAATGTATATATAACAAACTGGAACCACTGCATTCTGAACCAAGCTTACCAAGGTGTCTCCAGAAAGGACTTCTAAAAGTGAGATCAAGTTATGTCCATCTCTTAGGTCTTCATATAGGTCATTCACATGCTTTCGAACCTGCACAGATAAATGCAAAAATTAAATATAAAATTCCCATTTACACCTGAGAATCCACACTCTTATTAACATGTATCTTTTAATATACAGATAAACCTCAGATATAGCTCAGCATGGCTTTTCAAATTTATTCACTTTCATGACGAATTTACACACCCAAATTAATTGTAACAGTCAAAATGCACATCTATGTCTGCACTCACATAGTTCCATCACATTTTATGTCTTTTTATTGAAAAGAAAAATAGTATGTAGCTAAAGGTAATGAATGCATATAGCAACAAACAAATCAGTCTCTGACAGTTTAAACAATACCAGATATTTTGACCTAAATAATGACCAGTAACAGACAACACTAGCTAGATTCCATGAATTGTGAGAAAATACATGACATATATATTATTGTCAGCAAGCATGTTCACTGGAGTCAGGCCAAAAGTTAATGCACTGTCTACCCCTAAACTTGATTATGAATCAAAGCATGGCCTCCAGCAATTAACATGTTTTGTCACCTCAGATTTCCCAGTACTTAGTGAGTTTTTCCAATGGCCCACACATCCACCTTATACAGCATACCAAAGAAATATGACATTAGGTTGATCTAGTGGAGCCAAGGTCATGCACAGCACTTCCCACCAGCCATGCCGGTGACAGAGATTAAGGCTCCCTACAGCTCAGCAACTCCATCACCAGCAGTCACCAACCCAACCGATCCCCTCCTGTGGTGCCCCCGAATAGACGGCCAGCCTTTGCTAGCTGACCTCATTCAGCTCAATCGGGTTGAGAAGGGTGGATAACCAGGAGACCCTGCGAAGCCAACCACGAGTGGGGGAGCAGATGTAATGAGAAGAGAGACAGCTGAAAGCCCTAACGTTCGCTGACAGGCACAACAAAGCTGGGAGATTTCTGTCCACAGGCAAACTTCTTGCTTCTTAGCGTTAGCTTAAATATAACTTCATCTGAAATTTCTTTAACAATTTCAGCCAGCTACTCTTTAAACACGAAACAAAGGACTTCATTTCTCAGAAGCAGAGATTTTTGACATTGCCAACCAAGGCAGAGGTTGAGGTTCCAACTACAATTTAATGTCGATTCCCTGGTATTCCCATTGAGGCATCACATCAGAAACTTCCTAAGCTTACAGAGGATAAAATACAACATCAGAAAAAGTTATCACCTCTGCTAGAGATGAACTGTACTTTCAATATGAGATCTAATGGGACACTCCTCTGACTAACAGCATTTCTGTGTGTATGATGAGGACAGCAGGAATTGACCCAGATCTTTGACTTTCTACAGCAGCTCTGTTAACCTGACTTTTGGGGGAATTTCTAGATCCAACCTGTTGAATAAATAACTGTCTCCATACTGGTGATTAGCTTCAAAAATGCTTTTCAGTTCAACTTTTAAACATGAAATTACCCTGCAATCTGTTTTCACGACTATCATCTTAATTGAGAATATCAGAGTTTATAATGCTTGTGCTTAAGACTAGCCAGAATAAGTCATAT
The DNA here is from genome assembly GCF_018691265.1 of Tyto alba. Lineage (NCBI taxonomy): Eukaryota > Metazoa > Chordata > Aves > Strigiformes > Tytonidae > Tyto > Tyto alba. The sequence goes on along the minus strand of NW_024881316.1, from coordinate 23,602,458 downwards.
AAAAGACTGTTTCATAAGGAATTACAACTGATAATATTTTCCAAAACATTTATATAGACTGCATTTGCAGTCAAGTTACATACCATACTCTTACACATATATATAGCTTTACACACACACATACACAAAATAATATAATTTTCATTTTAGTTGAGATTTTTTAAAAAAATAAATCCTGTAAGCAATTCATTTAAATAAATTACCGAGAGAAATATTCTCTGGTAATACTAAAGTACTGTTAAATTGAACAAAGAAACAGAACAGATGTTTTCCTATTACATCTGTGGTGGAAAGAAAGAAAAGGGAAACTGTGTAGGTATTAAAATCTCTGATAGAGATTTGATTATGCTCCATGCTTAAAAGATAAAAAGCACAGGGGTCTTTCATTTTTAACCCAAAACAACTGTGACTGTTTATTTTTCTGTTCAAAGAACTATGCCAATCTGAGTGCTAAACTCTTTCTGACAAAAGCAGGCTTTTTTTTTTTTTTTTTTTTTTTTTTTTTACAATAAAACCCTGTGAGGTGGTTCTCCTCTCCTCCCTCCCCCCCAGCCAGGACATGCAACTCTCCCCTGAGGAGAGCAGAATCCCAAACCAGAGCAGATCCATAGTGCAGCCTGGTGGCCAGAGGCATAGGAGGACATCAGGTTAAGGACAGAGGAAGGGGGTGTACATCTAAGACACTGCAGCAGCACAGCTGAAGAACTATCTGTGCAGTATCAAGTCAATGCCCACACTCTTTTTAACATAGAACTCATGGGAGTTGCTCAACATACAGGTATCTTGAATTGTGGGATAAGAAAATACTACCATTTCTAATCTGTCTGCTTTTATTTTCCATTAGATGTAGGGTAATTTCACTATCCTGCTGGTCTTCCTCTCATAACGCACATTTGTTGACTGTTCCTTATACTCTGAGGTTTCCAAAGTATTACAGAGACAATGACCTTCCCCAACTTATCTTTCTAGAAATCACAGATGCTTCAGAGATTAACTCATACTGTGTATGAAGAAAGTGGTATAGAGCTGTCAAAACAGGAAAACCAGCAGGACACCTTAGATATCTGTCTTAGGTCTGCCATTGGCTGACAATTACTGTGAGGATGTGTTATTTATGGCATACTATGTTGGTATGCTGGTAGAGGAAAACATAGTAAGGAATTTCTTCCAATACTCTGAGCAGCAGAGGTACACCTAAAAAGATGTGTTTGGGCAACTGATGTGCACTAAGAATATCCACTCAAAGCAGCAGATCACTTTTTTTTTAAAGGAGCATCTTGTACTTCTCAAGAGATCCTACTCTGCCACTTGAGGAAAAGCTTGCAAAATCATCTCTCTAACTATGACTTGAGCAAGTCTTGTCTCTTGACATATAATGAACTCTTAGATCTTTAAACTCACAAGAAACAAATATTACTATTTCATTGCCATTTTGCTGCTACATTCAGCCTCTTTCTGAATGCATAGTACCACAAGTACTAGCTGCAGATGGGAGTCCCTGGATAAATCTGTGGGATCTGCTGAGCCCCAGAGCATTTCATAACAGTTCTTGTGGTGCTTTAATAAAATCACAGAATTGTCAGCCCTACATTTTGCAAGATCCACGTGCAAAGTAGGTGACACGCTGCCTTGGGCAACTTTTTGCAATATACCCACATGAATGTGGTAGATTTTATCATTTTGGCATGAAAAGATATTCTTTAAGAAAGATGTGGTAGATACTGAGGGGCTGAGAGGCATCTGACAAAACTTAAACAAGAGAGGCAAAATGGCTTCATCAGTCAAAATGAAACAGGGAGAATTTAAGGCACTGTTTCAGAAGTGGTTCATCTTCTGATCTTCATCTTCTGGCATGTGTGCTATGAAGTTTGTGGTAAGGAAAGCTTCATCCCCCTTGATATGAGCATGAGATATTTTCATCTCAAACTTTCCCAGTAAGCTTAAGGTTTGCAGTCTAGTACCTTGGGGAACTTGAACTACCAGCAGTGAAAAAACATATTTTAAAACCGTAGCGGTCACGGAGCTTCAATCTTGCCCCTGGACCCCAACAAGTGAGGTGCTTGACAAATGAAGATTGTGAAGATGGCTGCCACCTCTGAAAGCTAGCAATCTAATACCTCGCGTAATTTGCGCAGCTTTATCATACTGTTCAGCTGACACACCTGGTTGTCCTTACAATCAAGTTGCTATTGGTTCCAACCTCCTGTACCACTCTGCTTCTGCAGTTACAGACCCTGGACCACCAGCCTTGGCTTCCTCCTCCGTGGGCTGGCATCACAGCAAATGTCACCACTGCTTTCACTCTGCCTGGTTCTCGTTTCCCCCGACAGAGAATGAAGGCATGATTCAGCTGCCTGGGCACACACCTATAAGGGATGGTTTATGTTTATGTTTAGGAGGTATGCCGCTTGGCCTTCACCTGCTTCTCCAGAATGACTAAGGTTTGCTGGCAAGACTCTCACAGATGTCTGTCCTGAATACCCTTGCACATCTCAAACAACCCTAGATGTCCCTGCTTAGGGAACTGAATCTGCACATGGTGATCTCTGTTTCTGTCATTGGTCACGGCAAAGAGCAAGCCATCTTCCACAGCAAGCCTGTTTCTCACAATTTTTCTTTATATCAGTAGTGGTGTGCTGATACCGGAACAAAATCTATAGTTTTACATAATAAAACCACAGGCTGCTTGTGCTTGTATGGGTAAAAGGGTAAGGACTATCCCTTCTGCAAGCAAAACCGACTTGGTCTTGAAAAGGATGGACGGACACAAGGCGCACAGGCTGGAGTACAGCAGGGAAGTTGTACTCTCTAACACTGCCACACCTCTACTTTTTAGTGGGGCCTGTTGCGATAGGACAAGGGATAATAGTTTTAAACCAAAATATAGTAGATTTAGACTAGATATAAGGAAGACATTTTTTACAATGAGGGTGGTGAAACACTGGAACAGGTCACCCAGGGAGGTGGTAGATACCCCATCCCTGGAAATAGTCAAGGCCAGGTTGGACAGGGCTGTGAGCAACATGTCCCTGTTCATCGCAGGTGGGTTGGACTAGGTGACCTTTAAAGGTCCCTTCCAACCCAAACTATTCTATGATTCTATGATGATTCTATGAAAACACAGACTAATCACACCCTTTTTCTTTATTCAGAAGGAAATGTGGCAGGAAAATAGGGTTGTAGCCCTTTCTGTGTATAGTGGGTGCACACCCAGAGTAAGTGTATGCATTCGTGTTAGCGTACAGTGTGTTCCAGACCAGCAACTAAAATGCAAGGGACCACATTCTCAACAGAAGTAGTGTAGGAAGGAGCAGAAACACACATTAATGTGCTGCAAAATCTAGAGTCGAGTCAAAAGAGGCAAGAGGGAGTATATAATCAAATCAGGCAGGAATAACTAGAAGTCACTCCCATGTACCAGAGGGCATCATGAACTCCCTGAGGGAAGTGTGGCAAATGCCACAGCCCTGGCAAGCTGCACGTCTTGGAAACAAGGCAGGGTTTTGTCCTCACACACTTGTAAAATTATCCATTTTTACAGGGTAAGGAAAGCAGACTATTATAATCAAGTGTCTTTCTTAAAACTTCAGGATTCTCCTTATCTATATCATAATTAAACTGAACTGTTAGTTATGAGAACGTGCCATATTAGACCTTTTCATAAACTTTACAGAAAAGTCAGAATTAGAATCAAATCTGAATCACGTTTATTTTAAAAAACTGAAGTTTAGCTGACAAGCCTTTATAAAATCAGTGTCATCCCCAGGTGTTGTCAAGAATTATAATATATTACAGATCCAACAGAGGCTTTTCAGACCATATAGCATGGGAAAATTTTTTCAAGTGTTGCTATTCTCGCTTCTGGAAGAAAAGTTAATTAAATGCCCAAGCACAGACATAAAGCATTACTGCTTTTCCAAAGGAAAATGAGATAAGGCTCAAAAGTTAGAACTGTAAGGGGTGTGTTTGGGAAAAAAGGGTCAGGCCTTAATTACCACTGAGGTCACTGATACGTCCAAATGACAGCTGGCACAAGGCCACCATGAGTTTCACAATAAACTTCAAATTTATTCTTTAAGAATCTGATTCAATGCCCATAGAAAAAAAGATCCCTTAAGACACTCATTCACTTCAGCTACAGTAAAACGCTTTTCTTCCAGATAATAGACACAGATAGTTAAGAGTTCCTGTAATTATACTGTTCCATAGAAAATGCCATCAGCACTGAAAAACTGCTGTGGCCACTGTATGAGATCCTGACATCCCGATGAGTTTCCCTAATGTTTCAGCTTCTTAAAAACTTACTTATGCTTGTTTTTAAAGGACAAATTGTATTAAAAACACTGCTCATGAGGAAACAGTTTTCTGTAAGTTTTGAAAATTTGTACGTTTTAGTCCTTTCACTTTTGAAAATTAAGGAATCATAGTGGCAGTTCTATCTGCATGGTAACAAATAAACCTATGCCATGAGTAAAGAATAAAGAATAAAAAAACCTCACGTGAAAAGTTGTGTTTATGTACATAAATAAAGGTTTACTATGCCAACACATGCAGCATGTTTTATGAGAAACACTCTAAAATTCTGAACAGGTTGTAACAAGATCGATGCAGCATGTAATTTTCAAAATATCAGATTTGTCAAAATACTCCCACGTGACTGATCTGTCAAGCAAGGCTGCTGCTTCAAACATCTTCATGACTATTCATTTTTCTTTACAGACTTCTTAGATTTCCTCCCCATAAAGCACAAGAGTGGCTCAACATGCTGCAGGGCCACTCCACCTCGGGTAATTTCCATCCCAACAGGACGCTCGGTGCAGCGAGGCGCTGAGCTGTTGTCCATGGCCAACCTGATGTCACACCATGAGACGAGGAAGCCAAAGTGGCTGCATGCAGCAGATTGACAACCTCCTCCTGAGTGTCTCATGTTCTTTAATCTCCTTACTTTAAGCCAAAAATGTATTTATGGGAAAAAAAAAAAAAAACACCAAACTACAAATACACACCCTGGTCACCATCCTTGTTTTGCACTGAATCCTATAATAAACTTCACCCATCCTGTTCAAAATAAACAGGCACACAAGTTCTGGAAGAATTTAATCACTGGCTAACCCTGCAACAGTGACCTCCAGGCATGGCTTTCCCCAGGGGAGAGGCGCGGAGCGCAGGCAGCACAAGCACTGGGCTGCAGATGGTGCTGATCCCCCGCCTCGGCGCAGGCACACACGCTCCAGGGCTGGACACCCATCGCCCAGGACATGCCAATTTGCTCCCCTTGGCCCAACAGCACAGGGCCCGCAGCCAGGACTGGTGGCAAAGTGGCACAAGGGGAAAAACTTGTGCCTGGTCTCTTCTTGTGAGTCTGTTCACTTGCAAGAAGAGTCTGGTGAATCCAGGTTTAGGTCCCGTCATCTGAAACTCACTTTCAATTCTTTTCTTTTGCTCACCAGTCTAATAATCCACTCCACAGGAAACATTTCTTGCAATTCACTTAAAATAAACTGTTCTTTGTTTCATACTGAGGAGTAATTTTCTAGCTGTTTGACTTTGGATATTAATTTTCCCAAATAGCAGTCATAGCTAATGCTACTCCATTTCATAAAGTCCCTTTATCATTTCAAATACTTTTCCTAAGTCATCTTTAAGCAAGTCTCCCAAACAAAATGAGTTCAACACCCCTGATCTTTACAACAGATGTTTCCTAACTGAAGATTCAACCTTGGCTGCATCCTTCACTTTCTCATCTGGCCAACGCTCTACACTCTATTAGCATGAGAACTTTGTGATTTAAACACATTTCATGTGTTCCATTCAGCTAAAACCCCGTCCTTGTATCTAAGCTTGGATCAGTCACAAATTATGTATTTTTTTTTTTGTATTAACCTTCACATCTCTTCCAGACAACTCAATCATCCAATTAAACTATTGGTTTGCATACTCTATTTTGCATTTTGTCACCAGCTTTCAATTGCTTCATATGTCTCTGGATAAAATAAACTAACTTTATAAAAAAAGAGATACTTGTATGGATTTAAGATAAATACACTGTTGCTCAAGTTAAAAAAAAAAATTAAAATAAAAATAAAAAACCCCAAGCTATTGCTAAATCTTGTCCTTGCATTTCTCTTCTATATTCCTATGCTTGATTTCATGAAATGCATTCCAATATTATCCTAATCCCCCATCAGCAAGTATGCAACCAGGTGCATAATCTTCCATGCATATAAAACAGTAGAATATAAACATGCACATCCATGAGTCCCTTTCTGCATTTCTGTAGTTGTGTGATATCTGAAACACTGTTATTGTTCGGAACAAGCTTTAGCAAATGTTTTAAATGTAAAAATCCTTCTTGTCCGCTTCCTACAGTAAAAATAAATTTTGTCTCCATCTCAGTTCACACATCTCAAATCTTTTTGAAGTAATGGGCTAAAAGGTTCTCTTCAACCAACACTGGTCCAGCTAATCAGAATACCTCCACGGGTCCTATTCCACTTATTCATCATCATTATTACAGCACTACTCTCCCTGATTTTAACATTTGCACAGTCTTGGATGGCTGCTAGTAACTTTACATATTAGGATCAGCTAATCTACCTGAGTGGAGCCCATCCTGCGCAGATACACCAACTCAGCAGAAAGGGGCATCTACTAACACAAAATGGACATCTACTCTGTCATTGCTACAATTTAAAGTCCTAAAATATTAATTTAAGTTACAGAAATATCCAGCCAGTTTTAGTATCTATTTCACCAAAGTAGCCATTCTACAGACAGCCCTCAGTGAGCACGGGTTCCAGATGCCACATGTATCATGCGAGGTCCCATGTGACTCCACACATGCTCCCAGCCCGTTAACATTTCTTTCACCAGTTGTGATTTTAGTGCACATCCATCTCTCTCCCATGTTTTGCACCTCAGTAACCTTTTATGATATTTCCTCAATACAGTACTCTTCATTCACGTGCTTTTGTGTATAAGACTATAAAAAGATATTTATAAATCTTAGCCTAAAAAACCTACATTCTAAAACCCTATCTACATCTAGCACATTTTCTAGCTGTTAGGAGGGAGTGCCTCAGCCCATAATACTGATGATAATTGAAGTGTGACTATCAATCTGCTTAAAGCCTGACTTGTGACATTTATCCCATCTCCATTTTAAAATATTTTACTTACAAAGGCATAAATACAGATTAACGAAAAATACAATAAAAACATCACTAAGTTTCACTTTACAGGGCAGTCCATTGAAAGAGGGCATTCTCACTGGAACTGTAGGATTGATGCAGACTGAAATCACTAATTTAATGAAAACACAGACTTTAGTAAATAATTTGGCACTGATCGGCTCTAAGACTCAAAGCTGAATATTATTTTGCCAGACAAGGTCTGGGCCTTACAAAGATGTCACAGAATAATACAACCGTAAGGCTAAAAAGGACTGAACAGATCACCTCATCTGACCCAGTGCAGTAGAGCAGACTGACATGCCAGAGATGCTCCTCTAATTTATTCTTGAAAATTCAAATGAAGGAAATTCTCCAGTGTAATACATATACTTCAGTGTTTTATTATGCTTACTTGCTTTTGGGGAGGGGGATTTTTCTTGCTAATCTTCAAACTAAATATTTTGCAAACTAAGCTGAATTTTTTGTTTTCCCCTGCTTAGGGTCTGAGCTCAGAAAACACTTGTTCACCAGCCTCTGCATGTCATCACGTCTCCCTTCAGTCTTCCCTATTTCAGACTAAACAAACTCAGTAATCACAGTCTGTCCTTGATATTCCAAGAAAGCTTCTTATCTTCTTACTGCTTTATTACAGAGGGCTGCAAAGCTCTTGTCATTGCAAAGATCAGGAGTTGCGCGGCCAGGCGGAGTTTCACAACCACGTGCCTGCAAGCACACTCGTGCGTCTACGAAAAGGCAGAATCCTGAGCTGCCTCCTTGTCTCCTAAGCACTGTGCTGGCCCACATGCAGGGTGAGGAGCTCATCTGTAGTTCCTGGGGCTCCCTGAGCACCAACCAACGCAGCCCAGTGCAGGCGATGGGCCTCGGTAAGAACCGTGGCAGGGTGAGTGCCACGCTTGTTGCTGACAACATGACAGAAGGGCCGAGCCAAGGACGGTACAGCCGCAGCGTCAGACAAGCAGGGGTTATCACCCCAGGGATGAAGTGACAGAGCTCGAATCCTCGCTTCAGGATGTGGCACAGGAAGGGCAGCAGGTGCTCGGATGCCGTGGCTCGGTGGAAGGGAGATGAGTCCTTGCCCGTGCATGTGGCCTCCCAGAGCCAGGTGAAGCTGCTGCAGCACCTGATGGCAGCCACGGCGGCAGCAGCAGCAGCAGCCGGTGGCAGTGGCTCTTCCCAGCGCCAGTTCTACCTGCAGATGTTGCTGACGGCAATATCCGAGCAAACTATATCATTCAAATTTTGTGACAGTAATCTGCTAATGAGACAACATGGGGTTGCATGACAAAAAAAACGTAGGTACACCATCTATACTGCTTCCCCTTTGTCTGCCCACTTTCAAAGACCAGTTGTTCCATGGCCTTCCCAGGGAGGGAAATCACCCTGTGAGGTCTATAACTCACTGTTCTTTTCTTCTGCTTAGGAGAGAGGTATTATGCTTACTATAACTGCAGACTCCTAGGAGTCCCTTGTTCTCTCCGTATTCTTAAATAGAATGATAAAATGTTATAAATCACTTGTCAGTTCCTAACTACTGCATGAATAAAGCTGTGCAACCAGAAGGCACATAATTTATCTGAATATTTTTCAATCTGATCTTTCCTTACCTGAATTTCACCCTCATCTTATTAAAGCATGTTCTGTCAAGTCAGTATTTTGTAGACTGAGGAGGCCAGAGTAATTCAGACTTTTCAACATCATTCAATACTATTTCTCATTTTTTTCCCTGGTAATGCATCCATACTTCTCCTTTCTTCTTCATATTCTGACATAATTACAGTATCTTTCTCCTGTGGACTTTTATGTCACACTGTACCTCCTTCTGGACCTTTTACTAGTCCGGTTTTACCCCACCATGCTTTACTAACTCCTTTATACAAATCTTTAGTCTGCTGCCCTTACTTCCACTTCTTGGATGGCTCCTTTGTATTCCACAAAATCTTTTAAAAGCAGCAGTACGATGCCTCCTGTCTGTCCTGCCCGTTTGCAGCCTGCCTTTGTGCCTCCAACACAAACGCCTTCAATGCCTGCCAGATCTCCTGCATTCTTCCCTCTCCTGGATTACTTCCCCAAGAGACCCTACCTATTGCTTCCCCAGTTCTGCTGCTTAGAAGTTCATTGTCCTTTTTTTACTTCTCACTTTACTCTTTTCTTTGAAAGGTGAGCCTGAGATTTTGCAATCACTTGCTGTTAAGTTACCTTCCCTTTTTAAATTTTGAAGCAGTTGCTCCCAATCATTCTAGACCTAACTAGCAGTTTTGCTTGTGCCTTTCTGAACCTGACAGGCTGAAGGTCTCCCTGGCTGGCACTTCTCCCACAAGACACATGTCCATGCCGGAGGCAGCCACCCCAACTCCTGCAGCAGGCAGGGAAAACAGCAGCAGTGAACCTGATGCGGTTTTCACACCTGCTTGGGGGGGAGCTGAGCTGTGCCAGAGAAATGCTTCTTTCCTGCACGGGCGACAGAGGGCACCTTTGTAGGTGTTCAAAGGCAGACCTCCACATCTGCTCTTCCTATCAGCTATGAGGATAAATGATTTTCCCCACTGTTAAAGAGTTCTGTCCTTCTGATGCTAGTTAGCAACCAAAAATCTACTATCAACCTCCTTGTTCCAGTTCAGCACCTCAAACCGACAGCAACCACAGTCACCATCTGTCCCATCTTATCTTTGGCCAGAGACACACCATGGTGTTGCAGTTACACAGTGCCACCACTTCTCTCCACCCTTCACGCTTCCAACTTACCCTCTCCTTTACAGCCCTGTACTATGTGTCACCCATATACCTCATCAGGGATGAACTGTTTAAAGTATGCAAATGTAATGACAAAAAAATCTGGCTTTCACAGTTTAAATCTACAAGGATACACTAACTCAGACCACAGGCAATACACTTTCACTGCTCTGGTGAGGCCCCACCAGGAGCACTGTGCCCAGCTCTGGAGCCCTCAGCACAGGAAGGACATGGACCTGCTGGAGTGGGTCCAGAGGAGGGTGATGAAGATGATCAGGGAGGAGGAGCACCTCTTCTATGAAGACAGGGGTTGTTCAGCCTGGAGAAGAGAAGGCTCCAGGAAGACCTTACAGTGGCCTTCCAGTACTTAAAGGGGGCTACAGGTAAGATGGTGACACACTTTTTAGTAGGGCTTGTTGTGATAGGACCAGTAGTGGTTTTAAATGAAAAGAGGGTAGATTTAGACTAGATATAAGGAAGACATTTTTTACAATGAGGGTGGTGAAACACTGGAACAGGTCACCCAGGGAGGTGGTAGATGCTCCATCCCTGGAAACATTCAAGGCCAGGTTGGACAAGGCTCTGAGCAACCTGATCTAGTTGAAGATGTCCCTGCTCACTGCAGGGGGGTTGGACCAGATGACCTTTAAAGGTCCCTTCCAACCCAAACTGTTCTATGATTCTGTGACTCCAAAGCAGGTAAAATATAAGTTTAGCAGACATAACATTATTCTGATTGAAGTCAAGGTACTGCATTTCAGAAGGTAGATGAGAATTTTAAACATTATGTTACTACCTTTAAATTTGCTTGTTCAAAGCACCATAAATGCCTTCAGCAGACAACACCATTCTTTACAGGACAAATGTGTTTATTCTGATACCTTCTTAGGTGCCCATGTAGTCACACATCTACATTACCTCAGGCAATGGCTTTCCAAAGTATATGAAACAGTGCTGTAGAATAAAATATTTTGATGTTTGTGACTGAATGTTAGGGATTGCTTACTGTCCTGAGTCCACATCTTGGGACAATTACTACTCCCACTGGTCCCGTGGGAGGAAGATCAAGCTGGAGTATTTCTAAACTGATATAGAAATTATTATTAAATGTGGATACATCAAAAGTATATAGACAAAATATAATTCCATGCATAATTTAACAATTAATTAAAAAGCCAACACTTTATTGTAAATGGCAGAATTTTATCTCTTGTGATCTCTAAGGAATAAATAATACTAAATTAAATCTATGCTGAGAGCTAATTGCAAACAATGAACCCACAAAAAGAGAACGAATTAATATATTAATATAGTAGTCTACCACAGAAAACATATTGATTCCAGTGGTTCTATTTCATCATACAGTGATCTCATGTTAGACTTACTTCTCCTTATACTCATTCTTTCATATATGAGCACCTATATAAAACAATTTTTAAAACCTCAAATGCCACAACAAAAAGGATCATAAAAACATACACTCAACTGGTTCAGTAGTGCTGCATGCCATAAAAATATCGATGCACTCAAGCTATCATATATTTCATGCATATTTAATTTTCTCTTTTCAATTATTCTCTTTCCTGCTCCCAATTAGTCATGAAGTCTGCATGCATTAAGAGGATCAAATAAACTTGAAATCTGTGGCACAGTTTTTATTGACTTGGATTTATTTATTTATTTGCTTGCAGAGAGATTTTGTGGTGAGGTTTATCATTAGCCTCTAAAACTTTGTATAAATTTCCTCCTCTTTTTCAGCTTTAACTTCTGGTATTCTGTCACCACACTTCCTCACCATCTCCTGGTTACCTTCCTCCCTCGTCTAAACTTTGATTAAACATCAAAAACATCCTCAGTCTACTTCCTGATCTGCTTTGCCAACAGCTACAAATAATACTAAGGAGATGAAGGATGCTCTGCAGTTTACCTCCAAGTGTAAGATTCTGGAAAAATTTGTGTGCAATATAGCATGAGTAAACTATAATTGTGCATATTTCCAGGGATAACAACAAAATCAAATACTTCTTTACCAGTAAATGATGACCTTCTTCAAGAGTTATTTTCCTATAATTTTCAGGAGGAGCATGTCTCAAAGAAAAAACACTTCAAGACCTTTTAAAATAGTCCTAAGCACACAACAGCAAAATTTTTAGGAGAAAAACTGTAATACTCTTCTGTCTACCAAGAAGACAATAGACCTTGCTGGACAATTGAAAAGCAAAATAGAGGAGGAAATAATGATACTTCAGCTGCACCCAATGCCTAAAGCAAGCTGTGTGCTGTGTTGGAAGTGGGGCTTTACAGGATTTGCTCCCAGCACAGTTTGTAGCTGCTGTCAGAATTAACCAGGAGGAATACATAGAAGACTCATTTAGATGCACCAGCACAGCAAGCAATCTTTATCTTATTTTCCTTAACACAGGAAAAGAAACCCAAAACACACTTTTTCCAATTATGTTTCAAAAATGAAAGGTGTTAAATTGAGACTTTTTTTAAAAACAGTCACTACCATTAGACTAACACTAGGTGCCTCATCCCTTAAAATAAATATAAACGTAGAGCTAAAAAGCGTTCATTTCTACAATAAAAGGAGGTAGGGAATTTTAAATAACAGATTAACTGCATGGCTAAAAAGAAAATACTGCAGAGTAATGCTATCTAAAATGATAACCACTAGTGTTAGTGAAGTGCCAACTTTCAGCAAGGGAATGACTTCACTCTATCAGGATGGTTCCTCTGCCATTAAGCACATACCTGAACATTTCACAAAGCAATCGACCTAAGTGGCCATTTACAAACTGTGTGCTGCCTCAAGGACGAACAGGAATCAATAAGTCCAGGTTTCTATTCTGAATTATTCATTCAGTCTTTGCACAACAAAAAGCTGCTTTCTCTCTCTCTAATGCACTACCGGTGCAACACAGCACAGGATTTTGAACTTGGACTTTTAAAACAGTAGTTTTAAAAGCATTTTGTCCAGCTACTTATGAAAACCTTCTTGTTCATAAGCCCTTTAAAACTGACTCTTGGAGCAAATAATGACTGTGCAGGGATGCTGCCCATTGCTCCCGCTGCCAGCAGTTTTCTCCCAGGGTCCAGCCAGTTGAGGGTCTCAAGCCAAGCTGCACGGTGGGGGGCACCCTGCTGGTGCCATGGGCAGGACAGACCTCCCCTCTCCAGGGAGATACTCAGGCATCCCGAGTCCAGCAGTGCTGCTAAAAGTTCAGTTAGGACTCGCTACAACTTTTTCTTCCATGAAAAAGGAAGGAAAATTACCCTTGGAAGGAAAACACCTCGGTGTTCACACTTCCCCATTAGAGCACTGGCCTACCCACCCTCCAGGTACCTTGTCTTTAGTCCCATTTTCTGTACATCATAATTTCTGATAAAAAAACCCCACTCTAAGTACTTCAAAAAATCCTGTTTAGTCTCTCAAGAGTAAGATCTGGCACTATAAAAACATTTTTCAAAGGTTTGAGAAAGGAAGTGAACGACAAGGATTTGTGTGCTTTTACTCCTTTTTCATTAACAACTTTTTTATTTTCCCACTTTTATCTCATTCTCCCTCTCTATTTCACACTTCTTATTCTTTCTTTAGGTTTTGGGGCCTGAAATTCAAAGGAATGTCAGGACGAATTTCCGGGCTTTAGTGAAAGTTGGATTACTCTTTGTGTGCTTAAGGACCATGCAAACCCTACACAAGCATGAAACCCCTTTCTTCCACAAGTTTACCTGTCCTTGTTATGTCAGGGGTTACTTACTCCTGTGGTGAGTACTAAAATTTAACTAACATCCTGTTTTGACAGTAGCAAAGTGAAACACTTGCTGGAAGCAGAGGCAGGTTTAGAAAAGGTAAGAGAGGAGATCTCTACCCCACTGCCACGCTACACCGGCGTGTTGTTTCTCCCTGGAAGCTCATACCACAGCAGCAGGCGAGTCTAAAGTCCACTATCTCACCTCTCCAGCCCGTATGTCAACAAGAAGTGAAAGATAACATTTAAACTGGAGTCCTACCATCAGACATTAAACAGTAGACTTTGCAAGTGCAGTGCTCTAATCAGTCCTTGGAAAATCTATTATCAATTCAAAAGAAAAACTTCAGCATTTAAAAAATGTAGCGACAGTCCACTTGATCTTAGACTGTGGAACTCAAAGATAATATAAACAGTTGCATTTTGCAAATAACATATTAAGTACCTGTCCCAAAGTATGTATCTCAGGATCATTTGCAGGACATATTTCAGCAATGACTATGTTTCTAGTTTAGCAAAGTACACAAATACAGGCTTAACTAGTCAGCTGAACTGACAAGACGCTAATCTTATAAAATGAATGGTATATACTGTGCACTTACATGCTTTGAATCCAATGCAACTAAAGATGGGCAATGGAGAACAGAAGTGCAAATATTTCTCAGCCATCTTGTTGTTTGTGGTTACTCAGTGATTCACATAAATACAGATTTAATGAGAAGAATGACAGTAGGCTTCCATGCCATCCCCCAATGAATGATGGTAACCTGTAAAAGCATCGTGCTGCTGACCTAGAAAAAACTCTTTTGAATGTACTGCTATAAAGGGGTAAAAGTCCGGAACTTTCCCAAGGACTGCAGAAGAATAGGAAATTAATTACAGTGAGCCAGGAAAGAATGAAGCAATCGGGGAAAAAGTAAAAAGAGAAAAGAATTAAAAAAAAAAAAAAAAAAAAAAAAAAAAAAAACAGGAAAAACAAAGAAAAGAAAACAAAAAAATAAATGGGACAGAGAAAACAAACAGAGGAAAGAGAAAGGAAAAAACATAAATAGGATAAAAAAAAAAAAAAAAGAATGAAAAATACAATCCATCCCCATGCCCATAGTGGGGTCCTGTCCACACACATGGTCTGGTGTTTTCCATGATCTGTCATCATTTCCATCATCACCTTCATCCTTTCCACTTCTCATTGAACCCTACACATTAACAGATAAAGCACACTGACCTCACTTTTCAGTCAGTGGAGCAAAAGCACTTCTAGGACACAATTCATCTCCCCCTAAGTTAGATGCCTTAGGGGCCAACATCAAGAAGGGCATGTTCTCTCTGCTAAGTACAAGAGAAGTCTGAGTAACTAGCTCAGCTAAAGCTATTGAGAAGCCTGAAACAAGCTGATTCCTGCCTTTTTTTGTCTTCAACAAGCTATTGGCAGTGAACAGGCAAATTCGAGTTGCATGTATTTTATATTAAATCCAAGGTAGCCGAAAACTAGGACTCAAATTCAACTTAATGCACAGACCAGGACACATCTAGCAACTCTGCTAAAAATGCACTCATTTATGGTGCTACTTTTTTACATTCCCTCCATTATATAGCATTTTCTAAATACACCTTTGTGTCTTAAGAAAGACCATTTGAAGGATTGATTTTAATTTCCATACAAGTCACTGTTCTAGAAACAATGCTGTAAGAACAGAAATTTGACAACTGTATCACCAACTGCTTTCAAACTGAGTATTTCCAAAAGATAAAGTTGAATTGCTACATAAATTCCAAGTTAATGGTGAGCTGTAGTCAAAGTATATTTGTGTAAGTTATCAATCTTAACTTGAATTCTAAAGTGAACGATCAGAGATGAAAATCAAGGCCAGCAGTACACACACAGACACACACACTCATACATATATATATATATATATATACATACATATCTACCTCTACAATCACTCACACTGAGATCTATTTGAAGATGAAGGCCTAAGGCCATTCACCTTGGGAAGCAAGTCAAAAGGATTTAGTGTGAACTCTCTACTCTGATTTTGTTACAGGTTTAGAGCCTAAATCTTTTTTTAGCTACTCCCAAGAAGTTGACAGTATAGCAACAATGACAGTGCGTGTTTCAGAAGTGTGTAAAATAATGGTGTATAGAAATATAATTTTTAATACACTGCTCTTCTGTAAAAACAGGCATCATTTTTAAACTGTATTAAAGGATTGCTCTCCAAAAAGCTTCAGACAGGCTTTCCCACAGCCCACAGAAAATTAAAACTGCACCTTTAAAATGCATCTTTAATACATAAAAAGATTGGTAGTCTCTACAAACACAGCAACAATGACCCTCAGTTCAAAGAAATGCCTGATGGTTAAATTGCATTTTGCTGCCAGAGTACTGGCAATCTTCCTGTATGCTTTTTTCTTTAAATCTAATTTGTCTGAAGTAGTGGGCAATGGATACATTTCTTGCATTATAATATGAAGTAAAATCCAGAAAGGGAAGGGTACAGATCTGCAGTCTCTTGTCTTTTTAGTAAGTAGAAGACTTCTGCAATGACATGAGGCCACTCAGGTACTTCGGATTACAGTGAGGAGGCATCTGTGCAGAAGGGGTCTATGGAGCAGTTGTTTCTACAGAGCGTGATTTCTTTGGGTCTAGCAAATCCATAAAGGAAAAAAACCTATTGGTATGAACAGTATTAAAAGCTATTCTGCGACTCCAGATTCACCCTGTCTGCAGAAAGGTTGTGTGCTGCAAAGGTTGATGACAGGACCACTCATGATGACTCAATCACGGTGGGAAGGACCAAAAGACAACTCTGTAAGAGAGGTCTCTTATTAGAGACAAAATTGAGACCAACTTCACATTCAGGTCTTGTTAGCTTCCAATGTCATACCATTTCTAAGAGCTCCACAGGTCTCAAATTTTTAGAAGATGCAAAAACAGAACTCTGCATCTTCTAAAGGTTTGAGAAGCTAAAAAAAGAAAAAAAAGTTGATTTTAAACATCCTTGAAAAAATTTTGTTCTGCTTCAGTGTCCAATATTTCTCAAATAGCCACAAGAAGAGGAGAAATCATTAAGTTGCCCCCTAAAAAAACATGTATTTTTCTCTAAATATGAATACAAGCAGATCGTTGCAACAGTGTCTGAACATTATACTCATTAATTAAATCTCAACTCCGACAGTTTGCTGATATACTGCAAGGGGTAGGGGTGAGTGGAAGGGAAATCAAAGGAAGTTACGTTAAGTAATTCTATAATCTGTTTCTCCAGAAAAATATCTGGGCTAGACAGCGCTGAAACAGCAGATTAAATCCAGAACTGAAGGGCCATGCAGTGAAGGTGAGCTCATGGCTTTTAGTCCTCTGTTGACTAAAAGCTGTACATGTTGTTAAAATGATGTGCTCTGTCCCTGAGGCAAAGTTCAGTGCTATTCAACAGAAAGATATTGAAAACTGACTTTCATCCCTAGAAAACCTCTATTTCTAATCCATGAGCAGCATACTAATGCCACAGAATGATCTAAGGCTCCCCTTCTCAAGGTCATTTCCCTGTCCTAAACATGGTACTTAAAAAAAAATTTTTTTTTTTTTTTTTTTCATTTGCCTTAGCTGTGGTACTACGGCCATGACACTCTAATGACAGAAAAGAGTCAAGCTTTGTAGAAAGAAATCATGTGTCTTAAACTTTGATTCATTATAATTTCAAATTCAAGTATTCAAATAGATTGCCTTGGGATATCAGACAGCAACATTTCAACTCCCCCATGACTCCTCAAAGACAAAGTATATGCATAAATCTCACAATTTAACACCTTCCTTATATGTAACGCAGCTGCATCCTGAAATCAAACATTTAATAAAAGACACAAGCACTGCTGTAGCAATCAGTCATCCAGACATCACAGAATTATCAACTGACCTTCATGAGATGCTGATTTATCCATTTTGTGAAGGTCTTCTTTTGTACTTTGTCCCGCTCATCTGGAGGTAAAAAGGAAAGAAAAGGGTTTAACAGCTCTACAATTGATGGAGAATTTTTTTTTTTTTTAACTGAGAGCTTTATAAAATTAGCATTCTAATGAAGTTTAAAAACAGAATAGCTGCTAAAAAGCTCTGAAATATCCAATCAAAATAATATCACACAAATGTTTTTGCAGTACATCACAGAATGTCATGAGAAGTTTCCTGAGCAGAAGCTCCAGGTGAGTTCCTCCAGGATGACAGCCCTGCTTCCCAGGAGAAGCCAACTGTTCCCTAAAATGTACTTAAAAGATCAAGGCAAACTTTTAAGAGCTATAAATACTACTTATAGCCTCTGAAATCCAATTAATTATTAAAGTATTAGCAACAGAAAATCTCTTACTATATGAAATCTGGCATTTTTATTCACTGTTTTTCAACTGGAATATCACCCTTGTTCCAACATGCAAGGATGAGCTACAGCTTCAGTCTCTTTCTTTTAAGCCTCTATAAAATACACAGGGAGGACCAGTAATGCCAGTATGGGACTCAGCCACTACCAGCACCCTGGCATGGAAGTTAGCATCAATGATTGACCACAAAACATTGAGAAGAAACAATAAAAGCAATAGACTCAGGGTAAGGAAGCATCCCACTTATGGATGGCAAGTATATATATATGTATTCTACCGAGTCATTTTAGAGAAACACTAACCAGTACAGCTGCTACAGGGCCTGTTCACAGCCCCGGAGCAGGAGCTGTGGTGCATTAGGACCAGGACCATCTGTGCAAGCTTAAAATAGCATGATCCCTTAAGACCCTGTACAACAAAACTGCAGCTGTTTCATTGACTCAGGCTATTTGTAGTGTGGCTGAGAATAAGCAATCAGCTCAGGTAGCAAAACAACACCCCTTCTGCAGCTACTGCCATCACTAGAAGATTGAATCAGGTCCTGTATCTTACATTAAAAAAATACTGTTTTCAGATCGATCAAAGGTAACATAAGCAATAAAAAAAAACCCAAAATTCTCAGAAGGTCCGTAGTCATGGACTTTCAAGTTGCTGGTATGATACCGAGGACTTACAAAATGGCATGAGATCATACAAGAGTCCATCCTCAGCCAAACTGAGCACTGTATGCTGTTCCTAACAGTAGTGAGAAATGAGTATTCAGAAACAAATGCAAAAACAAGACAAGCAAAAGCCTGTGAAGCCCTTGTATACTCCTCCCTTATGTGACTCACATACCTTCTACATGCTTATACGTATCTTTGCATTTAAGAGTCATAGACACATTTTTTTTCTGCTTTTCAATCCTTTTTAATAAACACAACTATAACATCTGCAGCCACAGCTCACTGTGGCAATGAGTTCTTCAGGTAGTATGTGTGGTGTACGTGTACATTTGGCTCTGTACAGAATACCTACTGTTCCCTAAACACCTTTTCCATGCCACTCAAGACCTCCCAAGCTTCTGGCATATGCTTTTCCCCACTTTGCAGCTCCACACTCTCTTACTGTAGTTGAGGACCTAAAAAGGAGGAGTAAGAAACAAACTAAAGAGCAAAGCTGAACTACTGGAGGAAAAAAATCTGGCAGATTAAGAAAACCTGTTGCTATATATACATTTCCCTATAGCGTTCACCTAGCAAGACCGCATTTCTGACATCAGTTATTTACCCTAATAAGGTAGAAGCTCTGGCTTGGTAGATGTAGAGAACAGAAAAATCTCAGAAATAAAAGAAAAACAGAAATACTTTCAGTTGTAACTGTTTCATGATATGTAGCTGTTTTAAAAGCAACACAACTTTTCCCAACTGCAGAATTTAATATTACAGCCCACAAGTGTACAATGTATCTTTTTTCCCAAGGTAACCTCAGCTAGTTTTGAATAACTACCATAGAAGTTTACACTTTGAGAAGCGTTATTGTGAGGACAATAAAAACCCCAAAATTTTAAAAAATCCACTTCCTTGTATCTTGTTAGAACATGCAGTCACTATTAATTTCAACTCTATTTTCAACTAAAATGCAAACATACATAAAATAAGTGATGCTTACTACCCCCTATTCCTTTTATATATGCATATATTACACAAACACTCACAGAAAACTCTGTACCTGACATACACAGATGTGTACCAATGAGGAAAGCTGTCACCCATCACGTTGTGAAAAAACACCAGGACAGAAGAAAGGAAAAAAAAAAACAACTAACCAACAAAAAAAAAAAAAAAAAAAAAAACCAAAAAAAACAACAACAACCAACCAACTAGACAAAAACCCCACTACAACTGTGATTTTTAGTCAAAAAATCAAATGCTTCCAGAAGAGCAAATGCACACTAGAAGGAAAACATAGTGCAAAGGTATTAAGTGTGCTTGAGCTCAGAGCAGAACATATGAAACCAAACCCTCCCAGAGGCAGTAGAAAACAGGCAACTGACTACAAAAGAAACAAGTTGACTACAAAACAAACTAAGGAAAGAAACCCACTGAAAGCCTCTTGAGAGAAGCTTCCCCCCAGAGAGCTCTGCTCTCTCCCAAAGGCAGCCCTGCCGCCCTGCCAGCGCAGCGCCAGGCTGCGTTACTGACCCATGCAGCACATTACTTCCACCAGCTTTGTGCTCCGATCACTTTCATCTTCAGCAAACTGTTTCATTCTTCCCTTCAAAACTTCAGAGTTTCTTTTCAGGGAAAAAAAAGAGCCAAGGAGTGATCAGGGCTTCTCCTAGCTGACAAAGTAGCAACTCCCCCTTTTTTTTTTTTTTTGGTTTTTTTTTTTTAAAAAAAAAATAAAAAAAGGAGCAAACAGCCCATCTGCTGTCACAACAAGTAAAACTGAAAGCCCTCTGGACTTAACTCACAGTGAGAAGTAAATTAAGCATCTGTGTTCGTTCATTCTGAGCTTTTAGGTGCATTAATTCACATCTGAGTACAAATGTTGAGCTTTTCAAACCAGGAAGTCTATTTTTTTTCCTCTACCAGTAGTAAGTAGCAAAGAAAGAGCGTCACCATGAAACGAGCAGCAGCAGTGCTGTTTAAGCCAAGGTAATTTAAGAATGCAGGTGAGGCAAGACCTGCAAAATGAAAACACATCTTCCTAGATCATCGGATCTGTAGATGGTCACAATAAACCTTCTATGGTGAATTAAACTTGAGCTTCTCTGCCTTTACCTGTTAATGCAGGTATTATTCTGATATATTAGACATACAAACTGGAAGTCTCTAATGCTTTATGCCTGGAAAGCACCTCAACAAAATGTCTCCAGTCAATAGAATGACACCTACTTTATGAACCTACACTACAACACAGCAGCATCTAAAGAGGCTCCAGATTAGAAAATTTGGACTTAAAAAACAGTTGCCTCAACTAAGGTATCTCATTGTGCTTTCTTGTCATTCCTCAATCCCAAGGACAAATTCAGGGGCCAGATCCTTCTAACACCGATGCCCCTTTTCACGAATCCCTATTGCTTGCATGGATCACAGTGTCTGCAAATTAGAACAGTTTCTCTAAGAAGACAGGTTTACTACCAGAATTAACACCAAAAGAAACAGGTAGCGTTGATGCCTTTTCAGTGCTGTCCTGGGGAGAATCATGGAATCATTTAGGTTGGAAACAACCTTTAAGATCACCAAGTCCAACCCAGTACTACCAAGTCTACCACTAAACCATGTCCTTAAGCGCCACATCCTCACATCTTTTAAATACCTCCAGGGATGGTGACTCCACCACTTCCCTGGGCAGCCTTTTCCAATGTTTGATAACCCTTCGAGTAAAGAAACTTCCTAATATCCAATCTGAACCTCCCCTGGTGCAACTTGAGGCCGTTTCCACTCATCCTATCACTTGCTACTTGTGAAAAGAGACCACCACCCACCTTGCTAGAACTTCTTTTTAGGTAGCTGTAGAGACAGGTAAGGTCTCCCCTGAGCCTCCTTTTCTCCAAGCTAATCAACCCCAGTTCCCTCAGCCACTCTCCATAAAACTCGTGCTCTAGACCCTTCACCAGCTTCGTCTCCCTTCTTTGGACACACTACAAGAAAGACATTGAGGTGCTGCAGCAAAGGGCCCAGAGCTGAACACAGTATTCAAGGTGCAGCCTCACCAGAACAAAGTACAGGGGACAGTCACCTCCCTAGTCCTGCTGGCCACACTATTTCTGCTACAAGCCAAGATGCTGTTGGCCTTCTCAGCTACCTGGGCACACTGCTGGCTCATATCCAGCCAGCTGTCGACCAGCAGCCCCAGGTCCTTTTCTGCTGGGCAGCTTTCCAGCCACTCTTCCCCAGGCCTGTGTCATTGCGTGGGGTTGTGATGACCCAAGTACAGAGGCTGCTGAGTGGTCCTCTCTGCCTGAAGACAACCTGAAATCATCTCTGAGCAACGACTTGAGATGTCACCAGCTTGAATGAGCAGAACAATGCACCTGTCACCACAATGACATGAGAAAAGGCAAAAAGTACACAGGAGTACAAAACCCTCATTTTCTAGATGAGCTGCAAATTTCTGCACTTTTTTCTTCATTCTAATGATGCAAATGTCAGTTTGGAGTTCCTCCACATAGTGACAGACTTACCAAAAAAAAAAAAAAAAAAAAAGAAAATCTTTTCTTAGGCAGCTTTTTGTATTGCTAAATTATGTTTGCTTCTCTACTGATATTTGTCTGCCTACATGAATGGTCAAATAGGCAGCAGGTTTTTCTACATTTGTGCAGGTATTTACAAAAGCCCTCATAGGCATTATTACTTACTCATGTATAAACGCACTATTTTTTCTGTATATATTGTTGCTATTTACAATACTTATTTATATTAAACTCAAAAAAGCTATGTTAGAAGAACATTATTAGGGTTGCAAAGTGAAGCACATGAAGTAGAGCTAAAACAGGAATTAAAACTGGCTGTGAAACCTTAATACAACCTTCTTATTTTTTACGAGACTACTGTCTACTGCATAGAAGGGGTGTTACTCATTTAAGGAATAGTTATTCAATAATGTATTTCATGTTCTTGTTGAATACAGAACACCAAACCTATTCATTCATCATTTTTCAAGCTCTGAAGAGAAAACTAATTTCACAATAGGTTTTGCTCTGCTATTCCTAACATTCCTTCTGCAAACTGGACCCTGGTATCTCAAATCTCACACTCAGAAAATAGAGCATAATTACTGCATGATATCTTGGGAAAACATTTGTTTTATAACACCCTCCTAGAATCACAAAGCTATATAAGAAATAGGGGACAAATCCAATTCTCCAGTCAGTGCTGAAATGCCTTATCTAGGAGACCTTGCTCTCTGTTCCTGCAAACTTCACCTTAACTTCTCACAGGCCTTCCATGTCTGTATCAATTATTCATTCTCATTCATTAATTAGGAACCAGGGGACCTACAACCAACCTATGACAATCTGAAACAGTCTCTAGGAAGGTAAAACCTCAGTTCAAACAAGTCTCGTTTGGAAATCATTGTGGTTTGAACCCAGCCAGCAGCCAAACACCATGCAGCTGCTTGCTCACCCTCCCACACCCCAGGAATGGGGAAGAGAATTGGAAGGTTGGAGGAAGACTTGTAGGTCGAGATAAAACCAGTTTAATAACTGAAATAGAATAAAACAGTAACAATAATAGAAAATACAAATGGGTAATGCACAATGCAATTGCTGACCACCAGCCAACAGATGCCCAGCCCGTTCCTGGCTAGCGATCCCAAAATACCAAGATCCCGCAATTGCAATCTTAGAAACAAGAGAGAGGCCTCTCCTTTCTGGCCAACCCTCCTTTACATACTGAGCATGACATTACATGATATGGAATATTTCACTGGCCAATTTGGGTCTAGTGCTCTGGCCATGCTCCCTCCCCACTTGTACACCTGTGCATGGGCAGGACATGGGGAGCTGGAGAGTCCTTGATATCTCAGCAACAAGTGTATTATCATTGTATTATCAGCATTTTTCTCATACCATATCCCATACTGAATCCAAAGCACAGCACTATTCCAGCTACCAAGAAGACAAATTAACTCTATCCCAGAAACCAGGACAGAAAGTTAAAACTTTCCCTAGGCAAAGGTTGAATAACCTTACTACCAGGTAATCTACCACCCTTCATATCACTAGTGGGTATTCTTAATTATAGTTGGGTTTAAACTAACCCTACCTGTAGGCCTTTTATTTCAATTTTGACTACCTGAAATAATGATTCAGTGAAGGTTACCCATGTTATGAAGAACTGGGATCATCCTCTATTATGTGTAACATTTTAAATTAGATAAACTTGGAAATTAATAAAATAAAATTGTATTATACGGTAAAGTGTATGAGTACAGACCAATGCTACGAACTGTGTCCTATTTCATTAAATTTTCATTATGACATACAGCATTTAAAATCCCACACACTTTGGCAATGACTTACGATAATAAAAAAAAAAAAAATATATCTGTCCTGCTATAAAAATATCAAGGCTGAATTAGCACCCGTGTTTCTAACAAGATGACAACTATGGTGAGGTCTTGTAGAAATGCTAAAAAAAAATTCTGAAAAAATAAACTTAGGGGCTTCATATGGGGGTTTCTTCATATTCAACTCCACTACAATAGTCAAGATAAACATTGACTATGCAAGCGTTACAGTTCCAGAACCTGCTTTTGTGGGGTCAATATTTACTGTATGACAATAACTACAGGAAAACAGGGAACTCCCAAGTTATTTTCAATAGTATCTAACTTTATCAAAAATAACCCCAAACCAACACATCAAACCCAGATCTCTATGAAATACTTAACAGTTTAGTGACCCAAAACTAGAATGGCAATATACATTTAGTGTTTGCCATGAAAGATTTGCTTCTTGGCTAAAGGATGTCTACTAATTTCTTGTTATCTTCACACCCAAAAGTCCTGGGTAAATATGACAGTTTTCTCAGAGTAAGCTCACCTGACAACCCAGCTTTTTCTTAGGTATTTGCTTCCTCTAACGGAGCATATTTTGCTACAGATAGTGCTTTATGGTTTATATTTCAAAAGAATATTTCATGCATTTTAATATATAATGGCGCTATTCTTAAATCAGCTGTTCCTGAAGAGCAGAAGTTTGTCAAGCTTAAAAGCAACATTTTATATTTTACCACCTCTGTCATTCTTTTAATTTGACCAACTTCCACTCAGATTTATGAAATCAGAACTCATAACATTTCTTGTTTCTGTCCCTGTTGGTGTTCATGTATCAGGACAGCTTGGGGAATAGAGCTAGCAGTTTGCAGGAGCTTCCCTTGGAGACAGCATCACATTACTTCTTTTTTTAGGACTGAATGGAGGCCTTGTCAGCCAAATACAAAATAAGAGGATAATTGGAGACAGACTGGTAAGATACACAGTTTAGACAACACAGGGGAAGAAAATTAGTAAGGACATGGAACAAGGGAGAGACATGGTCCACACGTGAGAAGGAAGAATTTTAGATAGATATAGATAGATAGATGGATGGATAGATAGATGGACAGATGGACGGACGGACGGACGGACGGACAGATAGATAGATAGATAGATAGATAGATAGATAGATAGATAGATAGATAGATAGATAGATAATGGGTCTAGATAATGAAATCTGGGCAAGAGAAGGGATGGGGTTTCACCCTGTTGGAATCACTGCCAAAAAGTCGTGGCGCAGCAGGATAGACAAGGATTCTTACACAAAGGATATATCCTACTATTTAAGAAGTGCAAGTAAAAATGAATGTTGTTAGGCATTCGTAAGGCACAAACTCTTGAAGTGCATTGCCTAGTTGAGGCTTAATTCTTAAAAACAAGGAAAGCCTAAACCCCTCTTTTAAAGTCTTATTTCATTCAGCTGGAATTACAGACAAATAAGACCAAACTCAGACCTCACTGAACTTCACAGCTAACCTTTATTAAGTAAAGCCCCCCTTGGCTTCTGTGTCATTAGGATTCAGCCTTCATGACAAAAACAATCGATGTTTAGGATCTCTGATATGGTTTTTTAAACAGAGTATTTTTATTTCTCTTTCACAAAATCCTGAAAATTTTACTTGCCAAATCATTTCAGTGGGTAAGCGTTTAGCTATAAAAATGCAAATATTTTCTGAAAAAAAATGTTCTTTAAAGGCATAAGTAATGTAATTCGTAAGCAGAATGTGAACTAAATTTGACAACAGACATAAATGAACCAAAGACTAGAAAGCGCTCAATTTTATAAAAGCTGCAGAAAAGCACATACTAAAAATTACAAAGACTGAAAATAAACTGGGAAACCTCAGCACTTTATTTTGCAGTACAATTCAGTCATCCCTTAAGTGGGCTTCTCAATTAAGTTGTCTTGGCTGCAACAGCTGCAAACAGAATACAAATATATTATCCTTTCATCTGCATTTTATTTCATGCATGTTTGTTCACCCAATTTCAGTGACCCACTTACAGCAGCTTCCCAGCCTTGCAAGTGCAGCAATAAAACAGTACTGGAGATTAATTTGGGAAAAAAAGACTTAAAATATTTCAGAAGGTTAAATGTTGGGATCTAGAATGATACTTATCTTTGAAACTCTGCCACTCTTCATATCTAAATACCAGGATAATCTGTTTGATTAAGATGTCTATTTATTAAAATGGATAGAACAGACTACAAAATCAGAAATGAATCGCTTTGATATGTGAGCAGTATACTTGCAATGAAATGAAAAGGCCTGCAAAATAAAAAGTCTTTAGTCACATGTAAATTGTTCTATTTGCTCTGCCATCAGCTCTTGTAAAAGGCTTCACAAAATACAGTGCTCTGTCTGGAAGATATGTTGCTACCCTGCTGTAAAATTAAATGCAACATTTAGAATTGTATCCCAGAAATAATCTGTTAATTGATTAGATGGGTTTATCGGGACTCAAATATAGAGTTACCAATAAAATCATAACATTAGCTGCACCGTCCCCTCCAGCTGCACACATACCAGTTATTCATGTATTGTTGCTTAAACAAAAGACCCAATTCTACACTCAAACAAATAAGCCCAGTTTCCCCGAGTTTATGCAAGATAAAGATCCAGCAGAACTCCGTGAATCAACCAGGAGGAGAAGACTTCTCTGGAGTCTGGGGATCTCAAGCTGCCTGCGTGGCTTGGGTATGCTGCCTCCTGGCCCCAGGGAAGACCTCAGGCTCCTGATGACCAACTCCAGACACTCGTTAACAAGCCTCTTTGGGTAACTGGAGTAAAACAGGTGTACCTGAGAGAATGAATTCACACTCTAGGCCATGGACAGATTTTTCAACTTATGAAGACCTGGGCTTCTGTGGCTAAACTCATCACAGTTTCCAAACTAGATGCTTCCCAGGTATATCAGATCATGCATGACAGCATGAATGTCAGACATGTTTGACTGTAACATCAAGATTCATAACCCAGACTGATATAGATGGATATCAAGCAATGTCTGCTGAAACATAAAGACAGAAGACATAACACAAAATATTGTTCTCTGTTACCAGCATAGTTTGCTAGAAACAAAGTAAGATTTTCTGATATTTTCAGAGGTCAGAGTTTAGTCCTAATTGGAGATGAAGGAGCAATCACAAAACTCCCATTGGCTTTGGCAGAGCTATGAACACCTCAGGAGTCAAAATAAAGGCCATGTGCAGACAAAATCACACAAAAAACCTAAACCATAAGAATGATTGGCTCACCATTTACGTTGTGATATTCTGTAACACACTGCACTTCAACCATACATGTAGGTGAACATGAAACCACAATAGTCATTAAATAAATGCTTTGTGTCCTGAAAATATTCAAAAATTTGCTAACTGCACACCCATCTGGCTCAATAAGAAACTGCAGTCATCAAATTCTCACTTGGACCTTTTTTCTGCCACTATTTTCCATCTATGCTTGAAGCAGGATAAAGAATTCAGCTGGCCTGTGCCTGAAACACATGGGGATATCTCAGCTGCATAAAACCTCCACAGGTTTGCCTGTCTTTACCATCCTATGCAGAAGACGCAATGTAAATCTTCAACTACTGGGACAAAAACTTCTGATATGATTTGCAGGAATGTAAATTAAGGATTCCCACATCTGTACTGAAGAAATATTGTCATTTGAGTGTGTGCATATACACCAAAACCATGAGGCACCCCAAGGGATCACTTCATATTCATAGGATCTTGGTCAGCCAGCACTTTTTACTGTAGGTGTAGCTAATTAGCTACCCCACATCTAAACAGAAATGAGACATGAAATAAGCTCAAAAAGCATTTTTCTAGTGTCTTCCAATCACAGTAATGAGTGCTTGAAAAGGTTTAGAAACACAAATCAAACCAAGGGTCCTAGCCCCTAGAAGTTTAGAGCTGAAGTATTAAACAAGAAAACAACAACAGATACAAAACAGATCACAGAAGAAATACAAGGAAATAATGAAAAATAGTGGTTACCTATAAGCCTGTTTCATTTAGGGAGAAAAAAAAAAAAAAAGTCAATATAACATTTGACTTCCTTATTTAGGCTTTTAAAAAACATCATTAACCAAACCAGATTAACTAAAGACAGGTAAGAAAACATTCTTGTCCTCTGCAGTGCTATAGATCTCCATGTCTGGTTCTCTTCTGACCAGAAAATCACTCCTGGGTAAGTACTGCACTAGCACGATATCCTGTGAACAAAATTCCTAAAGCTCAGTGACCTTCTAATACATTTCCTTTTGTACAGCCCTCTCCCTCAAGCCCTATAACAGGACTGATGCTTAACTATTACAAAGAGCCCAACAAAGCAGAACTCCACAGATGAGCATCACTGAAAAACTGCCATGAAAATACTTGGTTTCCAGTTCGATTCAGTTTTCAGTATTATTTGATTTCTGCCTTTTCTATGAGAGAAAAGACCCATGTGAAAATGTCACATCCAGCTACCAAGACACGTAAAACCTGCATGTAGTCCACAAAAAAAAAAAAAAAAAAAAATCTCAGTAGGCATTACCCTGTCCTGCAAGGTGTATCATAGCACCTCTTGACTTGACTTGTGGCTGTATCACCCCTTTTTAGATTACCACCCAAACAGAATTTAAACTAATTTAAAAAAAAAAAAAAGGTATTTCATCGTTTGTGCTTTTTTGAGTGAGTGGTCAAGCAAGTTTTCATACAAATTAAAAATGGGTTTCTACAACACCAGATGACAACTTATATATTTTAAAATGTTGATGCAAGTTTTAACAGAAATCTCACACTGAAAAGATGTGCCTAACCGAACAGCAAGAGGCTTATGAGACTAAAGCCTATTTCATCGGTCCAGTGCAAACTCGGGTCACAGCAGTAAGCAGCATTGCACTAAGAAAATTACAGTCATTTTCCCCAAGCCTCCGGAAGCCAGTGGAGATCTACACTGGTTCTGTACATTTTTGTCCTTTCATCATGTCCTCCTGCTCCACTTTTTACACTCTCCCCTGGACTAAAACCAGAGGGATACATTCCAAGAAAACCATGGAAAGGTCCTGAGAGAAGAAAAGACAACCCAGAATAGCATTCCCTTTGCAAACTGTTCAGCCAACCTTTGAAGCCCTGTGCTTGCAGTGACTGTACTAACTCCAGACTGCGGCAGAGCATGAATAACCGGAGGGAGAACAGCAATGTTTCCATGTGACACACAGAGCCTCCAAACAGCACAGTTTACATCGCCATATCCTCAGTACAAGCTAAGGTTATGAAACTTTAATGCAGTGCACAAAGTACATGAATACACTCACTAGCAGAGCCAAGAGAGAGCTTGAAAAGAGGGGATATGGGCAGAGATCTGTGACACTGGGTTTGGGTAATTCAACAGGTCTTGCTTTCCTTCTGATTTTCACACACTCTGATAACACATTAAAGGAGATTAATTTGATTTGCATAGTATGTTAAGATAACTGGAAGAAGAATCAGAATCACCGGACATTTAAAAAAAAAAAAAAATTCTCACCAGCTGATATTTACACCACAGACCTATATGATATTGCTCCTCATTCATCTCCACCAGCACACTTGCCTGTTGTTCTCCCTTCAGTTTCATGAACAATAAAAGATTCTCCTCCACAACAAAGAAACATAAAAATAACTACTAGGATGCTTTCTGTGTTGCAGGAAGACAAAGAATACACACACTCTGAAACCACAATCAGACTTCAAGAGATTTAATTCCAGCTCACATAAAAAGATAGTTAGTAAAATATTAAAATAAAAGAGTATCCCAGCCAATTTCATGTGAAGACTTAGCCCAAAGAACATACTTTATTTTTTAAAACAAGCCTACAATGATTTGGAAATTTCATTGACCACTTTTCTTGATTACCACTCAAACACAAAGTAAACACTTTCACCGAGCTGAACTGTTTCAAGTACATTTTGGGTTTCCCGGGGAATATCTACAGTCTTAATACACTTCACAAAGACTTATTAGCAAAGCAATTTTTTCATTCATGTAAAAAGAAGGCAATGCATTGAACTGTCATGCTGAGATGTGCAAAATTACGTTTATTAGCAAAACAGGAAATTTACTTAAAGACTGAGATGTGACTGCTTTTCAAATACAGTGTTGATATTCAGAATATAGTTCTAATATACAGAATATACAGCTGTACAAACAACTGAAAAAGCAGTGGAAAGCAACTGGAAACAGCATGCTATGGGGGGAAAAAAGAAATCTACCTGGGCAGGCAGGCAGCCTCAGTCATCAAAAGATCTTTCCCATCTTAAATTCTTATTCTGGATTTCAGAGAGTCTAAAGTAAGCAATCTTCCTGAGCATTTATCCAGTTGTTGCATCTCCCCGTTTAATACAGATTTACCATAGGTATTCATAGGCTGTATCAAAATGTATCTCTGCCCTTATCTTTCACAGAGAGCAGTGAAAGTTTTGTATGAGCTTTGGTATGACGACAAAATTCCTGTTCTTTTTTAATCGAATATCCTACATATGCTAATAAAAGAGGTAAACTACATAATTTGCCTACGTGGCTACACTGGTACTATTAAGTTAAATGTAAGAGCTGTGAACTCAGGATACAGAGAAAGGAATAATAGTGCTAATTTAGTCACATAAAAATTATCTTGAATTAATTATCACTCTTTCTGAAAGTG
This sequence comes from Tyto alba, assembly GCF_018691265.1. Classification (NCBI taxonomy): domain Eukaryota; kingdom Metazoa; phylum Chordata; class Aves; order Strigiformes; family Tytonidae; genus Tyto; species Tyto alba. The sequence goes on along the minus strand of NW_024881316.1, from coordinate 23,571,704 downwards.
AATTTCCACACATAAACAAACAATTAAAATGACATTTTATTCAATGGTCAGTTTCTTTCCCATATTCATGGCAGCAGGTATTGATTAAGAAAATACAGTATCATTTGGATCATCCATGATAATGATGCAAAAATGATTTATCACATCCTGCGATAGTACTAAAGCTTATTGAACACAGGGTCAGTGGGGCTTGGGGATGACGTTAGGGCAGGTACCCATTTCTTCATTAAACTTACTAACCACCTAAATGCCCCTTCCCATCTGATCCAACTACAGTGCCAGAGCCAGCCTGTTAGGGATTTCACTGTGGTACAGGCATCAAGGCAGTGCCAGAGGAGCTGGGACATATTTGCTCTCTTGATCCCATGAAGTTTGGGACGCTTAAACTCACCTCAATACATGCCCTGATGTCCTTTACCTGTCTTCAAAGGTCCATGGACCTCTGATGGCTTCATGTTAATAGCAGCTCCAAAGATAAGAGGAGTGCCACCATGGATGGAGATTGTAAGGTTTCAAGGAGATTAAAAGGTCACTTCTGAGAAGTCACTGCTATGCATAGAGTGGCTGATAAAGAGCAACACAAGAAAAATGGGCAAAGGGAGTTTTTCTGTCTGAAGAACAGAAAAATTTAAGGAATGACAAATGATACAGCAGAGAGAGCTGTGAGTGGTACTGAAGATAAAGACAAGAAGCTTGTACATTTTAGAGTTGAAGAAGCAGATTCCAGGACAGCAATCTAGGAAGATGATGATTTTAGTGGAAAACATATGTTGAAATGACTGGTTAAGCTTGGCATCTGAAGTACCATAAAGATGGATCCTATGGCCATCAGTACAAAACTCAGACCTCTCTGGAGGACAGGTTACACTGCATGCACAGAAAGAAAGGCAAGGTTTCAGAAGTACTCTGTAGTCTGAAACCACAGAATAATACCCCAAGAGAAGAGTCACATGTTTCAGCTTTTGTGACTAGTAAGCGTTGTCAACAGTGACAAAAAAAATAGGAGAAAACATGATTGAACTTGAGGAATTTTGTGGATCAATATGACAGAGTTAATTTTGGCCGTATTACACCTAAGGGGATGGCAAGACAAACGAGAATTACAAGAGATGGGGCAAAACATAGCTCAATCAGCTTTCCCACAGCACCAGAGGAAGTCACAAGGATGGATGAGACTGACCAGAAATACCAAATGGGAGGTAAGACCATAAAGGGGCCATCACAATCTCAAAGGATTAAGGGAAAGCAAGACAAGGAGGACTCCATTCAAGGAAAAGCCACTGGGACAACCAAAGGGAGAGGGAAAACAGGAAGGGAGGGGAGTGCAGTTAGTTGCTTCAAAGTAGTCATGGAGGTCAAATAAGGTGAAGAAGGATTTTAAAAAAAGCAAAGTGAATACAAAGTTCTGAACGTGCCAAAACATTCCCTGGCATTAAACAAAACAGTCATATGTAAAAATCACAGCTAAGTGCTGGATTTTACACATGTATTATTTAAATATAATATTTTCAATATTTAGTTTTTTAAACAAAAAGTAGGAACACATCATGCAACTGTTCTTATTTTCTTGTATTTAAAGATGAAAGGACAGCAAGCTCTAAAAATGACAGCCAAACTAGGTATCTCATGACTATCAACCAAAAGAATCCTGCTACCACAAGAACTCTGGTGTGTCAGAGATCTAAAGGTATGGATCAAGCACCTACACCTACTTTGCTCAAGCTATGCCTCTGTCTATATAGTTTTCAGAAATTCCTTCTATTGTATTTACCTATACTTTTTACAGAATAACCACTTTTTGAGCTGTGTCATGAACAAGATCTTTCTCACAAGTGTAGAAATAGAAACAGTTGCATCCCCCAGCAAGTAAGTAAAAATGCAGTCTCTGTTACAAACTCTGCTGAAACAAACAAACCCAGCACAGGCATAAACCTCAGCCTCTCTAGTTAATGACAAAACTCATCTTCACTTCAGAGTTCACAATATTCTTCTCTTCAAATAATTATTTGCAAAAATGAAGTTATTAAAATAGCCACATTTCTGATGTATCTGAAAGAGAAATGTGGGGAGCTCTGTAACCAGAGGCAACATATTTAACAAAATAAATATGATTTTTTAAAAAGCCAGTAAGTACATTTAAAATGTTCTGATTCTAAATAAGGTTTCTGTATGAATAACAACTGCAGGACTTTCCTGCTTTTCTGAAAGATCCAGACAGTTTCAAACCAAGAGTATAAACAAAAAATTACTAGCAAAATGTACATTCATATACTTAAGAGATATCACATAAAACGTAGCCATGATCTTCCTGCCAGCCTAACCCTTGTGTATAACCATGTAAATCTTTAAAAAGCAAGCACCAAACTGATGTTCTTCACTCTGAAATTTAATAACAGAATTCTGAATCTTGTTTCAGGTACAGTACCTTATGGCAAAAAGGTAATGTATCTAAAACCTTCTTCAAAAATTACATTAATATAATTGGTCATAATTGATTCCCAACTCCAGTAGGCACAGTTGAAAAACAAAAACAAAACCAAGATTTTTCCCTCCTAAAACTATTCCTTAATACCTCTGCTATGGACAATTTTAAAAATTAAAATGACAGAACAGTCCATCTCACCTAACTGTGGATGTGTAAAGTGCAGATGCATCTAACTGAAGGAGTCACAACAGGATTTCTTCATAAGCGATAGAGGAAAACAGGCTCTTTCAGAACTGTCTTTTCTCTGCTAACCAGAAAAAAAAAGACCTACACAGCTAGCTCATATTAAAATATCTCCATTTGGTCTCAGGAACCCAACCATTTGTTCAAAGGATACTGCAACTATTGAACTGGAAGTTAGTCTGGAAAAAACATTTAAATCACTTAAATTCACACTTTTTTTGTTCTGCAATTTATACAGTGGACACTTCTAATCCATTTCATATCCTTTGTTACTGCTAGTCTTAAACTACCAAGTCATTTGAACATTTTCAGTAAAAAGAAAAGTCAAAATCAATCAAATTTGGTTTACAGACACAATGTGTACAGATACTACATTTTTTTCAACTTCAAAGAAGCTTCAATTATCTGAAACACTTGTGCCCACAGGCTAGATAACCATGAAGCCAGAGTTTGAAGGGGCTTTTCAGCATCCTTCAGGTCTGGAGAACTGGAAGTATACAAAAGGCTTGTGGATCTCGTCATGCCTTTATATCATACTTTTTCTCTGACAAATTCCAGCATAAACTGTACTGATACACTGGCTAACTCAAGCTTGCATTCCAAAATCATTGTACCAAAGAACCCCAAAAGATCCTTTTTTTGAATTTAGCTACCTAGCCAGAAGCTTAAAGGTACTCAGATTTCATACCAATTATAACACCAGTTGAGTGCACTTGTGCAACAGCTCTCTTCTGGAAGTGACTGTGCTCATTTATAAGCTCCACCTCCCCTTGCTCTGAAATAATTAAGCCTTTTGAGCCTTTCATCCCCAAAGACTTCAAAAGATTTCTATAGCCAAATTTTCAGTTACAGTCTCACTCCCATGTTTTAAGCACCATACTCTACATTCTCAACTCAGCAAAACATAAATTATTCACTAAAACCTTGACAGCCAATTTCTGTTCTCACAGGACTAAAAATACGCATATGATGACTTCAGCGGTAGCTGATTTTCTTCAAGCCTGTAATTTGAATTTGTGTTATATTTCATTTAATCTCATGGGAGGCGGATGGAAAACAATATGGTAGAACACCGAGAATCATGGTTTTCACTTGGAATTCTGAAAAATATAATAATGCACTTCAAGCTTACAAACAAAAAAATTACTTTGGAGGTAGAAAGAAATCATGGAAAAAAAAAATCTATCTGGAATGCAAGTATTTCAGAAAGCTCTGAGTCCTAGGAAGAGCACTAGATCAAAATATAGACTGATAAGTAACTCAGTTACAAGAAATCACCACTAATTTAGCTGCTGTAATGACTTTTATTCCATGTGTGCCTGGCTCCCTCTCAATTTTTAAAGATCTATACTTGGTTGAAGATTTGTGCTGTAAGAGGAGATTAAACACACCCTGAAGAAGTCTAATGTCTCTGAGACAGAGAGCACAAGAGCTATGGAGACAGGCTGACAGTAAGGGGGGCAGGCTGAGTGACATGCCACCTGCCTGACCCAGGCAGAGGGATTGATTACCACCACCGGGGCTGCCAGACCAAAACTTGCCTCGCCACCCAAGTTCTGATGTATTTTTAGTCTTTGCAGATATGACTGAACTATAAAAGGATTTTGCTCTAATAGCTGTTTATTATTATTATTACAATACAGAATTAACAGCACTTTCATATACAGAGATTTAACATCCTAGGAGCAGAGACTTGTGCTTAATAAGAATGATCATGAAACCTCATGAATCTTGGTTAGCCCGTGACCTGAAGAACTTGTGCAGTGACACATGTCATCCAAGCACCGGGTCAAGGAGGGTCCCTGGCACATGAGGCTGTGTGACAGAACTGATGAAAGGAAACCAGGTGACAGGAATGACAATGGAGGAGGAAAGGGGCTCCCAGAAGAACCCACAGCAGGAATCGTGCAAAAGGAAACTGAACCAAGTGTTCAGCCAGAGCAGAGATTTGCTTTCTCATGCTGTTGTTACTCAAATAGGAAGGAAACACAGCCCTAAGGCAGCTGAAGGGACAAAATCACCCACCACAGTAGAGCCAGACCCACTCTCCTGAAAGCAAGAGCAAACTTCAGTGAAAGTTAACAGCATGAGGACTGGGCTGACAGGCCTAGTTTAGCTCTGCTCTCTTGAATGCCACCATAGTATTTAGGGACAAATCAAGGTATTGTCTTACATATGCAGCGACACATGTAAGAAACACCAAAACCAGAGTTTGTTAGCCAAAAATGGCTCTTTTGCAGCTTGCAGACACGGCCAGGGCCAATCCAGCCAGAGGGGGTAAGGAAAGGCATAGAAGAGGTCAGGTTATGGCTGTCACATAGATCAACCACTGAGTACCAAGCTCCCTAGCTGAACTGTTGTATTACCCAAACAACCTGACTAAAAGCAAGCTCAGATGCTACCTAAGAGTCCCTACAAGTCTCCCAGTCCTTTAAAGGGAGAAGTTTTGGGTGGTATTTTTTGGCTGTTTGTTGTTGTTTTTTTAAAGCTAAGAGCTCACAGCAGCTTGTAAGCCTCAAATAGTTACTTCCTGAGATAAAAGGATCAAATGAATTACTGTCTGAGATTACTGTAATGAAATAAGATAGTCTGTCCAGTCACAAGATGCTGACAAGACGTGAATTACTTGATTTTACAGTACTGCAGTAGCAGTGTGACTACAGCTTAGGGTGGAGAGAAACTTATCTTCAGCTGAGTGGGATTCTGTTAACAACTGGCTTGTTCTACACATCAAATTTATTCTACATTCGCTGCAACAAATTCAGCCCCATTAAATCTGTATTCTTTCATGTATGGTACAGCTACAGAGAAATAACAGACCTGATTAAATGATCCCATAGAAAATCAGCAAGATTTTCTGCTAATAAAAATGAAGAAACTCATCTTTGGCAAAGATGCTCCATGAATCACATACAGACATGATCCAGCAAAGCCCCAACACTGAGATCTTCCAGAACTCTCCCTGTGCCAGAGTAGGACTATGTATTTCTTCCACCTAGATTACCAGAAGGAATATCAATTTCTGTGAGTCTCATGAAAGAATACTAGATCCACAGTTATACAGACCATAAACCTGAAACATGGAGTAATTGGGGCAGATGCTGCAGCAATGCTCCATAACTTACAAACCAGTGAGCAGAACAACATCTTTCAATCAGAAGCCCAGGATGCTTGTGCCAAAAGAGATTTCTAGAACACTACATTTCTATCACTAGAGAAGTAAAGATTACTCAATATTAACAATCAAAAGGTAGAGAGTGAAAAAGCTTTGTAACAGGCAGGGCTAGCAGTACTATCTTTGCAGAGGCAAACATTTTATAGGCTAATTATAGAATGGTTTGGATTTGAAGGGACCTTAAAGATCATCTAGCTCCAACACCCCTGCCACAGGCAGGGATATCTCCCACTAGACCAGGTTGCTCAAAGCCCCGTCCAACCTGGCCTTGAACACTTCCAGGAAAGGGGCCTGTGGGGTGTATGGATCCACAACCTCTCCAAACAACCTGTTCCAGTGTCTCAACACCCTTACAGTAAAGAACTTCCTTACGTCTAATCTAAATCTACTCTTTCAGTTTAAAGCCATTACCCCTTGTCCTATCACTACATGTCCTTGTAAAAAGTCCCACTCCAGCTTTCTTGTAGGGCCCCTCTGTGTACTGAAAGGCTCCAATAAGGTCTCCCTGGACCCTTCTCTTCTCCAGGCTGAACAAGCCCAATTCTCTCAGCCTGTCTTCACAGGGGAGGTGCTCCAGCCCCCTGACCATCTTTGTGGCCCTCCTCCACACCTATTTGAGTAGATCTATGTCCTTCTTACATTGGGGACTCTAGAGCTGAACACAGTACTCCAGGTGGGGGTCTCACAAGTGCAGAGTACAGGGGAAAAATTCCCTCCCTCAACCTGCTGGCCACACTTCTCTTGATGCAGCCCAGGATATGGCTGGCTTTCGGGGCTGAGAGTGCACATTGCTGCCTCATGGTCAATGGCTGTGAGCCTTTACCAGCGAAGACTAAAGCAAAGGAGATGCTGAGTACCTCAGCCTTGTCCATACCTAGGGTAACCAGGTCTACCATTCCCTTCCAGAGAGAGCTCACATTTTCCCTAGCTTTCCTTTTATCACTGATGCACCAATGCTTTTCTTGTTGCCCTTGACATCTCTGGCCAGATTTAATTCTGTCAGGGCTTTGGCCTTCCTAACTTGATCCCTGGCTGCTCAAACAATTTCTCTGTATTCCTCCCATGCTACCTGTCCTTGCTTCAACCCTTCGTAGGCTTCTTTTTCGTATCTGAGTTTATTCAGTGTCCCAGGCTCGAGTGAGTGGTGGGGTTTTTGATATCAGGGGAGGGGGCTACATCACTGGGCCCCCATGAGAAGCTTCTCAAAGCTCCCTTGGCTCCATGTCAGATCCACCTCTGCACCAAGGCCAAGACAATCAGCTGCGCCTCTGCAATAACGTATTTAAGAAGGGACCTGGGAGAAGTTGGAGTTGAGAGGAGTTGTGACATTTGCGTGAACAGTGAGGTCAGTGGGAGAAAGGAGGAAAGGGGGCAGGGGGGAGCAGGAAGAGGAGGTGTACTGGAGCAGAGATTCCCCGTATCCTGTGGTGAGACAGGCACTGTCTCAGGTGGCTGTGCCTGAAAGCAGCCAGGACCCTGTGGGAAGCAGTAGCCCCCCACTGTTGTAGTTCAGCACTGGGAAGACTGCAGCATGTGGAGGTGTCCCACACTGGAGCAGCTCAGGAAAGGCTGTAGCCCGTGGGAGGGACTCAAGTCGGAGAATAGTTGTGGAGGACTGTCTCCTGTGAGAGGGGAATCATGTTGGAGCAGGGGGAGAAATTTTTCCCCCCACCAAAGATGGAAGAAGAGGCAGCACTGACTGCACCCCCCATTCCCTTCCCCCTGCACCGCTGGGGGAGGAGGTAGAGATACTGGGAGCAGAGCTGAGCCTGGGAAGAAAAAAAGGGTGGGGGGAAGGTGTTTTCAAGATGCCGTAATGCTTCTCACTGTCCTACTCTGTCTGTTAACTGTTGTTGTTAGTGTCTGTAATAAATTTATGTTCTTTTTTTAATTCCCTTAACAAGTCTCTATTTTGCCTGTGACTATAATGGGTGAATCATCCCTCCCTGTCCTTATCTCAAGTCCCAAGGCTTTGCTTATTTTCTCCTTCCCAGCGTTGGGGGTGAAGGGAGAAGTGTGCAGCTGTATGGTGCTCAGTCGCCCTCTGAGCTCAGACCACAACATCCAGTAGCTCCTTGTTCATCCATGCAGGTGCTTTTGCCTGACTTCCTCTTTCTTGGTGGGATGCATCACTCCTGAGCTTGGAGGAAGTGATCCCTGAACATTAACCAGCTTTCTTGGGCCGCTCTTCCCTCCAGGGCTTTATCCCATGGTAGTGGCTTACCAAGGTTGTAAACTATCATAAAAAAAAGCATATAAATACAATATTTAGCAACATTACAAAGCTTAAAGGCAGGATCAGAGATTAGTCTCCCAGGCAGATCAGTACTTCCTTGGGCCAATTATGCAGTGTTGAGGATTGCCTCCAAAATCCCTGAGGGATACATGACACTGCCACTGCGGGAGAGAAAACTTACTCAAAAACCTGGATTTTGCAAATTGTTATTCAGAATGGTAGTCACAGCAGAAGTTCTGGCTTCTGTGACAATGATTATTTATGATGGAACAGTTTTCTTAAGATTGGCTCTGACAATGTTCCTGGGGAGGTTTAAAAAAAAAAAAAAAAAAAAAAAAAAGTGAATCCAAATCTGCCTTTAATTCTTTGCCTCAGGTTTTCACTGGACTGACTGAACCAAATCAGCAGGACTCTGGATGTGTTTACAGGCATAATTCTGCCCATGAGTTTCAAGGCTATGCCTTTTTTTTTTTTTTTTTTTTTTTTTTTTTAAATCCATAGCCTACAGCAGAGACATTCCTTCTTTTCAGGGATGCACAGGCACTGTAGGTGTGATGGATCTTGTCTCCCCAAATGCCATCCGGAACAGCTGCACAAAGCCTACTGACTAACAAAGGTCAAGAATGTCACCCTACATTAACAGCTCCAGTTACAAAACAACAATAGCAATTGTTAAAATACTCAAATCTAGGCAGCTTGCTCATATATACAGATATATCACCTAGATTTCCAGATTTATGGTAAATAAAGTGAAAAACTCAACTGTAGCAAAAAAAAAAAAAATTGGAATCACGTAGGAAAAAATACCTTTGTTTGCTATGACAAAAATAACACAATGAGTAATGGTTACCAACAGCAAGCAGAAGCTCATGCCCTGTTCCATGTGGCTAGCTTAGACATCTTCAGAAAGAAAAAATATAAATATACAAACACACCCACATTCAAAATAAATCCCCTTGAAAATTAAAAAAAAAAGATCTGAAACTTAAATCAGAAATAAAGTGATGATAAATGAAAAGCAGTAACATACCCACTGGTGCTTAGCTGCACATATTTAGGAAACTGCCAGCACAATGGAGTAGTGGACACGTTAAATGTTCTTACAGCATTTTGTGACTACACTGGAAAATCTCTAGCTTGCATTGAACACAGTGAAATAAATAGGTAGTTGAAACTAAGGACTTTTATATGAAACAGAATAACAACAAAGACACCAAAGCTATTCACATACTTCCCTACAGCACGTCCTCTGTTCATGCCTGTAGGCGTCAGATAAGCCGTTTGTTACTGTACTCTGATGCTGAGCTTGGCTGCATCTGCCCCATTACTTGACTGGGCCCTGTGTTTGCACTAGAGCATGAACCATATTTCACTTTTCTGCCTTCACACAACTATGTGGGGCAAAGGAAAGTTAGGATACGAAAGACAGGAAAAGGATAATAACATATTTTATTGTATTTCTTTGTTAGTTTGTTTATACTGTAGGAGTCACTGATTGTCTTCCATTGTGCTAAGTAGTCAAAAACCACAGGAACAGACAGCTATTGCACATATAATTTTTTTCTTTTTTTATCTTTAGTTAACACTTCTGCAAGAACTGTTTTGAATGAGAGCCCCCACAGAGAAAAGGTTAAAGGGAGTAAATGGAAATAATCTTACAGCTCCATTTGTACTTCTTGTACCACTCAGTCCCATCAGCAATGAATAGAGAAAACAAAGCAAGATAAAGCAACACAATGTATGCCTAAGAGCATATCTACTTTTCATAAAATTATATTTCTATAAATTTTATATATTTAATATAGACCTAATATAAACTTCATAGTTTTATTTAGATAATAAAAATAAAATTCTAAGTTGTTACGTGATGGGATGATAGAAGAGAAATATAATTCCAGAATGAAACAGCAAAGCCCTTTCTCCAGAAAATTTTCCTAAAGAACCTCTCCCTCCAATACTAATTTTAGTATAGGATTTCATCATCCTAGTAACTATGGTGTAAGATGCATAAACATTAAAAAAAAAAAAAAAAAAAAAAAAAAAAAAAAAAAACAAAACAACTGGTTTGGGAAGGAACTGAGACAGAAAGCTTCAGCTCAGCCATACACCCATCCTCATTCATTCAGAAGGCACCTACAAGGTCCATGCTGCCTAGGAGTCGGGTACAATTCCCCTTAACTAGCTCCTACCACAAGTGTTGATTTCCATGATATTACTGGGAATTTTGCTGTAACTTTTTTAAATTTGCAATTTCAGAAATGCTACTTTTTTTTTTTTTTTTTTTTTCTGGGGGGGTGGGGGAGTGGGGGGATATGCCTAATTCTCACAGCTACAGAATAAATTGAAAAGACGGAGCATCTGTTCCTGAAGCAGTCAAGAAACAAGACAAATTTTTTTAAATATTTTGGAACTAATCTCACCTACATTGATGAACACCATCATTTTATGTTATTCCAGTTTAAACTGAATGGACAAAGTAGATTACAGTGGATTAAGATCAACTGAAATAAACCATTCTCCTTAAGGCAGCCCCTTCACTCAAGTAATCCTGTAACTGCATGTAGAGACAAACCCTTTGAATCCCGCAGTTAAATTTTAATGAGTGCTATTAACACCTAGTTAGTCAGTTTTAAAAGCCCATTTATGTACTTTTTCAGCCAGATCTAACCATAAAGATTTGCTGAAATTCTCATCTTGGATTTCCAACTTTAATAGTACGAATTCCTGTTCCAAGTCAGAGTGCTTGATTTGTAATCATAGAGTCTTTTAGCAAGGACTTTTAACTTAAAGCAGAGGAAAAAAATATTAAACTATTCTGATAAGAGACATGGGCCCGCACTTTCTACCACTTGTCTGATGAAGCAAATGATGACAATAAAAAGGCCTCTATCATCTACACAGAACAGCCACAAAAAGAGGATGACACACTGTCTGCAGTTTCAATGTATTTTTGGACGGAAAAACTGTGTGCAGAGCAAGCATGCTTGGGCTCAGCTTCCAGGGTGTATTATCCACAGCGCCTTCTCTACCTATTACTGCAGCTCTTCCCATTCCTCTTCTGCAGCTGTTTGGCCTTTTGTGGCTCTCTTCCCCTCCAACCCCCATCTCCTCCTTCTAAATTTCCTATTCTTTGGCTTTTGCTCCCCTCAAGACCACTGACTCTTCCCCCCTTTCAGTTTATCATCAATCACCATTCCTTCCCTATATTTCCATCCTTTTGATGCCCCTACCCCTATGCTCTCGCTCTCATCTTCCCCTTGCTCCTGTATTAAACTTTTCATCCACTGCACTCCTCATCCAAACAGGATGCGCCCCTTTTCCTCCATGTTAGAAACTCAGCAGAAAGAATGGATACACAAGAGACAACCTTGGTAACGTAATGCAGTTGAGATTCTCAGCATCTAAAGGTCACAGCTCCACCTGTAAAACACATTTAACCACGTCCTAGAGGTGTGTGGGAGAATAGCCTTACTTTGGCAAAGGCAACAGAGAAGCTCTTGAAGACAGATGTCACATTTTCACCCTAAATTTTATAGCCATTAAATTGTAACTGTCTTAGAGTAATCCTTTAATTAATTTTTAATTAGTTGTAGCACAAAGTTCTTTTTTTACTCATTTTAAAAGCCGATGTTGTCCCATTTTTTATAAATTGTTTGCATGTTTACAGTAGGTTAACTTCATCTCTTAATTTGAGTTCACTGCAACAAACATCATCTGGCTCCACACATGCTGTTATTAAAGATTATGGCAGCAGTGTTCACTATTAGTACACAACCAGATTTGTTTATAGTTGTTCTTTGCCACAAAAGCTTAACTAGTTTAACTTCTGATCAAATCACTCAAACTCTCCAAACCCAGCTCTCCTCCTTGCGTAACTGGATAACACAATTTTCTTTGCCTTTTTTCAACAGCTTTTGTTCTATAAATGCACTTGCAAATGCAAGTTACAGTTCTCTTGCACTTTTCTAGCCACAAAAATAGCCTTCATTAAGGGAAGGTTTATGCCATCGTTCCCCCCAGTTCTTACCATCAGAGACATAGCACCATACTAATACATGGCGCCTGTGACACAGCTCATCCAGTACTCTGTCAAGTCTCATCTCCTGCACAAAGCAGGAGAGTGTAAAAGGTAATGGCCCTACTTGGGGCCCAGGAGTGATGGGGTGAACAAACCACCCAAGACAGAGTGAAAAGTTCAAGTGACCTTGTCTCACTGCAGCTGGAAGCCGTATCACGCCTGGCAGAAGAAATCAAAACAAATGGAAACCTGTTCTGGTTGAAGTAGTCCAAGAAGGAGAAATTACTGTATCTTGTGCCAGGAAATGACACGAAAAAGGACAGTGACCATTTGAACAATCACATCCATCCTGAGCAAAACAAAGAGGGAATCTAGGTGACTACTGCAACATTTCTGCATTTGTTTTTGGCTGTCCAATGCTGCAGCTGAACTGTTTGCCCAAGAAAAGAAAATTGGGGGATAAGGTCCTGTTGGTTTGGGGTTTTTTTCCTTCAACTTTTTCATGTCAGGACACAGCTGGAGCCAGCAACAATCTAGGTGTGGGAGGGATTGGGTGCTCCCCATGGAGGGTCCATCAGGGGCAGGCGCAGGGCAGCCGGGGGGCACTGGGGCAGCCCCAGCCATCGGGCACCTCCCTGGGGATGGAGACAGGCTGATGCTGGGCCGGGATGGGGGCACATGCACGGGCCCAGCTCAGGGGGGCCCACGGCCAGGCAGGGCAGGACTGTGGGGAGCTGGAGACGGCCCCTGCGCCCCAGCAGGGCCAGACGGCCCCGGGGGGCTGACACGGGGTCCTGGGCCGTGGGGAGGTAGGGGTAGCCCCGGCGGGGCCAAACAGGGACAATTAGCGTTGTCAGTGCCCTCTGGGCTCAGTTATTTGTCAGGTCCTGGCTGGATGCACCCCAGTAAGCTGAAGGTCTAAACCCCATACACTTACCATTTCTTCTAAACGGATTCAGCATGCCCAAGTACACTATTACACATGAGACAATACAGGGAACAGTATAATTAATAGGTATAGAATAAGATAAAGCCATAAGCAGCTGTTTAGTAAAAATGAAGAACTACACCGGCAGCTGATATGAAATTAGCCTCAGTTCTCCTAACAGGAAGCAGTATGTCTGGGAGCCACGGAGAGGAAGAGGCAGAGCTCAGCACGGGCTTTCCATGGACAGGAAAACCAGAGCTAGTCCTGATGAAAAGAAGCCAACAGACACGACTAGGGTATACAGACGCTTCGTGCATTGCGGTAACCGCCAATGCAAAGTAATCGGGATTTGTACCAGCAGGGAATCTACGCTACCTCCTGTACATACTCCAATAGCCTCCTTCAACCTCAGTCTCCTAAAAAGGATTTAACTTAATCTCTGTGTAAAATCTGTTGAGGTTGATCACTTAGTAAGTGCAGTAAGGGTAATTTTAGGATACCACTGGAACATCAGCTAGGTGTAAAGGTCCAGACAGAATTACTTCCAAAATTTTACTCTGAGAGTTAAGCATCACCGCACGTACTAACTTTCCCATTCATGAGACATTCAGAAAGTTGTTTTGCTGAGATTTATGAAATTGTGGCACTTTAAAAAACAGCATATACTCCTGAATATAGAAATTATTAAGAATTACAGCAGAGGTCACTTTTCCTTAAAACAATGTACTGTTGACGTGTTAGGAATTATTTTTTTATTCTTCTTAAGCAAACACAGGGTGTTCAACTGGGGGCGCGAGGGGGGTGGAGGGGAAGAGGGGCAATTATAACTACAGTAATTGAGAATATCAAACATTCAAAATAACTAGGATGAAACACAGTTATTCAAGTAGACATACATATGAAATAAATCACAATTTAATAACCAATAACCTATAACAAATCTTTATTCTAGCAACTACTACTCACAGTTTTATGTACTTTTTACAGAACCATTTTTCTTTTTTTCCTTTCTTTTATCCCCTGTTTATGCTTATGGCTTACCTAAAAGTCAACCGTGTTGTTGACCTGGGAAAACAAAGTTCAACGATACAGCCTTGAGGCAAATACAGTTACTTAAATAATATAAAACTAACTTTCAAGTTCTGCATGCACATTTACAAGCAGCAGAAAATGGAAGAAAAAAAAGAAAGTGAGGATAAAGGGAAGACAAACTGCATGTTCTGTAAAACAAAGGGCTGCCTTTATAAACAACATCATGTGCGGCACTGCGAACCCTTGGGTTTGATTCCATCCCCCAGAACACCACGATGACCTTTCCGTTGCCTAGCATGAAGACTGAAACTTCCTCAGCTGACTTTCAACCAGGCATGGAAGAATCTGAACGTATAGCTCCCCTCTGGAGCGCCGCCAGGGAGAGGAGAAGTACCCCCATTGTACAGAGATTGCCTTCTGACACTCATAAAGGCTGCAGTAAAGAAAAGGAGTTTCCAGAAGAGATGCAGTAAGGAAAATGAATGTTCTCCCCATCCAGATAATTTTATTACATTTTCTAAGGCTTTTCACTAAACTTAAACTGACATAAATGAGCAATAAAAAGACAAGAATGCAATCTAAAAAAGCACGTCCACATTTTTCATGTAGTTGACTCTGAAAGACTTTTGTTCACACAATATTAGAAATAAAAAAAATACATATATATAAAAATGTCGCATAGCATGAATGAAAAAAAATCAAGGCAAAGAATTAACATTTTCAAAGAAATAAAGTCTATGAGAGAACAGCTTTATATTATATTTACATAAAACTTTTTCTTCTAGTCAAACCTTTTAATTTGGTGGTATCAGGCTGAACTCAGAACAGGCACTTACCATAACAAAATAGGCAAAATTACAATTAATGTAATATAATCAATGCCAGAATGATGTGGAGAAAGTTTCTGTGGTTTTGTTTGTTTTTTAAGAGGTCTTATCTTGCAGTTGTTAGTCAATTCTAACTCTCCAATAAATATTCTGAATAAAGATGAAAAATGGCCCAAAAAAAACCCCAAACCTTTCGACTTATACTGAAAAATTCATTTAACAATAACTGGAAAACAAAACTGACAACTGATTTTCAATTTATCGCATATTAACATTAAACAGCTTTGAATGCCCAAAACCACTCCTTATTTAAATTTCACATTAATTTCCATGTTACAAAGCTGTTGTCTGTGACTTCTGAGCTTCATGGTTATTAAATACAAAACACAGCATTCCCCAGGTCTCAGAAACAGCATAACTGGTGTACAAATATATCAAAGGGGGTGAACCAACTGCAATTTATAACGCGTGCAACTGGAAGATTTTCCCTGATGAGCGAGGTCATCTTCACCAGAAATATAACCTCTCATAAGAGACATTTAAAAGCTACAAAGGAAACATGTGAAGACATTCCACAAGGTGTGCATATGAATTTGTGTATTAATGCAACCTATTTATCTTCTCCAATGATTAGTCCCTGTGATAAACAATACCTACCAACATAGCTTACAGAAAATAGACCATTTTAATGTCAAAATGTACAGAAGTGGTAAAGTTAAGAGTTAAAATTTTACAATGTATATACTTTTGTTTCCATTCAAGAAAGATATCTGGGTTCAAAAACTGGATTTTCCTAAGTGTTATTTACATAAACAGCCTGCCAAATCTTCCTACTTCTCTTTTTAAACTGTCTTTTTATCCCATCACTTCACACATTCCCATGCACTTTCTTTCCCTCACGCAGGACGCAGCTGCATCCTCACCCCCACCCATCCAAGTGGTACTATAAAATAAACATTTAAGTAATAACGATGGGTGTGCTTTGCATCTACACAATTCCTTTGGCAAAATTAGATCACCATTGAAATTGAGGGGCTTGCCATCACTATTCAACCGAAGTAAAACAAATGATGAAATTAAATGGACTATCATGTTCTAGGCACAATAATGTTCTTCCCCAGGCTCTTACATAAAAACATTAGGAAGATTCATACATTTTTTTAAACTTTATCCTTTGATAAGCTCAGTTCCTGCATCAGCACAGGCTCTTACTCTCCATGCCATACATACATTCAGTGCTGTGTAAGGAACATACTAAATACAGTCAGCTGTGTTCTTCCTCTTCTGTGGCAGGTCTCAGCAATAATTTCACATGGTGCATACCACACAGTTATCACGTAGAGAAAAATGAAGCCATGTAGTTGCTATTACTTTTGAACTGTTCTTCCCTGTTTAGTACCAAATGATTTGCCCAGCACAAAGAAAGGATCTTTATGGGTCATCACACTGAATCCATCACTCAGGGAATGGTCTAAGGTATGCAGAAGACCTCAACGTTTGTATCCTTGTAAAACATTAGAGATTTAAAAGCACATGTGAAATTTCTTCTGGGTGGCAACTGTTAATTCAGCCAACTGAGGTTTAACCATGACCATTACCTCAGGGCAGGCTTACTGATGATTTTAGCCACAGTCTCCTGAGCTGGTCACAAAACACTCAGGAGTCTGACAGCATCCTCTGTTATTGTAGCAAGTAAACCAGAAGACTTCTATTTAAGTGAAAAAATAAACCCATGATTTTTAATTTCCTTTCATTTTTCAGCAACATCTTTAAAATACCGCACTACAGCTTAGATATTCAGAACTCGGGTCATAAGACTGAAGCAGAGATCAGTGAGAGTTTCATCTCTTAATCTCTTTCCAATCATCTATTGGAGGTGCTTTTCAGACTTTTAATATAATCTTTTTCTCCATCAAATGCTTAATAATAAGTGCACTGAGTCTATCCTACAGTACAGGCTATAAAACCTCGTGTATCCCCCACTATTCAAACTGTCTGTACAGAGAAGTTGTCATTTTAGATAAGATTAATAATAATACTAAAATATATTCACTGTTTCTCTAATCTTTTCCAACAGTGCCAGTTTTAGTTATTTGCTACAAAAGGGAAATACAACAATTTGGGTCCTAAAGTTACTGAAACAATACCTGGCACTGTAAATACCTTTGGTCTTACCTGTCACCATCAACAAACATGCACTCTGACAAGCCCTCTCTGTTCACCTAGCCTCAACTTTAAAATTGTCCTGTTATACAAATGCCCCACAGATACCTGGGCAATCCCTTTTTTTGCTATTTAACCTGAACCTAACAGCAGCAGCTGCACTTGGGGTTTTTTTATTCTTTTTTTTCCCCAGTAACTCTTTTTAAGCCATTCCAACTCTGTGATCTGGATAGAATCTAGGTGTCAAATTTCAAAATCTTTCTAGATTAAGTTCTGACTATCCCCAACACTAAAAAAAAAAAAAAATAATAAAAAAATTTTTAAAATTCATAAAAGTGGGTTGTTTTGTTTTTAATAGCCTCTCTCCCATTGCTTTCAGCTTTTGAATCTTTAGGATTCATATTACCAAAATTTTCTCTGTTACTATCCAAGCCAAAATCTTGCCATCTGTAATATAAACTGGGATTCTTATGCAATCATATAAAATGAGAAATGCATGCTTTTGTAAGAACAGCCAGTGTTGTAAGGCACAAAACAAGATGAGCAGTGATAGTACTTTTATTTTGTTTTAGAGGAAGACATACTAAGGAAAACCCAGAGAAATTCCCAGAAGGAAAACCCCATGGGATGAATCAAGGAAGTGTCATCTATCATATTTGTGTGATAAATGCAGTAGAAAAGTACAATATTAATGACACAGTTCTATACTAGAGTTTATCAATTTTACATTGGAATAACTCCTTAAACTTCAGTGACATGATAGTTACCCAAACGTGCTGCACTACTGTGAAGCATAAGCATTTAGTTATTTGACTAAATGCTGAACAATTCAAATCATCTCAGTGAATAGTATTATGAACAATTAAATACTCATATACTTCTATCTTCTTAATAACCTACAGTCTGAACAAAAGAGCCTGCAAACAAAGAGAAATACTTCTGTTAAGCTCAGTGAGATCAAGACCAGGACTCTACTGTACTATATACAAAAACACTACTGCCAGAGAGCTGACCGATTCACAAGAGGAAAGTACCACCATCCTTGTAACAACAGCTGTGCAACCACCAAGACTGAACTGCCCAGAAGCGAAACCCCACTCCCATGGCCATGGTATGATGAGCATCCAAAAATGCTTTGGCATTTTCAGAAGGGCCACCAAACCCAAAGATATGAGCCTAATGAAATAGAGGGAGTGACCAAGAGGGATAACATGGAAGTCCAAATTCCCAGCATTTGACTTCAGTTGCATAAGAGTTCTGGGAAAACAGAAGGTCTAGCTATGGCTTTCAGTTATAGCCACTGGAAAATGCAGATTGTGACATCGAGTAATGCTTCAGAACAAGAGGAATATATAAAGTGAAAACTAATAGCATCAATTTTTAGTGGTGCCTTTTTGAAGTAGCCAAGAAACAGAGCGATGACTAAGACCATAAAAAGCAGTGACAAGTATAAATCCACCATGGATTTCAATACTATATTTAAAATATATTTTTATGTCACTAGAATACTATAGATTAAATTTAAAATCTTTTGTACCGACAGCTGCAGATCAAGAGAAGAAGATCTCCCTGAAAGTGAAAGTTAGAGACTTAAATTAGAAACTTGAGTGTTTCAAGCCCTTCAGCTCCCACTTTTGTTACGTACACATTTGTTATCTCAGGAAAAAAATATCAAGGAGGCAGTCAAAATACTTTCTGACTAGGGGTCTTCCCTGCACAGGTATACATCTCCAGTGGCACCCACAGGAGATTTGCACCTCAAAAGCAGAGACCTAGCAGAGAGACATCTTCCATCATGAGTATTTTTCAGGAGTTGTTCTCCTTTCTACTACATTTTTTGTGAATTATTTTTCACACTGTGTGATTCCAAATATGCATTTTTCCCATAAAAGCAGACCATTATCTTTGTGTACCATTAAAACTGGTATTTGTCTGAATAATCAGCTATAGAGTTTTCACAGACATTTATCACAATGAAAAAGCAGTGGTGAAAATTAGAACAACCTACATTACCATTGCTCTTTTTGGGGACAAGTGATCTCCTCTGTTACAGGAAAAGAGAATTCAGAATTATGCAGGGAACCACTATGACCCCTTGATACTGAGGTTGGCTAGCTCTATCATACATCCAAGTTTAAAGACGGGTTATTATAATAAAGACAGGGGAGAAGAGGCTTGAGAATGCACTGATTAACTGTTGCTCAATTGCTACCAAAAAAAAAAATCCCATTAGACAAACTGGATGCAACCCAGATTGACAGAAGGGAGCAAAGCAGACATCAGCAAGAGGATGTAAGCTACAGTGCTGCCAACCCTCTGAAGTGAAGCACACGAACTTTCTATAATAACCTGAAACAACGTAAATAAGCAACATAGTTATGTAGTCACCTATTTCAGGTCAACTGCTAGTTCGCATGAGTCTACCGTTTTGGATTAGCAGACAGGGAACAGGCAACATCTGGTGTGACTGATTGATGTCACGTTATCACAGAATCTGTATCTGTACATTTTTGCACATAAACAGTTAATAGATGTATAGAGTTAATAAATGTAGAGAAGACATATTTGGAACCCACTACAGCAGCCAAGAAGGAAAGAGGGTTTGACAGCAATCTTGGAAGATTTATTCTTCAATATTTTTAAGCCTCTCATTTGAGTATCTAAAATTTGGGTGCCAAAGCAAGCAAGATTGATTCAGCAATTTGATAAAAGGGATCCAAGTAGCTACAATGTATATATATTTGTGCATCAATGTAATGCTTAGATTTTTTAAAAGGAGCTCTAAAATACTTTTGCTAACAAAAATGACAACTCAGTTCAACTGAATAAATTCACTTTCTCTTTTACCAATCTCAGCACTCTCTATCTATTAAATATGTCAACCAATCAAACACTGATTAGCAAAAAATTCTTCCTAAAGTTTTACTATGAGCACAATTGCCAGTATACACTGTTATTTCAGTAGGGAATGACTTTGTGAAGAAAATAAGTAACATTACTTAAATTTGTTTTTTAAAAAAATCCCCACACCATCTAATAACAATTAACTATTACCATCTACTACTGTGTTATTCCACTCACTGTCTCTCATTTTCTAGAAACAAGATCCAAACCCACTGCTCAACATCTTTAATGCAGAAAGCTAGAAAGTAGGGTTAATATTATTAGACTCTTCTAAATTTTCCAGCGGAAACCTGGCATTGATCTGATACAGGTCAGGAAGATGGAAGGGATGCAGAAACAGCCAGAGAATGGGATTAATTCCATGTTCAGGAACCTGAGCTGAGCCTCTTGAGCCATATGTGAAGTAGTAATGCCAGAATGCAATGTGTTCCCACCAAGAAAATGGATTCAGCATATAAATAAGTCAGAGAAGTTAAAATAACCAACTTCAACTTTTTTCTTCCAGGGATGAGAAACTGGAAAGTGCTGAGGGATTTTGTCTCGTTACCTAACTACTTTTAAGAGGCATCCCATTACAGAGCTTCCAGAACCAGAAGTAGCATTGGGAAGCAGTTTTTACAGGAGTCACATTGCTAGCAGCAGAAAACTTTACAGCTGTGCAGTATGAAAAACAGGGATATGTTTTCCCAGGCTGGCCACCTTCCTGATTCACATTCCCTCAAACTTCACCCCCAGACCTTGAAGAGCTCTCTTCCAAAAAGCAAGACAGGTAAAAGTGGTGACCATCTGAAAGTTTAAGCTTCTTCTCTTTTGTTGTTATTAGTATTCAGATTCTAATCAAACTGCTATTAGTATTCTAATTCAAAGCACCTAAAAGATCACCTTAGGGAAAGGACATAGGTGTTAGCAATTTAACACTTTTACTTCTCACTAAGCAGCAGGGTATCATGAAGAGCACCTGTCAATAGCTTCAAGCAGTCTTCCAATGAAACTGTTTCTAAGGTTAAAATAAACACACTACAGGGAAAACATGCAAACCTCTATGATCACCACTGATGAAGACTTACTCTATAATACAAATAACTTTGGGAAAACAATAGAAAATGAAAGGTTTAATATTTAGTGTAAAGATGTGATTTTGACTGAAAACTTATCTTCAATACAAGTTGATTCCTCCAGACAGAAGGTGAAGTGAAAAAATGGACTGTCATTGTAAGGGCAACTGATTCCAGACCTGAAAAAAGAGTGAGGAAGCCAGCTCCACCATCCCACAACACAGAGGCCCACCAGCAGCCCCAGGTATTTACAGTCAAGAACTGTTACCTCAACTCAACCAGCTGAACTCAACTGCCATGTTGGATCATGCAGAAAAGGTAGCCACTCAAGCAGATATAATCTAAATCACTTTGGGTTTTAAATTCTGCACTCTAAAACATACCTAGAAGAGAACATCAAGTCTATCCAAGCTTTGCAGAATTAGGACAATGTTCTCCAAATAGCCAAGTTGACTGCTTAGCTATGTTAGGTAGAGAATTAAATATTTCTCAAGTTGGAAAGAGATAGAAAGGATGGAAAAACATCATTTCTTCACCATAACTGAACCACAAATTAAAACAAAACCCCTATATGCATATATCCTTTCCCATCTTTAAGAAACTAAATGCTTTTTTTTTTCCTTTATTATTCAACCGTATCTGTATAGTCATTAAAAAATTACACCACCTGGTAAAAATTAGAGCCAATGTAGAAAAGAACCTCTGATAACAACTAATACTAATCCTGAATACTACCTTAGCAGATTGCTGGTACTGTTTATTCAGAACTGTGCAATCATACTTAGTATGTGCAGTTAATACACAGGACAAACTACATGTAAAAGTGCCACAACACTTTTTTCCTTTTTACTGCACTTCAGCACTGACTCAAAGTGCATTACTATTTAGCTTAATACTAAAACAACCATGTTCATGATGGTGTGATTTTTTTCCCCTTGATTTCCTGTTTAGAATGACTTATAGGAGTAACTTACTTCCTTCAGCCAATTTGGTCTCCCCGATGTTGTGTTCCTTCAGATAAACTGAAAAAATGTGACTGAAATAACAGAGTTACTTCACCAGTCATAAGATCACACTGTTCTTGCACTACCACAATAGATACTAGACACCGCAAAAAGATTTAATAATGTTGTAATACCATTAGATTAACAAGAGTAATTTATAGGACTAAAATGAAAAAAACAGAGCAAGCTTGTTTTGAACTTTCTGAAAGTATTGTTCTGCAATTCACTTTGTGTGGTTGCCACAAAGCCTAGGAAAACGTCTTTGCAAGGTATTCATCCACAGTCCAACAGAATGCGAGGAGCCAAGGTTCATCTGGGACATGTAGGTACCAAGGAAAAGCAATAATTAAAAAAAGATAAAAAATTGAACTATAAAAAGACAAAATCCATTTTAAGCCTATGTGATCACCAGACTTAGAACAAAAAAGGATGGCTATCACTGATGGCTTTCTGTGTCCATCTTATTTATTGTGCCTTGGCCCAAGATGTAAATCAGTTGCAGAGGCAGGAACATTACAGTCTCCGGACTGATGGTAACAGGCTGCAAATGATTTCCCAGATGCAATGAGAAAGAATTTTGTATCACATCTAGTCATACAGAGTGCTTTTTCCAAAGGTATGAGATAGGCCAGTTCTCCTTGCCAGGAAGCTCTGTCTGGAAGTCTCCAGCTTTTCCAGCTCTCCTTTAGCCAACAGTAAGGCCAAAATAAATTTGTCATCTTTACCTGCCAGCTTCTGCCTTCCAATTTTCCTAGACTTTTCATTAGCATATTGAAAACTCATTACTGCAGAAAACAGAATGGGAAATTAGAACATCAGTGTCCTCTTTACCTGAAAAACCTTACTCTCAATGTGCAACAGCAAGAGTTACTGAACTCTGCCATTCTGCACTGCCACAATAGCACGGTGTCTAATATTTAACCGGTCAACTTCCAAAATTACTCTCTCAACCAAAACTTACAGGAAAAAAAAATGCAAAAAATAAACCATTTTCTTCCTCAAGCACAAACTGGGAAGCATAGGGAACTGTTCAGAGAAACTTAAAAGACTTTTTTTCATGGATATGAATAAATTTGGAAACATTTCAATTAATATTAATCAAACATTAAAGCATGTTTCCATGAACAAAACCTAGAGCCTTGCCCTCACTGAGGAGGAAGGAGAAAAGTCCTGGATAGAAAACAAACAGCTCTCACTGCAAGAGCTGTTTTACTCCAATACTGTCAAACCAATTACAAGAAGGGGAGAGCTGTGATATCACCCTCAAATCTAGTGCAAATAAACAAGGTTATCGTGGCCAGCATGTGATTTTAGTATAACTCATATTGGGCAAGGGGTCTATCATTGTTACAAGAGGTAAAGGTGTTTATTCCAAGACAAAAAAAATAAAGCACTGAGGGAGTCCTGCAAGCCCTGATGCCTCCATCTGGACAATATAACTATTTCACCACAACAGCATTTCACTCATTTTTTTTCCAGTTTTGAAAAGCCAGTTTTGTCAATTGTTACTGTTCTCCCAGCAGGACTACTTGTCAAACTCCCAACTATCCAACACCATTAAAATAGTGTTACTTTCAAACCATTTAAGAAAAAAAAAAAAAAAAAGACCAGAGCTTCTTGTAAATAGTCTTAGAAGAATTAAGGAGTATCAACCAGGATTATCACAACAAGATGAAATACCGACTAAACAGGTCAGTGTAGTATATGTCCTCTCTCTGCTTTACTGTACTGCTTATTTTTCACTATGAAGTTATATTTGAAAAAATAGCCAACATAAATATTCTTTCAAAGTTTTCCAATTTATTCTTCACTAGAAAAGAACAAAATAAAATTTTATTCTTTGGTGCCAGGTATCTGGCAAAAACCACTAGAAAAAAAAACCTCAATCAATAAAGTCTTGAACAATTCACCTTTTATAATGAAACCCAGATATTTACAAGGTCAAATTTCAACTTCAAAGAAGGAAAATCATAATAGATCTTTTCAGCAGAGATTATGGCCCAGTAATTGTTTTTCCTCAATACAAAGCAATTGCACTGTGACACAATTACTACAAAAACATACAGGAGGTACATTACTTAACAGGCCTCAAAAACTCACTACTAGAAAATGACAGTTTGAACTTGGACATGAACTTTAGAGACTGAACTTGAGATGATGTGTTCCTGTTTCACTAAGAAGGTTTCTTGCCTTTGTTTTTTTAATATCTTCTCAGCTCGGGATATTTGAGGATTTTTTTTTTTTTAATTTCTTTTAGGAAAATGAGATACAACTTTGGAACGGTATGACTAAGCTACTACTCTCCTATGAAACAAGTAAAAATATTCAACTAAACAATAATGAGCACACATTGTGTCAAGAGTCTTACATTTTAGATGGAAGAGGACTTTAGCCACTGGCTTACACATCTGAAACATGCTGCCATGGGACCCCATTAGAAGGAGATTTTGTTAGCAAAGAACATTAGAAGTCCTGGTAATTTGTTGCTCTGATAGTTAATGAATGTTTATTATAGAAGCAAATTTAGCAAGCTTCTTAACTTGCTGAATCACACATCTACGGAAGGTCAAGTGTTGTTCCTGGGCCCAGCAATCTCCAACTGGATCCTCAAATACCCTGGGCTGCAGATCTGCAACATCACTTAACCTTTACAAACTCCTTGCATTTTATTTGGGCCTATTAGATTTACATCTCAGGTAAGTTTAAATGGAAACAACGTATACTGTGAAAGTGGATTTAAAGAAAAAAAAAAAAAAAAAAGTAAACATCTGGGTGCAAAAAAATGGAAACCTGTTGTAATAGGGATGTCTAAAATAATAAAGCATAGTTCTAAATTGTAATTCACCAGAAGCAACTGCCAGTGTTTTGGAGAAGCTGGAGCTTACCCCAGCACCAGGCCACCAGCCCTGAGGAACTTGGAGAAGTAATCCTCTACTTGCCCTGTCCAATGCCAAACCTCCACTCAAACCATGTAAACATTTTTAAGTTTGGATGATAAAATACATAAACTTTTAATCCAAAACCATTTATAAACTCATGTCACCTACCAGATAAAAGTAAAAAATTTAGTCTAAGTCACTAGGTTTCCCTGTTTCCTTCTTGTAAACCATTCCAGACAGCCTGACCTTGCACACTTTTTTATTCCCATGAAAGGAACAAAAGAGTACTTAACCACATTGATATATTTTGGAAATTACTCAGAATAAAAGTGAACACAAATCTCAAAAGAACATTCACCCAATTTTTCCACAGTATTTGTTACAGAGCTCAAGGAAAATTCAAGAAACATTGAAAGTATAACAGTTAATGAAACTGATGCTGTTATTGTTGACCTAATAGAAGGAAACTTCAGCATGGAATGCTAGTGACCCACAAGTACATTTTATTGTTTAGATTAACTGTGTTTTCTTCTGCTTCGACAAAGTCACCTATACTGAAATTCTCATGGGTCTTAATTTTACATCCTCCAGGAGCACAGGCCTGTCTGTTAAGGGGCACAAGCACTCTATCACAAGAAAAGAATAATCTGGAAACTCTTGGTGGTAATGTAGATGTGTGAGTGGAAAACCCCAAATATATAACTCCTTCCTTTGGAAATAGATTTTTCCAAATTGTTAAAATTTCTTCTGAGTTTAGCTACTGAATAACTTTCTCTTGCTTCAAAGTGGAAAAATCTACTATTTTTGGAGGCCAACTGATGCAAGAGTTTTCTTCACAAAGCACATCTCTTCTACCACTAAGGCACAAACAGTCATAAAAATTAAAAATACTATGTGCAACTCCAATCAGGCTCAAGTTCTTTTTGTCTCCATCTTAGATTTCAAAGAAACTGAGTCTGACATTACACTGTTGCTGTTTTTACACAGATTGCCTTACAACATTTAGATCAGCCAAAAAGATTTCAAATAAATTTTTTTTGAAGGGGAAAAATGTCCCAGTCCTATGATTTCTGTAACCATATCCTACATTTTCTGTATTTCACACCACAGTGGATGATGCTGCACTAACCAAAAGACAGAACAGATCCCACCAGCAGTAACTTCTGTAAAAGTGCCCTGATATCAGAGTGGTTGTACTAAAGACAAAAATGAGAACTCACCAGCTTGCAAAAGTTAATCCTCATTCACACTTCTGTTCTAAAGGAATTGATCAAAAATGTGGGCAGGACAATGATGGAATTTTGGATGTTTGTTAACATCCTACAAGAATATTTGGCAATTACAAGGTAAGCTGTAGCATTCAAAATTGCCTTTGGTACTTAGAAAGATTTTTAACTGCATTAAATGCAAACCTTACCAAGTTCTTTAGAAATATGATGCCTCCTAATGTAAAATGGAACATGAACATGAAAAAGACTATGTATAAGAAAGAATGTCAGCCTATGGAGAGATGTCATCCATAAGAACCAGTGGCAAAACTAACAATTCTAGGTGTTCAACTACTTTTCTCCCACAAATATGAGCCACAATTATTAAAACTATCACAGGAAAAATTTCAAAGGGTCAGTATTCACAATCATAGGCAGATTTGTTTCTCAGGAAAGAGGCAAAAGCAAATCTCTTTAGGTTGGCAGAGAATTATCATCAGGTTTTCAGGGTTGGAGTCTTCTGTGTTGGACACTTGTCTCTTCATATTATATTTCTATAGTAAATATCCTGATGCTCTTTGAACATGAGCTACTTCCTGTGCTTAAAATTCACAATCACCAGCTACTTCTACAGTGTTCATCTTTGAGTTCATCATCCTAATGACATAAGCTTAGTAGACATCTGGCCTTGACCATCCTAACTGAAGCATAATCATGCTCTTATGTTACCTCAAAAATAGCATGTGAGATCACTTCCTCAAAATAAAGGTTTTGCTCTCCCACACCCTTACCAGCAGACTGGTATTGGGTGTAGCTCAGCAGCCATTTCAAGGCTGAATCCACTGGTTCTAAATAGGAAATAAACTCTAAAATTTAGGCACTACATTGTCTGTGAGTGTGTGGCTTTTGCAAAAAGGTTAAATAGAAGTTTCTTGGTTTTCCCCTCTGCTGAAGTCACTGTATTTGCCTCCGTTGTGTTACACCATCTTAGTCACCGCTATTCTTCCTTCCATTTTCAGCGGAGGAGGTCCTGACCCATCACCAGACTTCACTATAGGCTATGCCTGTACTGCAGAGTACCCATGTTCTGCAATGGGCTCTAAGATTATTCAGACTGAGGACCTGATGGGAGCACACTATGGCCTTCTTTCACTTGCATACCCATTTCCTTTCCTTGGAAAACAGCATTCAGGTTGAAAAGAGAAGCAAAAGAAAAGGAAGAGAGTAGTGTGTGCTCAGGGCTCACCCCAATATTAAATCAGGACATGGACAGGCTGTGATGCAGGACCTGGGAAGTGCTCTGTAATCAACAGACAGAAAAGGGCATGTCCAAAGGGTGTTTCTGAGTCTAGGTCCCACACTCCTAATTGACAGCTCACTGAGGTGGGATTACTCTTGACCATGATATTTCTGTCTTAGTCATCTACCTGCCCCTCATTATCATTATGATTGGCAAGGGGGGGAGATTGTTCAGCTTTTTTTGTTGTTGATGTTCATTTTTTTGGGGGGGAGGGAGGTGGGGGGGTGGGGTGGGGATTTTGTTTTGTGGGGTTTTTTTAATACTACAGTAAGCTCAAGAAAGTAATTCAAACATATCAACCATTTACATAAGACAAACCTATGAAAACAATGGACTATTTTAGAGATAATGTTACAAAAGTCACAACCTTGATCACAAAAACTGACATCAGACATAACAAGGTCTTCAATTCCAACTCCTCACACTGTTTCAAATGTTAACTCCCTAACATTCTGACAGCAGCATGTACAAGCAGTAGTGTAAGTATAAATATCCAAGCGACTTTTAAATACATTCAAATATTAATTAAATGTCATAAGGAAAATCAAAACTGCAATGGAATGATTTAATGTCAAGTCTTCTGTAACAAGTATCACATAGGTATTTTAAAAAGTCCATGTCTGAAGTAGTGTTTATGTAATTTTGTTGGTTTGGGTTGTTTTTTTTTTTTTTTCAAATGAGTAAGGGCCTTTAAAAACACCTCTCAGCAGCTCTACTTAACATACCTTCCTCTGAAAATGATTCATGCAACCAGGCTAGTTGCATTTTTTTTTTACTAAAGAAAAAGCGTGCATATGGTGGAGTACTCTTACCACTAACAGATATGAGCAAACAACAATTATTTGTTATTTGATACAGCAAGAGCAATTTTGGGCATCTCAATCTTAAGCAAAGAAATTTCAAAGGCAAAAACCAGTTTTGACTCAAGTTCAAATGCCATCTATGTACCCTAACTCCAAAACACCTCTCCAGAACAACTTAGAACCCACAGGAAATCAGCCAGTGCTCAATGACTAGGCAAGAGGAATGAAAGAGTGTTATCAAAAGTCTTGAAATGCTCCTGAAATTCTTCATCTGTTATATAGCCCTTTTGTTATAAAGCCCTTTCAACATCTAGGAAAAATATATCCATTTTCAGAGGTATAAATATATGTTGTCATGGCCTACCCAGGAGAGAAGAACTGTTCTTGTCTCCCCTTCCTTTCTGTAACAGCAGCCCATGGGCAGTCTTCATATTTGTAGCTTTAAGAGAGCTATTATGTTTTCCCATTTCTAGGAAAGCCAACATAGCCCAGATTCTCAAACCCAGACCAGCTCAGTTTTACAGAAAGGCTCCTTTCCCATACCTAAGAGAGAGGACAAAGGAGTGAAATATCTCCCTTTCCTCAAAGAAAAACAAAGCAAAATCATTAATTCTGCTAACCTTCCATATAACCTCCTCCGTCATCTGTACAGCTGAGCACAGATGTGCCACCTTTGCCTTATCAGGCACTTCAACAGGGAGGACAATACAAGCCTGCACATATATGCATACTGATACACACACAACTGCATCCTCCCCATCTTTTAATTCTTGGATAGTTGTAAACTCTTAATGCAAAGATTTTTTTTTTTACCTTTACAAGACTTGCAGTAACAGTACTATGACATTTATCGAGGTCTTCAACTGATGACTGAATTTAAATGTCTCATTACAGCAGTGATCTGTTCAGCCCCCAGTGTGGGAGGGTGCCTACACCACCTGGTGACTATGTGTACTGATAGAGCATCTTTCACATCTCCTGCTGAAGCCAAGTACCAGTAAGCAGAAAACTACAAGCCAAAACCTGCTTAGAAACACTCTCCTCCTAAAAGCACACTCTTAACTGACCACATACGGAACATATGCACTTAAATCTTAACTGACCACATAAGGAACATATGCACTTAAAGAAATTCAGATTAAGTGAACTAGATCCTTGTCCCAATTTCATAAATTAATTTTGTGTGCTAATTCTTTTAAAGTTTTTAAAACCTTTTTATTTGAGAAACTACTGTGTTTCTTTTCAGAGCTTTATTTCTCACTGGAAGAGATTTCTATATCGCATGGTTATTTATTTTCTCTTTAAAAAAAAAAATCTAGATGAGTAAAAGAGTTATGGACAGCTAATTTTCCCATTCTTCCTACAAACTTCTAGTAACTCAAAGCAAAGACCATGCCATAAGGAATTTTTAATTATGCAACATAATTGTAACTCCAACATGTGAGAAAAGTCACAAAGAAAATAACGTTATTTCAACGTTGTTCTCCTTTACACTAAAGACATTAGCTCTTCTAGAAGTGTCTGTAAATCATTTTATCATGAGTATCGTGCCAGCAATCCACACTAGGTTGCATGAGGTCTTAGTCTTCTAGGGCTCAGTGGTCACACAAACTCACATGCTGTCAGAGTATTCTAGTTTAGGAAGGGATTTAATTGATCAATGAACACATTTCTCATAAGGTTGACCTAGCCCACAAAATAAGTGGGGGTATAAAAGAAGCAATTGTGACTTTTGTACAGTAAACACTGTCTTTGACCTTATCTGATACAAATTCAGTTACCCCACATCACTTCTGGAGAGCCTGTTTTGTGCTGCTGGGAGCAGGGGAACAAGGTATCCATGTGATCTCAGCATTTCATCTCAGCAACTTGGCTCCCACAAGCTTTTGGTGCTATTTCAGATTACAGAAAACTACTGAACAAAAAAAAAAAAAAAAAAAAAAAGTAAATGCTGATTAAAAAATAAACAAAAGTAAGGATGTACAAACTGAAGATATATATTACTTAATAACAAGGTTAGACCATCCTAGTCTGCTGTATTTTCAGTACAGTTTAAAATGATACTATTATTTTACTGCTCCTGCTACATTCAGCTCTGTAACTATAATAAATACCCACAGTAAATATTAAGCTTCTCTGTGCAGAAAGATATTCTGAGCTCAGATCTATGTATTCACCACAGCTTTCAGATCTTTTTCTGCTTTTTTTGTCTTTCAAATGCACTCTATTTTGCTGAAAAAGCAATACTTTTTATCTACTGTTTATCTACAATTTAATTTCCTGCTGATTTTGCTACATCTTTACATTACTCAGACAATGCTGGCCATTCCATCTAATTATGGTGTTCAGTTGCTTTTAACACAATTAGTATAAAAAATTTCCCAAAGTCAGTAAATCAACCAGCAGCACCTAGAGCTGGAGATTCAGATCTTTCTGCATACGATCCAAATTCAAATTCTTCAGCTCAAAATCTCAACACCATTATATTAAACATTTTTGATGTACTGATATACAATGCACTCTTGGGTCATCTTTCTTTTTCCCCTTGCCTCTACCACAGAGTTAACTGAAGCTGAAATTAGTGTTAACCCTAATGACATCCTGTGCATTTAAATTTTTTCTTCTAGGAGGCTGATGCTTACTTTCAACTTGTTTAATCTATCAGAGGGTACAAAGCAAACCAGCACAACTCATTAGCTGCTAACTCATCATCTTCATTTCACAGTGAAAACAATCACTGAGCAGTAATCCAATTTCACTCTGCATCTCATATATTATTTTTTACGATAGCTGTTCTCCCTTGAGCTAGGCTAGCTTGCCGAAAGGTAACGTGAGCAATTTAAGATGTCAGGAAAGATATAACTGAGGACCAATGTATAACCTGACCTAAGACAAATTAAATGTGCCCAAATGACCGGGCCAGAACCTAACAACAGGTAGCCAGAGTAAAGTTAATGTAAAGAATATCTGTGTATCCTATAGCTTAATTATACAAATATGTTACAAAGTACTATACCATATACTTGTTGCAAAGCAATGGCACCAAACAAGTAATATGAATAACTATTTTATGCATGTTTTCCAGTTATTATGAACATCTAAAATAAGAAAAAGAAATGTCAGCAATCAGGGCAAACATATACACCTCACAAATCAAGCTACACTAAACACACACAAAACCAACCACTGTGGCGTAGGGAGCAAACTCTTCTATTACCATATAAGTATTTAAAATAAATAAGTCAATCCACCCAAATATGAGAAGATCCCTTCTAGATCCTTTTTCAGCTATGCCTAGTGACACCACATTTGTAACATACACCCTCTTCTGGCCACCTTTCTGTAAGAGTGGGTAAGTCATAAAACAGAGCATTTATCCATCCCATTGTGTTACTTCATCAAGTAGGAAGAAATATGAGTGTGACATTTGTTCAGTTGTTCTCATCTGTGGTCCTGAGGCACTGTACATGCACAGTGAGATGGCACACTGATTCCCCAAAGACACCAACCATTGCAGATGGACCACAAAGCACTTACTCACACCATTTCTGCAGTTTAATGCATCTATTCCAGATCTCACCAAAAACAAACCCGTCCAAAACCCTCAGCGCGTACTCCTCTGGATGCAGTTGAAAACAATTTTTGGTTTATGATTTCAAAATATGTAGGCCACATCATAAAAGCACATCGAAAGTTGGAGCATCCCACCAGCAGAGCGTGAAGTGATCACAGCCCTGCAGAGCGTAAGAGCAGCTGCATTTCAGGAGTGCCCATGCTCCCCACCACTCACTGGAACCCCAGGCACATCCCCGTGTCACTTTGGAAGGGTCACAGTCCCTCAGGCTTCATGGCTGAAAACATTTATGGGCTACCATGGGATATCTAACAGGCTGTCAAAACTTCGTTGATGACGGACAGTCATTTTCATGTCTCATCCCGTGTCTCTGCATAAGTGACTGGCAATGCTTGAGTATCAGTGGCAGGCTGGTTGGCTGGGGGGTGTTCTTTTGCAGTTTCCAAATATTATTAAAATCAGTCTTTTTTTCAACATACGCATGCCATTTTGAGATTTTTCTTTTTTTTTTTTTTTTTTTTTTTTTTAATCAATTGAATATTTGGAATATATCACTCGTTTTTAAAAACCAGAATTCAATGCTGCACATGTTTGTGTATACACAAGCATACAAGTAAGTACTCTTTGAAGAAGCCTTAAATCACAGTTATTCTGCTTTAATGAGAGAAACTATTTTTAGGAAAAATAAGTATTTCCGTTTCCCTCCATTTTGAGAAAACAAAATTAATTTCTTCCATACAAAAAAGGCTTCAAAAATACTTTTCCATACAAATCATTGATATTTTTAGAAGTATTAAGCCTTGCCTAAGGGAACTATATTTTTCACATTTCATAAGCTCCTATTTGGAACAAATGAGGAATACAACACTCCATCAACACAGCCAAGCAAATTTATTTTTACATTTTTCATAGTTAACACTGCCAAAGGCTACTGGACAGATCATAGCAGCATACAACTAGTAACCATTTCATATTCTTCCAAATTTTTACTGCATTACAATTCCACAAATACTGATCATATGTAAAGCTTTAACTTTTAACTCTATTGCTGATTGTTACTCATTCACTTTTTTCCTCCAAACTAGTAGGCACATTTCCATGTACTTAGGCTTACTCCAATGTGGACTTGACATATTTAATGTTCAAGTAACTTTTCTATTACTAACAATATCAAAATCTTACTAAAATATATACAAGTACTAGTGCATACTCCTTGCCCACCAGACCTAAGAACAAAGCGAGCACCTTTATTTCATGTAATCTACATTTGATGATCTTATGCTAGTTTCTCAGCTAAGTACCCAACTTCTTCTCAATACTCATACGGAAGTTTCTTGACTATTTAAGCATCCTTTGGAACATGCAATAATAGCATCTGACCTTAAATGTACACCATTTTTTTTCGTTTCAACCCTTCCTGAAATGTCAGTGCTCTGAGTCTGCTTGTTTTATGCACTGCAATACTCCCTTATAAAATACCCATTTTATACACAAACTGAATTCGTAATTGCAAAAGATAACTTACAAAGAGGTCAGGAACAGCATCACAAGCTTCTTATCTAAGCAGATGGAATACTTTATCAAATAAATAAAAATCATAACAAAATAAATAACACTTTCATTAACTTGGAATTTTCCCCCATAGCTGAGTACTCAGAACAAGATTTTTTTGCTCTAAAACAGCACATACAATTTTTCCAATATTACCATCATGAATTCTCCTAAAAATAGGACATCAGAATTTAGATTGCTCAATTAAAGTGAGTAGAAACCAACTATGACATTAAAGACTAGTAATTTTAAAAAACCTAAACTTGTAAAAATCTTTAGAACAGTTTTCAGACTATATCTATTGTAGCAAATTAAACATTAGCCTGGTGTTCCTGGGCACTGGAATTAAATCTCTCAATTCTAGTAAGTTTTTGACAGAGCCATCTCTAGCTTGATTTCAGCCCATGCCAGCTGTCCACCTCCCAGACAATTCTCAGGCACAGTTCAGGGTAAACCTGGGTCATGTACTATTCCCAACAGTTTACCTGCAGCCCAATCTGGAGAAAAAGAGAATTTCAGAGTACAGAAGCAGGCTCCTCCATGGCAGTGGGCATCAGTATCACAGAATGGTCCTGATCACGTTAATTTACTAGCATTGATGTAACCACAAGATGAGTAACTTTTACCTCAACTTTTTAATCCAGGTTCCAAAGTGGCAATGACTGCCCTGAACGCTTTACCTCTAATCCCTGCAAACATCACTCATGCTGCCTGCTGCATTATGGAAAAGGAAATGCCTTCCCAAGACAAGTGGGGTACTGTGAGGCCAGGCAACGAAGGGACACAGAGTGTATCAGGGTTATTCTGAGGCAAATGTCAGATCTGCCTAGAAGCACAGCGCTCTTTCAAAGAAGAGTTAGTTACATCCCATTTCACCACTGAGCATGAGCAAGCACATAAAATGGCTAATACAGATTAGCTAATGTGCTGTAAGATCTCATTTTATCTTGTCTGTTTTGCAGCAATTACAGTTCCTGCAGATGAAGACAGGAGGTGCATAAACCTGTGGGTGCCTGTGAGGCTGGGTAGTTCCCAACAGCAGAAATGATCACGTGCCCTATGTCTCACTGGGTTATGGTGAGCAAAGCTGGTTATACTCTACTGCAAGTGAGTGAGTACGACTCCCACTGCAGATGACTGGCCCACACCATCCTATCCAAGATAGCCGTGGAAGAGCCATTGCAGCTGCCTTGCTCAAACTGCAGCTGAAACCCTGCTCTCCTGAATTGACCATCCTACTCAGCATCTAAACCTAAAGCATACTGCTTGCATTGCTCGTCTGTTTATACCACATTGCTACTGGACTAACTTAAGTACCCTTGAAGTGGGTAGAGCATGCAGCAACTCATCTCCTGGAGTAAGCTCTGATGTTCAGCTGGAGGTAAAGGTTACCAAACAGCTGGTACCTTGGCAAGATTAACTAGGTTATGCACTTTAATATCATCTGTGACGACACAGTTGTGCCTTTTTAACTGCCACATATCACAACAAACAGAGAAGGCAATAGTCAGTAAAAGAAAACAAAATCTTGGGAACATTAAACCCATTTCCATTTCTTCTATACTAAATGTGGTTCCAAAAAGGAAGGTAAATTTTAGATTAATATCCCTTATTCAGTAATGAACCATGGGGGAATTTCACAGTCCTGGTGAAATGCTGTTGCTTGGAGATTCAGGTAGAAATTTGTTGCTGAAATAACAGCTACCAAAAATAGCTGAAGTGATATTTGACTTGGCATAAGGTCACAAAGGCAACATTCAGACACATGTGAGGGAAGATTCATAAGTTTCAAAATCACTGGATCCCAGGCTGACCTCACAGCAACAGACTTTTTGACAGTTAAGAGAAGCGTTAGTATCATGAGACAAGGACAAGATGTTGAAAAATCTGTACCACTGGGTGGCAAGCTGAAATGTAATTAAAAAAAAAAAAAAAAAAAAAAACAACAGCCACAAAAAAAAAAAAAAGCACCAAAAAAAAAAAAAAACCACCAAACAACAATTTGCTTCAAACACAACAAATAGTCAGAGACTGTCAGTAACAAAGTCTCCATGAGACTCTGCAAGACCTTGCAAGAATCACTTCCATACTTTAACAACTATGTATCTCTAGTATGCTACAAAGAATCTCATCTAGCTGATAGTCCCCTCCTTTAAACTAAAACATCCTGGGCCTATATGTAGCAGTTCTTATCCAGGGTATTTAACCAGTCAATTTACAAGATCAGCTGCTACAGCAGTTGCTGCAGGTACTCCAGATCTGGTTGGAGTACTTCCCCTATTACAGTGGGACATCAGGCCATGACAGTCAAGGAAACATCAGCAGCCACAGAGATAGAGAATGAACACATCTTCTATCCACCTGAACAGCTTGAGCAACCATAAACACTTCCCTCCTGAAAGGACACTGCAAAGCAGTCTGTCCACTCATTTAAGGAACATGTAACAACATTGAAAATAACCACTCTACGAGAAGAAAGCAATAAAATTAAATTAGTATATATATAATAAAAAAAAAAAAAAATGTGTAGGGCAGGAAGGGAATGAGTGATTTCATGTGTGCAACTAAATTCAGCAGCAAGGTGTTTATTAGCCCACGCTGAAGGGAAGCTGGAGATGGCACTATAGGAGACTGATCAGCCTTGACTGTTCTCCTAAGGCCCCTGGGCACATCCCAAACAACTCGGAATTGCCGACTGTCCCCAGGGCTGCCCCATTGATCGGCTGTGGGGCTGGGCCCCGCAGACAGGGTCTCTGCTGGCCTGGTTATCACACTGGGTTCACAGTCTCTCACAGACTAGCCAGTGCTCGCTGCTCCCCAGAAAGTACTTCAGAGTTTCCATCCTCTCACTCGGACAAGAGCTTAGAAGGTATTATGGAGAAGGGAAACCATGGGTATCTTCCAAAGCCTCACTGTTATTTTGATAAAAACTACTTCAGCTGCCTGACACAGCCTGATTCTGGTGGAATTTTTATAGAGTTTCCTACCACAGATCACTGTGTGGATCCTCTGTTCTCAGTGGAGGACAGTATCAGTGCTTTTGATGAAGACCTACACTTTCCTCGCCTGCACGCCAAACTATAATTTACTTTCCTTTCAGCCTTCTTACGCCTACATGTTCACACAGTAACTCAGTTTTGAGAGAAAAACGTTATATACCTACCCAAACACCCAAAAACTTGTGACATTCTGAGTTGCAGATAATAAAAACTCTTCATGCTCAGAGAGGTCTAAAATTAAGTCTAATTCTCGGGCAAATTCTCAAACCACTGTTATTCTGATGCAAATGCACAAAGAAGCAGCATTCAGTTTTGGATTAGGTTTCCCTGGTTAGTAAACCAAAGAAAACACTCGAGCCGCTTGCTATCTGACCCTCAGCATACAGTGAACTGTCGGCAGAAGATGAGAGCACAACCCCTGACATGGATACCCAAGGGCCTTTTAAGCCAAACACACATGCTCCTCACAAATTCAGATGCCTAAAGAAGTTGGCAGCGGTGGAAAGCAGATAACCCAGACTGCTGTGTGGAACATGCCAATTTAGGCAGGATTTAGGACTGGATTTTGCCCTTTGTCTTCTATATGGTCTTGTTACTGCTAAACATCACTGAGTTTGCATTAAGGCTTTAGTACCTCTCAGCCTTCATTTCTTGGTTGCACCAGACAAAGGAGTTTTCTGTACACTGGGTGGTCTGAGGGCTGGGTATCAAATCAGCATAACAACACGCTGCAGAGCATTTCTTCCAAGGATCATGGCATTTTCTAAACATTAACAGATTATTTTGCCAACTAGCGATACATATGCATGAAGCATGAAGCTCTCAGCTCCTAAAAGAGTTCTCTTCCCAGCTCCTTAGTGTCTGTTAAAGTTACTTCTCAGTACCTTTTAAGTTGTGCAATGAACTTGCTCTACAGCTCCTCCCCTTAAGCCCTGCTAATAATAATAAAATCAATTATCTTCAAGAACACATTTGATTTTCCTGTCAAGTCCTCATATAAATGTAGTGCCTTTAACTTCACCCTCCACATAAGACTTTCAACACTCCATATTCTCTAAACATTTTTCTGAAATCTATACCTCCTGAACAAACTATTTTACCAGTGTTACATTTTAGTCCACTTAGAAATGGGGGGGGAACTAAACAAAACAAATTCATCACTAAAAAGTATTTAGTCCATCACATTTTAAGAATAATTCAAGAGTTTCTTCATGCATTTCATAAATATCCCTACAGCACCAAAGAGTAACAGAGCTACTTATTGCAGCTATGCTCCCTTGAGCAGACATGAGAATTGCTGATTACTGGGCCCATCTGTACTGAAATCACTGATCAGGCCTAAAACTGAACTTCTCCATACTTCTTCCTGATTAAAAACTCAAAAGCACAAAGAGAAAAGAGAGGCCTATTTCTTTCTCGAGCAAACAGACATCCATAATTCAGAAAGCGGTATGCAAGTACCTGCCAGAATATTTGAAACAAGCTTTACCAAAGCTGTATAAACAAATTAGTTTTACATTCACGGAAACCGCGCCAACAGTGCTGTCTGTACGGATCGTTAAAATGCACTGTTTTCACAGAGCACTTCTCAACCACGTCTAGAGCCATTTCTAGAAAGGCCGACACCAAACAGGATGTGATAGAACACAACTGTCCAGGAAGGTACAGAAAGCCAAGCAGGTATAAACCACACTCTAATATGAAAAGTTGTCATGCACGTATCACAAGGCCAGGAGAGAAGGCAAAATTACAAAGAGAGAAGGAAAGGCAATTTAAAGAAGAGAAACTAGGTGAAGCAGAAGATAGGTCAGTATGGAGCTGTCATGGCGCAGCAGAGATCAGTGGCTCGCTGGGGTCGGGGCGCCGGTAGCAGCGGGGGCTCCCCACGGAGGGTCCGTCAGGGCAGGGCCTGGCAGCCGGGGCCCGTCCCCCCGCCCGGCCAGGAGCCGGGCAGCCGGGGGGCTCCGGGGCAGCCCCAGCCCCGGGCACCTCCTGGGCCGGGACGTGGCCCCACGGGTGGGCCCGGCTGAGTGGGGCCCGTGGCCGGGTCGGGCAGGGCTGTGGGGAGCTGGAGACCGGCCCCACTGCGGCATCCCTGGGGCAGGGGCTGGCGGCCCCAGGGGCTGATGTGGGGTCCGGGGACGTGGGCAGGTGGGGGGAGCAGGCTGGGACAGTGAGGCCCACTACTGCCCTCAGGCTCCAGAAAAAAACCAACTGTAACGGCAACCGTGATACCAATTAAAACATAAAAATATATTTGCCCTGATGTCAAAAGTGAAAATGGCTCAATGGGTGAGATAAAACTCACTTGCAGATAATGACTTGCAGATAAAACTGTTGTCATGTTAATGATATCAGCAGTAACTGACACACAAAAATTCCTATTTACAAACTTCACAGGAAGAAGCAGTTAGATCATGAAGAACACCACTCTTCATACAGCAGCCAACAGTATACATATGGGAATTGTTCAGCATGGGGAAGACGAAGGAGGAGAAAAGGGAAATATAAATACATAGTTACTGAACTTCATAAAAATGACACTAGTGCCTTCCAAATCAAAAAGAAAAAAAAAATTATACAGCTAATTTTAAAAGGTTAAATCTTGAAATCTTCATTCAGTCTTTATTTTTATTAATTGCCTTATGATATAATTCAACAGATACTTATCTTCATGATTACAGAACATACTGTCAGTATTTTGGACAAGTCAGGGTATGACTTGTTTTTAACAATGAGGAAGGCACTCTTGATGTCATCTCATTCAAGTTTTAGAAAAATTTTAGAAGAGCAATATGAGGCCACCAGTCAGCTGAAAACCTTATTGCAGTTAAGATTTCAAACGCCAGAAGTGACGCTGGTTTTCAAGGCAAATAGTAGTGTCCTTAAATTACTTACATTAAAAATAACTGAGATTTGTAAGTATAAAACAGAGACAAGCATAACAGGTAAGTCACACAGAAGCAGAAGAAACTAAAACTAAAGAAATATTACTCCAACACATATCTTAACAGGAGAAAATGATAAAACATTAGGTAGTAAGGGAAATTTTTACTTTACTACACACATACACATCCTCCTATTTTGCTAAAACTTTCCCATCATATACAAGTACCATAGACATTGTTAGATAATGCTCATTTAAAAAAAAAAAAAAAAAAAAAAAAAAAAAGAGTGCAATGCTGATCCTTTTTCACACAAACGTTATGGAGTATAATTTACTTTAGTACCATCCAGCCAGTAATCTAAATGCCCAATGCCAATAAGTAAACAGACACGTGCTATAGAAGTTTGTTGTGCCAGAAATGTTTCCTCAGCAAGACAGAAGCCCTACCCAAGCAATTGTTAGAAAATTAGGGTAACAAACAAAACAAGAGACATAGTACCTATGAAAAAGAAAATAGAATTTTGTTACAAATCGGACAGTAACACACATGTTCATGGATGATCAGATTCAGGGAGGCAGTCAGACTAGGCAAGCCACTGCAGTGGCTAAGTATCTGAATAAACTCTTTACTGAGCAAGGACCTAGTCTTTAAGATGACAATTTATTGTTCCTTTCCCCACAGCCTCCTCTCCAGAAAAATTACCATGTTCCATCACAGGAAGGAGTCACAAAGAAGAAATGATGTAACCACACAGGATACCTAAACACATCCACCTACAAGCACCTTACATAGCCAACTACCATCACTTCACTACAAATTCAGAAAGAATTTAAGATATCAGAAAAAAAAGACACTTACAAAAACTTACACTAAAATACATCACTATTTTCCAGATTATCTGCCAGAAATAAACAAAGTTGGAGAAATTACTGATGTAGCTCTGATTAGTTCCACTAGGAGTAATTGAAAAGCACAAATTAAAACAAACAAAAAAAAAACCCTAAAATACTGGGAAAGATACTGAGATTATAATGCCAAATTCCCATCATTTCTGCAATGATAAATCAAATTCCTCCATAACTGTTTGGGCTCCTCTGAGTTAAAAATGAAAAAGGCATGTATATATATATATAGATAGAGGGAAAATTGACGTGTATTTCTAAAAGCTGACTAAAACCAACTAGGATATAGTGTGTAATCCTTTTGTAGCTTGAAAAATGATTTACAGAATAATAAAGTCTTGAATCTTGGCTGCCTTCCCATGCAAGAAAAATGGTGTGGTTTTCCAGAAATCATCAATGCATTCTGCATTTATTAAAGATTTGGAGAAGGCAGTAAACAAAAAAAATGGGATCTTTGCTGATGATACAGATGTTTTCAGATTGGGAAAACTCCAAGATTAAGACTCAAAACCAACCTATTGAAACTGGAAAGATTATTAGACAGTGACAGGATATGAAATATAATTTAAACAAAAAATAAAACCGTATTGGGAGTGAAAAAACAGAAGCTAAACATCTGTGAACTACCAAGATTATCAGCAGAAAACTGCCTGCTAACTGTAGAAAGATCAATAAACCTTATACTTGGTACTCTAGAACTACCTAAAAAAAAAAGTCAAAGGGAATTCTTAAATACACATCAAAGACAAATAACATAAAACAGTAACACAAAGATACTACATACAAACACACTGTCTCATCTCAAAGTACATCAGTAGTAGTAGCTGTGAAGTGCCTGTACAGTCATTAAATGCTTCAGTTCTACAGACAGAGAAAACTTAGAAGTGTAAAGAGATGGTAGAAGCTGAAACTTTTAATCATGAAATACAGAACTAAAAGCATTTTAACTGAAATACAAAAAAAAAAAAACAAAAAAAAAAAAAAAAAACAACAAACTGAAAATACCAAAAATGTTAATTGAACTCCCTTCTTTCGCTTATTTGCTAGCCTGACAAAATCAAATTACAAGCAACTTCCGCTGTCCTACATAGCATCTAAGCCATTTGTCAACACTAACTGCTAGTCATTGAGATAAATACTGTGATGTCCCGTTTATTTACTCAGAAGAAAACAAAGCAAATAAATCAACTTAAAATTATTTATTAGCTGAGTCATTAAGCCAATACATGGAAAACAAGTCTTTGGAGTTTAGAATGCAGTTAAGAGATAGAAGACTTCTCAGTGCATTGCATAATTAACTTGGCCACACACAGCAGGGAGAGTGCGTTTGCCCTCATTGACAGTGCGAGGTCCAAGCACAAAACCAGACCTACACTCCCATCCTAAACAGCAATGCTCACACGCCCAGGTGCAAGCTAGAGTACTGAAACCAGAGCAAAAGAAATACAATCATTTCAAAAGAAGTGACCATGTTAGTGTCTGTCCCCTGGCTGTTCTTCAATCTCTCAGCACTTTCACTGAGAAGGATTAAACTCTACTACACTTGAAACACTCACACAGTAGGACACCGGCACATCAGTACATGACCCAAGACTAAAGTCCCAGTCGGGCTTTATCTCAACCCTAGGAACTCAAGTTCACAGCAAGAACCAGTACGCAGGCACACAGCCTGAAAAATCTCATTCCACACACGTAGATTTTTTTTACAGTCGATTATGATAAGGAAAACTCAGAGGTTTCTCTACCTCTTCAACTACAGCTCAGGGAGTGAAGCCCATGCTGCTTTCTAGGACTACAGTTAGTACTCCGTGGGTGATCTCCTCTCCAGTGGCAGGCAGGCGGAGACTGGAATTGAGGTCTCCTCTTGTTCCACCACAGCTGTGAAGGGACCAGTCTGAGGAGGAAGTACGATTCACTCCTCTGCAAAGTTGGTACAAGGGGTGTGCAAGTGTGTCCCTTGAGAACCTCCTCAAAGCAAGCCAATCTTCTAGCTGCACTTTGTAGGTGCAGGCCCAAAGAATCCGACCTACAGCTAAAATTTAACTTGACAGCGATGGAAGAAGGAAGAAAAGAGAACCAATGGTAGAGTAACAGGAATCACGTTGGATCTTCCAGATGCTAGGAACAAAAAATTTTTTGTTGTTTTTTTAAATGCTTCCCTCGAGGTATTTCTTACTAGGAAAACAGAAGAGGGCATGCAACCTCCAGTGAAGAAATACACCCTGAAGAAGGCAAATGACAAAAGATCAGAGATGAGGAGACTCAAAGTGTACTGAGTGTGGAAACATAAAGAAAAAAATCCAGCATCCAGCACAAACTGTACAAAGATCCATCAACATTTTAGTGATACATCTAATCTGCAACAGACCATTCACAATGGTGGCCACTGAATCTAGACACTAAATTCAAAATACATTTCATGATTAGAATAAAGATGATCCCCCACTTTTTAATGTTATTTAATCAAATCCTTACATTTGGTAATAAATCACAGATTATTGCAGACACACACATGCTCTCAAAGTGTAAACCTAATTCTTTAAATTCTCTTGAGTATTATGTGGTTTCTAAAGCCAAAAATTTTTTTGGTATTACAGTAAAAATATCAAGGCATAAATATGTATTGTTTCTAGGACACAAATGTAATCTTTATAAATTAGATTATAACTTCTATTATAAATGTTTGATGCTGCAAACTACAGATAGCTACTCAATCCTACCATAAACCCACTTTAAATGGCATGCTGGATGGCTGGACTTATTCAGTGTAATACAAGATCTGAAGGAAATGTATATCCATGAAAAAGCAAAAATAAATGTACAATTTAAGTAGAAACATATTATGCTTACATGAACTAATCTGAACAGAAACAAGCAGAAAATGAGACTTTTGGTTGATACTCTCAGAGGTAGGCTAGATCTGGTCTCACAAGGAGTGTATGGTCTTCATTAACAAGGGCTCCATTTTAAAAAATTGAAACAGAGCTGTGCAAAAGTATCCTGTTGAGCATGGTAAAATTATAAGGTAATTTCATCAAGGGACCTAATCAACTTTGGTTTTCTTCCTGTAGCTCATCTGGGTCTGTTCTTCTCTCCTTTAAAGAGATACCGAGCCAAACGCCACTCTAACTCTAGTGTAAACTGGATGTCAACAAAAATTATCTGCAAAGAAGAAAACCAAAAACTTACCCAAAACCACAATAAATGTTTCTCAGCAACTGTTTTGTTAGAAATTAAATGAAGAGGGTAGAAGTCAAAGCCTGACAAAAACGTCTGCTCTACAATACAAAGAAAATTTCAGTATGTTTGAAGTGTATGTCCTTCTCAATTCTGAAATCAATTTTCTTTCCCCAAATTATGATGAATTTTCCTCCAGAGAAGATTCCATATCTAAAACCTTTCAAAAACTGAATTTTAAATGCAGAACTAATCTGTAATACATTATATTATAATACAGTTTCCAGCATCGGGTTATGATCTGAACAATGTATAATCACCGGGAAAGAACTTCCAAGGCACAAACAGCAACGAAGCACCTAATTTCTACTAAAAGTCATTTGGGCTAGCAATCAAATTGCTATGTGTGCTTTTGAAAATATCCTACTCTGGAACCAGAACTATCTTAGCAGCAATACCTTATTCCCAGAAGTTATGTACCACTACACAACAGTGGCTTCTCCAGACAAATACTCAAGTCACTTCCTAATTTCTAGGACGTAATGTAAACCCTTTATCTCTAGATTAAAAATTTATCTAAAGGCAAAGTAATTTAAAGCATTAAATATTTATAAAAGCCAATAGCTAAGTTCCTGACTCCTACCAAAATTAACAGAAGTTTTGTTTGAGTAAAAACCACAGCGTCGCAAGTGCCATTCCTCTCTCGAAAAAGCTCTTTTGCTAGAACTGCTCAGGATGCTTTATTATTATTACTGTAAAATGTCTGTCCAAATGACCACACACGTTTTCTAATGCTGTTTCTGCGTTGCCTAAAAGGCCTTGTCACATGAGAAACACTCAGACTGTAACCTGATCAGGCAGAAGAAAAGTCTCCCAGTAGGATGGCAGGATACCCATTTCAGTATCCAGCAAAAAACGTTCCAGGACTTCTCTGTTTACCTGTAGTCTCATTTGTAAATTGCCTGAAACATCCCTCCCAAAGATGTATACAGAGTCAGACTTTTACCCATTTTCTGAACTAAAACATATACCCTTCTCTCTAATCCCAGTATAGAAGAGCTCTACTAATTTTAGATTCAAGTGGTGCAAAGTGTCATAGCTGTCAGATAGCTGGATACCTGAATC
Organism: Tyto alba; assembly: GCF_018691265.1. Taxonomy (NCBI): domain Eukaryota; kingdom Metazoa; phylum Chordata; class Aves; order Strigiformes; family Tytonidae; genus Tyto; species Tyto alba. Next base: position 23,527,288 of record NW_024881316.1, on the reverse strand, counting down.
TCAGGCCAAACTAATTTAGTTTTCCAACACAATTAGGCTATGAACCCCACTTAATTGCTGATCTGTATTTATATGCATTGTAGAACACATTATTAAATACTATAATTTCACATATGAACTACAAAACTGAACAATGAAAATATATTAAAAAGCAAACCAAGTTCAAAAGGGCCATGTGGCTATAATCAAGAGCAGATTTTGGCCTATGCTACTGAAAAGCCCATCAGAGTCTTAATCTTCCTTGCCTTACAGAAATAGTTACACTAATTGTGTAACTGCAATGTGCAGAATTTAACCCTCAATATATTTGACTAGCATCTTTGTCCCTTCACAGATTTATCTGCAGCTACTCTGAGTTTATTTAAAACGTACAAAAAATTGATGCATTACTCTCCACAACAAAACGATGTATTCACCAGGTATAATAAAATTAAATCCAGAAACACACTAACTTGCTTTTAATGCAGCTAAACCAAACTGAAATGCCCTAAAGGATGACTGATTTCAGCAGGAGTATGCCTTATTAAAGGCTGAGCTACTACTTGGGCCTCTATCTTGGGAAGAGGCTTGCGTGGGTGGATTTGTGAGGGCAGTGTATTCCCACAAAAGCACCGGAGTCTGCCTACACAGATCAACTTGTAAGATCTGGCTATTAACATGCCCTTCAGGATTCGACCCGCAGACTGAAGTGTCTTTGTAAGCATTGTTTCACCTGTTTGAAAGCTGGGTTAACTGAAAGCATTCAGTACATGAATATTTTCACCCACTAGAAAAAAGCAAGGCTTTGTTAAATTAAACGGCTTTAATGATGTTTTACGGGAAACATTTCAGGCATGCAGCAATAAACTGCATTCATATTTGACATTTACAAAACTTTATTCTTTTAAGCCTGAACTTATAAAATACTTGCACTTAACTTCAAGCATGTGAATAAGCCCATTTTTATTTTACAAAGCACTTAATTCCAAGTACATGTTGAAGTTCTAGCAAAAGGGTGGAATAAATTCCTCAAATCAGGCATGTTTTAAACATCGTAGAAGAAAAAAAAAAAGAATGCATCATCTGGTTTTCAAGTAAAATATCACTAGAGATTAGCAAACTAGATCGCAGCAAACAATGAGAAACACCTCAACCAAAAATAAACTGAGTCAAAACAAGCTTTTTACCACAATGATGACTCAAGTTTGTTTTGTTCGATTACCTCCCCCTCCCCCCAATACTTCACCACCTCCTGGTTTTGGCCATAAGAAATAAATTACGGAATATTCCAGTGAGCTCTATTTAAAAGATGTTGCTGACTCAATGGGAATTGGGAAATACCAGAAAAGCAATGAAGCAGACCTTTGACCTCTGCCTCAATTCACAAAGCAAAGATATTTGAATCAATGGCCAAATTCTGCCCACCATCATCCAAACAGGTATCTTTTAAAGACATGGAGATGCAACCACAGTTTATGTATACCATCAAACTTAGCGTCAGAAACTGCTGCCCAAACCTTCAGGCCTCTACACAGACAAAACCTCACTGAATTGACTAACATTCAGATTCTCATTACTTTATTCCAACAAAATTAAGACCTTTTCAACTTAGCTCAATTGCTCACACAAGTCAAATCAGCAAGATCTGGTTCGTATCCAATCTCCAAGCAATTTGAAAGTGAGAACTTTCTCCTTAAAGAAGGAGGAATGCTGAAACTGAGTAAAACTGCAGGTTTTACATGGCCCAAGGAGTCCATTAATTTTGTCTGAATTCACGCAGCACAAATGCCATTATGTTTCCATCCCCAATTGAAGGTGCTTTCTGCTGGCTAAAATCCTTCATTGCCGGGAGGCTTACCTGCTGTAGGAAATGTGCCAGGAACAGGGGGAACAACAGCGTTGTCATGCTGAAGACTTGCACGGTGGCAAAGAAAGGATTAGGTGATGTGCAACTGGATAATCCACATGTACCCTCCACTAGTCAGCAAAATAAAATCTGTCCTATTTGAACAAAAAGTGACCAATTCCAAGGCTAGACACAACCAGCACCTGAAGAGATGGAAGAAAACCATCCAAGGTGGAAATTCCTTACACACCCTTCAAAACTAACACCTATATGCCACCAGTTTTTGTCATGCCAAAGGAGAATGAAAATAAATGAAAAGCATCTAATCAATCATTCATTCCAGTATTTCTTTCTGAGCTCAACATCAGAAGCCCTGAAGCAGGAGGTCTGATTAGTTCACAGCCAGAGCCCAGAAGAGCAAGATTTCTGCAGACTGTAAATTCAGGCCTCTGAGTTCAGAGCATAAATAAGGAAATTCAGAATCGAGAGCCAGGAGTATCTGCCACAGCCATTCCTGTCTTTGGTCTATGAAGCCATCTCTAAAGAAGAATATCCCTGGACTAAATCTGATACCAAACACATTTAGGAGTCTCCAAATTCACAAAATGCAACAACATCGTCATTTTCAGATGTATAAAAACCGTTCTGATTCAAATGATCCCTTCCTGAGGTCAGCCCAAATGAGCTGGATGACTGGCATCTTTGTATGGGTAAAGTTTTTGAATTAAGATTAAAAAAAAAAAAAAGTCACAACAGTTTTACTTGACGCTACCTTCAATCAACCATTAGAACAAACTACATTACCTCTGAACCCTACACAGGCAACAAAATGCATCAGATGACCTGCTAGCTCTTGTCCATCTCCAGCGTCTTTGTTCTCAGAATACAGAAACAGAACTGTGTGTCATGCTTCAGCTGAATGTGTACTATTACAGATCTTTTTGAAGCAAGAAAGAAATGCCAACAGCGAAACAGCATGTACCAGAGTTGAAACAACCCAACCTGACTTTTGCTAGTCCCAGTCCCAGACCTGCCCCTCCTTGCTGCAGAGACAGAGGGTATGCAACATGCCCCAAGTACCCTAAGGAAGCAGTAATAAGGCATCCAATCCAAATATAACATTTATATGATATCTTTCCTATCACTAACAACAATTTAGTTAAGTTCCTGAACTGCAAGTTTGTATTTTCTTGTGGGCAGTCACATCAAGCAGAATTTTCTAGCAGATCTGTTTCCTAGAGAACCAAAATCTACAGCATTAAAAGGTCTGCATGGGCCAGATAACCCTATATATCTTAAACTTTTCTAGCTAACATGATTGCAAGAACATTCTAGAATAACTGATTTATTCAATATGTAACGCTAAGAATTAGGTCTTCTTCAGAGACAGCAATCATGCAGTCCTTAACAGATAATGCCCATTTCAACAATGATGTCAAAGGGAGGCAATTTTGTTACATAATTGTTTAAAATCTTGCAGTAAAATAATTTTGTTCCAATTGATAGTTAAATAAATGTTTACTACCTGAACTGAAAAATACAAATAAGTTTTACCTGAAATGAACTATACAATTCCAGAGGGATCATATATGTAAGTTTTGACTCTTGGACTATTGCTTAAGATTTATACCAGAGTAAATCTAATGAACGCAATACAGTTGAAGCTTAAAATGGATATCTTCAAATATTTAATACTCAAGTAATGTTGGTATGGAACAATTCATACCTACATCATCTGATGGAGATGGCATTTAACATTTTAAAAATTAAATGCCTGTGAAATACTATTGGACGTTTTCTTATTTATCAAGAAGGCTGCCGCAAATGAATCTTATTCATTTTTGTTCCCAGGCAATGGTGAGATAACTTATAAAGCCGCAAGACTAATTTGTTTTAGTTCTTTACAACCTCCTAGAAAACATAAATTTAGTTTTTTAGATAGTTGAACTGTTAGTTATATTAACAAATATTTATACAATTTCTCATCTTCCTACTCAGTCACAAAGAAGATGTGAAATACATCAAGCGTTTCAGAAAAAATATACCAGAAATTTCATTGCCACTATCACAATAAAGGCTTTGCCTTTGAATTCCTAGAGGTGCTACTAACAAAGAAGCATTTTTTTCCCTGAATAAGTAGCTTGATTCAACATGATTTCTAAATCATCTGAGATAACGTGAGTTCTTTTCCTCCATCAAAATGGTTTAATGATTGCTAATGAATTACTACATGAATCAACAAAACCAATATGACAGACAGCAACTGAGCTGACTAGGAATCAGAAAACAACACTCTCTTCTCCCCTAGCAAACAGCTCTTCTGTGCCATCGCAGATTTAGCAAACAGTTGCCTAATTATTTACTGTCACAGTCAGAGACATGGTGAGCAGACAGAATTTTGAGACGTACAAATATTCTGGTTTCAACTGTTAAAGCAACAGGGTACTTGGGATAGCACAGTCTTCAAAATCCGCAGACTACTTTAGCTGCAGAAGCGGATGAAGAGTAAAATTTCACTTTTTTACATTGAAAAATGACTGCTTTTCTCTTCCCAAATCAAACCGCCCGAACATCTTAATGATGCAGCATCACACGACCCCAAGCCTTCCAAGACAGGCAATGAATTCTGTACAGCTGACTCTGCTAGTTACAGTACTCAACAGCTGGGGGATAGATAATTTGGCACCCTGATAATGCCCTAGATGAATACGAAAGCGTTCTGCAGACGATAAAAAGGGGAAAAAAAAAAAAAAAAAAAGAACCATTAGCATTGAAATTACGGATTGGAGCTTGTCTTAAAAATATAAAGTCAACGTGGCTTGCATTTGATTAAGAAAATTACTAAAGGCAGTGTTTACAAAACTGAGAATTCAGAGAAATGGCACTCCCTCTTCAAAGCCTATATCGTAGCAATTCTTTTCTGATTAGATCAGCTCCCATAGCAAGTCATCAGAACAACAATCTCTGTAGTGAAGTCATACTACTGGGACTTGGATGGGAAATCATGACCGGTTTGGAAACACATTTTAAAAAATAATGTGTTTTCCAGGTTTCCAGTGCACCTTAATTAAAACAAGTCCAAATCTTTACCTTTGCTCCCAATGGCTAAATAAAGTATACCTCAAGCAGCAAAACACAGCATACCAACATACTGAATACGACACTAAAAATTAAGACAACAGAAACTGGACCCTTCTAAATAATTTCAGGAATTGACTGTCACTGAAACCAGTACACGAATGGACTCCATGTTGCCCCCACAGTGTGACACACTCAAGTATTTCCAGAATGTGCTTTATTTCTAATGGAGCTGTGAATTACTTTTAGGAGTTTATTTGAATTAAAATCCCTTTGTCCCCCAACACTTAAAAAACAAATCTGTCAGTCCTTTTTCTGATAAAATCCTCCCTGAAATAGAGGAAATTAGGCCTAATATCTTTCCCAGGTTTTTAAGCAAGTAGACAAACTGGTATGAGAATGAACCTTATTAAACCTGACTCTAGCAGCAAATCAAAGGTAATCTAAAGCAGAATAGCAGTTCTTCAAATTAGAACCAGAACATAAAACCAAGTTTTCTTTTTTCTTTATTTACAAAGCAAACAGCCCACTTGCTTTAAAATTTTGCAAAAATCAGTTCAGCTACATATAAAGTAATTGATGACTTTTAAAAATGGGAGAGAATGGAATAAAGATGTGCTTTTGAAGATGATCTATTAAAAATGGTAATTATTTCTCAAATAAAACACACTAACGCATTTTAGTACAGAAATAGTGCACATGCTCCATAGCTGCGTTGACACAATGGACAACAGACACAAAGGAGTCATTAGTCAATACTGTTAATGACAAATGAAATCCTAAGTGATACAGGTATAAAGTAGACAGACCTCTGACAAGTTCTCATGTCAAAATAACCATCTGTAGAGGGTTCCTTCTTCAAAATATTACCAGTAACAACCTAGATTAAATAAAACCAACTATCTGTATCTTCAAATCAAGCTATCTTAAACTATGCCACTCCCATTCCCATCAGTGGAAACCTTTTAACCAAAATCTTTAGAACTGACTAAAAACATGCAGCTGAAAATTTTCAGATATAAAATATAAGCCATCTCATCCCCAAACATTACAAAAGGGCTTGGCACTGCATATGTCAGCATATGCTGTGACATGCTGTAAAAACTATTTCTGGGATGAAGATCCATTCTGAACAGTTAACTCTATCCCTTTTTCGCTGGAATTAAAATCAGACCCGTAACACTTTTGATAAGCATTTTCAGATTTAGTATTTGCAAACGTGCTGAAAAACAGAGTAATGAATCATGTCCCCCGGATCATCTCTCCCATCCCAATTACTTTAAGAAAGCAACGTAATTTACATTTCTAGGGAGATAAAATTAGCTACATGCATCTCTGTTATGCAAAAACGCCTTTTTTCCTGTATTTTTCTGTATTCGATGAAAAAAAAACCACAGGTGCTACATGAACTAAGATCATTCCTTGGCCGACCACCAAAAAAAAAAAAAAAAAAAAAAAAAGGTCAAAATAAACCGATGCTTTAAATACAAACGCCTATCGCGACGTAAATCACCGTGTCCGCCTTTCACTCGAAAAAAAAAAAAAAAAAAAAAAAACAAGACTTTCAAACGCGTTTCGAAGTGCGTTTCGCCCACTGGCGATGAAGAGGCGGTGTTTTTATTTATTGCAGAAGCCGCCGACCTCCGTGCCCCCCCCCCCCCCCCCAGGCCCGGGAGCACCTGGCCGGAGCCCCCCGTGTCCGTGTCCGTGTCCGCCGCCACGCCCGGCGGGGCGAGCGGCAGCCCGGGCGAGTGCGGCGGCCCCGTTGCGGGGCGGAGGCGGGGGGGGGTGGGGGGGTTGCCCTACCTTTGTATCTCTCCAAAACATCCTCGTAGGCTTGCAGGTACTCCTGCTCCTCCGCGTAGAAGTACGCGCCGGGGGAGAGGTAGCCCGCCATGGCCGGGGGGCAGCCCTGCCCGCTGCCCTGAGCGGCTCCGGGCTGCCTCAGGGACCGCACCAGGCAAAAAAAAAAAAAAAAAAAAAAAAAAAGCCAACGGCTGCCGGGGGGGGGGGGGGGGGGGGGGGGGGGGGGGGGGGGGGGGGCGGGGGGAGGGCGCTGCCAGCCCGGCCGGGGAAACGCCCCCACCGGCCGCTCGGGTGGCGGCAGCCGCCCCTCGGAGCGCGGAGCGGGGCGGCCCCAGCCCGGCGGCCGCCGCCTCCCCCCGGCTCCGGCTCCGGGGCACCGCCCGCGCGGGCAGAGAGCTCTGCCCCCCGCTCCCCCCAGGGCTCCCACCCCCCCCCACACACACACACACCCCCCACCCCCGGGCCGAGGAGGGCGGCGGCCGCCGGGGTGGGGGCACGGTCGCCCTGCGGCGCCGGCGATCGAGGAGGGGCCGCAGCCACGGCAGGGACCCCACGGGCAGCCCCCGCCGCAGGTGTCACGGCCGCCTCCCCCCCGAGCGCTCCCCCCGGCCCTGACCCCGGGCCCCCACCCCGCGCACCCTGCCTCCGGGGAGGAGGGAGCGGCGAGCCCCGGGCCGGGCCGGCTCCGCAACCCCCCCCGGCGGCTGCATTCGGCGGTCGGCGAGACACCGGCCCCGCTGAGACCCTCTGCCACCGCGACCTCCGCTGCCCCGAGATGCGTTACCCCGGGAGGGGGGACCCACGGGTGGCACACGCAGAAGGCGGGGGGGGGGGGGCGGGGAGAACAACAGCGGTGTCCCCGGGGAGCACCGAGGACCGCCGCATCTTCCTGGCATTCACTAACAGCCGGCTTCCAGCATTCGCCGCGGAGCAGCAGACCTCCGCCCTGTTTTCGACATCATTTGGGGCCGGGCCGCGAACCAGAGCACCGGGCGGTTCCGTCCCGGCCCCCGTGGCCCCCTCCCCCGTCCCCGAGCTCCGTCCCGGTCCCCGTGCCCTCCCCCGAGGGCAGCCCCGGCCCCGCACGGACAAAGACGAGCGGCTCTCCCCGCTCACCGGTACCGGCCTCCCCCCGCGCTGCGGCCGGTCCAGCCCCCCCCCCCCCCGCCGCCCCCTCCCCCGACCGCAACGCCGGCACCAGCCGAAACCGCTAACGCCGCTGCAGCGGCCCCCGCGCCGCGGCTGCGTTTTCGCAGGAAAGTTGAATGGGCGCACCTGCAGCGGATTTCGGCTCGCTTTCCCACACGCGTCAATTCCACCCCGCCCCCGTCCACGGCCGGTGAACGCGGCCCAAGAGCTTAGTCACCACCCGGCGGGGCCGCGACCAGAAAGGCGAGGGGACTGGGGATCCCTCTGCCCCAAACCTTCCCCCCCCCCGCTCCCCGCCAGCCCCCGGCCGCGCCTTACCGGCGATGCGCAGCACGGCTCGCTCGGCCGGGTCCAGCACGGAGCCTCCGTGGATCTTCCGCTTGGACCGCTCGTGTTTGGGCAGGTTCCAGGGCAGCGTGTCCCCCGGCGCCGGCGACACCGTCCCCGACCTCTGGCTGAAGTCTTCCTCGTCGGAGAAATCCGCGGAGGACGACATGGAGCATCGGTAGGACGCGTTGCCGGAGCTCTGCACGGGGAGACACAGAGGGAGGGAAGGGGTGGGGGGGTGGGGTGGGGGGAGTGCGTGGGGAGCGGATCGGGACGCGGGGCCTCCGGTGGCACCCGCAAGTACCCGCCCCGCGTGGCGTGGAAAAGCATCTCACGCGAAAAGAAGGGGAGGGAGATGCCGCTCACCATTGCCGTGAATTTCGAGGGGCGGGGGGGGGGGGGGGGGGAGGCGGGGACTGAAGAGGGGTCCGAGAGGGAGCAGCGGGGGTGATCCTCCAAAATACAGCCGGCCTTCAGCGGGAATGCATTTGGAGGGGTGTGGGGGAGAGCCGTGGCCTGCGGCTGGGCAACCAGCTCGCAAATGAGCCTCCCCCTTCCCCAACAATAAACCCAGCGGCAGCAACAACAACCGAAAAAAAAAAAAACCTTCCGGGCTACAAATCGATAGCGTTTGGCTCCCCCGCCAGGACAAGGGAAAGATTTGCCGTCTCCGAGCTGCTGCTGAAATGGTTCGTGTAAATCCGTCTGTGGGAAGGACCCACGCCCGGGGACAGCCCACGCCGGGCTTTGTTACCGCCCCGGCGGGCCCTCTCCCGGGGGCAGCGGGGGGGGCAGGAGGGCAGGGAGGCAGGAGGGAAGGAAGGAGAAAATAAGATTTCTCAGAGCATCCCCTTTGGGTAGCGGGGCACGACAGGTCACGCTTTGCCAAGACGCCTTCAGCGATCAAACGGCTGATCTCGGCTTATGGACCGTATCCACGTTCAGACTTCCCAGCTACCCCAAAAAAAAAAAAAAAAAACAAAAACAAAAAAAACCAGAGCGCTTCCAGAAACGCACATAAGCACTGATGCAGTGCAGGGATAGGGCTGCTGCTATTTCTAGCATCCCTGCTTAGGGTGAAGTGGGAAAATAGGGATGAATAGGGAATAGGAACGTTATACACAGGTTGTCAGGACATGATTCAGGGCAAGGTGCTATTTCTCTTCCTCTGCATTTAGCGATTGGAGAGACTTGTGGTTTCTCCAGGGCACCTGTCTAGAAAACGATGGGTTTGATCTGTGATTTCATGTGGGAGCTACTGTGACAGTCTTTCAAAAGTGTAACCTGATGCTGGTCCAGGTATGATGTTCATTTTTAGGGATATGCTATTCTCAACTTGGAGAGGCGCAGTACGCTTTGTTGGGCAGAGGTAGCCCCCATTCAGCTCATCTAGATTCCGAATTTTTGGATACTAAAACAGCTATTATTTTAGGCTTGTCTTGTAGCCCTTGGTTTGTTTGGGTTTTGGTGTTTTGGTTTGGTTGGGGTTTTTTGTTTGTGGTGTTGTTTTTTTGTGTGTGTGTGGGGGGGTTGGTTGGGGTTTTTTAGGAGCCTAAAATGTACCTTTACTTACAGAAGAAATTTGTATTGTGACTGAGATCTGATAAAATTTACTGTTGTCTGAACCTTTTTACTGTCAGTTCTCATGGAGTGGACGAGTTGTTATTATTATTACATTGGCAGGTATTTTACCCATTTAAAACTCAAAACCCACATAGTCCTGAGTAACAACATGATGCACTCTTTGCTATGCATAAAACTGCCAATAATATACAGTTAAATAATCTGCTAAATAAGAGAGGATCTCTTATTAGTGGTTGCTCCTCCTGACCTCCTTCACTTCTATCCCAATCCTCTTTGCTCCTTCTACAGTACTTCATGGTGCAGTTCAAAAGGGAGGAGATGGAGGGCATGAATACATAAAACCAATTAACTGAATTTTTGTTTATCTGTACTGTGATGTGGAGAGAGCAAGAGGTAAATGTGGAAAAACAGAAACATGAGATGTCTGATCCCAGCTCTGATTGCCTTTGTAATTAGTTCTAGTGCCGGGAACTTTTTGTTTTGCTGCCAGTTTATATAATAAGCTAGAACTCCCTGTAGGATCTCATAAAGCAGGATGGTCACATACAGGTGCCTTCCTGATGGGAGCTGGAAGTGCACCACTTGCTGCAGGGTATAGAGGGCACTTTGCTGCACCAGGCGAGGCTGACAGGGCCCCTGATGTGCTTGATCAGGGATTAGGTTTCTTGTGGCCCGTCCTTAGCTCCAAATTTTGCCATAAAAAAGAAAGTGTTCCCTTTAATCCCAGCTCTGAACATCCTGCTTCAGGCCACTGTCTTCCAATGGCTGCTCAGTATCTTTGACTCCTGGAGACAGATTTTGCCTTTCGATTTCTTCACTTTCTTCATTTCTAGTTTATAATACAAAAATTAGAAAGAGCCCAGACACGGTGTTGTGAGGGTGCTAGAGCGATAGTTTGTTAGTATTTATGTAGCAGCTTGGAATATGCAAGGACAAAATACAATAGCAGTTGTTATTGAAGCTTTGAAGAAAGATCTCTCAACTCTCAGATTTATCTTTGAAAGTATGCTATAATTTTCATCCAGTAGGATTTCCTTTTCTCAAAAGAGGCTTTAATAGCCCTTTGTTATGTTTTATAACAACTCCTTCTGTAGTTCCTCCTACCCTTACAATCCAAAAGTGCCACTGTGTGACCATTCCATATATACCACTGAACATATTCTCCACACTCTTACTGAGGTGTCACTTTTAGGGAAAAGAAGACTGTCCTTCTGGTCAGCTGTGCTACAATACTGGAAGATAAGCTATAAGAGAAGACCCCACTCCCATATTTTTGGGAAATCAGACTGAACAGGCAACAGTAGAGCAATCTTTGGCATCTATGTGTATTACAACTAGCTATCCTCTTTTACGTTGACCTTCTACCTTACTTAACGCATGCATTAACAAAATGAATGAACAAACCCCACTTCAGCTTACTCACTCTTCAGGAATCATGCTATCTCATTTTCAGAACAAGGCAGGAAGCTCAGAAAGGAATTTTTCATAATAGCGAAATCTAGCAAACTCGCATCTAACAAAAGCCAATTTTTAACTTAGTCTACTTTTTTTATTCAGCATGGAGGTACTACTGAGTAACGTGTACACAGAGCTATTGAGCACATAAGTATTTTTAATAATCTCAACTTTGCTATTCCAAAGACACTTATAATGAACTGAACAACTGCTTTGCTTGGGTAAATTAATAGCTTTTATAAGAAGTCTGTAATTGTTCTCCTTTTGCACAGCCACTGTTCATAACATGCTTATCACTCATCCCACTGGATTAAGTGTTTCTATCAAACACGTTCTCCATGCCATAGCTGCAAGTCCCAAAATAAGCATTCCATGATTACCGCACAATATTAACTGGTTTTAAAAATACAAGATAATGCAGAACATCTGTACTATCCTGAAAAGCGTGCATGGCAAATTAGCACAGCATGTGAAAAAAAAAAAAAACCAAAACCCTGGTTATAGTCTGTTAAAATATGTTAAGGTACTTATGTTATTTTTCTATAAGGCACGCTGCTGTATGCAAGTGAAAACTGTAACTGTTAATAATACACAACACTTTTTTGGGTGCTGTGAGTGAAGTGTCTTTCATATCCAGTAAAATATTGATCAGGCACATCCTTACTTAGCCTTCTCTGGGATTTAGTAAGGGTCAGGTCTTGACCCTTCTTAGCTTGAAGGCCCATAAGGTCACAGCCCAGATGCTATAGCTGCTTATTCTATGCCTCTGATTATGCATTCCTTCTGCTCATTAGCCTAAAGACTTCTCTGTAACCTCTGTTTTTGATCAGCAGGAACTGTTGAATTTGCATAGCAGTTATGCATGTAACAGTGTGTGCATTGAAGCCTGTTGGTCGTACATAAGCAAATCCAAACAGAGTTTTGTCTCCTTCAAGTACAGGATTAAGTTTACTATTAAACTGTACTATTCAAGTACAGGATTAAATTTAATTCATCGTTTCACTGTCAGTACCACAGGGGGGTGCAAACTGTACACAGAGTCCTCACCGCTGTGCCTTGGGAGGCAGAGTGCTCAGGACAAGCATTTAGGAGAGCACATCTCATTTCTGCCAATGTCTAGGGTTTTCTCTGTAATCAGGTGATTTGCAGCAGTCGCCTGAGAGCCAGGCTTGCTACTGTGTTGTAGAAATGAGCTGGCTTCCAGTAATGGGGATGATTTCAAAGAATTATTTAGCATACTTCTTGTAAGAAGGATTTGGCCAAGAACCAAGGCATGATTTCCTTTGAAGAGGGAAAGAAGGACTGTTTGTCATAGGTGAGGCACTCCAGAAGATCAGGTGGAAACTAGGTGGAAGACAGCACACCTGGAAAATGGTATAAGGTAGCGCCCAACACTGTATATCAGATAAGCCACCCTTAAATAGGACCTGATACCCTAACGAACACCAGTGCGTTTTGCACTGTCATTCCTCAAGGCGAAAGCATTAGTAGAGGTCAGGTTTTAAACTCAGTCAAGCAATCCAGCTGGCAAAAGCTGCCGAGAGACTGATCCTGAATTATTGTCATATTGCAAAAATTCCCCAAATTTATGACACATCGGAGTTTGTGCTGGCCAACTGAATTCTAATCAAATATGTTGTACTTTCACATTTTATCTTTGAGATGATTTTCTGCTGCAGTGAGTCCTTTCACGTTGGGTTTTGGAAGCTGTTGGGAAGTACGGGTCAACATTGACTGAAATCTAATTTTTAGTTGAGTTAAGAGTCATTTCTATTTCACTTATACTAAACTATCTCAGAATTCCTGGAATACATTTTCTCTTCTTTCATTATGTTCATTGTGGGCAATGGATAAATATGAACAGAAATGAAGTGTTTGAATCATGGTTTCACTGAATTTGTTTCAACAAAATTCCTCCTAATTTAGGATAATTTAGAATATCAGTTGAATGTAATAGGCTATTTTTGTCCTGTAGCATCCCAGATTGAATGATATTAAAGTAGATCAACTTTTAAAGTAAAATAACTTAATAAATTTAAGACAAAATCTAGGGCAACTGAATGTTCCCATTAGTAAATCTTTACCACTTTAACCCAATGAGATGATAATGCAATGTATGCAATCAGGCTATGCAAGTCCCTTGGGACTGCATATTGTCAGAAATGATCAAAATTCAAAGCAGACATGCAAATGAAAGTACAAACATGGGCAATGTAAAAACAAGTATGCCAAGCTTAAAAAAAAAAAAAAAAATCACCAGTGGAGATGCAGCCATATTCAATTAATATTTTTCTCTGGTTCTGTGCCAGTCATTTAAGGGAATGTCCGTACTTGAAAGGACCTGCATTACCAGGATATACAAGCATAAATACAGAGTTTCTGGGTTTGTATTTAATGTTATAAAGCAATAAGCAGCTAGATGGAAGTCAAATACACTAAATCTGAAACTCTGAGCATCAAGGGTCTATGTTCAACTGCCTTTGTGAACAGGTAGGCTTTCAAACATCAGGACAAATTATTGCTTTGTAGAGTATTAACATTCTTTCTTTCTTTCTAAAGGTAGGAGAAGTTGGAAATAAACATTCAGTTTTCATTATGTCAATCACAGGCATTTTGAGCCTGTGACTGTATTTATACAAGGAAGTTCTGATGCTTTCATAGGCTTTCAAAAGGAGATGGGATCTTTTCTGGATGCTAGTAGGTCAATCTCTACCATTCACCCACTTTGAAAATAACCTTACAAAGGCAACTTTCATGAAATAAATAAGTTATATGAGGACATGAAATTAAAAATGGATTAAGGACTAGATCCACGTATGTACTTGGACATTGCAACACAGTTTTTTAACATCAAACTGTGTTTACCGAATAACCATCTACTTACACATCTGAAACTGATGTAATGTAAAACGGAGTTTTTGGTAGGAACTAAGTAGTTGGAAAAACCTGGTCACCCAGGATGATGCAGCATCTCGTTCTTCAGGGATATAAGACACCTGCAAACCTTCTTCTGAAATTCCTCCTCAGTCATCCTTTCATAACAGCAGAGAACAGTACATTCTTTTGAACAGTAAGAAGTGAAGCAGCTGTTTGCCTTTGTCTTATTGTCTTAAGGAGCTTGAAACCTAGGCTCAACCCCTCACCACCCAGCAGCCAGCCCAGAGACTATTCTGCAACAACTTCCTGGTTGTGGAAGTGGTACAGGTTTGTTTTTAAAAACAAAACAAAAAAAGGAGTTCAAGATTTCTTGGTGTGGATGAGAAAGAGGAAGAGGGAGCGTAGCGCTCTGTGTCAGAGCACCCAAGACTCTCTCTGTGGAGATGGAAGTGCTGGGTTCTGATCCCTGCTCCAATGACTGCTTATACATTCTGCTTTAAGTAGTAATTGGGTAAAATATTGTAGTAGTCCCTGGGTGAGACATGTACAATGGAGGCAACAGAAACCACAGTGCAGCCTATGTACCAATTCTGCGGAGATACACCAAATTTCAAGTACTCATTGGTCTGAAGTGATACCGTCTTCTAGTAGCTAAAAAAAAATAAATTAGTGAATATTACGCTACAGCAAGCAGAGTTTCTGTTTCGTTTACTTCATTTATTGGTGATCTCTTTCAGGAGCAGGAAGTCGAGAGATGCTCCACATTTATAACTCCCTGTTAACTGTGAGATGAGCTGAGGTATCAGATACTGTCATGATAATCTCCACAGGTCTCAGCAACTTCTACCAAGGAAGATGGCCATCGTAAGAGAAACATAATGTGTTTAAAGTATGTTGCTGTGCAAGATAAACCCGGTCATTATTTTTTCTTTTTCAGATACATTGAAAAGCAAGGCATACTTCGTTCAGTGTAACCAAGACCTGTATATAAGTGGGACCAAATAGCATTTGGTTTAAACTGGCCGTGTTGTGCCAAAGCCATCAGTTCTCTTGAAAAGCTGCTTAGTAAAACTGTGCTAACAAAGATGTGGATTCTTTTTGAATTTCACCTGGAAATTAATAATATCATCAGCATGACATCCTTGATACATTACATATTTAATCCATTCCTCTCTTCCTCATTTATTTCCTCTAGTTTCTCAATGTGGATTGCAAGATTTAATCTTGAAATAGCTTACAAGCCGACAGAAAGGTACTGAAGGTTTTGCAGATAGGAAGATAATATTTTGAGCTCTGAGTATCTGGGAAGCTACAGCATGGGGAATAGTGATTTTTATTGACTTTTATGCTAAAACCATCAGGAAGATAAGTGCTACTTCCATTATAATTATCTTGTTTCAAAATTAATGCTTCATAGATATTAATACCTAAAAATGCTAGGTCTCAAAATCATGAATTATTTCTGTAAAAGAAATATATACCTTAGATGACTGCTGCATATAGCTGTTACAAAAAAACTTCCCATTACCTAAAAATAAATTTTGTATTAATTTTTAATTGCAGCTATCTTGCATCCATTCAGATCCCCCTAGACTGCCAGACACAAAAGAGAATAACGTGACAGGACTAAGGTTTGAGGAAGGCATACGGAGTTTTATCTCCTTACTATGCCTACAAGGCCAACCATATAACAGAGGAAGTGTCAGGAATAAGAAATCATCTAGCTTCAAATACTCTCCTCAGCCTTCTAAACTTTTCACTATAGATTGTATTATATTTTATATATATATATGTTTTATTAGCAAGCCAAATTACTCCTGCCATAAAAGATATATCAGAGTACAAAAACTCTTTGGACAACAAAGAGCAAATTAAAGTTCTAAGTAGTTTTTAAATCTCTGATGGGCACGGATTGTTTTCAAGAAAAAAGAGGAGGACTTAGAAGAATTTTTTGAAATTACATACCGAAAATCTAAAATCGTAGTATTGATATTCTGCTTTTAGTAACAACTGTTAACATTCCTGGCTGATAAATTTCCTTCCTTATAGATATAAATTCATTTGCTCTTTTCAAACTGTTTCAATCCCATGTTTTAAAACAAAGTTTCAAGACTGGATCCAGCAATCAATCAACACTTAACTATTTAAAAATACAGGTTCTTATATGAACGGTATTACTAGTTTTGTGTAATTAAGTTATCAGGTTGTTTTCTCTTATAAAATCCACTTTAAGTTGCCTCATCATATGTTTGGTTCAAAATATTCTCTGCCCAAGGTTGAATTTTCTTGAAAATTTTTAGTCACAAAGGCTGACCAAGAAGCCTGAGAGCAAGATTATTAAAATATCCAGTAGTTATTTGTCAATGCTAAAAAAATATCTGAGTGACCTTTTTTGAAAAGACTCTAGGCTTTGGGGTGGATATTTTAAATATGAATATCATTTAAGCCATACAGAGGCCTTTTGCCATCTTTGTTAAAAATCTGTCTACAGTTGTCAGAGTGACAAGCCTTTGAGATACAAATATTATCTGCTATCCCTGGCATCAGGGAGTATAAAGTAAAGCTTTTAAAGTTTGGGTTTGATCTCGCTGCTCTGATGAAAAAGCTGCTCCAGAACCTACTGTCAACTTGATTACAAGTAATCTTCCTCTAGTTTCCACCTGAAACTTATTCCTGGTCTTTTGTTTTTTCCAACACAGCGTTCATTTCCTTAAATACTTTTTTTTGCATACCTGATATGTTCATAGCCTGCATTTTACCTCCTCTCAGCCTTTTCTGGTTTTGCTGAGCAAGTCAACTTCTTTTAATCTCCTCATCTGCGAGTAGTTCTTCTTTGCAAAGTTAAATAGCTTGATTTAACTATTCCTAGGGCCCAAGTGACTACCAATGTGATTTTACCAGATTTTTTTTTTTTTTTTTAACAAGGCCATGTTTGAATTTATCAACTGAAATGTCTCCAATGTATCAACTAAAAATCTCTTTCGATTGGCAACCACTAAACAAAGACTCTCAGGGTCTTACAGCTGCCAGACCATTACCCACCATCACAGACCAACCAAGCAAATCCCACCCTCGCAGCTCTTACCTCTGCTCTCAGGACACCTACCATCCCCACCAAGGAGCTGAACAGGATCCTTCTAGCTTGGAGATACGGAGGCAACACTAATCTTTCCTTCTAATAGTTACCGGCTGTGGTTGCAGGCTGATGGCAGCGCGGGCAAGAGGCATGGAGAGCAGGGGAGGGCAGGCACTAGACCTGACAGGCAGGAGACCATTTCTTTTATGCTTTCTGTGACTTGCTCGGCTGTGCTTAGCCAGCAAGAGGAAGAAGCCGTACGATCTGAATGTAGAGAGGACAAACACCGGAACCAGTGCACTGGAGGAAAGGGCTGGAGAAATGCACAGAGATTGACAGCCTGAGGGACAAACCCTGAGACCAGCAGAGTCTGGGAGCTGCAGCTGGAAAGTGTTCAAAGGAGCAGCAGACGCTGTGGGCACAGACTAGAGGAAAAATCGACCTGCAAGGTAACAGCTGGGACTAGTAGCCATCAATGCTGGAAAGAGCAGATCAGAGGAGAGTTAAGGATCTGACATGAAACTAGTATTGCCTCAGTGAAAGCCTTTGAACAAGGTGCTCTGATGAACAAGGAGTGTAGGAACTGTGTGTGAGGAGAGGGTCTCCAAGAAGGAAGAGAAGAGCCAAGGAAGGTGTGCATGGAATATGCAACCAGAGGCTCCAGGGAGACACAGAAATTAGAGATTGGATGAACAAGTGCCTTTGAGCACTGAGGTGATTGACCAGGTGAGCCTGGGAAGGGCTGTGCAAGTGGTGTGACACGGAGGAGTGAGACAAAGACTGAAAAAGTGAGAAGAGAAGGGCTGGGGCCAGCAGAGGAGTGAGGACTGGTCAGTAAGGAAGAAGCCAGCCGTGGGGCAGAGGCAGGTCAGGAGCAGGCTGGAGGACACAGCGCAGAAAGAGCCAGAATCGGGAAGAACAAGCACAAGAAAACACATCTCCCTAAGGAGCCTGGTAGGAAAAGGAAGTTTGATCCTAATTCCATCCATTAGAAAATATCTGAGAGTTCCTCTAGAAAAAAATACTGCTTCCCCTGTGATACTGGTTCATAGAGAGGAATACAAATATTGTCAGTCTCTCCCTGAAATTCAATACCACAATTTTCTGTGTTGTAGTTCAAGTGTCAAACCTGCTAATGAGCCACACAACAGAGACCTGGTTTTAAGTTTACTGTTTTTAAGAACAGTAGGAAATTAAACACAAAGTTCTCATTGAAATAATTTTCTTAAGGTTGCAGAGTCAAGCACTAAAATGTTACCAAATCCCAGATTCAAGGTTCACCGTGAAAACTTAGTTCATCCTGTTTATTTGTACATCATAATGCAGTCATGATGTGATCATATACTATTACATTCCCAGTGTCTTGCTTTTATTTAGTGCAAATGATGCATGACATTCACTCCATAAACAGTTCGTCAGTATTTTGTTTTGTCATCCTCTGTTCAATGGGCAGCAACTTAACTTATGTCATGCTATTCAAATGCTGGTGTTAAGAAGAAATTAGTATTTCATAGACTGTTTTGAGATGCTCATCACTACAGTTGTATCTGACTGCTCCACAAATACTAACAATCTTTCACCATAGGATGCAAACTGAAACCAGGAGGTCAATTTTGTTACCTAGGTCAAATTGAGATGCCAGGGATCTGATTTTTTAAGAGTTATTAGAATTATGCATCAGTAATACTTAGACCATGGAACACACGGAGTTCAGTGGTGAATGGCAACTTGAGAACTTTTATAAACCCAACTACATGCTTTAAGTCAGGCACTTAGGAAATGGAAGATAAAAAATATTTTAAGCCAATTGTTCAGCACATTCACAGTGACCTTGTGCCCACCCTTCAATCTCCAAGGCAGGACTCACTGCTTTTTAAAGAAATAAGAGATCCTCTCTTCCTGCAATCTCCTGTTTTATTCATTTACACACTTTACAACTTCTACAGCAGAACTCCTACACATAAGAGTCATCCTAAGAGCACTTCCATCCTACGATGAATACAGCGTACATCCTGTGAAAAAACAGAATGCCATCATACAATTAAAGTCTATATGGCAACACAGATGCAGAACAGACTGAAGTAAAGCTGCACATGTAACCTCCATTCCAGTGCTTCCTAACGTTTGAATACTTGCCTTTTCCAAACCATTCTTTTAACATAATACCCATGTATAGTGTTATATATAAATAGAAATGGATAAGGGAGTCCCTTGCTATATAAAGAAGTACTGCTTATGTGCCACAGTAGGATGTTACACAATACATCTCTGAAGAGTGACTCCTGTGGCAGTGAAGGAAAAGGAAACATCTGCATTTAGACTCTGTAATTACTATGCATCTGTGAGACAATTACTGGTCATTTTAAGTTGTGCAAACACCATCATAACAAAATCAGAGCTTTTTAGTTTTTTTTTAAATCTGCCTTCAGCTACTGTACAGAATTTACTATTTATGATCACTTACATCAAACATTTTTTCATACAACTAAGACTGCTCGCACATTTTAGCAGCTTAGGTTTATATTGCTACATCTCAAGGAAGGGCACTGGAATTTAAAAAACAAAAACTGTAAACAGTTCAAAATTTAATTTCCCAATGAGGCTACACTGCATACATGCAGTATAATTTTATCAATGAACACAAAATCCCAGTTAATACAAACCATGACAAAATAACAGTGTCAGAAAAGCTATTAGACATCTTTCAAGCCAGAGTTTTACGGCTCTATTTCTTTGATGCAACAGTTGAAGAATATTTTATTTCATTCACTTCTAATTTAGCAGCAAGTTAGTTTCAGTGCAAAGGACCAAGGGTGTACTTTGAGCCTCTTTCAACACTTTAGATCAAACAGAGCCAGGGTGGTTTAAGCTCTCATCTCATTTTCAGTAAATAAGCATTGCCCTAGGAATGAAAATTGATACAGACAAAATAAAAACTGTATGGAATCAGCTTGCCTACAAGGCAAAACCTGTCATATTAGAGGGTTTTGCCCACAGGTATAGGATGATTTGAAACTGTGTATAGAAAAATAACATGGATTTGATTCTATTTTCAGCCACACAAGGGTAAATCTAAACAAATACACTCAAAACAAGTATGATCTGCCACCGCAGCAGACAATTAATTCAAATGACCCTAACTCTCCAAATAAGAGCTAGTAGTAAAGTCAGTTGAGGTGCTCTAAATGTGGATTTGTCCCGCTATTGCTGTTATTATTTAGTTGTATTTTTACATACATGTGTCATCAATAATTATTAGCACTATTGCAATTAACTGTTTCTTTTGCACTATGCTTAATAGCTGTAATAACTCATTCATAGAAAAAAAAAATCACTAGAAAGACAACTCAACAATAATTTTATATCTCAGATCTAATTCTTAACATGTTACCATTGTGTTTTAACAAAAAGTAGTTTTGAAGTTGTAAAAACGCCATCTTCCTGGCCTAGTGAAATTCATGGTGTAAGAAATCCCTTCAAAAATCGAGACTGCCTGGGAGATGGACAAAAGGAGTGGAAGAAATGGGCAATTGCTACAATGCAACGATGAACTGCAGGGTGGAGAGGGAAAAGCAGCCAAGAGGAAATCGGCAGCAAGGGAGGAGGTCACAGAAGACAGTGGGAAAATGAAGTCTTCATGCAAAATTGTTTATGAAGAATTTATCAATGCAGAGTTGCTATAAGAAAAGCAGTAAAACACAACAGTCCAAGAAAGATGTAAACAGTCTCTTGGTAGGCATGTGTATGTTCTGAAAGAGAAGAGGTACCTTTGAATGTCACCTAATGACCACTGAAGGCTTCCTCTTTATTTCAGAGATGACTGGATTTAGGATTTGGTCACATTTGCAAAGATTCTACACATCTAAAATAGGTTCTTTGAGGTACTTTAAAAACTGTTTAAGATGTCTAGATGCTTAAATCTTGTTAAAAACTTTATGAATCAATCACCTAATAAACTCTCAGATGCACCTCAAAATCCCCTTTGAGATATTTCCTTTAGGTCTTAAAGCAAAAAATGCAGTCCTTGTTTCCCTTTTTATATTCATTCACACAGTCCCTGCATTTCTTCATTGTGGCTGTGCTCCAATTATCCTGAGAGAGGACACGCGCATGTGTGTATGCATGTGTCCGTGCAGAGTCTGGTAGTTCACAGCTTTGTCATGTTTTTTGAGAACATTAATATAATATATTATATATAACATAAATATATTTATGTTAATAAAAAGGCTGAAGGTGAAAGAAGATATGGTAATTTTTTTTCCATACTTGCTTCTCAGTGTGATTCACAGGAGACACAGTCCAACAGAAGCAGCTATCTCCAAAAGAACGAAGGTATGAATGTGATCTATAGATCAAATAGCTAATACTTGGAATTAACCAAGTCTTGTGCAGGTTGGTGAGTAATTTTTGTATGGCATCTGTATTGGGTCATACTAATATCATGTAGAGTACATCATGGTATTGGAAAATCAATAAATAACACCAGAGTAAGAATAAATGGAAATTAACAAAATGATATGGCAACTATTTAATGAGACATATTAAAAACTCCTAAAAAGCCCTCTAGAACAACTTCATCCCTACGAAAAATTTCATCTCAAGTAAGCTAAGTGTCAAGTAATACCCAGACTTCTTCTGTAAATGACTTAGTATCAGATGTTAAAAAAACCCTCGTGTTTTTCTTACAGAATGGTTATACTGTTTTTCTCATCACTTTTAAGGCTTAAACACATAAAAGCGAAAACAAGGATAGCCGAATGAGACCATGGGTGGGACAGCTCATGGTTTTAAATGCATTAGAAACTGATTAACTTTGCTTTCAAGTTTGCATCATCAGAGTCTTGACAGCGCAAACTTCACTTCAGTCATGGGAGTAGTTTCAGTGGAGCCAAATCAAGCTGCTCACATCAGTAGATTTTTTACATGTGTTCCCCCAGACATCTGACCTCCCTCTCTGTTCCCTTGTAGTGACTTGTAGCAACGCTGCACCCACCCCAAAGGAGCCAAATTGCTCCAGCAAAGAGTGGTCTTTAAATAATTAGAAACAGGTTCATTAGGAGACACTGAGGGATACCTATGAGCAGCAGTGCTTCCAAGATCATTATTTGTCATCAGTTTATTCTTTGGAGGTTACTTCGGAGATACTTATTTTTTTAACAGTATGCAATAAATAATCACCTCAATATATGCTGTCGATACAGTGCTGGGGCAAAGTAGGCCAGTAAGTTTGGATGTGTGGCTTTTGAGTAGAAACAGGGATTTCACGTCTGAAAGTGAAGGAACTAGGTTTATTTATGCCCATATGTCTGTAGTCTCATCTGCCACACGTCTTACAGTGATCCTGTTATGACAAACTCAAGTGCAAATTTTGGTACTATTATCTCATGATCTTAAATAATCCTTGGTGACTGCATGAGTCAGGCAATTTCAGAGCCCTTCAAACTGTTTAACAGTGGAGATGTCAAAGACGATGCTTTGACAGCATCTCTTTTCAATTATGTATTTAGACATACAGGTGAAATTAGAATTTGGCAGAACTGTATGTCTAACTGACCCCACAGCTCAGGAGCTGGATGTTTACACAAGCTCATGTCCATCTTTTGGTACCAGGCCAGCACAGTAAAAAAAACCCTATTAATAATTTGCAGAATTTTATACGTTTGCCCCAGAACAGACACCTTTTTTAAAATATAGATAATATTTGTAAAATGCTTGTACTAAAACCCCCAGTTTAAAATTTGCCCTAGAAAAGTACTGCTAGACAGCAGCAAGCTCACAACAGGAGACCTCTGCACATCCATACACACCTTCAGAAAAATCTAACTGCCCATACAAAATCAGCTACCTGAATCTTAAAAGGAATGATACGTATGACTTCTTTGACTTGCATGAAGTCATGCTAATTTAAAGAACATGGTTCTGTTTCTTCTCAAGAGTTCTCCACTGTATTCAAAATTTCAAAGCACACTTCAGTAACGGGTATCTGTACTCTTCTTGGTGTGAAGCTGATGTAAAACTGTCACCTATAGAGAATGTCAGCACAAATAATACAGCCACCAATGAAAGCGTGGCCTACAGGGCATACAACAACATGCCATAGAAGGTGTAAGCTAAACACCATTATGTTCATGTTGCACTGCAGTTAGATGAATAAAATAAAGTGAAAATGGCTATGACCTCTGTCTGGTAAGGATCAGTATTGGGACAAAATGTATTTAGTGTCTTCACTAATGACCTAGAAGGTGGAAAAAACTGATTAAATTTTCAGAGAAAACTAATGTTCGATTTCTGCAAACATCTGCTCATGTAGATTTTCAAGGGAAATTATTGTCTTCAATGGGATTATGCCCATATACACAGTTACACCTAGCTTAATTCTGACAAGATCAGGGACAATACTGGAAAGATCTCAGATTGATATGCAGGAAGTGAGAAATAAGCCAAGCAAATTCAGATAATTATAGCTGTGGCTAGGAAACTGCAAAACAAGATTTAGACACAACAGAAACAACCAAATACAAAATAGTCTAAATTAGCAGCACTAAGAAAGTCTAGTATCTAAATATCAAAAAAAAAACCTTGTAATAAAATATCTGAAAAGTCTTTAAGCATATATTTTAATACGGCAACTGAACAGGCTAACATATTTTAGGACTGATTACTCAAAAATTTCCTGGAGCAAAGGAAAATGTTTCCATAAGGCTGTTTTATGGTTACTTTCGAAATACCATTCTCTCTTGTCAGAAAATAGGGACAAAAAAAACATGAGTAGGAAAAAAGCAAACAAAATTATCATAAGGAGAACTGGTTTATGAGGAGAAATTATGTCTTCTAGTTAGCAGACATCATATGTCTTCTTTTTTTCAAGTGATGACTAAGCAGGATATGGCCATAGCTGCCTACAAACAGTTCCATAGTGTAAACATCAAGACAACAGATGATTTATTTAAAGTGGTTCAAGTGGTCAGAGCTAGGAATAACAGGAAAAAATAATGGAAAGGAATTATGCAGACTAACAAGAGCATTTCTGGCACTGAATCATGTAAAACTAACAAAGATAAAGGCCAAAAGTCTCATCTTCAAGATGTTGAAACTAAGTGGAACAAAGCTGCGACAAACTGGGATGGACAGCATTGTGACTGTATGGAACTTCACAACGATGAAGTGATTTGTCATGGCATGAACCTTACTCACCCTGTCACCATGGTTTTAATATTATATTCAGAATAACTTAAAATGTGCATGAGAAATTAAATCGGTGACTTATGTTTTCTGGATCACAGTCTAATAAAGATAATGTTTTGTGGGGTTTGTTTTTTCTTTTTGTAGAAACATGAGTTCATCAAGGCTGTAGAACAAAAGGCTCTCAAGAGAACTATATGATATTGTATAAAAGATATAATGCAAAAACAATTTCAAGATAGTGACATAATGGTGACACCACTGAGAGAAGTTTTCTCTAAATCTGGGATTTATTGTTTCAGTGGCAGGTCTTGTCAGATATATCATGGACCCATGAAATTATAGGAAAGTGAAGTTACTATGTAACACTGCACATTTTCTATACTTATACTTTTTTTTTCTTTGATGGGGCTGAAGTCCTTGATGTGTCACCAACTTTGGGGAAAAGCATAGCTTTCTTAACTTCACTTATCCATTCTTCAAAGCTTGTTTTGCTGCTTACAGCATTTCCACCATTTTAGTTCTTTAATTCAGCACCACCGATGCTTTTTCCCATATTGCTAGTCAGTGGCAGTTGGTAATAGCCTCAGCAATTACAGGCAAGCTTACCCTCAGCATAGGCCTACCATGGAAAAAGTGAAGAACAAGCAAACAAAAAAGGGAATCAAGAAAACAGGAGTAGAGTGGAAAATAATAGAGGAGGTGATGGAAGAGATGAAAGACAATAAAGTGCGCAAAGGACCAGAAGCAAGTAATGAACAGAGAAGAGCCTGGTGAGAGGCTGGAGACCTGGTAAGAACAACAGAGTGAGTTAGAGTACTCTAGAGAGTGAGATAGGATGGGAGTGAAAGGGAGATGGTTGAGAAGAAAGGAAGAAGAGATCCTTTAAGAACAGCAGAAGATGAATCCATCAGAGCAAATTAAATGACAGAAGCAGCAGCAGAGTAAAATATATAAGTAGAAGCCTCAGAGAACAGGGAAAATTGGGGAGTAGTGATGTGAAAGCATAGAAATTAAATGTATCTGCTAAAAGGTAAAAATTCTGGCAGTTGTTTGCAGCTCTGGCTTTCTGTTCTTTGCACAAGTTTCTTGCTCTCTCAGACTATGTACTTCTATGATAGAATACTCTTTCTCAAATCAACTTCAGAGCTCACTGATAATTCTTGGTGCTCAATTAACACAAATCTGGGAAGGTTCGGTTAGGTTGGAGCAAGATAATCTCAAGATAACCTTTTTTAGGGTATGCTCAATAGTTCCCTTTTTAATAATACTGGCTCAATAGAAGTAGCTGAAGCCCCTTAACATTGGCACAGACAGGTTAGTCAGCAAATGCATCGAAGCAATGAGTTCTCATTAAAAAGAGAAATCCATTATGTCTGCAGGAAGTATCTTCATACGCATTTACGTTAAGAACTAAGTGTTCAATGAAATTAATTGTCATATTTGCTCACTAGAAGTAGGTTATCATTATTAAAAGAATTATGTAGATCAAGATGAGGAGCAAAGAATTACAAGATTTGGTACAAGTTTTGTTGAGCAGAAAGATTGTAAATACTGTTTAAAGCAGAAGAGACCTCAAAATTATATCTAGTAGTGAGATTTAATATAAATTTGGTTCAGTACATAGAATCTCTGATAAATCTGAATGAGGAATTTCAATAACATACACATGTGCTATAAAAACTTGTTAAGTAATATCTCTATAAAAATGAAATAATACCTTATTTGAATATTGGCTATAGGCTGAATATTAAACAAACATCAAAATTCAAGAACCCCTCTTCTGAACTGGATTTTTTTTAGAGTTATGCATCAACATTAATTACAGTCTAACAAACTTTTATCTAGATTTGCTGAACATGAGAACTGAAAAGGTTTTTAAATTGAGGAACAGAATATGGGTGGCCCAAAAAGTAGAATTATATTACATGCCTCTATAATATACTTTGAGTGCTATTTATCCCTAAAGGTAAAATACTTACAGGTTTTCGAGTTGGGGTAACTTGAACAGAATGATAAAATTCTGGTTGAACTCGGCTGCTTTTCTTGATTTTTCTTTTCCTTACAGAAGTTTCCTGCTCACTTAGGTGGTGAGCTTCCACTATAGGTTGTGTTTCCTCAAGGCGAGGTGCTACACGTCTTCTAGCATGACGAGGACTTGATCTAAAGCCCTATAACAGAAAAAGTGATCATTGTGTTTGACATCTCCCAGAATGGAGCCATGTAACAACAGAAAAATCATACAGGAACTTAACAACGACTTCAGGTACAAGCATGCCCATCTTAAATTAATATAATGTCCATATATACTGCACGTAACAATAACAAGATGTTGCTAAGTGCTGTTAATATCACATCTGCTTTATATTTCTCAATCATATGTATTACTAACACAGCTAGTCGCAGTAACTCCTGTTGCTTTTCTTTATAAGCTCACACTCTTAGTTATTTATAACTAAATAGTTCTAATTTTAAATTTATAATTAAAATTTTCCAGGTTAATTCTTGGCCTCGTGAGAAATTGTTTTAGGGAGTGTGAGCTGAAAAGGTGCATTTTTTTCTGATAATGAAAGTGAAGAAAAATTGGTAGCTGGCAACACTTAATTATGGCTAACGGTTCCTGTTAGGAGTTCTGATGCTGATAGATTTGGGGGGAGACCTTACCTTTTGAAATAAAATAATCAAGACAGAGTCCTGTCTTTTGCTATCATTTGAGGAATACATGTATATTTAGCCAAATTGATAGTCTCAGGAAAATCTGCCCTTCACAAATGCTTTTTAGACACTTGCTGTGAAAAGCTCTGAGCATCATCCAGAAGGTCTCATAGCCCTACAGAATTTCAGTCCTTTAATGGCAGCACATATAAAGCTAGCCTTGTATTGTTACCTGCAGAGCATTTACAATGAGCATTCTCTCAATTCACTGAGTCCCCTCATGAGCATGCATGAGGCTGCCGTGTGTCATTTGTACTGAATACAGTGTTGGTTGATATTAAACTTGGCCAGGTTGTAAATAAGAGTGTCATTCACTTTAGTCACATCAGTTTTCAGAATAAGTGAGCCAAATCTACGTCCTTAGTGATAGTCTGCAATTTATGGACTACATTCCCTTTCAAAACTAAGAATAGATGCAACAATTCCTAGTTTTCTACCTTCTTTTTTCTTCTAGCAAAATATCCCTGCTGAAGTCCTTCTGTGACAAACTCAACACTCAGATATAGCTGGTCCCTATAAAGAATCAAACTTCTGCAAGGTGAGATTTTAGCTAAAACTGCAGAAATCTATGCTATGAATCTAAATATCCTGAGTTCCTGCCAGCTGAAAAGTAGTGGGAGCAATACATTTCCATATAAACCTGCTGTTCTTTTTTCCCCATTCCCTTAGCTTTTGGGTTCGTTTTTTCTGTTTTGTTTTGCTTTTTTTGTTGTTGTTGTTGTTTTAATTAAGAAATCAGCATAGAAAAGTTATGCTAAAATGTTGTTATTTGGTAAACTGAAGCAATCAAAAGTCAGATATATGGCTCTGTGCAAATTTGATTTACCACTCTAATATTCATGAGACTGCAAGGGAAGAGAGCTGCAGTCTGTTCTGGTCACTCAGAAAGACAGAGAGCTATTTTCATTATTTAAAGGCATGCTTCAGTAAGTAAATATACCCCTAAATAGCCAAACCACACAAACATATATTTACATACACATGCTAGTAATTGCTACAGATACACATTGCATGCAACAGATGATGTGAAAAGGTTGAAGTGCCAGGGTGCAGAAACTTCCAGGTAGCAACTTTCTAGTGCTGGACACTGGACAGGTGGGACAGGAACAGAGCCCAACCCTACTTAGTCCATCTGGGAGGTTCATGTATGTGGTCCATCATGGCTAGATATACACATATGTTGAAAAGATATGGCCAAAATCTCCTGAATCCTTTTTTTATGATCCCTCCTATTCTACTGAAGCAATAGAGTCGTTAAGACCACAGGCAGAGCCAGGTTTTGACTCCCTGTATCTCAGTGGAAGCAGGTCCCTGTCCGTATCGACCAACGCAGGCAGCGCAGTGGGAGCCGCTGCAGCCAGCAGATCCGGGCAGATTTAGGAAAATCTCTATAAACATTCAGAGGTGTAAATCTGTGAGATATTCCGCCACACTGTTGCGGTGTTAAAACTTATTGCCCCATTTTTCTCTGCACTGTGAAATAGCTAATAGATACTTACAATGTATCATTCAGTGTGATCCTAGGACTATTGAGGGTGACAGGGAAAAACACACCACAGAGAGCCTACTATTACAGAGCTTACTTCTTGTAGAAATTTTCTTTTACAAAAAAAGTTAGCGTGCATCCGAGATTACTTCACAGTAAAATAAAATATTCCATAAGAGACCAGAATACCCAGCAATTCTATTCCAAATTCTGAATTCAGAAGAGATTTTCTAAATGTTAAAAGCATTAGGATTCATTTACATATGATGGCTACTGGCCGAAGCCTGGTTATATACCCTGCTCTGCAGCTGCTCCCTCACTATGCTTATATCCCCATTAGCTGGATAAAACTCTTTGGGAAAGTATGTTTATGTAACAGAAGAATTTGGTAGAAGCTAAGCAGCTCTAGAAATGCATGCCAGATAGGGATTTAAATATGTGGGACTGTCTCACTGAGTGGCTTGACCTCAAAATACTTCAAGGTTCACCAATCGAGTATTATGTTTTGATATGAAAAAGTCACTTGTGACTTCCAGAAAAGTCTGCTTATAGACAGTGCTTCTCCTTTATATTTTATATATTTTTTTTCTTTTGCTGATTATTACTAGCAAGAAAATGGGATCTTTATCTCTTTATGAGCTCATCTGCTTCTGTTTGCTGAAGCTTATTCTTCACTTGAAGTCATAATCTGCCTGCAGTATCACAAACAGTTGCTCTGGGGAGGATTATAATGCGATAAAGGCAGAGGATCATGATTTCAGGTGGAAAATTAATTCCATATCAACAATGATAATGTTACAAGGGCAGAGTCCTCAGATCAAAACCCAAAATGCTTACTCATTCCTTCAGTGAGATTTTGCCAGAGCAAAAACCCAAATCTGGAAAATTTCAAGATTTGGTACTCAAAAATGAAGACAATAGTCAAAAGTGATGTAATGTATGAGAGCTGCTACTCCTGTGCTCAATACAAAACTAGAAGGGCCAGTCATTCCTTCTCAACAGTGAAACGAACAGATGCTTCTCGTGTCATCTGTGTTATTTATCCTTTAGTTGAAGCCAAAATTGAAAACGTATATTAATAGAGCAATCACAATTAAAAACATGAAGATTATAATAATATCTGTTTGGCAAAGACAGCACTGTTTTAGATGTTAAGACAGCACTCACAGAAGAGCAGAAAAGTATTACAAAATATTCAAGGATACACAGTATGCTACCTGAGACCAAGTCACTGAGGAAACACTAGAGATTTTTAAATCACATGGGCATCACAATGAGGTTGCTCTAACACCATTAAGCAACTTGTAGTTTCCGGTATCATGTGAATGCTGTGTCACTGGACAGTGACAAACCTTTTCTTGTTCTTTGCGCTGAGAGGGAGTTGCTCATTCCTAGATTCTACTGCCTGACTCATTTTCATGCCTGTAAGATTCTGAAACAAGGCAAACCAAGCAAGACTTCAAATACATATTTTTAGAAAATCTGTCTTCTAAATACTAAAATAACTGCACACAGATTTACACTACAAGTGTTCTTCCTTAAAGAAACAACACAGGTGACCACCAGAACCAGTTTTAGATACCACAGAGGAAGACAAGAGGCAAACTGAACTTGGGATTATCTTCTCTCCAAAAGCATTCATGTGCATCCTTCCAGTTAGAGTCTGTTTGTATCCATGAAGACTGATCTTCCTAGTCATACTCTACAGTCAGCAGGAATAGAGAGATGTCTCTGGAGGCCAGTGCAGAGCCAAGGCCTTCTTCACCTACTCTCGAGGGAGCTTTTCTGTCTGTGGAAGGAGTCTGGGGAGATCAGTCTCTTTAAGCTGAAATTCATCCTTTTAAGTCTTCTCTGAAAGTTGGGGTTTTTTTACTGGAAATAAGTGTGGTGATATTGAAAGGGCCTGTTGTGTCTATCTTTACACCCAAACCAGTGATGAATGTCGCAAGCCTGGGCGCTCCATGCCAGAGCACACAACCAACTGATTGTGT
Organism: Tyto alba; assembly: GCF_018691265.1. NCBI lineage: Eukaryota > Metazoa > Chordata > Aves > Strigiformes > Tytonidae > Tyto > Tyto alba. The sequence continues at coordinate 23,496,737 of NW_024881316.1, read as the reverse complement.
AAAATTACTTCCACGGTATGAGGTTCTATAAAAATAAATCTTCTTATCCAGCCAAGTTTTAACTTCACATCCCTGATTCAGTGACTGATTTCTTGTATATAGAAACACTGTGGGATTCCTCTGACCAAAGCTCAGCAGAACTCCCTTCCCTTTCGAGCCACTGAAGTCAGCAGGTCAGAGGAAAAGTCCTTTAACAGCTCCTATTTCTCTCCATTGGCCACAAAGGGAGCCCAAACTGACTACTTCAGTCATAGACATCTATATGGTAAGTATCCAAAGCTAGATAGAATGGATCAGACCCATGATGACTAGGTTCTGGCTTGCTTTCAATAGAGTATTCATCATTCCATATATATTCTATCATCAGAGTTCCTCTTATTTTCCTCCTACTACATGAAATAATTCCAGTCTCTTCCACCACTTTATTTTTGGTGTTTTACATGTCCTCATTCACAGATGTCACTCTTGTTGGATCCCCATAATTCAGCACAGTACTCATAAATCTGTATTACTGATATATATAATAGTATAACATAGTTTTCTGTTCTATTTAAATATTTCCCATCCCATCTTCTTTTCTGATCGGACTATACATCTGAAAGAGGCCTTCACTGAATTGTTAAAAGTAATTCAAAAGGCCCTTTCTGGAGACCATAAACTTAAAAATTAATGAAGTGGATAAAAAACTTTTCTCCGTAACATACCCAGCCTTGCATTTATGAACATTATGTGTGTTCATTCGCCCCATTCTCCAGAATTTCTTCAGTATGGTCTCATATTTGATAACCAAGTATGTCATACTTTGCAATCCTTGTTACGTTTTTGCCTATTCCCATTCCTAGTCCAATCGTTTCTATAAAAAATAGGATTTTGAATCTTCCTAAAAAACTTTTCTAACTTTTGCACTTTTTTTTATGTACAGATGAGCACATTTTGGATAATGTGTTGAACTTTTTCCCTCACTGTCTTAGTTTTTCTGTATTTCTTTTTAATTCTTTGTCTGATACTTTAATAGCACCATACGAATACATCAGTGCTATCCCATGAGTGCGTAATTACTTTAGCGACATGAATCTTTGACTCCTCTGTTCTTTTAATGTGCTATTGTATTAATTCACCAGATACTTTTCCTCTCCGTTCTGGTTTCCACAATCCCTACTGCCTTCATCATATATTACCCCTTATTTCTATGCTTGATAAGAAACCATATTCAGTTTTCTTTTTTTCCAGTGTGTAAGTATTTTATGTAGAATATATTGGGTGTCAGAATTCTAACCTTGGAATCCAACCTTTCTGGCCAGTATGTGTTTTTGGAGTCACTAAACATTAACTTCAAGAAAAGTAAGAGTGCATTATCAGATCTCCTGCTGAAGTCGACAGAAACCTTTGCATTAACTTCAGTGGACACTGGACTGCAGTCACGTTTACCTTCTGGCAGAACTTCAGTAAACCACGGAAAAAGCACTAGCTAGCATTAAGACACAATTCAGCACAATTGGAGGAATGACAATACAACTCAACAGTGTTTGCGAATGCCTTTACAGATATTTGAATGAGTCCGGTAGGTTAAATGCACTTTTGCAGGTGCACTAATGAATATCAAAGCCAAAAGGAACTCAGATAAGATACCCAACTTTGTGTGCTTGATTTTAAGGTTTTTGACAGTGATTGTGTATGCGTGAGAATTGTCATCTATTACCACTGTCAATCAACGGCCTCAAGAAACAGTCTTTGAATTGTTAGTTACTGCCTGTTCAAAGCTTGGAAACTTTCATGTATATGCAGCCTATAACATTTTAGCCTGGTGACATTAGTGTGCATAGTATCAAAACTGTTCTCAAGATGCCAGAGTTCTCAGCTGTTTTGTGGACAGGCTGAAATAGAATTAAACCCTATAGTTGAAGTACCTACTGGAACTAAAAAGGCAGGTTTAATTAAATGACTTTATTGTATCAAATTCCCCTGCACACTGAGAGAAATTTGAGAGTCTTTCTGCTGCACACATAAATATATATATATATATATGCATCTGTATTGTAAGAACAGTTTTAAATTAAAAACAGACCAAGACTGCATTATTTCCCCTCTTCTTCTCTCATAGTGACTTCCATCACAAATATCCTCAGGTTACAAAAAAAAAAAAAAAAACAAAAAAAGCCTCACATTTATTTAACTGACAGTTCTGCAAGTTCATCCCAAAATCCAGGATTCAAGTTAAGTCCTCCAAACTAGCTAAACATTCTCTCATAGTAAAGATTGCTAATTAAAGCTAGGTCTTTTTCTACAGCAGGAAGATTACCTATATTCATTCGGTATATTACTTCACAAATATATAAGGATGCAACTGCATTTCCTCTGTCTTGGTTCTATTAGGCCTCAAAAAATAGACTGCAACTTTTTTTTTTTATGTGGTTCTCTTGATCTTTTTTTTTTTTTAATCCTAGCTGAAGTTTACTCCTATGAAGATCTGAATCAAGATTTAAAACATCAAATGTAAGATTTTACATTCAATTTCTCATTCCACTCCCTCATTAACAAGCTTTCACTGACACTTCTTTGCATGCCTTATGTTTATTTTAGGAGATATTATTCTTATCTTCAAAAACCTAAACTCTAAGCAGTGCTGGAACCATTTCTCAGATATTGAAGACTGTGATTTGGCATGTGTCATATTCCAAGATAAATCCACGCATTCAAAGGGATTAAAAGCAATTGTCTTTTACATCATCCGAACAAGATTACTTTTCCATCTGAGTTCATGAAATACATCAATAACCTGCTTTCCCATTCTTAAGCAGGCCCCCAAGTGTATACATATGAGCCCTTGTGTGAACCTAGGGTTTAGATGTGAATTTAGAATACAGTTTTTAATAACCCATGTTGCATTACACTGCTGTTTTTCAGATTGTTTGTTTTTACCTCTCATAAGGTTAGGATTCCTATCAAAGCACGTAAGCTGTAACACTAAGAAAATCTGATGAGGTATAAGAAAATAGCCAAAAAGCATACCCAGTCATGCCTCAGGATACCCTTTAAATACTCTTTCCTGCCTTAATCTATAAACCACAGAAGTTGGCCTGTTCTCCAAGCAGTCCTGTCATCCTCTGACAAGGCTTGCAGCCCTCCACGGCTGCCCTGCCTTTGTGATGGCTTGTCCCAGTTCCTTCCCTGTTACCTCAGGGCACCGCCAGCCTACAGTAGGAATGGAACAATTATTTAAGAACAAAAATAAATCAGGGTATTGATTGATCAGTGGTCTGCAAGGGAAAGTTTAATTTAGAATATACTAGCAGATTTCCCAAGCATGTCCCCCTTCCACCTCTGCTTCCATCTCAGTACTTCTCCTCAGCTTGGGCAGTGAACAGTATACATCAAGAATCTGCCATAAGGAATTACCTTTAAATATTAAAAATACAGTAAGAAGGAGAATAAGAAATAACACACAGATTGCTAAACCATACAAGTGCTGCCCAACATCTAATATAAAGAAATTACTCTCCTGTTCAGTGCGTTTGTTTGAAGTGTAAACTGGTAAGAGAATTTATGGCACCACAGCATGTGAAGATGGGTCTTCACTTCATCAAGCATAAAATAGATGTATAACTGACGGAAGACTTAGCAGGCACGTACAAAAAAAATACCTATGATGGAATTCAGATATCTATTAAGATACCTAGATTCAGATACCAACAACATATCTGAACAGGTGTCTCCTTTAGGAGCAACTAGTCTAGCCTCCTGTTATAGCCACTGCAGAATTTAGCTGATACATTCGGTGAGGCCTGAAGAGCTGTTCAGCTCATCCTGAAGCAGACACCTACACTAGGTCAGCTGAGTAGCTCTACAGACTATAAACTGTAAATGCCTACAGTGAGCTTATCGTGCTGTATAAGAGGATGCTGCTATTGCAAAGTCACTTTCCAACTCTGGCTGCACTTTACACACAGGAAGGTAACGGCAGCAGATCAGAAGGGAACGATGCCTCTACCTAGTTGTATAGTTGTATGTAGTTCTCACTAGATCAAAGGAGGATAAATATAATACCTCAGCCTGACATGGTTATGTATTTCAGTATAGTTAGTGCTATCAATTTAGATAATCATAAATTAAGTCTTGTAAGAACAGTGTTTCACTTCTAGTCTGCTCTACTATTTACCCTGCCATCCTGAAGCACAGTGCTGTATTTAAGCAGCTGAGTGGACAGGGGTGATAAGGACATTGGCACAACTTGCCAGATACGTGTCTTTGCCCAAGTGTCAAGTGCAGTTAGTTTCTATAGCTGATGTAGTGCTTTCACGCTTCAGCCGTAACTCACGTTTCATGCCTGCTGATGAGTCAGGAACAGCAACCACTGACTCTCCATGATGCAAGGCTGTAGGGCACAAGGGAGCCCAGCAGGGGCTCAGACACTTTGGATGGCAGAAGTACTCAGACAACAGGTACCCAGGTTTGCAGGTGAACTAGCCGCACAAGAAATCGGGTCAAAACCAATCATAGAATATCAGGTTGGAAGAGACCTCGAGGATCATCTGGTCTAACCTCTCTTGGCAAAAGCTCAGTCTAGATAAGATAGCCCAGCATCCTGTTCAGCTGAATCTTAAAAGTGTCCAAGCCAGCTTTGCTAGCACTAGGTTGAGATCAGCCATATCAGCTGTGGGCCTGGCGACCTGCTCAAGCATCTCTGCCGCGCAGTGCTGAGTCCTTGCCCAGGGGAGCTGGAGGAGCCCACACGCACCCTCCTCGGAGCCTGAGACCCCTCCAGGCCGCAGAGCACAGTGGGCAGGCTGAGAGGCCGTGGCTTGGGATGGCACCTGCTCACGTTTGACACAGCCAGGCCCAACAAGCCCAGCTCAGCTGAATTGGATCCTGCATGAAAACAGCAAGGTGACTTCACCCTGTGCTCTCCGTGGTTCTTCCATAGCACATCAAAGGTGTCTCTAAAGGTGTCTCTCCTTAAAAAATCCTGGGAATGGAATAAAGTGCGAGGGACGTTTCCATGCCCTAGGAAAACACATGTAACAGCCCAGGAGGTGAAATAGCCCCGAGGGTCATACTACTCTGTTCATGCGATGCTTGCTTTCTTTTAATATCCTCAGCCTGAAGTGCTGAGCTGTTTCTGCAGGAACACCCACAACCTGATCTGTCACCCTAATAATCTAACCACAGTAACTGAGGAATCAGTGTAGATGGCTAAGCTTTTCTGAGCTGTATGTGATCTATGGACCCCTGCATGATCCTTTCTGTCTGTATAAGAACAGTTTCTACAGCAGATGTGGTAATACATGTGCTCACCACAAGTATGACCTCAGCTATTTTAATTCACAGTTTCAATCTAAGGTTAATTTGAGTCAAAAAACAGTAGCTAGAAGTTCCCAGTCTGTACATGTGTATGATGTGACTGCTAACAGACGGACGGCGACAAGCCGTGCTCCACCTGGATCCCCTTGAAACCAGGGCTCTGCTTGCTTGCAGAGCAAGCAGCTGGTTGTGCGCACCAGGAATGTGCACTGTAACTGGCATACAACACAACTGAAGCTGCAGCCTTATCTAAAACACGCATTTCCAGAGATAACAGAAGATCCTGAGAAGCCTGAATATGTAAATACTTGTATGATAGCTAGGAGGCTGTAGATATAACCTTATTAATGGGAAACTAAATACAACAAAGAAGTTTTATTATGTACAAGTTCCTTCTGCAGCGGTTGTCCCTATCCTGTTAGAGGACTGCAAGGATGTGTTCATTTATAATGCAGGTCCCAATACGCAGTGTATCGAGACCATGCCTTACCACTGATGTGGACAGTGACACAGTGTCAGTACTTTACTGGCTGATTGAATGAGCTGAGAGGAGATCCCTTCAGCATTTCAGTGCTCTGCAGGCTGTTGGAAGGCAGAATAGAGATGCAGGCAACCAGATGGCTATAGAAAAGTATTGGGCATTTCTACACCGCACTGTAGTACAGAATAAAGGTACCCAAGTTAACTCCTCTGGAGTTAGCTCAGGAACCCAAGTGATCTTGCTGCTGCAACTGGGGAATTGCCATATATTTTGAAATACAATTGCCAAACAGGCTGTTTCTCAGCACAGGCCAATTCTTGCTAGGCTATCTAAAGGCAGCACTGCAGTGAATAAAGCTGACAAACAGTGATGGACAGATGATGTATAGTAAGCAGAATCTCACTGGTACCTAGTTTGCCAAGTAACAGCTCAGTGCGACATACTCTGTCTGGGCCACATTATTGGACATGATATGAAAAATGGATAGAAGGATTTGTCCTTATACAGTGTAACCTGTACTTATAGCTCTCCATTCATTCCTGTATGTAAGTGCTTTCATACATCTAAGAAAACAATTTATTTTTGTCTCTGATTTGTTTTCCCTTGAACCTGTTCCTTAACTCTTAGACAGCTAATGGAAAAACAGTTTAAACATCCTGGGGGAAAAGCATGTCAAACACAAAGGTAGAATATTTTCAGGCTGATTCAGCTCCTCAAAGACAAAGAAACATCCTCTGAATAGGTGAATGAATGTATTTTTTCTGGCTAGTCCTGTACATTTCTGTTGCTCCTTGAATGCACTCTCTCAAATCAAACAGAAGACTCAAATTCAGCTTGGAGGGTCTGCTGATTTTTCTTTTCACTGGAGCTGTTTATAAATAACTGCAATGCTCAGGATGAATTACAGTACAACTCTTCAAAGACTCTTCATTATGATTTTGTAAGATATCTAGAACTGTTTTTAGGCAACTGTCTCACAGTCAGCCTCAGAAGGGGGATGATTATGGCGAAGGTATGCTTAGGGATAAATTTAATTTATGAACACTTTTTCTGGGCATCAGTTGTTGGCAAAGCCAATATATACATTTACTGGAGATTGTTGTACTATAGTTTTACATCCATTTCATCATAATGGATGATTTAGCAAACTCATTTGCTCTTAAAAACTGTCATCAGTCTTGGCTGACCTATTTCACTACCAGTCTTGTCACAACAATAGACTGAATATGTATAACCCTGTAGTGATTGTTCAGTATTCTAAGAAGAAAATGTGGGGTCTACAAAACTCAAATGACCAAATATTGTTCCTTTGCTACAGCTGTGGTTAATATGTGCTGCCAGCCCTCCCAGAGGGTCTTTTCATAAAGTGTCAACTCCTGTTTGCCATACTGGCATGTCTAGTCCCACCAGGCATGCACCTGGGTTATGTGAAGTCAGCATTTACAGTAGACTGTAAAATTTCTATGGATTTTCTTCCTAGTAAGTTTATACCTGTAGGTCTCAGTGGAAGCATTCACAGGAAATTTGCCTAAAACATATAAGTCAAAATTACATAGATACAAAAAGATACCGTAGTGCTTGTGACTACCCACTGACACTGATACCTTCAGTTCCTGAGATCATAGTATTTCTAATTTAAAAGGTAAGATAAAGGAGAACTGTAAAGCTCAGAGAAAATTTCAGGCAAAATATTTATATATCTGGTGAATTTTTTTCCCCAATACTATGAAAACCATCAACTACTGTTTTAGCAGTGAGCACAATTATTCCTTCACAATCTCATAAAAAACAACCATTTAAAGATCCTGAATGAGAGCCTTCTTTTTCAACAGTTCTTACCCCGAATAAAAATATTTTAAGAATTTTACCATTTGGATTAATTCCTTCCAGTCTAAGGCCTAGCAGCTTACTTCCTTTTTAATTGAAAGGTGAAAATCTGACATAATTTCATGACTTCATAAGGTTTGAGAATAAGGAAAACTAATTCAGAAAGAAATCTAAATCACAAAAAGTGGCAACACCAGCACATTAAGCAATGCCTCTAAACTGTAAAATACAGGAGACATTCAAACCTCTTTGTAAAGTGTAAGATGCTAAACATTGGAATGTATCAAGCCCAAGCCCCCAAAGTACTCAGAGAAAATTCCTGTACTTCATGAAAAAACACCAAACTTCTACAGAGAGCACGAGAAGAATTAAGTCCGTGAATCTCTGATAACATTCACAATTTTGACTATACAAGGAATAATAATAATGGTAATGATAAAACCAACAATGGATCATAGTCCCTATTTTGGTAAAACTCTCACTGAGTTATATAGTTACTTTGCTGTGGTTTTGGTTGAGCACAGACATCATTCTACAACTGATTCTCAAAATAAAGAAAGGAGAGACTACTGCAAATAGCTACATCAAAGTCTGATTTGTCATGTAAGCAATGAATATTTCCGTTGGAAATTTACTTGTTTTCTTTTTACAGCCGTGGCATATCTAGGTCTCCCTCAGATTAGAAACATTAACTATTCTGGGTGTGATTCCTGTGTGACTTGATGGAGTATCTATAGTACCTGTGGGATGGAGGAATCTCAAGAGCAGTTATAGTCATAATGAACTTAAAGAACTGCAATAAAAAATATATTTAAAAAATGGGTCTGACAGACTTCAGATGGTAGTAAATAAATGTTAGTGGGAAGGTAGAAACGCCGCTGTATTATCTCAGGAAACTCTCACATCTTCTTGCTGGTTAATTTTTCTGTTATGAAGCACCTCTAACAAAGAGACTTTAACCTACTTTATATTCATAATGATTCGTGCAAATTTACCTCCTTTTGAGGCAGGGGGTCAATGCTTAAGTTCATTCTATAATAAGTAATATCTGCATAGACTTTTGCTGTATAATAATGAGGCATGTTTTGCAGACATTCAAAATCAAAAACCACACAAACAGACTATTTGTGGATTCAGTTCACCAGTGGCATATAAAATTCAGAACAGGAGAGCTGATAAGGATCATAAACACATTTTCAAATTTAGCATTTACCCTCCCATAGCATGGTGTCTTATTTTTTAACGTAGGGTTTGGTACTAAAGGAAAGGGATTAAATAGTTTTCACTGTATATAGACAAAGACAATGTAAGCATGCACCATGAGAGCTGTGGCTCTGGCAAAGAACCTCAACATAAATTTGCTACACATCTATTTTTCCAAATATAAGGCTTTTCTGGCAGGCAGCCAATCATGCAGGAATTGCCAACCGTTCCGTAGATAGGGCAATTATAATTCTCCGTGCACTGCCGCTAGACCACCTGCACGTTCACGTGTGTTGTAAGTCGGATTTGAACCCAGCTCTCAGGAGATGAATGCCAACCCACTGCTATTTACTATCAGCCTAATTTTCATTATCTTTTATTAGCATTAAGAAACACCATTTATAACTGCACCTGACAAACAACTAAGCATAGTGGAAGCTAGCAGATGGATCTTGTGCTATAAAACTTGGAGTTGAGATGTTCTGTTAATTGGGGAAGGGAGGGGAATTATTCAAAGCCTGTATTTTCATGTATCATGCTTTGCTTTCATCAATATCTTATTGGAGGTGGAAGTGCATAATGTTTTGTGCTGATATAGAATGAGAATGTCAAATTTTGTTTCAGATAATGCTGCCAATATTTTCATGGGAGTATGCCTGTTATTTGTTATTAATCAATTCAATTAGATTCATTAAAATAAGGTTTCACCTTTTTTTTTTCTTTTTAAATGGGAAATTAAAATTTAATAAATATCAAATGAATCATCATTTTCTCTTAATAATCAAAAGTCTATCATCAAATAATGAAGGGGGAAACAGCTCCACCACTTACTTAAAAGGCAGTTTGGACCATTAGCTGTGGTGTTACTCTGTCTAAACAAAATGTAGGAAATTTTGAAAGAATGTAACAGTTCTTTATTCGAGCATACTTCAGTAAATGGAAACTTGTAGGAAATATTTTAATTGTGTATAGTTTTAACTGGGTGATATGCAAATAGCCACATGCTGAAGTAATAAAAATAAATTAGTTACTTTGCAAGCTTCTCTTTTAAGAGTCACCATACAGGATGACAGATATTTCAAAAGGGCGTAACACTTTAAACTACATCTCTATCTAGGCTGAAGAGTGAGAGAATATTACATGAAAACCAAGTATTTCATATTGGAGGAACTAAATCATGAAAAAATCTTTTGACTTCCAGAGGGACACATTTGTTTGTTTGCTTTACTGCAGCACTGTTCAGTCAACAACAAAACCAGACTTTTTATGGATTAAAGATAGGACACTCCCTATGTCATGTTCTTTTTTATGATAATGCCTACAAATTGCAAAACAGTTAGGAGTTTAAAACTAATTGCCAATATGAACCACATTGCAAAAACATACCCCATGCACACTTTTGAAAACATTACTCATAACTGGGTAATTTTCTCACCCACAGCCAGGTAAGGAAAAATGCAAATAATTTAAAACAAAAGATCACTTCAGTGAAAAACTCTCACTCAAGGCTTTCCGAATAACAAGCTATGGCATGAAGATATGCCTTAAATCAATAGCAGGAAACCAGGCAAGAGAAATATCTCGACAGAAGCTCTACAGGGCAGCATGGAAACAAAGTAGATACTAAAACAAATATTATTCTCCCTATTTTCCCAGCAATTATGCTCCTCATTCAGAATCCCTAGGAAGTGACTGGGTTTTGTGTTATACTTTTAGCACTGGCATCTGAGAGTTTTGAGTCCATTGCCCTCTGAATCCAGAGTCACAAACGAGGCGCCTGCCCAGCGGGCTTGTAGTCTGGATCCTTCTGGGATCTCCCGCAGCAGCATCCAAGCCAAGCGGGCAGCTTCCCCGGCGGGGAGCAAGGCGCAGGTGAGGGCTGGCGGCAAAGCAGGCGAGCGGAAGCTCTGCAGTCACAAAACCTGCCAGCTCTGCACGTATTTACAGTGCGGTCAGTAACTGGGCTTGGGGTTGCTTTTTAGAGAGAGGGAGGTCTGGCACGTACAGTAAGCACAGCTTTTCTTGAAGTAACCAATTGCTTTGGAAATGACACAAATCAGCAGGCCGGGTAGGGTAACACGAATGAAGAGCTTGCATTTTGTGTGGAGGAAAAAAAAAAAAAAAAAAAAAGAAAAAAAAAAGGAAAGAGGACGTTATGTCTTTCATGCAAAATAAAAAGTTTGCTACATGATTTCATTAACAAAAGACCACAACAATATGTACTCAGGTAAAGAGAACAACTTCTGACCTTGAAATTGCGTGCTAAATAAATTACCTCAGAGCGAAAGTGGTGAGTTCTCATGACAGCATCTGGAAGAGAAGCAGAAAGACACACAGGCTCCACCTCAGATTTTGTTCCGGCTAACGGTTTTACCGAATTGCTCGCCCTTTGGTGCATACTCCTGGACGGGGTCTGGCTCTCCCGGCACAGCTGGCAGCTCCGCCCGGCATTTATATTTAATTTATCGGGAAGAAGTTAAGCATAAAGTTCTGCTGCACTTGAGGGGCCGGGGGGGATGCTGGGGGGTTTCCCAGCCCCTCACTCCTCTCCCGCTGTCCGAGGTTTCGCTAAGGGATGGGTGGAGACAAGGCTGCCGCAGTCCTGGGCTCGGCTTGAATTTTCTTTAAAGCCATTGCCCGGCTGCACGGAGGCAGAGCGGCCCTCCGCCGGCAGAAACGGCGGGATGGGCCGGGAGCACCCCCCCCCCCCGCCCTCGGGGACGAGCGGCATCTCTTACCTCGGCTCCTTGAGCGACCTGAAAAGACGGATTTGATGGGATGCCTCCCTTTCTGGAGCCTGCGGTGCCAGCAGCAGAAGAATAAAATCGTAGCGATGGTCCCCAGCAGCAGCAGGAGCAAGAAGAGGGCGCACTGGATGCTGTAGGGTCTCAGCAGGACCAGGAAAGCCGCGGCAATCATGGTTCAAGCGCCCGGCTGCCCCTGTGCGTGCGCGGGTCTGCGGCGAGCGGCGGGGGGCCGGGCAGCGCCGGGCAGCCTCTCCCCCCGGCAGCGGGGCGGGCATCGCCGCCGGCACCGCGGTGCTGGGGCCGGCAGCCGGGCGGGAGGCGGCGGCGCGGGGGAGGAGGCGGGGAGGGAGGAGGAGGAGGAGGAGGAGGAGGAAAAGGAGGAGGAGGAGGAGGAGCGGGATGGAATTCAGGCCGTGACTCAGCAGCGGCGGCTGTGGGGAGGCTTCCCGTTCCGCGGCAGCGGGGAAGCGCGGCGGGCTGAGCGCCCGCGGGCACCGGCGGGGCGGGGCGGGGGGGGGAGCGGAGCCGCATGGCAGCCGGCGCGGCGGGGCGGGGCGGCGGCGGGAGGAGGAGGAGGAGGAGGAGGAGGAGGAAGAAGGGGGGGAGGAAGGGGGTGCCGGCAGCGGGAGGGAGGAGGGAGCCCGGCGCGCCCCGCCGCGGCGGGGACTTGGCCGGGGCGGCCGGTGACATCACGCGCTGGAGCTGCTGCAGAGGGAGGCGGAAAATGGCTGCTGCGAGGTACCGGGGGAGAACCGGGGACCCCCGCGGGGAGAGCGGCCGTGCCCCCCCCCCCCCCCCACGCGGAGGGCAGCGACCGCGGGGGCGGCGGGTCCGTAGCGGTTCCCCGGGCGGGCGGACCCTGCAACCGCGGCGGGTTTCGCTGTGGCGGGGGGAAAGGATTGGGCACTGCCAGCGGGAGGCATCGCGGCGAGGGGATGAGGGGCCCCGCGCCGCGCTGACCCGCGCTTCGGGTGCCGGGATTTCGGCGGCAGCTGCCGGCGGGAGAGACGGGGCAGCGGCCCGGGGCGCAGCACCGCACCAGCTCTCGTCTGGCTCTTACGCCTTAAGGCGCAGAGCGTGGACGGTGCTCGCGCGGCGGGCGGTGTGGAACTGCACGCTCGCCGAGACGCTCCCCCACGTGGAAAGCCGCGGAGGAGGTGGCCGGTGCCGGGGCTTGGGGCGGCGGGAGCCGCTCCGGAGCGATAACCATCGCCAGAGCCTCGGACTGCAGCGAACCGCAACGTGCTGCAGCAGATGTCACCCCCGGGTTCCCTCCAGCGCCCGGCCGGCGCTGGGGCACCGCGCCTCGCGTCAAAGCTCTGGCCGGGGCGCGTTGCTGATGCAGATAATGGCAGGAGTTCATCTCTGTGGCTATTGCTGCCTCTGGAGCTGTTACTCTGAGGATACTCAGTACTTTCGAACGCTGTTTCAGAGGTCTTTCGAAATGCACATCTAAACTCCCTCATTCTACTAGGCACCCAAAAAAAAAAAAAAAAAGCCACGCGCTAAAAATATATCCAGGTACTGTTTCGCAATATTGGGTTTGCTTGTGTTACTGAGGGAGAAGTTAGGTTAATTCGAGACGAAATTCATACTCTTTTCATGCATCTTTGATGTGAGCACATAAATCCGAGGAACGTTTCCGAAACTTTGTAGAAATAACTAGAATCTCTGTGTGAACATCGGAATAACATTGAAATGTTACCACTTTGTATGACTGCCATAAAACTATAGAAAAGCAGATGTGCAATTTTAGATTAAACTACAAAATACACAAGCTGGAAGGGCAGAGAGGGAAGCATATATGTGGTAGCTGAAATAAGAACAGGAAAAGCGATCTCGAGAATACTAAAATTAATTTATCATTGAGCTAATAACATTGTAGAACTTTACTGTACCCTTAACGTTAGGAAAATCCACTCTCATTGAAAGATTCTTTTGATACCAGGCTGGGGGGCCATGTAAAGAATGAAAAAAAAAAAAAATGTTGGCTTTTAAATCCATAATATTTTATTCTATGAATGTTGTATCGTTTCACGCTATATGCCAACATAGTAAGCCAAAATAGTCAGTCATACTGCTTTGTAAAATGGAAAGTTGCTACACTGCAGCCTTTGATTTGAAGCTTTCCCTCCCTGCCTATGAACTGATAAATGCTATAAGGTTGTGTTGCATCACGTGGTACAATATTGAAATCTTTCCTAATACCGCAGTACACTGCAGTAAAATGGTTTTAATGCAGATTACCTGGAGATTATTCAAACGGTTCATGTTGCTTCCCTGTAACGTGAAGCTAATCAGTGGGATCCCCCCGGCAACGCGCTGCCCTGCTGCAGTGCTTCGCTGCAGTATCTTGCAGGAGCAGGAAACTTTTCGACACCTTTCGCTCTGCACTGATTTCTGGTTTCAGAATGGGATGGTAGAGGAAATGTAGCACAGCAGTGACTGCACGGTGAGTTGCAGAGAACTGAGAGGGAACAGTTATTTTCACATTGTTCTCTGGTAATAGTGCATAGAAAATGTTTGATAGGCAAATCTCTAATGTTAGCTTGTTAGTTTAAGGTTTATAGCTTTTCCTTTCTAAGATTTGGAGCTTCGTTGGTGTCTTGAGGATAATATTTTGCCAAAAGGATGTAATAAATTTCATAACAACTGCTTTTTTTTTTTTTTTTTTTTTTTCAAATGCAAAAGAGAGTACAGTTTAGTACAAGAAATGCTGACGTGTGATTTTTCAGAGAGCTACTGCTCCAGGCTTCTGAGTCAACCGTCTCACATGTATACCAAACTGCTGCTACGGCTTGCTTTATGTTCATTACTGCTCTGTGTTTGTTAAATACTGCAGGGTTTGGTAGTGTGGTTAAAATATTACTTCCATGATGAATAAAGTTTAAGTTGCTGAAGTTATTTCACATTAAAAATAAGCAAACTATATGTGGGTAATTCCCTCCCTCCTCCCCCAAATACTAATAAAGAGAAATTAAAAGAAGCTTTGTATGTATAGTGGTTTTAATCCAAGATTATTGACAGAATTTTTTTCAGGGAACTTTTCATAAATCTTAAGGATGATAAACAGAGAAGAGAAAAGGAATGAAGAGAGAAGGTTAAAACAAAACCTCTCAGCTGAGATTTGACCTCAGAAGGAGAATCCCAGAGGTGAAGCTATTTCAGAGAAGAGGAAGTAAAAGAAGGTAACAAAGTCTTAAAACTAGTTGTGACAACAGCGTGTGGAATGGCAAGGGAGGTCAGAAAACAGATCTAAATTGTTGAGAGGCTGAATTAAGTCCAGAAGGATTTTATAATCTAAGAAGTCAGCTGTCAACCCTGAAATAAATAAGGGGTACTACTGCTGTTTCAGAGTACGCATGATGCGGCCGCACTTTTGCAGAGACGTGAGAAGGTGGGAGGTAGCATCCTGCAGATGTTTGTTTTGATGGGGATCACAGGGAAACAGAGCAGTGACAAAGTCAGGGGCACGGCTGAAGGTTTCGGCAGGAGGCTTGGAAGCAGCTTTTTACCTGAGCAGTGCTGAGGAAGGAGGTGGTGATAAATACTTGGGCAGAGGGATGAGAAAGGAAAGTTCTGTTTCAGAGACTCCACAGAAAGGATTGGCCAGCAAAGGTCTGGAGTGGAAAGGGACAGAACAGGACAGGACAGGAGGATGTTTCTCAGGTCACAGTCACTTTTGAATGCAGTTGTCTACCTGTTTTTCCAAGTTTCGTGAGGGCAGGGAACAGCACAGAAATTATGTCAAACTTCTGCAGTTTAATGGAAGAGCTGAGCAAGGAATGTGTTGTAGCAGCAGCAGCGGCACTCGTGCAGGGAGGCCAGGCAGTGCTGACCTAAAATATTCTTTCAGCCAGTCTCTCACGACACCCTGTTCTGACTTAGCAGTCTTGCCCAGCAAGGCTGAGGGCAGAGATATTTTCTTCCCTTAACCTTGCCCTGTGTGCAGAATTGCAGTACCATCTATGGACTAGTGCATATTCCTTGATAATGTACGTGAGGTTCAGAAACACTTTTTAAAAGAAACTAAAAATCCTAGCTGAGTACCGTGGGTTAGGCTGAAAGGAGAAAAATAAAATTACAAAAAGAAAATACGATGGTATTTTGAGTGGAGAAACCATGTCTGCAGAGATCTTCTGACCTCCCCTAGTATGAGCTGTGGGATTCAAGGGCACTCTGAAATTCTGCGAAGGCACCTCTCTGCTCCTACAGATTCAGGCCTTGTGGGTTTCATTTTGCAATTATAAGACTCCCTGTATCAATGAGCCAAAAGAAAAAGGTCACATGCTAGGTCTGATGACGTGGACATAAGAATAGGAGATGATACATGATACGATTTCAGAAGAGTTGCAGAGTAAGTGAAAGGGTAAGATCATTGCCTTTCACTGGAATGTAGGCATGCTTTAAGGACTATGTTTCTATTAATTAATTATAATTAAGTAAAATATTCTGCTTAAAATGACTACTTAACTGGTTAGAAGGGTTCTCTAATCATCTAATACTTCTTAACAAAATATTTGGTTTTTATCTAATCAAACAGGAACCAAAGTAAATACAGTAAAAACCAAAGAAGCAAGCAAAGTAAATGCAGAAAATATTATAGTATCTGAGTATTATCAACCTAATTCAATGAAATAATTGACTTTCCCCTCAATATTCTACTTCACGGGTTATGTGTTGTCTTCAGTGTGCCTCCTTGCTGTTTAAGTATGATATATGAGATGATGTTGTGGGAGATTCTGGTAGGTGATTAAACCCTATAAAATACATTCTTCAGCTGAAAGAATAACAATTTCCAGCTTGATATAGGCATCACATTTCAAAAAACTCTGTTACCTGAAATGATATGTTCTAAATGCAGCAAGGATAATGCAAATCTTTGTTCTACAAAGCTTGTTAAATTGTTTGCTCTATACAGTGCTTTGTACATTTGGAAGGCACACTAGCATTAGTTAATTCTCACAGTATCCTTGAAATTAAGTAAGTATGTATTATTATTTCAGATCCTTTGAAAAGAGAGGCTAAATTGTAAAGGTTGTATGATTTACTCAAGACCAAACTGTGTGATTCCAGTACTACGGACTAGACTCCTCCATGACTGGAACATTTTGCTGTCTGCAGATGTCTTAGGTGACCATGTAAAATCAAATTTCTGCCTGCCTGCTTTGTATATGTAGAGGTAATTGTCCTTATTTTGTAGGTGCATCAACTCACACAACTTGCATGTTTTGATTCCGTTTATTAGACTGAATGCAAATTGAACTATGAGCCATGCAGTTGTGCACTCACAGCTTACAGTGTTGCTGGAAAAATGCTGGCAGGAATTCTGTGAGCATAAATTGACTTTGCAGACAAAGAGGCTGATCTTAAGCCTAGATGGAAATATACTGTTAAAGCTCCTCTTGCCTTTTTTTTTTTTTTTTTTTTTTTTTTTTTAGTAGCAGTGGAATGCCCCTTTGTCCTTGGTTAAAATTTGCTCTGTATTCACTTTTGGCAGTCTTTAATGTCGCAGTTGTCAATCTGAATGTGGTCTTGGATCCCAGAGGGAATTGCACTTCATTAGTATTTTATATATATAATTGGAAGTTGTTTAAGGATTGTTTCAGATCGATATACAGCAGTTGTCATTCATCTCATATTAATTTACAAAGTTAGGTTGAACTACATACACTAAAAAGACATTTAGTTTTACAGGAGGGGAAAAAATAGCTCTAATAAGGTTTGAAGTTGTTATCCTTGCGGGGAAGATGCCTTTCTGTCAATTCTCCTAAGTGCACGCAGAACTTATCTTAGTTGCAGTAATATTCCCTGGAGTAAGAAGACAATGTATACGCTCCTTATTCTAGCACATTACCTTTAATAGTAATGCAGATTTTTTTTTTTTTTTTTTTTTTTTTTAAACTGGAGATCATCAAGTTCATTCCCTTCTACCAACATGCTGCAAAAACAGAGCAATTGAGGAAGAGCTTTGGAGTTAAAGAGCAGGCACTTTACCAGGCATGGCTTCTAATCTATCATCACTCACCTATGACAGCCGGTAAAGAGATATGAGTAGAGATAGTTAAGATCCTGCTAGATTATTAAATACTGACCAGAGCTCAAGCCTGGAATTTCCTAGCTGCCATTTCACTTCTGTGCTCTTAGAGTTGAAGGGAGAATGTCACTAACAGTAATGCTTTGGGGCATCACAGCTTATTGAAAGATCTAAGATAGCTTATGCCACTTTATAAAAAGAGTAAGATGCATCCTCCTATGAACTCTCACGTCAGGTTATCAGAGAGTTTATTTGAGCAAGTCCACTTTGTAAGTACCTTAGTTCCATATGGAAAGTATGTCTGATATGTTTTTCAGCCTCTTAGGAAAAGGGTATCTGACTGCTTGACCTGTTACACAGTGCAAGTGCACAGTTTTTGCACCTCAGTACCTGCATGTGGTCAGACTTTCCCTAATGATGTTGCCTTCCCATAAACACCTTTAGACAAAATAAACAAATACATCACTGGTCTTTAACCTTTATAATTTGGGAGCTGTTAAGATGTGTTGTATTGAATTACCCAAGCCAGGTCAGAATGAGTACAGCCAAGCGTTGAACCCTGCAGATCCATGCTGACTTGTTTTTCCTCCCAGGCTACCTACTGCTTCTAAGAGTTTGGATATATTAACCTGTAGAAGAGTTTTCATGTGACTATTCAAATTCCTGTAGTTTAGATGTGTCATCCAGTTCAATAAATAAACTGATTTTTGTTGGTCTGCATATTAATACACTTTGAGTATGGCATTTGTGAACAAGCAAATCGAAGTGGGTATTAGTCTTCCATCTGTCAGCTGTGAAATAGCTATTTAATAAAGATACTAATTTGTGATGTAGAATTAAGATAACTTCCTGCATCTTGTTGTTTTGCATCTTGTTATCTTTATGGGGGTCTTTCACTGAGTGCGGGATTAAAATACAGATAAGTAAATGTATGTGGTTTATAGGCATCTGAGGTATCCAAGCTCCTATTTAAACTCAGTTCAATCACTGGGACCCAGAGAACAATACGCTGCCCTAAATGTACATGTTTAACGCAACATGAAGTACCTGGAGTTAGTAACCCCCCTCATGAGCCTGGAAGAGGGTCTGGGCCCCAGGTGAGATATGTGCCCATCAGAAGAGGCAGTTGGAGGCCAGGCGTAATAATTTATGGTATCTAAGACTGCACCATGCATTTCTTTTTAGGCAACTGAATTGAGCCCTAGAGCATTTGAAATAAGATGAATTGCTCTCCAGGGAGCTCTGATTGTGTTTAACAGGGGCTTGACTCTTATGACTGTTGGAGTTGCTCAAGGCTGAGACGTCTCCAAAGGAACGGCAGTTGTGATAAAAGACCTG
Source organism: Tyto alba (assembly GCF_018691265.1). Classification (NCBI taxonomy): domain Eukaryota; kingdom Metazoa; phylum Chordata; class Aves; order Strigiformes; family Tytonidae; genus Tyto; species Tyto alba. Next base: position 23,477,806 of record NW_024881316.1, on the reverse strand, counting down.
TGGGACATTTGCACTTCTGAGTAGCAGCCAAAGGCCAAGCAGAATACAAGAGGACACTGGTGCTAGACAGTTATGTTTAGGAAGCCAGATTGATCCCTAGATTGCTAGTGAATACAATGGTAACTCGGACACCTGGTGCAACAGTGACATATAAATGTAAGCATCTTAATCTAGAACTGAATCTTGTACTGAAATCCCAACAATTATGCTAGGTTGCTATCTTGAAATTTATGAAAATGAACGCTGTGTTTCACTATTAGTTGAATAAATTATTAGTTAGAACAAAAGTTTAGTACTTCTAGATATACTAAATATACCTGCTTAATAAATTCATTATTTATCCTTTCCTCTCACTCAGTATTACAAATAAAATGAATGGTTTGATGCAAAAATTAGAGCTTTTCATTTTCCAATAATTTTCATCCAGCTTTTGATTTAAGCCACAGTCCTACAAAGGGCTTTAGCATATTTTGGTATTAATGTTATTTTGTAGAACCAGATTGCTAAAACTCACAGAATAGAGGGTGTTCCTGTGAAAAATAATAATGGCTTTGTTAATTCCTTGGGCCACTCAAATGGATTTTAATGTGTGGGACAAGTTAGGGGCCAAATTCTGTGTACAATCCTGTGCACTGTAAATGCTGCTGAGGCTTTGAAGCCATTGAGACAATCTGCGTAAATAAGGCTAGAAGATGTTGCTTTACCATGAATAGCAACACTTCTTAGAAAAGGATCTTGGATGATTTCATAGCTAGTCACACCAGGACAGCGATCTAAAGTCAGGAAGTGAGCTGTTGGATATCAGTAATAAAAATCATGTAGTTTTGTCCTTGCTGTGGAAGACAAGTGGGATCATTTCTGTGCAGTTTTAGTCTTCGAAGTTGCAGTAATGTTCTGATAGATGCTCCTCCAGATTTCCAGCTGAATTTGGAACACAGCAATACTGATGATTCTGGAAAATCTTTACTCTCTATTTCTCAGCTGAGAGCAGTAGATTTGTGCTTTTAAGTCATATTTTCCCATAAAATGTCTAAGATGTCACACTGTAAATCTTTTGAGCAGTAACAACACTTTTGCATTCTTCCAACTCTACCTAATTCCACTGAAATTATTAGTCAATCTTACACTGCTTTCAGGGGAATAAGATTAGAACCCACAACAGGGCATATAACATATTTAAATATGGTCATACCTTCCATCATACGCTTGCTTCAGAGAACTGGGAATTTTGAGACTTCAGTGCAGCCCAGGAGTTTTACACCAACATTGTATTTATATCCTGACAAGTTCCATGTAAAATGCCACAGTCTAGGTAACACAAACCAAATCTGTGACTACCACTCATTATGCTGAATTGGAAATAAATAGTTTTGAGTGAAGTAGATGACTTTCTAGCCCAGTAAAGGGTTTTGGATTTGGGTTTGGTTTTCTTCCAAGTAAAACTGGGATTATCAAAGGCTGAATTTAGAGGCTAGGTAATATAAAATGTTAGTACTTTATTATGGATCTGTGTTGCACAATAGTGGTACTGTTTCTTGTGTTGCTGAAATCAGTGGCAAAGCCCTTTTTTAAGCCGGCAGAATTGAGTGGGCCTACAATCTCATGTTGTAAATTTGTAATACTTTACACTGCGTTTACTGAAAGGAAAGAGAAATAATGATCTCAGCATGCCATCTGCCAACTCTCCAGCTGAATGGAACAGACTATGTCAGTCAAAGGGTGAGATATGTCTTTAAATTACTTTTGTGGTTTTGTGGGGTTTTTTGTTCTGGCTTTTTGGGTTGCTTAGTAACAATATTCTGTGTGCAAATTCGTAGCATCTGTGCAGAATGTGAGGTGTTAACATGTTTGTAAAAATTAAGAGTCCAATTAATGTTTCCTCTGCAGAGCTTTAACATTAAATGGCTCCTTCCCTTTTTTTCTCCCCTTCTAAAAATTACCTGCTTTTAGAAAAAGTAAAGACAGATTTGTGTCTTAGAACAGTGTAAAATAATAAATTTGCGTTTCAGTACTTCTCAAATAAGTAGCTATTGCTTTTAAATGGAGAATACAGCAGAATTAAGTAACTTGGAAAACATAAGTGGATTTCAAAGGTCTTATAATTCTGTCTCTGTGGTTAGTAGCTGCACACAGGGTAATGTCTGTGAACGATTACATATCTTCCAATTAAACCACTGAACAAAGCACTCTGTCAGAAATCTTACTTGATGACTTGCAGAACTGTGTTAGATTTAAAACAGAGAATCAAATACACTTTAACAGACTTCATACTCCATCTTTTTGGCTCCATATAGCAGAAGGTCTACTGGAATCTATCCTACTATTCAAAATCTATTCAAAAATAAAAGAAGCTAATATAGGATGTGTTGGACCAAACCAGCTTCTATAAGGAGACATACCTACCCCTGTACAGTCACTAAACAGTCAGTAGGGAGAAGCAGGCTCTCCCAGACTGTAAGTCATCTGCTGTCTTTTAGATACGTGTCTTAGGGTGAGATGAATCACCTCTCTTTCTGTGGTGACTGAGCCAAATGTGGCTAGACAACCTCTCACTTTTAAGGCAGTTCAGGTTTGGTAAAATTAATCCCACTACCCAAGATTTTTTTCCCCCCAACGATACAGTATGTTTTGCCTTTGATCAGTTTTGGCAAATAAAAGATTTTAGAGGGGGGGGCATCTGCAGCAGTCCTGACTCAGACAAGGTTCACATTGACTCCAGTGGGAGAACAGGGTGAGAAAACACTGCAGGACTTCTCTTCCAGTAAGTGAAGTATTTTACTGTTCCTTTTCTTCATTAGAGACATTGTGTTCTATGTTTCCATTCCCTTTAATTACTGGCTAGAGATGATGCCAGCAGACAGTTAGGTATTATCCCCAGGGCCCATGGATTGTCACAATAAATTCTGTGAAAAGACATAGTTTGATTAATGTCTACTGCAGGAGCTGAAGCCATAGCTCCATAACACAGAAATACTAACAATCAACTACTGCACTCTGTTCCTTTTACTTGGCAATGTAATAATTTTGTCATTTTATCTGTAGCGTTCGCAGTTGAGCTGATGCCCAGCAGAGCAGAGGGGACTTGGCCAGTCACTGTTGCTGCCCCACAACTTCTTTCCTGCCTTGGCCCCTTCAAAAACAGCAGGAGTAACAGGACTGAGCACAAGCCTCGGAAAGCTGCCAGAAGGCTTTCAGACTCCTGCTGGAAGCTAAAGGAATAGATCAAGCCCATCCCTCCTCCATGACTATTTGTGAAATCCATTCCTTATTTCTCTCAGCATCCTATGTAGCTTATATTTTGACTTGGCAGCTGTTAAGACTTTTGGTGAAATCAGTTTAGCTGTTTACTAGTACACCCTTCCACCCCAGGCAAGAATCTTGACAGCTCAGAAGAGCTTTATAGATAACACAGACAAAATGCTGAGCTCCGAGTCCTGCCATGACCATGGTAAAAATTGTCCCTAGCTTTGAGTGGCAGGATGGATTTTCATGGATCCAGGTGCTTGTCTGATGTAAGTACTGTGCAAGGGATTTTGCCGGCCACGGCCTTCACAGTGGCTACCAGTGGCACCAGGCTGCTGCTGTGGGCTCTGAACATCCAGAAGTCCATGTCTGTTGACTTCATTAAGCTGTATAACATGTATGCCAGCCTGATACAAAAGCTGTTGGAGTTGCTACTGATGTGTACAAGGTTGGCACAGTGTGTATGTGAATAGCCCCAGTGCCACGGGGAATCATTGCTTACCCTCCATGCTGTGAACAGCCGGTGTCTTCAGTGCGTCCCTGGAAATCCCAGGCTGGCTTGCTAACCCTGTGCAAGTGCAGGCTGCAAGAATGTCCCGTGGCTCAGAGAATATTTGTCTTGATACAAAATGAGAGACAATATACAGGCTGTTCGAGAACTACACGGAAATAAAAAAAAAAATATATAGAAGTCAGCTGTTAGTCTTAGCACACGGGCAACTCTAATTTCAGTGCAATTCTGCTGATCTTTATGTGGGCTTATAGGAGAGTAATGAAATAGCTCGCAACTGCCAAGGGCCAAGGAGGGGAAAGCACAAAGTAGTTCATTTGAGAATCAAAGAACTGGGCGATGGAGACTGCTGTGCTGGGTTGACCAGAGGTAGAAGTTAACATCTTTGTGTCAGATGAGAAATGTTAACCTGACTGGGGTATGTACTCAAAAACATTTTGAAAAAGAAGGAAGAATACTGATGTCCAATGTGATTGCATACACCAGCTGCTTTAAATCCAGTATATTGTTGTTCATAAAAACATGCCATTTCATTCTGGACCTCACCTATCCCTAGTGAGGTCAGTGCTGAAACTTTTCTTCCTTTGGGTTCTGCTTTGTCTAGATAAACATACAGAATGTATATAATGAATAAACATTCATTTGAATGATCCCTTCCTGTGATATGAAGATCCACTTGGCATGGATCAGTGGTAGAACGAGGCCTCCAGTGATTCCTGTTAGGCATAGATATTCAGGCTGCTTCCAGAATTTACATGAGATGGATGTTTCCCAGTCTTTCTAACTCTCTTTAAAGAAAATTAATGTGAATTTTTGCAAACGCAGTCTCCTTTCTTCAGCAGGGCAGTACTTAATCCTACGGCTATCACACTCAACATATTCTGCATAAAAGCATGATTTAACTCTGTTTTTAATGGATATTTCTTATGCTGCTTGCCTCGTTGTATCAGTAAACAAGTTCACAAGAGCGCAGCTGTCTTTCACAAATTAACAAGTTCACCCCTGTGTGAAAAGCCAGATCTGCTGATGCACAGCACAGACATGGTGAATAGTGGTGAGCTGGGCTTCTGCAAACGAATTGACGTTGTTTCTTGGAGCACTGCAGCCAGATTTTCTCAGTTTGACATAATAGCCCCATGTAATTCTCCTTTCCTAGCTCTGAGTTACATTTTTGACAGGCTCTGCATGAGGCACTAGACTTGATTCCGACTGATTGAGGCCAAGTAAATCACAAATCATGCTGTCACATCTGGAAATTCATGAGTTTTCAGCTATGTAAAAGTACTTCACTTCTACGAACTGTCAGTTTAAACCATATGTTTGTTGGAAAGAAGATCAAGGTTTGACAAAACCACATTTTCTATTTGTTGGTTTTATCTGATTTAATAATTTTAAAGTAGAAAATATCTTCTCTGAGTATAATGGAAACACTTAAATGAACTGGTTACATTTCCAGTAGTTTAATAATGTACGTTACATTTTATACTTTCACGTAAGGCATATCAGCTTAATTAGAAAAATAAAGCATGAAGCATGACTTGTTCCCTTCTCTCAGTGCATAACTTCAGTGCTTTTAAAAAGCCCAGAAACGGTCCTTTGCTTTTAAAATGCTGTTTTATGTAAGCAAAGGATTTAGCTGTAAATTTGGGTTTGAGTTCTCCTTGTTGCTGTTATTCTTCATGAAGCATCCCAGCTCTCTTCCAGTCCTCAGCCCGTCATTTCTTTTGTACCTCAAATTTTCCACTGCCAGAATGTGTCATCCCTTACCCAGTCAGTTGTCCTGGATTCTTCTGGGTTGGTTTTCTGTGGCTGCCATTGTACATCTTGCTGCCTGTGAGATGATTAATAGAGCCCTGGAAGTCATACATCCCTCTTAATGGCATGTATAGCTAGTACTTTCCTTCCTTCTAGGGAAAGTTTGTATCACACCTGTACTTTTCAGTCAGAGGCTGGACTGAACGCTTTTGCTGGGGCAAATGTAGTAGTAACAGAGATTCCAGCCAGGAGATGGATTAGGCACGGCAGTAATATGGAAGCAAGGGCTCTGAGTGAGAGCTGTTTTCTGTACAGAGTTGTGGAGACAACTGTCTGATGTACATGTATTGAGCAGACCATCTCCCATCTTTCAGGGGAAATACTATAGGCTGCTTGGCTAGTTTTTACTTCCTTATCAGGATATTTTCACACAAGTTAATTAGCAATATCCAGGAATCAGAGGGATATTTGGGGCTTTTTAACATATTCTTGTAACATTCCTGTGGCATGACACAGTAACAGCTATTTTTCCTATGACATCCTGCAGGCAGTGTCTGTGTGACAAGAAAACCATTTAACAATGAAAAAATTCACCCTATTTGATTTTGTAAATGATAATTCACTACAAATTGGAGAGACTTCTTGGATACAGGACCTTCCCAGTGATGACAATGAACTAGAAAGACTTCTGAAACCAAATGAGCACGTGCTAGTAAACTGGCCTGTGGGAGAAAGAAAGACAGAAAAGCACCTGGTGAAAGTTGTGTACATGAGTGGTGAGTGCAATTCCAGAACATTTGTCTGATACGAAATTCGAATCTAGTTGTAAGGTATTGCTACGTGATTTTCTGTGCTTTGGCCTTTTTTTTTCCCATTACTTCAGATGACCCCCAAGAGCTGGTAGAAATGATGCAAAAGATATTACGAGCAGATGAAATTACAAAAATACAAGTCCTTGGAAAAGGCAAGAGGAAGAGGATAGAAATGATATTCTCAGAAAGTGAGGACAGTGACCTGAATAAAGAACAGGTGAGTTTCTGTCTTTATGTGCCTGATATTGGTAGGCCTATATAGAAAAAATAGACTGTAACTATTGATTCTTCACAATATAATACACAACATATGTATAGTAAAGGTAGGAATATGTATAAGAAACATGTTACTTCAGCACAACAACCTGTCAGAGTAATCATTTAGGCCAAAAGATTCTGTCTTTTGCTATTAAAATAGAAAAGTGTTATTCAAGACTTGGATGCTCTGTAGCTCCATTACATTTTCTCCCATAAGACAACAATCTGACCACTGCATAAGAAAGGGAAGGGACCAGGTTTTCTGAGCTTTTCATTGTGCTGAGAGCTGCAATGACAAAATGGAGGGAAAGAAAACATAAATCTTAATAAAAAGTTAGAAACATATTTTTCAAAAATACTAGCCAAGAATATCAAATGCACAGTGAATAAAAGTTTATGGTATACTATGAGATAGTGTAATGAAAGGCTCTATAGGAATGCAAAGGCACTATTATGTTCTTGTTTACAGGGGAAGATGATGAAACATATAAAAAGAAAGAAATCATTGCAGGCTTCTGCTCCTGCCACCATCCTGAGTCAACTTGAAACATCTTTAATTAACAAACAGGTAAACATCTCATCTTCAGCAATTCTAATGTATTAAGCAAAAGCAAACTGAAATGTATTTCTTTAGGGGCATGTAAGAGTTCTGTTTTAGTGAAGCTAACAGTTCTAAAGGATGCTATCTTAGAAAACTGGTGAATGGAGAATGGAGAGAAGTACCTAACAGTTATGTATGATGCTGACATTTCATTTTTAATTTTAATAGGAGTGCTAATAGTAATTCAGTAACAGCTATTATTAAAATGCACCTAGTCTTTTTACACATTCTGTATGCAAAGAAAATATTCAGATTTAGCCAAACATTTTAATGTTAGTTTTAATGTTTTATGTTGTTGTTGCTCTAGATAGCATGCTTTTTTTTTTTTTTTTTCAGAGAGAACCGTATTCAGGAAGCAACTTTCTGTACAGTGAAAGTAGCAGTGATGATGAAGAGCCTTTATTTCAACTATCCAAGGTAGAACTGTGTGCCAAAATAAAAAGTCTCAAGAGGAGGCTGACAGATACCATGAGAGAAAACTGCCGCCTAAGGCAGTCCCTGGTGATGCTTCAAGGTAAAGTCAGGGGAAGTATTTTGATGAAGAGGAAAGCCTGAAGGTCATGGAAAGCTTGATTTATAAGAGGCCATTTGGATGAGAATTATTGATGCTTAAGCACCTGACGTGATCAAGGCCTACCATTAACATCAAAGTCTCTGATGCATGGCAACATTTAGAAAAAACTTATACAGAGGCCATGCAATCATTGAGTTAGAAATTAAAAAATCTGTCTAGATTCTGTCAGTTGTTCCCAAGAGAACCTTTCCATATGCTGTGTATAACCATTAGCTAAGCTTAAACACTCCACTGACCAGTCCAGCTAACCTTATTTATTAGCAGTCTTTCCTGTTCTACTGAAATTTCATAGAATCATAGAATACCAGGTTTTAAGGGATCTCAAGGATCACCTGGTCCAATCTTTCTCGGCAAAATCATGGACTAGACAAGATGGCCTAGCACCCTGTCCAGCTGAACCTTAAAAGTGTCCAATGTTGGGGAATCCACCACTTCCCTGGGGAGATTATTCCAGTGGCTGTTTCATTGTGAAAAATTTTCCTCTTGTGTCCAATCAGAATCTCCCCAGAAGTAACTTGTACCCACTACTCCTCATCTTTTCTACCTGACTCCTTGTAAAAAGGAAGTCTCCATCTTTTTTGTAGCCATCCTTTAAGTACTTGAACATGGTGATAACGTCTCCCCTAAGCCTTATCTTCTCAAGGCAGAACAAATGCAGTTGTCTCAGCCTTTCTTCATAAGTCAGGCTTTCCAGACCTTTGATCATCATTGTGGTCCTTCTCTGTTCTCTCTCCAGTCTGTCCACATCTTTTTTGTATAGCAGAAACCAAAACTGAGCACAGTATTCCAGGTGTGGCCTGACAAACACTGAGTAGAGTGGGATAACGAGTTCTTTCTCTGCCTGTGATGTCCTTGTTGATGCAACCCAGCATCCTACTGCCTTTCTTTGCCACTGCAGCTTACTGTTCTCTCATAATGAGCTTGTTCACCAGGACCCCCAGGTCCCTTTTCACAGAACTGCTCCCCAGCTGGGTAGATCCCAGCCTGTGCTGCATTCCTGGATTATGATTTCCCAGGTGCAAGGCCTTACACTTGTCCTTGCTGAACTTCCCAACGTTCTTGTTAGCCCACTTTTCCAGCCTATCCAGGTCTTCCTGCAGGGTGGCTCTCCCTTCTGAAGTTTCCACTTCCCCACTCAGTTTGGTATCATCATCAAACTTCATCAGGGTGCACTTGATCCCATCATCCAGATCACTGATGAAGATATTAAACAGCATTGGGCCTAACAACCATCCCTGGGGGTCTTCACTTGTGACAGGGTGCCAGTCTGAAAAGGAGCCATTTACCACCACCCTCTGGGTGCAGCCTGCCAGCGAGTTCCCCACCCACCGCACAGACCACTTGTCTAGACTGTAACGCACCAGTTTCTCTAGGAGGGGGCTGTGGGGAACCCTATCAAAAGCCTCGGACAAATCCAGGCAGACAATGTTCACTGCTCGCCCCACATCAACCAAGCAGGTTACTTTGTCATAGAAGTCGATTAGGTTTGTCAAGCAAAATTTGCCCTTGGTGAATCCATGCTGACTTTTCCCAATCACGTGCTTCATTTCACTTGTGATAGCCTCCAGGAGGATTCGCTCCATAACCTTCCCAGGGACTGAAGTAAAATTGACGGGCCTGTAATTGCCTGGATCCTCCTTTAAGCCCTTCTGGTACATGGGGGTGACATGAGCCTTCTTCCAGTCTTCTGGGATGTCTCCTGATCTCCACAACTTCTTAAAGATTATGGAGAGCAGTCTTGCAACAACATCAGCCAGCTTTCAACATCCTTGGGTGGAAAATGTCAGGGCCCATCGATTTGTAGGGGTCAAGCTCCTGCAGCAGTTCACATACCAGCTCTTCCTTCACTAACAATAGGTCTGTGTTTGCATCAGCCTGGATTTTTGGTCCCACGGCCTTGGGCCCAGCAATGCTGGTAAAGACAAAGTGTTGAGAACCTGTGCCTTTTCAGTGGTATTGGTGACTAATTCACCTCTCCTGTTTAACAGAAGGCCAGTATTTTCCTTCAGTTTCTGCTTTTTGTTTACATACCTGAAGCACCCGTCCTTGTAGCTTTTTGACATCTCTGGCCAATTTCTATTCGAGCTGTGCTTTTGCTTTTCTAACTGCATCTGCACACCCTGACAATGTCTTTGTAGTTCTCAACAGGTATTTGTCCATTTTTCCATCTCTGCTGCTTCTCTCTTGGTTTTGAGCAGACTCAGAAGCTTGCAGTTAAGCCAGGGGGTCTCTTGTTCTGCCTTCTTCCCTTACCTCCGAAGGGGATGAACTGTTTTTATGCTTGCAGGGGAGCATTCTAGAAAAACTCCCAGCACTTGCTAGCTCCTTTAGCATCCATGGAACCCTCCCATGGAATCCCTCCCAGCTGAGCCTGGAGTGAGTTGAAGTTTGCTCTTCTAAAATCTAAAACCTTTGTCTTAGTACTAAGCTTCAGTGTGCTCAGCAGGATCCCAAACTCCATGATGTTGTGATTACTGCAGCCAAGGCTATTGCTAACCGAGATATTACAGAGCAGGTGTTCTTGGTTTGTGAGTAGCAAGTCCAGCAGTGCCTCACTCTTTGTTGGCACATCTAACATTTCTATGAGGAAGCAGTCCTCTACACAATCCAGAAACTTGATGGATGACATGTGAACTGCTGTATTGTTCTTCCAACAAATGTCTGGGTACTTGAAGTCACTCCTAAAAAACAGGTTCTGTTGACAGAGAGCGTGATTCTTTCTCCTCTTCTTCCTTGCCTGTCTTTACAAAAGAGCCTATAGCCATCCATCGTGATCCTCCAGTCTTGTGAGTTGTCCCACCACTTTTCAGTTATTCCTATAATAACTTTCTGACTGGGCATAGAGCTCCAGTTCCTCCTGTTTGTTCCCCAGGCTGTGTGTATTGGTATACTCAATGTTGTACTCAAGGTGCTTGGTCTTTTGGTTCACATCTTGGAAGGCAGCTAAGGAACATCTGTGGCTGCTCTGGTTGGCCTGGCTTATTCCCCAGTTGGTTGTGATAGCGTGAGTGTTGCCACTTTGGACCCTGCTCTCTGAGTCCTGCAGTTTAAAGCCTGCCTCACTAAGTTGGCCAGCCTGCTGCTGAAGATTCCATTGCCCCTTCTAGACAGGTGGATCCCATCCCTCCCTGGTAGGCTATAGTCATTGAAGAATGTCCTATTGTCATAAAAACCAAAACCCTTACAACAGCACCAGGCACAAAGCCAGAAGTTGATTTGCATTATACATCTATTTCTGGCTGCACCCCTGCCTCTAACTGGTAAAATGGAAGAAAATACAACTTAGGCACCAATAATTTTCGCTTGCACCCCCAGGGCTTTGTAGCCTTCCTTGATTCTGCCCAGGTTCCAGCTTGCAGCATCATTCGTGCCCACATGAAAGAGTAGCAATGGATAGTAGTCTGTGCTCTTGACAAGTTGTGGCACCCTTTTGGGAACATCTCAGACCTTATCTCCCAGAAGGCAGCATAGCTCTCGTGACTCCCTGTCAGGGTGGCACATGGGTGCCTCAGGGCCCCGCAACAGAGAGTCACCCACCATGAGCACTCGTCACTTCTTTTGCAGAATCCACTGTGTGCTGCTGGTACAGTTGCTCCTTGCAGACCTTGCTCATGGGTGTCTGCAGCTGTTAGAGCTTCATATCTGGTTTTGGTTGTAATGCTGGAGGGTGGGGATTGAAGCAGAGTCCTCCTTTGGTGGGTCACCAGGGTCCAAGGTGCCTCATTCTCTGTGGCGTCCACCACAGGCACATGGTTCTGAAACCACTTACCTATCTCCATCTCAGCCCCTCTGATACTGTGCAGCCTTTTAACTGTTTAGTTTTATTTGTTCTGGAATTATTTGATTTCTAATTGCTTTGATAATTCCTCATTACTGATAATTTGAGTTAGTTGCAGGTGCAACAAATGTAGTCCTTTCCCAGAGGGGAACCATTTTTTTCTTTTATAAATAAATCCTTAGTAATGATCTCTGAAGCCCCTCTTAGTTGTCCCTGTCCCTTACGCTGGGGGAGCCAAGGCTGAATCAAAAATTTCAAAGCATCAATGTATTAATAAAGTTTAAAGAGGATTTGCTCCTTCCCTTGCCAGCTACATCATACCAACCCCAGACAGCCTAGTATCTCTCTTATTTTTTTATTGTCATATAATTTGTCAAATGTTTATTAGTTTCATTGCCCACCTGATTCCATTCCCTGTGTTATTCATCTTGGTTTGAATCATCCATCTGTACCCTTTTGAATATTATTTTTAAAAATTTTGTTAGCGCCTGACAACACTTCTTACACTTTTAGGTCCATTTGCCTTCCATCTTAAGCACTTGTATTGGTCTTTTACAGTATTTTCTGTAATTTGGTGATTCTGTAACTTGCTGATTCTTCATCCCTTGCATCCTTTTTGCTCTCAATTTATTCTTCTTAATGGACTCAATAAAAATTTATATTTGAAAATAAATATTACTTGGAGAAAATGTTATTTGAAATATATTCTCTATAGATTTAAAAAGACGGAAAAAGTCTATGCAGTCTATGTAACTTCTTTGAAACAAAACAAAAAAAAAAGACATAACATTACTTAGCCCATATGTAATAGCTTTACAGACTTGTAGAGGTTTTGAGAGAGCGAAAAGAAAAAGAGAAATAGCCTGTGGAGTGCCATGATGGGTGTAAACTAATGGTGCCTCTTAGCCTTGCAGAGAACTGATCTATCATTTTCTAGAAACAGAGGCCAGATCTTATGGGTGGGGACAGCAGAATGTCAGGAAAACATTTGAAAGAATAGGGAAAAAAATATGTTAAAGCATATTCGCTGAGTACTTTGACACTTTTGCATTACGTCAGGAATTTAATTGCAAAAACATACATGCTTATGTAATTAGAGTCTGAAAGCTTCAATTACTATTTTACTCCTCACTTTCCATTTGATTTCAGTGTTGCCACAGGCAGTCACCCATTTTGAGGAACTGGTAGGGATGGCTGAAGCACTGCTCAAAGGGGGAGTGACATCATCTACGTCCAGTCTGCATTCACATGCTGTTTGGAAAGCATCTAACAATCCATTAGCAGATTCATATGCAGCTATGCATAGTAACTCCAGCTCACCAATAACTTTGAATGTGGAAGATGAGGAGCAACAGACTGAAAAACAGGTCAGTTAAAAGGCAATTTCAGGCATAAAAATTAAAACTTTATACAATACAAACTTTACTGCTATAGTATAACAAATATCAAAAATAAGCATCAGTAAAAATCAATGTTGTCATCATTCAGCTGATGACATGGCTAATGAGCTTCTTTTGTGCAGAAGGCTCTTTCCATGAGAAACCCTAGACTTAATTCAGTGTGCTGGTACACTCTCAAACTCGCTTTGCTTTTGGTGGCTTTGCAAATCTGTGACTAAGGGCAGAATGTGGGTGCACAAAGAAAATACTGCGATCCAGGGATAACTTTCAGCCTAATGTTTTGGATGCCAAAGGGGCATGGTAGTGTTTCAGAGATAAGCTAAGAAAAATATCAGCAGTCTGTTTAAACTGTAAGAAGTAAATGGAGAATGGTATGTTTCTGCTCTTGTTCCAGACACGAGCCAGTAGTTAAGTAGAAATACATACATATATAAATACCAAGTAAAGATGTTCTCCTATTCTCTGTACTTCTGAGAGCATAATTGGGAAATCTGAGGCACAGAGGCTGTACATGAAAAATATAAAGATGAAAAATATAAAGATACAACCAAAATATTTTTTCTAGCTTCTGCATTCGCAATTGACATAAACATTCTTATACACTGAGTCATGTCAGTCAGTGAAAATCATTCTCGTGTGTTGTCAGGGGGTCCTAAAAACCGAAGAAATCTATTAAGAAGTATCAATGTGTGATGTTTTGACTGAATACTGCAGTACATAAAATTAGACCTAACATCTCCAGAGAAATAAAAAGACCTAACTTTCTAAGCAACCTAGCTTTACTTAATAGAGGTAGCTCAAAATTGCCCATGAGGAGTGTTCAAATGCTTGGGCTGTACGACTGCTGTGTGTAGAAGTGACTCTCAAAGCCCAGGACCAGATGTCACAGTTCTTAGGGCATGTCTGCTTGGAGGCAGGAATATCAGCTTGGGCATACTGCCATGCTCCCAAGGCTGTACAGAATCCGCGCCAGAACTGGACTGCAGCCAGCCTGCATGGAGTGCAAGCAGAAGGATTTAGATATGTCTGAACATGTCCTGTCTCCACTAGTGAGTAATAAAGATCGCTTGGTGAAGTGTTTGCTAGGATGAATGGGGTCTTTAGTCTGCCGCACACTTGCTTCTGAAGAAAAAATCAACCTGCATGCATAGATGCAAACGTTGAGTCCTATGCAAGTTTAGCATTGATCTCAAGCACACAGTTTGCAGAGATTACTTTTGAAATTGTGGTTTAAAAAATATCTCAGATGTAATACTATATAATATTTATAGAGAACTGCAATAGTTATGTCTATGACCAATTTTGTTTTCCAGTTCAAGATCGAAAAGTGGCAGATTGCACTTTGTAACAAGAGCAAACCTCAAAAGTTTATAAATGACTTGATGCAAGCACTTTATACACATGAATACATGGCTACACACAGCCTCACAGGTGCAAAGTCCTCCTCTTCAAAGGATAAAGCGGCAAAACCAGCTATGAATCAGAATGAAGTTCAGGAAATCATAGGTGATGACTTGTTAACATTACTCAATGTGGCACTGACTTGACAGAGGGCTTTCTCTGAGGGAGGGACAGTAATGTTTAACAGCTGGTCTACTCAGGTGATGTGCTGTTTCCTATTTCCTTCTTTGGCTACATACTTTTTTAAACCATCTGTTACAAATACTGTCAGTGAAATGCTAAGTAGTAGAATTTTTATTGTGTGAATTTTGTGGCATTTATTTAAGTGGCTGTTCAGGCACAGTAATATTGTGAATTTTTTTAGCCTCTGAAAGGTTAACTTACAACAGTCAGGCTTGGAGCATGATGATAATGGATAAGGGAAGGCAAATAGAGGACACACTTGGATCAAATTTAAAATTATGTCTGCTATATTCCGAAGTTAGTGAATGTTATGAATTCTGACATTCGAAATAGCGCTGGAGGCAAAATGAGACAATAAGTATAGAAGACAGGAATAGTGATCAGAGAAGCAAACAAAATTTGTTTTATACTGAGGTTTAAGGCAGAAAATGCTGGGTGCATAGAAAAGAGAATCATTTCAGATGGAAGTAGCAGCATTAAAGAAAACAGTATATTGTGAGCACATGAAGCCAGATTTTTACTGGATTCACAGTTATAGCTTAATACTTGAGGAACATAGCCTAAATTCCTGTACTAGAACCCCTCCCCCATTGCCATTCCCTTGGACTTCCCCAGTTCTCTGGGTTCGCTTCCCAGCTTAGCTCCTGTTCCTGTACCTTGGTCCAGTTTTGTGGAAGTCGAAAGCTGCAAATTGCAGAAACCTCTTTTCCTTAAGAACCTAGCTGGAGAAAAAGGCCCAAAGTCAAGGGAGAGAAAAGGAAAGTGTATGTAAGATGGTGAAAATATATTTAGAGGTGGTAATATGAGACAATTTCAGAATGATGTATGAGAAAAATTTAAAACATTTAATGCGAAGAGAAGAATGGTTGGGCTCAATGATCTTAATGGTCTTTTCAACCTAAATGATTCTATGAATCTAAGAGCTACTAGTGACTTTTCTAAAGGTGGATTCTGGGGAAGGGTCTAGGCAAAACTGAGAAGGGAAGCAGAGAAGATAATCAGGACATTGAATACAGCATGCTGTGGGGAATTCAGTGACAAAGGGGAGCCTATAGAGAAGCCAGAGATGACTGTTAAGGGAAATGATAACACTCCAGGATTCGAATAGAAAAGTGTCAACATTATACAAGAGAAAAAGAAAAATAAGAAGCAAGCTTGGGATTTAGTAGATGAGATTATGTAAAGATGGAAACTGTAAGACTTCAAAATTAAATTAAAGGGGGAAAAAAACCAAGGAAAGATATTGGAGAAGAGGGGAACAGGAATTGCATACCTGATGTTGAGTCCTGTTAGCATTGCATTCAAAACAGCTGGGCAAAACAGAAAGGACATTGTTAGGGAAAGAGACAGCACCTGCAAATACAAAATAATGAACAAAACCTGTAAGATTCAGAGGTATAAGGACTGATGAGGATAGGAAAAGGACTCTGATCAAGAACAGAGCAAAGGCAGAGAGGATGAGAAAGTCACACATTACTCACTACAGGAAGCCCTTGTGGCCCTGGAGTTCCCTTTGAGTGTTCCAAGAACAGGCACAGCAATATGGAAGGCACAGAGAAAAGCAAGAGCTGGCATGTGCAAAATCTACGAAGTTGTGTGTGAAAACATCGAAGTAACTTGAGCTGAAGCTGAAGTAGCTGGAAATTTCAAAGATGCAAGGAATGCATTTTAAATCACACATTTGTTGTTTCCCTGATTTGGAGGCGTTATATGTATCATCTCTTTATTTTGCAGGAATCACAAAACAGTTGTTTCCAAACACAGATGATGCTTTAATTAGGCGAATGATGGGACAAAAACTGAACAATTGCACCAAGAAGCCAATTTTAAGCAAAGATCTTAACTCAGGTGCTTTTCAGAAGCATAGTTTTTGGTAAGTCTTAAAAAAAGAATTGCAGCCTGCCATGTGTAATTCCTTATATTACTCTATGGTAACAAAATCTAAAAGCAGTCTTAAAATTATCATAAAGGTATGTGTTCATACGTGCATTGCCAAATAGGTAAATATTTTCATAACCTTATACAAAAATTCAGAAGCAGTCCAGCTTAACATTACAGCACAAAAAAGGTCGTTCATTCTAGACAAAGAAGCACAAGGCTATTAAATTACAGGAGAATACAGAAGTAAACAAACACATAGAGTTGCTTTGATCAATATGTCTATTTTCGATTTGGCATTATTTACTTTCCTTATCATTCTCTGTAGGCTCTCCAGAGACCAGTCAATTCCATTTTCATGTCACCTGTTGTGCCTCAATTAACCCACAAGCAAAGATAAGGAAAAATCACATATCGTTTGTACCTACTGATGAAAGTACTGTAGGAGAGCTAAATTAGCAGTCTTTTACCACCAGAAAAGACTAAATTGGGGCAGAGAATTATTAAATAACATCTTGCTTGTTATGGGCATTCTTACCTTGTAAACAAGACTAGCCTAAAATTAAACTAATTTCTGTCATCACTGAAGTCAGCTATTTGCATAGTACTGTTTCCACATATACCAGATGTACATATCACAGAATAGTCAAGGTTGTGAGGAACATCTGTAAATTGGCTAGTCCATCCCCTGCTGCTCAAAGCAGAGTCACCTAGACCAGGCTGCTCAGAGTCATGTACAGTTCAGCTGAGTATCTCCAAAGATGGAGACCACAACTTCTCTGGGCAACCTGTTCCAGTGTTTGCTCACAGTGAAAAAGTGTTTCCTGATGTTCAGATGGCACCTCCTGTGGTTCAGTTTCTGCCCATTGCCTCTGGTTCTGCCCCTGGGCACCACTGAGAAGAGGGTCCATCTTCTTTACACCCTCCCATCAGATATTAATACAAATAGATAGGATCTGCTTGAGTCTTCTTGAGGCTACCATGTCCCACCTCTCTCAGCCTCTCCTCAGGAACAGGATAAAAGATTAACAAGGAGCAGGGTAAGAGATAAAAAATCAGTGGGATGGTGTCATGGTTTGAAGCTGGCTGGTTCAAGCCCTGCCTCCAGACAGACAGGGAAAACAGATTTGTCCTTACTTACACTTTCCATACTGAAGGAATAATTTATTTCTTCTTAGTTCAGTTATCTTGTGCATGTTTTAAAATTCATATTTGCAACTGTGAGACATGTCATAATAACAAAAAAAACAAATCAAACCAAAAAAAAAAAACACAAAAAAAAACACGAAATAAAACCACCCCAAGATATTTGACTATGTTATGACACAATTGTTTGAAAAGTAGCAGTGCTTTCCTGCTAGAATTCCTCTCTAAGCCACCTGGTAGTACTCCATGGACCACCAGTTGTCTGTGAATTACTACTTGAGAAATACTCGGATAACATCTATTGGAAGAATCCACATACACAAGTTTTCCCATCTGGAAACAATAAACAAATACACCAGCATGGCTAAAATAGTTTCCTATGTTAATGCGTTTTTCCTAGAGATGAGAAGGTTTTGTAAAACAAAGGTCCTCTGTATTTGTAACATACAGTGTGCATTGATTCACTGTAGCATTTTTCCTTGTCCTTGATACAGGTGGTAAAAATAACAGCACAGAAACACAGACTCTGTCTTCTTAGAAAGTATTAAATATGAAATATATTTAAGATCTTTATCTTCACCAGATGAATCCATAAATTTTGCTAATTCCTGAGTCTTCTCATGTACAGACACAATATTCCTGACACCTTGATGGGAGGATCTTGAGCTAGCACTATAACAATTCTGGCTTGTTTTTTAATATCACCTATAGACCTTTCAGTTTAAACTTGATATCTTAAAAATGCCATTGTATCTGTTACTGATAAGCAATTATATAAAATCCAGTCCTTTATCCATTGAAACCAATGCAAATATTGCCTGCATAGTCTCTCTTGAATGGATGCTTATTAGAATGAATTTCCAATGGATTCATTTTACGTCTGTTCAGAATTTCCTCACTGTAAAAGCATTTAAGCACCTTATAAGTAATCAAGATAATGGTGGTGACCCTTTAACACAGATGACACAAGTTTTCTCTGTAAGAAAATTAGAATTTAAAAGTGCTCATACTCTCACTGTTACTCCTTCAGTTCACCTTCCAGCAATGAAGTACAGAGAGGGGTCAAGAGAAAATCCTATTGTGCAGTACTTTTAAAAACAAATTACACACAAGTTATTAACGTTTAAAACTGGTGATACCGCAGTTTTGATTTCCTCCCTTGCTGCTTTTCCTTCTTGCCTACCTCCTCCACCTTTCCCAAGAATACAATTATGATGCAAGAGAAGGAATTTGGAGTCAAATCCAATGAGACAATCACCATCTCAGATCCATAAGGCTGAGGTGAAACAAGGAAAAGGAGAACGTGTCAGTGAACTAGTTAACTATCTAATAAACAAACTGCTGCTTGGAAACTAAGAACAGTAGTAACTGCACATTTAATGTTAGTATCTTAAGCTTAGATATAAATTGTCTCAACAGTGGTTCAACAGCTGCTTCTCAGGGCATCATCTCTTCAGCCGTTCCTCCCAGTACACAAGACCAGCAGAATGATGATTCACCAGCTGCTAATGAACAAATTCAGCAAAGTGACAGCCATCTGACTCCTCCACCTCCCACCCCACAAGGTCAACAGGAATGTTCCAAGCCTACTTCTTCTAAGATGGAGTTTCATCTCACCAGAAGCTCACTGGCACCCTCTCCCACCCAGGGTTGTGGACAGGATCTCAGGAATTCAGACAAGGAATAACAGAAGGTATTTCATACCAGTTCAAATTCTCAATGGAGATAAAGAAGTAGCATAAAAAAAAAAAAAAAAAAAAATCGAAAAATGGGCCTAGCAACAGCGGACAGAGATACTGCAATCAGAACAGAAACCTGAGAACCATTTTCCGAAACAAATTAAAATCCCACAGCCTAGAAAAAAAACGAAGGCATATTAATATCTTTGGCTTTAAGATATTATTAAACATATGCATGTTATGCAGTAATTCAAAAAAATATAAACTTGTTCTGAAGAATATAAGTAGACTTCCCCTTAGTTAGAAAAAAACATTATTTAAAGTAATACCAGAAGAATGTATAAGAGGAACCTTAATCCCCTTGCTTTCACCTTGACAGCTGATGGAAAACCGCTTTACTGATCAGAGAAAGCTATTGCATACTAATACAGAAAAGATATAGAGGTATGAAAACAGAAAGATTTCCTAGCGAAATGAAGACTATGGCCAGCACAGGGTTAGAAAGCACAGGACCACATGAGCAGAGAAGAAGAAATAAAACAGATACTTAAGGATGCTGTTAACCTGGAAAGAAGAAAACATTCTTAGGGCAATGAAACTGCAATTCTCAAGATGTCTGCAGGGAAGCAGCAGCTCATTTTTAACCTCTTAAAATTGGAAAGGCAATGAAAGAAGCCAAGGAAGAGTCCTCCAGGGCAGCCTGTTTAGCTGTGGAGACCGTGGCTTCTCTCACAGGCCTTCTGCTGCTGGTGCTCTGCTGGTTTGGCAGCTCTCACTCTCTCTTCTTTCCTGAACATCAGGTCCACAGGATGAGGGTGCCTGATCCCTCCAATTTGGAAATGGAGGAAAATCTCTTGGAAACAACTAGTGAAGGGCAGAGTTGCCAGCCTCTACTCCCTTGTGTTTTGATTTGGGTATACTACCTCTTGCTTAGAGAGAGGGTGGACAGGTAGAGCATTCCTCGTGGGACTGGGACCAGAAAAATGACAGTAATTGGCAGTTCCTCTTGAGATCTGACACCACTTGTCCCAGGGAGCCACTGGCAATCATACACCCCGTAATTGCCTGAGGAGGAGGAGGGAAGGTACATTTTTTTTCCTCTCAGACTGATTCCAGGTTTACAGTGTGCTGGTAGCATGGGAAGGAGAGAACACTTGGATTATAGCTTTCATGCTTGAGTGGACTTCTCCCAGAACAGAGAGTACTAATAGTTAAATCTATTTCATACGTGGCAAACAAGCAACTAAGGAATCAAGGTGAAAAAAACCCAACCAACATAAAGTTGAAGAAATCTAGCTTGATTTGAGGATTTCTATAACTCAGATCTGAGTTACAGAAATAAATTTGAAATGGTATTAGGGTGAATGCCAGGAAAAAAACCTGAAGATAAGGTTAGCAGCCAAATACCTCTAAAGGGAAGTGCTGCAAACCCAACTGTACTAGAACAATGCACTAATAAAATGCACTGTGGTAAAGATTTGTGTAGGCTGGGGTAGGAGTGATCTGCTAGCCTTTTTCATCTCTCATGTCTATCAATTCCTTGTAGATAGGATCAAGATGAAAGCAGGTATGAAATAGAAGTTCTATCTCATGTTATTAACTACCATCTATAAATGTAACAGAAGGATGGTTGCTATTATGTACATTTTGTATATGTAATTGTATGTACAGCATATAAAAATGTATATAGCTAATCATATTTTTGAAGCAACTTTCTATCAAATAAAATGAAACATTGCTATGTCTTTGTTCTATTTTATTGTCCTTACTGCCTTCTGGGCCTTTTCTTACATCAGCCTCTGTTGTACACTCTAACATGTAAGGCTGGGTTTTTTTCTTTCACTCACTTGGGGTTTTTGTCTCTCTTTTTCTTTAATAACTGTTCTGAAGCCAGCTTCTGTAAAGCTTGCAATTTTTAGCTGGGGAAAGGGTTGGCCCACGTTACAAGGGCTCTCCAACCTTACAGTTGTCACAGCTGATACTGCACAGTTGCAGCTGTTCTGCTGTTCGGGAGGTGTAGAAGCACTTGGGCAGGTACACGGAGCCAAACACGAGCGGCTGCTTTCCCTGTCACTGGTGCAGCACTGCAGATCACCCTGTACTATCTGCTTGTCTAATCTGCTGACCAGGTAAGTTGTCAAAGGAACATCAGTGGGGCTGGCAGATCACCATAAGTAAAGGAGAATGTTCATGGTAGGGTGAAGGGCTTACTCCCAGCCACGGGCCAGGGAGAGAGATGGATGTTCTGCATGAAGAGAACATTAGAGAAAGACATTTTAATGTTTTAAAAAAGGGTAAAGAGGAAGCAAGCTGCAAAGAGCCAGTACCTTCCCCTCAAAGTACAGGACTGATATTCCACTGGATACCAGGAGATAAATAGCTTTTACACAACTACACAGTTAACAGAAAAGCCATACTCTTTGCAGTATCACCAAAAATGAAGAAAATACAACTGCTTTTCCAAAACAACCCTGACAAACTCTGAGAACACAGAATTGAAGACTAGATAATCACAGATTAGAAACTTCAGAAGTAACAGAAAGAGAGGAGCGCAGAACAGTCTAATGCTGCTTCTCCCAAAATTTGCACTAAAATCAACATTAATTGGTGATAAGTAAATGTGTGGTGTCATGAAGTACAGAATTCTGATATGAATCACAGAAGACACATTATTTGCATTACTCAAAATTGGAGAAGGCTGACAGCTACTGCAGAAAAACTTAACAGCTATATGACTGTACAGCATTTAGTAACCAGAGATTTAGCACTGAAAAGGTAAGCAATACTAAACCTAGTAATTTGAACTATTTGCTTCTATTACAGCATTTTAGATGGAATTTGAAGATTACCATGGAAAATAATTTGGTCATTATTTATTATGAACTGCTCAGAATGGGATAAAAAACCTACTGAAAAAGTATACTATTGAATAAATCAGGGGGTTTAATGCATGTCAAGTTAATCTGCCCTCTTGTTATGGTATATAGATAGGAGTCAAAAAGCCCAAACCACCAGACATCTAAATTTTCTATATCAGGACTAAGTGGCAGTATGCAACGTTGAAACAAGAGGAAAATTAATGGTTAAAAAGGCAATGTTTCACTGACTTTAAGGAGCAAGGAGAGAAACAAAGATGTTAAAATATATTTAAATTCTACAAACGAAAATTAATAAGGACACATAATGAATATGTAGATTTAGTTGCTGGAGAGCATTACTGAGTTTAGAAGTCAATCTGCTCAGAAACAGTTTTCACATCCTGTGTGATACCCAGACTTCGTTTGGAGGTTTGGACTTGGAGACCTTAGTTCATGAAGAGCAGACCATGAGTACCCCCTGCCCTTCTAGGTTTGTCTGCTCCTATCTTCGGCAATCAAATGCCTGCATTTTAAAAAAATTGCCTACTGTCTTACCAAGTTTGATGGTGAATGTGACTTGCAGGTGACCCACCAGC
This sequence comes from Tyto alba, assembly GCF_018691265.1. Taxonomy (NCBI): domain Eukaryota; kingdom Metazoa; phylum Chordata; class Aves; order Strigiformes; family Tytonidae; genus Tyto; species Tyto alba. Next base: position 23,455,133 of record NW_024881316.1, on the reverse strand, counting down.
CAAGAAGTACAGCAGGCTATATCTTTCCTCTTCTCTGTGAAACAAACTCTGCAGAAGGACTTGCCTAAGCTTACTCAAATGGAGAAGTCTGTGCTTTCCCAGGAATTAGCTGAAATACACAAATTTTGAAATTCAGAGTTTTGTTAGCATATTGGAAGTGCTGACATTATTGCATGGCAATTCCCTTACTATTTTTTTTCCTTAACTGTGTCGTTTAAATACAGGGAGGATGTTTGGTTGGGACACTGCAAGAGTAAACATTTACATGAATTACTGCTGAAAAATTCATATTCAAATGAGTGTCATTTTCACAGGGTATCAGAGTTTGGAAAAATAATGTCACCTTGCTGTTCTAGTAACTTATTCCTGTTGCACTTCATATTATCTATTCTCAAGAATCAAAAGTAATTAAGTGCAAATGCAAGCTACAAACAGAATGGCTGCTATCAGTGTTCTATTAGCAAGTTTAAGTTATAAATGCAAAATATGAAAGTTTAGGCTTTGGCTTTAATTTTCTGGGTGGTAGTCAGGTTTCCGTTATTTTAACAATGAAATAAAACTGCTCAAATCAGTGTTGTTCATGCAGTCCAACAGCAGTGATTAAGTGGTACAAATTTGTTAACGAGTGTATAACTAGTATAAATAACTAGCATTGCAGTCTATCTTCTATCATAAAGCTATTTTTTCATTCACAGACAGAAGGAGGCTTAAAAGTAAATTACTAACAGTAACTCTGTATTTACAAGAAAAATAAATCCATTAAAAGAGTGCTGACATTAAATACCATGTGATATGTTATTTCTGATAGTTGTTTATTCACAAAGATCCCATAACATAAAAATTTAACACGCAACCCTCAGTACCCTCTCTCCTGTGTGTACAGGATTTGATAAGCACACACCAGCAAAGTGCTTTGTTTGTGTGCAAGCAGCTCTTTTATATAGACACACAACTCAAAGGTGACATTTACAATGTTCCGCTTACTTAAAGCCAATGCATTGAATAAAGATGATTCATACCCAACTTTTACTTCGGGTGGCTCAAAGTAACTATATGCTGAAGCAGGAGAGCAGTAGCAGATAAACAGCAAGAATCGTGGGCATGGAGGCCCAAGCGATGTTTCCTTGACCCTGCCAGTGAGGGGAAATGAGGAGAAGGGCACTAACAGAAAAACTCAGTAATTGGTTGCAGAACTGGTGTTGATGACAAGGTTTTGAGTTGTATGACCACGGGATCCTGCTTGCAGATCGTCGCCTGCTTGAAAGAGATGAGATTCACCTCACTAAGCAGGGCAAAATTATTTTTGCCAGGAGGATGGCTGACCACATAAGGAGGGCTTTAAACTAAGAATGGAGAGGGAGTGGTTGAAGAGCAAAGGGCATGGAGTGATATGACAGGAACGGAACACAAAATCAACAAGATGGGGCTTAAGTGGGGTCACCTCCAGCACCTGCATGTAAGCAAGGAAATGCCTACAAGGTACTGTGATGGAGAAATCCTCCAATCCCTTTCTAGGCAGTCAACATGCTGGGGTGCCTCTCTGAAGTGCCTGTATACTAATGCATGCAGTATGGGGGGAATCAACATGATGAGCTAGTCTGTGTGCAGTTGCAGGGCTACGATCTTGCTGGGATCACAGAGACATGGTGGGATGGCACCCATGTCTGGAGCGTTACAATGAAGGGAGGCTGTCTCTTTAGGAAGAACAGGCTAGGAAAACAAGGATGGGAAGCTGCCTATGTAAAAGAGCAGTTGGAGTTCATGGAGCTCTGCCTGGGGATGGATGAGAAACCAAATCACAGTTTATGGGGGAGGGTTAGAGAGAGGACAGGTAAAGGTGACATTATAGGGGGTGTCTGCTATAGTCTGCCTGACTAGGAAGAATAAGCAGATGAAGTAGACAGATAGGAGCAGCCTCACATTCGCGAGCCCTGGTCTTCATGGGGGACGTCAACCACCCAGATACTTGCTGGAGGGACAACACAGAAGGGCATAAGCAATCCAGGAGGTTCCTGGAGTGTGCTGATAACTTCCTCTTCCGAGTCATTAAGGAGCCAACAAGGACAAATGAAGAGCAGTGCTTTGCTGGACCTTGTACCAATGAGGGGCTTGTTAGGACTGTGAAGTTTAAATGTAGCCTTGGCTGCAGTGACCATGAGATGGTGGAGCTCAGAATCCTGAAGGGAGAGAGGAGTGTAAAAAGCAGGCTCACAACCCTGGATTTCAGGAGAGTGAGCTTTGGTTTCTTCAAAGATCTGCTTGGAAGAGTCATATGGGATAAGGCTCTGGAGGGAAGAGGGACCCAAGAAAGCTGGTTAATATTCAAGGATCATGTCCTCCAAACTCAGGTGAATCATCCCAGCAAATAGGAAGTCGGGCAAAAATGCCAGGAGGCCTGTGTAGATGAACAAGGAGCTCCTGGTCAAACTCCAACAGAAAAATGTAGCATACAAAGGATGGAAGCAAGGATAGGTATCCTGAGACGAATACAGAAACACTGTTCAAGCACAGCGGGATGAAGTTACTAAAGGTAAAGCCCAACTGGAATTTGATCTAGCCATGGATGTCAAAGACAACATGAATGGCTCCTGTAAATACAGAGGTGACAAAAGGAAGACTAGGGAAAATGTGAGCCCATTGCTAAATGATATGGGTGACCTGGTGACATAGGGTATGGAAAAGGCTTGAGTTACTGAATGCCTTCTTTGCCTCAGCCTTTACTAGTAAGACTGACCTTCAGGAATTCCAGGTCCCAGAGATCAGGGGGAAAGCCTGGACCAAGGAAGATGTACCGTTGTGGAAGAGGATCAGGTCTGGGGATATGAAAGCAAACTGGACATACAAGAGTCCATGGGACCTGATGGGATGCACCCACGAGTGCCGAGAGAGCTGGCAGATAGCATTGTGAGCCCACTCTTGATAATCTGATTGATCATGGTGACTAGGAGAGGTACCTGAGGACTGTAAGAAAGAAAATGTCACCTCCATCTTCAAGAAAGGCAGAAAGGAGGACGCATGCAGCTACAGACTGATCAGTCTCACCCTGATCCCTGAGAAGGCGATGGGGCAGCTAACCCTGGAAACCATTTCCAGGCACTTCCAGCGACAAAAAAATCATCAGGAGTCATCAGTATGGAGTTGCCAAGGGGAAGTCATGCTTGACCAGGTTGATAAAGTGCTTAGCGCGGTAGATGAGAGAAGCGCAATGGACCATTGTCTATCCGGCCTTCACTAAGGCCCTTGGCACCGTCTCCCACAAGACCCTCACGGACGAGCTGTCTGTGTCCGGGCTGGATAAGCAGACAGGGAGGTGGGCTGAGCACGCCCAGCGCGGCGGGGGCAGCCCTCAGCCCTCAGCCCCCAGCGGGGCGGCTGCCCCCGCCCCCGCCGCCCCAGCGCGGCGCTAACGGCCGGGCCCGCGCGCCCTCCTCCCCCAAGAGGCGATTTTCCCGCCTTCCCGCCCCCGCCACTGCCAGCCCCAATGGCCGCCACCTCCCTCCTCCTCCTCCCCGGAAGCGGCTTGCGGGGCTTCCTCCTTTGGGCAGGAACTCTATGCAACCCGCCTGAAGGCGGAAGAGGGAAAGCAGGAAGGTATGGAAGGAAACGGCCCCGAAACGCTGCCGGAGGGAGGGGGTGGGCGTTGCGGCATGGCGTTGCCGCGGTAGCGCCGGCACCTGCCATGGGGGAAGAGGAGGCGCGTGGGAGCGAGGCGAAGCCGTCGGCAACTACAAATCCCGGCAAGCCGTGCCGCGATCCCGCCCCACCTCTCCCTCTCCCGCTGCCCCCGGGTTGAAGAGGAAGAGGAGGCGCGCCCCGGGGGCGCTGACGGCGGGGTGAGCGGGGCCGGTGGGGGCTGCGGCGGGGCCGGGGCATTGTGAGGGGGCGCGGGGCCGTCGCTTAGCAACCCAACCCCCGCGGGGCGGCCGGGCGAGGAGCGGGCGCCCGGTGAGGCCGCCGCTTCCCCCGCCCGCCCCCCCCCCCTCCCCGAGCGGCGGCGGCGGCGGAGTGTCGCGGTGCCGGGGCGGGCAGGGGAAGGTGAGTCAGCAAAGCCGCCCGCCGGGGCCGCCCTGGGGCGGGCCGCGGCTCCGCGCCGCCCGCGGAGGTCTCCCGGTTGGTAGGACGGCCGTTGTTTTGGGGCGGGATGCTCAGCCCTCTGGCCCTGCGGTGGTCCTGAAGTAGCCAAAAGCGTCGAAAAATACCTGGAGCTGGTAGTTATGCCTGAGCTCGCCCCGCGCCTGTTACTAAACCACCGTCTTGTAGCGGAAGCACGGCGCCGTTAGGGTTGAGCCCCGGTCTGTCGCTTGCAGTGGTTTTCGGTTTTAGGCATGTTGTTGAAGTCCGGCAGCGCGGTATAGCTACGGCTGCTGGAGGGATATAAGAGATAGCTGGGATGCTTTGTAGATCAGGCCACGTTTTACGTATTTGGAAAAATACAGTGGCGTGTTACGAGTCAAAGTTGTTAACACTTACTCTGGTATTTCTCATCCGTGTCAGTGAATGGTACAGAAAGGCTTGTTGAGTGCTTGTAGGCTGTAAAGCCAAAGCAGGCTGCCGTGGTTTGAACCCGGCCAGCAGCCAAACACCTCGCAGCCTCTTGCTCACCCTCCCCCTGCCCAAGGGATGGGGGTGGGAGTTGGAGGAGTAAAGGGAGACTCGTAGGTTGAAATAAAACCAGTTTAATAATTGTAATAAAATAAAACAATAACGATAATGGAAAGTACAGTCGGGCAATGCACAATGTGATTGCTAACCACCTGCTGACTGATGCCCAGCCCGTTCCCAGATAGTGATCCCAAAATACCAAGATCCGGCAGTGAAGCAGGAGAGAAGCCCTCCCTTCCTGGCCACCCCTCCTTCATATACTGAGCATAATGTTACATGATATGGAATATTTCATTGGCTAATTTGGGTCTGGTGCTCTGAACGTGCTCCCTCCCGGCTCCTTGTGCATCTACACATGAGCAGGACATGGGGAGTTGGAAAGTCCTTGATTTCTTAATAACAACTGAAAACATCAGTGTATTATCAGCGTTCTTCTCGTATCAAATCCCATACTGAATCCAAACCACAGCACTATTCTAGCTACTAAGAAGAAAAATTAAGTCCATCCCTGCCAAAACCAGCACACAGGCATAAACCAGAAAATGCTGTATAGTTGAAGAAAACTTATAAAATAAAGTTAAATATGTTTTGGTTTGTTTCTGTTAAGATTATGGAGTCTCACAGCTCTGTCAGCGTTCACAAGAGTAAATCGCCAACTTCTGAAAGTGAAGATGAGATTGAGTTCATTGGAGTAAGTAGCTTTTATACTGGAAACACTGCTGCTTGTAGTAAGTATGCTCTCAGTAGCACAGTAAAATCGGAGGGGATGATCTTAGCATATTGTTTTGATGATCTTGATTATATTTTGATGGAAAGTGTTATTTTTTGATTTAAAGATAATTTAATTTGTGAATCTTTGTGACAGATAACAAGTTTAAGGTTTGTGTGCATTTCTTTGGAAGAGTATAAGATGATGTCAGGTGGTCCTATAGGGAGAATACCTGAGTATCCCAGCAGGTAAGTAGAGGATTAGTGGTCAGTGAGGTATATGAGAATTCACTGTAGATGACTTTTATGGAAATCGTATTGCATGGCATTTTGCTTCACAAATTGTCCCACTGAAGTTAATGGAATGAAGCACAGCTCGCTCTGCAAAACAGTATCAAAACCACTAGACTTTATTTAGAAGAAGAGGAAGGAAATAATGGGTTAGAAGCTTTAAACAGTCTTCTCAAATTGTGAAGCACTATATAATAGCTACAGTACAACATCTAGTCTAATGCGGACATGTGGCTTATGTGAATGTAACTTTAAGACACTTAAATCTGTTGAATATCCAAGAAAAGCAAAAGGTTTTTCGTGCTGCTTGTGTTCTGGCCTCAATCCACCATCAGTGAAGTGGTGCTGTATGGCAGGGATACATGCAAGATGATTTTCCCTAAGGAACAAGTCATGCAGATGAGATCAAGTGGTTAATTGATGCTAAGGGTAATAATGGCAGGTTTCCTATGGATTTGTCTAATTTTTAATGCTGAACAATAACTAGATTTTTTTTTTTTCTGGTTTCTATGGCATTTGATTAAAGCCTACGTCCAATGTACAGACTTCTTCAGGGGTATTTAGGTGATCAATTATGAGGGACATGTATATTTTTGCAAAAATGAGTTTATCTGGGACGCCTCTTTGTCTTTTAATTGATTTGGTCAAAACTGATGAGTTCAAAGTTCATTATACATAGTTCATTATACCTACAAGCATTCAGGCGTAGCAAGACTGTATCAGTTTCATTTTCACAAAACACTGCGCAAAGAATGAGGAAGCTAGTAGAGCTCTGAATGTGTAATGACTGAAAGGCTGTTGGATCACCAACAGCAGTAATTGAAAGAAGAGAGACTTAATAAAACCAACAATTCTGCTACCTTTTTTTTTTTTTTTTCCTTTGGTTCTGCCTATGGATAACATGGAGCCTTTGTGATGCCAGTGATGATTGCTTCTGAGAGAGGCTGCTATATATAGGAAGATGACTGTGTTTAGGCTTGTTTGTGGGATTGGTATTTTGGGTTGAGGAGTTTACTGTTGTCATTGATGAATGCAAGGGGAAAGGTGTGTGACCCTGGCCATCACCTAATGTCAGAAATGTGAGGGTGAGCTTGGACTTGCCGCATAGTTTAGAAATCCTTTTGCATAGCTTTAGATCATTGTTTCCATATAATAGTGTGTCTGACTAGAAGTGTGTAGGCTTCATAAATGTTGTGTATCTCAGCCTGTGCTCATTTTAATAGAAAACAAATAGCTATAGACCATGTAATCTGTTTTTATCCTTTTATTTTTTTTTTTAAGTTGGTTAGTTTTTTGGTGTGGTTTCAATCACTCAGAGTATTTCAATTCTTACTGTAGGATTATGACAAAAAGTCCTTGTTTGATGGAGCAAAAGCAATCTCTGCTGCTGCCAGAGGTTTTGAGTTCTTAGCTTCACCCTTATTCAGGAAACTTGCAGCTGTTCTTCCATAATTTCTCACCTTTTAATTCTGCATTACAACATATTGTGTCCACTTATAATCATTAAATTCTAAGTTTTGCATACCAGCTGGAAAATATAATTTAATCTACAATGCAAAGCATTGGACTCCTGATTTGTTTTGTTTCTGTTTTTTTTTTTTTTTTTTTTTTTAATGGTATTGATCCACTCATATTTTTTTCCTAACTTCTCTAAAGATGAGGCTCATCATTATGCTGCTCTTTTTAAAAAAATAAGTTATCCCTAGTAAAGGTGGTGGCTTTTCTCAGCAGGCGCTCTTCTTACCTTTGTTACTTTGTTGGACGTCAAAATAATACATAGTTTTATAAACTGTTTAAATACTTACTGACTCCTCTGTTGTGTTACAGTGGCAAGCACTGTTAAGGAGGGTATTTATGTTTATTTTCTGTAAACATTTGTTAAGTACATACAAAGATTATGTATCCAAAATGAATTTCAACTGGAAAATTGAAGATCTGTGTATTTAAAAATTACTTTTGTTTTCTGATGCAATATTACATTTATGTCAAGTTTTCTTCACTATTGGTGATTCTTATTTCAAAAGTCCGAATTCAAAGGAAAACATACTTCCATAGGCCTTGGTTTATTCGATAATGATCTCTAAATTGTTTTCAATTTCAGATCCAGGAAAAACAAACATACTTTGTATACTTTGTAGCTTTTGCTTTTTACAATGTTTTGGTACCACTTCATAACAAAAGATACAGCTCCTTTCTATCCTGGAAGAGTTGGAGCAGCCACTTACTTTCTTGCAAATTAATGTTTGTTTTTATTTCAAACCTGAAGAGGACTTCTGGCCTATTTTGGGAACTGTTGATATTAGAAAAATTGATTAATTAAAAACAATTTCAGTTCTTCGAGTTCCTACAGAGGTCTTAAGGAGCACATAAAGTTTTTTATTTTCCTTGTAGTTGTTTTCCAGTAAAAATGATATCTGAAGCACATTTGGCCCTGGGATATACCAAAACCAAGTGATTTGCTGAAACATGATAGTTACTGTTTAAATGTTTTGTTTCCTTTCCCCCTGAGGTGTCAAATATTAAATATACAGGTATATAGGTATTTGTGTCTCTAGCTTTCAGCTGCATCACAGCAGGAACAGAATAAAATTATAGAGGTGTTATGAAGGATCTCTGAACCAGGGCTTTTGGTTTTGCTCCCAACCCAAGTCAGCCAAGGACTTAGATTTTTATATTTGCTGCGTTACAGAAATTAAAACTTTCTAAGTGCCTTTTGGTTCACAACATTGTTCAGTTACTCAGCAGTCTTAAAGTTGGAATCTGCTGGGACAGAGATTTAGAGCACAAATAGTACAACTTGTGTCAGATTTTAAAATTTATTTTAATTTAAGCTTGTTCAATGGTAGTGTGTTTACATGTGTATATTCAAATATGCTCACGTAATTATTTTGTCAAAGATTTGTTAAGTGTGTGGTCAAATATACTGAAAGTTAGTTTCATGCTTTCTGTATTCTAGTGTATGTATAATTATGCAAAAGTTTAATTGTGCTTTTTTAAGTAAACTGGGTATTTGGTCTGAATGCATGTAAAGCTAAAAACTGAACAAACCAACCAAGCTTATATGATGTATCCATGAACTAAGTGTCTGTTAGCTAGGCCTGATGATCCAAACACTGATTGAAATGAATGAGAGGAAGAAAGTGAGACCATAGTTTAAGACTTCTGGAGGCAGTAAAAATGAGCTTCACAGAACTCCTTGAGAAAAAAACTGTCCTTGGAGATGAATATGAGGCCCCATCTTTATCAGCCAGCGATTAAACAGATTTGATTATATCAACTGTTATAATTGGTATTTTGCATAGTATAGTGAAATTACAGTTTTGTTGATTTAATGCTAATGCTTTCAACCAAAGCTATGAATAAGAGCAGAGACACCACAGCTGCCTGGAGACTCCAAAGAAATTTTTCTATCAATTAAAACCTAGAAATTCTTCTAGTGACTGAAATAGCTGTCATTTAGCCATTGGTTTATTGCTGAGTGGCATGGCTGTTGGTGAGAAGAGTGGCTTTTGGAGATAGTTTAGAGAAGTAATTGATAAGTGGAACATGAGGGGTTTTTGTTTGGGAGTTCTGAGGTTTTTTTGAATGCGAAGACTGAGCATATCTTAATATGAGCATTCATGGCTTTCTGGGTGACTAGTCTGCCGGTATAGCCAGCTAGAGAGGCCATAACTTTAAGCTGTTTGTTGAGTTCTTGTCCATGTTGTTTCTTCTATAACATCAGGCTCTTGTGTGCTAAGATACTTTTTAGCTGGTGGTGTTCATCTTGCAGATACATACAAAAAATTGGATGAAGCTAACTGATCCTTGGCTTCTTAACTTGCTTACAGTGATGGAATCCTCAGGGTTGGCACTATTTTTGCATTATGTTATTATTTAATTTAACCAGTTGGAAAAAATGAAGAAATTCAACTCCTCTTAACTTTCAATTTGGGGCTCACCCTGTGCAGAGGTGAGCCAATGGGGCAAAAACTAAATTCCTACTGTTGAGAACTTTCCTCCATGTGGTACTGGCGTATTAATTGGGAATGTTTGCTAGCAATACCTCTTCTCTCTTGATGAAAAAGGATATGTTTCACCTGGCACCACTTCTCCAATCAAGATGAAAAATACAGGAAGTCCATGTGAAGCTATAGCTTGCATGGGATTCTCAGAAGGCCACTGTGAACATTTGAGGGAAGAGTCCTAGACTCAGTCTCCCTCCATGAGGATGATTTCTATCCTGGGCCACTGAATAAAGAGGCTTTGAATTTCTGCTTTCATATTAGTATCAACACCTATTGGCAGAGAGGAGCACTGCTGTCAGGATAAGCCCATGCTGAAGTCCCTGTCTCTTTAGAAGTAGTATTTGGAGCCATTTGAATAATGGCACTCAGCTGGGATGGATCTAAACCAGTATTGTGGCATTTAATGATGACTTTCAATCAAGGTTTCTCATATTAACTTAAGCAGTTGCTGAGTGGATATACTTATAGGTTATACTGTTTTCCCCAATTCTTATACTTCATCAAAATAATCATCTGTAGCACAGATGAGTTCTTGATCAGACCCAGGATTGTAGTCCTTACGCTCTTAGACTAGCTGGTTTCACTGGTTGGTAGTCAAGTGCTACGTTTGTGACTTGTGTTATTATTCAGGAGTGTATATAGACAGATGGTGTGGTGGTTTGTTTTGTTGTTCCCCCCCCCATTTTATTTTTGTGGAAGGTAGAGGTATATACCTTTGCGGAGTCATTTTAAAGAATTACCATATTGCATTTGTGTTTAAATTGGAACGCAACCCAAAAAGTAGTCCACAAAAATTGTTTAGTAAGACACACAGAATTTAGAAGTAAAACAGAATGTTTCATGTATGCAATCAACATTTAAACAAGTATAATATTACTTGTGTTCAATTGAATTTACTGTTCTGGTCACTAGAACTTCCTAGGTTACTCTGCTTTTCAGCTGTCAGTTGTCAAATGTTTAATTAATCGTTGAACCCAGGGAGTAATTAAACAGAAATAAGGAAAATATTTGTGTTTCAAGAAGCTACAGCTGTTAGGATCTGAGTTGAATCTTTCAAAACACTTCATTGAACTGATTGGACAGTCAAGTGGTCTGAGTGTGCCTTTAAACTGTTACTTGCTAATACCTGTTGTTTAATAAAGATTTAATTTCTTGTAAGTTTATAGAGGTCAGTTTCTACAATGGCAAATATGTCTTTTTTTTTTTTTTTTAAGATTTAATTTAGAAAGCTATGTTCACTTTATTTATTCACAAAAATTAAGCACTTATTTGGGGTAATTTGAGGCCTCCAGCTTGACTGATACAAGCTTTTGTCATCTGTCCAAGATCTCATCCCTCTTCCTCCCCAATGAGACAATGAGGACTGTTGTCCTCAAGATCCTTGCCATCTGAACAGCTTTACAGCCTTGAAAGGTGAAAGAATGTAAAGAATGAGATGCGGTAAGGACAGCAGAGAGAATTACATCCTGCTGTTCTCTCTGCTGCCTCTCATGAGGCAGTGAATCTCCCTAGCCTGCCCTAGTTGGTTGATTGTTAAGATCTTGAGGACACTGCCAAATATATGGCAGAGATGGTGGATATAGTACTGCACCTCTTCAAGAAGGCAGTCTGCTGACTGTCATAAGTCCTTTTTCCTGCAAAACTTAACTTCCTCACAGATAAAGAGTACCTTTGGAGTATATAACAGCTCTGTGGCATCTAGCAGCAATATTGCCAGACAAATGGCTAATACTGCAGTTCAGTCAAAAACTCTTGTCATATTGAAGGCTGGAGAGGGACTTCTTACAAGGGCATGTAGTGATAGGACAAGGGGTAATGGCTTTAAACTGAAAGAGGGTAGATTTATGTTAGATGTAAGGAAAATTCTTTAATGTGGGGTGGTGAAACACTGGCACAGGTTTCCCAGAGCAGCTGTGGCTGCCCCCTCCCTGGAAGGGTTCAAGGCCAGGTTGGACAGGGCTTTGAGCAGCCTGGTCTGGTGGAAGGTGTCCCTGCCCATGGCAGGGAGGTTGGGACTAGATGATTTTTAAGGTCCCTTCCAACCCAAACCCTCCTATGATGATGTAGCTGGCATTGCATGTACAGACTTGGAAAAACAAACAAACAAACAAAAGCAACCAACAATTACCACCCCACCTCGCTACCAAAAACTTAAACTGTCTTTGTTCTTGGTTTATTTACTTTGAGGTTAGATAATAACTTTCAAGATTTGGATGGGAAACTTTATGGCATGTGGCAATTTTAGTTAACTTCACCTCGCACTGAAGATGTGTACACATTTGACTGTCATCAAAATCAGGAATGAAAACCCCTTAATGCTGGGTTTAGCGTTAATGAGCAGACTTTACTTTATTCAGCTGGGGACACGAGGGAATCATTCCATCTAACATGTCCACCATGTTACAGTAGCCAAAGCTTGTATCACTGTTAGACACATATTCATCAAATTTCTTAAAACTCATTATGATATTTACATAATTACTATGCATATGGTGTAGGGCTTCCATGGGGGTTGGTGGTGGTCTCTATCAGTCTCTGTTGGTCTTTGAAACAGAGGCCTTCTTGAACTTTGTTTACACTTCAGAACTTCCCTTTCTTTGGTTTATGTCTGCACTTTATCTCCTGCCTAGCTTCAGCTAGTTCATTATTTTTCAGAGGGCCTTAATCTTCAAGGACAGGGGCTTCTGATTATGAGTCTCCCAACTTACGCATGGAGCCTCTCCATTTACGCATTCCCCGGGAGGTGTTTATCATACTTGTCTAGATCAAGAACCTCTGTGCAACGGACAATGTGTTGCAGGCGTTTGACTGCCCAAGTTCTTATGCTACCCTAAACAATTTTTTTTTCTTCACCCGTTTTCCAACATTACCATGGATGTGAGTTAGGATCACGAGGAATATTTTTGTTTCATGTATGTAAACTTACTCATCCTGTTTCATGTTCATTATACTGATTTAGTTGGCATGTGATAATGTAGCATGATACGGGGGATTTTTTTGCATGACATCAGATTGTGTGGACACAGTGCTTCTTTTTTTGCTTTTAAAAACTGAAGACTCTTACCGCAATGAGTGTGGATGGAGCTCCAGACATTATTTTGTGCATCATCTTTAAAAAACCTATGACCTATATGCATAGTTTGGGTTGCCGACTTTAATTTTTCTTCCTCTTTGCTTTTTCATGTTTGTGCCAACATTCTGCTAGTACTAGAAGAAGAAGCTTGTACTAGAAATGTTAAAATTGGTATGAATGGAAAGTGAATGGAATATACACACGTGCGTGCACATGTGGAAGCACCAGACAGAATGAAAAAAAGGAGGCATATGAAGGCATGTAAATCAACTGGTGTTAATACTACCCAGACTAGCAGGTCATTGAGGTCACAGACCATCTACATGAAGTTTCTGAAGAAAATTAGATCAATAAAACAAGAGATAGCATTCATGCAAATTAAAACCAAGGTTTAAACCATTAAGATGATTGCAGAAGACAAAGAACAGTTCTAGAGCCCCTTAAGACATCCTAAGGAGGAGACAAAAATGTAGTGGCTCACAGAGAAGGGGCAGTGTGGAGAGAGGCAAAAGATGGGAAATATGCAAAAGGAGCCACATGGCTGCCAAGCTAGGAAGAATAGAGAAGACTTAATTACTTGTTGATAGCAAGGGTCCTTTGTCCTCCAGATCCCTTTGTGGAATCCTGAACAGGCTTCCTGGATGCACATCTTTGCAACTGAATGCTGGACAGACTATTTAGGCTTGTGTCTTTGTGGTTCTGTGTATGGGATGTAAATGGATGAAATGTGTTTTCTTCTTTTTTAAAAAAGATGACCTCACTCTCATTGTGATTCCAATACAGAGAACGCACTTGTAACCTGCTTATATGGAATATCTGCTCAGAAAGGAGTAGCCTTCAGGGCTTATATGTGTATGAAACTGTTTCCCACTTTTTTTTAATGCTTGAAATGTCTAAGAAGTTTAATTTCATTTTGTATTGTGTCTGGCTGAGATGGAATTAATTTTCCCCATAGCAGCCCTCACAGTGCTGTGCTTTGTATTGGGAGCTGGAAGGGTGTTGATCACACACCAGTGTTCTGAGCAGTGCTGGCACAGCATCCAGGCTCTCTCCAACATTCCCCCCTCACCAGCAGGCTGGGGGTGGGCACCCTTGGGAGGGGATATGGCCAAGGCAGCTGACCCAAACTCACCAAAGGGATTCCATACCATATGGCATCTGCTCAGCAATAGAAGTTGAGAGAAAGGAGGAGGGGGGGGGGGGGGGGGGGAGGCATTCGTTATTATGGTTGTCTGTCTTCGGGAGCAACTGTTACATGTACTGAGGCCCTACTTCCTACAAAGTGGCTGGGCATCACCTCCTGATGGGAAGTAGAGGATAAATCTTTTGTTTTCCTTTGCTTCCGTGCACGGCCTTTTCCTTTGCTTTATTAAACTGCCTCTATCTTGACCTGCAAGTTCTTTTTCCATCTTATTGGACTTGCCTCATCCTGCTGAGGAGGGGAGTGATAGAGTGGCTTGGTGGGCACCTGTCATCCAGCCAAGGTCAACTCACCACACTTGGAGTTGCAATTTAATTTGTGTTTCTTTAAAAACAAACAAACAAAACCCAAAAAAACCTAGGAAAAACCATCTAGCATTGCTTAGTGAAATCTAAGACTGTTCCTCTCTTGGTAACAGCCTGCTACCCTGTTACCGTTGAATTAATGGTACAAGTTGAGCATCTTTAAAAATGTAGATCTAAGTTGATAGAGAAGGTGAAGAATATAGGATTATTAGGCAAGCCAAGACTGTTAATTTGATTTTTTCCCTAGTTGATGTTGATATTTTAATTATTTGTGAATACTTACTTATTTACAAGTTTTACCAATTTTGTGGATTAGTCTGTAAGTGAAAAAGTTGCCACGCAGGAATTTCATTACTGCACCCTCTTGAAACTTTGGTGAAATCCTCCTTTAGGTATTGCTAATGCTGACAGTGCGCTATAACGCATGCAACATTTTATCTCTGAGGAAGACAATGTTTGTGTGTGTGTGTTTTTAACTTTTTTTTTTTTTCTTTTTTCAGGAAGGACCTTTAAGACCGGTACTTGAATGCATTGATCTTGTCAGTAGTGAGGATGAAGAACCGAACAGCAGTTCTTATGTTCACGTGAGTATGTTGTAATGTATTTTGGGACTTCTCAGTTAAATGAAATGATTAGTCTCCTGTATTTTTTCCCATCAGTTACTCTTCACAAAAAACTTGTTAGAGGTATTTTTAACAAGTGATAAATAAACCAACATTAAAGTATCTTGATTTTTACCTACTGTTGAGTGGAAGGCAAGAATGCTAACACTTCATTTATTTCCAGAGCCATTTTTTGGTGGCTTGAAATGGACTTGAAACTTTTTATCTGGCTTTCAGTGGTTTTGGCAAATGTGTCAAAGAAAAATGTCACTTTAAAAGTGACCTCAGCAGTCAGTGTGTCCAGTCTCTAGCCTGCAAATGTATCTGGCTTACTCCCAGGCCTTTTAAAATAACTTCTGAGGAGCAGTTTATGGGTTGGAGGAGAGATGACCTGGTCCTAACTCAGCCGCATTCTTCATAATCCCTCCTGAGAATGCATGAGTCAGAGGCAGGCTGGTCAATTCATGTATCACGTGCCTACTCTGCAGGGCCTTTGAGAGGGACAGTGACTGATACTAGAGTTGGTTTTGGCTGCAGTGTCCATCTCTTGACTTCTGCTTTCCAGTGTTGCAGTAGAGAATGTGTGTAAGAAGCCTGGTTCTCAAGGAAGGGCGGGTCTTCTGCACATGCACAGGCTCACTCCACTGTAATGATTGCTAGAGCTGATCATGTAGCAGGAGCAAACAACAGTATATGGCTTGTCCCTTAAGCTAGAAAAAGCTAATGATCTGCCTTTCTGAAGATACAGGGCAATGTTGTCTTAGAGCAAGAATGGTATCAGTTCTCAGTTTTTCAGATGGTCTGCATGTTTTTGAAATCTTCAGGAATTTTGTTTCCCTACACATAATTTACTTAATCTCTAATTTGTTGGAGACTTCTAGGACACCCAGCATAATCATCGTATGTTCCTTCTAGTGCTTTGATGAGGCTAATGTTGATGTTGAAGTGCCTTGCATATGTAAGGGTGTGGGGGTGGGTTGGTTGGTTGGTTTTTTAACAGAAGTTACAGATGATAGTAAATAGGGAGTGAAAACTAGCAAGGTAGATCATAGAACTTAGGATCAGAGTATCTTTATTGAATTATGTCCTGATGCTTGGGCATATTAGTGCCTGAAAAGTCCCTTTTCACCATATTAGTGCCTGTAACTTGATAATTACCAAATAAAACTTGAACTTTACAATTGTAGAGAAATACTAAGCGTAAAGATCACATTGACTATCAGAAAGAACGAGTTGCATCAACCTTGGATCGTCTGGCACGCCATGTTGAAGTAGAGAAACAGCAAAAAGAAGAAAAAAACAAAGCTTTTAAGGTATTGGAGGTATTTTGTTTCAGTAACAGGCCTTGCAGAATGTATTTGTTTTCACTACTAAGTAAATAAAGATTGGTGAGCCAGACCTGGAACTAGAGATCTTTTGCTTCTGGGGCATTGTTTGAAACACAGTATGGACTTTGTCTCTTCAGAGGCTTTTAACAGACCAATTTGCTAGTCTTATTGCAGTTCTTAAAGGGGGTCAGGGGGGAAACTAGCTTCAGTGGCAAAAACTTGTTCTCTTGCTTGTATATATAGCCGAGGGCCCTTAACATCAATTATTATGGTTAAATGATTGAAAAATAACATTTATCACAAATTAACATGCATCAAACATAGTTATCTAGCTGCTTTTGTCTGAGATTTTGGGGAAGCTGTTTGCCACATTGAATCTCTGTATCAGGTAATATTTTATAATGGGATAAAATTTTCAAGGTATAAGCCATAATTTTAAAGTTGAATCCTATTAACTGTATAGTGCAGCCATTTGAAAGGCATGGATTTTAAAATTTTTATTACAAACTGGGAGATGCAGCCAATAGGCGTAAGGGTAGCGCTGCTGTCAGTGGAACCTAGACAGCTTGAAGGAACAGGCTTACAAGAACCTCATGCAATTTGGCAGGGACAAGTGCAAATCCAGTATTTGTGGGACATGCTGACTTTCCAGCCTAATTTTTTGAACACTGTTAATGGCCTTTAAAGTCACATAATTGTACTATAGTTACAGTTTGTTATAGTCTACAATAGACTATGCAACTGTAATACAAAGGCTGTTAAATATAGTCCAAGGTAGACTTGAAGTCCCGAGGGCTACATGCCTCTCCTGTCTCCTCCACTTAGAATCTGGCAATCTGCTAATGTCTTCACATACAGTTTTTCAACTGTAAAGTGAAGTCAGAGATAGCTGTGTAGCTTTTAAAGTAGTTTGAGAATGAAGGCTAAAAAATCTTTTTGTTAATGGTATTTTCCTGCTGGGTGGCTCCTTACTCATCAGGTAATGCAATCTGTAGAATTAAAATTACTCTTCAAAGTGAAACTGCCATTTTATTTTTCTTTTGCCTTGGCAGTGGAACAAATCGACTCCTTAGTTTGAATAAGCACTTTGTGTTGCCTTTTTTAAAAAAAAAAATAAAATTATTATTTGTTTCTTTTTATAATCTTAAAATCTTAAAAAATTTCTTGGTTATTTATATGCTTCAGCAACTTTAGTAGGTGCAGTAAAAGTAAATTAATTGACCTAAGCTATAGCTTTTATTTAGGGCACAAAAATCAATACGATTTTTTAAATTTAATTTTTTATTGGTGTTACACTGCATCTTTATTGTGTTATACAGAAGCCAGTCAAGTTGAAAGTGTGGGGTTTTTTTTCCCTTAGGTTTTTATGTTGATTGGGTTGTGTGTATTTTTGGTTTTGTGTCTTCCCCCCCCGCCCAGGTTTTTAGAAACCCATGTGTAAAATTTGGTATATATACTTAATCTTGAATTTGTCGGGTTTTTTTTAATTTGTTCACCACCTTGCCTGATGTTTTCTCCTTTAGGAGAAAGTTGATTCCCAGTATGCTCACGGTTTGCAAGAACTAGAATTTATTCGGGAACACAGTGACACAGAAGCTGCAAGATTATGTGTGGACCAGTGGTTAAAAATGCCAGGTAAGAACGTGAAACTCAGTTTCACTGATACATTTTTTAAGCTCTGCATTGCAGAATAGAACATGTGATAATTGCAGTGAGCAGTAGTGACATTGAGCTTGTAGGTGCCTCTTATACATAAACAAATCTTAGAATATTAACTTTGGAGTGTGGCACTTGAAAGTTCTTACATATTCATTTCCTTTAAAGCTATTCTTCTAATGTTTTACTGATTAGAAAGTTTAATATATAAAGTCTAGAAACCACTGGGGAATGTTAACTACTTTTATAAGCAAAGCTGCTAGAAGGAAAAACATTACCGTTGAACTGTTGCTCAGGAAAATATCTACATAATTAAGTATAATGTTAGGAAGTTCGATCAGTTTAAAATACTGCCTGGAAGACCTGGAGGAAGGGTGTCAAAGTGTTTGAAAAGTAATTCTGCTGGGGATCGAAGAGACAAGATTCTTCACCTGAAAGAGCCGATTTACTGTAGTAGGATTGAGTTACAGTGCATTAGTTAGCTTGCTTTTAAGATTCAATATAACTTGATTTTTAAATGGTTTAGAGCTTGTGTGTTATTTCACTTGTTTTCTTAACCAGAATCTGAATTACAGAGGCTTAAGTGCTTTGTTTTATAACACAGGTCTCAAACCTGGCACTGTTAACAGTGGAAGAAAGGGTGTTTATAAGAAGGCAGGTCAGATGCAAGTCAACAGCAGTCCCATATCTTGTCCTGTGATGCACTGTAACAGGGAGTTTGAAAATGGACATCTTCTTCTTGGTCACCTTCAAAGGTAAGGACATAGTGCAAGAAATAATAATGAAAGAATATGATCAAATTTAGGACATCAGCATCAAGTCTACTTTAAACTGCCTACAGTGATGAAATATCATTTGGAGAGCAGGTTAATACATTACAGATTTTATACAGATGATGTAATGAACTTCTTGGTTGACTGGTTCTATGTTTATTTGTTTTTTCTTTAATTCAGAATTGATTTCTTCTTCTTTAGAGCATTTTTTAATATCTAGGCTTTTTGAGAAACAAGATTTCTGTTACCCAGTTTTGTTATTTCTTCATCCAAATGAAAAAGAGCAAAATCCTAACATACACAACTTGATGGCAAGGTAAAAAAAATGCCCTTAATGAAGGGAAAGAGGAGCAAGAGCTATAGACCAGATGTGTACATAGCTGATCATTACTAGTCAGCATTCACTGTGTCTTGGGTCAGTTCCAGTATATGCTGCCTTTTAACTAGTGAATGCGTCATGGGGACGATGGCAAGGAGGAAAGCTGAGGGAAGTGTTGTGTGTTAACCCTGGCAGGCAGCTCAGCCCCACACAGCTGCTCACTCACTCACCCCAGTGGGATGGGGAAGAGAATCAGAAGGGTAAAAGTGTGAAAACTCTGGGCTGAGATAAAAACAGTTTAATAATTAAAGCAAAAGTTGTGCATGCTAGCAAAGCAAAATAAGGAATTCCTAGTGGCAGGCAGGGCTTTATCACATATAACTGCTGGTTGGGAAAACAAGTGCCATCACTCCAAACATCCCCCCACTTCATCTTCTTTCACCCAGCTCTTATTCCTGAGCATAATGTCCTATGGTATGCGATATCCCTTTGGTCAGTTGGGGTCAGCTGTCCTGGCCGTGTCTCCTCCCAGCCTCTTAGCCACTCCCGGCCTGCTTGCTGGTAGGGCAGACTGGGTAACAGAGAAGGCCTTGATGCTGTGCAAGCACTGCTCAGCAATAGCTAAAACATCCCTGTGCTACAACTCTGTTGTTCATAAATCCAAAACACAGCACCCTGCAAGCTGTTACAAAGATAATTAACTCCATCCCAGACAGAACTAGTGCAAGGAGGTAAAAAAAAAAAAAAAAAAAAAAAAAAATTAAAATCCCTCTGTAGGAAATTGAAGCTTTGTTGGTTCTCTTGCTCTTAAAAACAGTATGGTTCCTCTGCAAAGTGGTCATTATAGCAGGTAAGCTGCAGGGAGAATCACCTCTGTACAGGATACCTCAACTGATGCAGTTAATGATAGGGGAAGTGAGGAATGTTATGATTTAGGTTGATTTGGTAAGTTTTTGTCCAGCAGCTTCAAAAGACAGAACTTTTCCCATTAAAAAATGTTTTGACTATTTAGAGGGGACTAGTTTATTAATTATTTCTTCTTCTCCAGGTTTGATCATTCTCCTTGTGACCCAACAGTCACATTACATGGACCCCCAAATAATGCTCTTGCCTGTGTGATATGCTGCAAAAGATTTTCAACCTCTCAGCAGTACAGTGATCATCTTTTATCTAAGGCAAGATCTTAAGGATAAGTAACTCGCCAGACTGAACATACTAGAGGGTTTTCAAGACATATAATTATGCACTGATATATTTTTTTCTTTTAACCCTCTTTTTCTCCCCTCCCTTCTTTAAATCTTCAAGATAATTTTTCTTATTCTGATGTGTTTCAAACACCTCGTGTATCCTGACAGTACTCCCATTAGATCTGACTGTTAGGTTGTACTTTACAGCATACCTTTGAAAGGACTGTAGTTCTGTCTTGAACCAATTGTCCCTTTATTGGTGTTGCTGAAAGGTATTCCCTTCTTTTGCATCTCCAAGACTATGAAAAATAAAGGAAATTAGGGTGAAATAAGTGACTGTAAAGAGAAGCAGCAGAAAGGAGATGCAACAGAAATGAGAAAAGAAACAGAGGCAACAGAATGAGAAAAGAAACTTGGGTGATTTCTTCTGTGTTTCTAGTCTCTCTGATAATTTGCTTCCACTCACTAGTTAACTTACAGAAGGAAAAAGGATAATCTAGCATTTGAGTTTTGATTTTAATATAAGCTAATAGTATTTGCTTTTTTTGTTATTGTTCCTCCCTACCACTGCTTTTTTCACTTCTGTTTTTTAGATAATGCTCTCTGCCTTCTGCTCATAACTTACCACTGTAAAACCTCAGTTCAATGACAGATGCTCAGGTGTTATCTTCCGGGTGTGTGTTTTTATTTAAACAGTCTGGTGTGGAATTGGATAATGGATAGCATTTTCGAAGTTTAGTGTTTTAATAACAAATATTGTTGTGTACCCACCTAGTCTCTAGAAACTGTGTTAAATTCAGGGAAAGTTTTAGATACTCAGAAAATCGGACTGCTTTTAGCTAGTAGTAGTAACTCCTGGTACACGGTCATACCTGACAAGCTTGAAAGATTGCATCATAGTTTGTCCCTACTCTTTTACCATTGCTTCCGAGTTGTGTGACTGTGGTCTGTCCAGGAGTGTTAGCAGGATTTACAGACAAGTTTGGGGAAAGGGAGTGGCTCCTGCAACAATCAAGAAGATAGGATATTTTGGTGTGAAAAAATGGGGAGATAATCCTAAACAAAGATGTGGAAGAAAGCATAAGCATGTCATGAAGATTCTTTGAGTGACGTGAGAAAGGAGCAAGCAAAAATGTCGGAAGGAAAATTGAAGGATTTTTGCTCTGAAGGCAGAGGTCTGAAGTTGATGTAGAAAGCAAAGGGGATGGAAGCAGTTGACTTCAGTAAGTCACAGGCCTGTCAGGAGGAGCAGCATTTTGAGAGGCTGGAGGTTAGCAAGATTAGGGAAGAACAGACATGAGAAAAACGAGCTGCTTTAGTGACAGAAGAAGCTTTTTCGGAGAGCCTGAGTAAAGGAACCTAGCTAAGAACTGATGGAGCCCATAGTTCCTGGGGAAAATGCTCGCTCCCAGTGGTGCAAGAAGGGAGTGGAAATGTTGCCAGTATAGTAAGGATGGGTAGCTGAGTTTAATAATGTTAGGTTGGCTAGTCTCTTGTGTCTCATGAGCTGAAGTGCATAGGGGTAGGCTGTAGATAATCATAGATGTGGTAGCTGAAAATCTAGAAGTGTAAATATTATCACAGAAGGGAGAGAGGAATGGAAGCACATGAGGAAAACTGGGACTGGTTTCCTGATTTAATATTTTTCCTAACTAGATCATTTTCTCTTCCAGCTAAATGAAAATGATGGACATAAAAAAGATCTCCCTCCACAGCACATTCAGTGTTTTGCATGCCCAAACTGCTTCCTCCTCTTCACCAAAAGAGATGAATGCTTGCAGCATATGTCAGGAAAGAACCACTTCCTCCAGGTTTCTAAATTGAGTGGTATGTTGCTACTAAGTGTGCTGCTTTTCATTCCTTCTGGCAATTGATCCTTATGATATGAAGTGACTTACATTTTTCTGCTGGGTAAAAAGGCTTAATGTTTCTAAGTATGTTTTAATTCTTATTTTTCTTTTAAGTTCTTAAATGTGATATGGTTCTGTAAGAGGAGATGCTTTGAAATTCATAGTCTTGTGTGGAAATGATTCCTCCATCACAGTTGCTGTAATGAGAAGCAGACTTCCTGTATCTCCATGCTGTCAGATCTCTCATATAAGCTTCTCATCCTTTAGTGACTCTGTGCAACTACTGTCCTAAATAAGTTTACATTTAGCATGTTGATAGGAGCTTAGACTTAAACACATAAATTTCTTTTTCAATTCCAGTCAGACTGGTTGTGATGTTCCTTTCCCTTACTGTACTGTCTGAAGACTGTTGGAGGCTATTTTTCTTGTTGGTGTCTTTGGAATTCCTGATGGAAAAGACCTGTGAAAGTTTCTTCTACATATAATTGCAAATTTGGCCTGTTTAGCTGGAACAGTGCTGCTAGTCTGATGCCTTGCACTGGCTGCATTGCTACTGAAGGCTAAAATACTGGTTATGCTGTAATCCTGAACCATGCTTATGAGATTCCACAGAACTGTCTGATCATGGTCTTGGAAACAGGATTGATGACCATCATAGCTGTACTGACTTTTTAGCTTTGACATAAGCAATAGGTGTTAAAGGATTTACTTCAATGTTAAGTAAATGGCTGAGACAGAAAAGAGATAGATGAAGTTGACTTCTTATTCAAGAAGCTGACATATTTTAGATAGTGTAGCTTTCCAGATAAGCCTATGTGGCCGAAAGGACTGGTATAGTTATTTCTCATCTTCATACCTGTATCTTCTGCAATCCCCCAGAGTGGCTGCAGGAAGCGTACAATAAGACAGGCTTTGAAGGAATCTTCCTGCAGGTTGAGTCTACCGCTGTCTTCATGGAAGTGACAATCTTGAGAGTTCTGAGTTCTCTTACGTATTGTAAATCTAATGTACTTTTATTCTCAAATAGGGTATTAATTCCAAATGTACTGACTGTAGATGCCTTTAAAATCAGGTCATAGGTTTTAAAAAAGATCACTGGTGAGCTATAGCTTTGAAAAGAAGAAAACACTATTTTGTGCTTTTAATCTTTAGAGATGGATAACACTTAGCTAAGAGTAAAAAAAGGAAATGGTCTGTTTTTTCCTTTGCATTGGTAGGTCTTCGTGATTAATATTATGACTAATATTATCAGCATAGTCTGTCCTGCACAACATTCTTGTCTCTAAATCAGAGACACATGGATTTGATGACTGGACCACTCGGTGGATAAGGAATTGGCTGGATGGTCACATTCAGAATGTTGCTGTCAATGGCTCGATGCCTGAGAGGAGGGCAGTGACAAGTGGTGTTTCTCAGGGGTCAGTGTTGGTACCGGTGCTGTTTAACATCTTTGTTGGCAACGTGACAATGGGATTGAGTGCCCCCTCAGCACCTTTGCCAACAACACCGAGCTGTGTGGTGTGGTGACACGCTGGAGGGAAGGGATGCCATCCAGAGGGACCTGGACAGGCTGGAGAGGTGGGCCCGTGCAAACCTCATGAAGTTCAAGAAGGCCAAGTGGAAGGTCCTGCACATGGGTTGGGGCAATCCCAAGCACAAATACAGGCCGTGTGATGGGTGGGTTGAGAGCAGCCCTGTGGAGGAAGACTTGGGGGTACTAGTGGATGGAAAATTGGCTATGAGGCAGCAATGTGCACTCGCAGCCCAGAAAGCCAACCGTGTCCTGGGCTGCATCAAGAGCCGTGTGGCCAGCAGGTTGAGGGAGGGGATTCTGCCCCTCTACTCCACTCTCGTGAGTCCCCACCTGCAGTGCTGTGTTCAGCTCGGGGGTTCCCGACATAAGAAGGGCGCAGACCTGCTCAAGCTGGTCCGGAGGAGGCCATGAAGATGATCAGGAGGCTGGAGCACCTCCCTTCTGAGGTCAGGCTGAGAGTTGGGCTTGTTCAGCCTGGAGAAGAGGAGGCTCTGGGGAGACCTTATAGCGGCCTGCCAGTGCTTAAAGGGGGCTACAGGGAAGGTGGGGAGTGTAGGGATAGGATGAGGGGTAACAGTTTTAAATTGAAAGAGGGTAGATTTAGATTAGATGTAGGGTAGAAATTCTTCCCTGTGAGGGTGGCGGGGCACTGACACAGGGTGCCCAGAGAAGCTGTGGCTGCCCCCTCCCTGGAAGGGTTCAAGGTCAGGTTGGACGGGGCTCTGTGCAATCTGGTCTTGTGGAAGGTGTCCCTGCCCATGGCAGGGGGGTTGGAACTGGATGGTCTTCAAGGTCTTTTCAAACCCAAATGATTCTATGATCTGGCAGGGGGGTTGGAACTGGATGGTCTTCAAGGTCTTTTCAAACCCAAATGATTCTATGATCTGGCAGTGAAGTTAGTCGAAAGGCATTACCTCAAATTACTGCCTGCTGATCATCACATCTTACTAAACAGAAAATTCAAAGAGAATTTGCCTCCTAAGATACAGAACAGTAACAGCAATATATAGTTCATAAGCCATTTCCCATTCTCTTTTCAATAGTGAATTTTTTATTCTGCTGGTACCTGGAGTTAGACATGAAGTATGTACTCAGAACAACAGAAAGTTCTGCACCTAAAAATTTAAGGAGAATTAACACAGAGGATGAGAAAGAGAGATACGGTCAGAGTATTTGGGTACTTGTTAAATGAATTTCATACTTTTTTATTTTTTAAATACACTATGGCATTAAACAAAGGTGTATGTATTAAGAGTTGACAGGTAGTGTTAGATGGAGGGGAAGAAGGTCAATAAGAACCTTCCTAAGAGATTGGACCTGACCTTGTAAAAGGAGGAAAAGGAAGTAGAGTCAGTCCTGGAGTATTAAAAAGCAAAATGCAAACAGATTCAGATAAGATATTGTTACAGAAGTTTTAAAAAATTAATGCAGTTTTACTTAAAGCTTCCATTGCACAATTACTGTGACTCAGCTGACACATGATAATTTGCTTTCTGAACCCTGTGACAAATGAGCATAATTTGAACTATGTCATCTGAGAGCTGAAATACCAGGAAAGAACTCGTTAACGTGTGGTTGTGCTTTCTGCTGTTCCATATTACAGATGAAATGAAGGCTGGCCTTCCTTTACCTTTCCCATCCTATGCAAAGAACCTTCTTATATCTCTGTGCAAAGAGGTCCCTTTCCAAGTGAAGTGTATATCCTGCTGCCAGACACTACGCTCACATATGGAACTAACAGCTCATTTCAGGTTTGTGAGACAGCTGTCTTTATAATGTGAACATCCGTAGATCGATAACAGGTAGGTGGATATGTTCTTAGTGGTTGTAGTGGATTGCAGGGCATCTAGGACCATCTGAATGTCAACTTTCTAAGTAAGCTACCAAAAACCTGCCCCTTTTTCACGTCTTTTACCCCACACAGTCCACTGCGGAATGCTGACTGATGTCTGTATCCTTTCTGTTCCTTTCTGTAAGAGAACAACAGAACTTGGTCTCTATTTCTAAGTTGGCAGCATTTTATTTCTAAAATGTGCTGAGTCAACAATGTAAGCATCAATCTAAGTGCTAGTTTTGGAAATTGGCACTTAATTCTCTTTCAAGTGCAGAGAGTAGATAAGCATTTCATGATTTTTTTGGCAAGCTAGTAGATGGGTTAAAGTATACAGAGGACACTATTTCTGCTCACTAATTGCTGCAGCTACTAGGTAATATTTCAAAATACATCTGAAAGTTTAAAAATGCTTCAGGTTATGATATAACCTCTGGGTTTTTTTTTTTAATCCATTCAGAACACGCTGTCGTAATTCTGGACCTGTGGCACTGTCAAAGAAGAGCATCTGCCAAGTTGCAGAGATATTTAAAACAAAAGGCTACTGTGAGAACTGTGATAAACTGTTTGCTGATAAAGATCAGATCAGCCAGCATAAGCAAAGCACTCAACATAACATTAAAGTTCTTACTACAGTGGAAGAGTCCATCTTGATGTTCTGTCATATCAATGGAAAAAATAAAAATCAGTCTCATTTGTGCCATATTGTGGATCGGTCAAGACCACTGCTTAAAAGGCATTTGACTTCAAATGAATCTAACAGTGAAAAGGGGTGTAGTCCATCAAAACGGAAGAGTGATTTAAAAGAGAAAAATCAAGATCATGTAGCAAACCAAAGTCAGGGTAGTGCTTGTAAAGTAAAAGCCTGGTTTTGTGAATGCCTTCAGAAGTTTTTTACAGAAGAGTCAGTAGAAAAGCACATCTTATCAGCAAATAGGATCTGTCACAAGTGTGCTGTGTGTGGAAAGCTTGCTGAAAATTCAAGCATTATCCGCCTGCATATGAGTCGATTCCATGGGGGAGCACACTTGACGAATTTTCTTCTCTGGTGCAGAGCATGCTCTGTAGATTTCAGAGAAGAGGATATAATGGGACACGTGACTGAATGTCATGGTGGACATAGTTACTATTACGAGCAAGAAGCTCTAGAAGATGAACCTATGCCATCCGTTTCTGATGCCGTGTGCATTTCTGCAGGCGAAAGGAAAGCTTGCACTCCTAGTCCTATGGAACTCTCCCCTGAAACAAGTCCTATTCTGGGAAAATGGCAATGCCGCATTTGTGAGGAGATGTTTGAATCTGAAGAGAGCGTTAAGCAACACTGCATGTCCTTAGAAAGCCATGCATTTCACAGATACTCCTGTGGCTTATGCAGAAATCATTTCCGTAAAGTAGGAACGTTACAGCGACACTTCCAAGAGCACCATAACCAGGAGATACAGACTAAATACTTCTGTGGCCTTTGTGGTAATCTCTTCTTTGACACAGAAGAAGAGTTTCTAATCCATTATAAGGAGATTCACAGCATGGACTATGCATTTGTGCCTGAGCAGATGGAAGTATCAATAAAAAAGGAGGAGGACTTCCTCCCAGTAGAAAAAGGAGACTGTTTAACCTGTGGTTGCCGGACAACTTACATTTCCAGAATAAACAGGAGGAACGATTATGTTAATTGTCAGAAAGCCATGCTGCAAAAAGGAAACTTATGGTTTCGATGCTGCTTCTGTTCTGCAACTGCACAGAATTTTGCTGATTTGAACAGTCATCTCAACAGCCACGCGTCATTGAAACGTAAGGAAGAGATGTATGTTGTTAGATGTGCTGCGTGCAACAAAAACTTTGACGATCTTGGGGGTGCGCATCAGCACTATCACATGAAACACTGCTTCTTGCAGAAACCTGATCTATCAAGTCTTGCATCAGAATCAGAAAATACAGTATTCAAGTTCACGGCAAGTGGGGCTTGTGTGGACAGAAAACCTCACAAGCTAAGATTTGAAGCATCTCCATCCAAGACTAAGGAAAGACTACAGTCATCTCCTCAGCAGGGACCAAAACAGGGAAAGAAAAGAAATAAAGAGAACTCAGCACACTCTGAAGAACCTGGTGAAGGCTTGTGTAAATTTTTTTTTTTTAACATTAGAAAAATATTGATGTCTTGAACACACTCTGTTTCAATGTTAGTACAAGTATGTAGCATACCATTTGCCTACATCCAGTGTATAAATCTGTTCAGAATTTAATATTTGTTATTTCTCAAAGATGCATTTTAAATTCTTGGTATTTGAGTTTCCAGAACTTGGACTCAACAATTTATTGCTATGTGCTGTATGCATGAAGTTTTTTAAAAAAAAGTAGGCAGGTGTGAGAATGCTGGGACTGAAACATTTAATTTTCAAGTTAGTTGGGATTATAATTTGGTGTTAAAAGGAAGAGGACATCCAAGGGACCCCCAAACAGAGATCTAACTCCTAGAAATCTAATAGTGGTCTATAATACACACACATTCAAGAGAAACTTGCCTTCTTTGCATGCAGAACATTTATGAGCCTGGCAGGGCTTTCTGTATGGGTAGTCCTATTATAGCACCATCTTTTCAGTTTTCTTAGCTTGCCAAAAAATAATTTCAGCTGGGAATTTATATTCTCAGTATGTATTAGGGTTTTTTGCCTTGAGCATGCAAATATTTTTTTGAAGTTCATGTCACTGCTAAGAATGACATTGAGAATGCTGAAGGTGTACCTTGTGTTCAAAAATTTGAAGTGTTTTTAACAATTCATGATGTCATAATGCTTCTGATTAAAAAGTTGAAATTTATGTTGGATACACAGCAAAAAGTATGTCTGACCATTTTGCATGCTTTTGTGCATGTAACCAATTAAATGTCAGAGACTTGCCATAGTGCAGAGTTGAATATTACATGGACTGTTAAAATGTCTCAGTGCAGGACAACAGCTTTCTGTGCCTACCACAGAACTATCCAGCTCTACACCATCATATAGCTAGATTCTACTTTCATTTGTCTGATTTGTGCATTACTAAATGCTACTTCTGTTGATTTTAAAAACAATGCAAGCACCAAATAAGATCATGTTTTGTAACTTTTAGGTTATAGAACAGTTGAATACATGAATTTGCAAAAGCATATCTTAAGTTGGTGTATGTTGGTTGACAACAAAGTCAGGTGAACTTTAAATGTGTCCTTTCTATCCAGTTGAAGATGGTGAACTTCCTGATCTTGACTACCTGAGTACCATGACTCACATTGTGTTGGTGGATCTGGACAACTGGGGAAACTTATTCACGCAGCTGCCAGCTAACCTGAACCAAGGGACATTTATCTGGGGCTTTCAAGGTAAAAAGCAGTTGAAGGAAATGGAAAGATAAGGTTAACAAATCTACACAGTTATTTGAGCAGAGATTATCTGCATCAA
This sequence comes from Tyto alba, assembly GCF_018691265.1. Taxonomy (NCBI): domain Eukaryota; kingdom Metazoa; phylum Chordata; class Aves; order Strigiformes; family Tytonidae; genus Tyto; species Tyto alba. The sequence goes on along the minus strand of NW_024881316.1, from coordinate 23,426,432 downwards.
TGAAGAACAGGGACAAGCAACAACTAGGGCTTCTGAAGTCACAGTGTCACTGGCACCATGTAATAGAAATGTTCTTGAACTTTTCTAACTCAGTCTTAATCTACTCTGCTCTTATTATTCCTTGTAGAATACTGTTCCAGAATTGATGAAAGGTTTAGGAGTCTGTCTGGCCTCCCTGCTGAACTTACTTAGGCTGTATAATACTAGGTTTTCATAGTTATCAGGATAGACATAATACTCAGAGATCATTTTCTTTCTTACTCCCAAGTCCCTGTCATAATATTCTTTTTCTTTTTAGTTCCGAGAGGCATGATTTTACATTCTTGTACTTGAATTCTGTTCTGTCTGTGGCTTGCTCCTTAAGGATGTCCCTGGTCATCCTGTACATCAACAGGTATATCTTACATCTGGAAGATGCCAGTAGTGGTACGAGGTGATTAATCGAACTCACATTGTTATGGGTTTGTAAGAAAACTTTTTGCAAAGTTTGCCTGTAGCAGCTCTTTAACTTGATATTTTTCCCTACTTGGCTGTTGAACCAACTTCTTGTCCACCTCATGCTTTTTCTACTGGTTTTCTCTGTATCTGCCTTTATAATTATTTTGTCTGTGGTACATTGAATACTTCAGTAAAGTCTAGGTAAGGGATAGTTTCAAAATATTTATTGCCTGAAGCACATGCATCATCTTAACAGGCTTGTAGGAATTGTCAGGCATGTTTTACACTTGGTAACCACCCTTGTACTGCACTTCCTTAACGTTCTTGATTATCTCTTCCTTTAAAAGACAATCAAGAGCATCCTGAAATCTGAGACTTTTCATGCTGCTGAGGTTGGACAGAAAGGCCTGTCACCTTTTTTTTCCTTTTAGAAACAAGTATCCCAGTTAACTGATAAAGGCAGAGCAAGTATGTCTGCTAATGTAAAGTGTAAGTTCTTCATTCAGCTGTGCTCCTGGACCTGTAGTCTAACATCTGTCTCTTAGGAGTTGTGGGGATGAATCCTCTGGTCTTCTCTGTGAAAGTGGGTTATGATCCTGAGTTCTGTGTTCTGCTCAGGCATTACTTCTGTACCGTTACCTGTATTGTCTTTACCTAGCCTTTGGCCTCTCTATAAAGTAACAGTATTCTTGTGCATGTGCACAAAGCCACAGAAAATGCTGATTTTAAGGGTTTAGATTATACCTAATCATCCTGGATTTCTATTTCATACTGGCTCCTCCATTTATTTGTATTGTATTTTCTATATGGCTGAACAACCTGTTGTTCTTCCCATCTTTCGTGAGGCTTTATCCATCTTGGCTTCTGGTCAAACTTCATCTCTGCATTCTTTTACTTTTAAGGCTATTATGATTTGGTTGTGGGTTTTAGTTGTTGAAGATTTGTTGGGTTTTTTCTGTAGTTATTCAATCCGCTTGGCCTTGGAAAAACTTTTTTTTTTTTTTTTTTTTCCTACAGATAAGAAACTGTTAGGAATCTCACTTGAAGAAATGTCAGGCCTGTTTGACATCTGAAGTCCAAAGCTACTCTGTCTGGGTTTTATAATTATTTAGTAAAGAATAATTTTTCATAGTTATGTCAAACTTTCCCCACTTGAATTCAGATACTTGTTTTCAGTCATACTTTGTTACTCTATTTAATTTACTCAAAACTGCTTTGTCATTAATTGACCCAAGTTTCTTTGTTATGACAGGGTCTTCTGTGCTGTTACTACTTTCCAAGGTTAAAATGCCCTGTTTTGATTCAGTAAGAAAAAACTGATTGATCCCAGGAATGTCTGAACTGTACTGTTGTCAGAAATGTCTCTTCCCTGACCTATCTAAGAAAGAGAAATAATCCATAGTACAGTCTTAGTGTTACTAATCTGTTGTTAGGAACCTCTGTTAATACGATAATCTTACTCAAAGATACTGTGCCCAGGGATGCTCCAAAAACAGGTGCCTGCTGGCACAGCCCAGCCCAGTCCATGTCAATGCCACTTGTTCTTGCTTCCCAAACAAGGTTGCTGCACGCAGGCTGCCTCGTGGGAGTGGCCCCTGGAGCACTTGTACTGAAAAATCCACGCTGAAGAGTTAATGGTGATTAAAATGGGCCATATTCAGATTGTAGAACACTTCAGCGGTTTATTAGTGTCAAGTATATTGTTACAGAGCCTGGGAACACTAAGGCTCCCAGGCACACCTGGATTTATTGTTGTAGGTGTCCTCATAATAATGCTTTACAGAGTTATTTGATGCATGCTATTCTTGTTTAGCCTGTGAAAATATAGCGACATCACTGTCTCTTCTGATTTTTTTTTCTGTATTTCCCAAATGTTTCTGATTTTTTTTTATATATAATTATTTTTATATGACACTTTTGCATTATTTCTGTTATTTCTGTTGCTAATACAGCCTTAACTTTGCTTTGAGTTCCTCAGTTGTATTGCCCTGGCTCTGTATTGCTTCTGTTTTCAGATATTCAGTTGTCCTTCACTCTTTTGTGGTCTAGCTCTGCCAGAGTAAATACGTTTTTCATTGTTTTCAGCTGGTCTGGTCAAATGTTTATGCTGTACATTTATGTAGCCAAAAGCCAGGGTTGGTGATTACAAGTCTTTACCAAATAGCAGTGACAAAGGCTCTCACAACAGATGAGAACAGCTTGCAAATACCTTTTTTCTCATGGACAGATACCCCAAAATTGTTTCTGTGTAGTCTGTTACTAAATCTTTGAGCTTTTAGATCATTTTTGATGCCCTCTTATAGCCATTAAGCTGAAAAGGGAAAAGAAAAAAAAATACAAAACCCAGGAGAAATCTGCTGAAGATTGCTTCTACTTCTTTGTTAGACTGTGGGTGGGCAGGTTGGAATACACAATCCTCTGCAGCCTGTTTACTTGAGCCTTAGTTTCACATGTCCTCACATGAAATGCCATCAGTGACTGCTTTTACCTTCCATTTAAAACCCTTTCTTACATCCAGCCACTCTTATCATCTGGCAGATAAAGCAACATTTCTTCCTCCTCATTGCAGACCCATTATTTCTTAGCAATTAGGGATGTCATGAAATTCTTACTCCCTTCAAATTGTCCTTTCATTTGTTTGTCTTTTTGTGTTGTCATAGTAACTGTAAGCTCCCTGTTTTTCCCTTTTCTTCTTGAGAGACTTCCTGCAGCATTCCTTTCCATTACAACCTGTTTCAGCCTCGTGTTCTTTTTATCTGTAGGCCTGTTACTCAGCTCATCTCTATTCAACTATTTTCTCAGCCAGTAACTACATGTTTTAGGATACTGTTAACAAAATTCCTGCACTTTTTCCCCAGGTGTAACCTCATTTTGCTTATCCTTGACTGCGTCCAAGCGTTTGTCAGGACTCTAGTGTTTGTTTCAGCTGTTACTCCAGTTTTTGGATCTTCTTTTTAAAGAGTTCTGATATGTAATGTGTCAGGCAGTTAGTCTGTTGGAAGTAATCTGGGGTGTTACATTAATACAGAATTCCCTAAGAGAAGCATTTCTGTTACTGGTACTACATTCCTAGACCCCCTCTGCTTCTGCACATCAACCTGAGAACAAGGGCTCATTTGGGATTTTGGTTATATGTTTATTTTAACTTTCACATCAGTCAAAATAAATTGTCTTTAAAGCCAGATTTATCTTTGTTTTGCCTTCTTGCATTCTTAATTCCTGGTGGCATTTCTGTTTTGTTTTTTTTGTTTGTTTGTTTGATTTATTTTTGTTGTTATTTATTATTTTTCGCTGTTTAGGAGGATACAGCAACTGGAAACCTCCAGTGCAGTGCAAAGTTTACAATTACCTTAAAAGGATTGGATGTTTCTTTCTTCATCCACGTTGTGGTACCAGAAGAGAAGCAGCAGACTTTGCTCTCTGTGTTCATGTAAGTTAGCACATGCTTTCTTTATCATGTTTCTGTACCCAAAGAGTGGCAGATGATGTCTGCTATTAACGTTCAGTGCTAATTACAGATGAGATTCTTCGATTCTCTTCACGTGACTTCTATGTCCACTAAAAAGAATGATAAACCTTTCACTGAATTGCATAGAGACAGCCTGTTGAGAAGTGATTTGCCTTTTTTTTTTCTTTTATTCCCATAGAAAGAAAAAAGTTAACCCAAATAGTACATCAGTCTGTTGTAGAGGGGAAGAGGGCTCCTTAGGGAATGAAGAATAAAACCCCACAATTCTTATATTTCTCTCTGAAAGCTGTAACTCCTGCCTCTCTTTTCAAGCAGCCCAAATCTAGAGCCATCCTTAAGATGGCATTGGGTGGGTGCCAGTTCCAGAGACCCTGTTGGGCTGACAAAAGAGCAGTGCCTCTGTTCAGTAGGGCTAGGGCTTTGGCTGGGTTGGGAGAGGGGCAGGTGAAGGACAGGTATCTGAAACGCCACAAGCTCATGTTCTTAATATAATGCTTTATCGGTTAGATAAAATTACTTGAGAATCTAATTATACAATATAAGCGTGCTTTGCAACAGCGTTTGTATGTTACACTACACTTTTTTATGATCCTTAAAATGCTCTGCACAGATGACTTGTTTTATGTGGAGATGATTCTGAAATTCTGCTCTTTAGGAATTTGTTCCATACTCCATCTGTACTGTTCTGGTAGCCATTTCCTGTGTCTGTTGTCATATGTATAGAATAAATGCAGTGTCCAACTGTTGAAATAATGCGTTTTGCAGTGGTATAGCATGTATCAGACCATAAAAGCAGAGACCAGTTGCTGTAGGCGGCTTTGCTATGAAGACCTGTCTTACAAAAAGCTAGTCAAACTCCACAACATAAAAACGTGATCTCAGTTCAACACTGGTAATTTGTTTCCATACAGGCTGGTCGTCTGGATGAACACTTGCCCAAGCAAATTCCTTTCACTGTGCTTTCTGGAGACAAAAGCTTCCTGGAACTGGAAACTCAATTTAAGATGACCCAGCGGTCAGCTCGCATCCTAAATCCTCACCATATTGAAGGAGACATGATGTGTGCCTTGCTAAACAGCATTTCAGATACCACAAAAGGTAGAAAGTAAACATTAAACACAATCTTTCCAGCAAACCGATAGTTCTTTCCAATAAAAGAATTGAACATTTGGCTGGTAACAGAAGCTGTTGTTTGATGCTTCTTACATTGTACTGGTATTTCAATGAAATAGAGATCAGAAAATCAATTTGCTTGAAGCAAACCTTAAACACAGACTTCATTAAGCATTTTTATTCAACACAACAGTCTTCCCTGTATTTTTTATTGTAGCAGGAGACAAACTGTTGTTTCAGTCTGAAAACTCCTTTCTAGGTAGAGAAGCTGTTTAGAGCACTCTCTTATGCGTATTTGTCAATTTGAACTTAAATCTGCTTTGTGTGATTGTTCTGGGTCTGAAACAAATGTGACCCTCCTAAAGCATTGTTATTTCCCAAAATACCTCTGTCTATTTTGACTCTGTACTCCTGGCTGCTTCCAGTGTTTTCACTGGCACACAGCTCACATATCTGTTTGGAGGAAAAACATCAATGAAAGCTTTTAAGTTCTTTAGAATACCATATTCCAATTAATGGCACACTAAAATGATCACACTGGTTTTATATAGGATAACCAAAGAGGTTTGAGCCAGTTCATTTTAATGCTGAGATAAATTTTAATACTTCTCAGTATTTTAAAATATTTTGGAGTTTTCCCTAGAAGACCTGACACTTCTCTGTAGACACATTGCTTTTCCTGACTTCGTGTTGTGGTTTTGGGGACTTGTAAGTTGAGTGCATATTACAGAAAGCTGTGTCTGAATAGCCCTAAACTGTTTTCAGAAATATACACTGCTAGTCTTGATGCAGGTGTATGAGAGCTATCACATGGTCCTCCTGTTCTACCAGGAAGATTAAAGTGGAATGCTACCACTGAATGGTGAATTGGCATCGATCAATTAAACAGAAAAAGAAAGATAGCAATAATTAAATGGTTTCCTGAAAAAAATGATCTGTGGTGAGCTGGAATTGATTTATGTACTTCTGATGCAGAAAAGGTACTTACAGAGTTTTCTGGCTACCCCAGGCATTTGCTGGTCTAGACTTTTTCCAGCTGGATTATGGGGATGTGATTCACAGCCAGAAGCGGCCATTCTAGTAAAATTTCTTGGTGTACTTAATTGCAGAACTGTCACTCTCACTAGTGCAGTTTATTTTGCTCAAGGGGGAAGATTACTTTTCTTTGCAGTTATCCATAAAGCTGAATATTGAATCATTGCATTACCACTACAAATGTTTTCTTTGTAGAGTGTATTGAAGTTCTTAGATTGATAGAGCTCTTCTAATGTAATTATAGATAAAACTATATATTATTAATGTGGGAGGCTGGTTTTGCTTTGGGAGCTTTGCATATTTTTGGGAGGAAGAGTGGAAAAGGAGATGTAACTTGCAGTCAATTTAAGTCAATTTAGCTGTAGGGGCTTCCTTTCTGGTACAGTTTGTTGTGTGACTTAAAGATACAAGATGGTGAGGAGAGGGGAATGTCAGTTTTGCTACATAAGGGTACTCTTAACTCCCTGCCGGGGTAGTTTTGCTAGTATAGATTTATTCACCAGGCTATCCTGGCTAAGAGTTGATGACTTTGAGCTAACCATTTTCTGTGTATAAGTTATACTCCAGTATTTTTTTTATATTAGTCTTGCTTTCAGAAGTTGCCTACTCTAACCCCTCTTTCAATGTCCTTTACTACGTTAATATTTAGTTTACTCTTACAGTGCTGAGCACTCCTGAGAGGCCCCTAAACCTTACCTTGCTGGCTGGCCGATCATTGTGCATCTGTCGTGGTTTAGGCCTGGTTGGCAGCCAACCACAATGCAGCACCTCTCTCTCCCTTCCCCTCCGGCAATGAGAAGGGACAGAGAGCCAGGCTTGGGGTTCGAGATAGGACTGGGATGGGGAAAAATCCCCCTTTATGATCACGAGCAAAAGGCAGACTCGTTAGGGGAAGAAAAAAAAGAACATACATTTATTACAAACACTAACAACACATAACAGAGTAGGTTTGAGAAGGGTAGAAGAGAACAGTTTCCAATGTCTCTCTTTGTAATTCCTTTGCAAAGAAAAGTTTGTAGCATGCAGAAAAACACCATTATTCCCTTGTCTATATCTTGATGCTTGATATCTAGCCATGATAGTACTGTTCCATCTTATATTTTTAATGAGTGCTGGACAATGTTGAGGGCAAAGCTGATGGTAGATTAGGGGTCAGTGTACCCATTCTGATACTGACAGGAATGCCACAACTTCGTGGTTGACAAAAGTGATTTTTGTGTAAGTTGATGGCTTTAGTGTAACTGTGTTTCTCACAGTCATACTCAAATGAGATCTTTTATTGACTAAGCTCTTAAGTAAAACAGACTTTTTTTAATAATAAGAGGACCAAATGTTTTTGAGTATTTCTTCTCCTTTCTTTTAAAGAGCCAGGCTGTCTCATGAGACTGTCAGAATCAATGGGGTAGTGATGTACTATGTCTGCCAAATAGCCAGTGCACCTCTTTCACTGACCCTTAAGGTTTGTTTCCACTGTGCCCAAGTGGAGTTGTCAGCCTACATCTTCAATCTGCTACTATTGCCTGAAGTGCTTAAATACTACTGAATGCAGCTTCTGTGAGAGTTTATTTGGAAGAACAGGATTTCAGTTCATTTTGATGAATGCAGCTAAGCTTCCTAGCTCCCACTAGCCCAAAAAGCTTTTGGTTTACATACTGACAACAACAGAATTTACGAGGAATTGAGAATTAATTTACAGAAGACATTAAGAATAACTGCTTGCCTTCTCAGTAGTCAAGTTTTTATGGGTGTCGAGGTCCCATATGAATATCACTTCTGACCCCACTCTCTGCTTTTTCCAAACCTTCAGCTGATGCAGACTGTGAATGACTAAACATAGGTCACAGCCTCCAGCCCCCACTGTCCAAAGAGGCTGAATGGGAAGGGCATGAGCATCTGCACTGTGATGCACCATGAATGAATGATAGTTACTAGAATAAGAATCTGTTCCTTTATTTACAGTTATTACAGTGGCCACAGCCTGTTGCAGTAGGAGGTGATAAGGAAGCTACCCTTGAGTGGTAACTTTGTGTTTAGCTATAACAGGAACTTATTACTGGCTTTGATGTGCCAATGGCATCTCTTGTGTGCATCTTTGAATAAATGTATATACTCTAGGGAGAAAGCAATGTATTGAGACCTAAGGTAATGAGTCTGAACAAGAACTGTAGCCAAGTGGATGAACTGGGAAGACCTCACCATTCAGATCATATAAAAAAAACCCTCGAGGATTAGTTTAATCTGGTTATGAATTTGAGAGGTGTCCAAGACGAAGGTTAAATGAAAGTCTGAGTGACCATCGCTCTACTGGCCACAGTTTCAAAAAAATGGAATTGGAGGAAGGTGGGGGATTGAGAGTATTTTAGTCATGCTACGCTTGAGTGAACAGATGAGTAAGCATCTCTAGGGAGAGATAGTGAAGTTTTAGGTTGCATGGAGGAAGAGAGATCCTGTGTATTTGTGAACCTTCCGAATGGAAGAGCTGTACTTGTGCTTACAGATGATGTTACCTTAATGAAGAAATAGAGATTAGAGCAGTAAGTATTGGGGAGGAGTATATAGGGAGGATTCTCCAGGGACATATTGAAGAAGGAATAAAGAAAAGGATTCTGGAAACCAAGGAACAGTATTTTGAAGGCAGAATAATCATACATACTGAATGTGATTGCTAGCAAAGGTAAGGATGGGATACTCATCTTACATTTCTGGCTAAGTAGTTACTAGGATCCTGAATGAGGTAACTTTTCTTAAGGGTAAGGTAGCACTGAAACTTCAGATACCAACTGGAAAAGGATCAGTGGTTGGAGAGACAGTGAGTTCTGTGTGATATTAATGTCACCATACATTGGGATGAGAAAGAGGCAGATGAGATTGTAAGTTACTGAAAAGACTAAAAGAAGAAACATTGTAGGAGAGAGAAGTGGAGGTAGGGAGTGAGTCTGCACAATGTGTGAAGTACTCAGGAGGTGTATGAAGATTGTGCAGCAATGGAGGAGGGCTAAGGCTGGGGAAGGGAAATTGAGTCTCTGGTGAGACAAAGGAACTAATAAACCTGATGGAAATTATTAAGGGGATGGTGGTAACTAGGGAGGTTGCAAGAGAAGAGGATCAGATGCAGGGGGGGGGAATTACACTGAGCTATGTGGGCAACTAATCCAAATCCAAGCTGTGGCACTTTGATGTCGGGACAGTGGGTGGCGCTTGCATTCTGTGAAAGCTTACCATGAAAGTTTACCAGTCTCTTACCAGAATAGGTTTCTATGAGACACTCACGAAATGTCAGAAAAATCACCATATTTTATCCCACCTATCTAGCATTTGCTTTCCTGTTTTTTTGTTATTCCAGGAGGAATTTGGCAATACATGAGGACAATTGTGAGCAATAGGATTTCTTTGAGAGAATAGGTATGGTCAGAGTTTCTTAGCTGTTGTTTATTTAATAAAATGTACTAGAGAAGAGGCCATAACTTAAGATCTCTTGGCTGAGAAACTGGGCAATTGCTTTTCCTCTGACCCCAGAGGAGTTAGGAGCTACAGAATGTGCTAAGTATTCGAACAAGACAGACAGGACATGCCTGATTACTCCAAATTAAACCTTCTCATTTACTCTTCATCATCAGAAGATGCCAGCAGTACCAGGAGTATGTGCTGATGAAGTGTGATCTAGATGAGCAAACTGTGAAGTGGTTTGAAAACTGGCTGAACTGACCCGGTACGTGGTGATCAGTGACATGAAGTCCAGTTGGAGGCCAGTAACCAGCTCTGTACCCCAGAAGTTAATACTGTGTCTGATCCTATTTAATGTCTTCATTAACGACCTAGATGGTGGGGCAGAGTGTATCCTCAGTGGGTTTGCCGATGACACAAAACTGAGAGTGGCAGCTGATACACCAGAGGGTTGTGCTGCTGTCCAGAGGAACCTTGGTAGGGAAGAAATGAGCTGACAGAAAACTCATGAAGTTCAACAAGAAGTGCAAAGTCCTGCACCTGGGGAGAAACAACCCCAGGCACTGATACATGCTGACCAGGGGTCAGCCAGCTAGAAAACAGCTTTGTAGAAAAAGACCTGGGGGTCTCCATGGTCACCAACTTGACCCCAAGTCAGCAATGTGCCCGCAGAACTAAGGAGGCCAACGGTACCCTGGGCTGCATTAGGAGGACCTGTTGCCAGCAGGTTGAGGGAAGTGGTCCTTTCCCCTCTACTTGGCACTGGCAAGGCCATAACTGTCAAGTTCTGAGCTCCCCAGTAGAGTATCTTTTTGGTAATATTCAAAAGATGTCTAGACGTAGTCCTGGGCAGCTGGATCTAGGTGATCCTGCTTGAGCAGGGGGGCTAGACAAAATGACCTCCAGAGGTCCCTTCCAACCTCAGCCATTCTGTGATACTTGCAGGGAGTATGTTCTTAACTGGCATCCAGGACCTCCTCAAGAGCAGAGGTCAGTCACAGAGTACAGACACACTAGGAGCAACGTTAGATCAAGCACAGTGACCTGTCCCATCTGGAAAAGCAGCCTGTTGTCTTCCGACTTGCAAATGCATCTGTTCAATCAGTTGACCTTTCTTCCTCTTTGTTTGACAAGTGATGAGTTCCACACTAATAGTTCTTTTTGTCTGGCCCCTAAAGGAAGCTGAATTCCTGCCCCCCACCTGCTTATTTGTTGGAGCATTTCTGCCCAGGAGTTTTGACTGCAGAAAGCTTTTCTTCTGACCATTATGGTTTTATTTCTGATTCCCATAGAGCCATATGAGAACATCTTAAAATTCTCATCTTGACTGTTTTTGTGCCTTTAGTCTTTGCTCTGTGTAGGTTTGGGGAGGGTGGGGATGGGGGAACGCTAAGAACAAGCATAAGGATGTTTCTGGTTAAGGAAAGTCTCAGCGTAATTTGAGATATAGAGCAGCCTTTGTGTGAAAAGCTGCTAAATAAGATTTGGCTCTTTGTTAACCTCTTAATAGGTTAACTTTCATCAACTCAAGTATTTCAGAAAACCCAGCAACTGCCTTCAGAAGTTGAATGTCCCATTACTACAGTTAGGTGGAGGGAAGTCTTGCAAATAGTGACCAGTGAAGGCAGAGTGTAGCTCATGAGAGTTTTAACATGCTTCATAATCACATTTGACTCTGAGCTGATTTTTTTTTTTCCCTTCAAAACTAACAGAAGATCATCAGTAGAAACTGGTTTCAAGTTTCATAGTTTCTAGCAGTGGAATTGTGTTGATTTCAACTATGCTTCAAGCAAACATGTTCTCTGATGTTATAACTATCAAGTAGTATTTAGTTGTTGCATATGAGGTAAAGTGATAAATCACAGGGCAGGCAGCTTGTTTTAAAAATGTTTAAATGCTTTGCATGTCAGCTTGCATATACCTCTGTTTCAATATGAATGTGTATCCTGTGCTATTACAGTGCTGTAATTAAGGTGGTGTGACTATCAAAACATTTTGGCAAGATGAGGCCTGCATTAATACATCAGGTGAATCTTAATGAACTAAAATAATAATTCTGTCTACAAATCCTGTTTTAGCATTCACAAAGTTGACAGTAATCAACTTAGCTGCTGATCTGCCATATTCTGAAAAATCAATGTCGAGTTAGCCTGTTGCCTGTGTCAGGGAAGCCAAGAATAATAAGCAGGAAAGTGCTGCTTCTGACAGCATGGCAGTGGGTTGCCATTGTGGCTGCTTCTGTGGTGAATGCTAACCAACTCTATAACTAGTTGCAGGAAAGTTGAATTCTTTAGATCATATCTGAAAGGAACTCCCAAATTTCTGACTACTGTCCTCTGCTGTTTAACCATCTAGGCAAGATGCCGATCAGAATAGCATTGCCTTGCCCGTTTGCCAGTATATTCTGTCAAGTTGCCTAAAAAACCCTTACAAACCTTCAGAAAAGTGCTCATAATGCATTTTGATTTGAGATGGTAGCAAACTAGAGACCCTTTTGTACTTTGCCTTACTGATCACATGAACTCAATTCTTCCATTATATTTATGCCAAGAAATAATTGCTTGCCTCAACAGTTACACCTCTAACAGATACAAAACTTTTTAGAGCAGTCTGAGATGTCTTCAAGGCTGGAAGATTAGAAAGATGGTTAATAAAGGAGAAACCACTTGTGCAAAGCCTTTTCTTTGTACCTTTTCCTCCCATAAGTTATTGTAATAACTTTTTGGGGGTTGTGTGGATTTTTCTTTCTTTTGCTTTGGAAGATGATGTAAAGAATAGTATCTCTTCTGCCCAGAGATAGTAGGCAGCTCCAAAAAGGATTCACAGTCGGTCTGCCAAGTGACTGGAGAAAGCTGGCTATATACTGCAGTCAAAATGGTCTATTTCTGGAATCTTTGGGGGCTCCTGATCTCTGTTAGATACCAGCTATTGGAATCTGTATTCCTGGAATTGGGAAAGTCAGCAGTGTTGTTGTCTGAACAAGGTATATGTGTCAGAGGTTTGAAAACAAATTTTAGAAAGTGTACCTGTCACTCTTAATACCTAACTTGGGTCATTTAAAATGCCGGAATTCACACAGTCAGTAAATTAGATGTCCATATCAGAATGTTCTTTGCCAGTAAAAGTAATCAGAAGTACATTGGTGTACCAATAAATGTGATGACTTTAAGGGAAGTGCTTCTGTTAATATGACCATAGGAGACCTAGTTGACTGCAAATGCTGTAAGACCTCATCACTGAGACCATCTCCCAAAATAGCAGCAGCCTGTAGCAGGAGAATTAATACATCATGTGACTCATTGACTTGTTCATTTTTTAACCTGTGGTTTACTGAGACTGTTTAAAACAAATGGGGAGGGGGGGGGGGGGGGAAAACACCTTTGGTACACCAATCCCTATCAGACATTTCAAAATAGAGCTGTGGAGTTTTGGCTGGGCTTGACTCTGATGAGTTAGCAGATTAAATGTATCAACATTTTTCTTTCATGAGACTTGAACAACATCTGCTGAATTGCACTGCTCAGTTGAGTTATAGCACTCCATTGTTCATATGGAGTAGTTAGGCAATAAAATACAGCTAAGATCATTTGTAGGCAGACACACACTATAGCACCACTTCTCATAATTAAATACTTGATACATTTTGTAGAAAGTGAGTAATGTCTCTTGTTAATAACTATTACAAAAAGCCAAATGCAGTAGACCCAGTAGCTTCTGTACCTCTTATTTCTTGTTACTGTTTTAAAATAATATAAAATTGGAGCAGTCTGCTTCTAGATTTTGGGGAGAAAAGTAAGCAGGTAGCTGAAAAATAACTGTCTCTCGAGTTACTGCCTTAAACTACCACTATAATGTATTTTTATCTTGGTTTTCAGATCATAACAAGTGTGTTTCTTCAAATCCAACCTATAATGTAGTTACAGTAAGAGAAATGCAAGAGGGGACCATTAACATTTTATTAGAAGCAATATGTAATTTATGTTTCATTTCTGTATTTAAGGTTCAGATAGTGAAGATGAAGATACAAAACTAATAATGAAGAGGAGCTTAGAAGAAACAAAGAAACAGGAAGGTCTGTTAATTTTTACTTTTCTATGTTCAGGAGTACTATTAATTATGGAAGATACAGAAACGAAACTTACAATCAGTTTTACAGCAAGTGACTTCTGAGGAATACTCTCTAAAATGTGCTGGGCAATCCTCAATAGTTAAGAACGCTGTGATGAGTTATAAATAAAAAACAATTTCCGAACCTGAGAAGTTCACCAGCAGACTCAAAATCTATTTTATTGGTGCACCACAGGGTATTGTGCAATTAAAAACTTGACTGAGCTCACTTTGTACCAGTTTAATATGACTGTGTTGACTCAGAGTAGAACTACTGACTAAATAGTTGAACTTCTGAATAAGTAGTTCAAAATTAGATATTATATCTTCACAAAGCACTCTGGGCTCCTCAGAGAGCTGTAGATTTACGCACAAATTTGAATCAGCAGTACAGCTGTCTGCTCACATCATACCTTACCTTATTTGAAATTGTTTTCATCCTTTTGCTGTTGTGCCTTGTGGTGGTGTTCATACAACGTAGCCATTCATTTTTAATGACAGACCACAGTGCACTTTGAAAACAGTTTGTTGTTTAAGGGCTTGACTCTGCCCTTCCACCTGATGGAAATAAAATTAACCTTTTAAAAAAAAAAGCCAATAATTTGTACAAGGTCAGTGATAAAACTGATAACAGGATCTTATATTCCCAGCACTTAGTTATAAATTTACCACCTGTTACTAAATACTGTTATGAAATGTCCAACATATTAATCTACAGTACTGACAGTCTGCCACGCTCAGGCCCCCCGAGCACTGGCTGCTGCCACCAGGGCTGGCAGTGGCATTCGATGCGTACAGGGGGGCCCAGCTGTGGTGCTGCAGTGTTGAGGGCATCCGACCTGATAAAGCAGCCTGGCTTCAGCTCTGTTCCCTGGCTGGCTGTGTGGTTAATGGCCGTTCATCACGGGGTAAGAGGGAGTGAGGAGGCAAAATCAACCCCAAAAAGAGGTAAAAAGAAAAAAGCACTAGCAGCTGCTGGAAGAGGAGAAAGCTGAAAACAAGGGTAAGAGGCAGGAAAAGCTGCTTCAGCAGCTCCAGGGAACACAGGACAATCCAGGTGTCACTGTGGAGCTAAGTCCGTGCCATTAGCAACTGGGTCACAGTTTGGACCTTATTTCTTGATTCTTGCACATGCTTAGTGGCTAACTGACAACATATTTTAATGCAAACAGTTGTCTGCAGATGGCTTTCTGCTTTATTTTAACTTCAAAATTTCTTCTTTGTTTCTGCGACCGTGTAATGTTTTCCTTTCAAAAACTAACTTAGCTCTCTCATTAGTAGTACCAGATGTTACAGTAACGTCCAGGTGAATGAATATGGCTCTGCTGACAGGAGAGAGCATTCATTGATACTGTTTCTGCTCCAAATCTAGACCTTGCATGAAACAGCCCGACAATAATTAAAGTTTTAAAATCTGTTAATATATATATATAATTATTCTGCCTCCTTTGTCGTAAGAACAGACAGCTTTTTTTATAGGATGTGCTTGTGACCTCCTAAAACGAAAGATGAATAATTCAAGAATGTCAGTGTCTGAAAGCTGCTTTATTTTTTCCAACCATACCTTTGGTATTAATATTTACTGTACATATAACCTCGTCTAATTGATGAGACCTAAATTCACTAACGCAAAATAATTAGTGCCCAAAACAACCCAAATGTAATGCAGAAACGGAGTTTCTTTTCAGAGTATTATGAAAGGTGTTTAAGAGAGGCTGTTAACAAGGTAGATGAGTGCAATGCAGTCTTCCCCCCCACCCCCTCACCAAGAACATTACAGCCCTGATCTAGACTATTCTTACTGCTGATACAACTTTTTCTCTACTTATGCCTGGTCTTCCTAGTAAGAAGGACAACAGTGGTGCCAAGTTACAATGGAGATATGGGAATATCTGTTGATAAGGAACTGGAATGAAAATACTGAAACCTCCCTGCTTGTTTTGTGTGTCTATCTTTTTTTGTTTTAATACTTTATTTTTCTTGCTGCATAGATACGGGTTCTAATCTTTGACCGTTAAATATGTAGTTGCATTATACTCTTAAACTAATCATTGGGCTGCCCCTGGTTAATACAGTGGAAGGCTGCAAAGGTTGTTCCTGTATTTTTAAGTGTTGAAAAGCTAGCATAAGACAGAGAGAGAAAATGCTTTCATTCTGTTTCTCTATGCAGTCTACTGACATTGCCCACAGGAGTAATTTGTTGCTTTATGTAGTAATATTAATGTAGCTGTGCTTATCACTAGTTATCAACCATATTTTGAGATTATCATTTTTTTATATTTATACAGAGCAAGATGCAGAATTGGAAGAAGCTATCAAGAGAAGCCTTGAGGAAATGTAAATTAAGATACTTCAGTACACTAACACCATGTCATCAGAGCTGCTCACAAAAATGGAAACTTGTTCATTTATTTACAGAGGTTCAGAAATAGCACCTCAAAACCACATCTGTATCTTGAATTGTTAAATTTATAATCTGATGTCCTCTGTCATGCTGATGAACAGCTGGAGTTTATGGATATCCGCTGCAATATATTGTGTATGATAAAAATAACTTTTTAAGCCTTTGCATATTTGGTTTCTAATGGATGATGACTAAGTCTCTCCAATCTAGCTGTATAAGTTGTTGCCTAATCAGTAGGCTGGTCTTACTAGGTATTGGGGGTTTCAGTTTTTTGTTTGTTTGTTTAAAATTGGTTCTTGTATTTAATTCTTCTGTCACAAAATGTCATTGTCTTTATTTACTTTTTCATGTGGTCTTTGCAACAGATAAAAATAGTAAACTCTGATTAACTCAGATCTGCCTGTCTAATCTTGTTATAAAGAGAAGCTTAGATCCCAGGTTAATAAATTGAACATATGGTCTAACTCTTGCCTGTGGCCAGTCTCATCTGAAAGACCAGAATTTTGTCTATGTCCTGTTTTTTATAAATGTCAGAATTGGGACCACAGGCGGTACAGTTAGTTTGTTAGCTTTATTTTTATAAATGGGTATGTTTTTTCAATAGTAGCATGGTAGAGTCGTGGATTTGATGGCTTAAAGTTTGACTGGTTTGGTTCCTCTTTCTGGTCTGAGGCTGGAACAACTTTTTAAGGGAACAGAAGCTAAATAAACTTTCTAGTTCCTGTTTGGAATAGATGTGAGAGAATTTAAGTTGTATTATTCCTATATACTATTGTCTTTGCTCCCTTCTGTTCATCAAGAGGTGGCCTTGGATAAATGAATGTAAATGTGTTAATTATTTTTGTACTGTCTTTATTTTAAGGTGAACAATGATTTCTGTTTAAAGCTGTTATCTCTGCCACCTTTCTCAGTTCCTCTGTTTAAAAATACCTATGCAAGCTGTCCAGTTTTACCAGCCTGTTATACTCCAGTTAATGATTGCTGTTAATCAGTAAGGACTCTCAATGTAATAAAATGCCAGCTTGATTTTTTTTAATTATTATTATTATTCATTAGTCTTTGAGTTTGCATCCAACTGCTGTAAATATAAATATTCATTATGCAAACAAATACTTTTTCAGGAGAGTAAGACAAGGGGAAGGCTAGATTTTTCTCACTCTGAATTCCAGAGTCAGAACAACTACAGCTGTGTGTCATCATGGTTAGAAAAGCTGGAAAACTAGCACTGGTTTTATTTCCAATCATGATTCTGCTAGAATTGCCATCTGTGAAACAAACAGAATTAATGAAGAATCTAGTGAGTTATCTCAGTGCTCACTAGGAAACACAACTTGGAGAAACTGTTCAAATGCCAGGACATAGTTTGAACACTTCCAGTACATTTGACTCTGAAGTATTAGAGAATGAACAGGAACTCCATGTTTTTCCCTTGTGCCTGCTGCTTGCATTCCCACTGCTAATCTCAGATTAGTTGTGCTCCTGTTCAATTCTGGGTGTGTAGCTCGTACGGCTGCTGAGGAAGCCCTACTCTGCAAGATTTTGAGTTGCCATTAGCTACTGACTCAAGCTAAATCACTTCCAGAACTTGTTCACACCAAGTTCTTCTAATAAAGCATGGACTGAGACAGAAAACAATTTTCATCCTCAAAAGCATCACAGTCCAAGTTATAGAGGCTTTGGGGCAGTTTTGGTTTCAGTGCAGACCCTAAAGTTGCAAATTCCTTTCATGTGGAAAGATGTTTCAGCTTGAGAAAGTTCTTTGCTTGGCTCAACAAGTGTTTAAAACCTGGGTAGATGATCCTGTCCAGAGTCTGCTATGTTAGATTTTGATCATGTGCTTTATTCCTCATAACATTGTCATAAATGTAAAGTTGGCTTGTACCTGATGGGCCATGACTTAATCGGTTGCATTAAACAACAACAACAACAACAACAAAAGAAAGTGCCATGTGTGCACACACATTCTCTATTCTTGGTGCTCCAGTTATTCAACACGTTATATTGGCTTCCAACTGCTTAACAAAACAAGTAGCAAATCCCCCCCTCCTCCTGTGGCTCTTATAAAGCAGCAAAATAGAGTTCTAGTCTCTGTATTTTTTTTATGTTAAAAGTAGTCTCCAGAAATATCGTCATCTTGAAATTTGCCCTAATTTTCTTCGGTCTCTTTGAGGTTCTATTAACTCTCTAAAATTTTTCTCTGCAAAATTTTCTGCCATCCCAGGCTTGTGATTGTGATACTCCTGTTTCCAGAAGAGCAGAGAAAATTGGATTCTTAAAATGCTACATGTACAGACATGTGACTTGTTATTCACCACCGTCTCGTGGTACCGCACTTTGTTCTTCAGCTGGAAAAAGTGTCTTGTAAATGGTTGCATTTAGAATTTAATATTTCTGCCTGGGAAGTCTTGTTTAACTGGCTGAAATTTTTGAGGTTTGCCCTGCATATGCTGAGAGATTTGTCTGTTTACAGGCACAACTCATCTGCTAAAAGGAGTTTGCCCAGCATCCTTTATATCTGTACTACAAGCAGTCTGTCCTGCCCTTTTTCAGAGAATTTGCTTTTGTGGTGATGTCTGAGCTCACCCTTCATTAGTCTAAAGTAACCCTGTGGTGCTTTTTTTGTATTTAATGAGAAAAAAGTAATCTCCACCTGGCTACCACCAGCTGTTCAATTTAATGCTCTTAACTTCTGTGTGGTGCATGCGTAAGTTTCAGAAATGGTGATGAGATTGGTACAAGGCTCTTATCTCTTCAGTGCTTTGTGTGCCGTATTCTTTCATATCAAACAAAATCCCTCTTTTGGTCATATTCAGAGATGAGATGCCAAATAAGTCAGTGCAAATGTTTATGAAAGTCACTGGAGCACTAAAACATCATGCCTGCCTGATTGCCTCTGTAGTTTAATAATATTGAGAAAAAAACAAAACAAAAAACCACTAAAAATAATGAGATTAGCTTACTGTAAGGTATTTGCTTTGTATGTGTTTTTGGGTGGTGGGTTAATTTTCTTAGCTCTTCAAGGTATACAGAAATGACCACTACTGTTCTTGCAGCAGCTACAGAATGCAAACCTTTACTGCATTTTTACCAAATAAGGTGAAGTGTATAGAGGTATGAAGTTAGGCTGTCTTCTTTCTTAAAAGGAAAGCATTCTATCATCTGCTTGTGCTGTGTTAGCAATGTTTACAATGACTGCTGTAAACTGGAAGGAGGTGAAGAGGACAGATGACGAATTGTTTCAAAATTAATTTAGCAAAATTGGCTAACATTAGCACAAAGATACTTTCTGGCAACTCTTTCCAGCTAAGTAGCTTTATATTAAAGTCTGCATCTGCATATTTCTTTGACACTTCTAAACCTCCTCAAGTTTCCTGTAGAAATTCTTAAGTGGTATAGAGCTCTGTTCTACCATTCTGTATCAAGCAATATTATGATATTGCTTGATATTATGATAAGATATTATGATAAGAAGATGTAAACAAGTTAAAATTTATAGCAAGTGTGCATGCGTGGAAATTTAATGAAAAGTTCCCTTTCTGAATCTGCGGAAGTTCACTTTCACTGACTGCTGCATCCTAATTTCTGTGAGTCCTTCCATTTGTTTTTTTGGCTCCATCGACAAGCGGCTGAGCGTCTGCAGCAGCACAGAATTCACTGGCTCATTTACTACGCAATTTTCCTCTCCGTGAGACTGAACTGCTGCATGCCCCGAGATGGTCATCCCAGCTTCCAGATTGCTTCGGAGATAGAGGGCTTCACTCAGGCTTCTGACAGGCTTGGGACCTCAGGGCTTGCCGACGCAGTAAAATGGCTGTGGTGCATATAGGCAAAGCCGGGGCTGGCTTTAATTAGCCTTGGTAACAGTAGCAGTAGAGACACAGTAGCACAGGTTCAGCAGGTGCGTGTTTTGATTGAAAACAGATCCTAAAAACTCCCATTGGCCCATCTTTATTGCTATTGCTACAGAGCTGGGGAGACCAAGCTGGCTTTGCTTGGTTGGCCCAAGCCAAGCATCCTTCTGCTATGTACGGGAACTGTTGTGTTTCCATAACACCTGGGTATAAAGAAGGTTCTGCAGATTAAATTCTTGTGGGTGAAGGAAGGAAAATAATCTGGCGTGGCATTTCTTGGGTGTGGACGTTCTCTTTGATCCTGCTACATGACAGCTCATATGTAAGCGTTGGGGTACGTGACAAGGTATATATCAGGGTTTGGAATAAGGCAAAGCTGGAACTAAGGTGCTATTTAGCATTTGGCAGTGTTTTTGGTATAGATCATCTCCCTGGCTCTGGGACTTATATGGATACATCAAATGCCCGAGACCTGGGAAAATTGCCCTTTCTGCTACCTCAAGGGACTTTGTGCATGTGAATGACACTCTCCTGCACACTGCTGTTTCGCAAGTGGCGAGCCTTTTTTACAGTGCTGTAGTTTAAACGAAGAGATAGCCAGCAGCTTCACTGCTGAGGCAGGAGTGCAGAAACCATGAGCTACACACCCTCTCCCCATGTTCTTCTCACTGGTGCCCACAGCCCGAGCAGGGCTGTGGAGAAGACGAGGGGGGGACACAGGCATGGCAGCACCAGCAGGCCTGACCCAGCCATCATGGTTCTTCACCACAGACTGCAAGGAGGAGGAAGAAATCTGTCCGTTTCAGATGTGGGGGCCCTTCCTCCTCCTGTTGCCTTGTGACCCTAAAGGACCCCATTCCTGCCTTTTATGTCCCCAAACTCTCCCAATTCAGCTGTGAGTCACTTCCTTTCCTCCAGAGACTGACTACTGTCTTTCCAGCCCAGCCATCTATTATTTTGAAAAAGTGGTGACTGCTGCCCCTTTACATATCTCTCCAAGAAATAGGACAGGGGGAAAATCTACACTGCTAAAGAGTGGGGAAAGCAGTTTTCATGATCCTGCCAAGTTTCTACATGGGAAGATATCCCAGATTGCCCAGGCAGTAATGTTGAGGCTAGTCCATTTTTGCTTTTAAACTTGTGTCTTGGTTCCATGGTTTCTCCTATTCTCACTTCTAGGGTAAAGTGCCATTTTGCTGTTAAAGAGGATAAACTGTACACGATATGTCTGGACACAACTGTGCCTCTGTTTCATTACAGCTTCCACCTGTGTAGAATTAAACCCATGTGCAAGGGAGAAAAAAGTTCGTAACCATTCAGCTATTTTGATTTCTGCTTTTTGAACCTGATCTAACTGATACTTAATAATTGGCATGGGAAGAATAGAAGGAACCAAGGAGAAAAATGGCTGCAAACTGTGTGTCATGGCTACAAATGGTTTCTGTTTGGGGTGGGAAGCGGTTTTTAATTATCTTCTACAAAGACTGTAGAGAGATGGATGGAACAACTGCTCAAATGAAGTTATTTCCATGAGCTTACAGGCAACAAGCCTTACTTATTCCACTACGTAAAACAAAGAAAACTCAGGCAATTAATTTAACGAGCGCGCTTGGGACATGATATCATTCTGAATGGACGAACCTGAGAAAACAGCTATTTTGAATCACAGCAGGATAAGCATACAAAACAGTATCCCTGTGCAACAAAATCCCTCTTAGCTGGGTGCCAAAAACTGGTCTCTTAGAGCCATGGTGTATTTGCCCAAACCTGGACTTTCAGGATAAGCAAATTCCTTTTTAAATACTCACAGTAGTGGCAAGTAAAGCCAATGTGTGACTTGAATTGCTGGAACCAACGCTGCCAGCAGGAACCTGAAGTACAAGAGATTCTGTGCGAGTTGTTTGCTAAGCTGGTACAGTGGGTGCTTGCCAGAGAGAAGGTACCATTCTGTGCAGTCACATTAAGTACGATCTCAGAAAAAGTCATTACTAAATGTAGATCCACTACCTTGGCTACAATGAAATACATGATTTTTTCATTCTGGCATAGAAAGAGAACATTAAGCGATTTTCTTTCCAGTTAGCCTTCTCCTATCTTGGACAATAACGGCTAGTGGAACAGGTTCCTTCCTGCAGGTATTCAGGGGGCTCTTACTGTTGGCACCAGAAAGATGTGCTATCGGTGGCAGTATCTGAAGTGTCCTGTTTTTTGAAATGCTGTTCTGGTTCTGCTTACAGTAAAGGCTGTCTCTGGTTTACTTTTCTCCAATATGTCCATCCCGCCAAACAGGCTTCTGGGTTTTTAAAGCATTTCTTTGCCTCCCTCCATTTCTGGCGTTTTCAGATGTTTCTGCTTTGCAGCTCGCTTTTTGAGTAGCTTTTTGTTTTGTTGCTCTTGAGTAACAGTTGGGTGGTGGGTGGGGGTTTCCTCGTTTCCTGTAACTAAAGAGCAAACCAACGCACCACCGGTGTAGAACGGTTCTGGAAGGCAAATCCTCACACGAACAGCTACTGTCTTCAAGTGGATACAGACATGGGGAGCCTCCTTATTCCTCCCTTAGCTTGTGGTTCGGCGAGAGGCAGAGTTTAGGGTGCGTTCGGCTGGTCTGGGTTCTGCTGCTGTTGCGACCAGGGGTGCCGGGGACCGAAGTGGGGGCAGCTCGGAGAAGCACAGACGCCCCTCGGCCGCCCCGCGTGGGGCGCGCCGTGGCTGGGCCCCGCTTTCGGGCACCCACCGCGTGGGACGGGCCGCGCCACCGAGGCGTCAACACTTGTCCCACTGTGGGTGTCGTTCCCGCGGGTGACCCGCCGCCCGGCTAGGCCTGCCCCCACCCGTGTCTCTGCGGCGGGGGAAGGGGGGTGCGTGGGGCTGCCGGGGGGGGGGGGGGGGGCCGCGGCCTGGTCCCGCGGGGTGGCCGGGCCGGGCCGGGCCGTCGCGCTGCGTGAGGCGGCGCCCGCGGGGCCGCGGCCCGGCGCGGAGGCGGGGTGGCCGCGGGGGCAGGCGGCGGGGCGGGCTCCTTCTTTGGCCATGAGCGAGGTGCCGGCATTCGGCCGCCGCCGCCGCCTGCGGGACGCGCGGGAAGGGAGCGGCCGCAGCCGCAGCCGCAGCCGCAGCGGGGCTCCGCCGGCGGCAGCAGGCGCGGGGTATGGCCCAGGCCAAGATCAGCAGCGCCAAGGCCAGCGAGGGGGCGGCGCAGCAGCAGCCGCAGCACCAGCAGCAGCACCAGCAGCAGCAGCAGCAGCCGCCGGCCGGCGGGCAGCTCCGGGGCCGCTTCTACCGCTCCACCTCCATGGCGGACCGCTCCAGCCGCCTGCTCGAGAACCTGGACCAGCTGGAGCTCAGGTCGGGGCTCCGCGGGCCGGCGGCAGCGCCGGGCCCGAAGCGGGGGGAGGAGGAGAAGGAGGAGGGGGCCGCAGCCCCCGGGAGCCGCCTCGCCCCGGAGCCGGCGGCTCCTCACAGCCAGACCCTGGCAGGGCGGGAGGGGAGCGGCGCGGAGGGGCTGGGGCTTCCTGAGGGGAAAAACGATTCCCCCTTCGTGAGGGGCGGGGGGGGGGGGGGGGGAGTTTGCAGATGTCAGCTGCTGCTCTAAGGTGAAATAGCGTGGCCTGGAAACACGTGAAAATGGGGATATGTGTGTGGATGTATGCAAATAGGCAGGGTTTTTTTTTTTTTTCAGAGAAAGTGCGAAAAGCTTTTTGGGGTTTGTTACCCTTTACGGTTTGGGGAGTCTTTAGCAAAGGGGGTGCCGGGGCTGCAGTCGACAGGTGCCTCTGAGCCCTGCCATGGGTCGTGACCGTCATCCCACGCTGGAGCCCCATGGCCCCTTCCCCGCCTCTGTCGGCCAGGTCTTTCAGAAGAAGATGCAGGAAAGCCGAGAATTAAAATGTGGTATCGCTCGGGCTCTTGGAGGCTCTTGCAAGCCTTTAAGCCGCAGGTGTCAAGTGCCAGCGTGTCAGGCTTCGTGTGTCCCAAACCTCCCTTTGCACTCCCTGGTTCAGCTGTGGGCGTTCTTGTTACCCATGTCGATGTCCCCCTCCTCTCTGAAGCGTAACAAATCATGTAACTATAACGTGAATTGCATTGCATTCTGCAGCTGAGGTGTGTTTTTCTGAAGTAATTGCAAATGCGATGGCGTATTTCATCGTTGTGCCAAGACACGTCCCGTCTCTTTCTGCTATTTGATGTACCCCCAAATAATCCCATTTGATTTTTTTTTTTCCACCCCAAGTTCTGCCCCATGAGAGATGATTCCTTGCCTTTAATCACCTTCCTTGTCCTCTCTGCTCTGCCTAATTACAGTGTCCCTTCTGAGGTGGGTGGATGTGCGGGGTGCTGTGGGTGTACCACTGATTCACCTCCTGCCTCTACTGTTTCAACATGCCCTTTTCCTTCATTACAGCTGCATATTGATCGGCAGCTTTCACAGAACCACCCAGAATGTTTCTAGGACTTTCCTGTAATTAGAAGAGCTATGTGGGATACAGGAGTTGCATTTTTCCCCTTTCTGCCTGCATTACTTTGCATTATTCAGGAGTGGACTTCATGTGCTGTTATATTAGCCTTTTGCTTAGCTTGATTACATCTCCTTGAAGTCCTTCGCAGACTTCTCTGAATTTGACTAAACAAAATCACCGTCTGCAAACAAGTCTCACTGCTCACATCCAGGTCTAGCGCATGAATATATAATCACAAAATGAGCAGCAGAATATGCAAAGATGTGTTTTAAATTTGCTGAGCGACTCTGAGGCAAAATAGACAGTTTGGTTAACCAGGAATTAAACCCCAAATTAAACTCTCCAGTTTGCTGTGGGTCTTTCAAACAGATATAATTCTAAATGTGAAACAGCTACGAAAAAAAGAGTCAGTCTACTTTAACCAAAGTCTCTTGCGTCTTATTTTTTTTCCATGCACAACTAAATCATCATGCCTCATTTCAAAGTTATTTGAATGACAGGAGGAAGAGCTTCCACACTTCCTTCTCCAGCCGGTCTAGTTTACCTATAGACCCTTGAGATATTGCTTGTAAATATAATAAGTGAAAATTTGTCAAAGTGAACTGCAGCCTTTAATTAAACCCCTCGACAGTCCTCAGTTCTCAAGTTGCTTAAGGTCAGCCAAACCCCGAGGCAACCCTCATCCCTTTGGAAGTGCTCTGGTTTGAACAGCCTTCCCTTTTCTCTCTTCCCTTCTGCTGTGAGAGCTGCTTTTCCAACAGTAACAGAGTATTTTTGTACCTCCCTGCTAGGTGTCTGCATAGGGATTTCCTTCTGTAGGGAAAGTGAGCGGGAAAGGGGGATTAGTTTGGCTGCCAGGGAGCGAGCCCCCTGGCAGGGGCAGCAAGGGGGGCAGGCGGTATGTTTGTCCCTTGTAAGGGGGCTTGGAACTCCGTGATGTCCCGACTGCTGGTGAATGCCAAGACGCCTCAGGAGCAGCTGGAAGTGGGACCAGAGTCTCTGTTCATGAGTCACCGTGGTGTTCTGGTGGTTGTGTTAAGTGGACACGCAGTCCTAGGTGTAATGAAACAAGTCAGACTCTTCGCTTTTTTTTTTTTTTTTTTTTAATCTTAATTTTTTGTACTTTTTCTCCTGTTCTCCTTCGGAACAACTGTATTCCCTCAGCATTCATTTGTATGTTCATGGGGCCGCTCACCTGAGAACAGAAACTCAGTTTACACAGCTGAGGATGCCAGGTTGAAACTCGTGTTTTGTCTCTGCCTTGCTCAGCTCTGTTTCAGGAAAAAAGCTGCCCCATCTTCAGATGTTTCCTATTTCCTTTGAAAACTTATCTGCACTTCCAGCACATAAGCTTTAATAGTGGGTTATTTAAGTCAGTCAGTAATTTAAAGGGCAGAGTTATTGCAGCTGTCCTAAGAAAGCGGGTATCGAGTTTCTCATCTGGAAACAAAAGCGCAGGCTTGGTCCACCTGTTCCTCGGGGGAATGCTCTGCTCATGTCAATGGTATGTAGGGAAGAAAGGCACTGTGTGGCTAGGCACTCTCAGACCAGGGAAAATCAGAAGTAAGGAATGTTTTTTTTAGTCTTAGGTAATGGATGGAATATTTAGTTGATATTCAAAGTGACAAATACTCTCCAAGTAAAAATATGATTGGATGTTGTCATCTGTTAGAAAAAGACCATGCTAGTGCATTGAGATAATTGATAATTGGGAATAAGTATGAGTGTTTTGTGGTCTCTTTTCTTTGCCTTCTATTCTTTGGGGGTTTTTTTGAGACTTTAATTGTGTTTCCACCCTTTTCCACAGCCGTCACCTCTGCTAGAGGTTTATCTCTAATTTTTTTAGAGATCTTTTTTTTTTTTTTTTTTGTCCCCCACCCCAAGAAAGTAACGATTTACACAGACCCATGAAGTTAAAGCACATTTTAGGAAAGAAGTTATGGGAGCTGACCTCAAGGTGCGGACCTGGCACTCTTGCAGTGAGTCAGGAGGGGAAGGTGTGCAATCCCAGCAGGGGTGGGGGGCCAGGAGGAGCTGGTGGGACCCACCCCAGCATGGAGCCAGGGTGCCCAAATAGGAGAGGCAGTGGGAGGTGCCTCACCTTGATAAAGCCCCTCAGCATCTTCTCTGGAGCACTGTTTTCTTCTTGAGGCTGGTGTCAGTGATTTCCCTGTTTTTTTTGTTTTTTTTTTTTTGTTTGTTTGTTTGTTTGTTTTTCTGTTCTGAAATGATCCTGTCCCACTGTTTTGACCTCCATGAAGTCCAGGGCCCTAGCAACAACAGCTGGCCGTTTCCTCCACTCCCTTGTCTTGCCTTTCTCAGGCCCATTTCCCCCTCTTCTCTTTGAGCCTGCGACTCCCGCTGTCTGGCTGCTGCGATGCTGCCTTCCCTGCCAACGTGCTGTGCTATCACACTCTGCCTCCACCCTGCCCTCGAGAGGTCTCTGAAACCCAAGGAGTTGATTTTTTAGCGTTATTTAGTTCTGTCACGCCGCTCATAATTGCTCCAGTTGGAAATTTTTGGAAGGGATAGCAGAGGGGAGGGGGAGTCCTGACGCGCTGCTTCGCTGTCCCTTTGCCCCGGCAGCAGGAGCCCGTGTGCCTCCTTCACGTGCCGTTACACGGTGCCAGGGTAGGCTCTCATTTGGCTGCCGTTTATGGAAGCAAATACACTAAAATTAAAATCCCAGTGGATTTTAGTTGTGTGGCACTCTGCATTGCAGTTGAAAAGGTGGTTAAAATAATTCCCAGGAAGCAATTACTGCAAATGAAATAGTTATCAAGATTTGGTTATATGATTTTCTGTAAAATAATGTTAATCTCTGGTAAATTCTGGGGGTGGTTTTGCAGTATACAATCATTAATTCTGATCATTCGGTCTTTAGGTCCTACCTTGCATACCAGTGGCTGGCTTTGGAAAGCAGTGATGTTTTAGGCGCTCTCTTTAGAATTGCACCAATTCAGGATGCATCTCTGCAATGCAGTTTTTCCACATTCTTCAGAGGACCCATCAAAGCCTGTGGAAATCATGGATTGATCCATCTGCTGAAGGCAGCAGACCTGTAGTCTTTAAGTCAGGACAATGATATACCGAATCTGACTTAAAAACACTTATTAAAATTTAAATTCTACACTTCCAAGTTTTAATTTTAAGCTTTCCAGTGACCACAATGCATTTTTAAAAATTGTGATAATACTAATTTTTTAAAAAGGTATGGCGAGGCATTTATGAAAATATTGCTAGACTTCCTAAATTATAAAGTGCAGACATCTGAAGTATGAAATTACTCCACCTGCCTCATTGCTCTTACTAACCCGTCCAAAATAATAATTAAAAGTATTTGCTCTCGGCAAGAATTTGCATTGCATTAACTTTTCTCACTCCTCCTCAGAATGAACATGAAAGGCAAAGCTCGAAGCTTGTGCTTTCACTGACTAAATTAGGCTAAATATTTTGTAAAACAGAACCATTTCATGAGCAGGCTGCATGTGAACTGTGACTATTTATATCCTCAAATGCTCCTGTTCTGCCTTCTTTTGCCCTCCTTTCCCTTCCTGCTGTTTTTCTGAAGTTATTTTCCTCAGCCAGGCTTTGAGGAAGGAGCAGCAGCTCTGTCTCGAGAGATAAGCCCTCACCTACAGGAGCCACCACCGCTTCAGGGCAGTGTCCAGTAATGTTGAAGAGCGCAGAGCATCTCAGAGGCTTAACAATGTTTTGGTTTGTTTCCCCTTTTCTGGCCGGGTTTAATAAACATTTCAGGATAGATGGATTCCCACGCTGCTTACAGCAGCCAGACCTCCCGAGCTGCGCGTTGCAAGCAGCTGAAACTGTCAGCTGGGTGCAGGTGATACTCTGCTTTTCTGCGGGGTCTGGGAATGCAGCGTTGAGGGTTTTTGGCACCGCTCCCACAGCCAGTTGCAGCTTGGCAAGTCCTCTGCGAGCCCCTCCCTTACCTTCAAGCCTCCACGGGCAAAGCCAAGGGAGGGGGACGTTTCCCTCTTGTGCCTGGTCTCCGGAGTAGAGGGTTCCCAGATGTGCATTTCTGTATTACTCGGCTGAACGCAACAGCCCCCTCCTTAAAACCATGGCGGGGAGTAAGACATGAATTAAGGAACTGGACTCAGATTCTACGATGGTGTTTTCACGTTGCCCGGGGCCGGATGGCCCTGTACCTCAAGGATGCCACAAGGAGGAGGGCAGACTACAGGCATGTAACCGTGCAGCTTACTGGGACCCGGTGGTTCAGGGGGAGCGCAGTTTCCAGTGGGCTTTCCCCTCACCCCCGCTGCATCACGTGTGGGTTTCAGCACAGTGAACGGGACTGGAGTAGGGGTCCTGTTTTGGCAGGAACCGAGTTTTGTGCATCCCTGCAGCCCAGAAAGAGGAGCTGCTCCCACAGAAGCTTCCTCCCTGAATCACAACGAGCATTGCTCCATGGAAAACACCAGTGACCGTGGGGGCAGGTGGTCCAGCATCTCTTCCCAGGGACTATGGCGTGCCGCTCGGCGGGGAAGCCCTTGTCACGTTAATAAAAGTGTGTGAGCTTTGTCCCTCTTGCCCGTTTTTCTCTCTTCTGAAAGGGGTCGTTTGGCTACGAGGCAGCGTTTGAGTTTTCTGGAGCGTTTGTTGCTTTGTAGGTGTGTCGCAGGGGTTCTGTGCTGCGGGCTGGGGGCGGCGGGGGAGCCAGGCCCCCTTGCTGCCTCCATCCCCACAGCTGCAGCCTTCACCCCCAAGGTCCCCGATGGGGACTTGGTCCATTCCTCTTCTAGTTAAGCAGCTGATAATAATTGCCAATTAACTACAGGATTTCTGCTATGGAACTGCAGTACCGTCAGGCTCTAGATATCCAGACTAACGGTGGAGCAGGATACTCCGCAGCACTGTCAGTAAAATGAAAAATTTAAGTCTGATCGAATTATTACTGTTTCGGGGGGTTTTTCCCCCCTCCATTTTGTTTCTTTTAAAAAATCATACTGAATCTTGAACAGTGAAGTTAAGATACAGGAAAAGGTCATGAAATCAGAGAGTTTGGTTTATGGATAATTAAGAACTGGCTGTACTTCTTAAGATGGAGTTTAAAAAAAGAGTTCTTGGCAGCTATATGGGTAAACAGCTATTTTATTATTTAAACGTTTTGTTTGGTTCTGCCACGTTCAGGGTAGAGGCTTTCCGTGACGCAGCATCTGCTATGGAACAAGAGAAAGAAATCCTGCTAGAAATGATCCACAATATCCAGAACAGCCAGGATATGAGGCACATCAGCGAAGGTGAGAAGCTGCCTGGCCGTACCCTCCCGACTGACCCGAAGTCAAACCAGCCCGTGCCTTAGGGAGCAGCTCCGTTTGGTTGCTCGCTGCTGGTGCCCGTTAGGGTTACAGAAGGGCCATCTGTTACCCTGGGATCCCCTTTCTCCCGACATCCCAAATCCACATAGTGTTCAGCTGGGTGGTCTGCCATGAATGTCACCACTGGGAAAGCTCGTACTCTGTTCACTGATTTACTTGGGTTAACTTAGCTCAGCTGAGGGAGAGAAGTTGGTGATAATGATGATGATTAAATATTGTTGAAAAACCAGCATTTATGGCTTCGACGGCTGGACAGGCACGAGTGCCACAAAGTGTACAGCCTGCAAGCACCTGGTGATTAAGATTGTTGCCGTGGTTGTGTGATACGTGGCCTTATATTCCCTAAATCTGTATGGTTTATATTAGGTGCCTTAAACTGCAGGTTTATTGGCTCTTCAAGAGCTTACATGTCAAATATGTTGTGTCCGTATTTTAGGAAAAAAATAAGTTTTCAGAAAATAGAAAACCAGTTTCTTTCATGGCCCCTAATTGCATCCGGTAGTCAGAAATCAGTTTTCTCTTTACGGCCATCTGGGGTACTGTCTAAGTCTCTCCCTCACAGTGGCACAAAAGGTCCTTAATGTGCCAGTTCTGTTAATGAATAATGTTTCCCGATAATATTGTATGCTTTGCTTTAATGTGACACAGCCAGCATTGTGTCAGCAGCAGCAGAAGAGCATTTCTTACATTGTGAGTAAGTCTTAATGCCTCATTTCAAATGAGAAGACGCCAATTTCTGTGAAATAAGTAGGACTTGGGCAAATGCAAAAAACCTTATTTCTAGCCGCTGGAAATCTTATTGTCACTTACTTGAAAAAAACAACCTTGTTTATTGCAAAGTTGTGGCAGTTTGACTGTCTTGATGATGTTATTTGCACAGGAGTGTATTTGCCTGTAACCTAGGATACTTTACTTCCTTGGTTTCAATTTAGGTGAGAGGGAAGAACTTAATTTGACTGCCAATCGCCTGATGGGCCGAACCCTCACTGTGGAGGTTTCTGTAGAAACCATCCGAAATGCCCAGCAGCAGGAATCCCTACTGCATGCCACGAAGATGATCGATGAAATAGTCAATAAACTTCTAGATGATTTGGAAGATGCCAAAATCCGCTTAATGTCGCTTTACGGTGCGTGCACATCTGACGTGCCAGCGGGACCCATCGATCAGAAATTCCAGTCTGTGGTAATCGGGTGTGCCATTGAGGATCAGAAGAAAATCAAAAGGCGGCTAGAGACTCTGCTCAGAAACTTAGAAAATTCTGAAAAGTCAATCACGTTGTTGGAGCATCAGAAATCATCTGTTCGACAGTCTTGCAACAGCAAACAGGATTAAACTGCCTTCCTGGCTACGTCGGGCAAATCGCAGAATGAGCGAATCTCCGTGAAAAGTACACAGAAGAGCTAAGAAAAAAATTCTCTGTACAAGCACATGCGTGCATATGCATGCACATGCACCAAAGTATCTTTGATTGCAAGGTGCGAGCATTTAATGGGGTTTGGTAGCATTGGCATTTCTTTAGGCAATAAAGAGTGCTATCAGTTCTCCTGTAGAGTCGATACCGCTCTATTGCAAGTTGCAATTGTGCTTCTGCTGAACTGTCAGAAACCATCAAAATCTAGCCTTTCCTCCCTTCTCCTGGGTTTTTTTGAACTAAAATTGTTTTGTCATATTGTGAGATTTGAGTTTTTCTCTGCTGTATACAGTGTGAACCAGACTTTCGGGGACAAAAGACAAATCTTGGCAATAAATCAAAACCACTAATAAACTGTATATGGTATTTTCATAAACAACACACTGTCCTACTCGTTGCTATTTATAATTTGACTAATTTGCCACTATTCATAACTAGATCACAATACTTCCAAGAGATAGAAACATCCAGTTTGTAACTGAAGCAACACGTCCATCCAAAGGTCACAACCAAGGCTGGAAATGAGCTCCAGCTCTCACAGTAGACCCTTCCACGCCTGCCTGGTGACCTGCCCCAACCTTCTATCTGCAATTTGAGGTTGCTGTGTAATTTTTTTAAAAGATAATATAAAGGGGAATTGTATTTTATCAGCTACTGCATTTTGCATCGTCATCTGTGAAGCCACGGGGCAGAACAGTTGAATTCTCAACTGGCAGATAGCGTATTTGTTTCTTGCGTAGGATGATACCTTTTACATTTAACATTACTCACTCTTTTGGTGAGCAAGTTTTTTCTATTTTTTTTTTTTCCTTCCACACCATCATGGCCATGCTCCATGCCTGTGGGTCAAAAGCTGCAGATTTCAGGGTAAGCCTGGAATTTTGCAACCCCTGTGGGTCTTGCACTGTTTCCCCAAGGGGCGGCAGTCACCTGAGGGGATCAGGGGGCTCTGTGCCTCCATCCTTGGCTGCCTGAGCTTGGCTCAGGTTAAAGCTCAGCTGGAAAGAGCTGGAAGGGCCAGAGATGCCACCAGCACCAGGTGGAGGCTCTTCATGTCAGGCTTCTCCTGCACAACCGGAGCTCTGGAGCGGGTTGTGCTCAGAAATCATTCTCTGAAACAGGCTGAACATAAGCTTATTTACACTTAGAATATTCCTTCAGTGTTTGGATTTTTAAAGGCCATTATAAGGTCATTCAGGCCAAAGGTGTTAAGATTTGTTTTCTTTTTTAGATTCTCTTTGTTGTACCAATAGTTGAAAGTATTTTTTCCAGCACTTGTGCTAATACAAATGTTCTCAAGGCCAAAATGATCACAACTTGCATAGCTACAGCTGAGTCAATAGTGTAGATTAGACTTACTTTGACCTAAGTTACTGGTTTGTTTGTTTTTCAAATTCTTCTGCTTGCCTCCTAAGCCCTGAGTTACCTGACCCCCAGGAGGTCTGCAATACAGCCATCACTACCCTCTCCTCTGATTTAAGATTGCATACTGACATGCCACATCTAATAAAGAGTCTATAGATTTGAACAATCTAATTTTAAAACCAGTGATACTGTCCCTAAAGTTTCTTTCATAGTCATACCTGTAAGACACAGCAAAAGACACATTTTTTGGTTTGTTTGTTTGTTTTTTTAACTGTAGTGTCATGCTGGCTATTTTAAAGTACCTCCAAATAGCTAAACATAGTTGGCATCATACGCATAATGGAGATCAACAAAAGAACCGACTAAAGTTTTTCACTTTTTTAAGAAGTGCTCTGTTGTCAAAAACCAAAACACAGTAGGCAAGGCTTGCCAGGTGTAAGGCAGCTGGGACAAAGGTGGTTTAAGAAAACCCACTGAACTTTTGCTCCCGTTAGCTCCTGAGCAATGGAGCGGGCTGCGCTCCAGTGCTCAGCATAAACCAGCCTTGGAAGCAGGACGTTGTGAGTGTGACACATTTTCTCAGAGATGCGAGAAGAGCACCCAGGTGTTTGCAGTGGTTATCTCGGGGGCTGGCAGCAGAAGCCCCATTAAAAGGCCACCCAGCTGCCTGAAGCTGAGCATGATACAGCTGCACAGCACATAAAACCCTCAATTAGTGAGCGGCAAAGCTTCCGTTTTCCCAAGGTCTTCACTTGCTTGCAGTTAAGCGCTTCCCTAGCCTAAAAATACATGACCGTAAGAATCTGAGTTGTCTCACATTTCAAGATTCTTTCTTGCCTAAATCATAATTAATTAATCCTTATTGGGGTGTTAAACAAGCTAATTGTTTTTTTCTGTGTGCAAACCTGCATGCAAGAGGAAGCAGGAGTATATTGCTTCCCAGATTCCTGAGATACCTGCGTAAAGAGGCAGACCCAGAGGCTGAGCTGTGTTTTACAAAAAAATAAATTAACCCCAACCAACACACACACACACACACACACACCCCGTGCCTCCTTACCCAATTCCTTTCAGAAAATGCACCAGGCATTGGTGATACATTAGTAATATTTTAATGCCAATTCCAACAATGGTCCACAACCATTCACTTAAACCTCGTCACTGTATTATCCAGACTAATCATGAAAATTAAAATGACGAAAAAGAGAATGCATACTTTGTATCTGAACTGTGTGGTGAAGACTCAGAGGCAAGAGCTCAGAAACAGCATTTCTGTTAGATCCGGGTGCCCACGCTGGGTCCTTTGAGAGTGTCCAACATGCTGCCTTGGGTCCCAACCGGTCACAACACATGGGCTAGAGTCAGGCGTACAAGTTTCTCAAGCAGATTCAGGTTGCACAGCTACAGGGTGACAGCTCTTTTTTGAAATTTAATACACTGACAATTTAATATAATCACAAAAGTAGTGACTTGTCTCAGACCAAACAGTAATCAAATAGACGTGTTTAAGCTGCATGATATAACTAATGTCATTTACAAGAGAACAGCAGAATTAACTCATAGGGACTTTACGGGAACAGCACACACAGAATATTTAGCTCTAAACATTTATTTTTCCTCTTAAGGATTTATGGTAAGTTATGTTGACTTTTTTCCTAAAAATATATTACATTTACTTGAGTTCGTGATGGTGATAAAAACAGTTACGTACATTATCTGTTTTAACCATTCAGATTCATGTGAACTTGCAAATAAGAAGTAAGTCTTTCATCAGTAACAATGCTCACAATGAGAGCGTGTTTCTCCTGGTCCAGATTAATTTTTACCTTTTTTTTGACCAACTTCAGTCGGTTCTGCTGAACCACATTTACCTTGGTAACAGAACACTCACTCCACAAATTATTAATCAGTATTACCCTACTATTAGAAACCTGAGAATGAGTCTAGTTCAGTACTAGGGCTCACCTGGCTTTGAGATAGATGACTCCTATAGAGCGCTTCTTCGACACGGAACTATTTGGAAGTTTCTTTTGTTCTCTTGTAGCGCCTTTCACCTTAAATCCAAGCATTGCTACATTCTTTGCTTCTACAATTTTGATTACCTGTTTGGATGCCGTATTTAACAGAAGTATTTTCTTCTGTCAATACTATCTGAGCATTAAAAAGAAGATATACACAACTGTTGCTTCCTACAGACAGACAGTAAGGTGATGAAATCGAGCCTGTTTGTTGGACCATGCCTGCCCTCTGGTTTATGTACAATTAGTGTTCAGGTACTGCAACTTCAGCCAAAGGTCTACGATTACATTGAGAAAAGCAGCAGGGGCCCAGGTACCATCACCGAAATCCAAGAAGCGTGCTTGTTAGTCTGCTGTACGACTGACTTCCCACAAGGGGGTTCTGCAGTGCAAATCATTAATTCTGTTATTAGCTGGCAGCTATCAACTTAGATAGTTGAATTAACAGGTTCAAAGTGCGCGTTCACTGAGGATTCTGCACGTACCCAGCATCACCTCCAGGCAGCACAAGGTGTTCAGCCTCCCAGTTCCCTTTAGTGTAATGTACAGCTACAGAACTGATGCAGAGGAAGGCTACATGTCGGATATGCTGTAGCCCAATAATGGAGGGGAAAAAAAATAAAAAGCTGACAGATTTTACTGACGCATAAAAAAATTAAACAGGAAATCTGACTGACAGTATGGTAACTCAGGCATTTTGACTAAAAAAGGTAAGCATTGCCTTAAGAAACACTGAAAATAAGAAAGCTCCAAAATTGTCTTAAGTGGAATATTTAATTTTTTTTTTTTTTTTAATTACCCACACACACACAGGCACAAAAATCTTAGTGTGCTCAGTCTTACAACTTTGAGATTTGTTATTTCCAGCTGGAAATACATCCCTAGCATTACCGCTTTGCATCAAGTGATGCCCCGCTTCCTGGGAGAACACCCATTCACTGAATGGATACAACACGGGAGTGACAGATGCTTTAGTGTCATACTCTTTAGTGAATGCTCATTTCACTAAGACATTAACAACCACTGAGGTTTTCTGCTAGTGGCAGCATAATCGGCCGAAAGCAAAAGAATTTTGGCAAGATTCAGATAATACAGTCAGTGAGCTATTCAAGAGATATTAACAGATAAAACAGGAGTGCAGTTAGCTTAGTCTCACAGAACAGAACTTTGTGTCTTGTGGCAGGAGTACCTGTTGCTCCTGCTCCAGGACACCAGTCTGCCACGGGTGTAACAGAGCGCTACATCCTCTCCCACCGCGCGGTCCCAGAGATGCAGAGAGAAGGGCATTTTTATTACCAGCTCTGCACCAGTAGGTTCTGGTAGCTAAACCGTATGATACTCTACTGAGAATGCTTTGAGTGGAGAAGGGGGCAATGTCTGGAATAAAAATTATTCACAAGGGACAACGCAAGTGCTAAACATTTAGGCATGTCTCTTCGCCCAAAAGGCAGAAGTTACTGCCACTGAAGAGTGACGTGAATACCTAAGGATTCCTGCAATATGCAAGTCATCTGGTTTACATCTACACACTAACCCCAGGAGGGTAAAAAATAAATTTTCAAGCAGCATACATGCAGAGCACTCTCCAGAAAAATGCTAATTTGGGCAGTCTCCATCTCAGTCCGATTGGAGAACAAGCACTGCAAAGGCACAACAAAGAGCGAGCCACTTCAGATTTAAGATGGGAATGAAATGAAAACTCACTGTTACTCAATGCTGCAAATATATATTCCTACTTTAAAGTAGGTGTACTAAATTTCAACATATCCTAAATTTAGCAAGTCTGTCAAGTCTCCACCTATGAAAATTTCTACTGAGTTTTCAGTCCTTAAAACAGTGGTTTATAATGACAGACCTTAAATACAAATGGCTTATGTAACAGTACAATGTCTACAGTATAACATGTAATAGCACAAATGGTCATTATACATAATAGACTTATTTTTCAGAACTCTGTACAAAGTCAAACAAGGCCAAAAAGATGTTTCAGACACCTTGTGGTTTTGTTGTCTTTCAAGAAAAATGAGTAAATCCCGTGAAACTGGCAGACAATGAAATGTAAAAGCGTCCATATTAAAAACAGTTGTCAATATTCTTCATTCATACACTCTGTCCTACATCCTGAAGGTGTAAGTTGGCCCCATAATGTACAACCGTAAGTCTTATCGTAGGTACCTGACTTCTTAAATTGCTAAGACAAATAAGACTTCATTTATACATACATACGGCGATTAAATGCACTTGTTAAAAAATAAAGGCCTTTATCCAAGAGAAAATACAGGAAACATTACGATGAAGAACACAGAGTTTTGCTGCGATCGCAAAGGGCATCGAGAGCCTTGAAGGCTGCTTCTGGCCAGCAACAGGAGATGCTCTAACAGCTTGTCAAAAAAGAACGGTACTTGGAAGGAAGTCTAATATAGTAAACATAAAATACAGAGTTCAGAGATCTTTAGTGTTTGTGCATAACTTGCCACCCACTTCTCTCCCTGCAGACAGTGGGAAAAAGAATACATTTCAGTTTTCATACTCATTGACTTAGGAACAATGTAAGTCAAGCTTCCTACATGAATTCACACAGTGAAAAGTCCCTCCTCCAGAAATATACAGGATCACTCGATTCATTTTCATTCTCATACACCATTTAAAAAACTATTAAAAATCTGCATATTTTTCAAGCAGCATATTTTGCATTTGTCACTGGCAGGTTTGTTGTAGAAATCCTAGAAAGTTAAAATTATATTATACCATACAAAAACATGTAAACAAAATGGATATTATTTAAAAGGCATGCATGCTCTTGAAAAGGATTAAAAAGTGTTTATTTTTGGTAAATAGAAGATCTCTTGCTTAGCATTTTTAAAAGCACCTTAGTGATTTAGGAGCCTAGGTCCAAGCAACTTTAATTTAGATTTGGGCTCCTACACATCTAAATCAATTCTGTAAAATTACTTAAGCATTTGGAAAAATTTTTGCCATGTCTCTGATCTTCCAGAATTAGATTTTCTGTAACCAGCAGCTAACTCTGAA
Source organism: Tyto alba (assembly GCF_018691265.1). Classification (NCBI taxonomy): domain Eukaryota; kingdom Metazoa; phylum Chordata; class Aves; order Strigiformes; family Tytonidae; genus Tyto; species Tyto alba. Next base: position 23,388,947 of record NW_024881316.1, on the reverse strand, counting down.
TCTGAGACAACGTTCAGGAAAGTCTCATTCATGTAATTCAGTCATCAGCTGTGGTTTTTTGGATCCTCCAAACTTAAGTTTATGGTATCTGTGAAAAAATTTTCCAAAGAAGATAAATATTTTGTGACATCACTTTGCAAGTTCCTTTCTCATAGACAACACAGGATGCAACAAGCAAATCTGAACAGGAATATGACTGTATGTTCCTTCTGGATAGCTATTAGTGTCAAGGACTGTTATTTGTTCAATCTGTTAAGACTGGGAAAAACAAACTTATAAAAACATCTGTAGCACAGCATTAGGTAAAAAAAAAAACAAAAAACAAAAAAACAAACAAACAAAACAGGAGCATTTTTGGCACCATACATTTGTAAATCTAAGCTTTTAGGCCCAAAGTATAGCAAGTTAAATGTACACACTGGCAGCTGGGAAAGCCTCATCTGAAATGCAGCATTTTTTAAAGGACATTTTTTTTTGGAAGATGCTATTTCATGATCATTAGCTGATCTCCAAGTAATGTGTACACTGGAATTTAGCCTAAATATTCATACCAAATGTTTACATACATATCTTAGCACTCATATATATAATACAAGTATATTGCACGAACAGAACTTCCAGAATCTGTATTAATATACTCAGGCATAAAATGTAGTGTCCTCTTTTTGATCTTCATTTATCTTCTTAGTGTCCTGACTAACCAATTCTAACATTTTCTTTGAAATTTAGTTGCAAGGTTGCTACTTTACCTTGGGCCATAGTGTTATGGTCTGTACCTACACTTGTAAGTATTATCCTTACATTAAATGTGCTTTGCAATTCAGTAATACCTAGTTCATAGCTCTGAATAATTCCTTGAGAAAGAAGAAGCTTGCCTAATTTTTACAAAGTGCACGGGGCAGCCACGGTTCTGTGTTTTGACACCAGGTGTCTCACTCTGCACACCAAAAACCACTGCATCAGCAAATTTAGATAAATCCACGCTCTCTCAAGGATCCCATAGGCACAAGATTTGCTAAAGCACTGGTGAAAATACCTCTACAGCTGGCTTTATTCTGTATTCAATTGCACAACTTCATCCAATTCACTGGGTTGCTTTTTTTCCTCCAAAAGTGCTCTAAGGTATGCTGCAGTTGCTAAAAGGACTTCTGCTTTTCTTGGTCCTCTGTTTGTTTGGCCTAAGGTTGATGACATCTCCACCATTGAGAGTGCTAGAATTTTGGTTGGAGTGACTTCCACCAGCTGTATTAAAGACACCTACAGAATTTAAAGACAAGAAAAGGATTTGTATTTTTTTACTTCCTGCGGCATAATACATTAACACTTAAGATGCAACACTTACTAAGGCACAGCAGTGCACCTCAAATGCATATTCTGGCTTTTAAAGGCTTTATCTATTTCTGGGTCAATTTTGCAGCTAAATTTGAAGTAGAGACGGCCGGAATTACTAGCCAGGCAGTATTTAAAGCTGGTATACATCTACGTAATTGAAGGGCAGCATATGGACTCATCTGCATACGTGTATGCTCCTAATTGCATGGTAACAAAGTTATGGTTAGTTGAGTAATATAATAAAAGAAAAACATGACAATTTTCAAGTTAGAAACTTTGCTGAGATAAAAGAAAAAGCCTAAATAAAAAGGGAGTGCTTTAAGGAAAATAAATTAACTGACTCAGAAATGCTTTAAGGAGGCACTACAGAAGTTCAGTGTTCCCTTACAAAATGCAGTTTACAAAGACCTTCTGATTACATGCCAGATTCTTTCACCATGAGTCTCTTGTAAATCCGCACCAAGATGAGTAATACTAATGCTAAGTACATTAAAAAACCCAACAAGCATCCTTTCTAGAGTCCTTACACAATGTTTGTTTAAACGAGTGTAATAAAAGGGCACTTGACAAACATTAGCCAGAATCTTTAGTTCATCAGTTTGAAAGTCTTCTAACTTTAGAGAGTCACAAAGTTATTTTAGAGAAGGAAAGGAGACAATATCCTAAGATAGGAAGGCAGTAATTAGACCCTGATTCACCTTGTGTTAACTCCATAAGGAAACAGGTGAGACCATAAGCTTTGATGGCACAAAATACTGGTTGTGGTTTTTTATTAAAGTATACATACCAATCTTGTTACTGCTTGCATGTACTAGTTCTGGATCCTCAGCTGTTTGTTGCTTGAGCCTTTGAAGATATTTATCAGCCAAATACTTAAAAACTGGAATGTTAAGAAGAAAAAAGGTACATCAGAGTGTGCTTAAAAGTAATCTTCATACCAATACTAATACCTTTGTATCAGAATTCTGTGTAGTGACAAAAGCTCATTTGAACCCACAGGTTTAGCATGCTTTGGTAAGTCATTCTCTCTCGGCAGGCCTGTGTACCTGAGCAGAATCCAGATTAGTCCTGTGTCTAGCCAGGTCTTATAGTTCACAGAACTAAAGTCTTGCACAGCAGACAGAAACACTCAATACTCCTGTAATAATGCTGGCACATACATATTGCCAAATGTTCCAAGTCATGCAACTTGGGACTTCTTAAAGTTATGTAGGAATTTAATATATGTATTTTTTGCAAGAAGCCTTAGAATAATAGCAGTCATGTAAAGTAAGTTTATTAATAAAACTTGGCAGCAACATTCCTCTAATTAACTAATGCTACCCTGGTTTCTACTGGGGTATAAAAAGTCTACCTAGCATTCTGAAAAAATATACAACTGTAGGAGAATTTTCAGAACCTACACGTGTCATGATTATTTACATTTGTAATTAATAACTCATGTAAGGATGATACAGAAACATTTCAAATTTTCTCTTGAAGATTTTTTTCTAAGGTGAATGATGTTAACAGAGCAGAAACAATTACCTTACTATTAAGTTTGCCTGATTAAACAAAAAAGTCACCAGACTACAATCCATGATTATTCAAACCTACCCCACAAAAGATACTGAGTTTTATAGCAGTACTCTTATGAAATTAAATATATAAATTAAAAAGTGATACTTGGGAACTAATAAAATATCACCAGTAGAAAAAAGGCTGCAAGAGATCGAATCTTTTAATACTCTTCGTTTAAATAAATGTAACTAAACTATGAAATAATTGTTTATATTAATTCTGTATTAACTATTAACAATTACAAAATAATCTGTTCAACAACTTGTATATTGTAAAAATTGAACTTCTACATATAATTTTTTTTAAAAGCTCAGTGCTTACTGACAGTGATGAGGACTAAGCAGCCTTAACACACGGACACTTCTAAATATTGAAGCTATGCACTGTTTGTGGAAGAGAAAGGAAAGATGCACACAAAAAAACGGGCTGAACACACTGGTATCAAGTCATTCTAGCTACGTTTAAGGTGTGCTGCTAAGAACTATAAAAAGGACTGCCAACAGCATGCAACAACCCAGAAAGTAACAGCTCGGCTCCAAACCAGAGCTGTACAGCGCTACACAGCAGCGGGCAGGACAGACGGCTACTCTGCTGTACCTCCTACCTTCAGTTACGTTTAGGTCTTCCTTCACAGATGCTCGGTAGAACCTTAATTTTAGCTTTTTTGCCAGCGCTTCTGCCTCTTCACTGCACAACAGGAGAAAACTTTGTAAATACTCATTTGTATCATTTGTCAGCATTTACGCTTGTAGACAAAACGCTTAGTGCTAAGTTCAACGTGGCAAGGTGGGTTAAGAACCTCAGACAGTCGAAAAACACCTGATCCTTAGTTTCTTTACAATATCTCCATCATAAAAAGAAGGTATTTTACACGCAGTTTCTTTATGATCAAAAGTAATTGGTTTTGAATATTTATTGACTTCATTAATTAAAATTTCCCACGGGTTCAAAGACAGGTGTCAGTGAAACCAAAAGGAAGTAAGCTGTAATTAACAGCACTAGAATCAGAACAATTACCACTGCAAAGTCAAAACAACAACAACAAAGTAATCCTGAAGTATAATTTTACTGAAGCAGTAGACTATGCAATTGGATGATTGCAGAGGTGAAATCAAGAGTTACCTTTTCCTGTGAAGTAAAAGAGAACTTGTGCTAAATTTTAAGGAAAAGTTGAGGAAACTTACTAAAATTTCACTGAGGAAAATCACGTTATCAGAAAGATGACTTTACTGAGACAGATGGAGTATTCTGAGAACAAACATAAGTGACATACCATGAATAAAGGAGGAGTTCAAATGCAATTTTGCTTTTCCTTTGAAAAATCCTCAGTGTTCTTTTCAGAGGCAATAGAAGCTGATTTATGCCATCAATGATAGCAAACAGAGAACAAAGAAAGCCAGAGCAGGAAACAAAAAAGAAGAAAATTCAAACCTCTCAGGAAGATGGTAGAAATAAAGAAGTGGAGAATGATCGACTTCATCATGCAACAATTTCTACATGATATACTGTGGTAAGTAAAAGTTATCATTTGTTAAGCTGATTTTATGGCAAGAATGAAATTGGTCATATATAGAAAGGCAGAACAAACTGATGGTAAAATCTCTAAAGGAAAATATAGCCAAGAAGGATCAGCACCATGCAGTCTAAGAATATTACCAGATATGGATTTCTAGAGAGTTACAGTATTTTGATAAAAATGAGCAATAAAAACAAATTAAAAAAAAAAAAGAGAAGCAAAGAATATTAAGATACTTTTTCAAACAACCTGTTAAAACTTCATCATTTTAGCAAGCCTTCACTAACCAAACTAGACAATGTAACTTCACTGGTGCACAGCACAGATTAACAGTAATGGTAAACTTTAACAAGAGAGCAAATTTACAGGTTTAGAATTTCTGATTAAAAAAAAAAAAAAAAAGAGAATCATATAATGGCAAAACCAAACTCTTCATGTTATTCCTCTATTTTTTGGCTGACACTTCAGGAGGCAGTGTGAAGCAAACAGAAAGCTCCCAGCTTTGCAAGCACATCTGCCCAAGTAACTACACATGCAGCAATACCTGTCACCTGTGCTTCTGGGGCACATTTTGATGCAGGGCATAGGTTTGGCAACCCAGATATCATAAGTTTTCACCAGAAACTCCCACAGATTTTTTTTGTACATGTGTGTATACAGGAGGCATATATTGTTCTTTAAAAACAGTAAGATAAAACTCCTACTTCTTTATGCAAGAGTCATCAAGAAGATCGATCTTATTCTGCACAAGAACTGTGGGAATGTCTCCAACTTCGGTCACAACTTTTTCCTTCCAGATAGGGATTGCTTTGAAGGACTCTCTGTCAGTTGTAGAAAACACAAGAACACAAGCCTGGGCTCCTAAAAAATATACAAACCAATTACAAATGCAAATAAATAGTAATCAACCGACAAACATTAAAAAAAAAAAAAAAAAAAAACAAACCAAAAAAAAACCAAACCAACATCATCTGGAATGTATTTCAAATATGAGGGATTTTTCACACTTCTCCCATAAAAGTGCACTTTTACCACCAGCTTCTGTCAAATCAATGGTCATAAATTCCCCAAATGAAAATAGGCTGCCATATTATTTTGATCATTACACCCATTCTTCATGATGGCTATGGGCCTGTTTACTTTCAAACTATTTCCAGCATGGTGCATGTGTGCAGGGGAAAGGAATAGGAAGGGGTGTGGAAAGGCTGGAAAAAGGGAAAGAGGGGTTTGCTTTTCACTCATTCTTTTCCAGACAGCTTCATGGAGGCAAGAAAGCAAGTATTTTTCCATATGCAGTATCTGTAAAGCACACTTCACATTATTCTTTGTGCTACGGTAATTTCGATTTTGAAAAGCAGAAAACTGGAAGTTTTCAGAGAAAGGTGTGATTATTTCAAGTAAATTGCTTAGCAGCCTTTTGGAGAAAATAAGTGTATTTCTAATTCATACTCATTCCATCGCAGCACTATGATAGATTATACAAAATGTTTTGTACCTTATTGGTTATGGTTTTGTAACAGCCTTAACAATCAATAGTTAAAAGCCATGGATACTGAGGAGGTACTTCCACAGCTGAAATATTAGGGATTTAGGTATTTTGACTGTTCAGTAGCCCTTTGTTATCCTCAAGAAAATACTTTTCTTCTCACATAAACACATGGAGAAACACTTTATTATTTATATGCCTGTAATATACTTGATATTTAGTAGCAGATTGTAAAAGGAATAGATAGATAATATCTTTGAAACTAGTGTCATTTCATGGTGAATATCACAGTCTAATTACATATAGCATGAAAAATTATTTCATCAGTATGGATTTTCTTTTATCTATGAGTTTCACCAAGTATCCCCCATTCCTGTATTCCGTTTGTCCTTCTCTTTCTCTGACACAAAGCACTGGAGTTCTTTTATTAGGTTTCCTTTCATTTAGCTTTTCAAAGCCAAGTTCACTCTATCTTTACAAAAGTTTTCCTATGCTCTTTAACATTCTTTCACATGCCATTAAGACCTTTCTGGTATGGTTTTATAGAGAATAATAAGAATTGCCTTCAGAATTTCAAATCAAGCTCTACCAATAAAATAGTAGCAAAGTTGTCTTCCATAATTTTTCCTATTATTTGTGTTCTAAAATTTTGGTTGTTTTCCACACCATATTCTAATATATGCAATTATTCTGATGCAATTCCACTTGGAATCCTGTGAAATAGGTGTAAAATTAATTATTCTTTCCAAAGCAGGTTAGTTTGCATTTGTCAGTGCTGAATTTAACCTATCATCTCGCAAACTAGTTTAATGAAGCCTCTCAAGTTCTTTGCTGTACTGGCCATGAGAATATTTATTAAAAGACTTTCACCATCTACAAACATCACCTTGTTCAGTTTTAAGACTAAGAAATCCATTGTGAAGTTTCCACGCCAAGACACATTCACTTCATCCGTCTCCTTCCACCCATTCCTTTTGAATGCTAAAACATGGAGATAACTTGGTAATAGTAAGTTTAGACAGAAAAGTCCTAGCATGTGGTAGGTAAAAAGGGAGTGATTTACATCAGACCTCCTTATTCAATTTACATATAGTACATGTTGAATGCAGTGGACAGGGACAGTAAAAATATCTCAACCTGGCCATACAACTTTTTAAAGAGAATTGTACGAGAGGCTCTAATTAGGAATCAAACTAAAATATTTTTAGGCACCTTCAAGATTCTGACATTGAAAGGTTCTTACCAGGAAGTTAACAACCACAGGAAAATTGTCATCAGCGATGACAACTTCTAGACATGTATGTAATTGTGTATTTTCAAACATCTGCTGAAGGTTTTGATCACTTAATTGTAGGAAATATCATCATTTATTAACCCAATAACCCTGCAAAATAATTCTTTAAGAGAAGAACAAGAGGAGCATTCTTCTCATGCTCAATTCAAAACAGTATCAAATGTGATCTTTCTGAAAGTATGCTTCAGTATAGCGCAGAAGTTAGTATGGCAACAAAGTTCAACAGCAGATGCTGTAGGACAGAGATCTTATTAGGTAAATTCTTTTCATCTTCTAAGAATGTTGCTAAATACTCTAATACTGCTAAATATTGCTAAACTTTTATTGAGAACATAAACAAGTTTAAGAAATTATCATGTCCATGTAGGAGCTCTAAGGAGAAAAAAAATTAAAATACAAAGCCCGGGATTTAGGCACGTAAACACCCTTCTGTATGCAGCAACTGGCAGTATTCAAGACAGTAATATTATCTCACTCATCCACTGCAAATGGAGTCATATGCCACTTCTGTCATACAACAGATTGTGTACAACAGACACCAGCAGCAAAGGCACAGGATAGTGTCACACAGGAGCATAACAGCTAAAACCAGGATGTTCCCGATGAAAATTTTAAATGGAAGTTCTCTTGTAAGAAGCTGTTTTGTAAAGCTACGTTAAAGTACTGAAGAAAAGGACACTGGATTTTTTTGTGTGCAATTACTGCTTTGATAACACCTGTATCTTTACTTTAAAAAGGTTCCAACTGGCTGCAGAATCACTGATATTATATGCATACCTAGACTAATTCAGAAAAATATTAAGAGAGTAGTGCTAGCATCTCTGCTTCATTCAAGCAGAGCATAAGCTTGTCAGCTGAGCAGGTATCGTGGTTTAACCCCAGCCAGCAGCTAAGCACCACGCAGCCACTCGCTCGTTCCTCTCCCCTCCCAGTGGGATGGGGAGGAGAATGGGAGAAAAAGTAAAACTCAAGGGTTAAGACAAGAACAATTTAATAACTAAAATAAAATATCGTAACAACAACGATAATAATAAAAATAGTAATGAAAGGGAATATAATGTTTAAAAAGAGAGAAATAAAACCCAAGGAGAGACAAGGGATGCACAGTGCAATTGCTCGGCACCTGCTGACCGATGCCCGATCAGAGATCTGACCCCCAACCAACTCCTCCCCAGTTCATATACTCAGCATGACATTCTATGGTCTGGAATATCCCTTTGGCTAGTTCAGGTCAGCTGTCCTGGCCATGCTCCCTCCCAGCTTCTTGTGCACCTCCTTGTGGGCAGAGCACAGGAAACTAGGAAGTCCTTGACTGACTTGACACTACTTAACACACTGATGTTATAGTTGTTGCTATCTATCAACATTATTCTCACACTAAATCCAAAACGCAGCACCGTACCAGTTACTAGGAAGAAAATTAACTCTATCCCAGCCAAATACAGGACAGTAGGTTTCAGAGATTCTCAGCAGACTATCCCATCCTCATAGACTCTGTAACTGTATTTACTCCTTCCATAATAGTACAAAGCCTATGTATATAGAAAACATGTAAAGACATTCCTTGTCACGAGTGGACTCACACAGGTCTTTCTACCTGGCACCTATTTATTTCACTCTCCTGTTCTTTGCCTCAGCTTCTTCAGGCTATGACAGAAAACACATGTTCATTATAAAACCGATGGTGGCTTGTTCAACCTTACACTGAAATCAAAGCACATGAGAACTGAAGGCCAGGATAGTAAAAAGAAAGCTTCAAGACAATCAAATACTACCTTCTAAAATTCATATGCTCAACTTATCAGCTGTAAAATAACAGAATGAGCTATTGCCACATGAGCATAAAAAAAATAAGAAAAGAATGATCTTTCTCTAAAGAAATGGTAGTCATCAATTATGAGGGACAACCAGAAACATTACCAAAAAAAACCTATTAGTTGACAAAATGATCATGAAATATAAAAGGGTCAGAGAGCTATACCACCCTGGAACAGCATGACATAACTAATATTTTCTCTCTAAATGAGGTAATTTTATATCACAGAAACATGTTTTTTCCCAGCCATCAGGTAATTAGTTTGACAAGAATTGAACGATGGAATCTTTGCCAAGTCATTCGTATCTCTTCACATTAAAAAAACAAAAAGGAAAGATTTTTACAACCATTGTTAAATTATATGCAAAGAAAGCCTAAGTATGTAATTTGTAACTGGCTAAATAAACTGCTTTTATGTGACTGAATAATGCAGTTTCTATTTTATAAAGTAAATACACTTTCCTCATTACTCCGTTAACGTGTTCAAAGCAGCCTGTGCTAGCAAGAGAACTGTTGTGCCTAGTACACTATCTTTCTAGGATGACTGGTGGATTTTTTTTTCCCTTGGATTAATTTCTAAATGCCCCCGCCATAGTTTTTGGAAGATTTACAAATACACATCTTACAGAAGTAATAGGACACTTTTAGAGGGAAAATATAAATTTGCACGATTGTTTTAATGGCTATATTCTGTCCAGTTTCTGTGCAGAGATTTGTCTCATTTTGTTCTATGCTTTTTTTTAAAGGGCACTACTGAGCATCCTGCATAAACTGGCACTTAAGGGCAAGGATCTTGCATAGAGAGGAAAAATATTTAAGAATTGAAAAAGGCAATCTAAAGGTGCTTTGCACACACATGAAATAACCAAAATTCTTAATCCCATAGGAAAATATTTGAGATGTGCAGACCAAAAAAACCCACCACCAATTTCCAAATAACATAGTATTTTCACCTCTATAGTAGGCCTTAGTTATTGCATCAAATTCTTCTTGACCCGCAGTGTCCCATAACATTAGCCTGACATCTTCATCATTAACCCTGAAATAAATGACAGTTTTGTAATCAATACAATGAACAAGAGCAATTCAAACCAACTGACATCTACAGTATTAGAGTAATCGAAGTCAAGTTTAGTTTGATTTAAATATTATGTAACTTAATAACGGTTGACCTCCATAACATACTATAGCAACAGTCCCCCAATTACATTACATGCTCTTCACTGACAATCTGTATTATTTTACTCTTCCTTTCCCCCCAATACACTTCCCTCTATGAGGAAAAATAATATAGATATCAAAACAAAACTTAGGTGCCCAAATAACAGTCCTTTTGTCTTTTTTATCAGATTGCAGAATTTATAGAATTTTCTTACTTCTCATTACCATAATATTTTCCATTTTATCAAACATAATTGGGTGTTATCTACTTATATTGCATAAAGAGACTAAATCTGTAGCATATTTACTTTTTTTCCACAGTCATTTTTATCTGTGTTGTCTAATAAATTTGTGTAATCATTTTATCATAAGCACTTCCACTTCTTCCACAAGAAATTACAATTAAAAAAAAAAAAAAATCAACAGGTGGTTGAATACAAAGGAAACTTGTCAAAAAGCTTAGTACGACAGAGGTTCCAAATTTTATTTATAACTCTAAATTTTGGATGGAAAACAGAGTGATATAATTTTAGCCCACAGTGCAAGAGAGAAAACAACTCCCTTTACTGTGCTTCAAAAACATCATGCCTTGTCTTCCAAGCCTTTGTAAATCTTCGGATTACAAGAGAACAAAGAAATAGAGGGAAAAGTAAAAACCAATAGTATGGCATCTGCTTAATACATACTGGATTTGTCTTTCCAGGAAATCTACACCAATGGTTTTCTTGTAGTCTTTTGTAAAAATCCCCTTGCAATATCGCTGAATCATACTAGATTTTCCAACAGCTCCATTTCCTACTACCACCACCTTGATGGCCACCTCCATATCTTCTTCCAACATCTTTGCAGCCCAAGTGACTCTCTAGCTTATTCAGGAAAGTATCGATCTGTAAACAAAGTAAGTAGCTATGTTCATAAAAGTGCTGTGAATAAAAAGCAAGAGGAAATATGATCACACATAAGGACTCACAAAGATGGTACAATTTATTTTCAGCTCTGCCACGGACTGCTTAAGTGACCTCAGGCAAGTTACTTAGGCAATCTGTACTTGGATTTCCCACTTATTAATTCAAAATTAACATAACAGTTTGTTAAAAATATCCTTCCACTGTACAAATGTATTGTCATATGTTGATTACATCCCTGATGCTCCACTGCTAACATACACAAGACGCTCAACTGATCAACCATGAGTCTGAAGTACGGGAACTTCTAACTTCTGCCACTGTTCTCTTAGACCCAGTTCAGATCTTGTCACCTAACACCAACACTTATGCTCTGAAGACATAAATCTATATCCCTTAATCCAGTTCTTATGAATTTGTCTACATTTTTCTGAGGAAGTTGACAAAAATCATGATCAAATAAATTTGTGTGCTCTTATTAATTTTTGGCACGTGAATCAAAACGCTAACCGCATAAATATTATTGGGTAGTTCTGAAGATAATGCATTTTTCCAAAGGTCTTTCTAAACAAACAAACAAACAAGGAATTGAATAATCCAACTGTCTTAAAACATTTTTAGAATATTTAAACTTTCAGATAATTTATCTTATCAGTACTCAATATACAAGTTATTTACATTTTAAAAGTCTGTATCAGGTTATAGCAGACACGGAGATTTTTATATAAAGTTCCAATGTGCAAAAGTTGAAAATAATTTATTGGTCTTACAGTAAAAATATTTCGTTCATGTTTTGGTGCCTTTTTTTTTTTTTTTTTTTTTTTTTTTTTTTTTTTTAATTGAGGATGAAACGGAGGCGCACGTAAAAGCAAAGTTTCCCCCGTGTTTCGCTGTGCCGGGGTACCATCACGGTAACACCTCGCGTCTGCAGGGCGGCAATTTGTTAGGAGGAGGGGGAAAAGACACCTCCGGTAACGGCTCTGCCCACGGCCACATGCACGCACCCGGTGCTGGAGGAGCTGGGCCACCCGATACCCCTCGCAGATAACGTTTCTGGATCGCCTCTGGTTTAATTGCCTTAAATACGAGCACACCTCTATTGTCACCGGGTACTCGGCCAGCCCCCGCGAACACCGCGGCAGGGCCGGCCCCCGGCAATCCGGCCGGCCATGTTAGGCGAGGACCTACGCGCCCGCGCGGGGACCGCCCTTCGGCGGGCTCCGCGCCGGGGCCCTGCCCGCCGCGCTTAAGCTGAGAGCGGAGGCTCGGCTCGGCTCGGCTCGGCTCGGCCCCCCCCTCCCGCGGCCCCGGCCCCGCTCCCCGCCCGCCCGGCCTGAGGGTGGCCCCCGATTCCCGCCCTTCTCACCAACCCCTTGCAGGCGCGGGGCGGGTGGCGCTCCCTCAGAGGGCGCGGCGGCGGCGGCGGCGGCGGCTCGGGAGGGAAGGAGGCAGGGAAGGGGAGAAGGAGGGAAGGCGAGAGGAAAACGCTCGCTGGGGCCGACCCAACCCGGACGCACATCCCGGCTCCCCCGCCCGGAAACGCCGTCAGGACCGGGGGCGCCGCTCGGGGAGGCGCCCGCCCGCTGCCGCTGCCCCCGCCCCCGCCCCGCCGGAGGCGGCCCCGGCCCCGGCTGAGGCGGCGGGGAGGCGCGGAGGGTCCCTCCCGTGGGGTTCGGCTGCGGAGGGTCCCTCCCGTGGGGTTCGGCTGCGGAGGGTCCCTCCCGTGGGGTTCGGCTGCGGGGCCGTTGCCTGAGCCGGTGTTGGGGGGGCATCCGCCTGCCTGGTTGGGGGAGGTTGTCGTCTGGGTTCCTGAGGGAAGGTCCGGGCAAGGCTGAGCATCCCGGCCCCCAAGGCGCATTCATCCCTGCTTCAAATCCCGGCGGCTTTTCTGCCTCGTCTCACCTTCCGTGGAAAACAGAACTGCGTGTGACCCTTCCTGGGCCCTCCTCAGGCTATCGCTGAAGGCAGCTGCCGTTCCTGCGGGTAGTACCCATTTTTTTTTTTTTTTTTTTTGACCAAGGTGCAATCACGCCAGGTCCGCCCATCACCGAGGCACATGGTGGGCCAGCGTCCATGCATTATATGAAACAGAAGATGTTAGGTTTTAGCGTAATTGTAGAAACCGTAGTCTTAAGATCTGAAGATGTTCTGGTTTTGGGGGGATTTTTTTTTTAAGTTAGACTGATAAAAGATGTCGCCTTCGTTAAAATCCTTGCCTCTTTTCCCATAGGAAAGCACATCTCGTTGGCTGGGGTGGCTGGCTCTCAGTGCCCCCCCCCAGCACTACTGCTGCTCAAGTAGCCCTCGGGCATTGCCGAGTTCAGGTTGCTGAAAACAGCCTTGCACAACTGAGATTTCTTTATCCCTGTCCCATGCTTTCCCAGGCTACATCTTAACTCTAGAGTCAATTGGTGTTGCCTGTACCTAAATAAATGCCTTTTGGATTAGCACGTTTTGCAGGTACACCCCAAAAGAAGAGTTAAATTTCACACATGGTTTTTATTCTGAAATTTATGCATTTCTTTGGTTAATGCTAACCCCAGCTGCTAGTCTGAGAGTCTGTCTGATGCCAGGGCTTGTGTGTGTCAAAAGGCCTTGAATTAGAGCCCTCCCATTAACTATAAGAGAAATTTGTTTCCTGCCTAATACTAAAGGAATTATGTCAGAAATGTTGCTTATTGTACTTCCCAGGTTTCATCATGGGATACATGAGGTACATGGCTGGTATTCATCTCACCTAATACCTATATTGTAAACATCTGTATGGTATGGTTCACATTCAGAAGGCTGTCAAATAGCCCAGGTGAACCGCTCCCTCAGTTCCCTCTGTTGACTGGAATAGGAGCCTGTGTCCACACCTGTATAAGATTAGAGGAACTACATCCTATCCTATGAGCCCTAATTCAGGCAGTAAATTAGTGACTGCTGTAAATAATTTTCGTTTTTAAATTTTCTGTTCTTTAAAATCCACATATTGGGCAATGCTTTTGTGAAATGTAAGGTTAGAACATATAATACGACCTGTCTGTCATACTGATGATGTGTAGATATTTCTTTGTGAAAACCCAACAATTCAGTGAGGCTAAACTGTTCCACGATGTCTTACAAGTATATTGAAAGCAATTCAGGAAACTTTATCATATCCCACAAAAGAAAGTGAAGAATTGAGGAACTGATGCATTCACAGATTTCAAGGCTTTAACATTATATGTCATTTGATGACTCGTGATGAGATCAGCCAACAGTGTGACTTATTTGCAACTAAAAAATGGTATCTCTTTTCAGTTTGCCTAAATTGAAATTCCGGTCACTAGATCTTACTACATCTTTTCACTGAGATTGACTAGCACCTACTCTTGTATATCTTTTCCATTTGCAGGTACCGGGATGCACTAATTATATCAGCTGTGAAAATTCTCTTCAACAAACTGGATATCCTAAGCCCCGTAAGACACCTATCATAATGTTAACTTTTCAGCATCTAGATCACTTTCTGTGACACTCTTTTGAACACTTTCCAGTATTTTGGTGTTGTCAGCAGACACACCAAATTAGGAAGCAAATTATACCAAATTAGTGTTATAGTAGTAGATGTATAGAGGTGAGGCAACTTCCTACCTTCTACTTTGTATTGCTCTTTACAGACCCCTGAAAGATCATGCTAATGCCTTTTGCCATATCATTTCACTAAGGTCTCGTATTCAGACAGGTTTTGGTATGTTCTGTGATTACTGCTTTCTGAGGCAATTTTAACACGGGCATATAGCCTTTTTTTTTTTTTTTTTTTCCCCCCAGATGTATTATGGTGCAGTTAGATACCGTTAAATTATTTTGTTTGACTGCAAGGCAAATCAAATCAATCTACAACAGGAAGGTAATGCTGTCCTTTATTAATCTGTCTGTTAATGGCAAGCTTTACATGATTTTCATTGTCTGATTAATCAATAATACTGCTAAATAATCTTTCACCAGGAGTCCTTGGGAGTCCCATTAGAGTCACTCTAGTTGCTGATATCTCTATCATCACAACTATGTTTTGAAATCTCTCAGTGAGCCAGTTTAATGCATTTGCTGCATGCCCTGTTTTTTTTTCCACAGAATATATGCATTTCGGCCAATGCAATCCTTAAAAAAACCCAAACAAACAAAAAGCAACACAAAAAGAGACAGCAACTTCTTGATAAAACTTGTTTTCTGTGAAAATATGCTGCCTGCTGGACTTTTATCACTATGTTTTTGTTAATGTGATGAAAATATTTCCATTTATGTCTGTTTATATTTTACTATCTTAAATCCTTTTAAAGTTGGATGTTAATGTAGTTGCTCATATAGAATACTTAGGAGCTGAACTGCATGCTAATAATTCATTAAGAGTAAGATCATACAGCTGAAGTAGAACATATAAGGTCAGAGACAATAGTGAATGGTGATGTGCTCCTTTGAGTGGATGACGTAAGAGCACCGGTTCCCACGAGCTCCTAAACTTACAGGGGGGACAGTGGCCCTTGCCATAGTGAGGCATGCAATGGGCTGCAGTGATTCTCAGTCTCAGGCTTTCTCTCCTCTGTACTCCACTGCTGGACGAGGAGATGAGGTTAACACTTGCCAAGGGAGACGCTTCTCCACAATTCAGCAACTCAGACTCATAGACACAAACCATCGGGACTCTTTGAAAGGTTTGAGTTGGAAGTCAAGGTTTGCCTCTCAAATTTGCTGCCACCAATATTCTTATTCTCTCTCTCTCTCTCTCTCTCTCCCACTGCTAAGAGTCTTGCAAATGTACACTTTTAACCTACCATTTTCTTCTGACTTACTATTTCTGTCGCTATAATTTAATTTTGTAGATTTTATGTATTGTCCTTTCTATGATATTAGAAGAATTAATATTCTAAACAGTGCCTGTAAGGAATCGTCTAACTAGCCTAAAATAAAAATGATCCCAAGCTTTTAATTAGATTCCAAGATTACACATCACACCCCATATAATATCCTCTCAAAGCAGTTTTATATTTTTCTTTCATTAAACAGAACCTCTGCTGAACGTTGGAGAAAAAATATACAACCACAGGAATATCTAGGCATGAAAAAAAAAATTCACTTGAATGCCACAGTATAAAAGTGTCAGTAGCTATGCGGTATTTTTTTACATGTAGTTTGTCTGTGAAACATAAAGTTCCATTTTTAAATCAATGTTTGCTTGCATTTTTGACACTAAAAATTTATTCTACAAATAATCCAGTTTTTCTTGGCATCTAAATAACAAAACAGGCAAAAAGAATTTCTTAGAAGTCATACAATTTTTCACTGCCATTTATTTTTAATTTCATACTTTAAATTTATATATAATATTCAATTTTAATTTTCATATATTTCACAAACATATGAAAATATAAATGTTGACTATATTCCTTCTGTATTTTTTGAAACTGATGGTTGTATGATACAGTCTGATATTGTCATTTTGTAATCCCAGGCTTGGGACGATGTCAGCAAGGTCAGAGAAAGTAAGATGTGTTGCATTGAAGTATTTTTATGACTATTTTTCTCATTCTGAGTGTACTAATGTTTATGACTGCGGTTGTTAATGCACTGCTATGTAAATCTTAAATACACCCAAACCAGATGTGATCTACGAGTAGAAGTTAATGAGCCTTGAGATGTCAACAGTTCTGAAGATGTTTCTCATGATGAAGGCAATCGTTTCTATGCTTAGGTGTAAATAAAGTAAATAAAACAACAGAAGTTGCTGGCAGAAGTGCTTTCAGTTAATTTCAGCTAATATATTCAGTGATACTGTTGAATTATCAGGTACAAACAACGCGTCAAATAACATCAAAGTAGAATTTCTAAATGCAGTTATTTCTGTTAACTCTACAGAGACTGAAAATAATCAATGTATGCTGTATGTTTTTTGAGTAAAAACATATAAAGAGAAGAGAAATTGAGATATTTGAGGACAACATCAGGATTGAAACACTAAATATGAGATAATTCAGATACAGGTATTGAAGAATCATGCAAAGTTTTAGTATTTGCTATAGCTCACTTCATCTGGAAATGCATTTGCCCAGAGAAAATGCTGAAAATGTTTAAAGTTCTGTATATTCAGAGTTACTAATAAACTGGTATTAGCTGAGTTGTTTATAGCAATGGACTTGCTTCTCTTTTCCTGCTGTTGCTACTTTAAATACATATCCAATGAGTGAAATGTACTGGCTGCTTGAGAAAGAGATCTGCCACCAAACAAGAAGGAAATGAAGATATTAACCTTAATTGAGTAATCATTTGAAAGTATTTCTACAACAGGGTTACAGTGTTGGTGGGTAAGGGAAGAGCAACTGATATCCTCTACCTGGACTAGTGCAAAGCATTTGACACTGTCCCGCATGACAGCTTTGTCTCTAAATCAGAGACACATGGATTTGATGTCTGGACCACTCGGTGGATAAGGAATTGGCTGGATGGTCACACTCAAAGAGTTGCTGTCCATGGCTCAGTGTCCAAGTGGAGGGCAGTGACAAGTGGTGTTTCTCAGGGGTCAGTGTTGGTACCGGTGCTGTTTAACATCTTTGTTGGCAACGTGACAATGGGATTGAGTGCCCCCTCAGCACCTTTGCCAACAACACCGAGCTGTGTGGTGTGGTGACACGCTGGAGGGAAGGGATGCCATCCAGAGGGACCTGGACAGGCTGGAGAGGTGGGCCCGTGCAAACCTCACGAGGTTCAAGAAGGCCAAGTGGAAGGTCCTGCACATGGGTTGGGGCAATCCCAGGCACAAATACAGGCCGTGTGATGGGTGGATTGAGAGCAGCCCTGTGGAGGAAGACTTGGGGGTACTAGTGGATGGAAAATTGGCTATGAGGCAGCAATGTGCACTCGCAGCCCAGAAAGCCAACCGTGTCCTGGGCTGCATCAAGAGCCGTGTGGCCAGCAGGTTGAGGGAGGGGATTCTGCCCCTCTACTCCACTCTCGTGAGTCCCCACCTGCAGTGCTGTGTTCAGCTCGGGGGTTCCCGACATAAGAAGGGCGCAGACCTGCTCAAGCTGGTCCGGAGGAGGCCATGAAGATGATCAGGAGGCTGGAGCACCTCCCTTCTGAGGTCAGGCTGAGAGTTGGGCTTGTTCAGCCTGGAGAAGAGGAGGCTCTGGGGAGACCTTATAGCGGCCTGCCAGTGCTTAAAGGGGGCTACAGGGAAGGTGGGGAGTGTAGGGATAGGATGAGGGGTAACAGTTTTAAATTGAAAGAGGGTAGATTTAGATTAGATGTAGGGTAGAAATTCTTCCCTGTGAGGGTGGTGAGGCACTGACACAGGGTGCCCAGAGCAGCTGTGGCTGCCCCCTCCCTGGAAGGGTTCAAGGCCAGGTTGGACGGGGCTTTGAGCAACCTGGTCTAGTGGGAGATATCCCTGCCTGTGGCAGGGGGGTTGGAACTGAATGATCTTTAAAGTCCCTGCCAACCCAACCCATCCTATGTTTCTATGATCATTCTGTGATTTCCTGGTAACACAGAAAATTCTTACTTAACAGTTGACAGACAAGCAAGGTATGAAGACATAGATAGCAAAGGATGGAGGAACTGAGTCAAAATTATCAACGAAGAGCTTGAAATTAAATATTTGATATGGCATTATCATCATATTCCCCCAGAAAAGCAGGCTCTGAATGCTGCTTATCAATCTTGCATGTGATGGATCTCCAAATCGAAATTTCAATGACCAGGGAGCAAAATGAGGAGCGCTAGCAGTAGAAATTATTCGGGGATATGAAAATGAACCAAATGCTCTTCTGATTAATATTTGCTGCTGAAGGTAGCTGAAGACAGCTGTCTTAATGATGATCAGAAGGCTTTGGCAGACAGATTTTTTTATCAGTAATTAATTCCTTTACTTAAATTTGGCAGGATATACATACCTTTATGAAGTATTTTGAAGAACCAAGTGCTTACTGTAGTGAAGCAAACTATCAGCTTATTTTTACTATATTTTCAGGGAATGTTGATTGGAGCACTGAATCTGAATTTCCGAAATTTGGAGTGACAGAAATAAGTTTCAAGTTCACAGTGTTACGTTTAGGCACCTGAACTAATCTAAAACCATGTAACAGAGGTTACATGAGTTTTGGATATACTGAGCACTTACAGCTTGCCTGGAAATCAGTGAAGCTGAAGAATCTGAGTAACCTAGAAAACTGTTACCTGTATATGTACATACATACATACATATGTATATGTGCCAGACAGTACATGTACATATGTTGACTGAAATATCTTGTTAAATGCATTTCTTTTTTTTCTGTGTATTTTGTGAATAAACGTTTTGGCAAAATTTTTGGGAAGAATTAAACAGATAGAACAGAAACAAGATGCAAGGGAGATGACATAATCCTGTGAAATTAAAAAAAAGATTCATATTAACTGGTTCCTTAAAACTGTGAAAAGTCTAATAAAAAAAAAAAAAAAAGAAAAAGAAATAGCAGCAGCAGTCATTACTGTGGGGACATTAGCTTGCTATTCCACATGATAAAGTCAAAAGGTCTAAAAAGGTCAGAGGAAAGCAGACACTTCCATTGCTTTAGTCTTGAGAACTTGTTATGAAAATACATAAATTAATTAAAACAAAGCTACCTGGAGACCTAAGGTGTGAAGAGTTTTTCTTGCTACCCACTATCATTTGTAAGAGCTGTTCAGACTTTCTGCAGAGCTATATTTTAATACACATGAGAAATTAGAGGAAAAAAGTCCTTATGAAGTGCAAAACCTTCCTAAAGATAAACTGTTGCCATTCAGGAACTGGAATCACCAAAATGCAATAAGTTATAGTTAAGTGAGGTCGTTCTCAGAGGCAATTATGTATTTTACAAAGATAGCAATTTGCTTCTTTTCTTCACAGATACATTGTCATTCATCAACATTTAGTTTCCCCCACTTATTTTTAAGTTCTCTTCTGAGTCACTGAAGGCTTTACAGGAAACAGATGATTTGAGAAATACCTTGTGTGACCTTATCTATTTTGTGGCCCAATCTTGGCAGTCAGTAAGATGTACTTACCAGCATAATAGCATTTGAAACTTGCAGTGGCAGGAATTAGAGGAAAAAAAAAAACATACACATGTGGATCCCTGTAGCTAGGCATGTAATGTACTTGCCTGGTTGCCAGATTTTTATTTGAGAAATTCTTCAGGGACTGGAACCGTTCATAACTGTCACATTAGTAGAAGTGTTAAAAATGAGCTTTGTGTATAGAGTCATATGTGTGCAAACTATTTTTGAAGTAAGTTAACATCTTATATGAGACGGATGTAACCTTATTTTAAACCCGCTCTGTTAGACAGAAGGTGTTAATTTACTGTATTTAGTAGTCAGCATCTTTGTATCCTTGTTTTTGGAAACATTAGTTCTACACATTACAAATTTAGCATGCTGATGGCTGTCTTTGCAGACACTTGTTGGTAGAAAGCAGTTTAAATGTAGACTGCCACATTGTGTGCTGTTATTCCAGTTCAGTCTGTGAAGTTTAGCCCATTTCAGACAAAAAATACCGGAAAACAAGCTAATGTTTGAGATTATCACAAACCAATTTTGTTTCAGGACATATATTTCTAAAATCAAGACACTAATCATCACCATCTGAATAAGGCTTTGAAATATTACATTACTATAAAACAACACAAGTATTTTGGGAAAATGTTGCTATGATCTACCACAGTCGGGAAGAGACTCGTATTTACCATATGTTACACATTTGTCTATGTTATAGCTCATCTGGTTTCTATTGTGATGTGCCACCTGTCTTGTATCTAAAATCTATGGAAAAGTGCTGAACTCTGTAATAAAGAGATTGTGGATAAATATTTTGAGATTAGTGCAGATATGTAGGTATTTTACATTTATGTAGACATAGTTATCTTTTAGCAGAACATATAGCAAAATGAAAGTATACAATTATTAAGATGTTACCCTTTTGATATTTGCAGTTAAAGGAGACCTGTAAGATATTCATGGGAGATCATATGGCAGATGGTATCTAATAAAGTATTCCATCTGCAGTTACATTTTAAACTTCATCGATGAAGTTGTCCTAATACACAAGTTTATAGATGAAAATGTTTTACATATCAAATAGGATGGTTTTGGCAGAGATGAAAACAATCTACGTAGGTTCTTGAGAAATGTGGTTTGCTTTTCCTCACGGTTAAGCTGGAGAAATTGTCTGCAGTTGTGTAATGGTTTTGGTAATGTGGGATTTTAGGAAGTTGTTTTCTGAAATATGTCAGGACTGAGTTTAGATAATTTTGTAAATATATTTACAAAATATATCAGAATCTGTTTGTTTGTTTTTTTTTTTTTTAAAAAAAAGATGTGCTCCCTTTATTGTCCTTTTCTGTACCTGAACACAAAGAAAACTCTTCAATATAAATGAAGATGCCAAAAAGGACACTCTACAAGAGTGAAGCAGGATATTTTGCATTAGAGCAATCAGAAAGCTCTCAGGCAGAATTGTCAAGAAAACCGGTGCAAAGATAATAGGTCAATTTTCTAAGAAAACAATATAATTTTACTTTAATTCACACTGAATTAAACTGAATAAATCTGCTGCAAATGAAACACCACCTTGTATTTGATTAAGTGTACAATCAAATAAGTACCAAATGTTGTGCCTTTACTCAGTAAAAAACAAAGTTAAAATAAGCTGTTGGTATTTTTATATAAGGCTACAGTACCCTTCCTCCTTCCTTCCAGCTTCACTTGTGGCTGACAGTATAAAAGTCCTTCCGAGGGTCTGCCTCAGTGCTCTCTAATGAAGATCTAATTTTCTCTGAAGCTCCCTCAAACTCTCATGGTTTGAGAAGAGGAGCCTGAAGCTGAAGTATGTTAATTCCTGTGGGGACAACACCTTTAGGTCACAATTAAACAGTTTGTCACCCAGACTGTATGGCCTGACACCAAAGCACACCCCATGCAGTGTTGCTTCTGAGCCTCTAACACGGCGTGAGGATGAAGTGGCCTCTCTGGATTATGTTCCTTTGTTGCGGCCACAGGAGCAGGGACTCAGAATCCACAGGGGGAACTTGTGTTGTTGATCCTCTGCCTGGAAAACTGAGGCACAGATTTGTCTCGGGAGCAGAGCAGAGGGAGGACAGCTAGGTAGGATGCCTTGGCTGCATGTAATTGTATTGAAAGCTTTGCCAGATAGTTGGTGTATGTATTTACTGAGCCTCCAATTAATCGTTAAGGCTAACATTTAGGACTAGAAGTGTGGATTGTAACAGCTGACAACATGGAGAAATGCGTGAAGTCATTAATTGTACTATTAAAATAACAACTTGTTTTCTGAGATTTTACTTAGTTTTTTAATCAAGAATGGATAAAATTAATTTATTCCCAGTGAAGGACTGAGATATTAATAGAAAATTAACACATTAATAATAAATAAATAAATATACAGTCTTGTGAATAGTCTTTCTATGCCTACATAGTTATTTCTATTGTTCTGAACATATATGATATTATACCTTAAAATGCTATAGGCTTTAAAAAACTGCTGAAAAGAGGAACAGTTATGAGTTATTTGATAAAAAAGTTGATTCCTGTGTCCTGGTAGCTGACCTGTCTTTTGTGCCTTTTCCATAATGCTGGAGTTTTGTACATTTGCCATTAAGTAAACGAAGATGCCTTAGGATTTTTTATGTTTATGATTATACAACATGATAAGCTTGGAGCAAAATTTATGAATATTGAAGTTGATGTATATGTTTCATCAAAAAATAATTTTTTAAGGAAATTATTTGCTGTGGGAATACATTCATTAAGGTAAAATGTCATCTGGTCAAAACTTCTCTCTCTGTCCAAGTAACTCGGATCATGTTTTTACCAGGATGTGGGAAGGACACACTGGAGGGATAAAAGATTTGAGTTCAATCAGGCAGAAGAGGAATGTGAACTAGACTTCAGTTTTCCAAATTACAACCCTAAGGACTGGGCAAGTAAGCATAAAGAACTGCCAAGATGCTGCCTCATGCTTTGTGTGAGGTTGGAAGCTCACCAGACGATGACTCCTTGGGCAAATGGTGCGTACTGATCTTGTCTCACTGTCCTTGGGGGCAGACGGCTCATATAACACGCTGGCAAGAATGGTTTGTGATATGAAAGCTTAACTCTTTACCCTTCTCACCCTTGTAGTATATAGGTTTTTAGCACACTTTCTGTTTCTTTATCACCTGATTGGCATATGCCTTCTGACGATATCACCATATTTTGTGTAAGGGGCCATGCTCGTCGCTGCCCCTTGGCTTCTAATTTGCCCTTGCTGTGCCTGCTGCCATTGAAGCTGGCAAAGTTTCAGCTATGCAGGGCTAGTTGGTGACCGTCAATGTCCTATAGGATTGGGCAGATGGTAGAGTTTGGCATCACAGACCTCATCTTCACCCAAAACAGGGAGTGTAGCCAGTGTGATTTCAGGCGGGACAGCACCCTTTATGTCCTGCACTGGATAGCGGCCAGGGCCAGTGTCCGCTGTGGCCAGGTGACAACTGCACCCCAGCCCACTCTTTCTGTTATCCAACAGAGTTTTTGGGGGAGGGAGCCAGCACCCACTCGTAGGACCATATTGTCTTCCATTTTGGGGATTCCTAGTGCTGAGCTGAGGAAAAGAAGGGCCATATCCATAATGCTGTACCCACCACCCTGCAGCAACAGCATGCGGCTGTCAGAGCTGCTGTCTGACATGAAAACAGGACAGAAACCATTGTTTTCTGTGGAGCCTAGCCAGCCCAAACATCTGCATTTTAGCTGGGGGCTAGTTTGGTGGCAGCAAATCCACTGCTGCTTTATAGTCTTTGAAATAATTTTACAGCCCTCCAAGGACACATATCATCTCAGAAATGACAGAAAATATATAGGTAGATAGGTAATTAGAAGACAAGGTCTGTGCTATGAAATAGGCATGTCACTATGGAGATAACTTTTTTTTTTGTGTGTGTTCTCTTCCTGTCCCCTTGGTAGTGGATATTCAAAAGGGGATATAAAAAAAACTCATAAACATGTTAATAGAGATAGATGTTGTAAGTTCAAACCCTGTCCAGCTGCAATATGACTGGAATCCAGGGGTTTCCAGGTCCTGGGAAAAAAAATTGACCTTATGTGAAAGACTTTCTTCTCTAAAGGCAGCTGTTTTTTTGAATCCTGAGTAAATGAAGACACTTTAAAATGGGAATTAGTTTTGGTGTCTAAGGCCATTCAAATAGACCCACATAGGAGAAAATATTTCAGGTACACCTCTTTTTTTGGCATTTGTGATTGCCTGGTTCAGTCATCTCACTGTGCTAGCTGCTGCAAATCCTGAACAGGGTGTACTACTCTCTGCTTAACTCTGGATCATTTCATATGGACCTCAGACCTGCCTTGTCACCGGGGCCTTGCCTGGCTGTGACTGACCCTGGCTAATGTCACCAGACCTCTCCTGCTCTCCTTGCTCGGGCACGGTGGGACTGTGTCCTTGCTGGTGAGGATGCCACCTTGCTGTCGCCCCAGCTCCTGGCTGGCCTTCCCTGGGGAGCAGCCTGCTCTTTGCTTCTCACACACAATTCATGGAAGACAGGTTTATCTCTTCATCTCAGACTTATCCTTTTTCCCCTGTATTATTTGTTGGGTTTTTTGCTGGACTGTTTTGATGCATCTAGTTTTTATACTGGACTAGGACCGAGAATGTATCTATCTAGCTGATTCTGGGAAAATAATCAAAATCACTCATAAAGTAGAATTATATAGAAGGTTTGTGGTCTATGAGTAAAGTAGGTCGTTCAGTGCTTTTGGAAATATCTGTCCAAGAAATCAGAAATCACAGTGGAGGGGAAAAAAAGCCAGAAACCATGAAACCATAGGTAACTCCTGAGTATCAGCTCAAAGACACTTTTCCTGTTTTTCACATTCGTACATTGCTTATTTATATAGTATGGCTGGTTACAGCTGAGATGGGGTTGGTGGGTCTTACCTCAGTATTCATTTCAGATGTTCATGTGCATTGCCAGATTATTATGAAGCTCAGGAAATCTCACAAGTTATTTTCCCAAAATGCCTGCTGGAGTCAGCTATATAATTTAACCTTTCAATGGAAAATATACATAGATAAAACTGATGTCAACTAAAATGTCACTGAAAAGTGGAGGGAATTACTACATAGCTTTTCACTGTGAGCGTGGTAACCTGGTAGAGCACTGCAGCTTGCCTTACACAAGTAGGTTGTCTACAGCTCCTGTCAACAGAGGGATTGATTTTCTCTGCCAGTGGCTCTGTTGAAATGAATACAGCTCACATACTTAACTTCCTAGTAGCATGCCGAATCATTGAACTTCTGCTAAACAAGCAGGCCATAGCTTCAAAGGAAGCTGTGACTAACTAATATGTGGAAATCCACCATTGACTGACATGTCAAAATAATTTGGGCTGAAAAAAAAATCCCTTTTTTGATATCTGTTGGTTTAGGAATTGTATTTAGCCAAGCATAACTATATGGTTATTTTGTTAGATTAGAGATGAGATTTCTTTGTCCTGAAAATGTGAGGGCTTGTGCATGAGGGTATCACCAGGATCCAAATTCCAAGTCTACTTCTTGGCACTACTGTTCATCGGGGGATACACTGTGCTTCCTAACTGTTCCTAAATCCACAGGATCACAGGACCCATATGATACTGGGTATATATATGATATATACCCAATATCTCTGCTATTAAGAAATTCACTTTTGTAAATTCTGCTGTCAGAAAATAGAAAGAACTTGTTCTTCAAGACCAACTTGCATTTTGAGACCCCACTATTAGGCTGAACCACTTTTATCTGACATGGCATCCATTGCATAAGGTGTCTGTCCCGTGTGGGCCCAGTAATAAAATAAAAGCCTGTATTTTTTAACCCTCCATTCCATACACTCTCCTTCTAGAGTGTCCTGAGGGTTTTGGTTTTATTACTGGATTACATTTCAAGCTCTCTTCCGCCTAGAAAGGCTAATGAAACTCAGTAAGTGCCAATGTGGGTCTGGAAAGTCTGAACAATTGGGATAACTTACCTACTTTCTGATTTTTCTTGTAGAGCTTTGCTGCACTACAGCCTTCGGTAATAAAAGCAAAGGCATATTAAGCTCCATAAATAAAATCTTTTCAAAAAGCAGTAAAATGTTCTTCAGGAGAAGACTTTTAAATGGGCAACTCTAACAATGTTATACTGAATATCTCCACACCCCCAAAGGAAAAATAAAAGTAAAATGTGCTAGCCAAATGGCAAGGATCAAGAGCCCAATATATCTCTCTATCATTATATGAGGTTTTTAAAAGGTGGCTGGAAGACTAGGGAGTGCATTTTTATTGTAGAGTGGCAGGAGAAAATTAAAAAATGGGTCTATTAAATGTTCTCACTAGCATAATTAAGAGACCTATAACGAAGCAAGTCATCTGGCTGGCTTTTATAGCCAATGTCAATAGTAAGTCCTTTAAAAAGAGAATAAAAGAGAAAAAAGGAAATATTGCATCTACATGTTGTGTGGGGAGAAGTTGTAGCACAAAGAAGATCGATTATCTTGAAATTTCATGTATATAAAATGGAAAAGATTATTTTCGGTGACTACTTTAGACTTAGAACTATTTTATCTTTCAATCGCAATAATTTTTGTGCTGCTTATTTTTATGCCTATTTGCTGATACTTGACACCTTCAGATAAATGTCAATCTTCCTTAGTAGCCTCCTTGTACTTCCAGAGTGCATATTCTTGCTTGTCACTTAGACACCACCCACTAAACATACTCCGTAACAGTACTGACTATCTTTTCACAATGATTATGTACAAAAAAGAATCTTTGACAACTGAAACAAAATATTTACACCACTTTAAACACCAGTAAATGCATTAGAAATAGTTTAAGGAAGTTAAGGCAGGTTGTGACAAGCCTGTAAAGAAAGAAATCAATTAGTTGCATTTATATGACAGATTAAAACAAAGGCATTATTCTGCGGGAGCTGGAATTGGGAAGGCAGTGTAGGTAACCTTAACGTGGATAGGAAGGTTCGAATCAGTTAAGAAAGTTTGGTTTCAGTATCAGAAAGCAGAAGGGAAAATATGGAATGTGAAAATCTCTTTTTTAACATTAATTCTTGCACCTGACAAAAGGTTTAAAACAGAGTTTTATTTAGGTAAAGTAGATTCAGATTGTCAAATGTATTTATCAATTGGAAAAAGACCAAATTTAAAAAAAAAAAAAAAAGAAATACAAAAAGGTTACAGAAATGCAAAAAGGTATTACAAACATGCCAATAAAGTTAGTTCGCTGGCAACCCCCTTTTTGTTATGTTTCATAGTGTCAGAGAATGAATATTTTTTTTATACTCTACCTAATGTTTAAGTAAACTGAGGACTGGCAAAAATGAAGCATATGTGAGACAGGGAGTCTTTGCTTTACTACAGCATTATGAAGATTGTAACAAAATCTTCTATCATTTACTTTAGGATTTTCTCCTCTGGCATACAATAGAGAAATACAGATCATAATTTTGACAATCTGACAGGCGATGTGTTAGCCCCCATCATGCAGAAGCTTAAATTCTGTTGAAAGAAAATGCAACCTTTATTCAGTGAGCTGATAAACACCATTAACACGTAGGGAGGTCAGTGGCAGCTGAGCAGGGACTCTGCCTCCGAGGAGCTGTCTGCTATTTGTGTTCTTCAGCCCTCAGCCCAGATTCTGCCCCTCCTGCCCATACACATGGACACCTAAACTGGGAACTCTTTGTACAGGTGTAAGAAAAAGATAAACATATAGGGAAAGAGAAATTCCAGTATCATTCAAAATTGTTCTGTGGGTCTGCTTACTCCCCACATTGATTACAGAATCACAGAATGGTTGAGGGTAGAAGAGACCTCCAGAAGTCATTGGGTCCAACCCCGCTGCCCAAGCAGGGCAAGCTAGAGCTGGCTGCCCAGGACCATGTCCAGATGGCTTTTGAATATCTTGAAGAATGGAGAGTCCACAGCCTCCCTGGTCAACCTGTGCCAGTGCTCAGTCACCCTCACAGTGAAATAGTGTTTCCTGATGTTCAGAACCTGCTGTGTTTCAGTTTGTGCCTACATTTTGTCTGGTCCTGTCACTGGGCATCACTGAAAAGAGCCTTTTTTGCACCTTCCCTTCAGGTATTTACATGCATTGATGAGATCTCCCTGAGCTTTCTCTTCTCCAGGCTGAACAGTCACAGCTCTCTCAGCTTTTCCTCATAGGAGAGATGCTCCAGATCCTTCATCAAATTTGTGGCTCTACGCTGGTCTCTCTCCAGTACATCCATCTCTCTCTTGTACTGGGGACCCCAGAACTGAACACAGCATTCCAGGTGTGGCCCCACCAGTGATGAGTAGAGGGGAAGGATCACTCCCATCTACTTACTGGCAGCACTCCTTAATGCAGCTAAGGATTACGTTAGCTGCCTTTGTGGCACAGGCACACTGCTGGCTCACATGAAACCATGTCAACAAAACGTCTACCAGGAATCCCAATTCCTTTTTTGCAAAGCTGCTTTCCAGCTGGGTGGCCCCAGCATGTTCTGGTGCCTGGGGTTGTTCTTCTCCAGGTGCAGGACTTTGCACTTCCCTGTTTTGAACTTCATGAGATTCCTGTCAGACCATTTCTTATTTATAAGAAACAGAGAAATAGTAAATACACTTCTTATACATAAGAAATTATTTAGATAATGAAAGATTATAGAGGAAGGATATATTTGTTCTATTTCCCTTTCCCTAGGGCAGAGCACCTATGTCTAAGTCATTCCTGTTAGACATTTGTCTTGTTTAGTTTTAACAAGCTCCAGTAACGAAAACTTAGCACGTCTCCCCAGGCACTTCTCGTCGTGGTTTGAGCCTGGTTGGCAGCCAACCACCACACAGCCATTCTTTCGCCCTTCTCTTCTGGCAATAAGAAGGGACAGAGAGCCAGACTTGGGGTTCAAGATAGGACTGGGATGGGGGAAAATCCCCCTTTATGATGACGAGCAAAAGGCAGACTTGTTAGGGGGAGAAAAAAAGAACATACATTTATTACAGACACTAACAACGCGTAACAGAGTAGGACAGTGAGAAGCACTGTCACATCTTGAAAACACCTTCCCCCCACCCCTCCCTTCTTCCCGGGCTCAGCTCTGCTCCAGATATTTCTACCTCCTCCCCCAGTGGCGCAGGGGCAGGGAATGGGGGGTGCAGTCAGCGCTGCCACTTCATTCATCTTCGGTGGGGGGAGCTCCTGGAACTTGTTCCCCCTGCTCCATCGTGGTCCCCCTCTCACAGGAGACAGTCCTCCACAAACTTTCTCCGACTTGAGTCCCTCCCACAGGCCGCAGCGTTCCCCACACTGCTCCGTCATGGGTCACTAACTTTCTCCGACTGGATTCCCTCCCACGGCTGCAGCCCTTCCCGAGCTGCTCCGGCGTGGGACTCCCCTGCATGCTGCAATCCTCCCAGCACTGAATTACAGCAGCAGGGCTGCCTTTTCCCATGAGACCCCGGCCTTCTTCGGGCACAGCACCTTGATCATCCAGGCAAAATGAAACACAGGCCAAAAATCAGTGTCTGGTCCACTGTAGGTCTTCATGGGTGGCAGGGGGTTGCCGCCCTGCCGTCTCACCACAGGATACAGGGGGGTCTCTGCTCCGGCACACCTCCCCCCTCCTTTCTTCCTCCCTTCCTCCACTGACCTTGGTGTTCACGCAGCTGCCACAACTCTTCCTCACAAGTCCCACTGCTCGTCACCATGTCCATCCTTAAATACGTTATCGCAGAGGCGCAGCTGATTGGCTCAGTTTTGATGCAGAGGTGGAGCTGACTTGGAGCCGGGGGAGCTTCAAGAAGCTTCTCACAGCGGGTCATCCCTGTAGCCCCTTCCCCTGCTACCAAAAAAAAAAAACTACCACTCACTCAACCCAGGACACTTTTTTACTATGAAAAGGTTTTTCCTGATGCCTACTCTAGTGATCATTATTTTTCCTCCATGATGGTTTTTGAAAATCATCAGTTTCCCACTCTCCCCTATCAGTCTTCGCTTTATTAAGCTAAACAACCCCGCTTTATTATATCTTTGTGATTTTAGAGCTTTGATTATACTTGTTGTTGGACTCTCCAGTTTTTGTGTATCCTTCTTGAAATAGGATGACCAGCTGCAAAACCACATTCGTGGCCCCACTTGTGGACTTGTGGTCTGGACTTCTGGTGATGGCTCCTATTGAAATTCCACCCCTCACCCCCCACAAAGTAACCACAAATGAAGCTGAACTACCTTGAGCTGAACAGGCATGCAAAAGACTTGCTGTGCTCACCAAATTCAGTGAAGTTTCACCCAACTTCCATCATAACAATGCAAAAGACAGGCACCTGGGGTTTTGTTTGGTTTGGAGTAGAAAATCTCAAGCTCGTTTCCTATATCTCTAAAATAATATGTATCAGTTAACTGTGATTTCAGGCTGTGTCTATGTAACATCATTTCTTTGCAGTCCATCTGCAGAGAATGTCATATGTACACTGCATAAAAGCAAAGGTGGGCATCCCATTTATCATTTTGACTACCTCTGTACTCAGCAGAAAGAGGAAGAACTCCTGGAGAATGATTCATCGTGGAATAAGGTAAGTATGAAAAATAGACTGGAGAACTTTTGCTCTCTGAGACCTCTCTATCTCTCTCCAGTAACCACCAAGGCAGCCAACTCAATTAGCTTAAATTAGACACTTAACCTTTAGATGGCTAAATTAGGTGCATGAAAGTAATTAACAACAATATTCTGTTTCAGAAATTCTCATTACTTCTGCAAAAAAGTTACTACTGCAAAAGAGGGCCTCATGAAATTTTATCCTGCTGCCTGCTTTGTCTAGTGTAACTGAACAAAAATGCTTGTAAAAACAAAATAGGCACAGTTGTGGGCTATCTACTCAATAAACTGTACACACACATTGCAACTAATGACCTATGGTGGATCTGCTAAAAATGCCAAGGGTTGAATCACTGCTGTATGAGCAAATTGGATGGTAGGAATTGGCTGTTTTTGCAGAGATTAAAAAATCATATAAACCATCATGCTGAAAAAGATTTGTTTCAGTCATGCATCTGCAGCACAGACTCAGAAATGTGCAATTTCTCTCAATTTACACAGTCATCACCAGTGTTTTATACAACACGTACTCCATGGATTTGACTGTTCAATAAACTACTAAGGTTAAGAGTCCAGTAGATTTCAGAAATAAGCACATATCAGTTGTTATGGTCTCTATTTTGAGTTGGTTTGGGCTTGTGTAGCTATACCCTGTGATCTTCTACAAACAGGATATGTACAATTTACAAGTACCAAGCAAGTGCTTATTGACTCACACAAAAAAATAGCTTGGATTTAATGACCTCTTAGGTTAAGGATTAATACACTCGCGGTTCCAGATATGACACCCAGGGTCTTTGCCGCCCAGTCAGGCATCAGTCACGATGGGGAGGGCAGGCTGGCCCCACAGCACCCTGCAACGGATGGCCAGGGCTGCTGAGCTGCCACCTACCACCAGCTCCACTGACACCCATGACACTGGTGACTTGACCCAGTAGCTTCTGACTAGACTCTGGGCCAATGAGTCTCCCTCTCTTTTTTAATTTAGGATTATACACCTTTCCATGATGGTGTTTTCCCTCTTGAATCCTTGAGCTGCTAACAATCCTGTCACACCTGTAATTTTTTATTTTTCTTGTCTCTGTACAGACTCAGAGCTCATTTTTGTCAGTCCGAGCAGAGGCTGCGCAGCTGTAGTGTCAGGGCTGGCCCGTGGATCCTTGGTGCATCGGCTGCTAAAGCCCTGGTGATGAGGGAAGCTTGCAGCAGGCTACAGAAAGAGATGGGGTTCACTAAACAGGATCTATGTTATTATGGTGATGGGAGAGAGCAAGTCTGCAGAGGACATATGATGCCATTCTTCAGGGCATACACCAGCTAAACAGCGAAGTTAGGAAGAAAGTGTCCTTATATATCAGTTCTTCCATGAGTGCTTACCTCGTGGACTCTGTGGAAATTTCCTTTGCAGGATCTGGTACCAGTCAATGTCAGACACAGATCGCGTTAAGTAGATGCTTGGGCTGTTCCTATATTTGCAGCTCCTGTGCTTTGTATAGAAGCATATATATGTGTAAAAAGACCTACAGCTAACTTATGTTCTGCATTGCCCTGCTGGTGAGTAGACAGGTGTAGAAAGTGATTGTAGAAGATGTATCAATGGCAACTGATGTTTTTCACCAAATAATTCAACATTTATCAACATTACAGATGGAAAACAACGCACTTTTGCTTCATTTGTAGAAGGACATCTATCTGTTCACATTTTTATATCACATTTTTATATAACTGATGTCCTTGGTGATGGTTGCTATGAAAGAATATTGGCACTTTAATCCAATGTCCCACTTATGAGCTAGTGCACAGTGGTCCTCTTGCTTTAGATTTTTATTATCTATTTTAGCAGTTTTAGATTTCTTTCAGTACCAAGGCTCTTTGCGTAGTGACTGGTTATCAGTGACCTTAGCATTGGTAGCAGTTAATTTTTATCTTTCCTATTTATTATATTGACTTTCCCTTTAGAGCTTGTCTCTTGCATTTGAAAAATATCCAGAACTAATTTCTCTTCTAAACATCACATAGCTCAAACTTTTTTTGAAATAAAAATATCAAGAGGACATGTTTTTGTCGTTTAGAAAAAGGACTCAATCATTAAATCTTTTCCTTCATGTGTGAATCTGTAATAGTTAAAGTTAATGCTACCTGCAAGGTAGAGTAACTCTGGTGATGAAAAAATGATGACTATGAGAAGCCCAATGACTGGATCAAGTTAACCCTTGCTCCCATCCAGGGAACTCCCCTGTTTCTCAATAAGAGGGTTTCAGAAGTACCATTTGATCCTCTTTATTTGGAGGTGACTTATCACTTTCCTCTCTGCCTTCCTACAAACAGATCAATATAACAGTAATGGAGGAAATACCTTCATGCAAAGCAGGGTAGTCTTGCTGTGAACCCTGGAAAATTCCAGGCTAGGACAAACTTCACACAACATTGCTGAATGTGGTTTAGATCTATCTATCATACAGGTGATGCCAAGGACTAAAATCCTGTGGAATTTTCTATTTCCTTGAGCACTGCCTTCAGACCAGCAGCCTCTGCACTACTGTGAGGTAGCTGAGACATCTGGATATCTTGATGAAACTGCTAAATACATGTGGATGGGCATATTGAAGAAATTAAGAGTGTAAGCTCTTTGGAAGCTAGGACAAATGGGTGTGATCTGGTAACTAGAACTGAAGATTCTTTGAAGGTGGTGTTTTTGGGCAAGGACTACGATTAGGCATGGCCGTTCAGGTTGCTAAGGTTCCTAATGTGAACTGAAAATCCAAGGGGGAGTGGGGTTCAGTTGTAGAGGGAGTCTGAGACTTCAAGCTTACATCACTGCTCCACCTTTTCTTCTTACAACTTAATGGCAGGGATCAAGCATGGGAAGCAAGGAGGCAGAAAGTGTTGGTATATTCACAGCAGCTCCACATACCTTAAAAACCGGTAAGTGGATGTAGGAGTTTAGCATTTGAAGGAAATACTCAAGATACTGCTATCTGCCTCCCTGTGCTGTGCCTCCCACTCAGTTGCACTGGAACAACAGTTTGTGTGCTCACAATGTAAATTGGGTTATGAACTGAACTTGTGTTCAAAAACCACTTTTTTCTTAAAGTCAAACCAGTTCCCTGATCTGCTTCACAGCATGGCACATCATCACACGGGCATAAGATAAAATGCCTATTCAGCATCACTGCTGAATTTTTTATAAACTATGGTGGGAGAAACCATGTGTGATATGGAATATTCTACAGAAATGAATTCTGGTACAATAAAATACCTTATTCTGTAAGACATACATGAGAATTGAGAAAGCAATATTGTGACAAGAAGTCTTGTTTTCTCCTCATCCAAAACAATGTGCTATAAGTTTGCAGGATGGGCACCACATCATCAACCAGCATTGTCCCCATTCCGTGCGACATTTTGTGGTGAAGACAGGGGCTCCCTATTTGAGCAACAAATACTGTCCACACAGCTGATTCCTGCTGACTGCCTCTGCAGACTGTTGCTAATGCAATTGCAGAAGAAGAATTCTCTGTCTGAGGTGGCATCTGGTAATGGTGGTGAATTATTCCTCCTAACAAAAGTAGATTCAAATACTATAGAAACCAAATAATATAGATAGATAAGCATCTCAAAGATGGTAAACGTTTAACATGTCTGAAAATTGGCAAATAAGTAGATGAAATAGACCTAGATAAATGAGTGTGTTCACCAGAGGCAAGACAGCAGAAATCATCTGTCACTTTTGATAGTCACTACTTAGCTAATCAGTGTCCAGGCTATGCTCAGCACATGTACTATCTTCTTCTGGCAGCAAGGAAGAAAACACGGACCTAGGAAAAAAGAATGGGGAAGAAGATGAGGTTGTTGTGAATGAAATGGAGCAGAGGGTTGTAGGCATGCTAGGGAAAAGAAAATATGGTGATCCATAAAAAAAGCCAAATTGCATGTGTTGTAATCGCAGAATAAGTGCTGTACTTCTAATGCCATAGAGAGTTCAGGAATTACACCAGGTCCCAGACACTTCAGGGAGATCTTGTTACTTTTTCCTTTCTGTTTTTAGTTTATTTAAATTCTCAAGTGGGCCTAAAAATCCCAAAATAGTGTTATTAACGCCTGTGACAAATACAAAATACACTATCTTGTCAGGTTTGCTCTCCTCAAGTTTTAATCTACTTATTTACAATTATAATTGCAATGAATAAGCCAAAAACCTACATGAGAAACTGGGCAACCATGTCACACTTTCATGAGCTGAAACTGTTTTAGATACTGTATCACTGGTAAAACTTCAGCCTGAATATGTGAGTGTTGCCTCAAAATGTTCTTCCAGATGACTATCAAAGGCTTTTTCTATATTAAATGAGACCCCCAGTGATTGATCAATTTTTTCATAGATTTCAATCCTGACTCTTTTGTGGCTTATGTAGTACTGCCATTATCATCCTAGCCTATCTGTTGTCCAAAAGTGTCATAGCTTGCCTGTACTATTTCTTTTGTTTTAAATGTTTGTTTTCATGAATCTTATATGTTAAAAAAGACAGTTCCTTAATTATGTTTCTAAACTTTTTCAAGAATTATGAAAATGCAAAGAAATAGAAATAGGTGTGTGATGCACAATTAATTTATTCTTTGTTTCTCTTTCAGTCTTGACAACAAAACTAGGTAACATACACCCACTGTAACACTTTGAGGTTCTTGCTGCAATCTGTGAGGAATGTTTTACTTAGAAGTAATTGTTTTTATTAGTATGGCAAAAGAGATAAAAATGATGTATTTGTAAGAGTTTACTTTTATAAAATTTGGTTCAAATTCAGTATTTAATTGGACAATATTCTCTGAAGACATTTAAATGTCCTTTTCCTTAAAATAATGTATTGTTCAAAGGTTGGAACTTCAATTTTGAAGATGTTGATGAAGCCTCATAATTCAACTCACTAGTTAAAATAACACTAACCAGGAATTGATGCTGTACTTCTTAAGCTTCTACCACTGTAAGTGTGTGCAATAAAAAATAGCAGTGCTTTGCCTCCCAGGGTCAGGATGTAGGCGTTTTTACAATATTAGTCACAGAACCTATTGCATATCAAACTGTTATTGGTGCATTTTGAGATGTTGATGCCATAACATCTTTCAGACATGCGACATGATGGTTTGTGCATGTATAATTAATTACTTCTCCAAGAGCATCGCTCCTACACTCCACTGCAATACTAACAACAGTACGAAGGAAAACAGATTATTTGCTGCCTTATACAAATGTTCTCAGCTAAAAATGTATCCAGCATACATAAAGCCTATGCCTTTTTAAAAAAAAGCCAGTCTCAGATAGTGGAAGATATTTGAGTAACTCAACTCTAGTCAGGCTTGTGTAGCAAGCACAGCTGGACTCCAGACACTGACTCATTCTCCAATTACCACTATCCAGCTTTTTTTCCAATAGGCTCTCTTCTGCCAATAAATCTTCCAGCTTCCCATAATGTACTGTCAGGCTGAGGTCATGTCAATGTAGATGTAAAAAATAAATATATGTCCACGCCCATAAGGAGGAAAATAAGGCAAGAAATTTGGAACTAACGAGCACTAAGAAAAAGCAAAAAAAAATAAAAAAACAACTGGGAAATATACAGACAACTTTAGAACTTCTTTGTACAGATCACAGTGGAAATATTCTGCATCTGTGTTTACCAGGCCAGCCTCTGTAAGTCTTCTGTATTTCTGCTGCAAGCAGGAGAGGAAAGCAGTTTATACTTAAGAAAAGCCAAAGCTACTCTTAGTTAAAAGTAACAAGACAACTAAATTTGACTTTGTAAGACGTTATGGTCAAACTATAGGGACAAACCCCCTGCATTTTGGTAAATAGAAGAAAATAAACAGTGGTCTCTACCAGCCCCAGTCTTGCTGTTGTATGTGAATAAATAGTTATTGATCTGAAGGACCGTTTGCAATGTCTTGCTGCAAATTTCAGATACATAATATGTTCCACATTCTTGTGACCACAGAGTGTGGGCTTTACTAAGTTCTGGTACAACCAGATCTCCCTTTTACTTCAAGTTTACTCCAGCAAATATGGATTTGAATTTAACTGAAAGATCCTAAGATCCACTCTTTCTTAAACCAGGAATCTTAGACCAATTTTAGTTGTAAAGTTCCATATAGTGGATTAAATTTTATGGCCTGTTGTATGTATGTAAAAAACAAAGCAGAAAAAGTAAATCATAGAGCATATTCTGTTTTTTTTTCTAATTGTGTGACCAGTCTCTTTCTGAAGGCCACTAGCAAGTACCTTACACTCAACCCATAATCAGGAGACCACAAGTTAAAACAGACAATTATCACTGATGGAAAATGACCTGTCGATCACAAAATCAATATAGGAATTGCACTGTTGAGTTTCCAGATATATTTCATTTTTTAAGGAGTTTTTACAGTTATCCGAAGATTCTAGCCAACTGACTTCTTAGTCTTCTGCAGCATGGGAAAGAATACCCCAAAGTAAAAACGTGGCTGACAAACCAGCTAGTAGAGACTCCCAACAGCAAAACCAAACTGATTTTAAAATTTGGTTGGTTTTGCAAAATCTCAACAGGCATGTTTTTCAGTCTTTTTGAAGTTCAGAAATGTCAGGAAGAATGAGTTTCTGACATTTACTTTGGCTGCTACTGAAAACTCATCTATATTCAGGCTAGTACACTTGAACTTTGAAGAGTCTGTCATAGCAATCTTAAAAAAACCGAATGAGTCCAACTTTAGCTTACTGAGGGAGACAGGAATCTTGTATGTGTGTGCTGGGTTTGCCTGAGATAGAGTTCATTTCCTTCATAGCAGCTAGTATGGGGCTATGTTTTGGATTTGTGCTGAAAAGAGTGTTGATTACACAGGGATGTTTTAGTTACTGCTGAGCAGTGCTTACACAGAGCCAAGGCCTTTTCTGCTTCTCACCCCACCAGTGAGTGGGCTGGGGGTGCACAAGGAGTTGGGAGGGGACACATCCAGGACATCTGACCCCAACTGACCAAAGGGATATCCCACACCATGTGGTGTCCTGCTCAGCATATACATCTGGGGGAAGAAGGAAGGAGGGGACATGTTTGGAGTTACAGAGTTTTGT
The DNA here is from genome assembly GCF_018691265.1 of Tyto alba. NCBI lineage: Eukaryota > Metazoa > Chordata > Aves > Strigiformes > Tytonidae > Tyto > Tyto alba. The sequence goes on along the minus strand of NW_024881316.1, from coordinate 23,351,118 downwards.
CAAGTAATGGCTACACATGATGAAGCCCGGCTGTCCTGGAGACGGCTGAGCACCTGCCTGCCCATGGGAAGCAGTGAATAAATTCCTTGTTTTGCTTTGCTTGTGCACATGGCTCTTGCTTTACCTATTAAACTGTCTTTATCACAACCCACCAGTTTTCTCACTTTTACATTTCTGATTCTCTCCCCTACTCCACTGGTGAGGGAGTGAGCAAGTGGCTGTGTGGGGCCGAGCTGCTGGCTGGGGTTTAACCATGGCAAAGTGAATGCAAATATTTTTATACCAGGCTCTGAGGAAAATGCTCAATACAAAACATAGAGTAAAACACTATGAAGATGGATAAATGAAATGGGAAGTTATGCTAGTCTTTTGCCTCCAAAGCCAATAATCTGTAAGAGCAAAAGTATCTGTAATTACCTAAAATGTCATTACCTCCCCCCTCTTCTTTTTATACATCACATCACTGAATTTTCAGAAACGCCCTTTATCTGATTCATTCCTTTGAATTTCAGTAATCAGGAGACTGCACCTGGAAGGTGAAGCTGTGATGCTGTTGCCTACTTGGTCTTTCCCTACATTTGGAGGGGCAGAGGGCTGGGAGGTGGGAGCTCTTCTCCTCTTTCCCAGGCAGTCTGAACTCCTTGGATGGCGAGGCTGAGATAGAGCCAGAATAAAGAACAACGTCCAGATTGCTTCAGCTACAACTGCTTAACAGGGAGTGCCTGGAGATGCAAAATAAGCAGGTTAGTAAGTCTCATGCCGGTGAAGTGTGGGAAGAAATAGGGCTGGCTATGGGGGTGTGAGTGAGGGAAAGAAGTGAACTATGGTAGCATTATCCAGGACACCAGGCTGGTTGGGGATGGAGTTACTACTGTTATTCCAACTACTGAATTATTGCTGCCTACACGTGAGGGATGTCCAGATGGGGGATCAGTAACAGAAGTGCTGCCTATGAAGGAGACAGAACTGGGGAAGGAAATAGTGGGGAGATGGGGAAAATGAGCATCATGAGATCCTGGAGTCCAGAAACTGTCAGTGTGGACTGAGACGCAACCTGGGATGGCAGACGAAGAGACTGAGGAGGTAGGGATGGCAGCCTAACCAGCACATTTCTGAGGACACCTCAGACTGTTCCTTTATGAGGCTTGCCTGTTGTGTACTCCCCTCCTACACCTTTGGCTTTCTCAGTGCCCTGTGTAGAATTTGCAGGCTGCCATGGGCATACAAAGTGAACCCAAGATGCTCCCAGGCCTGTAAATAAATTAATGATCATGGTTCTGTTCCCTGAGAGTATCACCTGCTCCCTCCTGCAAGGCAATGAGATGGTTGGTGTTGGATGAGGAGGTGTAACACAGAGCTGCCTGCTCACCACTTGCCACCAAAGGGATACTGGCAGCTCTGTCACTGCTGTAAAACTGCATCTTGTAGGAAATTCTCTGTTCACCCCTGTGCAAGAGGTCCCTGAGAGACAATAGAGTGGACTTCTAAACCCTAAGTGTGAGTTATTGTCACAGAAGAGCACATTTCCAATTATCTGATCCAATTATCTTCTTGTCCTTCTCATTCTGTTAAATCTTCAACTAATTGGACTTTTAAATCAAAATCAAATGTAGTTTTTATTTTACTGCTCTTCTGGTATATTTAGTTTTTTCTACTTACAAATATATTATATCATACCTATCTGTACACCATACAGGGTTTTGTCCTATGTAAGTTTTTGTACTAGCCTCATCTCTCTACTGTGTGGACAACTTCTAGGGGTACATGCAATATTATGAATTTGTCCCACGTGGTTGATTCTTTCTCTCATACTCTTACCAGAGGGAGAACTGTATGTGAAATTTAGTGCTTTGTTGCTGTGTGTTATTGTTTTATTTTTAAAAGCATTGCTATTTATTTAACAATTTGTATTTATGATAGATAAAGGCAGGCAAAGAAATTCTTGCACTTTAAGTGAAAGCATGGAAAACTGCCTTCCCAGGTCCTTGTTATCTTTTACCTTGTTAGAAAGATGCTTTATTTCTGAGGAAGATAATTGTTGACCTTAATTTTAGGTGATCCTTTGGCCATGGAAATTTGTCCTCAAGAGTCAGTATTGCATTCAATAGAGAACAGTACAGGGAATAAAGAAAAGACAGAAACTTTTCTTAATCAATAAAATACCAAACAAATTGGTTAGAATAGAACAAACAGTTCAAACTAAAGCACACAAACTAAACCATCCTGAGACCTCTTTGTGCTATGTGACCCCTCAGCTGTGGACTTTGTAGAAAAAAATGTCCTGCGTTGACTTGAGATTTCCAGTCTTTAGAATTGTTGAAAAGATCTCTGAAATAGTAAGTGATGGTAAACTACAGCAGCTCTAACATATGTTAATTCTCTGCTATTCTAAAACAAGACTTGGCTGGCTCTCTGAAGTGGAAAATTCAGTATTTTTGCTGCATAAATGACCATTTTGCTGCAGCTAAACTACACTTGTTTTATTTCCCTGCCCTCTAGAATCTGCCTATAGGTGCTCATTACTTGGTAGCTTTCCTTGAAAGGTGAAGGTGGATGAGTATGTGCACTTTGTACTATCTAATCGAGAGAGGGAAGAATGGGGAGAGTATTCAGGGTCCAAGAGAACAGCAAGAAGAGCAAGGAGAAATGCCAACAATGATTTGTAGCCATGGTGACTGCCATTGTAACCTGTGTACCTGATTGACAGATCTTTCCTTTGTTCTACTTTTGCCTAAAGTCTGGTCTAGAGGACCTCGGAAGAACTTTCTCCCACTAGCACGGAGTGTTAAGCTATTGAAGAGATCATCATATTCATCATAAATTGGTGAGGCACTCAACACCTCCACATGTACTCAAGATTCAATACATAATTACCTATCTGCCATCATTTGTACCCGTATTTAACTGTATACAGTTCACTGAGGAGGCAAAACTGCAAGCACTGAAGTGTGTAATACCCACATAAGTAATGGATCCATAAAAACTGAGTATGTATAAAGAGAACACAGTCACTGTTGAAAGCATTTGGGACACTATAAACTAGAAAAAAAAATGTTGCGCTTTTTTTTTTTTTTTTTTTTTTTTTTTTTTGGCAATGCATCAATACCACCTCAAATATGACAGGTATATCTGCTGGATTCATTTAGGTTCATTGTGAGCCACCCTTGCTGTTAGGTCTTCAATATATCTAGTAGCCCTATGTTTTTTAAAGCAATATGTTAAGAACTGTGCAACTGATAAACTTGGTTTCCTAATTGGATGTATAAACATAGTAATCTCTTCTATGTAGTGTGGCTGTATTATATGAAATTTTAATAGTTATTTAAATGTTATTAAGATGAGTTTCAGCTTCTGAAATTTGCTACGCAAAGGTATCATGTAGTTTTCAAAACAATAATGTGTGTACCAGATTTCTATCTGTTTACAGATTTCTACCTGTTTTCTAGTGCCAAGAGTTACTCTAGTTCTGTAGTCTGAAAGCAAATAACAGTTTCATCAGCAAGCCCTGAATTTTAAGGAGCACTACAGTAGGAACTGATGTCCACAGTGCTGGAGGAGGGGGTTGACGCTTTACATTCTAAGACTACATTCTGCTTCCCGTGAAACAAATGAAGTTTTAGACAAGACTTCATGGGGAGAGGAGCCCTTATTTGAAGTTTTCACCATTACTTTTTGATAAACTGGTCAGTGTTGCTTCTTTAGCTTAACTTCCACAAAGTCTCAGCCAAAGGAAATGCTAGAACAAGACAAAAGTAATATAAAGACAAAATACTAAGAACTAAACCAAATTACTATATTTAGTTTCTAGTAGGAAGGCAGCTCAAGTATTAGCTAGTGTGTTAATCATCTTCATCTCTTATGTTTTGCTCAGGCAACTTCCAATTAATTTGGAATTTTGCTTGCATAAGGAATGTAGGAGTTACCTCTAACTCCTTATGCTGGTATCAATTCATAATGGGAAACAGGACCTAGTATTATATACAAGGGAGACTCTTTTCCCCTAACTTGCAAAAATACTTAAGGTTCTACTCCTTTGTATCACTTACATTTGAATAACACCACAAAATCCAAACCCAGAAAACAAAACAAACAAACAAAAAAACCCCACAAACAAACGGAAAATATATCAGCTACCCAGGCACCTAAATTTAGGCAGGCTGGATGTCCTTTCAGAGGCCAGCAGGATACCTACCTCTTTCCAAGTATTCCACGGGAAACTATTCCCTTTAAAGGAAGAGCTTAAATAGGTGCACGTTTAGTGGCTAGATTAGGCAGACTGGATCCTACCCTGATGTTTATTTTGGGGGTTTTCACTTGTAACGGTGGAAGTGCTCTGAGTAAGTCCAGGACAGAGATTTATTAGCAATTGGGAGGCAGCTGGCCACTTACACTTAGGTTGGAATTTTGCAGACTGTTTTACACAGCGACTGGGTATTTGAAAACCCAGTGCGTGTCAGTACTGAGCAGGACATTTTTTCATGATCAAGTCATAGGCTTAAAATGGGAAATCTGCCTGGCCAAGTCTGTATTATTCAATAGCCCTAGATAAACACCAGAAAGGCTGAAGAAAATCTTTAACCTGCAGCGGGTTTCTTTTAATGGAGATACAATAATATTTTAAAATTTTCAGACAATAAGATATTCTCCTCACAAAAAACAGTTTAAACTTTTTTGCATTATTCTGAATCCTGACAATTAATGCCTTACATGATTAAAAAAAAAAGATAAAAATCCTAGATACATAGATATGCTTAGTTTTTATATGGGATAGACATACTTTTGGGGTTAAAGAAATCTTTCAATTACCTACAGATTACTTGATAAGAAAGGATCCTATTCTTTACTGCTATACAGGTAGAAATTCAATTAATATCTAGAGAGTATTAGAAATGCAGCAAATCTTAAAAGTTATATGTAACAAAAGCATATTCTTCTTCTAAATTATTTTACTGGTAATAATTTCCAAGAAAAGAAAACATCAGTATCTATACAGATAGACAGACTGAAAAACTTCTTTGCATGTTTCAGAAGCTCACAATTTAAATATGGTAAAGATACACATACTAGGAAAAAGAAGGAGGAGATCCTTGTGCAGCAGAATATATTAAGTCTACAAATGGATTCTACTTTCTTAGTCCTAATGCTTGATAGTTCAAAACCTTCCACTGTCTGTTTGTTTGGAGAGAGCTCAAGCTGTACTTACGCTGACCGGCCAGGATGTTTGTGTTAACTGGCTGGTGGCTGCTGCTCCACACACAAAAGAGGCTGAGCTCTGCTTTTCTTTCCCATGGTAGAAATCTGAATCACTCTCTCTTTCCTTTACTCAGGCTCGAATTTCTCAAATGTGTGAGTACTTCTTATCTTTGATGCTTCAACCCTTCTCTTTAATATTGATCAAATGCTCAAAAGTTATCAGAGGAAGATTAACAAGAGAAAAAAAACCCGAATCAGGTTAACCCCCACCTCCCCGCCCTCTCAAACCCCAGCATGGCAGGCAAAATTATTTAAAGCACATGGAATATCTTATAATGAAATACAGGAGTGTCATCCTTTTGGAGAAGCCTAGCACAGGGACAGGGCAGATTCTTCCTTTATATGTAGCCTGAAAAATAATATTAAGACTTTACTGAAAATATGATACATAACAGAACAAGAATGCAGTGACCATATTCACTACAGCAGCCTAAACATACTGAAGAAGATGCATGCAGTGGGAGGCAGAGGTGGATGATAGATCTACCTGTCAGGATGAATCTAAGATTGTGAAAATGTATCTAGATTTCCTCTGTCTGTGTACTTGAGTCTTGGATAGGGCACTTGGGGAATAAATCCAGGATCTGAAAGCCCTGTACAAGTGGAGCCAGAGAGATTTAGAGTGTCACAAGGGTTGTGACCACCGTCAGTCCCCACTTACATAAATTAACACTGAGAGACTGAGAGCATATTCCGACTAAAATAGCCCCCCGAACCTATCTTCACTGCATGATTCACACTTTACTCACTTTGGAGCCTGCAGGAATTTAAAGGACAGCTCAGAACATATACCCTGCTATTTTTAGTATGTACAGAGGTACCTCTGCATCATGGTCAAAAAAAAAAAAATCTCACTATAACCTGGATGGCAAATATTTGAAGAAGTAATAAAAAGCATGGAGCAGAGAACTGCAAAACAGACATACAAAGAGAAGTTGGGCTAGCAGTGACACAAATAAGTTACAAGGAAAGTATAAACCTGTCAAGACTTCTGAAAAAGCCATCAGTAAAGGAATTGAGTTAAACAATGGAAAAAATCTGTAAATAAGTATTTTGAATAAACAAAAGTTAAAAAGAAAAATCAAGAACACTATTTTAAGATGTGAAAACATCCAGAAATCAAGTAATGAAGGCAATATATAAAGACTGAGTTACACAAGAATTCAACCAGGCTGGTGATACACACATTAAATAAGACTGTGGGTAAATTAACAGTAAGAGGTGAAAGGGAGCTGGAAGCAGAGAAGGGACATTTTGTGATAATCCCTGATTATCACAAATTAATATAATCACCCTGATTAGAGATCCAAACATCCCAGACATGATGGATGAACGAGGTAGCTTGAAAGAGAGACTGGATATTGGCATCGCCATGTTTACCCTCCTGTTAGCAGTGGTAATCATGCAAGTAGAGAAGAACTGGGCTCCAACAGATTAGCGTTGGGCACTCTGCTAGTTAATATAACAAAAGTGGGAGTAGAAACTGTGCAGTGATACACATTTAATGCAAATAAGGAATTTGGTTGTTTTTTTTTTTTTTTTTTTTAATTAGGTAGCAGAGCAGGTTGGGATGTGATAGATTGGACTGTACTTGGATGGGATGATGGGGACAGTTTGACAGATGGCCATATGGATGTTGTTGTAAAACATTTGTGAGGTGGGTTGTTGCAACATCAATTATTCTGTTAAAAAAAATACTTAAAAAATCAGCCCCTACTGGCAATGTTCCTGTGGAATTGATGAAAATATACATGGAAAAAAGTAAAGAAAATACTATTGAGACTGTCTATAGGTTTCAATAAATACGTCAATAAGAAAGTTTGGGTTATGACATTGTTTGAATTGTGGTCTGGGGTGTTTTCCACTAAGATGGTATCTTTTCACATCTTTGTCTCTTTTCCCAAGTAAAGGATTTTTGTGTAAAAGGGCTGACAAATGCCTCATAAGATTTTGCATTGTAAGATTTATTTGAGTCTAGTAATATAGATGTTAATTTTGCTTCTTAACTTCTGCTGAAGTAATCACATGACCTTTTCCAATAATGTTAGTGTTGATGGTTAATTGAAATAAAAAAAACAAAGAGGTTAGGTCTTCACCTAATTCCAGACAATTCAGGGATCATTACTCAGCATTAGAGGAAAAGAAACTCATAGTGAAATAAACAAACAAGAAAGGCAGCTGTAGACATAACTCTTGATCTGTAAAAAGTCAGCAGGACATGGCTCAACAGAAGACATGGTGATGGACAGCAAACTGCACACATTAGTTTCTAAAAGTGTGGTACTACTTACGTGCCAAACCCTCAATATTAATTGAAATGAAATGAAAATGGAAAACATTGCTGGTTTCTGCAGAGTGCTCCTCAGCACTGTTGCACTTCTCCCCCTCCGGTCCAGGCCGGGTACAGCACTCAAAGCGAACGTACAAGCTCTTTTATTTCTCCTTGACCTGCCTTGGACGGTACACTGACAATCTCAGTACAATCTCTTGGATATTAACACACTGGTCAGAAAAAGGCAAGGTCTCTGCCTTCTTGCAACTACTGGGTGGATTTTGGTGCACCCACTCCTACTGAGCAACTCATGTAGCAGCCAGGTGGAGAAGGGAAGAAACTGTACAGTTACGAGCACTAGCTATTCAGAGAAAGTTGCTTTGGGTTAAAGTTGCTTTATATATATATAAAGATATAAAGTTGCTTTGGGTTAAATATATATTTTTATATATAAAGATATTGACAATATGTTTTTTCCTGGAAAACTACAGAGCAGCCCTGGAGAGTGAAACTTGATTTTCTATCTTGTTAAACTGTTCAAACGGTCCGTTGGTAGAGGTTTGGCCCAGATCAAAGAGCACACTTCGCAGTCTGAGAATTAGCATGAGCACAGGGGTATTCTCCATAGGCAATATGGATGTGGCCACCTTGTTTTGAAGGGTAACTGGAGTGGGTTATTCCACATCAGTTGAACTCAGCAGCATATTTGATCCACTAGCACAGAGGCAGGCTGAAGTTTTAGGCTGGCTTCCAGTGGCAGTATTTGTTAAAGCTGCAATCAGATTTCTCAGCAATGTCTTAGCTGTTGCCCAAGAACATGAGATTAGCATGTGTCCTGGTCCATGACTGCTTCATTGCTCTTAAGAACTTGCTAGCCTAAGCTATTGATTTTCCTCACTTTGTGGGGATAAACTGTATGTCAGCTCTGATTTTCCAAACCCCTTACACTCTGAATTTGTGTCAAGATCATTAACCTATGTTTCTGGTTGGGAAAGCTAGCAAATAAGTGGCATTTTGAGGCAGGAACACAGACATAACTTCAGTTGCAGCAAAATGGTCAACCCAGTGGCAAAAATGGCAAATCCTTCAGTTATCTTGGAAAAATGACAAAATTATACAACTGTAGAACAGCGCAGAGTTTATGGGATTATTATCAGAAAGTGGTAATTAACTCACTCTCTAAGACTCAATTCTGGAGTTTTAGAAAACAGGCACTCTTTGCTACAGTGCTGGACACACAGGGGATAGCTCTTCCTAATGCGTGAGAATGAAATCAACAAGCATTTACACTGCCTTAATCATACATATTCATTGCATTTTTATCATATTCATAACTTTTCCAGGAACTCATTTAGCATATGTTAATGTCTCTTGTGCATGTCAGTTGGAGTCTTCGGGTGGTCGTTGGGGGTCTTCAGATGAAGGCTTGTAGTCTTCTTCACTGTGTTCGCCAGTTGACCCCTACTTCTGCACAAACTCAGTCCTGTGGTCATGTACATCTTGTCCTTCAAGGCTGGCCTGGTCTGGTTTTGTTGCTAATTTGCAGCTTTATGTTTCTTTGCACCTGCCACTACAAGGCCAAACTGTCTTCAGTAAGATTATTTATGAGTGCCTTATCTTACAGTTATTCCAACTATTCCTCAAAAGATCAGTATTTGTTCTGCAGTACAATTGTTAAATGGTTAAAACACCTTAAATTGATCTTAATAATTCTATTCCACAAATATCTATTTTCTAATAATCTTAGTTTGCAGGTATCAGGATCATGCAATTAAAAGGGAGTTCCTCAGTGGTTGAACCCTGTGCTGAACACTTCGCTTTCAAACCAGCTTAATGTCATCGCGAAACTGAGGCGATAGTGCGATCCTACGGTCACGTAAGACTCTGATGATGTAACAGGGGACAACAGTAGATGACTGATGAAAGCCTGGAGGACAGGCGGTGGGCGCTGCGGGAGGACACCTCGGGCAGACCCTCCGGGGCAGCCCTGCGGGTTCCTGACGCTGGCTGCGGCCTGGTCCCCGGGAGCCGCTGCACCACGCTGACGCTCGCTCCTGTCAACGTGGAGAAAGCCAGCGGGCAGGCAGGCGCTGGAAGCCACCGCCACGCAGACACCCGCAACCACGCGGGAGGCTCTCAGGAATTCAAAGGCTGGAGGGGGAAAAAAAAAAAAAAGAAAAAAAAAATTGGATTTATTTCATTCGGTAGCAGGTACTTTTAAAGATCTTCAATCGTGAAAACCATAAACTGGCAGAAAATTCCTTGCAGCGTATCACACGCTGTCGGAAAATCCAGAGAAAAAAGCCCGTTCAACCACTTTAGGTATCTGGGTACGTGGGCCAGGCACCATAGAGCTCCCTCCGGCGCTAGAGCGGCCACCGCAGAGCCGGCAGCATGTAGCAGGATCCGCCATGCCGCTTGTGGGCACCGTCTCCTGCGCCGCTTCGCGGTCGCCAGCCAATCGCCGCGCAGGGGGGCACCGCCCGGGTGGGCGGGGCGGGGCGGAAGTGGGCGGGGCTGGCTGTGCGCGGGAAGCGGGGCCGCGGCGGCAGGTTGCTGGGGGGGTTGTTTCTGCGTGGGGACCGCTGCTGTGGGGACGAGGGGGTTGGTCACGGCGGCAGCTCCGGAGGGGGGAGATGCAGTTCTCCAGCAGCCGAGCGAGGCAGAGGCAGGCGCGCCTGGCTGGGGACCGGCGGGAGCTGTACCCTCACAGCCTGCAGTTCTACCTGGAGCCCCCCACGGAAAACATCTCTCTGGTGGAGTTTGAGAGCTTTGCCGTCGACCGCCTGAGGCGTGAGTAGCGGCCCACGACACCCCTCTCACTCTCCCTCCTCCCCCGAAGCTTTTGATTCTTCCTGTCATGGCTGTATGTATTTTTGGCGGGCTTAGATCCTCTCTCGGCCTGTTATTAACGAAGCGGCTGCCTGCTCGTGCTGAAACGAACCCCCCTTAAGGCAAATCATGTTTCTTTAGATATTTCAGACAGCTGTGACGGTTCACGATGAGAGCTTGGCGTACAGCCGTCCGGGCTGTATAGTTTTGCTTTACACTGATGGTTTTTATGAGAACGTTTTGCTTTCTAGGTGTTGTGACATATTTGATGTCTCTTAGTGCAGCGATTCAGATCGTTGTGTCTGGGAGCAAGGGTTCCCCTGAGCTCCTGAAAACCACTGAATCAAAGGTTTCACCTTGGAACTGATGTTCTGAGGCTGATCCATCAGTGAGCTGTCTCCCATATTGACTGTATGGATCCCGGAGTTGGGTGAGCGCCTTTAAGGGCTTGTGGGCCATATCTTATCATCTGTATTTCTTACCCCTTTGCTCCCCATACCACTAAAAGCAATTCCAGTGGCCTTACCCCACTTTATGCATTTCCCAAGATAGGATACAGTTAGATTTCTTTTCAATATGTTGTTTCTAACATGGACGTTTTCTTTTTTTTCCCTAGTGCTCAAAGTAGTTGAAAACCTTGGTGTGAGCTATGTAAGAAGTAGTGATTTGTACAGAACTAAGCTGGAGTCTGAGCTCCGGAAACTTAAGTTTCCCTACAGAGTAAGTAAAAGTCAAAAAAGGGAACTCTCGTGCACTTTTGCGCTTTCTTTTATTTATACCATTCAAGAATTCTGAATAAAAGTAGAGGTGATGAAATACTATTCCTAAAACTTAAATTCTGTCATTTTGTCATAGATGTAGTTTTTCTTTGGGAGTATATATTTCTCTAGGGCAATCCCATTCCTTAATAGTCTTGTATTTATTGTCTTAAACATGAGTATTAATACACTGTTTAACAGCAATGATAAAGTAATTGTGGATTTTTAATCCAGGAGAGATTACTTCTCTGAAATAATAATAATAATATGTTCTGTAGGCTTTGGCTGAGGATGATTATGAGGCCAGAAGAAAAGACCATATCTCTCATTTCATACTACGTCTTGCTTATTGTCAGTCGTAAGTACTTTTTGGATTATGCTTTCCTCATTATTAATTTTGTATATATACAGTTACTACATTGCTTTATTATAGACATTACTGATATTTTGGAGTTGCATGGCTGCTAAATAGACAGGTAGCTCAAGCTAGGAACCTGATTTAAATTGTGATGAAAAGGCATACTTGGGATCAAAATTAACATCCAGATTTTGTAATGCTTAAAAAAAAAAAAAAAGTAGTATAAACTTTTGGGCTTCATGCACAGAATGTTGATTTGAGTCTTTCTTTTGACATCTTTTTTGAGATTAAAGCACACTGATATTAAGTGTTTGTTAGGCATTTGCAATGATTGATAATTTAAAATAACTGCTGTAAAGTGAGAGCCTTGTTTCTGGCAAGCTAAAGATATCATAGAGGCTTCCTCCAATGACTCTGCTTTTCTTCCAAATTCATTGCTGTTGATGGTTGCACTGCAGTTTTTTTGTCATGTGAAATCTTAAGCACAAAGCTGGTCCTCTTAAGTGCGTTCCTTTTGCTTCAGCTGTAGTTTTCAGATGAAATTATAGAGGTTGTCAGTGTTTAGCAATGTCTTTAGCAGCTCTGTTAGGCATCAGCGTGGACTCCTGATTCCTTGCCATTGCAGTCCTTTTTTAGAATTAAAACTGTCAAATATGAAGTGTGTACTGTCTTGAATTGTTAATTCAACTGCACTTTAGGTTGAAATACAGTTTGTTTAAATTACAGGAGTGTGGTAGTATACATATTATGATACTGTAATAGCTGCCATGACTGAAGTGCTGCTATGGATGAATACAGATTCATAAGTAAAAACAGACCAGGAAGGTGATTAGGAGGCATTGTGCCAAGATACAGAGCTGGAATGGGTGGGGCTTTTCCTTGGTCTTCATCCAGTTGAGAGTTCTTGGGCAAGTGTTGGAGAAGAGACCAAGGTGGCTAACAACATGGTAGACTCCTGCTACAGACCATCTGATCAGAATAGGAAGTAGCAGAGGCCTCAGAAGCCTCCAGATGGAGGAAACCTCACCATGACCTGGGTGACTTTAAACACCCTGAAATCTTCTGGATTATTCACACCCCATCATGTTGCCCTTTCAAAAGGCATCAGGGCTGTCCAGAGGACAGTTTGTTGATGTATGTGATCGATGAGCCAGCTAAATCTGTGATGCATGTACAATGAGGAACAGGTTGTGGATATGGAGATCAATAACAGCCTTCACTCCAGGGACTCCAGTATAGTTTAGAATGCTGAAAGAAGGGAGCAAGTTGAATAACAGAATTACAACTGAAATTCCTTCTACCCACCTCTATTCTACATGTATTATTTACAAATAATTATTTATGAATAACAAATGTAGTATTGGTTTCTTTCCAGTGCTTATGTTTGTTACATATATTTTTTTTATAAACTCTCTTAGTCATACTGCTCTTGCTAATTTTTACAAGAAATATCTTGCTTTATCTATATTTTAAGTTTCTACCAAAAACCCTTAAAAGGTATACTTAAGTAGCCTGGGACTAAAAAGCCCCTGAAAACTTAGTGTTTCTTATTATGCAGCCAGTGGCATTTTGCATAGTCAGTTTGGTTTCCATTATCCTCTAGTAAAACTTCCATCATTTAGTTGTTATTTAGACGGGACCATTGTTTTTCTGTGGGAGATGAGACACTTTGAGGGTGCTGGTAGTGACACATTTGAAGAAAGTTCAGCTGTTCTGGAAGGTAGACGTGTCTGGTGGCAAGAATCTGATCTGGAACTGAAGAGGAATCTGTTTTTGGTTAGTCTGTGGCTTCAGGAAAAATGTGTTTGTGCCAGATTCACAGAGGCAATACAAGCCATGTAACAAAAGCCTGAAGATTAGGTATTTCGTTCAGGAGTGGAATTCACTAATCTTTGTCCACGGTGCTGAGAAGGCAGGCAGGCATATGTGAATGACAGCATCTAGCATGCTGAGTGAAAGGCTGCCTTGGTCAGAAATAACCAAGCAGGGACTTGGCTAAACATTTGCTCTTGTCACTGATGTGATACCTTTCCCCCCTGCCCTGCATCTCTATAATGGCTCTGGCATCTCCTGGAATTAATGATAGATGCAGATAGTTGGACTACTTGCTTTTTCTCTGCAAGCCACCTTTTTAAAAGGAGATCCTTGACTTTTGTATGAGAGGTTATTTGACTGCAGTGCTTGCTTGGAAAATAAATGGGAGGCATGGTTCAAACCCTATGTTTCAGGGAAGTATCTTAAAAATTGTGCAGAAAGGAATACAAGCTCTTTTGGGCCAAAGAATCAGCAGGAAAGAACCTAGTTTTGTAGTCTGGGGGGAAAGACCCCATTTTAGGGAGGAGGGGCCTTGGGTAGAGCTCCAGGGCATTCTTTAAACTACTTGCAAGTGTATTTTTGTGTTCCTGTTTATATACTAATAGTTTGATGCAGTGTTTCAATAATGCCGCTTGATAATCAGCTTACACTAAACTAGCTTTTTTTGTTTCTTTGGAAAGGTGGACTTAGTGCTTACTCATAAAATGGAAGGTAACATCTTAAGCACTGTGAGGTGACCCAGTATCCATCATTCTTCACTCTCTCCTGAGAGGCAGCTATTTCAGGGATGAGATATTTCTGTGCTCTAAAACTGGCACGTTCCCCAAAAGGCAGAATTAGGAGGCAAATAAAGTGTACTGTTCTCTAAGTTTTTATCATATTAGGTCAGAAAAAATAATCTTGGCACAACTCATTAGGTTTAATTAACTACTATTAAGGTAGGAGTGTTTGAAAAAGTGTGCTTTACATAGACATAACAGCAAACTAGCTTCAATTCAGTTCCTTGTGGCAGTTGTGTTTACAAGCTTGTTTTCCTGCGGCGCTGCCTTTTTGTTTCCAGTTGGCCAACAGTGCCACCCAGGGGTATGAGTTTACATCAACTTTTTTTTCTAGTGTGCATCAGTCCTCAATTATAAATTGGATTGGTTTGGTTTGCTTTCTGCCTTTTGATGTTCCAGACTTTAAAGTTCCAGACTTTTGAAGTTCCAGACTTATTCCCATACAATGTTGCTAAGATATGGCATGTACAGTCTTGAATGAACAGTCTCATCCATACCCTTATTTCACACCTATTGTAATGTCACTTGTGTCTGTCAAGATCAGGAAACAGAATAACCTTGTTTCATTCACTTTCATGGTAAGCACATCTCTAAAGGGAATTTTACTTGCATGTTGACCATGAGCATGCATTTCTGCTTGTCTGTTGCAACTCTCTTCACTTTATCAGATTAGCTATGAAGAATCTTGAAAGTTGCAGGAGCATAGTCTTCACTTTTCTTACTTAACATGCCTCTGCTCTGACAGCAAAACCCTCTCATTTATTCAGGAAACTTTCAAACATACTTTTGTGCCTTTTTTTTTTTTTTTCCCCTCCCCCACCGCCAGGTTGCATAACAAAGGCATAAGTTCTTTATCAAACTTAGCAAAGACTTTACTCCTGCCATTTTTTTTTTTCTGTACGATAAATTAGACTTGTGTGCTAAAATTGCTACCTCTTACATTGACTAGCATTTACTTTTGTATGCTTTCTGTAACTGTGTCCCCTTGCTGTCTGCTTTGTGAAACTTAAACTCTGAGTAATCTGGTGTTGGTAGCTTAGTAAAATAGAGCTCTGGCCCATGCCCAGGTCTTTTACAAGTTGACATTAAGTTGTTGGTAACTGAACTCTCATTGTGGAATGTGAGCTACTAGTCTTAGGTTCCAGATTTAGGAGCATTTTAATGTCTTTCTGAAGTACTTCAGTGTTTCATAGCAAATATGGCAATCTTTCCTACCACTCCTTGGGGGCTGAAGAGGATCCCTCCCCCCGAGTGCTGTTCTCTGATATGAAAGAGCCTGTTTTTTCATATTATTTTTCTAGTCAGGAATCTACTGATCTGATTTAAATGGTTGAGTATTCATCATGCAAAAAAGTTAAGTGGCAAAAGAAGAGGAGACATTCCTAATGTCTGTGTTTCAGTTACCTGCAACTATCTCATCTTCAGCAGCAGCTTGCTTAGTTATCTAATGACAGTGACATTGCTTTTCAGTTAAGCTTGTGGTTTTGATAATAAGTATTATTACTAATAACTGTCTGGAATGAGAGTGTACAATTTTTAAATAGTGTTAATAATGAGTATAAAATGGGATTTGGGTTTAGAAATGATGTAAAATTTTCCAAAGACATACGGAAAAAAAATTAATGTAAATAGTGCCCTAATGATGATGTTCCTAGGAAAATTAGTTTTGAAGTACGTGCTGGACATATACAGTAAGCCAGTTCTTTAGCTTTTTGTCAACTGTAGGAAGAATCCACATAGTTGTGTGTATTGTATTAGAGATAACAGTACTACTTTCTTGTTTTGATAACTTAAGCAAGTAGGTGGGATTGCAGCCTTTGGTCTACTCTCCTGAATGCAAAGAAGAAGAGAGTGGCTGGCCTCCAAAGTTACTTTATATGCTTGATTTTTTTTTTTTTCCTTAGGAAAACAAATGCAGTATAAAGCTGATTAATTAGGAACAGAGTAAAATTGTCACATCCTAGGATTTTGTTACTGTCCAAGGTGATCACAGTAGAACTGCAGAAGATCAGTCAGAAAGTCATTAACTTTCATTTTAAGTTACACAGATTATTGATACATCCCAAGCACTGAAACTGTCCACAGGGTTATACTTTGCAAAGCACCTTAACAGAGCCTTTCCATCTGGAATTATAATTTGAATAATAATTACTTTTCTCCAAGCTATATTTCAAGCAGAGGATTTGTCCACAAAAATACAAACAACTCTGTTGTAGTTCAGTGGTTCCCTATGGGAAGAGATGCTTAAATGTTGTAGGGAGAACATGTAAGAGTGCAGTATTTCTGTGCTCTGTGAATTGTCATGGCAGTAGCCCACAGTGCTCTCGGAGGACAGTTTAAAAGAATGCCCTGTAATAACAAGGTACAGCATCATCTGCAGTCTGTGCTTGTACACACAGGGTGGCTTTTGTTACTAATATTCTGGTACCTACTTGCTATAGCTTTGAGTAATGTGCTGATGCCTGGAATCTGAGTGCTCAGATGTAAAGAGTAATATGAGTACTTAGAGACTGGCTTCAGTGTTGTTTTTCTTTTATTTTGTCTACTGACTCCTTTCCCTGTGTTCTTGTTTATTCTCCTACTTGCTTACTTGCAGTTGCTAAACCCCATTTGCTCTTTTTTCAAGTGTTAGATGTTCCATTTGTGTTCCTCACCCAAGTTCATTGTCATATATTTTCCTTTTGCTTGCTTCCAGGCTATTTGTTGCCTAATATAGAGCACTACTGTTATAGTATTTAAGTAGTGTGCATGTTCCTTCAGCTGGAGATACCTCAAAAGTGATATTTAAAAGAAGTAGGCCTCCTAAGGTTTTTGCCTCATCAGATTAATTGTGATGTTAATTGTACAATGAAGAAATGTTATGCCATGTTGAGGAAAAAAACCTGTCGTTTAAATACAGAAGGAGAATCTTATCTGTGCTTGGTTACTGTTACCTAAAACAAGTAGCAAATGGTGAGTACCATTTAAGAGACTAACAGCTTTGATATCTACAGAGCAGTTTTTAGTGTTGAGATCGACTACCTCTGTTCTTCCAAAACATCAGCACTCATGCTTCTTTGGTTTGTCTCTTCACAAGTCTTTTCTGATTGACTGCTCCTTCCTGAAGGTTTCCTGCTTTCTCTTCCAAGCTTCTCAGTTTGTGAGTCCCATGCCAAAGTCAGCGTTACATTTAATACTGTGTTCTCTGGGTTTGACATCTAGTTTGTAAAGAAAGAGAATGCATAATCAGAAAA